>NC_069500.1:583192984-584540484 GCF_027579735.1 Bombina bombina | reverse complement strand
GTCTTCATCCTATCCAGCAAGAAGAGGAGATCCGGACTGGCAAACATCTTCATCCAAGCGGCATCTTCTATCTTCTTCCATTCGGCGCGGAGCGGGACCATCTTGAAGCAGCCAACGCGGATCCATCCTCTTCCAACGGCGTCCTAAGTCCGAATGAAGGTTCCTTTAAATGACGTCATCCAAAATGGTGTCCCTCGAATTCCGATTGGCTGATAGGATTCTATCAGCCAATCGGAATTAAGGTAGGAAAAATCTGATTGGCTGATTGAATCAGCCAATCAGATTCAAGTTCAATCGGATTGGCTGATCCAATCAGCAAATCAGATTGAGCTCGCATTCTATTGGCTGCCACTATGAAAAACATGAATATATCAAGTAAGTTCTTACATAAATTATGTTTTCTTTCATGTAAGTGACATGAGTCCATGAGCTAGTGATGTATGGGATATAATACCAAAGATTAAATAAAACAGCTATTTCCACTGAGAAATTAGATCCCCCAAAAAATAATTAAATTCTCTTAAAAAATTTCAAAAAAACTCAAATCAAAGGCATTAGAATCAAGCTGAGACAACTGCCTGAAGAACCTTTCTACCAAAGGCTGCTTCCGAAGAAGCAAACACATAAAAATGGCAACATTTAGTAAAAGTATGCAAAGAAGACCAAGTTGCTGCTTTGCAAATTTGATCAACCGATGCTTCATTCTTGAGAACCCAAGAAGAGGGAACTGATCTAGTAGAATGAGCTGTAATTCTCTAAGCTTTGTGAATCAAAAGTCTGAACCAAAAAAACAGAGAAATAACAGAGACTTTCTGACCTTTCCTGGAGACAGAAAAAATAACAAAAAAGACTAGAAGTCTTTCTGAAATCTTAAGCAGCCTCAACATAATATTTCAAAGCTCTTACCTCATTCAAAGAATGTATAAGACCCTACACGAGTATTCTTAAAATTAGGACACAAAGAAGGAACAACAATTTCCTTAATGATGTTGTTAGAATTCACAACTTTAGGTAAAAATTTAAATTAAGTCCACAAAACAAATTTATCTTGATAGAAAAACAGATAAAGAGACTCACAAAAGAGAGCAGACAATACAGAAACTCTTCAAGCAGAAGAGATAGCCAAAAGAAAATACACTCTCCAAGAAAGTAATTGAATGTCTAGAGAATACATAGGCCCCTATTTATCAAAGGTCTTGCGGACCTGATTCGACAGTGCGGATCAGGTCCGCAAGACCTCGCTAAATGCAGAGACTAATACGTTCTCCACATTTAACATTGCACCAGCAGCTCACAAGAGCTGCTGGCGCAATGCCGCCCCCTGCTGACTCGCGGCCAATCGGCCACCAGCAGGGGTGTCAATCAACCCGATCGTACTCGATCGGGTTGAATTGTGGCGATTCCTGTCCGCCTGCTCTGAGCAGGCAGACAGGGTTATGGAGCAGCGGTCTTTGTGACCGCTGCTTCATAACTGCTGTTTCTGGCGAGCCTGCAGGCTCGCCAGAAACACGGGGCATCAAGCTCCATTCAGAGCTTGATAGATAGGCCCCATAGACTCAAAAGGAGGAGTCTGAAAAATCTTAACCGAGACTCCAAGGAGGAGAAATAGATTTAAAAACAGGTTTAATATGAACCAAAGCCTGAACAAAACAGTGAATATCAGGAAGTTAAGCAATCTTTCTATGAAATAAGACAGAAAGAGCAGAAAATTTGTCCTTCCAAAGAATTTGCAGACAAAACATTAATCCAAACCAACCTGAAGAAACTGTAGAATCCTAAGAATTCTAAAAGAATAATCATGAGTTGAACATCATGAAATATAGGTTTTCCAAACCCGAAAATAAAATCTCCAAGGAACAGACTTACGAGCCTGTATTATAGTGCTAAAACTGAGTCAGAGAAACATCTATGACTAAACACTTAAGCATCAATTTCCAATCCTTCAAATTTAGAAATTTGAGATCCTATGGAAAAACAGCCCCTGAAACAGAAGGTCTGGCCTTAAAGAAAGTGGCCAAAGCTGGCAAGTGAACATCCTGACAAGGTCCGCATACCAAAACCTGAGAGACCAAGCTGGAGCTTTTAGAAACACATAAAAATTGTTCCATTATGATCTTGAAAATCACCCTTGGAAAAAGAACCAGAGGTGGAAAAATGTAAGCAGGTTGGTAAAACCCAAAGAACTGCTAGAGCATCCACTATCTCCACCTGAGGATTCTTGGACCTGGAAAAGAATCTTGAAAACTTCTTGTTTAGACGAGAGACCATCAGATCTATTTCTGGAAGACCCCACATCTGTACAAGAAAAAAAAACACATCTGAATGGAGAGCACTCCCCCAAATATAAAGTCTAACATCTGTGATAATCCCCTTTTGTCTACACCTGAGATATGAATCACATAAATTAGACAAGAGTTGGATTCCGTCCAAGAAAGTATCCAAGATACCTGAAGGACTGCAAGTCCCTCCATGATGATTGACAAATGCCACTGTTGTGATATTGTCTTTTTAAAAAACAAATGTAAAAGTTATCTCTTCAAAAGAAGCCATGCAGCTCCCCCACAGGAAAAACTTGCATCTGTTGAGAATACAGTCCAGGTAGGGATGAACAAATGAGGCCCCCACAGTAATGTGATAGTCCAACCACCAAATCAGAGAGAAAAAAGTGTTGGGATTTAAGTATATCAGTTGTAATAACTGAAAATAATCCCTGCACCTATGGTGCAACAAAAAATGAGCAAAGAGGATCGCACTTGATGCTGCAGTCATGCACCTAAAAAGGTTTAGACAAACTAAAATTAACTTAATTTGTCTCTAGTCTATCAGAGAAAGAATCATAGACACTAAAATTTATCTGGAAACCTAAAAAGGTGACCTTGTCTAAGGAATCAAGAAACACTATTGTAAATTGATCCTCCAACCATATCTTGAGGAAACCACACTAGTTGTTTCAACTGAGATTCTGCTGAATGAAAAGATTAAAGCTAGTACCAAATATCATCAAAATAAGGAAACACTGCAATACCCTGCTCTTTTAAAAGAATCTCTGAGCTGCCGCTAGCCCAAAAGGATGAGCAACAATTCGGTAATGCTTATCTAGAAATGAGAATCTTAGAAAACAATAGTGGTCTGAATGAATTGAAAATAAGCGTCCTGTAAGTCTATTGTGGACATGAAGTAACCTTGCTAAACAGAAAGGCACAATAGTTGCTATAGTCACCATCTTGAAAGATGGGACTCACAAAACGATATAAAAATTTCAGATCCAGAATTGGTCTGAACAAATTTCTTTCTTTAGGACAATGAATAGAAACCCAAACTCTGTTCCTGCAGAGGAACTGGAACCATCAGCCCTGAAGACTCTAAATCTGAAACACAATTCAGAAAAACCTGAGCTTTCACAGGGTTTGTTATAACATGGAAAATAATCTTCCCATGGGATGTTTTTATTCTGAAACCTATTCGATACTCCTGAGAAAACAATATTCAGAATCCACTGAATTTAACAGAAACTGTCAAAATGTTTTGAAATAAATTCAATCTGCCCCCCCCACACACACCAGTAGAACTGGTTAAAATGCCACACCTTCATGCAGTCTTAGGGGCTGAAATTAGTTTAATTATAAGGCTTGGAAGTATTCAAATTCAGAAAAAAATCTAAAATCAGAGCCAGAGGCCTTAAGGGAATGAAAAAACAATTGGGAGCTTAATAATTCCCATTAGATTTCTTAACTTGGGGCAGAAAAAAACTCCCTTTCCCCCAGTAATAGAGGAGAATAAAATCCAATAGAAAATCTTCAAAAAATTACTATCCTAAAATAATAACTCCTAGGGGTCGATCCGATAAAAATCGTCGCCCGCAATATTTGCGCGGGTTTGGTATCCTATATACGGCGTAACCTAGAAGTTACGTGCGTATATTTCTGCCATCGCCCGTAGTTTTTTGGGCCATAGGCAGGTATACCAAACCCGCGCAGTTTGGTATCCAATATACAGCGTAAGGACTTACGTGGCGAAAATGGAGAAATCTTACTCCATTTTCACCTCGCCACAAAAAGCAGCCGTAAGAAGCCTTAGAGTATTGGAGCCCCGTGACTCTCTAAACTAGCTGCTAAATAAAACCTAACACCTAACACATGCGCAATGTCTATCTACCTGTCAACCGCGATCCCCCGCCGCAATCCCTAATAAAGTATTTAACCCCTAAACCGCCGCCATCTACATAAACTAACCCCCTACTGTGAGCCCCTAAAACCGCCACCATCTAACTGATCTATCCCCTACTGTGAGCCCCTAACACCGCCGCCATCTACCTTACCTACCCCCTAAAGTGAGCCCCTACCCCGCCGCTATCTATTTTAAAATTATTAACCCCTAATCTAATCCCCCTACCCCGCCGCCATCTATATTAATTTATTTAACCCCTAAAATACTAAACTATCCCTACCACTAAACCTAAGTCTATCCCTACAAATAGCCCTGAAAAGGGCTTTTTGCGTGGCATTGTCCCAAAGTAACAGCTCTTTTGCCAGCCCTTAAAAGGGCTTTTTGCGGGGCATGCCCCAAAGAATTCAGCTCTTTTGCAAGCCCTTAAAAGGGCTTTTTGCGGGGCATGCCCCAAAGAATTTAGCTCTTTTGCCAGCCCTTAAAAGGGCTTTTGGCGGGGCTTTGTCACAAAGTAAACTGCTCTTTTGCCTACAATCTACATCCCCCTACACCGCGGCCACCTATAATAAATGTATTAACCCCTAATCTAATCCCCCTACACCGCCGCCAGCTATATTAAACACATTAACCCCTAATCTAATCCCCCTACACCGCCGCCAGCTATATTAACTATATTAACCCTAATTATATTAGGCTTAATATAGTTTATATAGTTATTATATTATATATATTAACTATATTAACCCTAATTATATTAGGGTTAATATAGTTAATATCGTTATTATATTATATATATATAAAGTATAATAACCCTATCTAACTCTAACATCCCTAACTAAACTCTTATTAAAATAAATCTAATATTAATATTATTAATTAAAATATTCCTATTTAAATCTAAATACTTACCTATAAAATAAACCCTAAGATAGCTACAATATAATTAATAATTACATTGTAGCTATGTTAGGGTTTATATTTATTTTACAGGTAAATTGTTAATTATTTTAACTAGGTATAATAGCTATTAAATAGTTATGAACTATTTAATAGCTACCTAGTTAAAATAATTACCCAATTACCTGTAAAATAAATCCTAACCTAAGTTACAAATACACCTACACTATCAATAAATTAAATAAACTACAAATATCTATCTAAAAATACAATTAAATAAACTAAACTAAATTACAAAAAAAAACAAACACTAAATTACAAAAAATAAAAAAAAGATTACAAGATTTTTAAGCTAATTACACCTATTCTAAGCCCCCTAATAAAATAATAAAGCCCCCCCAAAATAAAAAAAATTCCCTACCCTATTCCAAATTAAAAAAAGTTCAAAGCTCTTTTACCTTACCAGCCCTTAAAAGGGCCTTTTGTGGGGGCATGCCCCAAAGAAAACTGCTCTTTTGCCTGAAAAAAAACACAATACCACCCCCCAACATTACAACCCACCACCCACATACCCCTAATCTAACCCAAACCCCCCTTAAATAAACCTAACACTACCCCCCTGAAGATCTCCCTACCTTATCTTCACCACGCCGGGCGGAACTCCTCATCCGATCAGGGCGATGTCTATCCAAGCGGCAAAGAAGAGATCTTCATCCCAGCGATGTCTTTATCCAAGCGGCAGCAAAGTCTTCTTCCATCGGGCAGCATCTTCCATGAAGCGGCATCTTGAATCTTCTCTCCACCGACGCGGAGCATCCATCCCGGCCGACGACTGAACGACGAATGAGGTACCTTTAAATGACGTCATCCAAGATGGCGTCCGTCGAATTCCGATTGGCTGATAGGATTCTATCAGCCAATCGGAATTAAGGTAGAAAAATCCGATCGGAACAGCCAATAGAACGCAAGCTCAATTTGATTGGCTGATTGGTTCAGCCAATCGGATTGAACTTGAATCTGATTGGCTGATTCAATCAGCCAATCAGATTTTTCTACCTTAATTCCGATTGGCTGATAGAATCCTATCAGCCAAACGGAATTCGACGGACGCCATCTTGGATGACGTCATTTAAAGGTACCTCATTCGTCGTTCAGTCGTCGGCCGGGATGGAAGCTCCGCGTCGGTGGAGAGAAGATTCAAGATTCCGCTTCATGGAAGATGCTGCCCGATGGAAGAAGACTTTGCTGCCGCTTGGATAAAGACATCGCTGGGATGAAGATCTCTTCTTTGCCGCTTGGATAGACATCGCCCGGATCGGATGAGGAGTTCCGCCCGGCGTGGTGAAGATAAGGTAGGGAGATCTTCAGGGGGGTAGTGTTAGGTTTATTTAAGGGGGGTTTGGGTTAGATTAGGGGTATGTGGGTGGTGAGTTGTAATGTTGGGGGGTGGTATTGTGGGGGTTTTTTCAGGCAAAAGAGCAGTTTTCTTTGGGGCATGCCCCCACAAAAGGCCCTTTTAAGGGCTGGTAAGGTAAAAGAGTTTTGAACTTTTTTAAATTTAGAATAGGGTAGGGAATTTTTTTTATTTTGGGGGGCTTTATTATTTTATTAGGGGGCTTAGAATAGGTGTAATTAGCTTAAAAATCTTGTAATCTTTTTTTTATTTTTTGTAATTTAGTGGGTTTTTTTGTAATTTAGTTTAGTTTATTTAATTGTATTTTTAGATAGATATTTGTAGTTTATTTAATTTATTGATAGTGTAGGTGTATTTGTAACTTAGGTTAGGATTTATTTTACAGGTAATTGGGTAATTATTTTAACTAGGTAGCTATTAAATAGTTCATTACTATTTAATAGCTATTATACCTAGTTAAAATAATTAACAATTTACCTGTAAAATAAATATAAACCCTAACATAGCTACAATGTAATTATTAATTATATTGTAGCTATCTTAGGGTTTATTTTATAGGTAAGTATTTAGATTTAAATAGGAATATTTTAATTAATAATATTAATATTAGATTTATTTTAATAAGAGTTTAGTTAGGGATGTTAGAGTTAGATAGGGTTATTATACTTTATATATATATAATATAATAACGATATTAACTATATTAACCCTAATATAATTAGGGTTAATATAGTTAATATATATAATATAATAACTATATTAACTATATTAACCCTAATATAATTAGGGTTAATATAGTTAATATAGCTGGCGGCGGTGTAGGGGGATTAGATTAGGGGTTAATGTGTTTAATATAGCTGGCGGCGGTGTAGGGGGATTAGATTAGGGGTTAATACATTTATTATAGGTGGCCGCGGTGTAGGGGGATGTAGATTGTAGGCAAAAGAGCAGTTTACTTTGTGACAAAGCCCCGCCAAAAGCCCTTTTAAGGGCTGACAAAAGAGCTGAATTCTTTGGGGCATGCCCCGCAAAAAGCCCTTTTAAGGGCTGGCAAAAGAGCTGTTACTTTGGGGCAATGCCACACAAAAAACCCTTTTCAGGGCTATTTGTAGGGTTAGGTTTAGTGGTTGGGATAGTTTAGTATTTTAGGGGTTAAATAATTTAATATAGATAGCGGCGGGGTAGGGGGATTAGATTAGGGGTTAATAATTTTAAAATAGATAGCGGCGGGGTAGGGGCTCACTTTAGGGGGTAGGTAAGGTAGATGGCGGCGGTGTTAGGGGCTCACTTTAGGGGGTTATAGATTTAATATAGCTGGCGGCGGTTTAGGGGTTAATAACTTTATTAGGTAGCGGCGGGTTCCGGGAGCGGCGGTTTAGGGGTTAATACATATTTTATGGTTAGGCTAGTGAGGGGGGATAGCGGATAGAGGGTTAGACGTGTCAGCCTATGTTAGGGAGGCGTGTTAGACTTGTCGGGCTATGTTAGGGAGGCGTGTTAGACAGTGCGGGTGATTTAGACTTTAGTCAGGTTTTGTAGGCGCCGACAGTTTCTAACATGCCGTAAGTCACTGGCGACGCCAGAAATTTGTACTTGCTCAGATTTCTGGACATCGCTGGTTTATCCGACTTACAGCACTTTAGCATCTGACGGCGCCATATATTGGATAGCTTGAGTTGCGAGCTGAAACTGCGGTCGACGCGGGTTCCCTCGCTTGCGCCGCAAACTATGTCGTTTATCGGATCGCGCCCCTAGATTACGAGTTTTGAGTGCTATAGGGAAAGTAAAGAACGCCACAAAAGTTGCGTTATTTAACCCCCTATAGCGCTGCCATTACAAGTTTAAAAAAACCCGGCTTGTGCGGGCGATATGGCTGCATTGAGCTCCATACCGCACACAAAAGCAGCGGTGTTGTGATATGCTTGTGCACGCTTTCCCCATAGACATCAATGAGGAGAGCCGGCAAAAAAAATGTCTAACACCTGCGACTGCGGAAACAAAAGCTCCGTAACGCAGCCCCATTGATGTCTATGGGGAAAAAGAAACTACAGTTCAAACCTAACATAAACCTCACGTCTAAACACCCCTAATCTGCTGCTCCTGATATCGCCACCACTATACTAAAGTTATTAACCCCTATTCCACCGCACCCCAATATCGCTGCAACTATATTAAAGTTATTAACCCCTATTCCGCCGCTACCGATAATGCTGCCACCTAAATAAAGCTATTAACCCCTAAACCCCTGGCATCCCACATCACTACCACTAAATAAACCTATTAACCCCTAAACCGCCAGCCCCTCACATCGCAACAACCTAAATTAAACTATTAACCCCTAAACCTAATGTAACCCTAATGTAACCCTAACCCTAACACCCGCTAACTTTAACATAATTAAACTAGATCTAAATTAAACTTACAATTATTAAAGTAAAGGTCAATTTTGACGAATAAGTGCCCGGTTTTTAATAATCCTATTAAAAACAAGGGCACTTTAATTCATCAAAATTGACATTTCAAGCGTTTTCTTCAAAAACGTACCTATTAATCCTGAAAGCTGCTCCATCGATTCCCCTGGCCGTTGGAAGCCTCTACTTGCGTCAGAAATTATGAATCCGGCTTCCTCCAATCACGGCGTTCTCCCCGGGGGGGATCATGGCCTGAGGGAACGCCGTGATTGGATAAAGCCGGATTCGTCATTTTGGACCCGCGAAGAGGACTTGCGATGGGCAGAGGAAGCATTGCAGCGGCTCTCAGAATTTAAAGGTAAGTTTTTGAAGAAAATGCTTGAAATGTCAATTTTGATGAATTAAAGTGCCCTTGTTTTTAATAGGATTATTAAAAACCGGGCACTTATTCGTCAAAATTGACCTTTACTTTAACTAAATAAACCTATTAACCCCTAAACCGCCAGCCCCCCACATCGCAACAACCTAAATTAAACTATTAACCCCTAACCCTAACACCCCCTAACTTTAAAATAATTAAAAGAGATCTAAATTAAATTTACAATTATTAACTAAATAATACCTAGTTAAAACTAAATACCTGTGAAATAAAACCTAACCGCTAGATTTGGAGTTTTGTCGGTAACGACCCGAAAAACTAACGCCAGCTTTTTTCTGGCCGCACCATAAAAATAACTCTGGTATTGAGAGTCCACATAAAGGCTGCTTTAGGCTCCAAAAAAGGAGCGTAGAGCATTTTTAACGCAGCTTCAACTCTCGATACCAGAGTTGCTTACGGACGCGGCCAGCCTCAAAAACGTGCTCGTGCACGATTCTCCCATAGAAAACAATGGGGCTGTTTGAGCTGAAAAAAAACCTAACACCTGCAAAAAAGCCGCGTTCAGCTCCTAATGCAGCCCCATTGTTTGCTATGCGGTAACCCTTCCTACGTCTGCACCTAACACTCTAACATGTACCCCGAGTCTAAACACCCCTAACCTTACACTTATTAACGCCTATTCTGCCGCCCGATCAGCCAATAGAATGCAAGCTTATTAACCCCTATTCTGTTCCGATCAGCCAATAGAATGCAAGCTCAATCTGATTGGCTGATTGGATCAGCCAATCGGATTGAACTTGATTCTGATTGGCTGATTCCATCAGCCAATCAGAATATTCCTACCTTAATTCCGATTGGCTGATAGAATCCTATCAGCCAATCGGAATTCGAGGGACGCCATCTTGGATGACGTCATTTAAAGGAACCGTCATTCGTCGTTCAGTCGTCGGCCAGGATGGATGTTCCGCGGTGGAGGTCTTCAGGATGCTGCCGCTTCGCTCCGGATGGATGCCGCTTGGATGAAGACTTCAATCGGATGGAAGACCTCTTCTGCCCCGCTTGGATGAAGACTTCAGCCGGATCATGGACCTCTTCAGCCCCCCGCTTGGGCTTGGATCAGGACATCGGAGGAGCTCTTCTGGACCGATCAGTGAACCTGGTATGGTGAAGACAAGGTAGGATGATCTTCAGGGGCTTAGTGTTAGGTTTATTTAAGGGGGGTTTGGGTTAGATTAGGGGTATGTGGGTGGTGGGTTGTAATGTTGGGGGGCTTGGGTATTGTATGTTTTTTTTTACAGGCAAAAGAGCTGTATTTCTTGGGGCATGCCCCGCAAAGGGCCCTGTTCAGGGCTGGTAAGGTAAAAGAGCTTTGAACTTTAGTAATTTAGAATAGGGTAGGGCATTTTTTTATTTTGGGGGGCTTTGTTATTTTATTAGGGGGCTTAGAGTAGGTGTAATTAGTTTAAAATTGTTGTAATATTTTTCTAATGTTTGTAAATATTTTTTTATTTTTTGTAACTTAGTTCTTTTTTATTTTTTGTACTTTAGCTAGTTTATTTAATTGTATTTATTTGTAGGAATTGTATTTAATTAATTTATTGATAGTGTAGTGTTAGGTTAATTGTAGGTAATTGTAGGTATTTTATTTAATTTATTTATTGATAGTGTAGTGTTAGCTTTATTTGTAACTTAGGTTAGGATTTCTTTTACAGGTAAATTTGTAATTATTTTAACTATTTTAGCTATTAAATAGTTCTTAACTATTTAATAGCTATTGTACCTGGTTAAAATAAATACAAAGTTACCTGTAAAATAAATATAAATCCTAAAATAGCTATAATATAATTATAATTTATATTGTAGCTATATTAGTGTTTATTTTACAGGTATTTAGCTTTAAATAGGAATAATTTATTTAATAAGAGTTAATTAATTTCGTTAGATTTAAATTATATTTAATTTAGGGGGGTGTTAGTGTTAGGGTTAGACTTAGCTTTAGGGGTTAATCCATTTATTAGAATAGCGGCGAGATTCGGTTGGCAGATTAGGGGTTAATAATTGAAGTTAGGTGTCGGCGATGTTAGGGAGGGCAGATTAGGGGTTAATACTATTTATGAAAGGGTTAGTGATTCGGATTAGGGGTTAATAACTTTATTATAGTAGCGCTCAGGTCCGGTCGGCAGATTAGGGGTTAATAAGTGTAGGCAGGTGGAGGCGACGTTGAGGGGGGCAGATTAGGGGTTAATAAATATAATATAGGGGTCGGCGGTGTTAGGGGCAGCAGATTAGGGGTACATAAGTATAACGTAGGTGGTGGTCGGCAGATTAGGGGTTAAAAAAAAATTTCGAGTGTCGGCGATGTGGGGGGGACCTCGGTTTAGGGGTACATAGGTAGTTTATGGGTGTTAGTGTACTTTAGAGTACAGTAGTTAAGAGCTTTATAAACCGGCGTTAGCCCAGAAAGCTCTTAACTACTGACTTTTTTCCTGCGGCTGGAGTTTTGTCGTTAGATGTCTAACGCTCACTTCAGAAACGACTCTAAATACCGGAGTTAGAAAAATCCCATTGAAAAGATAGGATACGCAATTTACGTAAGGGGATCTGCGGTATGGAAAAGTCGCGGCTGAAAAGCGAGCGTTAGACCCTATTTTGAGTGACTCCAAATACCGGCGGTAGCCTAAAACCAGCGTTAGGAGCCTCTAACGCTGGTTTTCACGGCTACCGCCAAACTCTAAATCTAGGCCTAAGCTAGCTACAATATAACTAATAGTTACATTGTAGCTAGCTTAGGTTTTATTTTTATTTCACAGATAAGTTTGTATTTATTTTAACTAGGTAGACTAGTTAGTAAATAGTTATTAACTATTTACTAACTACCTAGTTAAAATAAATACAAACTTACCTGTCAAATAAAACCTAACCTGCCTTACACTAAAACCTAACATTACAAAAAATAAAAAAACAAAAACGAAATTATCAAAAAAAATTAAATATTATTCCTATTCTAATACCCTTAAAAAAAACACCCCAAAATAAAAAGCCTAATCTAGAATAAACTACCAAGGGCCTTTTGGGGGGGCCTTAAAAGTGCCTTTTGTAGGGCATTGCCCTAAGATAAACAGCTCTTTTGCTCCAAAAAAATACAAACACCCCCTAACACTATACAAACGCCCACCCCCCAAACTACCAAGGGCCCTGAAAAGGGCCTTTTGTAGGGCACTTCCCTGAGATAAACAGCTCTTTTGTTCCAAAAAAATACAAACACCCCCTAACACTATACAAACCCCCACACCCCAAACTACCAAGGGCCCTTAAAAATGCCTTTTGGGGGCCCTTAAAAGGGCATTTTGTGGGGCATTGCCCTAAGTTAAACAGCTCTCTTGCTACAAAAATAAAACACCCTCTAAAAATATACATTACACAAAATAAAAAATGAAATCACCCAAAATAAAAAAGAATTACACCTAATCTAACAGCCCTATCAAAATAAAAAAGCCCACCCAAAATTAAAAAAAAACCTAGCCTACAATAAACTACCAATGGCCCTTAAAAGGGCCTTCTGTGGGGCATTGCCCCAAAGATAGCAGCTCTTTTACCTGTAAAAAAAAACACAAAGACCCCTCCAACAGTAAAACCCACCACCCAACCAAACCCCTAAAATAAAAAACCTAATTCTAAAAAAAACCTAAGCTAACCATTGCCCTGAAAAGGGCATTTGTACTGGCATTGCCCTTAAAAGGGCATTTAGCTCTTTTACTGCCCAGACCCTAAACTAAAAAATAAAACCCACCCAATAAACCCTTAAAAAAGACTAACACTAACCCCCTGACGATCCACAGTTTTGGAAGTCCTGCTTGAACGATCTTCATCCCGGAGTTGAAGTCCTAATCCAGGCGACGAGAATTCCTCATCCAGACGGCCTCTTCAATCTTCAACCCGGCGGCGATGTCCTGATCCAAGCGGCGAGAAGTCGTCATCCAGGTGGCCGCTTCAATCTTCATCCAGGCAGCATCTTCTATCTTGATCCCGGAGGCACGGAGAAGGTCCATCCTGAAGACATCTGGTGCAGAGCATCCTCTTCATACGGTCGCCGCCGTACACTGAATCTTCAATGCAAGGGAAGCCATCCAAGATCCCTTGCATTCCTATTGGCTGAAAATTTTGAATCAGTCAATAGTAATTAGTGTTGCTAATATCCTATTGGCTGTTCAAATCAGCCAATAGGATTTAAGCAGCTCTAATTCTATTGGATGATGAATCAGCCAATAGAATGAGAGCTGCTTAAATCCTATTGGCTGATTTGATGAAAACTTCTCGCCGCTTGGATCAGGACGGCGCTGCCGGGATGAAGATTGAAGAGGCCGTCTGGCTTTTAAGGGTTTTTTGGGTGTTTTTTTTGTTTAGTTTAGGGTCTGGGCAGTAAAAGAGCGAAATGCCCTTTTAAGAGCAATGCCCATATAAAAGGCCCTTTTCAGGGCAATGGGTAGCTTAGGTTTTTTTAGAATTAGGTTTTTTATTTTGGGGGGTTGATTGGGTGGGGGTTTTACTGTTGGGGGGGTCTTTGTGTTTTTTTTTACAGGTAAAAGAGCTGATATCTTTGGGGCAATACCCACAAAAGGCCCTTTTAAGGGCCATTGGTAGTTTATTGTAGGCCAGGTTTTTTTATTTTGGGTGGGCTTTTTTATTTTGATAGGGCTATTAGATTAGGTGTAATTCTATTTTATTTTCTACAATTTCGCTTTTTATTTTTTGTAACTTAGTATTTTTTTCCTAGTGTTAGGATTTTTTTAATGTGTAGTTTAGTTTAATTTAATTGGTAGTTAGTTTAATTTTAATTTAATTATTATATTAGTTTAATTGGTAGTTTAAACTTAGTTTTTTTAATTTGACAGGTAAGTTTTAATTTAATTTAAGATAGGGAAATTGTAATTTTAATATAAAGTTAGGGGGTTGTTAGGTTTAGGGGTAAATAGTTTAGTTTATTTCTAAGTGGATGGCTTTTGGTTTAGGGGTTAATAGTTTGGTTTAGTATATTTCGTTGTGGGGGGCTTTCGGTTTAGGGGTTAATAGATTTAGTATAGTGGTGGCGCTGTAGGGCTTAATAACCTTAGTATAGCGGTGCGATGTGGGCGGACGGCAGATTAGGGGTTAATAATATTTAAATAATGTTTGCGATGCGGGAGGGCGGCGGTTTAGGGGTTAATAAGTTTATTATAGTGGTGACGATGTTGGGGAGCGGCGGAATAGGGGTTAATATTTTTTTTAAAGTGGCGGCGATATCGGGAGCGGCAGATTAGGGATTTATACATTTATTATAGTGTTTGTGATGCGGGAGGGCCTCAGTTTAGGGGGTTAATAGGTAGTTTATGGGTGTTTAGTGTACTTTTTAACACTTTAGTTATGAGTTTTATGTTACAGCTTTGTAGCGTAAAACTCATAACTACTGACTTTAGATGGCGTTACAGATCTTGTCATTTTAGGCTGTAACGCTCGCTTTTTAGCCTCACCGCAAAGCTTGTAATACCGACGCTATGGGAGTGCGGGACTGACGTTGCGGTACTGGCTAAAAGGCTTGCGATACACCTATACCGACAAGACTTGTAATGGCTGCGTTAGGGAAAATGATGCGTTATGGGCCACAACACTGCTATTTGACTCATAACGCAAAACTCGTAATCTAGGTGTAAGATAGTAATCTAAATTTAAACACCATATCAGAGATTTAAGCCATAAAACGTTTCTAGTAAAAATGGCTAAAAACCAAAGATTTAATATCATATCATATCATATAATATCATTGTATTTTTTTTTAGCAGATCTTGATTTGTCTAAGCATTGTTCTTTTACTTCAACACGCTAATCATTTAATTTATGATGCTATATTTTATGTCATTTTAACTGAAATTAAATCAGCCAATAGGATTGAGCTTGCATTCTATTGGCTGATTGGAACAGCCAATAGATCACAAGCTCAATTTTGGCTGATTGGATCAGCCAATAGGATTGAAGAAATAAAATCAGCTAATTAAACAATATACACACTTAGCTTTGGTAGAAATTGTGTACAAGCAACAGTAACATCAGAGGCAGGATCAGTTTGAGACATCTTAAAAAAATATAACAAAAAAGAAAAAAAATAACATTTAAACAAAATATCCAATTTCCACATAAGAGCAATTTCAGGAATGGTAAAAAATGCTTTTATGAAAAAAAAAAGCAAATATCATAGCCCTTTGTAACAAATGAAAGCAGAGAGCAAAAGAGGGAGAGATTTTATATAACAAATTTTTTGGCACCAAAAATGTCACCAACAAAGATGACGCAAATGCTGAGAAAAAAACTTTTGGCACCAAGGTTAACAGGAAATTACATGGTTCACATCATAACAGGCGCCCAAAAAATTTGCGGCAACAAAGACGCAAGAAATTACGTGACTCACGTCACAAAAAACGCAACCTTTGCGGCAAAAAATTTGCACCAGAAATAGAAGCATTTTGCGTCATCGCAAGCCTAATTTCCCTGTGAAAATTTGAAAAAACAAGACCAAAGTTACAACTAGCTGGAACCTCAGGTAAGAAAAAAATTACTTAATTTCTTCCAAACATAATTTTCCATGCTGAAACTGTTAGACTGCAAAGGGAAATAAACATAGACCTGACTCATGGCAAATATATGCAATATATACAGTATTTAAAACTTTAAAGATAAAGTGCCAGACATAGCTGAGAGTGTCTTAAAAAAAGATGTATACTTACCTGAAGACACCCATCACATATAGCAGACAGCCAAACCAGTACTGAAACATATCAACAGAGGTAATGGTAGAGGAGTATAATGTTGATCTGTAAAGGGAGGTGGCAAATGAATCCCCACGACCGAATTTACAGAGAGCCTTAGAATAGATTTCCCATAGTTGAAAACATGGCATCATTAGGCAAATACTCCCTTCACATCCCTCAGGCAAACACTATACTTTGAGAGGAACTGGGCTTCAAAATGCTTAGAAGCGCCTTTCACAGAAGAAATCAAGCACGACTTGCTTCATCATCCTCCAACGAAGGCAAAGTTTGTAAAACTGAAGTATGAGTGAGGTGGGAGGTGTATTTATAGGCATTTTGAGGTTTGGGAAACTTTGCCCCCTCCAGGTAGGAATGTATATCCCATACGTCACTAGCTCATGGACTCTTGCCACTTACATTAAATAAATATATATATATATATTTATATATTCATATAGATATATAGATATACAGTACTGTGCAAAAGTTTTAGGCAGATGGGAAATATATGCGGTAAAGTAAGAATGCGAATGCATGCAAAAATAGAAATGATAACAGTTTATTTTTTATCAATTAACAAAATGCAAAGTAAGTGAACAGAAGAAAAATCTAAATCACATCAACATTTGGTGTGACCACCCTTTGCCTTCAAAACAGCATCAGTTCTTCTAGGTACACTTGAGAAAATCCCAGGCATATTATCAGGTGCATGACTAAACAATTATACCATAATGTACTAATAATCATCAATTTAATATGTAGGTTGAAACACAATAATTAACTGAAACAGAAACAGCTGTGTAGGAGGAATAAAAATAGATTAAGAACAGCCCAACTCTGCTAACAAGGTGAAGTTGCTGAATGTCAAAAGTTATAAACCATAGTTATACTGCATCAGCAAGGTATCTCTTAGGTAGAAACTTGAAAGCAGGCAGGAGTTTCCAGATGTGCTGTACAAGCTCTTCTGCAAAAGCACAAAGAAATGTGCAATGCTGAGGACCATAAATGCTATTGTCAGTCAAGGAAACTTAGTGCAGCAGATGAAGACACCTTATGCTTACTTTCCTTTGCAATCAGAAGATGTCCCAGCAGTCCCATAACCTCAAAAATTATAAAAACCAGTGGGACCCTAGCAAACCTATCTATTTTTTTGAGTAGTCTGGTAAAAATTGATCTTCATGGAAGACTTGGGGCCAAAAAGTCATATCTCCAACTTGAAAACCAGGGCAAGCAACTTAACTATGTTGCTGCATTTCTGCTAATGGAGTTGGGGATTTGGTCAAAATTAATGGTCTCCTCAAGGCTGAGAAGTACAGGTAGATAAGATACCTATCCATCATGCAATACCATCAGAGAGGTATCTGATACAACCAAATTCATTAAGAACTATCTTCAGCATAAAGAAGAACAAGAAGTCCTGGAAGCGGTAGTATGCCCCCCCCCCCACACCCAGAACCCTGATCTCAACATCATGAGGCTGCCTAAATCCACAGAAGATATGTGGTTAGTTTTCCAAGTTCTTTGGAATAACCTACCTGCCTAGTTCCTTAAAAAAAAAAAAACTGTTCAAGTTTACATAGAATAATTAATGCTGTTTTGAAGGCAAAGGGTGGACACACCAAATATTGATATGATTTAGATTTTTCTTCTGTTCATTAACTTTGCATTTTGTTAATTGATAAAAAATAAACAGTGACATTTCTATTTTTGAAAGCATTGTTTCTTTACAGCATTTTTTCACACCTGCCCAGAACTTTTGCACAGTACTGTATATAGTTAAGAATAAAAAAAAAACATTTTCTTCTAAGTGAAGAACATAGGTATTTGAAGTATTCTTAATGCACCATCAGTGTACCTTTGGGTTATCGCTTGAGAAAAAGCTTGAAGATGCTGTTTGTGTAAGTATTCAGACATCTCATATTAACTAAATGTCAAAAGTCAACTTCTGCTGTAATAACAGCAAGTATCTTCAAGCTTTGCACACCGGCTGGAAGTATTTTTTGCCAATCCTTCTTGGCACATTTCCTCCAGGTGGTCCTTGTTGGTTGGATGGTACTTTTAGACTGTAATGTTCAAATCGTGCTACAGATTGTCGGTAGGGTTAAGATCAGGATTTTGTTTAGAACACTTGCATATGCAGTTTTTTTAAGCCATTACAAAATACAAACATGCTTTTGCCTTGCTTGGGATCATTGTCCTGTTGAAAAGTGAAATTTCACCCAAGCTTCAGCTTTTTAGCAGACTGATTGTAACTGACAGTCAGTCAGTTTAGATGTATTTATTAATCTTTCCAACATTGTATTTCTTATTTAAATACTAAAGGCCAGATTACGAGTGGATCACAAAATTGCGCTTTCACAAGCGCAATATTTTCGCTCCACTCTTAATACAATTGCGTGCTGGTATTAGAAGTGTAGTTTACAAAATTATGAAAAAGAACATAAAAATAGGGGGCGCTTACGCCTACATTTAGAGTTCTGCGGCCAAAGGGGTGCGTTAGCTAGGCGTGCTTTTTTCTGGCCGCACCTTTTAAATACCGCTGGTATTTAGAGTTCACAGAATGGCTGGGTTTTCAGTGCGTTAGGCTCCAAAAAGGGAGCGTAGAGCATAATTTAACGCCACTGCAACTCTAGATACCAGCGGTGCTTACGGAAGCGGCCAGCTTCAAAAACGTGCTCGTGCACGATTCCCCCATAGGAAACAATGGGGCAGTTTGGGCTGAAAAAAAACACCTGCAAAAAAGCCGTGTTCAGCTCCTAACGCAGCCCCATTGTTTCCTATGGGGAAACACTTCCTACGTCTGCACCTAACACTCTAACATGTACCCCGAGTCTAAACACCCCTAACCTTACACTTATTAACCCCTATTCTGCCGCCCCCGCTATCGCTGACACCTGCATATTTTTTTTAACCCCTAATCTGACGCTCCGTAAACCGCCGCTACTTACATTATCCCTATGTACCCCTAATCTGCTGCCCCTAACACCGCCGACCCCTATATTATATTAATTAACCCCGAATCTGCCCCCCACAACGTCACCTCCACCTGCCTACACTTATTAACCCCTAATCTGCCGAGCGGAACGCACCGCTATTATAATAAAGTTATTAACCCCTAATCCGCCTCACTCCCGCCTCAATAACCCTATAATAAATAGTATTAACCCCTAATCTGCCCTCCCTAACATCGCGGACACCTAACTTCAAGTATTAACCCCTAATCTGCCGATCAGAGCTCACCGCTACGCTAATACATTTTTTAACCCCTAAAGCTAATTTTAACCCTAACCCTAACACCCTCCTAAGTTAAACATAATTTTATTCTAACAAAATAAATTAACCCTTATTAAATAAATTATTCCTATTTAAAGCTAAATACTTACCTGTAAAATAAACCCTAATATAGCTACTATATAAATTATAATTATATTGTAGCTATTTTAGGATTTATATTTATTTTACAGGCAACTTTGTATTTATTTTAACCAGGTACAATAGCTATTAAATAGTTAAGAACTATTTAATAGCTAAAATAGTTAAAATAATTACAAAATTACCTGTAAAATAAATCCTAACCTAAGTTACAATTAAACCTAACACTACACTATCAATAAATTAATTAAATACAATACCTACAATTATCTACAATTAAACCTAACACTACACTATCAATACATTAATTAAATACAATATCTACAAATAAATACAATGAAATAAACTAACTAAAGTACAAAAAATAAAAAAGAACTGTTACAAAAAAAAAATATTTACAAACATTAGAAAAATATTACAACAATTTTAAACTAATTCACCTACTCTAAGCCCCCTAATAAAATAACAAAGCCCCCAAAATAAAAAAATGCCCTACCCTATTCTAAATTAAAAAAATTCAAAGCTCTTTTACCTTACCAGCCCTGAACAGGGCCCTTTGCGGGGCATGCCCCAAAGAATTCAGCTCTTTTGCCTGTAAAAAAAAACATACAATACCCCCCCCAACATTACAACCCACCACCCACATACCCCTAATCTAACCCAAACCCCCCTTAAATAAACCTAACACTAAGCCGCTGAAGATCTCCCTACCTTGTCTTCACCACACACCGATCTGTCCAGAAGAGCCTCCGAAATCTTCATCCAAGCCCAAGCAGGGGCTGAAGAGTGACGTCCATCCTCCGGCTGAAGTCTGGATCCAAGTGGCAAATGAAGAAGTCCATCTTCGGGAAGAAATCTTCATCCTATCCGGGCAGAAGAGGACATCCGGACCGGCAAACATCTTCATCCAAGCCGCATCTTCTATGTTGTTCCATCGGATGACGAGCGGCTGATCTTGAAGACCTCCGGCGCGGATCCATCCTCTTCGTTCGACGTCCAACTGAAGAATGAAGGTTCCTTTAAGGGACGTCATCCAAGATGGATTCCCTCGAATTCCGATTGGCTGATAGGATTCTATCAGCCAATCGGAATTAAGGTAGGAAAATTCTGATTGGCTGATGGAATCAGCCAATCAGAATCAAGTTCAATCCGATTGGCTGATCCAATAAGCCAATCAGATTGAGCTCGCATTCTATTGGCTGATCGGAACAGCCAATAGAATGTGAGCTCAATCTGATTGGCTGATTGGATCAGCCAATCGGATTGAACTTGAATCTGATTGGCTGATTCCATCAGCCAATCAGAATATTCCTACCTTAATTCCGATTGGCTGATAGAATCCTATCAGCCAATCGGAATTTGAGGGACGCCATCTTGGATGACGTCCCTTAAAGGAACCTTCATTCTTCAGTTGGACGTCGAATGAAGAGGATGGATCCGCGCCGGAGGTCTTCAAGATCAGCCGCTCGTCATCCGATGGAACAACATAGAAGATGCGGCTTGGATGAAGATGTTTGCCGGTCCGGATGTCCTCTTCTGCTCGGATAGGATGAAGATTTCTTCCCGAAGATGGACTTCTTCATTTGCTGCTTGGATCCAGACTTCAGCCGGAGGATGGACGTCACTCTTCAGCCCCTGCTTGGGCTTGGATGAAGATTTCGGAGGCTCTTCTGGACAGATCGAGACCCGGTGTGGTGAAGACAAGGTAGGGAGATCTTCAGGGGCTTAGTGTTAGGTTTATTTAAGGGGGGTTTGGGTTAGATTAGGGGTATGTGGGTGGTGGGTTGTAATGTTGGGGGGGGGTATTGTATGTTTTTTTTTACAGGCAAAAGAGCTGAATTCTTTGGGGCATGCCCCGCAAAGGGCCCTGTTCAGGGCTGGTAAGGTAAAAGAGCTTTGAATTTTTTTAATTTAGAATAGGGTAGGGCATTTTTTTATTTTGGGGGGCTTTGTTATTTTATTAGGGGGCTTAGAGTAGGTGTAATTAGTTTAAAATTGTTGTAATATTTTTCTAATGTTTGTAAATATTTTTTTATTTTTTGTAACTTAGTTCTTTTTTATTTTTTGTACTTTAGTTAGTTTATTTAATTGTAGTTATTTGTAGGTATTGTATTTAATTAATTTATTGATAGTGTAGTGTTAGGTTTAATTGTAGATAATTGTAGGTATTGTATTTAATTAATTTATTGATAGTGTAGTGTTAGGTTTAATTGTAACTTAGGTTAGGATTTATTTTACAGGTAATTTTGTAATTATTTTAACTAGGTAACTATTAAATAGTTATTAACTATTTAATAGCTATTGTACCTGGTTAATATAATTACAAAGTTGCCTTTAAAATAAATATTAATCCTAAAATAGCTATAATATAATTATAATTTATATTGTAGCTATATTAGGATTTATTTTACAGGTAAGTATTTAGATTTAAATAGGAATAATTTATTTAATAAGACTTAATTTATTTTGTTAGATAAAAATTATATTTAACTTAGGGGGGTGTTAGGGTTAGGGTTAAAATTAGCTTTAGGGGTTAAAAAATTTATTAGAGTAGCGGTAAGCTCCGATCGGCAGATTAGGGGTTAATACTTGAAGTTAGGTGTCGGCGATGTTAGGGAGGGCAGATTAGGGGTTAATACTATTTATTATAGGGTTATTGAGGCGGGAGTGAGGCGGATTAGGGGTTAATAACTTTATTATAGTAGCGGTGCGGTCCGCTCGGCAGATTAGGGGTTAATAAGTGTAGGCAGGTGGAGGCGACGTTGAGGGGGGCAGATTAGGGGTTAATAAATATAATATAGGGGTCGGCGGTGTTAGGGGCAGCAGATTAGGGGTATATAGCTATAATGTAGCTGGCGGTGGCGTGCGGATGGCAGATTAGGGGTTAATAAGTGTAGGTAGCTGGCGGCGACGTTGTGGGGGGCAGATTAGGGGTTAATAAATATAATATAGGGGTCGGCGGTGTTAGGGGCAGCAGATTAGGGGTACATAGGGATAACGTAGTTGGCGGCAGTGTACGGAGCGGAAGATTAGGGGTTAAAAAATTTAAATATAGTGGCGGCGATGTGGGGGGACCTCGGTTTAGGGGTACATAGGTAGTTTATGGGTGTTAGTGTACTTTAGAGCACAGTAGTTAAGAGCTTTATAAACCGGCGTTAGCCCAGAAAGCTCTTAACTACTGATTTTTTTCTGCGGCTGGAGTTTTGTCGTTAGATTTCTAACGCTCACTTCAGCCACGACTCTAAATAACGGCGTTAGAAAGATCCCATTGAAAAGATAGGATACGCAATTGACGTAAGGGGATCTGCGGTATGGAAAGTCGCGGCTGCAATGTGAGCATTAGACCCTTTCCTGATTGACTCCAAATACCGGCGGTAGCCCAAAACCAGCGTTAGGAGCCTCTAACGCTGGTTTTGACGGCTACCGCCCAACTCTAAATCTAGGCCTTAGTTTCTTAAAGGCAAATGAGTAAAATATAATAATAAATAGTACAAGTGAAATGTGATGGAGTGGCAAAAAACAGGGTATAGTTTAAAAAACATCACGCAATAGATTGAAATAAAAATCTAGTCTGTGACTAAAAAACAAAAATGTTGAAACAAATTGATGTCAATTAAAGTATATGATAAATGGTAATAAGAGAACAGTCCTTAGTGGTAATCAAAGTCAGTGAATAGGCAGCTCTTCTTGGAATCGATGGTGATTCAGTGCATCTAAAATTCGAAAACAGAAAGAATGTTTTCATGGTGTGGTATTTTCCTTATTAGGGCAAGTAAGCTGGACGAACATCCACAGCAAACAAAGCCCTTTAGGCCGATGGAAGGTGCGTCACCTCCGGTGTGGTGTCTGGTCTGACTCCTACTGTCTTATTGAAAGCTTGGGTTACAATAGCGATTGCAACAGGTGAAATGCTGTTGTAGCGACTAGCGTCTCCGTTATTGTTGCCAAATGTAACAGAAGGATGTTTTAAAAAAGGCAAAGAACATCTGTGTATGGAAAAAAATAAAACAATTTTATTAAGCTTAGCAATGCATTTCTCTGCCTCCTGAGAGGCTTTATAAAACATACAACGGATGTTATTGGATAATTGATCGAATGGTATAAAAGATACAAATATATGTGTATGTAACGCCAAAAAGTCAAGACATACAGTAGTTGCATTATAACAACACTGTGTGCAAATTTTAGAACAAGGATAAAACACGCATGAATACATTTGTAATAATACACAAAAAACAATAACCAGGAAAAAGGGGAACATGTAATGTTTACAATCTAAAAACGCAAGTGTAAGGATATCACACTGCAGTTTCACAAGAATACGTAATTGTGTATGACAAATAAGAGTGTTTGATTTATAAAGCTGAAATACCTAAAATATTAAAGATCACCAAAAATAGGCAATAGAAAGCAGTTGTTGAAGAACACAAAAGAATAAATAAATTGATAAATTAGAGGGAATATGTAGTAATGACCGAGTATGATAGAAAAACCCAAAAGAAATCTGTCTGTACCAAACGTGATGGGACAAAAAATATATTTAAACAATGGGAGTGATTTGAGCAGTGTGTTCAAAAACTAAAGATAATGTTAAAAAAATGGGGCTGTACCTGGAAAATACAGGAAATATGAATGTGTAGAGGAGATTAAGGATGTGTGACTGAAGAGTGTGTGTGAATTAGAAAGAAGAAAGAGAGATATGACTAGAAAATACAACCAAAGCAAAAAGAAGGAAGAAGATGGCATGGTGAAAAATGTATTTAATGAAAAATAAAAACTGTAAACTGAAGGGGGAAACAAGTGAAGTGAAATAGTGGTATGGGGACCAAAACCTATATTCATCTGTTAACCTATTCATCTGTTTTCACTCATTGTTTCACATTGTTTGGAAATACCACACCATGAGGTGCTTTCTTTCTGTTTTCGAATTTTAGATGCGCTGAATCACCATCGATTCCAAGAAGAGCGGCCTTTTCATTGACTTTGATTACCACTAAGGGCTTTTCACTTATTACCATTTATCATATACTTTAATTGACATCAATTTGTTCAACATTTTTGTTTTTTAGTCACAGTCTAGATTTTTATTTCAAGCTATTGTGTGACGTTTTTTAAACTATACCCTGTTTTTTGCCACTCCATCACATTTCCCTTGTACTATTTATTATTATATTTTACTCATTTGCCTTTAAGAAAGCCCCCTATTTTTATGTTCTTTTTCATAATTTTGTAAACTACATTATTTCTTGGTGTTTTTCATAGGGGTGCTGCCAATATATTATAAGATCTTAACATGCAGTCTAAGGAAGACAGAGATAAAAAAAGATCTAACTATAATCTTCTTGGCAAATCAGTTACTACAAATACTCATATAGATTCTGAGGTGACCAAATCCATGAAAGATCTCTTCCATGCTTTAGAAGAGGAGACTTTAAAAGAACACCGACATTGGTGGGATTTGACGACTTTATAAAAATATATAGAACTTAAGCAAATCCCTAGAGGCTTGCACATTCTTAAACTCTTTTAAAGATGATACAGACCTATTAGATAAATGGTATAAAATTTTAAATGATTGTTCAACCAAATTGATGAATATTTTAATTGAACACAGACGCACATTATCAAACCAGTGAAGTGACAGAATAGAAAAACTACAAACTGAACTTGCTAAACATATAGACAACCCTGATTATGAACATCTAACCAAAGGGATGTACAAATGCACTGACAAATTCCAAGAACTAGTCTTACCTTAAAAAAAAAAAATTAGAAAGAGACAATGACGATTATCAAAAAGATCAGGTATACAGTTACAAACGCACTGCTAGAACTTCATAGAACACTAACAATAGGAATCAATACACACCAAGTCATTATAATAACACAGAACAAGAACAGCCACCTATAGAATCTAACCAACAAGATAATTGGACAGTTGTCCAACATAGACATAGACATCATAATCAGAGAAGATATCATAACCAGAACTTATCTTACCACACATCACAACCGAATCATTTCAGAAAAAATCAACAAAACAGACATCATAATACTAGAAACTTCTCCAGAAATTATGAGAATTATGAAAACCCAAAAATAGGAATTATCAACATCCCAACAATGGATACACTCACAACCCCCAATTCCATAATTACAGACATCAAAATCATTTGGACAGTTTAATACACAACATAATCAATATTGCAACCGTTACCAACCCCTTACCTCGGTTTCAGAAGATAACATATTTTCTGAGCAATCAAACCAACAGAATTATTTTTTAGAGATTCCCCCCCAACACCACAAAATTTCTATAGAGGAAGCAAACACAAGAAAAACACCATTTTACACAGACCAAGAGGCTCCAGAGGGAGAGGCCTTACCACCAAGAAAGAAAAACTAAAAAAATTAGAAAAAGGCATTTTCAATTTGTCTTCCAGCACACTTTCTTTAGGTGAAAAGAGAGTCCTTAACAAAGGTCTTACTTTCTGCTCTCCCAATCCCCATAATCTCTTTAACCTTTTTGTGAACATAAATCACTTCACACACAAATTATCCTTACAAAAATAATTTGCCGAAATTTTTTTGAAAAAACAAAATCTTTCTGATTCTAATACTATGTGCATTCTTACTAATTCCATGAATATGAACAAAAACACCCCTACAATACATTATTCCATAGACAATCTCACATAACATCTTTATGAAGATTTAATTCATACCGATGTTGAAATTAAACCATCCTTCTCTCCAACATCAGGATCTAATCAGTATATAGAACTTTACCAAAATTTGGTCCTGGTTGACCTTGATAAAATATCTAAAAACATCAAGAAAAAATACTATTGGAATTTAGGCGACCAAAATGCCATCATGTCCTTAAAAAATAACCACAACATCATTATATGTGATGCTGATAAGGGGCGGAGCGATCGTTATTCAAAATATTAAGGATTATCTCGGAGAAGCCCGAAAAGATTCTCAAAGATGAAAATGACTATAAAGTATTAGCTCAGTATCCCACTAATATTTTTCTCAAAACATATCAGAATTTAATCGAAAAAGGAGCAAACCTCAAAATTCTTAACAAAGATGAAAAAGAATTCCTAAAAGTGAGCAATCCTAGTGTTGCTCACTATTACCACTTACTAAAAATCCATAAAAACTTAAAAAATCCCCTTGGCCGCCCCATAATCGCTGGCATTGGTAACCTTACATACTACAACTTATCATACTATATAGATTCTTTCTTGCAAAAATATGTTTTGGGATTACCCTCATATATCAGAGATAGCACCTATTGCACCAACTTCGAAATTTTAAAAATCCAGGAGATTTCACATGGATTACATGCGACATTGGATCATTATATTCCAACATATCACATCAGTTGGGGATTCATGCTATATCCCTCTTTTTATATCAAGACACATATATGCCAGCAGTACAAAACCAATTCATTTTAGACAGTATTGAGTATATTCTACAACATAATTATTTTATCTACCATGACACTTTTTATTAAAAAATCAAGAGTACGGCCATGGGCACCAGATTTGCTCCATGTTTTGCAAACTTATATATGAGTATTTTTGAGGAGAGATACATCTACTCCTCCCCATCTAGAGCGAATCTGGTGTACTATGGCCGCTACATTGATGATCTTATTTTTGTTTGGAAGGGTGATGCACATTCGGCAGCAGATTTTGTTGCTTCTTTGGATAACAATGAAATGAGTCTTTCTTTTACAGCGAATATACACAACAAATCTATTGACTATTTAGACCTTACTTTAAGTTGGGACAAAGAGGGCCACATTATTTCCCAAACCTATTTTGAAAATGTGGATAGTAACAGCTACATAAACTACACCAGTAATCATCATATGGGGTGGAAACGCAACTGTACACACATAGAAACTTTTGATTTACAAAGCCAAATCATCTACCAAAGATTCATAGATAAGGGTTATCCTAAAGATTTATTGGACCATTGCTTGAATAGAGCTAGATCTTTAGACAGAAAATCTTCTTTTGGACAAATCCACTGTTAATAATAAAAAATAAAGATAATAAAGCTTCTCAAAATTCTAGGGCCTAGATTTGGAGTTCGGCGGTAGCCGTCAAAACCAGCGTTAGAGGCTCCTAACGCTGGTTTTGGCTGCCCGCTGGTATTTGGAGTCAGTGATTAAAGGGTCTAACGCTCACTTTTCAGCCGCGACTTTTCCATACCGCAGATCCCCCTACGCCATTTGCGTAGCCTATCTTTTCAATGGGATCTTTCTAACGCTGGTATTTAGAGTCGTTTCTGAAGTGAGCGTTAGAGCTCTAACGACAAGATTCCAGCCGCCTGAAAATAGCAGGAGTTAAGAGCTTTCTGGCTAACGCCGGTTCATAAAGCTCTTAACTACTGTACCCTAAAGTACACTAACACCCATAAACTACCTATGTACCCCTAAACCGAGGTCCCCCCACACCGCCGCCACTCGATTAAAATTTTTAACCCCTAATCTGCCGACCGCCACCTACGTTATACTTATGTACCCCTAATCTGCTGCCCCTAACCCCGCCGACCCCTGTATTACATTTATTAACCCCTAACCTGCCCCCCACAACGTCGCCGCCAGCTACTTAAAATAATTAACCCCTAATCTTCCGACCGCAAAGCGCCGCCACCTACGTTATCCCTATGTACCCCTAATCTGCTACCCCTAACACCGCCGACCCCTATATTATATTTATTAACCCCTAATCTGCCCTCCCTAACATCGCCAACACCTAACTTCAATTATTAACCCCTAATCTGACGACCGGAGCTCACCGCTATTCTAATAAATTGATTAACCCCTAAAGCTAAGTCTAACCCTAATACTAACACCCCCCTAAGTTAAATATAATTTAAATCTAACGAAATAAATTAACTCTTATTAAATAACTTATTCCTATTTAAAGCTAAATACTTACCTGTAAAATAAATCCTAATATAGCTACAATATAAATTATAATTATATTATAGCTATTTTAGGATTAATATTTATTTTACAGGCAACTTTGTAATTATTTTAACCAGGTACAATAGCTATTAAATAGTTAAGAACTATTTAATAGTTACCTAGTTAAAATAATAACAAATTTACCTGTAAAATAAATCCTAACCTAAGATATAATTAAACCTAACACTACCCTATCAATAAATTAATTAAATAAACTACCTACAATTACCTACAATTAACCTAACACTACACTATCAATAAATTAATTAAACACAATTGCTACAAATAAATACAGATCCATCAGCCAATCAGAAAATTCCTACCTTAATTCCGATTGGCTGATAGAATCCTATCAGCCAATCGGAATTCGAGGGACGCCATCTTGGATGACGTCCCTTAAAGGAACCGTCATTCGTCGGGAGACAACGGAAGAAGAGGATGGATCCGCGTCGCCTGCTTCAAGATGGACCCGCTCCGCACCGGATGGAAGAAGATTGAAGATGCCGCTTGGAGAAGATGTTTGCCGGTCCGGATGTCCTCTTGTTGCCGGATAGGAGGAAGACTTTGGAGCCTCTTCTGGACCTCTTCAGCACCGGATGATGGATCGCCAACCCCCGCTTGGGTTGGATGAAGATGTTGGAGCCAGGACGGATCGGTGAACCTGGTATGGTGAAGACAAGGTAGGAAGATCTTCAGGGGCTTAGTGTTAGGTTTATTTAAGGGGGGTTTGGGTTAGATTAGGGGTATGTGGGTGGTGGGTTGTAATGTTGGGGGGGTATGGTATGTTTTTTTTTACAGGCAAAAGAGCTGAAATCCTTGGGGCATGCCCCGCAAAGGGCCCTGTTCAGGGCTGGTAAGGTAAAAGAGCTTGTAACTTTTTTAATTTAGAATAGGGTAGGGAATTTTTTATTTTGGGGGGCTTTGTTATTTTATTAGGGGGCTTAGAGTAGGTGTAATTAGTTTAAAATTGTTGTAATATTTTTCTTATGTTTGTAAATATTTTATTATTTTTTGTAACTTAGTTCTTTTTTATTTTTTGTACTTTAGCTAGTTTATTTAATTGTATTTATTTGTAGCAATTGTGTTTAATTAATTTATTGATAGTGTAGTGTTAGGTTAATTGTAGGTAATTGTAGGTAGTTTATTTAATTAATTTATTGATAGGGTAGTGTTAGGTTTAATTATATCTTAGGTTAGGATTTATTTTACAGGTAAATTTGTTATTATTTTAACTAGGTAACTATTAAATAGTTCTTAACTATTTAATAGCTATTGTACCTGGTTAAAATAATTACAAAGTTGCCTGTAAAATAAATATTAATCCTAAAATAGCTATAATATAATTATAATTTATATTGTAGCTATATTAGGATTTATTTTACAGGTAAGTATTTAGCTTTAAATAGGAATAATTTATTTAATAAGAGTTAATTTATTTCGTTAGATGTAAATTATATTTAACTTAGGGGGGTGTTAGTATTAGGGTTAGACTTAGCTTTAGGGGTTAATACATTTATTATAGTAGCGGTGAGGTCCGCTCGGCAGATTAGGAGTTAATAAGTGTAGGCAGGTGTCGGCGACGTTGAGGGGGGCAGATTAGGGGTTAATAAATATAATATAGGGGTCGGCGATGTTAGGGCAGCAGATTAGGGGTACATAGGGATAACGTAGGTTGCGGCGGTTTACGGAGCGGCAGATTAGGGGTTAAAAAAAATATGCAGGGGTCAGCGATAGCGGGGGCGGCAGATTAGGGGTTAATAAGTGTAAGGTTAGGGGTGTTTAGACTCGGGGTACATGTTAGGGTGTTAGGTGCAGACGTAGGAAGTGTTTCCCCATAGGAAACAATGGGGCTGCGTTAGGAGCTGAACGCTGCTTTTTTGCAGGTGTTAGGTTTTTTTTCAGCTCAAACAGCCCCATTGTTTCCTATGGGAGAATCGTGCACGAGCACGTTTTTGAGGCCGGCCGCGTCCGTAAGCAACTCTGGTATCGAGAGTTGCATTTGCGGTAAAAATGCTCTATGCTCCTTTTTTGGAGCCTAACGCAGCATTTGATTAAACTCACGATACCAGAGTTAAATTTATGGTGCGGCCAGAAAAAAGCCCGCGGAGCGTTAACAGCCCTTTTACCGCCGAACTCCAAATCTAGGCCTAAGTTTATTACACAATATAAAAGCAATCACAAACAAATACGCCACATTTTAAACAAACACTGGCATATAATCCAAAGAGACCCTGTCCTCAAAACTATTGTCAGTGAGCAGCCAAGAATTGTCTACACTAGGGCCCCTACACTTAGGAGCAAGCTAGCACCTAGCAAAAGAGTTAAGCAGAAAAACATCAACTTTCCAAAAAGCAACAAAAAATTTAAAAACGTTTTTAGGATTTTCAAAGGTGGAAAGAGATTTTTTGGGGGTTTTCTATCATACTCGGTCATTACTACATATTCCCTCTAATTTATCAATTTATTTATTCTTTTGTGTTCTTCAACAACTGCTTTCTATTGCCTATTTATGGTGATCTTTAGTATTTTAGGTATTTCAGCTGTATAAATCAAACACTCTTATTTGTCATACACAATTACGTATTCTTATGACACTTGTTAGGTGTTAATTCCAGAGGGGGGTTTCAGTGCAGGCCGAAGCCTCAGGCCCACGGTACCACCTGGAGCAGATGTAGATTATCTGATATCCTTAAAACAGACTCAGACCACGCAGCAATGATCTAAAACTATTCTCCTTTATTGAAAGACACACAACATGTCTTATTGACTACAGTAACAGCAGATAGGGTTAATTTGATGACACGTTATGGCCGCGTCATTTTACACAGTTATACACAGTGTTATTCTGGAAATTCACTAGCTCATAAACAATATCTATAGTCATAATAAGCAATGCATCTGCGAGAACAACAAGGTCGTTTGAACATCTTATAGAGATAGTACCCTCCCTGGCCTAGTGCCCAGGACATCTACAAGGTTAGCTGGCTTAGCAGAGTAAAATAACAAGCATATATTTCTCACTACAGAATAACCCATTATAATAAAGATTAATCATTACAAGATGGATGCCAAGAACAAGATGGCGCTAGTCAGGTCAACATTAACCCCTAACATACCACCCTTTTATTCTAACAGAATAACATAAAAACTAAAACAAATTAGCGAATATAAAGAACTTTATAGCGAGATGGCTGAGCAGTGACATTGTGAAAAAAAGAATGGTGAGGGTTAGCATGAGTACTGGTAAGCCTGTTAATCAAAAACACAGTAAGATTATATATGAAAAAGAAAGTGAGAAAAAGAAAAAGAAGAAATGCAAAACCCATTAAAATTTTCATACCAAGGGCTCCTAGCCAGGAACCCAGACCAAAGGTCCAATCTATACCATCAAAGAGACCTGTTGGCTGTTTACGTATCTGTGATTGAATGTCATGCAAAGTATCAAGATCATGGTGTATTCTACCAGTGTTATTCCAGATAAAAACACAGCAAGAAGAACCTATCCGCTTACATACTCCTCCTTCTGTGGCTAGCAAATAATCTAAAGCCATTCTATTCTGGAGAGCGGTCTGAGCATAGTCAAGGACTCTATAGCATCTGCATTAGAATTAAAAGCTGCATCTACAAGTGTGGCAAACAAATTAAGCTTATAATATAATTAAGCTTATAATATAATTGCATGATAGCTGCAGTAGGAAACCAGGATGCAGTAGCTATCTCGGCATTGCTAGTCTTAACTGTAAAACTAGAAGCTCTACGTGTATGCAGTTTATCAGTAGGGAGTGTGTCGTGAATACTTAATGCTGGGAATATGTAACCCAAGTAACAGGGTGATAGATGGCTACATGGTATAATTTTAACTGCCCATCTTTCACAAAGCCAATAATAACCATAAGGTAACTTAATAACTGGAGGACAGGAGGGAAATCTTTTCCTCTTAGCTTCTGGAGAAGCACCTGTCTGCTTACCTATATTTCTGTTGTTACGCCAAAACCAATTACGAATTGTGTTATGTGGTTCAGCGTATTTAGCAGTAAAGTTGTGAATATACTCAAAAGAAAGATAAGACCCATCCCATACATTTAATAGTGTAGCATTAACTGGTGTAGCTGCATTGTAGATTAAGGCAACTTAATGGGCATTTGACTAAGTGTACGGGGGTGAAAAATAGTACCATTAAGATTATGGGAAATAATAACATGATTTACACAATTAACTAAGTGAACTCTATCCTTTTCAAAAATTTTATCAGTGTTAACTATTGGTGTAAAATTCCACATAGTATCATCATTTATCATTTGTGTCAAGTTGTGTGCGGTAATAGGAAAACCCACAAAAGGATAACCCCATTTCCCCCCATGAGGACATAGCCACAGACCCAACAAGAAGTAGTCTGATTAGTCACTTTGTATAAGTTCATGGCAGCTTTAACAAAGGCATTGTCAGTTTCCCATGCCGACATATGCAACTCTCTGGTATCACGGGTGAGAGGGATGGATAAGGGATTCATGCGTTCTACCTGCCCTGATGACTGTGGGTGATAAGGAATATGAGATTTCCAGTCAATGGATAACATATTACAAACCATTTGCATAATCTGTGAAGTAAAAGGAGTACCTTTGTCACTGTTTATCTGTAATGGACACCCAAAACGAGGAATAATTTCTTTGCACAATATCTTAGCTACAGTACGTGCATTTTCTCTAGCAGTTGGAAAAGCCTCAACCCACTTACTGAATTGATCAACAATGACTAAAAGATACTTGTATCCACCTCGAGCAGTGGGCATGTGTGTGAAATCAATTTGCAATACCTGCATAGGACCATCAGGGGGCGGTAAATGCTCAAGTTTACCATGTACAAGGCCTCCAGGATTATTTCTGGCACAAGTTAGACATCTGTCCAGTTGTCTATCAATCATGTACGACAAATCTTTAATGACATATTTGGATGTCATCAGATTCTTGGTCTGTTGTTTACTTATGTGGCCAAAACCATGAAAATGACTAATAAACAAAGATGCAGCTATTTGTGGTATCCCCACTCTCCCCTCCTCATCTGACCACAGGCCATCTTGGCCTTTGGTCAGACCTGCAGACATCCAAGTCTGTAAATCAGTTTCAGTTGCACCAAACTGTAGGTGTGCCACATCCACATCAGATGCTAGTGCAGGAATCATTACCATATGTAACTGTTCCTGTGTATTAGTGCTGAGATAGTCAGGGTGTGGTGGACCCTGAATTGCAGCTTCTTTAGCTATTGTGTCTGCAAAATCATTGCCAAATCTAATGTCAGTGGAGTCAGTACTGTGACCTTTACATTTAACAATTGCTAGCTTATGTGGCAATTTAATTGCATCCAAGAGTTCCTGTACCAGTGTAGAATGTGAGATACTCTTACCATCAGCTGCAACAAAACCTCTGTTCTGCCAAATCACTCCAAAATCATGCACAACTCCAAACGCATACCTTGAGTCAGTGTAAATGGTCACATCTTTCATCGCAAACGCTCTACATGCCTGAGCTAGGGCTACCAGTTCAGCTGCCTGAGCTGACACAAAAGGCAGAGAACCAGCAGTAATCACTGTGTTAGGCAACACCAAGTGCATCTGGAACGTCATTAGTGATGTGTGAAGCATGTGTGAATGCATCTGGCTCTAATTATACAGGTATAATCTGAGGAGCTTTCACAGTACCCCTACCATATTTCCATGTCCACAAATGTTCTGGTGTTTGCACATATACTGTATCTGGTGTGAGTACAACTGCATGAACTGGTGCTTTCCACATTTCTTTCTCAACATGGTCAGTAATCCAGGGTCTGTAAAAAGCTTGTGTCACAACTTTGTCAGGGTGTGAGGCATACTCAAACACATTCTCAAGAGTCTGTAAACTGAGTTTGTCAAGGTACAACTGTTTAGTAATGGCAGGTTCATGATCAGCTGCATACAGCGACTGAACCATATCCCAGGGAGTATCAACATGCAGTCCACCCTTATAATCAATGTTAACAGACATTTGCATCTTAGCCATTAATTCCCTTCCCAGCAAATTAACAGGACTATTGGGTATTATGCGAAAAGCATACATAAACCTGTTTGAAGGGCTGTCATTTGGATACACCTCCAAAGGGGGCGTCATGGGACACAAAATTGGGACTCCTGTAATGCCAACAGATTTTTCACATGTATTAGTTACGGCCCATTGTATTCTCTAGCAGAGATGCTAGATTTTGTTGCTCCGGTATCTACCAAAAAATCATGTGGGACACCTTGCACAACTAAAGACATTAATGGTAAATCCTGCCAATGATAAGACAATTGAGCCGTATAACATGTGAGCAGTCCCTTCTGCTGGCAATCCTAGCGGGTATTATTCTGATTCTGGGAAGGAGACTGAGTCCAGGGAATCTGATATCTAGGAGCATTGCTGGGATTCTGGGGGGAATTATTATTCCCATCATACTGATCATTTATATCCCTCTTAGGATGTGGGCAGTCCCGCTGCCAATGATCATAAGACCCACAATTCCAGCAAGATCTGTCTGCAGAGGTATTCACCACTCCTCTCCTATTACCGTTCCACTGAGATCTGTCTCTCCCTCTCACTCTAAAACCTCTATTCTGTCCTCTTCCTCTCCTGTAAGCTGAATCATTAAACATACTGCTGCATCCTTCTCTCGCACAGCCTTTTCAAATTCCTCCTCTTTCATTGCATGTATACCTGAAATTGTCTGTCTCACCAATTGCACAGTTTGCAAATGCATATTATTCAACCCATGTTGCACATAAAATTGCCCCAAATCTCCTTGCGTCCCCAAACAACATTCTTGTCTCCAGCAATCACCAAACCTCTTCAAAAAATCAGACACCTGTTCACCTTTCTTTTGCTTACACGCACCAGCTTTCATAATATCTTTATGATCACCATGCTGACTTTTAAAGAATTTCTCAATCGCCTCCCACATCGCACTTACAACAGTCGGATCTCTCCACACATAATTATCACCAACTGGAACATCATATTTACTATCCAGAAAATTGCACACTTCAGTAAAATTCACATCTGCATATTTGGTAATCACATTTAACAAAAACCTATAGTCAGGACCTCCCAGACACATATCGTTTGTGACCTTCTTGAGATAGGTGATTGCTCCCATCGGATGCTTCACAGGGTCAGGGCATTTTAATGCCCAATCCATCAAACGCTCTGAGTCTGGAGGACAGACCATAGTTTGGTCACCTATAGTTACAAATGGTGCACCAATGTCTGCATCAGTGTCTTAATCAGTGTCCATTCCCTGCCTGTGAGATCTCGTATGCTTCCCTACAGGACTTGGACCTGTGACAGAAAATCTTTAGGAGTTTCCCCTTTAACTGGCTGAGGGTTTGTAATATGCAAAGTATTTTTACCAGCACTAGATGGCACATGCTGTACAGACTTGTACTTAATATTACATTTCTGAACATCAGCATTATTGTCACAGTTTTTGCTATGAGCAGATCCCATTTCCACAAAAAAAAATTACAGCAAAAATAACAGCAGCAATGATAAAATGCACAATCACTTAATATATTCTAAGCACAGCACAATCATATAGCAATAAAAAGCAAGTAAGCAAAGCATCAGATATCAAACATTAGATCCAGGTGGGTAACAAAACTCTATTATAGGAATGGATATGGAAAACTTCAACACACGTGAACCTCAAGCTCACTGTCACACGGCAATGCCAACTTGCATGCCAACTTTTATCTTGCACGCTTACCAGACAGGACTGCAATACCTGTCTTAAACTAGCCCAGGACTGTAAACCTGGCTAGAGGGATTATCACAAGTGCCCGCAGCCGGACTCAGAACCTCTGCACAACCCCCTGCACTCAATTGCAGGAATCCCTTAACCCTTTATCATATATATAACACCTATTACAAAATACAACCAACAAAATTTAGGTTCAGATCCACAGCGGGAAAAGCAGAGTAAAAAAACACTTATCCACTTACCCAAAGCGGATCCCACAAGCTGACACCAAGAATTGTTGAATCTGATAAGGATATCCTTAGAACAGACTCAGACCACGCAGCAATGAACTAAAACTATTCTCCTTTATTGAAAGACACACAACATGTCATATAGACTATAGTAACAGCAGATAGGGTTAATTTGATGACACGTTATGGCCGTGTCATTTTACACAGTTATACAAAGTGTTATTCTGGAAATTCACTAGCTCATAAACAATAAGCAATGCATCTGTGAGAACAACAAGGTCGTTTGAACATCTTATAGAGATAGTACCCTCCCTGGCCTAGTGCCCGGGACATCTACAAGGTTAGCTGGCTTAGCAGAGTAAAATAACAAGCATATATTTATCACTACAGAATAACCCATTATAATAAAGATTAATCATTACAAGATGGATGCCAAGAACAAGATGGCGCTAGTCAGGTCAAAATTAACCCCTAACAACACTGCAGTGTGATATCCTTACACTTGCGTTTTTAGATTGTAAACATTACATGTTCCACTTTTTCCTGGTTATTGTTTTTTGTTTATTATTACAAATGTATTCATGCGTATTTTTTCCTTGTTCTAAAATTTGCACACAGTGTTGTAATAATGCAACTATGTCTTGAATTTTTGGCGTTACATACAAATTTATTTGTATCTTTTATACCATTGGTCGATCAATTATCCAATAACATCCGCTGTATGTATATGAAGCCTCTCAGGAGGCATGTTTTTTTTATCACATTGTATTCAGCCTGAGGAAACGACCAGAGCATTGCGGCAGAGAAATGCATTGCTAAGCTTATTAAAATTGCTTTATTTTTTCCATACACAGATGTTCTTTGCCTTTTTTAAAAACATCCTTCTGTTACATTTGGCAAACAATAACGGAGACGCTAGTCGCTACAACAGCATTTCACCTGTTGCAATCGCTATTGTAACCCAAGCTTTCAACAAGACAGTAGGAGTCAGACCAGACACCACACCGGAGGTGACGCACCATCCATCGGCCTAAAGGCAGGGGCGTAACTAATGGTGATGCGAAGGTCGCCATTGCGACCGGGCCCAGCAGGTCTCCCAAACAGGGGGGCCCAACAAGGCAGGTAATTGTATTTTTTTTTATTATTATTTTTTTTTAATTTTATTTCCCCCCCAAAAAAAACTTATAATGAACCTGTTCGATTCACTAATATCACTATTTGCAATGACCAGGGGACAGCCAGGCGCAGCAGCACAATTGTTGTCACCCTCACTTTATTTGATGTCTGGGTGGCGGGCGCTGTCTGCTGCTGGCTGCCTGCCCCGGCCGGAACTTTCCATTTTGGCGCGCATGCACATTTTTGACTGACTGGCTGCAACAATTGTATCGTGACTGCACGTGCGGTGCAGCAGTCAGTCAGTAGCAGGAGTCAATCGAGTCTGGACTAGTGTGCCGTGGAACGTCTGGCTGGGTCCAGTGGCAGTCTCTGGCTAGTGTAGTAGCGCGGCAACCGCAGGCCCGTAGAAGTGTCACTGCCAGTGACTATGTGGAGAACAGAACGGAGTGGAATCCGAGGTTTTAGGTAAGCTTTAAAGCTGCTCACACAGAGGGAGGGGGGCCGCAGGCCCGGGGGCACGGTGAGCTACTCAGGGTCAGACTGAGGGGGGGCACGGTTACTCACGGTGAGCTCACTCAGCTCAGAGTCACTGTCTGTCAGACTGAAGGGGGCTGGGGGGCCACGGGGGGCATGGTCACTCACAGTGAGCTCACTCAGCTCAGAGTCACTGTCTGTCAGACTGAAGGGGGCTGGGGGGGCCACACTGGTCACGGTGATTTGAAGTATATTATTTATATTAGTAGACAAAGGACTAGTAGACAGGCTTTGTTTTTTTACTTAGCTCCAGTTTGAATTTATAAACATGTAATGGAGATTGCAGTCTACAATATCATGTATTACAGGGACACTTGTAATGACAACGTTCTGCATTCTTCCAATAGACTAAACTTACCAGCAGTGTCTAAATGTTTTAGTTGGATCCCCTAGTGATCTAGATTCTAGATATAGATACACATACATACATACAGATGGATAAGATAGATATAGATACACATACATACATACAGATAGATAGATAAGATAGATATAGATACACTTACATACATACAGATAGATAAGATAGATATAGATAACCATACATACATGCATACATACATACATACATACATACAGATAGATAAGATAGATACACATACATACATATGGATAAGTTAGACATAGATACACATATATGCATACATACATACATACAGATAGATAAGATAGATATAGATACACATACCTACATACATATGGATAATTTAGACATAGATACACATATATGCATACATACATACATACAGATAGATAAGATATATATATAGATACACATACATACAGATGGATAAGATAGACATAGATACACTCACACACACAGATGTGTGTGTTTTGTAGCTCAAAATGTTCACTGTTTTGTAGCCCTTAAAAAGTCTGTGAAGTATGTTTATCTTATTTCTTCTGTTATGACCAATTAGGGACACATATACATTTACTCTTAGACTGACTGAGCCAATCACTTTATAAGATTTTATATTTTTTTTAGCAATTCTTCTAAATGTTTTCATAACATATCACGGACTTTGCGAAAGGTTCAATAAATTGTCACAATTGTTTATGTCAATATTTTGTCAACAGAGCGCAAGATTTGTTTTTAGAATTTTTTCTTTAACAACAGAAAACCTATTAAAGTTTTAGTAGGTAAAATAAAGTTACACTTAAATTGACAAGAAGATATTTCCAAAACATCTAGAAATAGTTCAGTAGCAATAATGATCCTGGGATATAAAAGTGCATAAAAATGCTGTGATATGTTAGATCATTTTATTATTGCACTGTAGCTTTCATTTGACTATGTGTTTAACCCTTGCTAAGGGATTAAACACATAGCTAAGGAAAGCTCCAGTGCAGCAATGCACTACTGGGAGGTAGCTCAACACATTTGGTCAGGGGCAAAAAAAAAAAAGTTTTTTTCCTTTCTCAATAAACAAACGTTGACCTGCAACAGCCTGCACTGATGATATGTGAGTGTGACATGATGCTTTACTAGTGTCTTTGACTACAGGGGTTAGTGTTTATGTTTTACCTTACCCATTGGTGTTTATGTGTGTGTGTGTATGTGTGTATGTATGTATGTGACTGTGTGTGTATTTATGCATGTATGTGTCTGTGTGTACTCTATGTATGTATGTGACTGTGTGTGTATTTATGCATGTATGTGTCTGTGTGTACTCTATGTATGTATGTGACTGTGTGTGTGTATTTATGCATGTATGTGTGTGTGTGTACTCTATGTATGTATGTGACTGTGTGTGTATTTATGCATGTATGTGTGTGTGTGTGTATGTTTGTGGAACCAGCAAATTACAGACCTTGTTACTACAGCATGGGGGGGGGGCAGGGGGTAAACAGTGTCACTATACAGTACCACTATATACAGACTTATAAGTGTATTTTAAGGGACGGTGGCAACCCTAGGGGAGGCTGGACCATGTCACTGACTACTGTGGTCACTTTATAAAGTACTGGGGCGGGTAGGGTCAGGCCAGCCATCTCACCGGCAGATTACAGACTGTGTCACTAACTCACTAGATACAGTACTGGTGGGTTAAACAGTGTCACTATATATAGTAATAGGGGGTTAGACCATCTCACAGACTGTGGACACAGGGTACCTCCTTTTGCAGACATGAAATCAAATTCACCTTTTTTGGGGGGGGGGGGTAGGGGGGCCCTTCTTAGATTCTTGCACCTGGGCCCTGTGGTTTCTAGTTACGCCTCTGCCTAAAGGGTTTTGTTTCCTGTGGATGTTCGACCAGCTTACCTGCCATAATAAGGAGACCGAGTTTTCAGCGTGCTGACTGCTGTATAAAGGTCAGCCTGCCTGTTTGCACCTTTTTTGCTAAGGGTGCCAGCACACGTTTGAGTACCTGTTCATCTGTTTTTGCTCATTGTTTCACATTGTTTGGAAATACCACACCATGAGGCGCTTTCTTTCTGTTTTCGAATTTTGGTATTAGAAGTGGCCCGCAATGGAGAGAGCGCAGTCATACACGGCATGAGAACCTAGCACATTGAAGGGAGTAAGACGCGCAGCGATGGCCAGCAAATTTAAATGTATATGCTTTTTATATATATATATATATATATATATATATATATATATATATATATATATATATATGTTAATATGTGTATATACACATATTAACACAGAAATATATAAGCATATACATATATATTTATAGAGATAACACAGTTTCCTATAGACGGCTATGTAACAGCACTTTGCTTGGGCAGGTATTTTTTTTTAAATGCTACTTTCTTTTAATAAAAACAACCTTACACTGAAATTTGGGGCCAATTGGGGCATATTTTGAAAATTAACCATAGATTTGATCTATGGTTAATTTTTGGAGCGCTAATTGCTACTGCAAGCTCAAAGTAACAATAACCAGACACTTAAAATGGCTGTTTATTTATCTTGCACCTGTAAACGGGCACATTTATGAGGGCTCAATAAATTAGCGGTCCACTTGTAATCTAGCCCTAAGTACACAAATAGGTAGGGGCTATTGCATGTAGAACTAAAGAGGTAGGAACTGCTGCAGTGGGACACTTATTATGATGCACTTGTTCCTCTTGCGGATTAATTATGTAATGAAGTGATTTTTCTGAATGTTAATGTTAACTCATAGGGGCATATTTATCAAGCTCCGTATGCCCCTTCTTTCATGCTCGCCGGAAACAAAAGTTATGAAACAGCGGTCTAAAGACCACTGCTCCATAACTTGTCCGCCTGCTCTAAAGCGGTGGACAGAAATCAACCTGATCGAATATGATTGGCCGCAAATCTGCAGGAGGCGTCATTGCACCAGCAGTTCACAAGAACTGCTGGTGCAATGATAAATGCAGACACAGAGGCCTATGTATCATATGTCTGTCGGACCTGATCCGACAGTGCGGATCAGGTCCGACAGACATCGCTGAATGCGGAGAGCAATACGCTTTCCGTATTCAGCATTGCACCAGCAGCTCTTGTGAGCTGCTGGTGCAACGCCGCCCCCTGCAGAGCAGGTGGGTGTCAATCAACCCAATCGTACTCGATCGGGTTGAATTCCAGCGATTCCTGTCCGCCTCATCAGAGCAGGCGGACAGGGTTATGGAGCAGCGGTGTTTAGACCACTGCTTCATAACTGGTGTTTCTGGCGAGCCAAAACACAGGCCCTCAAGCTCCGTACGGAGCTTGATATATAGGCCCCAGTGGATGCTGTCTGCATTTATCGATGTGCGGTGGACATTATACCTACTTAATATCATGTCCTGTCGCACATTGTTAAATATGCCCCATAAGGTGGCTAATACTACTACAGTAGCTAGAAAGTGAAAGTTAATATTTTATGTGGATATTATTTATATGTAATGTAAAGCATTATATTCAAATCTGTAAAGTGACAAGTATTTAAGTTTCCGATTTCATGCTATTATAATCTATGTGCGAAGTCTCAAAGAAGAAGCATTATGTTGTATTTTATGAGTTCTTTTTTTTTTATATTTGTAGTTCTCACGGCATTGTGCGTTGGATGGTGATTTTTATGGTCAACTTTTCAATAAACTGCCAGTCATCAGAGAAAGCTTGTGCTTGCGAAATTACTTGGGGTAGGAGCTACAGTGAGAATTAAATTTCTCTTCACAAGTGGGAGAAAGAAAAGGACCCCAAGCAGCTGCAAACCAGGCTACAAGTCAGCTCATCATATTTTGCAATCCATCAGATCTGAGTATTGCATACACCAGTAAGAAACTAGAGAACCACACAGAGTTCCAAAAAGTTAAGGCTAATAAATTCAGGAACAATCAAGTTCAAGTTAAGGTTCCTTGAAGTGGACTTGTCAGCTGCTACAAAGAGATTCTAAGGGGTAGATTTATCAAGCAGCGGATGCTGCAATCTACCCCCGATGTTTCCAGATCTCTGGAAACAAGAGTTAAGTTACGACCGCTGCTCCTTAACTCATTCGCCACCTCTGAGGTGGCAGACAGCAATCATCCTGATCGGATACGATCGAGATGATTGACACCCCCTGCTAGTGGCCGATTGGCTGTGAATGTGCAGGGGGCAGCATTGCACAAGCATTTCACTAGAAATGTTGTGCAATGTTAAATGCCGACAGTGTATGCTGTCGGCATTTAGCGATGTCGGGCGGACATGATCCACTACAGCAGATCATATCCATCCGACATTTAATTAATTGGCCCTAAGTGTTCACTACAATTTTTGTGTATTTGCATTAGACTTACTGGTGTTATGTACTTGCTCTTTAAAGGGATTGTCTAGTCAAAAATAAACTTTCACGATTCATGCAATTCTAATCAACTTTTTAATTGACTCCTATTATCAAATTTTCTTCATTCTCTAGGTATCTTTATTTGAAAAAGCTGTAATATAAGCTTAGGAGCAGGCCCATTTTTGGTTCAGCACCCTGGGTAGTGCTTGCTGATTAGTGGCTACATTTAGACACCAATCAGCAAGCACTACCCAGGTGATGAAACAAAAATGGTCCGGATCCTAAGCTTCCATTCATGGTTTTTTAAATAAAAATACCAAGAGAACAAAGAAAAATCAATAGGAGTAAATTAGAAAGTTGCTTAAAATTGCATATTCTATCTTAATCATGAAAGTTTAATTTTGACTAACTTATTCCTTTAAGTTCAAGTCAGTACTGGTATGGGAATATATTTACTGAGAGAGTTACAAGTGTTAATACATTTGATTGAATTCTTCAAATAATATTTCAGTCATAGTTAAACTTTGAGAGTTAAGTATTGTAAATATAGTGAAAACAGTATCCAGTACAATTTGCATTATATACTACATTGTCTGTTAAAGGGACAGTCAAGTCCAAAAAAAACTTTCATTTTTCAAATAGGGCATGTAATTTTAAACAACTTTCCAATTTACTTTTATGAACAATTTTGCTTTGTTCTCTTGGTATTCTAGTTGAAAGCAAACCTAGGGAGGCACATATGATAATTTCTAAGCCCTTGAAGGCCGCCTCTATTTTATTTACTTTTCACAGCAGGGGAGAGCAAGCTCATGTAGGCCATATAGATAGCATTGTGATCACGCCCGTGGCTAGTGGCAGACACTCCACTAATTGGCTAAAATGCAACTATATGCAAAATAACTAAAATCATGTGATTAGGGGCGGTCAGAAGATGCTTAGATACAAGTTAGTCACAGAAGTAAAAAGTGTATTAATATAACAGTGTTGGTTTTGCAAAAAACTGGGGAATGGGTAATAAAGGGATTATCTATCTTTTTAAACAACAAAAATTCTGGTGTTTACTGTCCCTTTAAATAAGACTAGCTGATTCAGGTAACAAAATGGCAGATAAAGGTCAGTTTACAAAGTGTGACAATGATAATGTAGAAGGCATTGTGCAGTTACAGCAGCAACACTCAATCCCTTTTCCTGTGTTTAGAAACAGAACAGCCGCTAGAAACCCAAGTATGTGTAGAGACACAATTAGCAGAAATAGATGTTTCAAGAACAATAGATAAACCACTCCAATTAAAGTAAAGGAAAAGTCAGAGAGCTCCTAAGTTTACTGAAAAGGGTAGAAAACTGCATGAAGAAAAATTAGTCAAACTCCAATGTTGTTTCAAGAGCACTTATTAGAAGTGGAAGGCTCTTGCAAAAGATGCCAGTAAATTAATAATGGGGCATGACTCCAATGACATGCTGAAAGACATGATAGATCAAATCAGGCATGCTTAATCAGATTTAAATCTTGGGTTGTGGCAAACTGTTATTCCTGACAATCTGCCGCAGAGTAAATACTTGTGGTGCAGATACAAAGATGATTGTTGAGTCTGCAAGGAGTTGTCTAGATAAAGGAGTTAAAGGTCAAGATCCTCTTAAAGGGACAGTTTGCCCAATTTTTTTCTCCCCTATACATTGTTCCCAATCATCCATTTTACCTGCTGGGGTGTATTAAATGGTTTAGAAGTAGCTAATTTACCCTTATTTTGTCATTTGAAATAGCCGATTTAGCCTGTGGAATCCCCACCTATACTAAAAGTTTCTGGTCTTAAATACAGGCTATTGACATGCCTATGTAAACACAGCCAGCAGAAAAAAAATTCACTCCCCGTCGACTGCAGGATAGTTAAGTAATACAACATTCATTTTCCATTGGTTTTCCAGACAATTATAAGACTAGGAAGCAAGTCTGTATACACAAAGTATTAACATGAGATCTGATATTACCTGAAAACTCAAATATATCAATAGGTTGTGGTTTAAAAGCACAAAATCAGCTAATTTATGTACACAAATAAACCTGAAAATGCTAATTTTCATACAGCTCTGCAGCTGATATAACAAGTTCAGTGTTTTCATCCCTATCCTCCCATAAGTCCAGTCTAAGCAGGGGTCACTCAAGATCTTCTGCTCAGTCTATAAACAACTCAAGCATGAACTCATGATGCTCAAGCATGTCTTCTGCCAGGAAACAAGAAGCTGCTGCGGAGATTGCTGCAGCTTGAACAACTTTGGACATCTTGCAAGACCAATAAGGGCAAGTAGAAGCTCTCCAATGACTTGAAGCTGAGGATATGAAAAGAATAGCATAACAGGAAGCAGAAGCATTGAGACTGAGAATTAAAATTGAAGCTGAAAATGCTGCCAGATGAAGTGCAAAGAGATAGAGCACTTTGAGACACTGAAGAAGCTAAATGATGCAAGGGCATGCATGCAAGTATATAGACAAATGAAGACTCCCATGATGAGATGAAAGAGCTACTCCGGGAATGCACATCTGTGCAGGAGAAATATGCACCTAACACAAGGGATTTACCATTCCAGTATATGTCTCCACAAAGAAATGTAAAAAACCTACAATGTAAAGATGATGGCACAGCCCTTGCCAGGATGCTAGAAGAATCCCTCACTGCAAATCGCCTCCCTATTCCAGAACCTGCAATATTTTTTGGAGACCCACTCAGATTCAGTGACTGGAAAACCTCCTTTCAAACCTTGATAGACAGAAAAAGTATACCAGTAAGTGAAAAGATTTACTACCTGCACAAGTATGTTGGATGACCAGCTAAGAAGGCTATTGAAAGTTATTTTCTGCTGGGCACAGAGTCTGCTTAATCAGCATGGTATCTAGAAGAAAGGTATGGAAACCGTTTGCCATTAGTAAGGTATTTAGAGATAAGCGTAATTCCTGGCCAAGAATAGGCTATAAGGACAGTATTGAACTAAGATAATTTTTAGATTTCCTTAGCCTGTAAAGTCGCGATGATTACGAGTCTTGAAATCCTCAATGACTGTAATGAAAACCAAAAAATTATTGCCAAGCTTCCTGATTGGCTAAATTTAATATGGAATCGCAAAGTCGTGAAAATTAAAGAAGATTCTAAAACATTTCCTAATTTTAGCTAGTTTGTGAATTTTTTTTATAAGAGAAGCCAAGATCACTTGCAATCCAGTGACATCTCTTCAAGCTCTGAAACCAAGGGAAAGTGAAAAAGGAAAATTACCAAAGAATCAAAGCACTGAAGCAAAGGTTTTGGCCATTAACTCTGGTGAAATGACAGATTTTGTTTACTATAGTATAACTTCAGACCGCCTGATAGTAAAAAACACATTCTATAGGGAGGAGAGAATTGTGTGTAAGTGAAGCTGTGATACCAGAAGTTACTAGAAAGTGACTCTAACAAAATACATCCATATTGTGCATACATCAGGCATATTGTGTATATACATAAGCCATATTGGCTATATTCTCTATCACTTACCTTCGATCTTGTGGCCTTATCTGCTTTTCCTGTTATCTTAGGGCTACATGTCCATAACCCTTCATTTATCTGAACAGAAGGAGAGCTCACTGCTTGGTGAAATCAATCCTATAACCGGTGTATTCCACAGCCCATTTGTACCATGGTGGCAGTCTTGGAGATTCCTCTGGATTTGCCGGTAGCATATGATAAATATTAATATGTGTTCTCCAAGAAAAAAGCAGAGATATTGCCTCCGCACAGGGAGTATAATTGTACTATAGAACTCTCCCCTGGGTCTGTGATACCCAGAAGACATAAGATTCCATTATCCAAACCTGAGTCTGAGACATTGGAGTCCTAGATTAAATATAATCTAGCATGTGGGTTTACCAGACCCTCTTCTTTATTTCCAAGTTGGATGGCCATCTCCATTTGTGTATTAAAGGGACAGTAAACACCAGAATTTTTGTTGTTTAAAAAGGTAGATAATCCCTTTATTACCCATTCCCCAATTTTGCATAACCAACACAGTTATAATAATATAATTTTTAACTCTGTGATTACCTTGTATCTATGTCTTTTGACAGACTTGTATTTTTAGCCAATCAGTGCTTGCTCCTAGGAGCTTCACGTGCCTGAGCTCAATGTTATCTATATGAAACACATGAACTAACGCCCTCTAGTGTTGAAAAACTGTCAAAATGCTTTCAGATTAGAGGTGGCCTTCAAGGTCTAAGAAATTAGCATGTATACCTCCTAGGTTTAGCTGTCAACTAAGAATACCAAGAGAAAAAAGAAAAATTGGTAATAAAAGTAAATTGGAAAACAAAATTTATGCTTACCTGATAAATTCCTTTCTCCTGTAGTGTGGTCAGTCCACGGGTCATCATTACTTCTGGGATATTAACTCCTCCCCAACAGGAAGTGCAAGAGGATTCACCCAGCAGAGCTGCTATATAGCTCCTCCCCTCTACGTCACCTCCAGTCATTCGACCAAGGACCAACGAGAAAGGAGAAGCCAAAGGGTGTAGTGGTGACTGGAGTATAATTCAAAAAATTTTTTACCTGCCATAAAAAACAGGGCGGGCCGTGGACTGACCACACTACAGGAGAAAGGAATTTATCAGGTAAGCATAAATTTTGTTTTCTCCTGTTAAGTGTGGTCAGTCCACGGGTCATCATTACTTCTGGGATACCAATACCAAAGCTAAAGTACACGGATGACGGGAGGGACAGGCAGGCTCTTTATACGGAAGGAACCACTGCCCGAAGAACCTTTCTCCCAAAAACAGCCTCCGAAGAAGCAAAAGTGTCAAATTTGTAAAATTTGGAAAAAGTATGAAGAGAAGACCAAGTTGCAGCCTTGCAAATCTGTTCAACAGAAGCCTCATTCTTAAAGGCCCAAGTGGAAGCCACAGCTCTAGTAGAATGTGCTGTAATTCTTTCAGGAGGCTGCTGTCCAGCAGTCTCATAGGCTAACCGTATTATGCTACGAAGCCAAAAAGAGAGAGAGGTAGCCAAAGCTTTTTGACCTCTCCTCTGACCAGAATAAACGACAAACAGGGAAGACGTTTGTCGAAAATCCTTAGTTGCCTGTAGATAAAATTTCAGGGCACGGACTACATCTAGATTGTGTAGCAGACGTTCCTTCTTCGAAGAAGGATTAGGACACAAAGATGGAACAACAATCTCTTGATTGATATTCCTGTTAGTGACCACCTTAGGTAGGAACCCAGGTTTAGTACGCAGAACTACCTTGTCTGAATGAAAAATCAGATAAGGAGAATCACAATGTAAGGCAGATAACTCAGAGACTCTTCGAGCCGAGGAAATCGCCATTAAAAACAGAACTTTCCAAGATAACAGCTTGATATCAATGGAATGAAGGGATTCAAACGGAACACCCTGTAAAACATTAAGAACTAAGTTCAAACTCCATGGTGGAGCAACAGTTTTAAACACAGGCTTGATCCTAGCTAAAGCCTGACAAAAAGCTTGAACGTCCGGAACTTCTGACAGACGTTTGTGTAAAAGAATGGACAGAGCTGAAATCTGTCCCTTTAAGGAACTAGCAGATAAACCCTTTTCTAAACCCTCTTGTAGAAAAGACAATATCCTAGGAATCCTAACCTTACTCCATGAGTAACTCTTGGATTCGCACCAATATAAATATTTGCGTTCAATTTCCAAGCAGTCAGCTTCAGAGAAATTAGATTTTGATGTTTGAAGGGACCCTGGATCAGAAGGTCCTGTTTCAGAGGTAGAGACCAAGGTGGACAGGATGACATGTCCACTAGATCTGCATACCAAGTCCTGCGTGGCCATGCAGGCGCTATTAGAATCACTGATGCTCTCTCCTGTTTGATTCTGGCAATCAATCGAGGAAGCATCGGGAAGGGTGGAAACACATAAGCCATCCCGAAGGTCCAAGGTGCTGTCAAAGCATCTATCAGAACCGCTCCCGGATCCCTGGATCTGGACCCGTAACGAGGAAGCTTGGCGTTCTGTCGAGACGCCATGAGATCTATCTCTGGTTTGCCCCAACGTCGAAGTATTTGGGCAAAGACCTCCGGATGAAGTTCCCACTCCCCAGGATGAAAAGTCTGACGACTTAAGAAATCCGCCTCCCAGTTCTCCACTCCTGGGATGTGGATTGCTGACAGGTGGCAAGAGTGAGACTCTGCCCAGCGAATTATCTTTGATACTTCCATCATTGCTAGGGAGCTTCTTGTCCCTCCCTGATGGTTGATGTAAGCTACAGTCGTGATGTTGTCCGACTGAAACCTGATGAACCCCCGAGTTGTTAACTGGGGCCAAGCCAGAAGGGCATTGAGAACTGCTCTCAATTCCAGAATGTTTATTGGTAGGAGACTCTCCTCCTGATTCCATTGTCCCTGAGCCTTCAGAGAATTCCAGACAGCGCCCCAACCTAGTAGGCTGGCGTCTGTTGTTAAAATTGTCCAGTCCGGCCTGCTGAATGGCATCCCCCTGGACAGATGTGGCCGAGAAAGCCACCATAGAAGAGAATTTCTGGTCTCTTGATCCAGATTCAGAGTAGGGGACAAGTCTGAGTAATCCCCATTCCACTGACTTAGCATGCACAATTGCAGCGGTCTGAGATGTAGGCGTGCAAAGGGTACTATGTCCATTGCCGCTACCATTAAGCCGATCACCTCCATGCATTGAGCTACCGACGGGTGTTGAATGGAATGAAGGACACGGCATGCATTTTGAAGCTTTGTTAACCTGTCTTCTGTCAGGTAAATCTTCATTTCTACAGAATCTATAAGAGTCCCCAAGAAGGGAACTCTTGTGAGTGGAAAGAGAGAACTTTTCTTTTCGTTCACCTTCCATCCATGCGACCTTAGAAATGCCAGTACTAACTCTGTATGAGACCTGGCAGTTTGAAAGCTTGAAGCTTGTATCAGAATGTCGTCTAGGTACGGAGCTACCGAAATTCCTCGCGGTCTTAGTACCGCCAGAAGAGCACCCAGAACCTTTGTGAAGATTCTTGGAGCCGTAGCCAATCCGAATGGAAGAGCTACAAACTGGTAATGCCTGTCTAGAAAGGCAAACCTTAGATACCGGTAATGATCTTTGTGAATCGGTATGTGAAGGTAAGCATCCTTTAAATCCCCTGTGGTCATGTACCGACCCTTTTGGATCATGGGTAAAATTGTCCGAATAGTTTCCATTTTGAACGATGGAACTCTTAGGAATTTGTTTAGGATCTTTAAATCCAAGATTGGCCTGAAAGTTCCCTCTTTTTTGGGAACCACAAACAGATTTGAGTAAAACCCTTGTCCTTGTTCCGACCGCGGAACCGGATGGATCACTCCCATTAATAAAAGATCTTGAACGCAGCGTAGAAACGCCTCTTTCTTTATTTGGTTTGTTGACAACCTTGACAGATGAAATCTCCCTCTTGGGGGAGAGGATTTGAAGTCCAGAAGGTATCCCTGAGATATGATCTCTAACGCCCAGGGATCCTGGACATCTCTTGCCCAAGCCTGGGCGAAGAGAGAAAGTCTGCCCCCCACTAGATCCGTTCCCGGATCGGGGGCCCTCAATTCATGCTGTCTTAGGGGCAGCAGCAGGTTTCCTGGCCTGCTTGCCCTTGTTCCAGGACTGGTTAGGTCTCCAGCCTTGTCTGTAGCGAGCAACAGCTCCTTCCTGTTTTGGTGCAGAGGAAGTTGATGCTGCTCCTGCTTTGAAATTACGAAAGGAACGAAAATTAGACTGTCTAGCCTTAGGTTTGGCTCTGTCTTGAGGCAGGGCATGGCCTTTACCTCCTGTAATGTCAGCGATAATTTCTTTCAACCCGGGCCCGAATAAGGTCTGCCCTTTGAAAGGTATATTAAGCAATTTAGATTTAGAAGTAACGTCAGCTGACCAGGATTTTAGCCACAGTGCTCTGCGCGCCTGAATGGCGAATCCGGAATTCTTAGCCGTAAGTTTAGTTAAATGTACTACGGCATCCGAAATAAATGAGTTAGCTAACTTAAGGGCTTTAAGCTTGTGTGTAATCTCATCTAATGGAGCTGATTCAAGTGTCTCTTCCAGAGACTCAAACCAAAATGCTGCTGCAGCCGTGACAGGCGCAATGCATGCAAGAGGTTGCAATATAAAACCTTGTTGAACAAACATTTTCTTAAGGTAACCCTCTAACTTTTTATCCATTGGATCTGAAAAGGCACAGCTATCCTCCACCGGGATAGTGGTACGCTTAGCTAAAGTAGAAACTGCTCCCTCCACCTTAGGGACCGTTTGCCATAAGTCCTGTGTGGTGGCGTCTATTGGAAACATCTTTCTAAATATCGGAGGGGGTGAGAACGGCACACCGGGTCTATCCCACTCCTTAGTAACAATTTCAGTAAGTCTCTTAGGTATAGGAAAAACGTCAGTACTCGCCGGTACCGCAAAATATTTATCCAACCTACACATTTTCTCTGGTATTGCAACTGTGTTACAATCATTCAGAACCGCTAACACCTCCCCTAGTAATACACGGAGGTTTTCCAGCTTAAATTTAAAATTTGAAATATCTGAATCCAGTTTGTTTGGATCAGAACCGTCACCCGCAGAATGAAGCTCTCCGTCCTCATGTTCTGCAAATTGTGACGCAGTGTCTGACATGGCCCTAATATTATCAGCGCACTCTGTTCTCACCCCAGAGTGATCACGCTTACCTCTTAGTTCTGGTAATTTAGCCAAAACTTCAGTCATAACAGTAGCCATATCCTGTAATGTGATTTGTAATGGCCGCCCAGATGTACTCGGCGCTACAATATCACGCACCTCCCGAGCGGGAGATGCAGGTACTGACACGTGAGGCGAGTTAGTCGGCATAACTCTCCCCTCGTTGTTTGGTGAAATATGTTCAATTTGTACAGATTGACTTTTATTTAAAGTAGCATCAATGCAGTTAGTACATAAATTTCTATTGGGCTCCACTTTGGCTTTAGCACATATAGCACAGATATCTTCCTCTGAATCAGACATGTTTAACACACTAGCAAGTAAACTAGCAACTTGGAAATACTTTTCAAGTAATTTACTATAATATGAAAACGTACTGTGCCTATAAGAAGCACAGAAAAAGTTATGACAGTTGAAAATTAATAAAAGTTATAGCATCAAATCTTTGTAAAAAAACACAATTTTAGCAAAGGATTGCTCCCATTAGCAAAGGATAACTAACCCTGATAGCAGAAAAAAAATACAGAAATAAACGTTTTTTATCACAGTCAACTACAATCTCACAGCTCTGCTGTGAGTGATTACCTCCCTCAAAACAAGTTTTGAAGACCCCTGAGTTCTGTAGAGATGAACCGGATCATGCAGGGAAGACAATAAACTTCTGACTGAATTTTTTGATGCGTAGCAAAAGCGCCAAAAAAGGCCCCTCCCCCTCACACACAACAGTGAGAGAGATCAGTAAACTGTCATAAATTAAATAAAACGACTGCCAAGTGGAAAAAAATAGTGCCCAAAACATTTTTTCACCCAGTACCTCAGAAAATTAAACGATTTTACATGCCAGCAAAAAACGTTTAACATTAAATAAATTAAGTGTTATTAAAAAGCCTGTTGCTAGTCCCTGCAAATTAGGCTAAAGTCTTATGCATACAGTATAATTCCAGTGAAGTGCCATTCCCCAGAATACTGAAGTGTAAAATATACATACATGACAGCCTGATACCAGTTGCTGCTACTGCATTTAAGGCTGAGTTTACATTATATCGGTATGGCAGAATTTTCTCATCAATTCCATTGTCAGAAAATAATAAGCTGCTACATACCTCTTTGCAGATTAATCTGCCCGCTGTCCCCTGATCTGAAGTTTACCTCTCCTCAGATGGCCGAGAAACAGCAATATGATCTTAACTACGCCGGCTAAAATCATAGAAAAAACTCAGGTAGATTCTTCTTCAAATTCTACCAGAGAAGGAATAACACACTCCGGTGCTATTATAAAATAACAAACTTTTGATTGAAGGTATGAAACTAAGTATAATCACCACAGTCCTCTCACACATCCTATCTATTCGTTGGGTGCAAGAGAATGACTGGAGGTGACGTAGAGGGGAGGAGCTATATAGCAGCTCTGCTGGGTGAATCCTCTTGCACTTCCTGTTGGGGAGGAGTTAATATCCCAGAAGTAATGATGACCCGTGGACTGACCACACTTAACAGGAGAAAGTTGTTTAAAATTACATGCCCTATTTAAATCATGAAAGTTTTTTTTTTATTATTTACTGTCCTTTTAACTACAGGGAATTGAATAAAATTACATTTAAGCATCAGTATACTTTACTTCTCCTAAACTGTTTGACACTCTGTGAGGAGTCACTATTTTTTTCTAAACTTGACCTGCATGGGGCATACAATTTGATCCAGGTCCGGATTTAAATGGAAGAATGAATTTAACACTCACGTTGTACACTATGAATATTGTGTTATGTCCTTTGGGTTTTGCAATGCCCCTACGGTGTTCCAAAATTTCACTAATGATGTGTTTTGAGATTATCTCAACCGCTTCATCATCATAAATCTAGATGACCTATTGATGTTTATGGTCCCTGAGTTCACAAAGCACATGAAAATGGTTCTACAAAGATTCAGAGAACATTGCATCTCTCAAAAAGTCTCTAGCCAAGTCAGCTTTAGGCTATTAACCTTCTCTCTTTAGGTACCCCTAGTAGAAGTTCCAGCTGCTAGTCGAAGGACCCTAGTTCTAATCAAACATTGGTGGAAGGTACAATGTGTATTACTCCACACTACTCAACTATATAAGGATTTTATTGATTGTAAGAAATGCAAAGGCCCTTTACTGCACATTGGTGACAAAGTATGGCTTTCCAGTTGGTATTAGAAGTGACTACTGCCAAACTGAGACCCAATTACATCTGTCCATACACTATGCCTTCCTTCTTTGATTTTATATTAACCCCTTAAGGACCAGACCATTTTTCAATTTCTTACCCTTAAGGACCAGGGCTATTTTTACATTTCTGCTGTGTTTGTGTTTAGCTGTAATTTTCCTCTTACTCATTTACTGTACCCACACATATTATATACAGTTTTTCTCGTTATTAAATTGACTTTCTAAAAATACCATTATTTTCATCAAAATACACACACTTTTTCTAACGTTAACCCCCAAAATCTGTTACACATCTACAACCACCAAAAAACACCTATGCTAAATAGTTTCTAAATTTTGTCCTGAGTTTATAAATACCCAATGTTTACATGTTCTTTGCTTTTTTTTTGCAAGTTATAGGGCAATAAGTACAAGTAGCACTATGCTATTTCCAAAACCATTTTCTTTTTTCAAAAGTTAAATTGTAACACTGATATCTGTTAGGAATCCCTGAATATCCCTTGACATGAATATATTTTTTTTTAGTATACAACCCAAAGTATTGATCTAGGCCCATTTTGGTATATTTCATGCCACCATTTCACCACCAAATGTGATCAAATAAAAAAAATTGTTCACTTTTGCACAAACTTTTTAACAAACTTTACGTTTCTCACTAAAATTATTTACAAACAGCTTGTGCAATTATGGCACAAATGATTGAAAATGCTTTTCTGGGATACCCTTTGTTCAGAAATAGCAGACATATATGGCTTTGGCATTGTTTTTGGTAATTAGAAGGCCGCTAAATGCCACTGCACACCAAACGTGTATTATGCCCAGCAGTGAAGGGGTTAATTAGGGAAATTTAAGGGAGCTTGTAGGGTTAATTTTAGCTTTAGGGTAGTAGACAACCCAAAGTATTGATCTAGGCCCATTTTGGTATATTGCATGACACCATTTCACAGCCAAATGCAATCAAATAAAAAAAAAATCCTAAAATTTTCATAATTTTAGGTTTCTCACTGAAATTTTTTACAAACAGTTAGTGCAATCATGGCACAAATGGTTGTAAATGCTTCTCTGGGATCCCCTTTGTTCAGAAATAGCAGACATATATGGCTAATTAGAAGGCTGCTAAATGCCGCTGCACACCACACGTGTATTATGTCCAGCGGTGAAGGGGTTAATTAGGTAGCTTGTACGGTTAATTTTATCTTTAGAGTAGAGATCAGCCTCCCACCTGACACATCCCACTCCCTGATCCCTCCCAAACAGCTCTCTTCCCTCCACCACCCAACAATTGTCCCCTCCATCTTGAGTACTGGCATAAAGTCTGCCAGTATTAAAATAAAAGGCTTTTTTTTTATATATATATATTTATTCTGCCTTTTAGGATCCCCCCTTAGCCCCAACCTCCCTGATCCCCACCAAACAGATCTCTAACCCTCTCCCTCTACTTTATTGTCCACCATCTTTGGTACTGGCAGCTGTCTCCCAGTACCCAGTTGTCCCTATAATTATTTTTTATTTTTTTTAGATAAAATAAAAAACCCTATTTTTCTGTAGTGTAGCTTCCCCCCCTCAATACCCTACCCTTTTTTTCCCCTCCCTCTCCCTTTCCCCTTCCCCTCTCCCTCCTTTCCTTGTGTATAATGGCCGTGCCAGGACATGCGCAAGCTCCCGAGACCCGCCCCCGCATCCTTGCATGCTCACAGACACTTTCATCACAGGATCTGGAGCACGCACCAGGATCTGGAGCATGCCCACCCGCCTCCATGCATTGGCTCCCACCCACCAACGATCGGCACCATCGCCTGCCGATGCAGAGAGGGTCACAGAGTGGCCCTCTCTGCATTGAAAACTCTGAAATTCTATTTCTGCAGTGCCCCACTCATGGGGCATGTAGAAATAGCAATAGAAAACTCACTTACAGAAAGCGAGAAAAAGATAGGGTTTGTAGCACTCACCCTCTGACTAATAATGTGATTAAAAAATAACTTTTAATATTAATTCATATAAATACAGGAACAATTAGCCTGTTATGACACCCCACCACACAAACAATTATACACACAGCTCAGCACCTCCCTGTTTCCTGGCCGGTAACTGCATACGGTGACAGAGGTGCAAGAACCTGTTAAAAACACACACAAACGCATTTCGGCGTGTAGTACGCCTTTCTCAATGTCTCTGATTTTAACTGAAAGTTGACAAGCCGAGCCCTTACTGGACTGTCTTTAAATACCCACTACTTAGTATCTTAGCCAGTTAGACTGCACATGTGTACAACCTCCACCTTCCTATTGGTTAGCAGAAGGGAGTGTTCCTATAACGCAATTTGATTGGTTCTAACTCAGTGCTACATACAATTCTCGAAGTGCTAATGTTATTATCTTATTAACACAAGAAAGTGATATTCGATGGTGGTTTGTATAAACACTCATTGTCTTGTGACCAGATTCAGTCTATCAAGAATTGTATATACCTTGCATAGTAACTCTATGATATCCGCTCCATGGTGACGTCAAAGTTTGTATACTTCAAACTGTAACCACGCCCCTCGCAATCTGATAGGCCAGTGGGCGGAATAATGAACATATCTTAAAGATACTCCCTATGTTAACCTGTTGTACACAAAGTACATTTGAGTAAAATCCAAGTGTGCCAAATACAAACAATCACTATTAATCATTAATGGTTATCTCTATTGCAAAAATCGGCATCAAATTCACAAATAAAATGATTCGATCGTGCACCATCATACCAATTAAAAGACTCGTAGGCTGAGTTCTGCAGATTACTTCTATTTATTCTCTATGTCAGGTATCTAAACATCCGATATTATAAGATGTTATTGACTTCAATGACTACACACTCTATCTCATTGCGGTGACTGTCTCACTAGGACCTTCATATTGGTTGACCCATAGGTTATATCTAATATCACTTACAGGGCATTAGTTATTCCTTATTGCTGTAAGTTATATATGAGCAGTCAAATTATGAGCATATTCATTCGCTCAATACCATTATTTACAGTTCTTACTTAAGACCCCCAGTTGAAAATGTATCAGGATTCATCCAATGTCATCTCATGTGATCTATCCTTGCTAACTCAAGGTATGTCCACTTCAAACCATAGGCATAACCTTGCACCAAATAAATAATCATAGTAGTGACATTGTTTACCTGAATACTAATAAGAGAGTCTGACAGTAGTAAATAGGGAGTGCAAACCATGGGAGAAATTGTGTAAAGGGCCTATTTCTATATTCTCTATAGTTAACTCATAAACCCTTAATTAGGCTTCGTCATACTAGCACATACCCCTTCTAAACAAATTCAACCCCTTTTATGTCATGCATAAATAAATGTTATTACTAGTTATTACTGACACACTCAGTCTAGACTATACATTATTTTGATGACACTAATAGTAAGGGTATCAATGTCATAAGGTGGTTTATTGAGGGATATCTGTGGGTCATCTGTAACTTTATGTTACTTCACAGAAAAGTCCAATAATTATTGGATTCATTCATGCCATAAGGCATTACACTATCCAATCGGAATATCCATTTGGTTTCATTTGCAGCAATTGATTTTCTAAATTACCACCTCTGATACCTGATTTTAATCTCTCCAGGCCCCAACATTTAAAGGCTTTAGTATCAACTTTGTGGTAATGTAAAAAATGTTTCGCAACACTGGTGATTTTCTTATCTTTATCTAGGTCAGATTGGGCATTTCTGATATTACTCAGATGTTCTATCATCCTTTTACTCAGAGTTCTCGTCGTCATGCCAACATAGAAAATATTGCAGTTACAGGAAATGCAATATATAACATTAGTACTCTGGCAGTTGATGTACTGCTTAATAGGCCAAGTTTTATTAAATCTATCAGTCATATTACTCCTTTTAACCATATGTTGGCAGATGGAGCAGTTGCCACACTGTACTGACCCCTGAAAAATAGGTTTCTTATTGGCATTACGGTCAAAATGGCTATGTGTTAGATATTCACTTAGATTTTTTGACCTTCTATAAGTAAAAGAAGGTGTGTCAGTGATCAATTTCTTCAAATGATCATCAGCCTGAATGACATGCCAATGTTTCTTGAAAATCTCAGAAATCTTGTTGCTTTCTTGGTGATAAGTAAAGATAAACCTAATTGGATTGGCTTTTATGCGTTCTTTAGGTTTTAGAAGTTCATTTCTATTACTCTTCAACGCGCTATTATAAGCCTTTGCCAAAGATTTACGTGAGTAACCTCTCTCTAATAGTCTCTGTCTTAAATCAAATGCTGCTTTTTTGAAAGATTTGTCAGTTGAACAATTTCTTCTCGTTCTCAAGTACTCCCCCACAGGTAGACTTCTTACTGTAGAAGGATGATGACTACTCTCAGCACTTAAAATATTATTAGTTGCTGTAGGTTTTCTTTTTCATAAATGTGTGATTAGGCGATTGGCTAAGATACTAAGTAGTGGGTATTTAAAGACAGTCCAGTAAGGGCTCGGCTTGTCAACTTTCAGTTAAAATCAGAGACATTGAGAAAGGCGTACTACACACCGAAACGCGTTTGTGTGTGTTTTTAACAGGTTCTTGCACCTCTGTCACCTGATGCCGGTGTATGCAGTTACCGGCCAGGAAACAGGGAGGTGCTGAGCCGTGTGTATGATTGTTTGTGTGGTGGGGTGTCATAACAGGCTAATCGTTCCTGTATTTTTATGAATTAATATTAAAAGTTATTTTTTAATCACATTATTAGTCAGAGGGTGAGTGCTACAAACCCTATCTTTTTCTCGCTTTATGTAAGTGAGTTTTCTCTTGCATCTTTATCTATAGGGTAGCACCGGTCCTGAGTATAATCATTTATTGAGGGCCTTCCTTTGACTATTAGTTCACAGTGCCAACATACACTCCCTCTAATTTATAGCATGTAGAAATAGCGCAATCTCGCTATTTTGAGCGAGATCGGGGCAGAGAGAAGCCCAGGGTACGACATTGGTCATTAAGGGGTTAAACATTAATTTTATTTTACCTCTTGTTCTTCAGCCCCTGTATTGGTTGATGGTCAGCTTGAGTATGAAATAGAACAGATCACTGAAAAATGAAAAAAATTAACACCCTTACTCGCATGCAAACCTGATTACTCAAGTGCGCTAACCTGTCATATTTCACATTTAAATGTTCTTCACATAGCAGAATATGTTCTGTTTATTCTTAAATAAATATTTATATGAATGATTTTTGTTTGTTTTATATATTTATATATATGATTGTATATAGGTATATATATATATATATATATATATATATATATATATATATATATATATGAATATCTATTTAAAAATACTTAGAACATATTTCACATTTCAATGTTCTTCACATAGCAGAATATGTTCTGTTTATTAATAAATATTTATATGAATGATGTTTTTTTGGTAATATATATGATTATATATAGGTATAGATATATACATATATAGATATATATATATATATATATATATATATATACTGTATATATATATATATATATAGCATAAATATGATATTTCATATTTTCAGCTACTTGATAGAAAAGGGCTTCAATGCACTTATATACATTTCTATGTATGTATTTATGTGTTTATATGTTTATACATGTCTGTAAATACATAAATACACAAATAAATACATAAATACATGTGTACACACAAATATACACACATCTAAGACAATTTTCTTAATAAAATAGTTTTATTTTATTTTATTTTAACAATTTTCTTTCTAAAATAGTTTTTTTTAGATGTTATTATGAGTATAACTGTACTTTTAAATTTATTTGTTAAGTGTTTTGCCTCGCATTTACAGTTAACCAGCTCTGAAGTTGCGCATTAAATTAAATTGCATTTAAGTGATCATGTTTACTTTCAACTTGTAATATGCACAGGGGCGTATTATGGCCTAGGCCAACAAGGCGGGTGCCTAGGGCAGCAGATTTGGGAGGGGCAGCACATCTGCCCTATCCTCTCTAAAAGCCAGCATACAGTACAGTGAGTGATAATGTGCAGGCTTTTACAGAGAAAACAAGGCACTGCGCTGATTAAGGTCGCTCTGCACAGGCAGTGCTCCTTTAAACCATTGCTTCATTTAGAGCCGCCGGCATTTTTGCAGTGGAAGCGTTCTTGGTGAGAAACTTGCCCGGGGATATGCTTACAAGGTGAGGCTGGAGGAGAAGACCTGTGCCAACATGCTGCCTCCCTTTATCAGCTGTGGTGGGTCTGCGGGCGCAGTGTTTATTGCAGGTCTTAGCAGCTAACAGACTGGATGCGTCTGTGCACTGCTTAGATCAGCTTGTGATCTAATCATAAATAGCTAGCTTTCGCTGCATTTATGAACCCACGGAGTAAATAGTAAACGGACACTTAAAAAGTTTCATTATTTGAATAATAGTAATTACTGTATGTTTTTGCATGTGAAGGTCAGTGATTGTCTCAAAGTGTATTCTTCGTTCCCTCCCTTCCTCTTCTCTCTCTTCTTTCCCTTTCCCCCTCCCCTCCTCCCTCAACTCCCTCCCTCCCTCAACTCACTCCCTTCTTTCCCTCCCTCCCTCCCTCCCTTCTTTCTCTCAACTCCCTCCCTTGCTCCCTTCTTTCACTCCTTTCTTTCCCTCCCTTCTTTCCCTCCCACTTTTCTCCTCTCTCTCCCCACTTTTCTCTTCTCTCTCTCCCCCTCCCTTCCTTTCCCTACCTTTTCTCCCCTCCCCGTCTTTTCTCTCCCTTCCCTCAGGAAGAAAATGGTATGAGATGCATGCAATTCAACCCCCCTGTATGCAAGTGTTTTTCTAGCCCATTTTCTTTTGAACTGTTATGAAAAAAAAAACAAAAAAACATTTCACACACTGACCCCAAAAAATATTAAGGGGAACAAAGGCCTAAAACTTTTTTTTTTTTTATCACTTAATAGGCTACAATATAGTGTAAATATAACTTTCATATGGACTGGGGGGAAAAATGAGTATGACTCACTTTATTGCTATATTCACTTTATTGCGGTGGTCTGGAACCAAGCACACATGAGGTACTCATGTATATGATTTATTTTTAAAAAAATATATATCTATACATACAGTATATATCTATAAGAATATCTACAGGTATAGATATATAGAAATATATATATAGAAATAAAACATTTTTTTAAAAGAACATTTTCTTTTAAGTGAAGAACACTGGAATGTAAAATATTTACAGTATAAACAAACTTAAACTTTATTGAATATTAAATTTGCTAACAAAATGAGTATTTGAAAGGAAAGGGCTCCAAAGTGTTTATATATGTCTTTCAGCAAGGGACAGCACTGATACAGATATCACTAGAGTTTTCTCAACAGATAAAGTCAATTATTCACTCCCAGGTCTTTTTGAAGAGATGGAAAAATTGCTCATTAAAGAACATAAATTACAATGGGACATTTGGACTTTGGATACTTATGCTAAGCTTAAAATAATTCCCCGTGGGTTACGCATTAACAAATTCCCCACCTTTGATGTTTCTGATATAGATTTTATCAATTCTTGGAACGAAATATTGTCTGATTGCTCTATTCGTTTGATGTTATTGTTAAATACTTACAAATTGCATTTGCTAAATGGTGTTAGAGAAGAAATAGGTCTCTTGCAAGCTGAAATGAATAATAGGCTTGCTGACATTAATTTCCCTAGGTTTGATGCAATACTGAAAGTGGTGTGGCTGAAGTGAAACAAAGTGTCTTAGAGATTAAGCATACAAAGTTTATTAGAGACCAATTAGACTACACCAATAATAGTGTATACATTTGGAAACGTTCTGATAGAGGCAACTCTAGACGTGGTAGAAGTAGATCTAGAAACAGACGTCAGAACCAGACATCCGATAATAAAAATACACATAATGATCAACCAAATACTAAGTCTAATCAGAAGAGAGTAACTTATTTTGATAGTGAATTCGAGTCAGGAGAAGATAATGAGCCTTCAGGTGGTGAGGAACCCCATAGGGGCATCCTTAAACCTGCAACCTCATTTTTACACACACAAGCCAATGTACAAGACATATCCCAGGGACAAGTGGTCAGACCCAAAGATTCTAACCCAGGTTCTATTTCTACAAACTCTAAATATAATTATGTTACTGATACTGTGAGTGCACAGATACAAGGTACAAATGCCTCTCATGAGGACCAGGTAAATTTGGCTCAGGTTTTTTGTCTTTCAACCCAGAAAACAGGAATAGGGTTAGGAGTACAACAGGGACAGAAACATTATCAGTTGAGGGGCAATCGAGGCAACAGAGGAAACAGGGGGCAAAACAAAAACAAATACAAGTAGTAGATAATGTTGTCAATTTATCCAAGCACATGCTTACAATTGTCTGTATTAAGTTTGGGTTTGAATTTTTCTCCTGCAAGTAACTTTGACGTCTTTAAAACGTTATTAGATGTCAATAAACTGATAAGAAACATGACTTTAAAGAAATTTTATTGTGGAGCAAGTAATTTGTCTGTAGCTGAGATAGATAACCCACGAGTAGCTTTATCATCACAAATGAAAAATGCACGACATATACAGACATTTAGTGAGGTATGTGATACCCTTACTCTGGAGCAATTAATGAGAGAGGGCGACTTGAAGACCCAATCAGACAACACTAATTTCTACGGTACTTTTAAGAAACCCTCTGAATTCTACCCTATACACACTAGAGGTCCAGTACTCGAAACCTTTTTTAAAAGAGTCGAACGCGACCTTACAGCACTGAAAGCGGTAGAAAATAAGACACAATCTAATCTGACTAAACAACAAAAACTAGCCCTTGATGAACTCAAAAATAATAAAGATATTGTGGTGCGTTCAGCAGACAAGGGAGGTTCTATTGTGGTCCTTGACCGAGATATGTATTTGCGAGAGGCTTTTCGACAGTTAAATAATACTGACAATTATACTCTCTTGTCTGCTGATCCCACTTCAGTATATAAACGTGAACTTTTGGGTATTCTGGATGATGGCTTGGAGGATGGGCACTTTGATCGTGACACTTTTGAATTTCTATGTGTTGATCACCCTGTAGTGCCCATCTTCCACCATCTTCCTAAAATACACAAATCCCTTACTGAAGTTAAGGGACGACCCATTGTCAGTGGGATTGGCTCACTGACTGAGCACGTATCACAATGGATGGATGTAATTCTCCAACCATTTGTGCTATCTTTGAATAGTTATCTAGGTGATACGAAACATGTCATTCAAATACTAGAATCTAAAGAATGGAACTTTGGTCAATTTCGATGGGCCACAATTGATGTGGTTTCTTTGTATTCTTCCATCCCTCATAAAGAGGGGCTGGAAGCAATTTCCTTCTTTCTCAAGAACTATTCGGATTTCAGTTTGAACTTCCAGAAATACATTCTGAGGGTGCTGTGGTTCCTGCTCACCCATAATTACTTCAAATTTGAAGGGGAGTTCTTTCTCCAGAGGTGTGGGACAGCTATGGGGGCTAAGTTTGCCCCCTCCTATGCAAACCTCTTCATGGGTTGGTGGGAGCTGTCCCACATCTATGGAGATAGGAACTCCCACAGGCATTTGATCCATTATTATGGACGCTATATTGATGATCTCCTGTTGATTTGGGTGGGCGGGAGCACAGCATTCTCGGAATTTATTGATGCTATAAACAGCAACAATATTGGTCTACAATTTACATCTGAACTATGTGCTAATACCATTAATTTTTTGGATATTTCTTTGGAAGGAACTAAACAAGGAAAGATAATCTGTAGTATCTATCGGAAACCATCTGCAGGCAATGCACTGCTACATGCCAGCAGTTGCCATCCCCGACATGTCCGCTGTAGCAAAGGGGCAGTTTGTCAGGGTTAGGAGGAACTGCACTCTGAATGACACTTTTTGTGAAAAATCACTAGAACTAAGTGATAGACTAAAAAGACGTGGTTATTCTAACCAAGTGGTTTCTAAAGCTAGAGAGCAGGTCTTAGACCTTGATAGGAACACTTTAATTCAAGGGTCTTCCACCAACACAGTCTCAGACACCCACCAAGGCGTTACTTTTGTAACAGATTTCAGCACACAATACACTGAAATATGCAGGATTGTCAAAAAACATTTTAAATTTCTCTCAGCTGACGATAAATTGGAAAATTGTGTCAAAACTGGTTTAAGATGTTCTTATCGGAGAGCGAAAACCTTGGCAAATGTTTTATCACCATCTATGTTACCTGAATTGAACAGACCTGTGAGTTCATGGCTAACTCACAAAGGTCTGTTCAAATGCAGACAAAAATGTCGTGTCTGCGAATACATCTTGGTGTCAAACATCTTTAAATCAGAAGTTACGGGTGACACTTTTCCAATTAACAGCTGCCTAAAATGCACATCAACCTATGTAGTGTATCTTCTCACCTGCATATGTTGTCACCTACAGTATGTAGGATTAACTACCAATGAGGTGAAGGTTCGTATTCGTAACCATCTATCAACCATTCAAGCAGGAGAAGCGAGTACACCTTTAGTCAGACACTTTGCACGTTGCCACAATAAAGACATTAGTAGCTTAAGGTGGCAGGCTATAGAGAGGGTGTTATGCCCACCAAGAGGAGGTGATCGCGATAAACTGTTGCAGAAGAGGGAGATGTATTGGATATTTAAGCTTCAGACCAGAGTACCTCTGGGTCTGAATTCGGAATATGACCTAATAAATTTTTGGAAATAAAATTTTTTGGAAATGATTGATTAGTCCATACATCTCCCACTCCTGTGACACAATCCTGTGATCACGGGTATCAAGCTAATCAAAGGATTTAATTTGATATCCTAATACATTAAATAACATTTAAATAGATGGGACAGTTTGACTGGTTGCATTGTGTCAACTCTCCCCAGTCCCATTCGTCTAGTAATTTCTCTAGTAATTACTCCAGCAAGCAATTTTTGTCTAACAATTTTTTCTAACACTTTTCTAGAATTAATTCTAGCAAAAGATTTTTTCTAGCAAATGTTTTCAGTAGTTTTGCTGGCAATTTTTCTAGTAATTGTTTCTGGTAATTTCTCTAACAAAATGATGCATATATAAGTATACACTATGTATCTAATACAGCCATATGTAATTGTTGAGCATCAATATAATATACTTATTATTGGGTTTATTAGCACTAGAACAAGATTGATCATGTTATTCCTTGTTTATATAAATATATAGAACTCAGTTTCCACAACAGTGCTTAAGTTTAACTCATTATATTTACCTCTGTATTCGTGTACTTGTATATATATGTATTTTTACATTCCCTTGCATATGTATTATTCTTATTTTTCATGCATAGCGTATCTATTTTCATGCATAGTTTATACGTTAGTTTAGCGCTGTGTTTTTTGCATTGATAAATATCTATAGAATAAACAAGTAACATATAAGAATTATTACACACATGAACAATTAAGAGGCATTAATGTTTAAAGTGTTTAAAGTGTATATGGGGTTAAAAATCCCCAAGTGAAACTTGTCAACAATTAAAGTTTTAAACCAATAGAAGTTGCCAGCTGCCTTAAATAGGCAGACTGTGATTTTTACTGCAGCTATGATTACGCCTTGAGTGGCGAAACATGTCAGCAGCAGCCATTGTTTGTCAAGTTATACTTGTGATTTTCCATTGATCGTGTACAACATGGATTTTTAAACTAATAAATCGAGGTTGGAATTGGAGATACCTGCTTGCATCTTGTTTTTCTTCGTATATATATATATATATATATATATATAATAACAAGAATATTGCATTGAGCAATGATACTATTTTATTGGACTAACTAACACCTAGATTACGAGTTTTGCGTTAGAGGCTGTGCGGTGCTAACGAGCAGTTTATGCTCACCGCTCACTTACAGACAGCGCTGGTATTATGGGTTTTTACAAACCAGACAAGAAGTGAGCGTTGAGCAAAATTTTGCTCATTACCGCACTCCAATACCAGCACTGCTTACGTTAGCGGTGAGCTGGTGTAACGTGCTCGTGCACGATTTCCTTATATGAATCAACGGGGAGAGCCGGCTGAAACAAAGTCTAACACCTGCAAAAAAGCAGCGTAAAGCTCCTTAACGCAGCCCCATTGATTCCTATGGGGAAATACATTTTATGTCTACACCTAACACCCTAACATGAACCCGAGTCTAAACACCCCTAATCTTATACTTATGAACCCCTAATCTGCTGCCCCCAACATCGCCCAACCCTACATTATATTTATTAACCCCTACTCTGCCGCCCCCAATGTCGCCGCCACCTACCTACACTTATTAACCCCTAATCTGATGGCCCTAACATCGCTGCCACCTACCTACATTTATTAACCACTAATCTGCCGCCCCCAACGTCGCCGCCACTATACTAAATTTATTAACCCCTAAACCTAAGTCTAACCCTAACACCCCCTAACTTAAATATAATTAAAATAAATCTAAATAAATATTCCTATCATTAATTAAATAATTCCTATTTAAAACTAAATACTTACCTATAAAACAAACCCTAAGCTAGCTACAATATAACTAGTTACATTGTATCTATCTTAGGTTTTATTTTTATTTTACAGGCAAGTTTGTATTTATTTTAACTAGGTAGAATAGTAACTAAATAGTTATTAACTATTTAATAACTACCTAGCTAAAATAAATACAAAGTTACCTGTAAAATAAAACCTAACCTAAGTTACAATTACACCTAACACTACACTATAATTAAATTAATTCCCTAAATTAAATACAATTAAATAAAATTATCTAAAGTACAACAAAAACAAATACTAAATTACAGAAAATAATAAACAAATTACAAGATTTTTAAACTAATTACACCTAATCTAATCCCCCTAACAAAATAAAAAAGCCCCCCAAAATAAAAAAAAGCCCTACCTACCTAATAACTTTAGTATAGTGGCGGCGACGTTGGGGGCGGCAGATTAGGGGTTAGTAAATGTAAGTAGGTGTCGGCGATGTTAGGGACGGCAGATTAGGGGTTAATAATATTTAACTAATGTTTGCGAGGCGGGAGTGCGGCGGTTTAGGGGTTAATATGTTTATTATAGTGGCGGCGATGTCCGGTTCGGCAGATTAGGGGTTAAAATGCGATGCGGGAGGGCCTCGGTTTAGGGGTTAATAGGTAGTTTATGGGTGTTAGTGTACTTTTTAGCACTTTAGTTACAAATTTTATGCTACGGTGTTGTAGCGTAAAACTCTTAACTACTGACTTTAAAATGCGGTACCAGTCTTGACAGGAGAGGGTCTACCGCTCACTTTTTGGCAGACTCGTAATACCGGCATTATGCAAGTCCCATTGAAAAAAGAGGATACGCAATTTATGTAAGTGGATTTGAGGTATTTCCAAGTCTGGCCAAAAAAGTGAGCGGTACACCTGTACCTGCAAGACTCGTAATACCAGCGGGCGTTAAAAAGCAGCGTTAGGACCTCTTAACGCTGCTTTTTAAACCTAAACCTAACGCACAACTCGTAATCTAGCCGTATACATTTATAAGTTGACAAGCTTTTGGAAGAATTCCTTCCTTTCTTAAGTCTGAAGCAATACTCCATTGTTATTTTGATATCTAACTCTCTGGACTTACACGGCTACTCCAATCAACGTATATATATGTATATACATGTGTATAAATTTGTTAATATAAATACACACACACACACACACACATATATATATATATATATATATTTATATACCTACACACATATTTAGACATATATATATATATATATATATATATATATATATATAAATAAATATATATACACACACTCACCGGCCACTTTATTAGGTACACCTTGCTAGAACCGGGTTGGACCCCCTTTTGCCTTCAGAACTGCCTTTATTCTTCATGGCATAGATTCAACAAGGTGTTAGAAAAATTCCTCAGAGATTTTGGTCCATATTGACATGATAGCATCACACAGTTGCTGCAGATTTTGTCAGCTGCACAGCCATGATGCTAATCTCCCGTTCCACCACATCCCAAAGGTGTTCTATTAAATTGAGATCTGGTCATGGTGGAGGCCATTGGAGTACAGTGAACTCAATGTCATGTTCAAGAAACCAGTTTGAGATGATTTGAGCTTTGTGACATGGAGCACTAGCCTGCTGGAAGTAGCCATCAGAAGATGGGTACACTCTAGTCATAAAGGGATGGACATGGTCAGCAACAATACTCAGGCAGGTTGTGGCCTTTAAACGATGCTCAATTGGTACTAAGGGGCCCAAAGTGTGCCAAGAAAATATCCCCGACATCATTACACCACCACCAGCCTGAACCATTGATACAAGGCAGGATGGATCCATGCTTTCATGTTGCTTACGCCAAATTCTGACCCTACCATCTGAATGTCGCAGCTGAAATCGAGACTCATCAGACCAGGCAACATTTTTCCAATTTTCTATTGTCCAATTTTAGTGAGCCTGTGCAAATTGTAGGCTCAATTTCCTGTTCTAAGCTGACAGGAGTGGCACCCAGTTTAGTTTCTGCTGCTGTAGCCCATCTGCTTCAAGGTTCAACGTGTTTTGCGTTCAGAGATGGTATTCTGCATACCTTGGTTGTAACAAATGGTTATTTGAGTTACTGTTGCCTTTCTATCAGTCTGCCCATTCTCCTCTGACATCAACAAGGCATTGTCATCCATAATTGCCGCTCACTGGATATTTTCTCTTTTTCGGACATTCTCTGTAAACCCTAGGGATGGTTGTGCATGAAAATCCCAGTAGATCAGCAGTTTTTTAAATACTCAGACCAGCCTGTCTGACACCAACAACCATGCCATGTTCCCAAAAAAAGCCCCAGCCGAGGCAAAAGTATCAAATTTGGAAAAAATATGCAGAGAAGACCAAGTTGCAGCCTTGCAAATGTGTTCCACAGAAGCTTAATTTTTGAAAGCCCAAGAAGAAGAGACAGCCCTAGGGGAATGAGCTGTAATTCTCTCAGGAGGCTGCTGTCCAGCAGTCTCATAGGCCAAACAAATTATACTTCTCAACCAGAGAGAAAGAGAAGTAGCAGTAGCTTTCTGACCTTTACGTTTCCCCAGAGAAACAAACAAACAAACAGGGCTGAAGATTGGTGAAAATCCTTAGTCACCTGTAGGTAGAATTTTAGAGCACACACAACATCCAAGTTGTGCAACAAATGTTCCTTATGAGAAGAAGGATTAGGACATAGAGAAGGAACAACAATTTCCTGATTAATATTTCTATCCGAAACAACTTTAGGAAGGAAGCCAAACTTAGTACGAAGAACTGCCTTATCGGCATGAAAGATAAGGTAAGGCGAATCACGCTGCAAAGCCGAGAGTTCAGAGACTCTCTGAGCAGAAGAGATAGCAATAAGAAAAAAACCTTCCAAGAAAACAACTTAATATCTATGGAATGCATTGGCTCAAACGGAGCCTGCCGCAAAACTTTAAGAACAAAGTTAAGGCTCCAAGGAGGAGCAACGGACACAGGCCTGATTCTGACTAAGGCCTGACAAAAACATTGCACATCTGGCACATCCGCTAGACACTTATGTAGCAAAATAGATCAAGCAGAAATCTGATTCTTCAGAGTACTAACCTCTGTCAGAAATATTTTCATCGATAGTGAATCTATTATGGTCCCTAAGAAAACCACCCTTGTAGCTGGAACAAGGGAACTCTTTTCCAGATTCACTTTCCATCCGTGGGAACGTAGAAAAAACAACAAGATCTCTGTGTGAGAGTTTGCTTATTGAAAAGATGGCGTCTGAACCAGAATGTCATCCAGATAAGGTGCCACTGCAATTCCCCGAGACCGGATCACTGCCAAGAGAGCCCCCAAAACCTTTGAGAAAATTCTGGGAGCTGTGGCATGGCCAAACGGAAGAGCCACAAACTGGAAGTGTTTGTCTAGAAAGGCAAATCTCAGAAATTTGTGATGATCCCTGTGAATGGGAACATGAAGGTACGCATCCTTCAGGTTTATGGTTGTCATGAACTGACCCTCTTGCACTAAAGGAAGAATGGAATGGATCATCTCCATCTTGAAGGACTGTACTCTGAGAAATTTGTTTAGACACTTCAGGTCTAGAATAGGTCGGAAAGGTCCCTCTTTTTTGGGAGCCACAAACAGATTGGAATAGAAACATAGACCCTGTTCCTGGACTGGAACTGTCACTCCCAGGGAGAAGAGATCCTGTACACATTTCAAGAAGGCCTCTGTTTTTATCTGGTCTGCAGACCTTGAGAGGTGGAACCTGCCCCTGGGAGGAAAAGTCTTAAATTCCAACTTGTAACCCTGAGATACTATGTCCATGGCCCAGGGATCTGAGATATCCCGTACCCATGCTTGAGAAAACTGTGAAAGTCTGCCCCCCACTTGATCCGCTCCCGGATCGGGGGAAAACCCTTCATGCTGATTTAGAGTCAGCTGCAGGTTTCTTTGATTGCTTCCCCTTGTTCCAAGACTGATTGGGTTTCCAAGATGGCTTGGACTGTTTCTGCTTGGAAGAGGAAGGGGAAGGCTTACCTCTGAAGATACGGAATGAACAAAAATTACTCTGACATCCTTTCAGCCTATTCTTCTTATCTTGCGAAAGAAAAGACCCTTTACCACCCGTGATATCGGAAATAATTTCTGCCAGGCCAGGTTCAAACAAGGTCTTACCCTTGTAAGGAATCGCCGAAAATTTGGACTTAGATGAAACATCCGCCAACCAAGATTTCAGCCATAAGGTTCTGCACGCTAATACAGCGAAACCAGATATTTTGGCTCCCAACTTAATAACCTGCAATGAAGCGTCAGTAATAAAGGAATTAACTAATTTAAGAGCCTTAATCCTGTCTTGGATCTCCTCCAAGGGAGTCTCTACCTGAAGAGACTCAGACAATGCGTTGAATCAATAGGCTGCCACACTTGTCACAGTAACAATACACACTGTAGGTTGCCATTGGAGACCTTGATGAACATACATCTTTTTCAAATAAGCCTCCAGCTTTTTGTCTATTGGATCCTTAAAAGAGTAGAAATCGTCCCTTCCACTTTGGGCACCTTAAGCCACAGGAAACATCTTTTTAAAGACAGGAGACGGAGGGAAAAGGGATCCCAGGTCCCTTCCTGTGCACGGTCTGGCACAGGAAACACCTCCATAGAGAAACGAACACCAAAGTACTTATTAAGTTTACTAGATTTCCTAGGGTTGACAACGACAGAGGTATCGGAGTCGTCCAGGGTAGCCAAAACCTCCTTTAACAAGACACGGAGGTGTACAAGCTTAAATCTGAAAGATACAACTTCAGCATCAGATGAAGGAATTACACTGTCTGAATCTGAGATTTCACCCTCAGAGGCTACCAACGTATCTTCCTCATCAGACTTATAAGAAAGAGCAACTTGGGTAGCCAAAACCGGATCAGAAAACTTTGTATCTGAATCTCTAAATTCACTCTTGCGTTTTTCCTGTAGCATGGGAATGGCAGCTAATGCCGCAGATACCACAGAAGATATCTGGACAGCAATTTCTGCTTGCAAATAGACTCCTCCAGGAGATTGAGAGGATCCGCAGGGCACTGCATGTGACACCATTAAAGCTTGGAATGATTGAGGAGAAAGCTGTGGCATTGCCTGAACAGCATCAACCTGAGAGAAGGGTGGCTCAGAAGCAAAAATTCTATCTTTATGTAATAGAGTCCTCTCAATGCATGAGGAACAAAAAGGCAAGGGAGGTTCAACTTGGTTATCAAGGCAAATAGGAGCAAGTTCCTGGTCCATAATAAAAAATCTTTAAATGTCAAAAAAGATTTAATCCTGCACTATCCCTTTAAGAATTATCGACTCCCAAAGGGCAATCTGTGTCCTCACCAAAAAAAACAATAAGGCACCGACCGGCCAGCTAAAATCTTTAATTTGAGTGGTTAATTAATAAAAAACAATAGGGAGAAGGAATGAGACAGTAACTAATGCCAAGACCTCAACACCTCAGCGTATAGCTGAGGCGCCTACCTGCCCCCTCTTAAATAACGGAGCCTCAACTGCGATGCAACAATAGGGTCTCTGATGAAATGCAACCGCTCCGGTCTCCTCTGAACAAGAAATCATGTGACATGTGATCGGCTATAAAATGCGCCACTATCTATGAAAGCACGCGTTCTTAGCCGAAATAACCGCCTCTCAATAAGATCCTCCTCCCAGTACCAAGAACGCCTCTCTTTTTAGAGGCTGGAGTGGTACAAGGCAGCCATAAGCAAGTAAAAATCCTGTCAGCACGGTCTGACCCTCGCAACTGAACGATATAGTACAAGTCGCAATGATCACAAGATAATTAACCCCTGAGCCACCAAAAGAAAATAAACACCTTTCAAGGAATTTATTTCTAGTCTCTATTGTCACAGCTCAAGTTCCTGCACACTGCCTTATAGCCCCTGAACTCAGTATTGTAGTCCCAATATAAGTGCAGCTTAACCAAAATTAACCCTTCAGTGCCAGTGACTCTTCCCAGAAGATAAAAAATGGCACTTACCTGACTCCTAGGAGCTTCACGTGCCTGAGCTCAATGTTATCTATATGAAACACATGAACTAATGCCTTCTAGTTGTGAAAAACTGTCAAAATGATTTCAGATTAGAGGCAGTCTTCAAGGTCTAAGAAATTAGCACACAAACCTCCTAGAGAACAAAGCAAAATTGGTAATAAAAGTAAATTGTAAAGTTGTTTAAAATTACATGCCCTATTTAAATCATGAAAGATTTTTTTTTACTTTACTGTCCCTTTAACAGGAACAGTTCCGAGTGTATCTTTCAGGCAGCAGTCTGGGTGGAATGTTCAGAAGGAATGTGTTCAAACTCCCAAAATACGGCAGAGCAAAGTCTTTAGAAAAAAAACACACAGCAAGCGTGATCCAAATTATGGAAGACCCTAACACTTTTATAATTCAGTGCAGTAGGTTAGATGCTGATGATCTTCTCTTGTACGATCACCACCGATTCAAACAAGAGCCCAACAGACCTTTGTCTTCTTGTTGAGGGCTTCTCCTACTTGAGGGACTGGGACAGGAAGTAAAGGACACTTTTGTCGGCTGCGAAATGAAGCTTTTAGTCCATGAGCAGCACCTCCATTCTAAGATCAAACACAGAATTCACTTCCAGTCACTTTGCCATTTGTCAAAGACTAAAAATCCTGCAGCCTACTTTATTCTCTGGGTTTGATGGATTCTTTCAAACACTAAAATCTTATATCCACTGTCAAAATGGGAACTACAGCAGTGCATGTCTTATATGTTGGGTGTTTTGGTTTAGTGGATACTTGATGGGAGCTGCTTATGGACTCGTGGTTGGGAGGAGCACACAAGAGTTCTACAATCTGGGTAGTGAGTGCTGCAGGATAATGAAATAGAGAATGTAAGGCTACCCGCAACAAGAAGTACTCTCTCTAATTTCTGGCCGTTAGTCAGCATCAGGTGGGGAGACACTCAGGTAACGGAATAACACTGGCAGGCTAGTCAAATAGTAATCCGGAATAAGAACCAGGAACAAGGCAAAAAGGGTATGCAAAGGAATAGTCAGAAAGGTCAAGCTCAATATACAGAGCTGGCAGAATCGGGTCAAAATACAGATCTGGCAGACGAACTACAAAAACAGCAGGCAAGTGGATAATCAGGAAAACAGACAATAGGCCATACACTGGAGCATAAATAAAATAAACACACCCAGAGACTAGTTCAATAATTGGGCAAAAAAAACAGGAAAGGACTGGGTTTAAATAGAATGATGACAATTGCAAATGACCCACAGCTGCAGGTAGGTGGAGTTAGAACAAAAAAACAAGAAACTGATAAGAAAAAACTAGGTAGTAGCAAAAGACCACAAGTGGCACAACAGCAAAGAAACAGCCCAGCAAGCTGAAGACCCCGATTCAACTACAGGCACGACAGAGCAAAGAAGAATTTACCAAGAGAATAAGATCTGAAGCCTTCCAAAAGGTGATAGAAATAAATCTTACATATAGATTGTGAGAACTTGTCTTTGAATCTGGAATTAACCCTTCTTAGAGGATGCTAACAAATACTCGGCTAGATTACGAGTTGTGCGTTAGGCTGAAAAAGCAGGGTTAACAGGTCCTAACGCTCTTGCAGGTTTAGGGGCACCGCACACCTCTTTGGCCTTACTGCAAAACGACTTACGTAAACTTGGAAAGTCTTTTTTCTATGGGACTTCCATAGCGCTGATATTACGAGTCTGTCCTAGGAGGCCAAAAAGTGAGCGGTACACCCTACCCCATCAAGAGTCCTAACGCATTCTAAAGTCAGTAGTTATGAGTTTTATGGTACAACGCCATAACATAAAACTCATAACTAAAGTGCTAAAAAGTACACTAACACCCATAAACTACCTATTAACCCCTAAATCGAGGCCCTCCCGCATTGCAAACACTAAAATAACATTTTTAACCCCTAATCTGCGGCTCCGGACATTGCCGCAACCTACATTATATTTATGAAACCCTAATCTGCTGCCCCCAACATCGCCGACACCTACATTATATTTATTAACCCCTAATCTGCAACCCCCAATGTCGCTGCAACCTACCTACACTTATTAACCCCTAATCTGTCGTCCCCAACGTCGCCGCCACTATAATAAACATATTAACCCCTAAACTGCCGCACTCCAGCATCGCAAACATTAGTTAAATATTATTAAACCCTAATCTGCCGTCCCTAACATCGCCGCCACCTACTTACATTTATTAACCCTAATCTGCCGCCCCCAACTTCGCCGCCACTATACTAAATGTATTAACCCCTAAACCTAAGTCTAACCCTAACACCCCCTAATTGAAATATAATTTAAATAAATCTAACTAAAAATTCCTATCATTACCTAAATAATTCCATTTAAAACTAAATACTTACCTGTAAAATAAACCCTAACGCCTAGAGTTAGAGTTTTGCGGCCAAAGGGGTGCGTTAGCTACGCATGCTTTTTTTCCCCCGCACCTTTTAAACACCCCTAACCTTACACTTATTAACCCCTACACTTATTAACCCCTAATCAGATTGAGCTCGCATTCTATTGGCTGATCGGAACAGCCAATAGAATGCAAGCTCAATCTGATTGGCTGATTGGATCAGCCAATCGGATTGAACTTGATTCTGATTGGCTGATTCCATCAGCCAATCAGAATTTTCCTACCTTAATTCCGATTGGCTGATAGAATCCTATCAGCCAATCGGAATTCGAGGGACGCCATCTTGGATGACGTCCCTTAAAGGAACCGTCATTCTTCAGTTGGATGTCGGAGGAAGAAGATTGATCCGCGCTGGAGGTCTTCACGATGGAGCCATTCCTCATCGGATGAAGATAGAAGATGCCCCTTGGATCAAGATGGTTGCCGGTCTGGATCGCCTCTTCTTCCCAGATAGGATGAAGACTTTGGAGCCTCTTCTGGACCTCTTCAGCCGCAGGATTATGGATCGCCAGCCCCCGCTTGGGTTGGATGAAGATTTCGGAGCCAGGACCGATCGGTGATACCCGGCGAGGTGAAGATAAGGTAGGAAGATCTTCAGGGGCTTAGTGTTAGGTTTATTTAAGGGGGGTTTGGGTTAGATTAGGGGTATGTTGGTGGTGGGTTGTAATGTTGGGGGGGGTATTGTATGTTTTTTTTTACAGGCAAAAGAGCTGAATTCTTTGGGGCATGCCCCACAAAAGGTGCTTTTAAGGGCTGGTAAGGTAAAAGAGCTTTGAACTTTTTTAATTTAGAATAGGGTAGGGCATTTTTTTATTTTGGGGGTCTTTGTTATTTTATTAGGGGGCTTAGAGTAGGTGTAATTAGTTTAAAATTGTTGTAATATTTTTCTAATGTATGTAAATATTTTTTTATTTTTTGTAACTTAGTTCTTTTTTATTTTTTGTACTTTAGTTAGTTTATTTAATTGTAGTTATTTGTAGGTATTGTATTTAATTAATGTATTGATAGTGTAGTGTTAGGTTTAATTGTAGGTAATTGTAGGAATTTTATTTAATTAATTTATTGATAGTGTAGTGTTAGGTTTAATTGTAGATAATTGTAGGTATTTTATTTAATTAATGTATTGCTAGTGTAGTATTAGGTTTAATTGTAACTTAGGTTAGGATTTATTTTATAGGTAATTTTGTAATTATTTTAACTAGGTAACTATTAAATAGTTATTAACTATTTAATAGCTATTGTACCTGGTTAAAATAATTACAAAGTTACCTGTAAAATAAATATAAATCCTAAAATAGCTACAATATAATTATACTTTATATTGTAGCTATATTAGGGTTTATTTTACAGGTAAGTATTTAGCTTTAAATAGGAATGATTTATTTAATAATAGTTAATTTATTTCGTTAGATTTAAATTATATTTAAGTTAGGGGGTTGGAGTTAAGTTAGGGGGTGTTAGGGTTAGAATTAGCTTTAGGGATTAAAAAATTTATTAGAATAGCGGTGAGCTCCGGTCGGCAGATTAGGGGTTAATGCTTGAAGTTAGGTGTCGGCGATGTTAGGGAGGGCAGATTAGGGGTTAATACTATTTATTATAGGGTTATTGAGGCGGGAGTGAGGCGGATTAGGGGTTAATAACTTTATTATAATAGCGGCGCGGTCCGGTCGGCAGATTAGGGGTTAATAAGTGTAGGCAGGTGGAGGCGACGTTGTGGGGGGCAGATTAGGGGTTAATAAATATAATATAGGGGTCGGCGGTGTTAGGGGCAGCAGATTAGGGGTACATAGGGATAACGTAGTTGGCGGCAGTGTACGGAGCGGAAGATTAGGGGTTAAAAAATGTAAATATAGTGGCGGCGATGTGGGGGGACCTCGGTTTAGGGGTACATAGGTAGTTTATGGGTGTTAGTGTACTTTAGAGCACAGTAGTTAAGAGCTTTATGAACCGGCGTTAGCCCAGAAAGCTCTTAACTACTGACTTTTTTCTGCGGCTGGAGTTTTGTCGTTAGATTTCTAACGCTCACTTCAGCCACGACTCTAAATACCGGCGTTAGAAAGATCCCATTGAAAAGATAGGATACACAATTGACGTAAGGGGATCTGCGGTATGGAAAAGTCGCGGCTGGAAAGTGAGCGTTAGACCCTTTCCTGACTGACTCCAAATACCAGCGGGCGGTAAAAACCAGCGTTAGGAGCCTCTAACGCTGGTTTTCACGGCTACCGCCCAACTCTAAATCTAGGCGTAGGATAGCTACAATATAATCTAATAGTTACATTGTACCTAGCTTAGGGTTTATTTTTATTTTACAGACACGTTTGAATTTATTTTAACTAGGTAGAATAGTTATTAAATAGTTATTAACTATTTAATAACTGCCTAGCTAAAATAAATACAAAAGTACCTGTAAAATAAAACCTAACCTAAGTTACAATAACACCTAACACTACACTATAATTAAATAAATTAACAACAATTAAATAAATTAAATTAGCTAAAGTACAAAAACAAACAAACACTAAATTACAGAAAATAATAAACAAATTACAAGATATTTAAACTAATTACACCTAATCTAATAGCCCTATCAAAATAAAAAAAGCCCCCCTAAAATAAAAAAAAACCCTAGCCTAAACTAAACTATCAATAGCCCTTAAAAGGGCCTTTTGCGGGGCATTGCCCCAAAGTAATTAGCTCTTTTACCTGTAAAAAAAAATACAAACAACCCCCCCAACAGTAAAACCCACCACCCACACAACCAACCCCCCAAATAAAATACTATCTAAAAAAACCTAAGCTCCCCATTGCCCTGAAAAGGGCATTTGGATGGGCATTGCCCTTAAAAGGGCAGGTAGCTCTTTTGCGGCCCAAACCCTAATCTAAAAAATAAAACCCACCCAATACACCCTTAAAAAACCTAACACTAACCCCCTGAAGATCGACTTACAGTTCTGAAGACCGAACATCCATCCTCAAGGAAGCGGCAGAAATCTTCATCCAACCGAGCTGAAGTCCTCAACGAAGCCGGGAAAAGTCTTCATCCAAGCCGGGGCGAAGTGGTCCTCCAGACGGACAGAAGTCTTCATCCAGACGGCATCTTCTATCTTCATCCATCAATGATCCGTCGGAAGAAGAGGTTGCTCCACGTCGGATGTCTTGAAGATGGACCCGCTCCGCGTCGGATGGATGAAGATAGAAGATGCCGTCTGGATGAAGACTTCTGCCCGTCTGGAGGACCACTTCGCCCGGCTTGGATGAAGGCTTCTCCAGGCTTCGTTGAGGACTTCGGCCCGGTTGGATGAAGACTTCTGCCGCTTCCTTGAGGATGGATGTCCGGTCTTCAGAACTGTAAGTCGATCTTCAGGGGGTTAGTGTTAGGATTTTTCAAGGGTGTATTGGGGGGGTTTTATTTTTAGGTTAGGGTTTGGGCCGCAAAAGAGCTAACTGCCCTTTTAAGGGCAATGCCCATCCAAATGCTCTTTTCAGGGCAATGGGGAGCTTAGGTTTTTTTAGTTAGTATTTTATTTGGGGAGTTGGTTGTGTGGGTGGTGGGTTTTACAGTTGGGGGGGTTGTGGGTTGTTTGTATTTTTTTTACAGGTAAAAGAGCCCTTTTAAGGGCTATTGGTAGTTTAGTTTAGTTTAGGCTAGGGTTTTTTAGGGTTTATTTTTGGTGGGGCTTTTTTATTTTGATAGGGCTATTAGATTAGGTGTAATTAGTTTAAATATCTTGTAATTTGTTTATTATTTTCTGTAATTTAGTGTTTGTTTTTTGTACTTTAGCTAATTTAATTTAATTTATGTAATTGTTGTTAATTTAGTTAATTTAGTTAATTTATTTAATATAGTGTAATGTTAGGTGTTATTGTAACTTAGGTTAGGTTTTATTTTACATGTACTTCTGTATTTATTTTAGCTAGGTAGTTATTAAATAGTAAATAACTATGTAATTACTATTCTACCTAGTTAAAATAAATACAAACTTGCCTGTAAAATAAAAATAAACCCTAAGCTAGGTACAATGTAACTATTAGTTATATTGTAACTACCTTAGGGTTTATTTTATAGGTAAAATAAAGCCTACATTTTAAATAGGAATAATTTAGTTAATGATAGGAATTTTTAGTTAGATTTATTGTAATTATATTTAAGTTAGGGGGTGTTAGGGTTAGGGTTAGACTTTAGGTTTAGGGGTTAATACATTTAGTATAGTGGCGGCGACGTTGGGGGTGGCAGATTAGGGTTTAATAAATGTAGGTAGGTAGCGGCGATGTTAGGGACGGCAGATTAGGGTTTAATAATATTTAACTAATGTTTGCAAGGCGGGAGTGCGGTGGTTTAGGGGTTAATATGTTTATTATAAAGGCAGCGATGTTGGGGCAGCAGATTAGGGGTTAATAAGTGTAGGTAGGTTGCAGCGACATTGGGGCGGCAGATTAGGGGGTTATTAAATATAATGTAGGTGTCGGCGATGTTGGGGGCAGCAGATTAGAGGTTCATAAGTATAATGTAGGTGGCGGCGGTGTCCAGAGCGGCAGATTAGGGGTTAATAAATATAATGCAGGTGTTGGCGATGTTGGGGGGTGGCAGATTAGGGTTAATAAGTGTAAGATTAGGGGTGTTTAGACTCAGGGTTCATGTTAGGGTGTTAGATGTAGACATAAATTTTATTTCCCCATAGGAATCAATGTGGCTGCGTTACTGAGGTTTACGCTGCTTTTTGGCAGGTGTTAGACTTTTTCTCAGCTGGCTCTCCCCATTGATTCCTATGGGGAAATTGTGCACAAGCACGTACGACCAGCTCACCGCTGACTTAAGCAGCGCTGGTATTGGAGTGCGGTAAGAAGCAAAATTTTGCTCAACGCTAACTTCTTGCCTTTTAACGCCGGGTTTGTAAAAACCTCTAATACCAGCGCTGCAGGTAAGTGAGCGGTGAGAGAAAACTGCTCGTTAGCACCGCATAGCCTCTAACGCAAAACTCGTAATCTAGCTGACTGACAGGTTGTAATAGATCCATTTGAGTCTAACTGAATGCAAAGGTGTTTAAAAAATGTACCCTTTTGTTTTGTGATAAATATAATAATTATACAGATGTTACGTATTCTAAACAGGATCATTTTTTTTTAAAATAGATACATAATCATACAGAGAGGGATGTGGGCAAACACATGAAAGACTAACGTCTAGTTGTTTACCAAGTCGGACATCATTCTAGATCTAAGTTAATTGTGGTTACTACAGGGAGTGCAGAATTATTAGGCAAATGAGTATTTTGACCACATCATCCTCTTTATGCATGTTGTCTTACTCCAAGCTGTATAGGCTCGAAAGCCTACTACCAATTAAGCATATTAGGTGATGTGCATCTCTGTAATGAGAAGGGGTGTGGTCTAATGACATCAACACCCTATATCAGGTGTGCATAATTATTAGGCAACTTCCTTTCCTTTGGCAAAATGGGTCAAAAGAAGGACTTGACAGGCTCAGAAAAGTCAAAAATAGTGAGATATCTTGCAGAGGGATGCAGCACTCTTAAAATTGCAAAGCTTCTGAAGCGTGATCATCGAACAATCAAGCGTTTCATTCAAAATAGTCAACAGGGTCGCAAGAAGCGTGTGGAAAAACCAAGGCGCAAAATAACTGCCCATGAACTGAGAAAAGTCAAGCGTGCAGCTGCCAAGATGCCACTTGCCACCAGTTTGGCCATATTTCAGAGCTGCAACATCACTGGAGTGCCCAAAAGCACAAGGTGTGCAATACTCAGAGACATGGCCAAGGTAAGAAAGGCTGAAAGACGACCACCACTGAACAAGACACACAAGCTGAAACGTCAAGACTGGGCCAAGAAATATCTCAAGACTGATTTTTCTAAGGTTTTATGGACTGATGAAATAAGAGTGAGTCTTGATGGGCCAGATGGATGGGCCCGTGGCTGGATTGGTAAAGGGCAGAGAGCTCCAGTCCGACTCAGACGCCAGCAAGGTGGAGGTGGAGTACTGGTTTGGGCTGGTATCATCAAAGATGAGCTTGTGGGGCCTTTTCGGGTTGAGGATGGAGTCAAGCTCAACTCCCAGTCCTACTGCCAGTTTCTGGAAGACACCTTCTTCAAGCAGTGGTACAGGAAGAAGTCTGCATCCTTCAAGAAAAACATGATTTTCATGCAGGACAATGCTCCATCACATGCGTCCAAGTACTCCACAGCGTGGCTGGCAAGAAAGGGTATAAAAGAAGAAAATCTAATGACATGGCCTCCTTGTTCACCTGATCTGAACCCCATTGAGAACCTGTGGTCCATCATCAAATGTGAGATTTACAAGGAGGGAAAACAGTACACCTCTCTGAACAGTGTCTGGGAGGCTGTGGTTGCTGCTGCACGCAATGTTGATGGTGAACAGATCAAAACACTGACAGAATCCATGGATGGCAGGCTTTTGAGTGTCCTTGCAAAGAAAGGTGGCTATATTGGTCACTGATTTGTTTTTGTTTTGTTTTTGAATGTCAGAAATGTATATTTGTGAATGTTGAGATGTTATATTGGTTTCACTGGTAAAAATAAATAATTGAAATGGGTATATATTTGTTTTTTGTTAAGTTGCCTAATAATTATGCACAGTAATAGTCACCTGCACACACAGATATCCCCCTAAAATAGCTAAAACTAAAAACAAACTAAAAACTACTTCCAAAACTATTCAGCTTTGATATTAATGAGTTTTTTGGGTTCATTGAGAACATGGTTGTTGTTCAATAATAAAATTAATCCTCAAAAATACAACTTGCCTAATAATTCTGCACTCCCTGTATAATCAGATTCAGTACATTAGTACATACTCAAGCAGTGCTGATATTGTAGAATTAATGACATTTCTAGCAACCACAGGGAAAAAAAACACAATAAAAAAATCCTCTCCCTAAGTTTGATGCCAATAAATAACCAAATGTGTACATCATGAAAAGTAGAGCTATAAAGAAATGTTTTAGAAGTTTTTAAGAATTCCATCTATTTGAAGTGTCTTTGCACATAAAGCAGTTCTGAAGTGTTGTGAGTAGGAGCTTGGGAAATAAGAACAAAATTAGAATGATTTCATATTATGAGAAAAACAGACTAATTGCATCAGACAATGAGTGATTTCCTAAAACTCATGAGATTATTCCTCCTCATTAGCATACACTTGGCATGTGTTGGGCTGCCTACTATCAATTCATGTTGCTCTTGCTGTTGAAGTGTTCATTATCAAACCATGAATTCATAAAGAGTTTGTGGCTTCTGGGACAAGAGATTCTCCCCAACGAAGAAAGCTTTTCCCCAGGGATATCAAAATCTAAAGAAGATAGACTATAGTAAGATAAATGATCTGTTTACTGCTTGTCTCATTGTTGTCTTTAAAAGTTATTAATTGGCTTTATTTTTGTAACAACCTCTGTGAAACTGGAGGGTAATACAGGTAAATCAGAAAATAGAAAACATGGTTGATATTTCTCTGACAGAGAAGCATTAATGATATTTCTGTGAGAACACAACACAAGTTTCAGACATGACTAAGGTTCAAATTGCACAACATATTATATCATACCATTTTTAAAACAAATAGGCAGTGATATTTTTGTCATGGACAATAAATATTGCTTCTGCAAAAACTATAAACATTATGACATGTACATTTTTAAACGTTTTAACTAAAGTGTCCAGGAAAAATCAAGCATGTATAGAACTTGTTTGTGAATAGCAAATAGACAATCATCTATCTTCACTTTTCCTAAATCTGCAAAACAATACAACAATGTAAAGAATTACTGTGGATCGGACAAATCCTAAATCCAACTAAGACCACACACATACTGAACTGAACTGTTCTTATCAATACTTGACACCTGTCCTGTCATAGTCAAAACCTCCAGCTACATCTATAAGACCTTACCAGTTTCACCCAACAAACACCTCAATTTTGTATCCAGGACACCCAACTCCTTTGGCACATATTATCTTCAATCCCTTTGTCCCTCAACCATTGAATCACTCAAAACTTATACCTTTTAAATCAAACATACTTGCTCACTCATGTCTTATGACCACTGCTATTTAACATGCTCCTTAACCTGGCCACAACCTTAGAGATAATGGATGTCAAACAATCCAGACTCATTCACTGCAGATGACTGTCAAGCCCTGCTTGCATGCAATAGTAGGGGGCAGAGTTGCAAAAGCATTTGCTTGTGCAATTTTAAATTCCGAAAGTCAATGATGTTTTGGAGGACCTGAAGGACCTTATTGGGGTCTTTATGGTGGAATAATGCTTTATAATAAAACAATGAGAGGTCCATATATTAATTCTAATAGGCAAGAAGTGGCTGAGTGTGATTGTAAACAAATATACAGTATGTTAAATAAAGATAAAACAAGGATAGAAAGGTTCTTAATCAAAATAAAATAAACAAATTTTTGAATGTATGATGAATACCAAATAAAGGACAGTGCTGATAACACTGGAATGATGGGCCAGGTAGTGACCTTCTTCACATCTAGCTATGAGGGGTCTTTGTATGGTTGCACATAGATGTGGTGTGTGGGGGTGCTGTGTTGGTTTTATTTAGGTGTAGTGCGTGGTTGAAGGGTAGTGAGGCTAATACATGGATTTGTTAGACTGGGATTGTTATTTGGGATGGTTGGAGTTCCATACTGCATGGTTTCACAATGGGTGGTTTTATAAGTGTAATGGGTGGGGGTTTGTGTGTAGTAGTGGAATGGAGCTTTAATGCAAAGAGGCAGGTGTTGGTAATAGTATGTGTGACTAGGGTACTGGTTCTGAGCATAGCATAACTGTCTGTAGTTTAAATACGCATGTTTTAGATACTTTGCAGAGTTTGTTTGCATGCAGAAAGGTTTCATTTCGGTTTCTGTTGAAATCATTAATAGAAGCCCAATGTCTTCTTCTTTAATAAAAAGATTAAAAAAACATTTACAGATTGTGTCACTAGTTAATATTGCTTTAAAATATGCAATGCATCTACATTTAGCTTTCTTGCTATATACTAGTTCCAGAGGATACCAGGATGGATCACAGGATTCCCAATATATAGAAACACCTCTAGGACATATCAAATAGGTATAATTTAAATCTGCACAGGCTTAGATACAAGCCAGGTAATCACAAAAAAGTGTATTAATAAAACCATGTTGGTTAAGCAAAACTTTGGAATGGGTAATAAAGGGATTATCTATATTTTTAAACAATAAACATTCTGGAGTAGACTGTCCCTTTAAGGCAGGTAACAGACTTTAAGAGGGTTTTAATTTGTCAGGTAGGTAGGAATGTAATTTTGACAAGTGGGACTAGAATTTGTTTATGGCAGTCGGAGGGAGTTTGATGTTAGGGATCATTGCAGAAGGGGCAGGTTTAAGTTAACATTATTGGCCATTAACTGTGGTATCTATATTGTATAGTTCTAGTGCTTACTGAGATGAGGGTCATTAATTCTTTATTGACTGGTCATTGTGCTGTAAGAAGCAGCTATTATTTTGTATTATTTAACCATTGTGCTGTCACTATATAGTAGTGACTTTTTTCTGATACAGCCCTTTTTTATCGTAACAGGTCATTAGGCCATAATATGCAGCAACAAAATGCACAGCAATAAGTAAGCCCATGTAAACCAACATGCAATATTAAGGGATAAATACAGTATCTCACAAAAGTGAGTACTCCCCTCACATTTTTGAAAATATTTTATTATATCTTTTCATGTGACAACACTGAAGAAATTACACTTTGCTACAATGTAAAGTAGTAAATGTACAGCCTGTATAACAGTGTAAATTTGCTGTCCCCTCAAAATAACTCAACACACAGCCATTAATGTCTAAACCATGGGCAACAAAAGTGAGTACACTCCTAAGTGGAAATGTCCAAATTGGGCCCAAAGTGTCAATATTTTGTGTGGCCACTATTATTTTCCAGCACTGCCTTAACCTTCTTGGGCATGGAGGTCACCAGAGATTCACAGGTTGACACTGGAGTCCTCTTCCACTCCTCCATGACAACATCACGGAGCTGGTGGATGTTAGAGACCTTGCGCTCCCCCACCTTCCGTTTGAGGATGCCCCACAGATGCTCAATAGGGTTTAGGTCTGGAGACATGCTTGGCCAGTCTATTACCTTTACCCTCAGCTTCTTTAGCAAAGCAGTGGTCGTCTTGTAGGTGTATTTGGGGTCGATATCATGTTGGAATACTGCCCTGCTGCCCAGTCTCCGAAGGGAGGGGATCATGCTCTGCTTCAGTATGTCACAGTACATGTTGGCATTCATGGTTCCCTCAATGAACTGTAGCTCCCCAGTGCCAGCAGCACTCATGCAGGCCAGACCATGACACTCCCACCACCATGCTTGACTGTAGGCAAGACACACTTGTCTTTGTACTCCTCATCTGGTTGCCGCCATACACGCTTGACACCATCTGAACCAAATAAGTTTATCTTGGTCTCATCTGACCACAGGACATGGTTCCAGTAATCTATGTCCTTAGTCTGCTTGTCTTCAGCAAACTGTTTGCGGGCTTTCTTAGAAGAGGCTTCCTTTTGGGACAACAGCCATGCAGACCAATTTGATGCAGTGTGCAGCGTATGGTCTTAGCACTGATAGGCTAACCTCTGCAGCAATGCTGGCAGCACTCATACGTCTATTTCCCAAAGGCAACCTCTGGATATGATGCTGAGTACGTGCACTCAACTTCTTTGGTCAACCATGGCAAGGCCTGTTCTAAGTGTAACCTGTCCTGTGAAACCGCCGTATGGTCTTGCCCACCTCAGTTTCAGGGTCTTGGCAATCTTCTTATAGCCTAGGCCATCTTTATGTAGAGCAACAATAATTTTTTTCAGATAATCAGAGAGTTCTTTGCCATGAGGTGCCATGTTGAACTTCCAGTGACCAGTATAAGAGAGTGTGAGAGCGAAAACACCAAATTTAACACACCTGCTCCCCATTCACACCTGAGACCTTGCAACACTAATGAGTCACATGACCCCGGGGAGGGAAAATGGCTAATTGGGCCCAATTTGGACATTTCCACTTAGGGGTGTACTCACTTTTGTTGCTAACAGTTTAGACATCAATGGCTGTGTGTTGAGTTATTTTGAGGGGACGGCAAATTTACACTGTTATACAGGCTGTACAGTACACTCACTACTTTACATTGTAGCAAAGTGTCATTTCTTCACATGAAATAAAATATTTACAAAAATTTGAGGGGTGTACTCACTTTTGTGAGATACTGTATATCAAGGAACTATTTATGACACCAGATTTGTATTTTATCTTTGTTATTGTTTTTCTTTTTTAACTAAAGTGTGTTAGTTTTGTTATCCTTCCTGATTATTTTAGCTTTTTTAATGCAGTGTTTTCTATTATAAAGGGAGGACAGTTGTTTGCTAACATAAGCATATAGTCATAACATAAGCTCTGTAATGTAATAGCTTGCTAGTGTGATGTAACCATGCACAGCATTTATAATCTCTATTTATGTCATATAAATATAACATAACATTTTGAACATCTTTTTTATATAAATTCAAAGTTGTCCCAGCAGAGCTATTTAAACAGTGGTTTAATAACGTTATAATGATATGTTTACAATACTAAAACTAAATTCAGACCATTGTGGATAAAGCTTTGCAAATTTGCAGAAAATGGAAAGACACTTTTGAAACTGAGACAAATTAATTTTGTATTTAGTTTTTTTGTTGTCCTAAGCACTGAGACATCTGGTGCCCCCTGGACCCCCAGCCGCAACATTTCTATCTCATATTAATGACTGGATGCCCCGGGTCATGCAACCTCCAATACACAACAAGAGTTCATTGTTTTGTAATAGAATTAATATATAAAATATTAAGAGAATTTTTAAGTGGGCATCATGCCATAGAACCGTCCCTTTAAATCTTGCTGCCCTAGGTATAGGCTCAAGTGGTGTAGACCAAAAGACACCCTGAGCAAAAAGATAATCAACAACAAAATGATTAATGACAATTTAATTCGTATTTTTGGCTTCAAGATGAGCAATTTATTTGTGAACAAAATAATAAACTATCTTTTGGAATAAAAATTTCCAAGATAGAATATTAACATGTGTCTTAATAAATTTCTAACAACATTTAGATGAGATCTCTGCCCTATGCAAGTGTTGTATAATGTTTAATAGTATGTCACAACTTATATTTTCAGGGGGGGGGGTGGTTGTGACTTTTGGGATTTAAAAAATCCTGTTCTGAAACAAAGAGGCAAAAGAGGTCTACAAGAATGTTTCGTTAATTAAATATGATGAATTTGTATGCCATTAATTGCAATTCTCTCTGACAATTATGCTTACTAACAACAACATGTCATGGGAGGGGAACAGCAATTAGTTTCTCATACAAGCACCTTAATATACCCTCTCAAGTTGGAATTATAACCACCGCTGTGGATTTATTTTAAGCAGTTTTTCAATTAGTTCGTTTTAATAAGAGTAAATGAAAAAGCTAGTCACTTGAATGAGAAAATTAGTTTAGCATTAAAGAACTTAGCAGGAAAACACCATCATGACGGAAACAAAACCAAAACAAACAAATCACATTTCAAAACATAAGTGTAAAACAGAAATGATTGAGAGAACAATTCTAATAAATGACATGTATTACTATGTGTTTTAGTGCTAATGGGAAGAAAATGGAAAATGGGGAAAAGACAGCATATTATGTGATGGAGAAACTTATAAAAAGTGCAATATGTTGTCTATCTAATTTTAAATTGATGCTAAACCTCCATCCTTTAAGAAAGATTATTATTATTATTATTATTATTATTAGAAGTAGTAGTATTAAATATCAAATGTATTTATATTAATAAAATGATATGATTAAAATTATTCTTTGGGAAGTGCTTTATATCTGAGCAGTGAATTTTCTGTTGCCATGTCATAAAGCATTGCCTCTCTGCTAAAAAGAGAATGTAACAGTCTTTTTGGAATGAAATACTATCCATTAGAGAACAATGAATTCATAACTGAATTAAAAACGTATTCAGAATGTGTTTTTGTTGTTGGCTGGAATATAATAAACTATGGTTCAAATAAGCTAAAAAAAAACCATCAAAATAATATAATCTACAATTATTAGTCATTATTTTATATCCAGAATTACTTGTTATTAAGATTTTTTTCTGATTTCTGTGGTGTCTGGTATTTAGTAAAAAAATCAGACAAATGAGTGCTAATTATAAAAACAAAATTGTTAATGTAAATGTGTTTTTAACTTAAACATGTAGAAAAAAGCCGTTATTTTCTTAGACCTAGATTTGGAGTTTGGCGTTAGCCGTGAAAACCAGCGTTAGAGGCTCCTAACGCTGGTTTTAGGCTACTGCCGGTATTTGGAGTCACTCAAAATAGGGTCTAACGCTCACTTTTCATCCGCGACTTTTCCATACCGCAGATCCCCTTACGTCAATTGCGTATCCTATCTTTTCAATGGGATCTTTCTAACTCCGGTATTTAGAGTCGTTTCTGAATTGAGCGTTAGACATCTAACGACAAAACTCCAGCCGCAGGAAAAAAGTCAGTAGTTAAGAGCTTTCTGGGCTAACGCCGGTTTATAAAGCTCTTAACTACTGTGCTCTAAAGTACACTAACACCCATAAACTACCTATGTACCCCTAAACCGAGGTCCCCCCACATCGCCGACACTCGAATAATTTTTTTAACCCCTAATCTGCCGACCGCCACCTACGTTATACTTATGTACCCCTAATCTGCTGCCCCTAACACCGCCGTCCCCTGTATTATATTTATTAACCCCTAATCTGCCCCCCACAACGTCGCCGCCAGCTACCTACAATAATTAACCCCTAATCTGCCGACCGCAAAGCGCCGCCACCTACATTATAGCTATGTACCCCTAATCTGCTGCCCCTAACACCGCCGACCCCTATATTATATTTATTAACCCCTAATCTGCCCCCCTCAACGTCGCCTCCACCTGCCTACACTTATTAACCCCTAATCTGCCAAGCGGACCGCACCGCTACTATAATAAAGTTATTAACCCCTAATCCGCCTCACTAACCCTATAATAAATAGTATTAACCCCTAATCTGCCCTTCCTAACATCGCCGACACCTAACTTCAATTATTAACCCCTAATCTGCCGACCGGAGCTCACCGCTATTCTAATAAATGTATTAACCCCTAAAGCTAAGTCTAACCCTAACACTAACACCCCCCTAAGTTAAATATAATTTAAATCTAACGAAATGAATTAACTCTTATTAAATAAATTATTCCTATTTAAAGCTAAATACTTACCTGTAAAATAAACCCTAATATAGCTACAATATAAATTATAATTATATTGTAGCTATTTTAGGATTAATATTTATTTTACAGGCAACTTTGTAATTATTTTAACCAGGTACAATAGCTATTAAATAGTTAAGAACTATTTAATAGTTACCTAGTTAAAATAATAACAAAATTACCTGTAAAATAAATCCAAACCTAAGTTACAATTAAACCTAACACTACACTATCATTAAATTAATTAAATAAAATACCTACAATTACCTACAATTAACCTAACACTACACTATCAATAAATTAATTAAATACAATTCCTACAAATAAATACAATTAAATAAACTAGCTAAAGTACAAAAAATAAAAAAGAACTAAGTTACAAAAAATAAAAAAATATTTACAAACATAAGAAAAATATTACAACAATTTTAAACTAATTACACCTACTCTAAGACCCCCAAAATAACAAAATGCCCTACCCTATTCTAAATTACTACATTTCAAAGCTCTTTTACCTTACCAGCCCTGAACAGGGCCCTTTGCGGGGCATGCCCCAAGAAATTCAGCTCTTTTGCCTGTAAAAAAAAACATACAATACCCCCCCCCCAACATTACAACCCACCACCCACATACCCCTAATCTAACCCAAACCCCCCTTAAATAAACCTAACACTAAGCCCCTGAAGATCTTCCTACCTTGTCTTCACCCTACCAGGTTCACCGATCCGTCCTGAAGAGCTCCTCCGATGTCCTAATCCAAGCCCAAGCGGGGGGCTGAAGAGGTCCATGATCCGGCTGAAGTCTTCATCCAAGCGGGAGCTGAAGAGGTCCATGATCCGGATGAAGTCTTCTATCAACGGCATCTTCAATCTTCTTTCTTCCGGATCCATCTTGCAGACCTCCGACGCGGAACATCCTCTTCTCCCGACGCCTACTAGCCGAATGACGGTTCCTTTAAGGGACGTCATCCAAGATGGCGTCCCTCGAATTCCGATTGGCTGATAGGATTCTATCAGCCAATCGGAATTAAGGTAGGAATATTCTGATTGGCTGATGGAATCAGCCAATCAGAATCAAGATCAATCCGATTGGCTGATCCAATCAGCCAATCAGATTGAGCTCGCATTCTATTGGCTGATCGGAACAGCTAATAGAATGCAAGCTCAATCTGATTGGCTGATCGAATCAGCCAATCGGATTGAACTTGATTCTGATTGGCTGATTCCATCAGCCAATCAGAATATTCCTACCTTAATTCCGATTGGCTGATAGAATCCTATCAGCCAATCGGAATTCGAGGGACGCCATCTTGGATGACGTCCCTTAAAGGAACCGTCATTCGGCTAGTAGGCGTCGGGAGAAGAGGATGTTCCGCATCGGAGGTCTGCAAGATGGATCCGGAAGAAAGAAGATTGAAGATGCCGTTGATAGAAGACTTCATCCGGATCATGGACCTCTTCAGCTCCCGCTTGGATAAAGACTTCAGCCGGATCATGGACCTCTTCAGCTCCCGCTTGGATGAAGACTTCAGCCGGATCATGGACCTCTTCAGCCCCCCGCTTGGGCTTGGATTAGGACATCGGAGGAGCTCTTCAGGACGGATCGGTGAACCTGGTAGGGTGAAGACAAGGTAGGAAGATCTTCAGGGGCTTAGTGTTAGGTTTATTTAAGGGGGGTTTGGTTAGATTAGGGGTATGTGGGTGGTGGGTTGTAATGTTGGGGGGGGGTATTGTATGTTTTTTTTTACAGGCAAAAGAGCTGAATTTCTTGGGGCATGCCCCGCAAAGGGCCCTGTTCAGGGCTGGTAAGGTAAAAGAGCTTTGAAATGTAGTAATTTAGAATAGGGTAGGGCATTTTGTTATTTTGGGGGTCTTTGGTATTTTATTAGGGGGCTTAGAGTAGGTGTAATTAGTTTAAAATTGTTGTAATATTTTTCTTATGTTTGTAAATATTTTTTTATTTTTTGTTACTTAGTTCTTTTTTATTTTTTGTACTTTAGCTAGTTTATTTAATTGTATTTATTTGTAGGAATTGTATTTAATTAATTTATTGATAGTGTAGTGTTAGGTTAATTGTAGGTAATTGTAGGTAGTTTATTTAATTAATTTATTGATAGTGTAGTGTTAGGTTTAATTGTAACTTAGGTTAGGATTTATTTTACAGGTAAATTTGTAATTATTTTAACTATTTTAGCTATTAAATAGTTCTTAACTATTTAATAGCTATTGTACCTGGTTAAAATAAATACAAAGTTACCTGTAAAATAAATATAAATCCTAAAATAGCTATAATATAATTATAATTTATATTGTAGCTATATTAGGATTTATTTTACAGGTAAGTATTTATCTTTAAATAGGAATAATTTATTTAATAAGAGTTAATTAATTTCGTTAGATGTAAATTATATTTCACTTAGGGGGGTGTTAGTGTTAGGGTTAGACTTAGCTTTAGGGGTTAATACATTTATTAGAATAGCGGTGAGCTCCGGTCGGCAGATTAGGGGTTAATAATTGAAGTTAGGTGTCGGCGATGTTAGGGAGGGCAGATTAGGGGTTAATACTATTTATTATAGGGTTAGTGAGGCGGATTAGGGGTTAATAACTTTATTATAGTAGCGCTCAGGTCCGGTCGGCAGATTAGGGGTTAATAAGTGTAGGCAGGTGGAGGCGACGTTGTGGGAGGCAGATTAGGGGTTAATAAATATAATATAGGGGTCGGCGATGTTAGGGCAGCAGATTAGGGGTACATAGGTATAATGTAGGTAGTGGCGGTGTACGGAGCGGCAGATTAGGGGTTAAAAATAATATACAGGGGTCAGTGATAGCGGGGGCGGCAGATTAGGGGTTAATAAGTGTAAGGTTAGGGGTGTTTAGACTCGGGGTACATGTTAGGGTGTTAGGTGCAGACGTAGGAAGTGTTTCCCCATAGCAAACAATGGGGCTGCGTTAGGAGCTGAACGCGGCTTTTTTGCAGGTGTTAGGTTTTTTTTCAGCTCAAACAGCCCCATTGTTTCCTATGGGAGAATCGTGCACAAGCACGTTTTTGAGGCTGGCCGCTTGCGTAAGCAACTCTGGTATCGAGAGTTGAAGCTGCGTTAAAAATGCTCTACGCTCCTTTTTTGGAGCCTAACGCAGCCTTTATGTGGACTCTCAATACCAGAGTTATTTTTATGGTGCGGCCAGAAAAAAGCCGGCGTTAGTTTTTCGGGTCGTTACCGACAAAACTCCAAATCTAGCCGTTAATTTTCCATGTGAAAAGCTAAAAGAATAATAAATAAGTGTCTTAAAATAAATAAAATATGAAACAATATGTTTATCACACACAATAATTATAAAAATGATTGGCCAGATTACAAGTGGTGCGCTAATTTTATTTTCCCTTGAACGCTATCTGCGCTCAAAGTAAAAAATTAGCACTGACGGATTAGTGTGCTTATTACAAGCTTAAAGTAAAAATGTTGTGTGCGAGCCAAAGACTCAGGCGCGCTAACTTCAAGACTTTGAATAAAATCCTTCCCCCATAGACTTCTAAGGGGCATGCTAAAGAAAGGCTTTTCTATTTATTGTGAGCATGCTAAACTGACACTGCACTGCAACTGCCCTAAAGCCGAAGGTATGTTAGGAATACTTTAAATATTTATGTTCTTTACTAGAAGAACATGTTCTTTTTATTTTATACATATATATATAAATGTCATTATTTTTTGTAAAATCTCTCTCTCTCTCTCTCTATATATATATATATATATATATATATATATATATATATATATAGATATAGTCATAGATATAGATATATATTTTATATACAGATATATATATATATATATATATATATATATATATATATATATATATATATATATATACTGTATATTTAGTAAGTTTTACAATAGAGGTATGGATTAAAGGAATAATCCTCCTTTTGTCCAAAAGTAAGGGAATTCAGCACTCTTTAAATTTTGAAAAAATGGGCATTTTATTTCCATAATATTGCTCACAGTCATCCACCTGATACAAAGAATCCTCTTAGCAGAGGTTGCTACAGACTCATCACAGTATACAAAGCAGCGAATTGTTGCATATCAAACATTATCCTAATTTGATAAACATAACAAATTACAATGTATCCAACTTGATACTAACAAACATAGTGCCCTTTAAGGTATACAGATACAGATACAAAATTCTGATTGATTCATTCACAACAGAACATGGTTTTAAAGCAAGTCACTGTAAATAACACATACTACCACCACCAGAAACACCTTTTACGTTCTATGTTCCTCATAGATTCATTCGTGGTGCTGTTGGTAATGAAATCCACACTGATTGAACACACAGCTCTGCAACCTATGCTCACCTAAGCCGGTTACTGATCTTTTGGAACACTTTAATCTGGACTTGGTAAACTTGCGATCTATCATAGAATGCCTGGTGTGTGACGTAATTTCTTTCATTTCACGTGGCTGCTTGTTAACCCCAACGGATCCTGTTGTGTTGTACAAACTTAGGAAAGGGTTTTTCTTGCCTGTTGTTTAATGGTCGCTCCACATTAGTTCCCTTGAAAAAACGATTAAAAAAAAATAAAAAAATTGAAATTCGTTTTTTCATGAATTGCAACCCTGTAGGGCAGAGCTTTCCAAACTTTTTATGTTGGTGACACACTTTTTAGACCTACATAATTTTGCGACACAGTAATTCAGTTGTACTGGCAAACAGGAGGTTAAACTAACTTGTTTTACGAGATACGGACACATAAATAACATAATAACAAAATGTATTTACAAGTAACAGTATGTGTGTGCAAGAATGAAAAAAAAGTTTAACACCAATAGCTAATTACTATTTTAATGGCATATATGAGGTTGATGGGATGAACACAGTTTCTAAATATTTGGTGGAATATTAGATAAAGACACTCGCATTTCATCATCAAGCATTTTTAAGCTTCCCTTTCCTATCCATATATCAAAAGCAGGAGCAGCAATGCACTACAGGGAGCTAGCTGCAAACCCCCCACTGACTTCTGACTTCAGCTCAGCGTTTAAGCTGCTGCCCTCAGAGCTCGGTGAGTCCGAATGACTACTGCCCGCGCTGCAAACACACTGCTACCCCACTCACTGACTACACATGCAGTCACGAGCCAATTAAGGAGACTACACATGCAGTCAGGAGCCAATGTGCCGCCAAAGGGAATAGTTTCAGTTCCCACTGAGCTGCGCCAATAGGTTAAGATGATCTGTGACCCCCTAGGTATCAATCACGTGTCAACCATGTGATATGCGTAGCAGGCAGGCGGAAAGTCAGAAACCAAACATTTTTTTTTTAATTAAAATTTTTAAAAAATTGTGCTGAAGCAGGGAAACACACACTGCTGCCGACACACAGTTTGGAAAGCACTGCTGTAGGGGTTGTTTATCTCCTTCGGTGTCCCTGTGCAATGTTTTACATCGGAAAGACTAAACGTCTTTTAAAAGATAGGATACAGGAACACCGAGATGACATTACCACTAACGTAGTCAGACATTTTGGCATATTTCATAATAGTGATGCTGAAGGGTTAAAGTTTGTAGCGATAGATAAAGGGGACCCCAATAACAGAGGGGGAGATGTAGACAAAGTCCTCCTACAGAAGGAGGCGAGATGGATTTACCACTTAAAAACAAGGAAACCCCTGGGTTTAAATGACAAAATGGATTATGCCAGTTTTGTGTAATATGGCTCAAAGTTCGTAGCGATAGACAAAGGGGACCCCCATAACAGAGGGGGAGATGTAGACAAAGTCCTCCTACAGAAGGAGGCGAGATGGATTTACCACTTAAAAACAAGGAAACCCCTGGGTTTAAATGACAAAATGGATTATGCCAGTTTTGTGTAATATGGCTCAAAGTTCGTAGCGATAGACAAAGGGGACCCCCATAACAGAGGGGGAGATGTAGATAAAATGTTTTGTGTAATTTTATGACAAATTAATAAACATTAATTTGTGGGCTTCTTAGAACATTTAAATATCATGGGGACTAAATGCTCCAGTTAAAATGTTCATGATTTTAGCACTATATATGCATATATGAGTAGGCCATAGGCATAATAGTATTGTATGCCCTCTTGAAATATAACTGTTCATTAAACATTTAAGGATGTAACATGAGTGTTAAGGTAATGTCCCTTTAATGCAAAGGTGTAGTGAAAAGAAAAATTGGCAGGGACTAATGGTTTTAATAATCAAGCACAAGTGATGAGGAAGTAAGCCCTGACAAAGCCCCAGTTCAGATTGTACGCAGGGGTGAAATGAACATGTCGTTGGCAAAAGAGTCTTTATGAGAAGACTTGTTTTTTGAAAGGATACTAACGCTTGTGCAAGCAAAATTTCTTTGAGGAGAAACAAACAACTTGACTCACAAGGGAACTAATGTAGAGCGACCATTAAACAACAGGCAAGAAAAACCCTTTCCTAAGATTGTACAACACAACAGGATCCGTTGGGGTTAACAAGCAGCCACGTGAAATGAAAGAGATGATATCACACACCGGGCGTTCTATGATAGATCGCAAGTTTACCAAGTCCAGATGAAAGTGTTCCAAAAGATCAGTAACCGGCTCAGGTGTGCATATGTTGCAGAGCTGTGTGTTCAATCAGCGTGGATTTCATTACCAACAGCACCACAAACTAATCTATGAGGAACATAGGACGCAAAAGGTGTTTCCGGTGGAGGTAGTATGTGTTATTTACAGTGACTTGCTTTAAAACCATGATCTGTTGTGAATAAATCGTTCAGAATTATGGGAAGTTAGTCATACAAGTGATTAACTTAAAAGAAGAAGCCATAAGACCTTAAAGGGACAGTCTAGGCCAAAATAAACTTTCATGATTCAGATAGAGCATGTCATTTTAAACAATTTTCCAATTTACTTTTATCAGCAATTTTGCTTTGTTCTCTTGGTATTTTTAGTTGAAAGCTTAACCTAGGAGGTTCATATGCTAATTTCTTAGACCTTGAAGGCCACCTCTTTTCAGAATGCATTTTAACAGTTTTTCACCACTAGAGGGTGTTAGTTCACGTATTTCATATAGATAACACTGTGCTTGTGCACGTGAAGTAATCTGGGAGCAGGCACTGATTGTCTAAACTGCAAGTCTGTCAAAAGAACTGAAATAAAGGGGCAGTTTGCAGAGGATTAGATACAAGATAATCACAGAGGTTAAAAGTGTATTATTATAACTGTGTTGGTTATGCAAAACTGGGGAATGGGTAATAAAGGGATTATCTATCTTTTAAAACAATAAAAATTCTGGTGTAGACTGTCCCTTTAAGTGTGGTGGAAACCGTGGTCAGCAGGCACCGTAATCACGGTGACTTTAACCTTTAAATTCCCCATGTGAGTTTCAATAATATGAGGTGCACCTCTCTCCATATTCTGTGGGACTATCTCTAATGAAAAGAACACTTATAAATTTAAACAAATGTGAAATCATCATATTTATAAAGCTTAAGATACCCCTCCTCTTGACGTTAAAGAGACAGTTATGCATTTTGCTTGCAATATTGCAAGATCATTTTGTATCTGTATCTGTACACCTTAAAGGGCACTATGTTTGTTAGTATCAAGTTGGATATATTGTAATTTGTTAAGTTTAGCAAATTAGGATAATGTTTGATATGCAACAATTTGCTGCTTTGTATACTGTGATGAGTCTGTAGCAACCTCTGCTAAGAGGATTCTTCGTATCAGGTGGATGACGGTAAACAATATTATGGAAATAAAATGCCCATTTTTTTCAAAATTTTAAGAGTGCTGAATTCCCTTACTTTTGGACAAAAGGAGGATTATTCCTTTAATCCATATCTCTCTTTTAAAACTTACTAAATAACTATTTTAAGGGTCTGCACCAATATTCTCCTCTAGCTGGAAAGTATTTAAGGGGTCTTAAACGATAAAAGGTCTCTCTTCATCATATTGTACTGTCTATATATATATATAGAGAGAGAGAAATATATATTTAAAAAGAAAATATATATATATATATTTCTAAGAGAAGAACTTAGGAATTTCATGTATGTCTGTTCAAAACACATTAAAATATTAAAATGATATTGTATATATATCGAATTGGCCCGAGTATAGGCCGCACTTTTTCCCCCTAATGCAAGTCTTTAAACTAGGGGTGCGGCCTATACTCGGGCCAAAAACAATATAAAAATACTGGCATACTATAAGTACCATAGCTTGAACAGGTTGGGGTCAGGCGGAAGCGGAAGCACAGTGTTTGTTGCAGGGAGGGTTTCCTGGAGACTCCGCCAGCTGCCCTCGACATCCTAAGCCACCGCAGGGATGATTATGACTCCGAGTTTAACATGGAGAGCAGAGCCGGACAGGAGAGACACCGAGCCATCATGCCAGCACACCACTACTGCTCAGGATGTGAGGAGCACAGGATGGGAGTGGGAGGGGTTTAAGATAGCGGGTTATCATCTGTGACACAGCGTGAGAGATAACAGGTGTGTGTGTGCTGAGGGTGAGAAGGTATGTGGTGAGGAGGGGGTTATGATTGATGAAGGGTGCTAAGAGGGTGAGGATGGCTAAGGGGAGGTATCGGTAGTTAGGGTAATAGAGTAGTGGGCACTGTGTGAGGGAAGGAGGCTGAGTGGGTTAAGAGGAGGCAACCTGTGGTTATGAGGGGACTGTGTGTTTGTGGGGGGAGAGGGTAAGGGGACTTACCTTGTCTGTCATGCCAGGAGGGGGTCTGTGTGTGAGGATATAGGGGGCTGAGAGGTTGAGGAAGACTGAGGGGAGGTAGTTACCTGTAATAGGGTGAGTTGTGGGCACTGTGTGAGGGAAGGAGGCTAAGTGGGTTAAGAGGAGGCAGCCTGTGAGGGTTATAAGGGGGCTGTGTGTGTGTGAGGGGGGAGGGTAAGGATACTTATCTGTCAGGGAGAGAGGCTAAGAGTTAAAAATTTAATTTCTTTAAAATAGCACCAAACTTTAAGGGTGCCGCTTATAATCAGAAGTGGCCTATACTTGGAACAATACAGTATATATTTGTGTGTATATATGTTTTTTTATGTGTGTTATATGTATGTATGTGTGTATAAACACATACATACATAAAAAGAACATTTTCTTCTAAGAGAAGAACATAGGAATTTCAAATATTTCTAATCAAAACACATTAAAATGTAATAAAAATTAATAAAATTGATATTGCCTTTTTAAAGGAATTTGCCTGGGAATGGCTCAAAAGTATATATATACAAAACAAAATACCTTGCACACGGTACTTTAATCCAAGTTCACCACTTTATTGTGCCACCTCTGTGGTGTACATGGCCCAACGTTTCGGTCCTCCACCTTGGACCTTTGTCAAGGTTACAGTCACAGAAGTATACATACTGTATATGTTTTATATGTGTTTATATGTATGTATATGTGCACATACATATTTACGCATATAAACACATAAATAAATATATATATATAAATATGTGTGTGTGTGTGTCTGTGTGCACTTTGGAGCCCTTCCCAGTCAAACTCTCTCCCACATACCATATCCCTTTTTAAAACCTTTTAAAATCTTTTTAACAATATTAAAATCTTTTTAAATTAAAAAGTATATATGAGTGTAATTCTTTATTTAATATGTTTTTGATGTGTTTTGTGATTATTTTTTTAACCCTTACACTTTACTTCAGGTTTCAAGTTGCACTAAATATTCTAGCGCAGTTTCAGCTTGCACTCTAGCACAATCTATAACTTTCAACTTGTAATGTGAGTGCTTTTTAGCATGGTCACGATATCCATTGCACTAGAGAACTGTCAACCACACTAAACCTTCTCTGGTAAATGTGATTTACCATGGAATTATAATATCAAGTTATAGTGGTCCAGCAATATGGCTTATTGCATCCCACGGTATTATTATTGTGCCAATTGTAATCTGCCCGATATGTCTATGGTAAAAATATTAATTAAAAATAAACGTTAAAAATGTTAGCAAAATTATATTATCATATATTTACTTCCATTCAAATACATTGGCCTCTAGTTATCAACGTGTCTACCTCAAATACGCTGGAATTCCACAGCGTATTTGAGGCGAGGCTGATTCGCCTTAGTTATCAAGCCCTAGACACCGGCAAAAGTAGAATTTAGTGACGTAAGCTTCGATCCGCCGGACTCAGTCCGACACAGATCGATTCTTACATCACTACAGATGTTCCGCACACAAGTGCGGCACAATCTGACTACTTTTGCTAGTTATCAAAAAACTAGCAGGTACGCTCGGCACTTTTACGGCCCAGCGTACCTGGTTTTCAAACCGCCGCCCTGGAGGCGGTGGATCCCATAGGAATCAATGGGAGTCGGACCATAGCGAAAGTTCATGTTCGCTGCTGCCAGATATCCCATTGATTCCTATGGGAGCTGTCTACACCTAACACCCTAACATGTACCCCGAGTCTAAACACCCCTAATCTGCCCCCCCCTACACCGCCGCAACTAAATAAAGTTATTACCCCCTAAACCGCCACTCCCGGAGCCCACCGCCATGATAATAAACTGATTAACCCCTAAACCGCCGCTCCCTGTCCCCGCCACAACTATAATATATGTATTAACCCCTAAACCGCTGCTCCCGGACCCTGCCGCCACCTACATTATACATAGTAACCCCTATCCTGCCCCCCCTATACCTCCGCCACCTATAATTAAGTTATTAACCCCTATCCTGCCGATCCTGGACCCCGCCGCAACTAAATAAATAGTTTAACCCCTAAACCGCCGCTCCCGGACCCCGCCGCAACCTATATTAAACTTATTAACCCCTAATCTGCCCCCCCTACACCGTCGCCACCTATAATAAATGTATTAACCCCTATCCTGCCCCCCCTACACCACACCGCCGCCTCTGTAATAAAATTATTAACCCCTAAACCTAAGTCTAACACTAACCCTAACACCCCCCTAACTTAAATATTAATTAAATACATCTAAATAAATGTAACTCTTATTAACTAAATTAATCCTATTTAAAACTAAATACTTTCCTTTAAAATAAACCCTAATATAGCTACAATATAAATAAAAATTATATTGTAGCTATCTTAGGATTTATTTTTATTTTACAGGCAAATTTCAATTTATTTTAACTAGGTACAATAGCTATTAAATAGTTATTAACTATTTAATAGCTACCTAGTTAAAATAAAGAGAAATTTACCTGTAAAATAAAAACTAACCAAAGTTACAATTACACCTAACACTACACTATACTTTAATAAATTATTCCTATTTAAAACTAAATACTTACCTGTAAAATAAACCCTAAGATAGCTACAATGTAATTAATAATTACATTGTAGCTATTGTAGGATTTATATTTATTTTACAGGTAACTTTGTATTTATTTTAGCTAGTTAGAATAGTTATTAAATAGTTATTAACTATTTAATAACTACCTAGCTAAAAGAAATACAAAATTACCTGTAAAATAAATCCTAACCTAAGTTACAATTAAACCTAACACTACACTATCATTAAATAAATAAAATAAATTAAATACAAATACCTACAAATAAATACAAATAAATACACTAACTAAAGTACAAAAAATAAAAAAAGAACTAAGTTACAAAAAAATAAAAAAATAATTTACAAACATTATAAAAATATTACAACAATTTAAAGCTAATTACACCTACTCTAAGCCCCCTAATAAAATAACAAAGCCCCCCAAAATAAAAAGAAATCCCTACCCTATTCTACATTTAAAAGATACCAGCTCTATTACCTTACCAGCCCTTAAAAGGGCCTTTTGCGGGGCATGCCCCAAAGAAAACAGCTCTTTTGCCTGTAAAATAAAAATACAACCCCCCCAACATTAAAACCCACCACCCACATACCCCTAATCTAACCCAAACCCCCCTTAAATAAACCTAACACTACCCCCCTGAAGATCTTCCTACCTTGAGTCGTCTTCACTCAGCCTAGCTGAATTCTGTCTTCATCCAAGCGTGGCGCTGAAGAGGTCCATCATCCGGCTGAAGTCTTCATCCAAGCGGGGGCTGAAGAGGTCCATCATCTGGCTGAAGTCTTCATCCAAGCGGGGGCTGAAGAGGTCCATCATCCGGCTGAAGTCTTCATCCAAGCGGGGGCTGAAGAGGTCTTCCATCCGGCTGAAGTCTTCTATCAAGCGGTATCTTCAATCTTCTTTCTTCCGGCTCCATCTTCATCCCGCCGACGCGGAACATCCTTCCTCCACGACGAACTCCCAACGAATGAAGGTTCCTTTAAATGACGTCATCCAAGATGGCGTCCCTCGAATTCCGATTGGCTGATAGGATTCTATCAGCCAATCGGAATTAAGGTAGAAATAATCTGATTGGCTGATGGAATCAGCCAGATTCAAGTTCAATCCGATTGGCTGATTCCATCAGTCAATCAGATTATTCTACCTTAATTCCGATTGGCTGATAGAATCCTATCAGCCAATCGGAATTCGAGGGACGCCATATTGGATGACGTCATTTAAAGGAACCTTCATTCATCGGGAGTTCGTCGTGGAGGAAGGATGTTCCGCGTCAGCGGGATGAAGATGGTGCCGGAAGAAAGAAGATTGAAGATGCCGCTTGATAGAAGGCTTCAGCCGGATGGAAGACCTCTTCAGCCCCCGCTTGGATGAAGACTTCAGCCGGATGATGGACCTCTTCAGCCCCCGCTTGGATGAAGACTTCAGCCGGATGATGGACCTCTTCAGCCCCCGCTTGGATGAAGACTTCAGCCGGATGATGGACCTCTTCAGCGCCACGCTTGGATGAAGACATCGCCCGGATTGGATGAAGAATTCGGCTCGGCTGAGTGAAGACGACTCAAGGTAGGAAGATCTTCAGGGGGGTAGTGTTAGGTTTATTTAAGGGGGGTTTGGGTTAGATTAGGGGTATGTGGGTGGTGGGTTTTAATGTTGGGGGGGTTGTATTTTATTTTACAGGCAAAAGAGCTGTTTTCTTTGGGGCATGCCCCACAAAAGGCCCTTTTAAGGGCTGATAAGGTAATAGAACTGGTATCTTTTAAATGTAGAATAGGGTAGGGAATTTTTTTATTTTGGGGGGCTTTGTTATTTTATTAGGGGGCTTAGAGTAGGTGTAATTAGCTTAAAATTGTTGTAATATTTTTATAATGTTTGTAAATTATTTTTTTATTTTTTGTAACTTAGTTCTTTTTTTATTTTTTGTACTTTAGTTAGTGTATTTATTTGTATTTATTTGCAGGTATTTGTATTTAATTTATTTTATTTATTTAATGATAGTGTAGTTTTAGGTTTAACTGTAACTTAGGTTAGGATTTATTTTACAGGTAATTTTGTATTTCTTTTAGCTAGGTAGTTATTAAATAGTTAATAACTATTTAATAACTATTCTAACTAGCTAAAATAAATACAAAGTTACCTGTAAAATAAATATAAATCCTACAATAGCTACAATGTAATTATTAATTACATTGTAGCTATCTTAGGGTTTATTTTACAGGTAAGTATTTAGTTTTAAATAGGAATAATTTATTAAAGTATAGTGTAGTGTTAGGTGTAATTGTAACTTAGGTTAGTTTTTATTTTACTTGTAACTTTATCTTTATTTTAACTAGGTAGCTATTAAATAGTTAATAACTATTTAATAGCTATTGTACCTAGTTAAAATAAATTGAAATTTGCCTGTAAAATAAAAATAAATCCTAAGATAGCTACAATATAATTATTATTTATATTGTAGCTATATTAGGATTTATTTTAAAGGTAAGTATTTAGTTTTAAATAGGATTAATTTAGTTAATAAGAGTTAAATTTATTTAGATGTATTTAATTAATATTTAAGTTAGGGGGGTGTTAGGGTTAGTGTTAGACTTAGGTTTAGGGGTTAATAAATTTATTACAGTGGCGGCGGTGTAGGGGGGGCAGGATATGGGTTAATAAATTTATTATAGGTGGCGATGGTGTAGGGGGGGCAGATTAGGGGTTAATAAGTTTAAGATAGGTGGCGGCGGGGTCCGGGAGTGGCGGTTTAGGGGTTAAACAATTTATTTAGTTGCGGCGGGGTCCGAGATCGGCAGGATAGGGGTTAATAACTTTATTATAGGTGGCAGCAGTATAGGGGGTAAGAGAAAGTTTGGAGTACTGGCACTAGTTTAGTGTATACAGGAATATAAGGAACTAGTAAATGTTCCGGTGCTTACCAACCTAAAATATGACAGTTAAGAGAGAAAGAGGAAAGAGAACCTCAAGGAAAGCAGGTGGTTTAAGCTAGCACTCATTCCTGTCTAACATGATTAAGATTAAAAAATGACTTTTAATAAGTATAATTAATACCGGCCTAAATACCAAGTGTACCAAATATTTAAAACTAAGTCACAAATGTCCCCCTGTTTTCTGGCCGATAGCAGCTCCCTCGGCTTCAGGTGTCAGGGACAAATGGACTCTAAATTTAAAAAAACAACAATCACCAAGGTGCAAATGAATGCACAAAATATTTAGCAGCAAACTAGTTTCGGCTGTGCTATCAGCCTTTCTCAATGCTATGGACAAACCGAGTCCCGGGTGCCACCCCTTTATATAGCACTAACTTTAACCTTATCAACCAATCAATGTTTCATGAAAAGATACTCCTACTTTTGGTCCAATCCCTGTGTGTTTCTGTATTCTGACGTGCACAAACAATAGCCCAATGAGTATTCACATGTTAGAGAAATTGCAAATGCGTTCCAATATGTAATATATAATTCAATTTGATTTTATTCTATTTTACATTTTCCCCGTTGTATGTTATCAATCAGTGCACATGGGATATGTGTTTGTGTATTTGTCCACATGTGATTTGGATCGCTTATAACCATTGAAGTATATGTAACCAGCAAAGTGTGCGTCCAGTTCCCTTCGTGCAATACAATTTAGGGTAAAACGGCAGTGTTTTCTCTTGTTTTTCTCAATGTGACTATGTAGTTGAAAACAGCACACAAAAGAACCATTTTCATTGGTACACAAAGACATACCCTTATTTTGTGTCATCCAATCACACAACTGTGTCTCCGTGTAACAACAAAGCAATATCGCATAGGAACATTGCTGTATAATCGAGCAGACAAACCCTTATTCTGTCATTAACCATCTTGTTATTGTACATCAGGGACATTGAAGCTCATGTAACCCCTGTGCAAGTAACGTTAATGTCAGGGGCAGTATAGATCTATTCTAGTGTAACTTGTGGTTAGGGAATTTGCATTGATTCAATTTTTACTAGCGTCCTAAATATCCCACACTCAGAGTACTTTGTTTGCCATACATATGGGGGGTAAATTTCCTTCCAATTCATGTATTACATGTATTCGTATTATATTCTAATGTTATTACCTGATTAAAAATCAATAATAATATATATAAAGGACGTTTAAAGATGTATGTTAGTTGAATCAAAAAAGTGTTCCTGGAAATCCAAAATCCCTTACTGCAGTAAATGGTCCGTGTTCAAGTGACATTTTCCACTATTCTTATGTATTGTCTTCCCTGATAATGATGGTTGGATCACTACCACAGGGTGACAATCTATGTGGGTTCCAACTTGATTCTCCACAAGTGATGCTGATCTATATGCTCCTCTAATGCTTGTAATTACTTTCAGTATCACATTTATGGGGGATTTCTCAAATGTGAATATAGGAGTGTATATATATGAAAACTTCTAATATTGATTATTGCAAAATACATGTAGTGTACAGTGTTTCCAACATCATATTGCCTGTAATAGCATCATACTTTCTTAGTGTGAAAACACATATTAGTATTAAGGAATATTAGGCTAATGTTATTCGTATACTATACACTTATCTCCATAATTAACCCAGAGTATGTAAATTGCATATGAAGTTATTAGAGTATGGGAAGGAATAGGTTAAAAGTATAGAAAGTGCTATGGGCGGCCAATATACACCTTCAAATTTGTTAGAACTAGTATGATATTATATGTTAAGTGAATACCTATTTTCTGAAAATCTCACTACCTCTCTCATATGAATTCCCTATTTCTAATTAAATCCAAATCGGACTTGTAGGTAGTATGGGATATTAGGGAGGAGGTTGTTAGTCAGAATTTAGTTCGGTATAATTCAGTAAATATAATACATAAATAGTGGTTTTTGTGATAGAAGATACAGTGATCTAATAAGATGTAATAAAATAGATTGATGGAAGATACTTGTCTCATGAATTGTTATCATCATTCAGTCAGAATGGTTTTAAAGAAATACCCAATAGTTATTGGCCTCGTTCATTCCATTGGGTATAGTTGAGTTTAGTCTGAAAATCCAACCTGTTTCCTTTTGAAGTAGGGTATTTTCACAGTTACCCCCTCTAATTCCAGGTTTGATTTGTTCCAGACCCCAACATTTAAACGAGGCAGTTTTGCCTGAGTGATATTGTAGAAAATGTTTAGCCACACTCGTTATTTTTTTGCCTTTTTCTGAATCTTTCTGTGCATTGTGAATGTTACTAAGATGTTCTGTCATTCTAATGCTTAACTTACGGGTAGTCATACCTGTGTAAATCATGTCACATGAGCATGACAGGCAATAAATAACGTTCTCGCTTTGACAATTAATATGGCTTTTAATTCTCCAAGTTTTACAGAATCTATCAACCATGGTATCTTTTTTCACCATGTACTGGCAGATATTACAATGCCCACAAGGTACTGATCCTTGATGAATAGGTTTCTTGTGTCTATTTCTATTGAAGTGACTATTTGTGAGATGGTCATTTAGATTATTTGCACGTCTAAAAGTAAAAGACGGATTAGTTGGTAATACCATGTTCAATTTATCATCACTTTTTAGAATGTGCCAGTGTTTTTTGATAATGTTAGTTACTTCATCACTTTGGCTGTTATAGGTAGATATAAACCTTATTGTATTTATGTCAGATGATGTGGTATTGTTTGGTCTGAGCAGGTCTGACCTATCTTTTAATAGTGCTTTACGGTAGGCCCTTGCTAGCGACTTTTTGGTGTACCCTCGTTCCAAAAGTCTTTTTCTTAGTTCACCTGCTGCTTGTTTGAAAGTATTGATGCTAGAACTGTTCCTTCTAAGTCTTAAATATTCGCCGTATGGGAGGCTACGAATTGTAGAGGGGTGATGATGGCTACTGGCATGTAATATGTTGTTGGTTGCAGTAGGTTTTCTGTAAAATTCTGTTTCTAGTTTGTTGTTATGTTTTACAATAGTCAAATCTAGAAATTCAACCTTTTCCATACTAGTGTTGTATGTCAGATAGAGGCCAAAGGGGTTGGTGTTTAGACATTCTATGAATGTTTGTAAAGTCTCTATTGAGCCCTCCCAAATAATAAAGATGTCATCTATGTACCTGGACCAGTGGGAGATGTAGCGGGTATATTGGTTCATGTTCTCATTGAACACTATCATCTCTTCCCACCAGCCCAGGTACAAGTTGGCATAAGTGGGTGCACACGAGGTACCCATGGCGGTGCCACATATTTGTAAGAAGAATTTTTCATCAAAGACGAAATAATTGTGTTTAAGGACAAATTTTAACAGTCTGATGATGAAATCTTTGGTATTCAATTCTATATCCTGATCTTTGTTTAAAAAATGGGCAACCGATTTGATACCCCATTCCGGACTTATACTGGTATATAGCGATTCAACGTCGCATGTTACCAGTATTGAGTGTTTAGTGACTTCTATGTTTTGTAACTTATTAAGGATATGCATAGTATCCTTAGTATGTGATGGTAACATATCCACAAAACACCTCAGTCTAGCATCCACATATTTGCTAGCTTGTTCGGTAAGGGAGCCCATGCCTCCCTTGAATCAATGCAAATTCCCTAACCACAAGTTACACTAGAATAGATCTATACTGCCCCTGACATTAACGTTACTTGCACAGGGGTTACATGAGCTTCAATGTCCCTGATGTACAATAACAAGATGGTTAATGACAGAATAAGGGTTTGTCTGCTCGATTATACAGCAATGTTCCTATGCGATATTGCTTTGTTGTTACACGGAGACACAGTTGTGTGATTGGATGACACAAAATAAGGGTATGTCTTTGTGGACCAATGAAAATGGCTCTTTTACGTGCTGTTTTCAACTACATAGTCACATTGAGAAAAACAAGAGAAAACACTGCCGTTTTACCCTAAATTGTATTGCACGAAGGGAACTGGACGCACACTTTGCTGGTTACATATACTTCAATGGTTATAAGCGATCCAAATCACATGTGGACAAATACACAAACACATATCCCATGTGCACTGATTGATAACATACAACGGGGAAAATGTAAAATAGAATAAAATCAAATTGAATTATATATTACATATTGGAACGCATTTGCAATTTCTCTAACATGCGAATACTCATTGGGCTATTGTTTGTGCACGTCAGAATACAGAAACACACAGGGATTGGACCAAAAGTAGGAGTATCTTTTCATGAAACATTGATTGGTTGATAAGGTTAAAGTTAGTGCTATATAAAGGGGTGGCACCCGGGCCTCGGTTTGTCCATAGCATTGAGAAAGGCTGATAGCACAGCCGAAACTAGTTTGCTGCTAAATATTTTGTGCATTCATTTGCACCTTGGTGATTGTTGTTTTTTTAAATTTAGAGTCCATTTGTCCCTGACACCTGAAGCCGAGGGAGCTGCTATCGGCCAGGAAACAGGGGGACATTTGTGACTTAGTTTTAAATATTTGGTACACTTGGTATTTAGGCCGGTATTAATTCTACTTATTAAAAGTCATTTTTTAATCTTAATCATGTTAGACAGGAATGAGTGCTAGCTTAAACCACCTGCTTTCCTTGAGGTTCTCTTTCCTCTTTCTCTCTTAACAGCAGTATAGGGGGGGCAGGATAGGGGTTACTAGGTATAATGTAGGTGGCGGCGGTGTCCGGGAGCGGCGGTTTAGGGGTTAATACATTTATAAGAGTTGCGGCGGGGTCTAGGAGTGGCGGTTTAGGGGTTACTAACTTTATTTAGTTGCGGGGGGCTCCGGGGGCGCCGGTATAGGGGGTAGAACAGTGTAGTTAGTGTGGGTGCTTAGTGACAGCTTGTCAATAAAGCTGTCAAAAAGCCGAAGAGCAGCGAGATCGGATGAGTGATAACTATCACAGTCCACTGCTCATCGCCCCGTACTTAGTGCGCGTCTTTTTGACAGCTTTTTTGATAACTTAGGCGAACGTATTCAGGTCCGCTGCAGCAATGGTAGGCGAGCTTAGGCGGGAGTATTGGGCCGGCGAAGGCAGGTAAAGTAGACGCGTTGATAAGTAGAGGCCATTGTCTAAAACCTGAAAAATGATGTAAATCTTTATTTACACTTTTATTTATTAAATAAATAGTTAAAACCGTATTATTTACATCTCAAAAAAATAATATGCAAGCAAGTCTACATTGGTAAATAAAGTTATAACGTGAAACATGATCAGCAAAATATTGAGATTTTTATTTTAAATACAGCTTAATTCAGCAGACTATTTGCTCACAGAATTAACATGTAATCTCATGCAAGCAATACATTTTCATTATTAAGAAAAACATAAGGCAAATTTTGCTTCCTGAGCATAATAATGAATAAAATATAAGGTCAAGAGCAGATCAGTCTGTGTTTTTGAACTTTGAACATATACATTTGTTCTTGACGAGTGTATGAATATAGAATTGAATATAAGATATTAATCATAATTAGAATGGCTGTGACAGGTCTATGGTGATGATCCTAATGGCCAGGAAGTGTGTTTCTTCATAATTAACTGTTTAATTCATTAATTCTTTGATTAAAAGGGTCTCCACCTGATAAGTACAGTATAAAGATGGTTTAAAATTATATTTGTATTCTCCCTGTTTTATCAATTGTATCTTGATTCAGATGTAATTTGGAAAATTATTTAAAACATATAATTACTTGGATATATTCATATAGTAATTCCCTAAACAATTCAGTGGCTGTTCTAAGGTGCCCGTATGCATATAAATTTATCATACCCACTAACCTAGCTAATTTTTTCTGATTTAATGCTAGCCACTGAAAAAAGCTGATTAAAAATGACATGCTGGAAACTTTTATTTAAGTAGGGCAAATAGTTGATTGCAATTATAACCCTGCTGTTTATCAGAATTTACCAATTACCAAATAACATCCTAAGTGACCCAATCTTTCTATGCATGATTATTTAGTTGTATATTTTTTCAAGATACAAAAAAAACACAATTTAAATATTCAACTATAATTGCCTTTTTATTTTTTAATGATAGCACATAATAAATAATCAGAATGCACTTGATCATATTCTACATTAATAATTCATTCTTAGCACACGTACAAAGCATTATTTCATCCATTCATTTTGTAATGGACAGTTTAAATGTTTCAGTTGTCCTTAGATCAAATTATAACTTTATATTATATAAATATAAATATATATATATATATATATATATATATATAAAGAGAGAGAGAGAGAGAGAGAGAGAGAGAGAGAGAGAGAGTATAACAGCTTTGTTAATAAGAATATCTACAATATCCCAAACCACAGATTCTCCTACAACTCTACAACATGATATAGTAAGTCATAATACTGAGTTGTTCTCCAGTAAATAATCATCAGCCATTTTGTAATATATTTAATAGGGGTCTGCAAATGCTTCACATAAGGATTCTTGATTTATTTTTTCCATTCAGAGGGCCATAAACATTAATATTTGTAAAACAACTCTTATTTAACCAATGTGCCACCCTAGGTCCTCAAAATTTTGCTGCCCCCCTACCCCCAGGTTTTAGGCCATTTTTAGCCATAATATTTTTTGGTCAGGTTGTAAGTGATGCCAAAATGTAAAGCCCCCCTCTATCTTTAGCCCTAGCAACAGGCCTTGTTGGCCTTGGCCGTAATACGCCCCTTATGTGTGCACATACATCCACATATATACTAGACTTGTGCAGCCACCAAAAATTAGTTTTGTATACATTTTTGTAACGAATATTCAGGGTAATTTGTTTGGTTTAAAATTTTAATGAATATTCGTTAAACATTTACATTTGTTTTCGATAAAAAATGAATGTAAATTTGTAAAAGCTACAGGTGAAGCATGCAGAAAGATAAACAGAGGTGCCACAATGGCCTAGTACCACCAAAAGAGATGATAGCTCATCATATCAGGTCTTGAACACTTGAGAAGGTGATCCCATTATAAGAGTGCAAAAATTAAAAGCATATTACCATGACGTTCCCCCTTGTCCTCTGATATCCACTCAATGAGCCCTTTCTCATCAATATATGGGCTAGTATACAAAGTTGCAGTATGCACATGCATAGGAAGTGAAAGTGTGAAGGTATCGTCTCAGCAATGGTAAAGAACTCTGTCACGGTGATATGCTTTTCATTTTTGCACTCTTATAATGGGATCACCTTCTCAAGTGTTCCAGACCTGATTTGAAAGTCGGTTGGTATCAGTGAGCTGGACTACTGCAAAGTTCCAGCCGCCCCATTAGCACTATTGGGTGCATCTTGTGAGTATATTTCCAACTCTCCATCAATATCATCTGTTTTGGTGGTACTAGGCCATTGTGGCGCCTCTGTTTATCTTTCTGCAGATTGTCAAGTACCAGGATCCGACTATCCATTGACAGAGAGCCGCCTGTTCCAGATTATATGGACTTTATGTTTAGTTTGTTTATTTAGTTTGTTTATATTGTTTAATTTTAAGCTTTGGAGTAAGTAGGAAGCGCCCCCTATGGGATTTTGCATGTGCTTGGACACACCATTCTCTCTCTGTTTTTACAGGTGAAGCATGCTGGAGAGCTGCTCTAGCTTAGTCCTCTTCTTCACAGAGCCTCGACCACGCTTATAGGAGGGTTAGCGCAGCCGGCTCCCATGGCCTGCACTACAGGACCTTTTCCTTTATTGCAGGCCCTGGGAGCCAGTGAAGAAGAGGATTGTGGGTTAGCACGGCTCTCCAGTGCACTGAAGTTAGGTATTAACCTCTACATTTTTTTTAAAGGAAACAAATGAATCGTGACGAATTTTGTCAGTATTTATTAGTTTTCTTTAAATTTCTTTGGTGCATTCATTGGTATATTAGTTTAGTTAAAACAAAACAAATATCCGATTTACATTATGAATTTACATTCGTAATGAAACAAATTCGCATCTCTAATATTTACACATACAGTATATACAAACACATATATCAGCTTTGAATCTATTTTTTACCTTCTTCTTAGTGTACATTGTGCCAGATTACGAGTGGTTCTAATGCTTGCGTGTGATCGATAAGGAGTTTATCACAGGTGTTTGTGCTCGTCGGGTTTACCGCTGGTATTACAAGTTGAAAGTACGCTAGAATTATTACTGTATCCTTAAAGATCTGGTTAACTGTTTTGCAAAAAAAAAAGTGTCACAAAACACATGAAATATACACTTACAATCACAATGACACTATCTAATAGAAATTATTAAAACAAAATATTGCACACAAAAGTTATAAGGACTTAAAGGGACATTATACACTAGATTTTTCTTTGCATAATTGTTTGTGTAGATGATACATTTATATAGCCTATACAGCTTTGCTTTTTTTTAAATGTATAGTTTTGCTTATTTTTAAATAAAATTGCACTGATTTTCAGACTCCTAACTAAGCCCCAAAGTTTTAGGAGAATACTGATGTATACCTACTCCAGCTTGCTCCTGTTTGTGTAAAGAGTCTTTTCATATGCAGAGGAAGGGGGAGGGGGGAATGTCTGCTTTTTTTACTATAGACCCCTTTCAGTGGGAGCTCCAGTTAAAGGGACACTGAACCCAAAAAATTTTCTTTCGTGATTCAGATAGAGCATGAAATTTTAAGAAACTTTCTAATTTACTCCTATTATCAATTTTTCTTCATTCTCTTGCTATTTTTATTTGAAAAATAAGGCATCTAAGCTTTTTTTTGGTTTAGTACTCTGGACAGCACTTTTTTTATTGGTGGATGAATTTATCCAACAATCAGCAAGGACAACCCAGGTTGTTCACCAAAAATGGGCCGGTATCTTAACTTACATTTTTGCATTTCAAATAAAGATACCAAGAGAATGAAGACAATTTGATAATAGGAGTAAATTCGAAAGTTGCTTCAAATTTCATGCTCTATCTGAATCACAAAATAAAAAATTTGGATTCAGTGTCCCTTTTACCTTGTCAACAGTGCTAAACTGGGAGCTCTTAAGTAAGTTTTTAAACTGTTTTATACTGGATTTTTAGATCAGTATCTGTGCATATTATTCTTTATAGTAGTGTCTATTACATGCAGTTAAATGGAAATTGGTGTATACTGTTCCTTTAAAGATATCAGGTCTCAGGTGTTAGAAAAAAGGCTTCAAAGGACTTTAAGATAGAGATACATACATATCATGTCTAAATATGTATATGTATGTATAACTATGTGTACTTATATGTGTATATATGTATTTACAGACATATATACACACATAAACACATAAATACATAAGTACACATATAAACACATAAATACATGAATTGGAGCCCTTTGCAGTTAAGCAGATGAAAACATGCAAAATCCTATATATGCAGTATTCATATTTAATAAAGTGTTATAGAGTGTATTTACTGTAAATATTTCACATTTAAATGTTCTGCACATAGCAGAATATGTTCTAAGTATTTATAAACAGATATTCCTATATATATATATCTGTATATATATATATTTTGTGAGAGGTGGTGTAGCATACTAAATAAATGTTCATTGGACCTCATTCTTTTAGTAATCCAAGAGGTCAGCATGCAACTGCAACAGACCAAGAATGAAATTTCAGTATATGAACAACTGAACTTGGGAAGTTTATTACTTGATAAACAAGAAAATTGGTTGGACAAGCTACACACACAGCTTAATCAATATGAGGCAGACCTCAGGCAATTTAAAAACAGAAAACTAGAAGCAGTCACTAATGACTACAGAGATAGACGCATATATATATATATGGCAGTTATCACAACAAGATCGACAAAGGGAGTTTCCTGCCCGCTTTAGGTGACAATGTTATTAAAAAACAACTAATTTACAAACAGTGGACTCCTCTGGCACCAGCTCGGAGGTGGAAACTCCTGACACCACACCTAATGTTGAGCCATCTACTAGCATAGGGGTTATCACCCATTCAAAAAACAGGGTAGGCCGAGACCCCATCCCAGAAGGGGCGGTTACAAAACAGAAACCCCCAAGACCTCCCAATCCCAGGAATTAAATATAGTGGTTAATCTAAGTGATAGGACCCTTACACCAATAGAGAACAAGGTGCTCAATAAGGGTCTGACATTCATACCTACATGTAGCATGGATGATTTTGCCATGTTCACTGCAAAAAATCCAGAGACAATTAAAGCTAAAAGAGTTTTTTGGGAACACTGAGGAGACATCTCAAGTACCAACAACACTCAAGAAAAAGTTGATCTTTGATCCACAAAACAGTAATGCCAGTATTCATAGCTATCACAGATTAACACAACAAAGGATGGAAGAAACCAACAAACAACATAAACCTTTTGGATATAACAACTGTACTAAGGATGAGTGCCAGGCTATAAAAACCCTGTTACAGGATCCTACCATCACTATCCGAGAAGCAGACAAGGGAGGAGCTATAGTTCTCAAAAACTATAAGGATTATAGGGAGGAAGCCCTATCACAACTAGAAGATCCAACTACCTACCAGAGGTTGTCCAGGGATCCCACTGGAATTTTCAAGGAGAAAATTGACAAAAACCTTGAATTGATCTTCCAACAGGGATATATTACCAAGCAGGAACAGGAATACTTAACAACACCTTTTCCAAGAACACCAGTGTTTTATACCGTACCCAAAATTCACAAAAGGTTGGAACGACCACCAGGAAGGCCAATAATGTTGGTTATCCAATCTCTACAATGACCACTGATTAAATATGTGGACATGGTGCTGCAGCCACAAGTCAGATGTATGGACACATTCTTATTGGATTCCACTATGCTCCTTACTATCCTGGACGATTTTGAGCCAGCGGAGGATACAGATATCCTGGCTACATTGGATGTAACAAGCCTGTACACTGTTATCTCCCCACCATCTAGGCCTGAGAGCAGTGAAAATGCAGTTATCCAGAAGTCCCTACGTGGGACCTCCAGTAGAGTTGATACTTGCATTGCTAGAATTCTGCCTTACGTCCAACTATTTCAAATTTGAAAAACATCTTTACTTACAACTCACAGGGACGGCGATGGGGTCCAATGTGGCCCCATCCTATGCAAATCTCTTCATGGTGGAATTTGAGACCCATGATACCATACTTTTCCAAGACACAAAGATTAATTTATTCAAACGGTACATTGACTATTTTATAATCATCTGGCAAGGTACCAATTAATGAGGTGGTATCAACAACTAAACCATTAAACCATTAACCATTAAATTCAAGATCAACTACAGTTTGAGAACAATAGACTTTCTGGATCTGCGCCTCTACAAGGGCAATGGAAAGATACAGTCTACTCTGTTTAGGAAGGGAACAGACAGAAATTAAATTCTTCATTATACCAGCTGTCATCCTCCAGCCCTCAAAAGGGCACTTCCAAATTCACGCTTCAAAAGGGTGCTGAGAAATAACACTGAGGAATTGAAGCTACAGAGACAATTGGAAGAGATGAAGTGCAGATTCACAGACAGGGGATATCCAGAAAAATAATTGGATCAAATGAAGCAGTCCTCAATATGTGTTATGCTGGTTCAGTTAATACTAAACCCCTAGCATTTTTAAAGTTTTGCATAGTTTTCCACATTTGTCACTTGTAGAACCAGTTATGCCACTACATTGTATGTAATATTGATTCTGTATTTTCTTCTTCTTTTTGACTCCTAGGGGCGGGACATGCGCCATTGACATTAGCGCAGTGAGGTCATGGGACGTACTTCCGGGTTCGCCTCTGACACCGCAGTGTGTGGGTCGACGGCATCTCTGTCCGCTCCAGGGCTTTAAGTAACACTTTGGTGAGTATCTTTACACATAATTTATTCCACTTGAGTCTGAGGACGGGGGTTACTCCCCGAAAATGTTAACTCCACAAATAAATTTGCTTTGATTTACGGCAAGTGCACCTTTTAGACCACTATTACTATATATATATATATATATATATATATATATATATATATATATATATATATATATATATATAAAATCAAGAACAACTAGGAAAGGACGCAGTTGCTAGTTGAGTTTAATTAGTTGCAACTGGGCTTTAATGCCCAAACAACTCAAAATAGATATGGTGCAGACCCTTAATTTAAATGTATCATGTACACAAAAGAGAGACGTACCTGGAATATAATCCTGGTACCAAAAAGACAGGGTTTCAGCACTCTTTCTTAGAAAAACTCACAAATCACTTAAATGTAATTCAATAACTTTAATCGTGGCAGTCAAATCCCACCCATCATGGGAATAAATCCATGCAAATATTAAAACACATAAGCATACAAGTTCGGCTCATGAAAGACAGATCAAAAGAACCTGACCGGTCAGGGGTACACGAAAAGCACATATGTGGCAAGGTATAGATAGCAATAATTTTGCTTAGACACAGGGTTATATAATCGACCACTACACCCAACTACCACAGAACCCCCCACACAAATGACTTGGAAGGTATATCCTGGGCAGATGTAAGAACCGGGATCTAAGTGGTAGACATAGCAAAACCTGTGTTAGGCACCTTGTAAAGAATGGTTACACTGTTTGGAATGTACACAAGTACTGGAATGAACAAAGTATCGTTTGTTGTATCAAGTGAGACCTCCTCTGGCTTAGCTACACCCAGCTGCTTACAGCACCCCCACAAGTAAGGGGCTAATTGCTGCGCAGGTTACAAACGGGATCTAAGCAAGCCATCAGGTGAGCCCCCTGAATATGTACATAAATAAACAAGTGGGTAGCGGTTGTAGAAGTAGTGCAGTTTATGCAATATTGTTTAAATTCACATTATGTATATACACACACAATTCCACAGAAAAAGTCTGCAAGGCAAGATGCAAAGATGTTAGCATAAAGATGTCGCAAGTAGATTAGTATTTCCACATATAGGCAAGTGAGAGTCAAGTTGTGTATTATGAAGCACAGTCTAGGCAAGAAATGTATGACTCCAAGCGAAGACAGATATCAAGATATTAGACTTGGTATAAGACAAAGCAGCGCCTTTTCCAACTTAACATAGTGCCGTTAGTTTCTTCAACATGGTCACCTATTCCATATCAATATTTTTCAGGTGTCAACATGTTATACTTATACGACCTTGCTTTCAGATGTTTTTGTGCCAAGTATCCACAATGGTGTGTACTATCCCCACTTGTTAGCATTCCATGCCGGTAGCGATCTCCATCGCCAACACCAAACACAGCGGTGCTCCACGTGTATCACGTGACCTGGTCGGCTCCACCAATGCCGACGCGCGTTTCACCCGCTCGACTGGAATTCAGACCGGGCTTCGTCAGGGCGTAATACTGCTTTGATCCACACATCCTGTTTTATAGATCAATGATGTTGCGCCTCTGCTGGAAGGTGAAAGTTTAGCATACTGCTAAAGGCAGCTTTCAATCTTATGCGGTTACATTCATTTACAACCTTATATTTCAAAATTTAAAAAGCAAAACCCAAGTTAAGAAATGTTACATATTTGTTACAACATTTGTACTTGATTGCTATAGAGATAAAAACATTACAATCTGTCATTCTAGAATTAACATGTTCGTTTCTGATATCTTGTATTTAATAGAATCTGCTTATTTAATGTTATGAAAAATGGAGTGTAAAAACAAATGCTTCTCCATATCAACACTCAATTCTATCATAAACACAATCTCATAGGAAGCAGGCCATATCCAATTTATCATTGAGACCATTTGGAATTTGTGTCCCAAGGATTGATATCCACCTGCATTCCTTTCTTAGGAGGGTTTTATCATTATCCCCTCCTCTCCCGTTTATGATGCCTTTGTCTTTACCCACGAATCTGAGTGAATCAGGATTGCAATAATGTGTCAATTCAAAGTGTTTTGCCACATTGCTTTTAGGATTTTTATTCTTTACATCGTCTCTGTGTTCAGAAATGCGGTCCTTTATCGCCCTCCTCGTTTTTCCCACATAGAAAAGTGGGCAGTCGCAGGACAGCAGATATACGACCCCCTCAGTATCACAGTTCACAAAATGTTTCAATCTATAGGTTTTTCCCGTATTCGTTCTGAACTCTTTTGTCTTGCGCATGAATTTGCATGTCACACACCCCTCGAGTTTAAACTCAGAAGAAAAACGCTACCCCTCGAGGCAAAGATACCAGCAGAGTCACGATCAGGGCCAAAGGAATTATCGCCAGGGCAGACCGAGGCGGTCTCGAGGTCACAGGGGCTACTCGAACTAGCTGATAATAATATGCAGGTAATCAACCTGTCCTCCTTTAAACTGAACTATACACATATAGAGGTCCTGAAAAGGGGTCTTTCATTTTGCCCCACAAATAATTTGGATAAGTTTAATTTCTTAAAAGATCTCCATTTATTTGCAAGGCGTATTGTACTTTCACAAATTATGAAGGGTAAGAGTAAACACCTAGTTGAGGATATCTCACTGACTCGAGAGGACAATACAACAGTATTAGCCCTGCAAGAATTACTAACTGACTCTGAAGGTAGCCAGCAGACTTCATCACAAGATGAGGACACATGTACCAATGTATATATTTGCTCAAACCTAAAAGCGAAATCAAAATATATGCCACAGCTATCCATGGTCCTGGCAGTAAATATTTTTGTTAAACAAGTAGAGAAAGATCTACAGAATATATCCATCACTGGTTTGGTAGGTGATAATCTTAACAAAGCTGAAAGAAAGGCTCTCAATGACCTAATGAATGCTAAAGGGGTGGTCATAAAGGCGGTCGATAAAGGCGGCAACCTAGTCTTATGGGATGAGCAGATGTACGTTCTGGAAGTAAAAAGACAGCTATTGGATAAGAGACAATATCAGTGTCTTACATTCAATCCTATTTCTTCTATACAAAATGCACTATTCTTTGTTCTAAAAGGAGCGAAGGACAAAGGTGTAATAACTCTATCAGAGTTTAAATATCTTTATCCTGATCATCCAATAATGCCAGTTTTTTATTGTATCCCTAAGATACACAAGAACCCTACAAATCCACCCGGCCGCCCCATAATAGCAGGCATAGGGAGCCTAACTGAAAACCTTGGAAACTACATAGATCACTTTCTAAGACCCTTCCTTACGACCATGCCCTCATTTGTTTTAGATACAGCCGACTTCCTGAGAAAGGTTGAAGGCTTGAGTGTTCCTAAAGGGGCACTCTTGGTTTGTCTTGACGTTGAAGGACTCTATTCGTCCATCCCACATGAACTGGGCATTGAGGCAAGTAAACACTTCCTCATGACAAGAGGAAATTATGCCCAGAAGCATACAGACTTTGTTGTCGAGCTACTTAGGTTTGTATTAACAAATAATGTATTTATGTTCGACAGCAAGATATATAAACTAAGACGCACTGCCATGGGTGCCACCTGCGCACCTACATACGCCTGTTTACACCTAGGCATATGGGAAATGGAGGAAGTCTTTCAGAGCCCCCTATTTGAGGAAAATATCCACATATGGTTGAGGTATGTGGATGACATTTTCCTCATCTGGGAGGGCTCTGAGAGCCTCCTAAGAGAATTTTTCGACACCTTAAATGTAAATAATAGAAACATCTCTCTTACTGTTCAGTACAGTAAAGAGGCAATTGCATTTTTAGACATTGAGGTGAAACTTGAAAAAGGGGTGGTTTCAACTGAGAACTTTCGCAAATCCACTGCGACAAATAGCCTATTAATTGCCTCTAGCCATCATCCCAGCCATTTGAAAAAAGGAATACCTAAAGGTCAATTCCTAAGGCTTCGTAGGAATTGCTCTAGTAAAGAGAAATATCTAAAACATGCGTCAGAAATGGAACAAAGATTCCTGACTAGAGGGTACTCCAAGAGAGTGGTCAAAGGGGCATTTAATAATGCTTTACATATGGATAGGGAGAAACTTCTCTTGCCCACACCAAGGAGTAATGAATCTAAAATAAGATTAATTACTGACTACAATTGCCACTGGAACTCCCTGAAAGGTATTCTTGCAAAAAACTGGCACATTCTCACTAGTCATACAGGGGTAAAAAAGGAAGTAGGTGACTTTTCAAACATTACCGCTAGACGGGCACCTAACCTTAAGGATAAGTTGGTGAGGAGCCAATATTTTTCCAAAACAGGACAAAGCAATTGGCTTACAAAACATAGATCCATAGGTAATTATCCCTGTGGAAAATGTGTGACATGCAAATTCATGCGCAAGACAAAAGAGTTCAGAACGAATACGGGAAAAACCTATAGATTGAAACATTTTGTGAACTGTGATACTGAGGGGGTCGTATATCTGCTGTCCTGCGACTGCCCACTTTTCTATGTGGGAAAAACGAGGAGGGCGATAAAGGACCGCATTTCTGAACACAGAGACGATGTAAAGAATAAAAATCCTAAAAGCAATGTGGCAAAACACTTTGAATTGACACATTATTGCAATCCTGATTCACTCAGATTCGTGGGTATAGACAAAGGCATCATAAACGGGAGAGGAGGGGATAATGATAAAACCCTCCTAAGAAAGGAATGCAGGTGGATATCAATCCTTGGGACACAAATTCCAAATGGTCTCAATGATAAATTGGATATGGCCTGCTTCCTATGAGATTGTGTTTATGATAGAATGGAGTGTTGATATGGAGAAGCATTTGTTTTTACACTCCATTTTTCATAACATTAAATAAGCAGATTCTATTAAATACAAAATATCGGAAACGAACATGTTAATTCTAGAATGACAGATTGTAATGTTTTTATCTCTATAGCAATCAAGTACAAATGTTGTAACAAATATGTAACATTTCTTAACTTGGGTTTTGGTTTTTAAATTTTGAAAAATAAGGTTGTAAATGAATGTAACCGCATAAGATTGAAAGCTGCCTTTAGCAGTATGCTAAACTTTCAACTTCCAGCAGAGACGCAACATCATTGATCTATAAAACAGGATGTGTGAATCAAAGCAGTATTACGCCCTGACGAAGCCCGGTCTGAATTCCAGTCGAGAGGGTGAAACGCGCGTCGGCATTGGTGGAGCCGACCAGGTCACGTGATACACGTGGAGCACCGCTGTGTTTCGTGTTGGCGATGGAGATCACTACCGGCATGGAATGCTAACAAGTGGGGATAGTACACACCATTGTGGATACTTGGCACAAAAACATCTGAAAGCAAGGTCGTATAAGTATAACATGTTGACACCTGAAAAATATTGATATGGAATAGGTGACCATGTTGAAGAAACTAACGGCACTATGTTAAGTTGGAAAAGGCGCTGCTTTGTCTTATACCAAGACTAATATCTTGATATCTGTCTTCGCTTGGAGTCATACATTTCTTGCCTAGACTGTGCTTCATAATACACAACTTGACTCTCACTTGCCTATATGTGGAAATACTAATCTACTTGCGACATCTTTATGCTAACATCTTTGCATCTTGCCTTGCAGACTTTTTCTGTGGAATTGTGTGTGTATATACATAATGTGAATTTAAACAATATTGCATAAACTGCACTACTTCTACAACCGCTACCCACTTGTTTATTTATGTACATATTCAGGGGGCTCACCTGATGGCTTGCTTAGATCCCGTTTGTAACCTGCGCAGCAATTAGCCCCTTACTTGTGGGGGTGCTGTAAGCAGCTGGGTGTAGCTAAGCCAGAGGAGGTCTCACTTGATATAACAAATGATACTTTGTTCATTCCAGTACTTGTGTACATTCCAAACAGTGTAACCATTCTTTACAAGGTGCCTAACACAGGTTTTGCTATGTCTACCACTTAGATCCCGGTTCTTACATCTGCCCAGGATATACCTTCCAAGTCATTTGTGTGGGGGGTTCTGTGGCAGTTGGGTGTAGTGGTCGATTATATAACCCTGTGTCTAAGCAAAATTATTGCTATCTATACCTTGCCACATATGTGCTTTTCGTGTACCCCTGACCGGTCAGGTTCTTTTGATCTGTCTTTCATGAGCCGAACTTGTATGCTTATGTGTTTTAATATTTGCATGGATTTATTCCCATGATGGGTGGGATTTGACTGCCACGATTAAAGTTATTGAATGACATTTAAGTGATTTGTGAGTTTTTCTAAAAAAGAGTGCTGAAACCCTGTCTTTTTGGTACCAGGATTATATTCCAGGTACCTCTCTCTTTTGTGTACATGATATATATATATATATATATATATATATATATACATATACAGTATATATATATATATATATATACCCATATATAATCATGTATATATATATATATATATATAAGTATATATATGTATAAATATAAATTATACAAAAATAAACATATATATATATATATATATATATATACATACATATACAGTATATATATATATATATACCCATATATAATCATGTATATATATATATATATATATATGTATATATATATGTATAAATATAAATTATACAAAATAAACATCAGATATATATATATATATATAAAAATATTTAGAGGCAGTTGGGACACATTTGTAGCTGCATTCTGATGTGGTAACCAACCCAGCATATGCTCATGTCCCCACAGACCACCTGGTTTGCCCGCATAAGGAACCCAGCCACTCGGCTCCATTGATCTGCATAGTACAGTCAGCACCCCAACATCCACAACTTTGAAGCCAAAAACATTTTTTTTTAAATGTTGGTGGATATTCAATTAAAGTAATGTTCAGTGACTGGAAGAATCTAATACAAAATTCCTAATACCATGTACCTGTTACTGATCTAATCAGCCAGTTCTATTGGCTATTCAAATCACCCAATAGAATTAAAGTAGCTTTCATCCGATTGGCTGATTTGAATTTGAAGGCTCAAATCAGCCAATAGGAATTCAAGGGACGCCATTTTTTATCGCGTACCTTGAATTCCGATTCAGTGTACGGCAGCAATCGTATGAAAAGGATTCTCCACGCTCCATGGCTCCGGTCTTCTGTTCCAGCGTCGCCGATCTTCAGTTCCTGCATCGCCGGTCTTCAGTTCCAGGGAGGACGGTCTTCAGCTCCACGGTCATCGGCTGGTTCCTGAAAGAAGAAGAGGTCGCTGCCTGGAAGAAGACTTCTCCGCCTGCAACAGGACCTTCTCCGCCAGTCTTCAGGACAGGTAAGGAGCACTTGGGGGTTAGACTTAGGTTTTTTTAAGGGGGGATAGGGTGGGTTTTAGAGTAGGGGTGTGTGGGTTGTAATGGGGGGGTTGTTCTTTTTTTTTTACAGGTAAAAGAGCTGATTACTTTGGGGCAATTCCCCACAAAAGGCCCTTTTAAGGGCGGGTAATAGAGCTGATTACTTTTTGTAATTTAGTTTAGGGTAGGGACATTTTTTTATTTTGGGGGCTTTGTTATTTTATTAGGGGGCTTAGATTAGGTGTAATTATCTTAAAATTCTTGTAATCTTTTTTTATTTTTTGTAATTTAGTGTTTGTTTTTTTTTAATTTAATTTAGTTTAGTGTATTTAATTATATTTTAGTTTAGATAATTGTAGTTTATTTAATTTATTGATAGTGTAGGTGTATTTGTAACTTAGGTTAGGATTATTTTACAGGTAAATTGGTAATTATTTTAACTAGGTAGCTATTAAATAGTTATTAACTATTTAATAGCTATTAATAGCTATTGTACCTAGTTAAAATAAATACCAAGTTACCTGTAAAATAAATATAAACCCTAAAATAGCTACAATGTAATTATTAATTATTTTGTAGCTATCTTAGGGTTTATTTTATAGGTAAGTATTTAGTTTTAAATAGGAATAATTTAGTTAATATTATTAATATTTAGATTTATTTTAATAATAATTAACGCCTAGATTTAGAGTTCTGCGTTAGCTGTCAAAACCAGCGTTAGGGGGTCCTAACGCTGGTTTTGGTCTACAGCTGGTTTTTAGAGTCTTGAAGGTAAGGATCTAGCGCTCACTTTCCAGCCGCGACTTTTCCATTCCGCAGATCCCCTTACGTCAATTGCGTATCCTATCTTTTCAATGGGATCTTTCTAACGCCGGTATTTAGAGTCTTGGCTGAAGTGAACGTTAGAAATCTAACGACAAGACTCCAGCCGCAGAAAAAATCCAGGAGTTAAGAGCTTTCTGGGCTAACGCTGGCTCATAAAGCTCTTAACTACTGTGCTCTAAAGTACACTAACACCCATAAGCTACCTATGTACCCCTAAACCGAGGCCCCCCCACATCGCCGCCACTCTATTTAATTTTTTTAACCCCTAATCTGCCGACCGCACACCGCCACAACCTACATTATCCCTATGTACCCCTAATCTGCTGCCCCTAACATCGCTGACCCCTATATTATATTTATTAACCCCTAATCTGCCCTCCCTAACATCGCCAACACCTAACTTCAAGTATTAACTCCTAATCTGCCTCACCGCTACTCTAATAAATGTATTAACCCCTAAAGCTAAGTCTATCCCTAACACCCCCCTAAATTAAATATAATTTAAATCTAACTAAATAAAATAAATCTTATTAAATTATTCCTATTTAAATCTAAATACTTAAATAAACCCTAATATAGCTACAATATAAATAATAATTATATTGTAGCTATTTTAGGATTAATATTTATTTTACAGGCAACTTTGTATTTATTTTAACCAGGTACAATAGCTATTAAATAGTTAATAACTATTTAATAGTTACCTAGTTAAAATAATTACAAAATTACCTGTAAGATAAATCCTAACCTAAGTTACAATAAACCTAACACTACACTATCAATAATTTAATTAAATAAGCTAATCTACAATTATCTACAATTAAATCAACTAAACTAAATTACAAAAACAAACACTAAATTACAAAAAAAACACTAAATTACAAAAAATAAAAAAAGATTACAAGAATTTTAAGCTAATTACACCTACTCTAAGCCCCCTAAAAAAATATCAAAGCCCCCAAAATAAAAAAATGCCCTACCCTATTCTAAAATAAATATTTTACAGCTCTTTTACCTTACCAGCCCTTAAAAGGGCCTTTTGCGGGGCATGCCCCAAAGAATTCTGCTCTTTTGCCTGTAAAAAAACATACAATACCCCCCCCCATCATTACAACCCACCACCCACATACCTCTAATCTAACCCAAACCCCCCTTAAAAAAACCTAACACTAAGCCCCTGAAGATCTTCCTACCTTGTCTTTACCGGGTATCACCGATCCGTCCAGAAGAGGGTCCGAAGTCTTCATCCTATCCGGCAAGAAGAGGTCCAGAAGAGGGTCCGAAGTCTTCAACCTATCCGGCAAGAAGAGGAGATCCGGACCGGCAAACATCTTCATCCAAGCGGCATCTTCTATCTTCTTCCATCCGGCGCGGAGCGGGACTATCTTGAAGCAGCCGACACAGATCCATCCTCTTCTAAGACTTTGGACCCTCTTCTGGACCTCTTCTTGCCGTATAGGATGAAGACTTCGGACCCTCTTCTGGACGGATCGGTGATACCCGGCATGGTGAAGACAAGGTAGGAAGATCTTCAGGGGCTTAGGGTTAGGTTTTTAAAGGGTGAGTTTGGGTTAGATTAGGGGTATGTGGGTGGTGGGTTGTAATGTTGGGGGGGTATTGTATGTTTTTTTACAGGCAAAAGAGCAGAATTCTTTGGGGCATGCCCTGCAAAAGGCCCTTTTAAGGGCTGGTAAGGTAAAAGAGCTGTAAAATATTTATTTTAGAATAGGGTAGGGCATTTTTTTATTTTGGGGGGCTTTGTTATTTTTTTAGGGGGCTTAGAGTAGGTGTAATTAGTTTAAAATTCTTGTAATCTTTTTTTATTTTTTGTAATTTAGTGTTTGGTTTTTTTTGTAATTTAGTTTAGTTGATTTAATTGTAGATAATTGTAGATAGTTTATTTAATTAATTTATTGATAGTGTAGTGTTAGGTTTAATTGTAACTTAGGTTAGGATTTATGTTACAGGTAATTTTGTAATTATTTTAACTAGGTAACTATTAAATAGTTATTAACTATTTAATAGCTATTGTACCTGGTTAAAATAAATACAAAGTTGCCTGTAAAATAAATATTAATCCTAAAATAGCTACAATGTAATTATTATTTATATTGTAGCTATATTAGGGTTTATTTTACAGGTAAGTATTTAGATTTAAATAGGAATAATTTATTTAATAAGATTTATTTTATTTAGTTAGATTTAAATTATATTTAATTTAGGGGGGTGTTAGGGTTAGGGTTAGACTTAGCTTTAGGGGTTAATACATTTATTAGAGTAGCGGTGAATTCCGGTTGGCAGATTAGGGGTTAATACGTGAAGTTAGGTGTCGGCGATGTTAGGGAGGGCAGATTAGGAGTTAATATTATTTATTATAGGGTTTTTGAGGCGGGAGTGAGGCGGATTAGGGGTTAATACATTTATTAGAGTAGTGGTGAGGTCCGGTCGGCAGATTAGGGGTTAATAATTGTAGGTAGGTGGCGGCAACGTTGGGGGCGGCAGATTAGGGGATAATAAATATAATATAAGGGTCAGCGGTGTTAGGGGCAGCAGATTAGGGGTACATAGGGATAACGTAGGTTGATGCGGTGTACGGAGCGGCACATTAGGGGTTAAAAATAATATGGTTAATAAGTGTAAGGCTAGGGGTGTATAGACTCTGGGAACATGTTAGGGTGTTAGGTGCAGACATAGAAAGTGTTTCCCCATAGGAAACAATGGGGCTGCGTTAGGAGCTGAACACTGCTTTTTTTTCAGCTCAAACTGCCCCATTGTTTCCTATGGGGGAATCGTGCACGAGCACGTTTTTGAAGCTGGCCGCGTCCGTAAGCAACGCTGGCATTGAGAGTTACAGTGGCGGTAAATATGCCTGTACGCTCCCTTTTTGTAGCATAACGCAGCCATTCAGACAACTCTAAATACCAGTGTTGTTTAAAAGGTGCGGGGGGAAAAAACACGCGTAGCTAACGCACCCCTTTGGCCGCAAAACTCTAAATCTAGGCGTAAGTTAGGGGTGTTAGAGTTAGATAGGGTTAATATAGTGAATATATATATAATATAATAACTATATTACCTATATTAACCCAATGTAATTATGGTTAATATAGGTGGCGGCGGTGTAGGGGGGTCAGATTAGGGGTTAATATATTTAATATAGGTGGCGGCGGTGTAGGGGTATTAGATTAGGGGGTAATACATTTATTATAGGTGGCGGCTGTGTAGGGGGATTAGATTACAGGTAAAAGAGATGATTACTTTGGGGCAATGCCCCGCAAAAGGCCCTTTTAAGGGCTGGTAATAGAGCTGGTTACTTTGGGGCAATGCCACGCAAAAAGCCCTTTTCAGGGCTATTTGTAATTTAGTTTAGGGTAGGGACATTTTAGTATTTTAGGGGGTAATACATTTATTATAGGTGGCGGCGGTGTAGGGGGATTAGATTAGGGGTTAATACATTTAATATAGGTGGCGGCAGTGTAGGGGGATTAGATTAGGGGTTAATAATTTTAATATAGGTGGCGGCAGTGTAGGGGGATTAGATTAGGGGGTAATATAGTTAAAATATGGGCTCAAATAAGGGGGTAATAATTTTAATATAGATGGCGGCGGTGTAGGGGGATTACATTAGGGGTTAATAATTTTAATGTAGCCGGCTGCGGTGTAGTTGGATCACATTAGGGGGTTAGACATTTAATGTAGGTGGCGGCGGGGTCCGGGAGCGGCAGTTTAGGGGTTAAACACTTTATTAGGGATGCAGCGGGGGATCGCGGTTGACAGGTAGATAGACATTGCGCATGTGTTAGGTGTTAGGTTTTATTTTGCAGCCAGTTTAGGGAGTTACGGGGCTCCAATACTCAGCGTAAGACTTACTAAGCCTGCATTTTGTGGCGAGGTGAAAATGGATTAAGATTTCTCCATTTTCGCCATGTAAGTCCTTACACTGTATATTGGATACCAAACTGCGCTGGTTTGGTATACCTGTCTATGGGCCAAAAAACTACGCCCGAAGGCAGAAATATACGAGCATAACTTCTAGGTTACGCCGTATATAGGATACCAAACAAGCGCAAAATTTGGCGTCGCCGGCTTTTGCGGGTGACGCTGCATATTGGATCGGGCCCCAGGTCTATATATTTCATAATTATCCAGAGAGCACAGTTTGAAAGGGACTAAAATTTTAAATCAGATACCATGGGGGGTAGTTATCAAGCCGGCAACCTCAAATACGCTGGAATTCCACAGCGTATTTGTGGCGAGGCTGATTCGCCTTAGTTATCAAAGGCTAGATCCCGGCAAAAGTAGAATTTTGTGACGTAAATTTCGATCCGCCAGACTCAGTCCGACACAGAACGATTCTTACGTCACTCCAGATGTTCCGCACACAAGTGAGGCACAATCTGACTACTTTTGCTAGTTATCAAAAAACTAGCAGGTACGCTTGGCACTTTTACGGCCCAGCGTACCTGGTTTTCAAACCGCCACCCTGGAGGCGGCGGATCCCATAGGAATCAATGGGAGTCTGACCATAGCGAAAGTACAAGTTCGCTGCTGCCCGACATCCCATTGATTCCTATGGGAGATGTCTGCACCTAACACCCTAAGATGTACCCCGAGTCTAAACACCACTAATCTGTCCCCCCCTACACCGCCGCAACTAAATAAATTTATTACCCCCTAAACCGCCGCTCCCGGAGCCCAACGCAAGCTACTCTATACATATTAACCCCTAAACCGCCTCTCCCGGAGCCCACCGCAACTATAATAAATGTCTTAACCCCTAAACCGCCGCTCCCGGAGCCCACCGCCACCTACATTATACCTAGTAACCCCTATCCTGCCCCCCTACATCGTTGCCACCTATATTAAATTTATTAACCCCTATCCTGCCCCCCCTACACCGTCGCCACCTATAATAAATTTATTAACCCCTATCCTGCCCCCCTTACACCATCGCCACTGTAATAAAATTATTAACCCCTAAACCTAAGTCTAACACTAACCCTAACACCCCCCTAACTTAAATATTAATTAAATAAATCTAAATAATATTTCTCTTATTAACTAAGTTAATCCTATTTAAAACTAAATACTTACCTGTAAAATAAACCCTAATATAGCTACAATATAAATAATAATTATATTGTAGCTATCTTAGGATTTATTTTTATTTTACAGGTAACTTTCAATTTATTTTAACTAGGTACAATAGTTATTAAATATTAAATTAACTATTTAATAACTACCTAGCTAAAAGAAATACAAAATTACCTGTAAAATAAATCCTAAGCTAAGTTACAATTAAACCTAACACTACACTATCATTAAATAAATTAAATAAACTACCTACAAATAACTACAATTAAATACAATTACATAAACTAACTAAAGTACAAAAAATAAAAAAAGCTAAGTTACAAAAAATAAAAAAAATAAGTTACAAACATTTTAAAAATATTACAACAATTTTAAGCTACTTACACCTAATCTAAGCCCCCTAATAAAATAACAAACCCCCCAAAATAAAAAAATGCCCTACCCTATTCTAAATTAAAAAAGTTCAAAGCTCTTTTACCTTACCAGCCCTTAAAAGGACCTTTTGTGGGGCATGCCCCAAAGAATTCAGCTCTTTTGCCTGTAAAAGAAAAATACAACCACCCCCAACATTAAAACCCACCACCCACATACCCCTAATCTAACCCAAACCCCCCTTAAAATAACCTAACACTAATCCCCTGAAGATCATCCTACCTTGAGTCATCTTCACTCAGCTGAGCAGCAATGGAACCAAAGTGGACATCCGGAGCGGAAGAAGTTATCCTCCAAGCGTCGCTGAAGAAATCTTCCATCCGATGAAGTGATCCTCCAAGCGGCGCTGAAGAAGTCTTCGATCCGTGCGATGTCATCTTCCAAGAGGCACTGAAGAAGTGCGATGTCATCTTCCAAGCCGGGTCTTGAATCTTCATCCCGCCGACGCGGAACATCCTTCTTTACTGACGGACTACCGACGAATGAAGGCTCCTTTAAGGGACGTCATCCAAGATGGCGTCCCTTCAATTCCGATTGGAGGATCACTTCAGCGCCGCTTGGAGGATCACTTCATCGGATGGAAGATTTCTTCAGCGCTGCTTGGAGGATAACTTCTTCCACTCCGGATGTCCACTTTGGTCCCATCGCTGCTCGGCTGAGTGAAGACGACTCAAGGTAGGATGATCTTCAGGGGATTAGTGTTAGGTTATTTTAAGGGGGGTTTGGGTTAGATTAGGGGTATGTGGGTGGTGGGTTTTAATGTTGGGGGGGGTTGTATTTTTCTTTTACAGGCAAAAGAGCTGAATTCTTTGGGGCATGTCCCACAAAAGTTCCTTTTAAGGGCTGGTAAGGTAAAAGAGCTTTGAACTTTTTTTAATTTAGAATAGGGTAGGGAATTTTTTTATTTTGGGGGGGTTTGTTATTTTATTAGGGGGCTTAGATTAGGTGTAAGTAGCTTAAAATTGGCGGCGGTGTAGAGGGGGGCAGGAGAGGGGTTAATAAATTTAATATAGGTGGTGACGGTGTAGGGTGGCAGGAGAGGGGTTAATAAATTTAATATAGGTGGCGACGGTGTAGGGGGGGCAGGATAGGGGTTAATAAATTTAATATAGGTTGCGGCAGGTTCAGGGAGTGGCGGTTTAGGGGTTAAACTATTTATTTATTTGCAGCGAGGTGCGGGATCAGCAGGATAGGGGTTAATAACTTTATTATAGAGGGCGACGGTATAGGGGGGCAGGATAGGGGTTAATAGGTATAATGTAGGTGTAAGTGGTGCCCGGGAGCGGCGGCTTAGGGGTTAATACATTTATCAGAGTTGCGGCAGGGTCTAGGAGCGGCGGTTTAGGGGTTAATACATTTATCAGAGTTGCGGCAGGGTCTAGGAGCGGCGGTTTAGCGGTTAATACATTTATCAGAGTTGCAGCAGGGTCTAGGAGCGGCGGATTAGAGGTTAGTAACTTTATTTAGTTGTGGGGGGGCTCCGGTATAGGGGGTAGAACAGTGTAGTTAGTGTGAGTGCTTAGTGACAGGCTAGCAATAAAGCTGGGAAAAAGCCGAAGAGCAGCGAGATTGGATGAGTGATAACTCTCACAGTCCGCTGCTCATCGCCCCGCGGCTTTTTGACAGCTTTATTTGATAACTTAGGCGAAATTTTTCAGGTCCGCGGCGGCGATGTGAGGCGAGCTTAGGCGGACGTATTGGGCCGGCGAAGGCAGGAAAGTTGACACGTTGATAACTACCCCCCTATATAATCAAACGCTATAATAGAAGAATTTCATTTAAAAATAAATAAATACACAAAATGAGAATTCTAGAAAACCTCAGACAAATCTGAGTTTTATTTGTAAAATCAATACCAAAGGGGAAAACAAAATGAAAAGAAAGTATATGTGATTTATTAGGGATTTTGTCACTTGTCAAGGGACACTCAAGTCAAAATAAAACTTCATGATTCAGATACAGCATCCAATTTTAAACAACTTTCCAATTTACTTCCATTAACTAAATGTGCACAGTCTTTTTAATATTTACAATTTTTGAGTTACCAGATCTTACTGAGCATGTGCAAGAGTTCACAGCATATACGTATATGCATTTGTGATTGGCTGATGGCTGTCACATGATACAGGGGGAGTGGAAATAGACATAACTTTGCAATTTATTTTAAAAAAATCTACTACTCATTTGAAGTTCAGACTAAGTGCTATTGCATTGTCTTCTTATCATGCATTTGTTTATTATGCAAATCTACTGTATTGACTGGTCCTTTCATGGCACTGAGACATAAAGAATAGGTTTATCTCTGCAATATTTAGAGCAAATGAATATGTTTGATAAAGATGTGCCTGGTGAGCTCCCAGAGCTGTGAGTTTTGCCATTGCCATTAGATGTGTTCCTGCTCCAGCTTGAGAGTAAAGTCCAGCTCCAGTTTTGTATGTGTCTAGGAGAGATTACAAATGCCTGTGACACCTTTTTTTGAGAGGTGGCATGTGTGATTGTAGGTTTAGGACCTAAAAAAAAAAAAAGACCTTGCCATGGTTCAGCAATTAGCCCAATGCTGTAACAAATTCTTCACTTAATGCCTTTAGCCTAGCTGTGTGAGTGCTGACCATTATGTGAGTTATGTTTTATAACAACACAAGTCAAAAAGTTTAGAAAATTAGAATACCTCAATTGTTTCCAATTTAATTTATGCAGTTTAATTTCTCAATGTACTTTCAAATTAAAGCATAGAAGCAAAAATAATTGGAGAGAAATCATGGAATCGTTATGCTTAACAAAAATATATAAATTGTTGATTTCTTTAAAATAGCCACCTTTTACAAATATAAAAGCCAGACACACTTGTGGCATTTTTTTCAACAATAGAAATCAAATATTGTTTGAAAAATTCTTCCCAACACTGTTGTAGAAGTTCCAACAAATGTGTTGCACTTGTAGGTGGCCTTGTTTTCACTCTTTTGTCCAGTTCATTCGAAACCAGCTCAACTGAGTTTAAGTATAGAGACTGTCCATCTATTCAATTTTTCTAAGGTGGTTCTGACATAGACTGAAAGTATGTTTTGAGTCATTACCTTGCTGTAGGTGAACTCCTGGCAAACTATGCAGAAATCAAAGGGTACTGCATGACACTACTAAGAGCTGCAGTAGTATTTTGGTTCCAGATGTCACTCACTCTGTGTAAGTTTCCGTCTCTGAATCCAAGGAGCCACAAACCATAACACTTCCTCCTCCATGTTTGACAGTTGGTATCCCACAATGAGAAACCATCCTTTTGCCTACTCAACACCATACAAAACCCTGTGTGATAAACCAAAGCTTTTTGCATAATTTTGATTCTTAGGTCCATAAGACCTTATAGTCTTCAGTATTCCACTGGTGGTGTCTTCTGATTCTGATATGGTTTTAGGTTTGCCAGACTTCAAAGCTACTACAAGGAGTCAATCAAAACCCATCATTGATTTGCTCCCAAAATGTTTTGTTTTTTTCTTTTGGGACGAATTGGTCAGTGTGTTTTCCAGATAATCACAATGCAAAATTGATTCATACATTAAAAGCCCACAGCCCAACAGAAATGTTCCCGAAAAGGTCTTTTCATGTGTTAAAGGGACCCTGTAATTACAAAACATTTCTGTTATGTTGCTATAGAATAACATATCAGCCTAGTCTTAAAAATTTTAAAACACATTAACATCCTTTTTACTGCAATTGTTTATCAATAGCCAAACTCCGCCCATCATTTGCATTATTTGGAGGAGCCAATCTGGGCTTTAGTCAGCAGACTACTAGGCTAAACCAGACTATAATGTTAATATACAGAAATTGTTTTCTCATAAAGCCAAATAGGGAAAGATATATAGCAGAGTTGGCCTTAGGAAGTCAGCAGGGTGCAGTTTATGTTCTGGGAATTAGAAAATGCTCAATCTCAGAGCTAAATTACATAAAAAGGGGCAAAATAAATAATGAAAGTATATTGCAAAGTCGTTCCATCATACATAATTGGTTTCTAAATGGTGTCTTTTGTAAATGGATTACAGAGAACTTTTAGCGAAAATATGACTTTTTCCTGTGAGCCAAAAACATGATTGTTGAAAACATAATATAGTGAAAGTGTTGCATCAAAAAGTGGCCTTTTCAGCCAAAAGACCTCAGCCTACTGAACTAGATATGGCTAGGACTTGCAGCCATAATGCCTATATTTGCTTTTTTTATTTAAACGGTACACATCTCGTACAAGTATTACAATATACAATTTATTTATCCATACTGCCAACATTTTACAGCTAGTACCAGGGACTAGTGGCCAAAGGGACATTGCACTCAAAACATTTCGATTGTGTATATGAAAGATTTATACATGTCAAACATACTTATTTTGCCTGAAAAAGAATGTTAAAGGACTACTCAATGCAATCGAATTACATATTTAACAAGTGCATAATAAAAAGACAATGATTTAATGCCCACTCTGAATTTCAAATAAGCAGTAGATTAATTTCTGACAAATTATTTTTTTTCTCCCATTTTTCAGCCCCCTGTACCATGTGACAGACTTCAGCCAATCACAGACTAGTATATGTATACCCTGTGAGCTTGTGCACATGCTCAGTAGGATTTTGTTCCCCAGAAAGTGTGAATATAAAAAGACTGCAAAATTTGATAATGGAAGTAAATTGGAAAGTGTCTTAAAACTACATGATCTATCTGAATCATAAAAGTTTATTTTTAATTGAGTGTCCCTTTAAATAAATGTTGTTTAAAGGGACACTGAACCCAGATTTTTTCTTTCATAATTCAGATAGAGCATGAAATTTTAAGCAACTTTCTAATTTACTCGTATTATCAAATTTTCTTTATTCTCTTGGTATCTTTATTTGAAATGCAAGAATGTAAGTTTAGATGCCGGCCCATTTTTGGTGAAAAACCTGGGTTGTCCTTGCTGATTGGTGGATAAATTCATCCACCAATAAAAAAAATGCTGTCCAGAATCTGAACCAAAAAAAAATTAGATGTCTTCTTTTGCAAATAAAGATAGCAAGAGAACGAAGAAAAAATGATAATAGGAGTAAATTAGAAAGTTGCTTAAAATGGCATGCTCTATCTGAATCACAAAAGAAAAAAATTGGGTTCAGTGTTCCTTTAAATAGAAACAAATATGAAACCCAATTTATTCTTCATGTTTTAGAAACAGAGTATACAATTTTAAAACTACTTTCCAATTTACTTTTGTTATACATGTTTTTAGATTCTCTTTGTATCCTTTGTTGAAGAAACAATAATGCTCTACTGAGAGATACCGGAACACATTTGGTGAGCCAATAACAAAAAGAGCATATTTACAACCACAATCACTGTTGCACTGCTGCTCCTGAGCCTACCAACAAAGGATAATAATGGAACAAAACAAATTAGATCATGGAAGTAAATTGGAACTTTGATTAAAATTGCATGCTCTATCTGAATCATGAAAGTTTAATTTTGACTCTACTGTTACTATAAGGTAATACAGCAGTACTGGTTTTGTACCACCAACATATCACCACTGGTGGATATATACAACTGCCTCTGCTTTATTGGTGGAGAGGGACATGTCTTTTGCAAGTATTTCAAGAAAACATTTGTTTACTCAGGATGGGAACATATTATTTGCTTTTGTTTAAATTAAATATATTTTGAAATGTCCACTTTTAGATGAAACAAATAAAATGGTTGAGTACAAAATGTCAGTGTCCACTAAACCTGACTGATTCACCTGTTCTCAATAAAACCATGCTTTGGCATTTGGGGACTGTGAAGCACACACCATGCTGCTAATAAAATGCTGGCTTACTACAGCTGTGATTGTTTGCTGATTTTCTTTGTATTAATAATGAGGAAGATGAGAGGAACTAAAAACTACTTTTACTAAGAATACACTGTTCATTACAGTCTCAGGTATTTATTATAAATTGGAGGTCACAGAAAATGATGTTAAGATAATAAATTTAGCTCATAAGCATATTCTCCTTGTAACCCAGCAGGATCCCTCTTGGGATCATTTGTCTCCAGTTCATTATCTTGTCTGCATTATTCAGCAGCCCAGTTCATGCTCAATGGGCCTCAAATAGCTGTTAACAGCTGCTGCTGCTTCCTTTTTTAGAGAAACAGCATTTTCTTTCTTCGAGCAATAAACAAAGTTTAAAATGATCTGAAGATTGCTAGATGACTAAAGTCCAAAAAATAAAATAACTAATGGATTCTTTCTGGAGACTGGGGCATGGTTTTCCTTTAGAACAACAGGTTTCTTAATATTTTGAAAAACAAAGTTATCAAAAAAATTAAAACTAAAAATATTTGTGAATATCATCTGCTTTTTCTCATAATTATAAGGGACAAGAAACAACATTTTGTTCATGCTTTTAAATAGTATGTGTAAATGAAAGGGATATGAAACCCAAATTTTAAGCAGCTTTCTAATTTACTCCTATCATCAAATTGTCTTCGTTCTCTTGGTATCTTTACTTGAAAAAGCAGGAATGTAAGCTTAGGAGCCACAAATCAGCAAGCACTACCCAGGAGCTGAACCAAAAATTCCTGCTTACGAGTATGTTAAAGCGTTGCTTAAAATTGCATACTCTATCTGTATCATTAAAGAAAAGATTTGGGTTTCAGATCACTTTAATACTGTTTTATATATATACTAGTCCTAAAGCCTGTGTACACGGGCCAATATGTTAGGTACCGCGGTGTCTCTCTCACTCTCTCTCACTCTCTCTCTCACTCTCTCTCTCACACTCTCTCTCACACTCTCTCACTCACTCTCACTCTCTCTCTCACTCTCTCTCTCACTCTCTCTCTCACTCTCTCTCACTCGTGCGAGGTCGGGTGGGTGCGCGTGCGAAGGTCTTGCTGTGCGCTGCTTAAACTACGGAGGTGCACGTGCGAGGTCAATCTAAGGCCAAGTGTGTTTGTCTCTACTGCGCATGACGGCTTCAGACAAACACACTTGGCCTTTTATAATATAGGATATATATATATATATATATATATATATATATACTTAAAAAATTAAACATCTTTGTAAGCATACACCCACATGTATGTAATGTTACAATGAGAACATGGTTTCTCCACTACATTATCTTCACTGCACATACTATCTTGTTCGATTCGGAAAAAAAAAAAAAGACTTTTGAAAATAAGGTAAAAGTGTATTATAGTTACACATTTACATAGTAGGTGAGACAAAAAATAAATAAAAAGACCATCAAGTACAACCACCTAAAATCAACTTTGATGAATGTTTTCATAATTTAAAAAAGTAAACTGGCAGCAACACATTATAAAAGCCAACTTTTTTTTCACACAAACATTTATAATCTTGGGTTATGTGCTGAGCTGAGCCTGTAATGCAGATGCTCAAGGGTCAGATAACAGAAAGGGAGCTGATGCCCCAGGAAGTGATTAGCTCTGCAGCAGTCAGGAAGAGCTCAGCAGACAGAAAGCAGCTCAGGTGTCAGGGCTCAGATATAATTAGGGATGCCACCTCAGCCATGTTTTCCTGGGCACAAATAAGTTTATTTAAAAGAACCTTGTGGATCATTTCAGTACATGGTGGGGCAGAAGCATTGAACATATATAACAGTTTTCAATTATCTGAAGCTGATGGTGAGAATTATGAGATGGTTAATGAAAGATTTGCTGCATATTGCACACCAAAGAAAAATGAGACATATGAACGTTTTGTGTTTAAATCCAGGGTGCAGCTACAACATGAGACAGTGGAGGAGTTTGTCACTGACCTCAGATTAAAAAGCAGGCCTTGTAACTATGGTCCTCTGCAAGAATCTTTAATCAGAGAAAGACTTGTGTTAGGCTGCAATAGTAATAAAACTTGTGAGAGGCTACTAAGGGATTGTGATTTGACTCTACAGAAGGCTGTGGCTATTTGTCAGTCTGCAGAGCAAACCAAAAAACAATTAGGTGTCTTATGTAAGCAAGATAGTCAGGAAATGGTTAATGATGTAAGAACACACAGACCTTCAAGTCCTCTCCATACCTGTCCGAAAAGGGGACATAAGAATAAAGTGGATATACAAAATGCAAAGCACAGAGATATGTCATGTGGGAAATATGGAAAAATGCATGAGTTTCGCAAATGTCCAGCCTATCGGCAGAAATGTAGGATCTGCAAAAAATATAATCACTTTGCCGCACAGTGTAAGCAAGCTACACAACTAAATGCTGTTAAAACATATACCTCTAGCAGTAGTGATGATGATCTTTATGTGGAGTACCTACAAAAGATAAGGAATGGATTGTAGAGGTGGAAGCACATGGTAAACTGATGCCATTTAAAGTAGATACTGGAGCAGTTCCCAATGTTATTCCCGAGGCTCTATGGAAAAAAAACTACAACCTAGACATAAACTTCAGAAACAAACTAAAGTACTGAAAGACTGTGGGTCAATGCATACTCACCTTAAAGCATAACTCCACAGTCACACAACACCTGTATGTTGTGGTTCCTGGAGAAAAGGTTCCTTTAATTGGATTACACTCTATACAACAACTAGGGCTGCTCACCAAGCTTTTTGAGATTACAGAACAGAAGATCAAGGGCATCGATACCTTACTTGAAAAATATAAGGATGTTTTCAGTGGACTTGGTAAACTCCCCATTAAATATAAAATTGCTTTAACCCTTTGAGTGCTAACGACGGCTCTGAGCCATCGCAAATGTTCCCAGTCAGGTGCTGACGACAGTCAGAGCCGTCGCTAGCACTCACCCACCTTGAGGGCAATCTGGGGGCTCCCATCGACGCCAACGGCACACGCAATGACGTGATGACATCACTGCGCAACTTTATTGAAAATGTACAATGGACAGTATAGGGAAATGGGGGATGCTGCTTAGAAACCTGTATCTCAGGCATCTAAGCAGCTACAGACCCCCAATCTGGAAAAAAAAAGTGATAAAAAAGCCTAAAATCCAGCTTAGCACCCAGGTGGGAAATTGCTTAGCACTCAAAGGGTTAAATCCAGGAGCATTGCCTGTGATTCATGCTCCACCCAAAGTACCAGTAGCCCTATGAGAAAAACTTGAAAAAGAACTACAGCGCTTGATAAAGATGGATGTCCTAGAGCAGGTACATGAACCAATGGAATGGGTTCATTCTTTGGTTATTGTGGTAAAAAAGGATCGTTCCCTAAGGTTGTGTCTGGACCCCAAAGAGTTAAATGCCAGTATTAATAGGGAATACTATTAAATACCAACACGTAATGAAATCCAAGATGGCGTCCCTCGAATTCTGATTGGCTGATAGGATTATATCAGCCAATCGGAATTAAGGTAAGAAAATTCTGATTGGCTGATGGAATCAGCCAATCAGAATCAAGTTCAATCCGATTGGCTGATCCGATCAGCCAATCAGATTGAGCTCGCATTCTATTGGCTGTTCCGATCAGCCAATAGAATGCAAGCTCAATCTGATTGGCTGATCGGATCAGCCAATCGGATTGAACTTGATTCTGATTGGCTGATTCCATCAGCCAATTAGAATTTTCCTACCTTAATTCCGATTGGCTATCAGCCAATCGGAATTCGAGGGACGCCATCTTGAATGACGTCCCTTAAAGGAACCGTCATTCGTCGGGAAGTCGTCGGTGAAGATGGATGTTCCGCGTCGGCGGGATGAACATGGATCCGGAAGAAAGAAGATTGAAGATGCCGCTTGATAGAAGAATTCAGCCGGATCATGGACCTCTTCAGCTCCCGCTTGGATGAAGACTTCAGTCGGATCACGGACATCTTCAGCCCCCCGCTTGGGCTTGGATCAAGACATCGGAGGAGCTCTTCTGGATCGATCAGTGAAACCGGCGTGGTGAAGATAAGGTGGGAAGATCTTCAGGGGCTTAGTGTTAGGTTTATTTAAGGGGGGTTTGGGTTAGATTAGGGGTATGTGGGTGGTGGGTTGTTATGTTGGGGGGAGGGTATTATATGTTTTTTTTTACAGGCAAAAGAGCTGAATTCTTTGGGGCATGCCCCGCAAAGGGCCCTTTTCAGGGCTGGTAAGGTAAAAGAGCTTTGAACTTTTTTAATTTAGAATAGGGTAGGGCATTTTTTTTATTTTGGGGGGCTTTGTTATTTTATTAGGGGGCTTAGAGTAGGTGTAATTAGTTTAAAATTGTTGTAATATTTTTCTAATGTTTGTAAATATTTTTTTATTTTTTGTAACTTAGTTCTTTTTTATTTTTTGTACTTTAGTTAGTTTATTTCATTGTATTTATTTGTAGGTATTGTATTTAATTAATTTATTGATAGTGTAGTGTTAGGTTTAATTGTAGATAATTGTAGGTATTGTATTTAATTAATTTATTGATAGTGTAGTGTTAGGTTTAATTGTAACTTAGGTTAGGATTTATTTTACAGTTAATTTTGTAATTATTTTAACTAGGTAACTATTAAATAGTTATTAACTATTTAATAGCTATTGTACCTGGTTAATATAATTACAAAGTTGCCTGTAAAATAAATATTAATCCTAAAATAGCTACGATATAATTATAATTTATATTGTAGCTATATTAGGGTTTATTTTACAGGTAAGTATTTAGCTTTAAATAGGAATAATTTATTTAATAATAGTTAATTTATTTCGTTAGATTTAAATTATATTTAAATTAGGGGGGTGTTAGGGTTAGAGTTAGACTTAGCTTTAGGGGTTAATACATTTATTATAGTAGCGGTGAGATCCGGTCGGCAGATTAGGGGTTAATTATTGTAGGTAGGTGGAGGCGACGTTGTGGGGGCAGATTAGGGGTTAATACATATAATATAGGGGTCGGCGGTGTTAGGGGCAGCAGATTAAGGGTACATAGGTATAATGTAGGTTGCGGCGGTGTACAGAGCGGCAGATTAGGGGTTAATAATAATATGCAGGTGTCAGCGATAGCGGGGGCGGCAGATTAGGGGTTAATAAATATAACATAGTGGTCGGCGATGTTAGGGGCAGCAGATTAGGGGTACATAGGGATAACGTAGCTGGCGGCGGTGTACGGAGCGGCAGATTAGGGGTTAATAATAATATGCCCCATTGTTTCCTATGGGGAAATCGTGCACGAGCACGTTTTTTAAGCTGGCCGCGTCCGTAAGCAACGCTGGTATCTAGAGTAGCAGTGGCGGTAAATATGCTCTACGCTCCCTTTTTGGAGCCTAACGCAGCCCTTCTGTGAACTCTAAATACCAGCGGTATTTAAAAGGTGCGGGAGAAAAAAATCCAGCATAGCTAACGCACCCCTTTGGCCGCAGAACTCTAAATCTAGCAGATAGTGTTTCTAGCTTGAGGACTATGGTCATAGACCATGTGCCCCCTCTAAAGAGGGGAGTTGAACGCAGAAGGAAATAACTCCAACTAGAAACTAGGAGGATATACCTATTGGACACCGTGGAACCCAGAAGTCTTAATGTCTTCTTAGACTTTGGCAATTTTGTGGGATGAATTGTCCACTGGCCATATAGTGATTGATGTTCAGGTTAAGAAGTCATCATTAATAATGTGTCCCTCCAGCTTGCTGTGTTAGTAATAGTATAGATGGACTTTTCACCTATAACCTCAAAGGTTATTGATTTCCTATGTTAATGGTTGGCAACAGGGCTGGCTCAAGATATTGTGCTGCCTGTGACTGAGAAGGAAATTATGCCCCCCCCCCCCAAGTAGTAACAGTAATGATTATCATATCAACCTACTAGCCTGGCCACTGGCCTTACTAAGCCTGCCTACCTACCTGCATGCAACCAATGTTTATGCACAATTGCACAAAAGTAGGAAGGAAGTTAGGGAATAGATGCACTTGTCCCACCTTGAATGTCACCCCTGACCGGTTCTGTATCTTGGTGCATTATGAGGTTATGCTGCTGGGAGCCTGTGACTTCCCCACAGACGACAGGAGTTGTCTGGTTTGACAGTGACTGACTCAGTGACTGAAGTGCTGCCCCTTGTCAAGTGCTGCCTGTGTCTGCCATTTGGTCCCATGGATGGCAAAAAAACTTTGACAATTCCTTCTATTTTTTCTATTTTTAATAAGTTTTCTTTTTGATCACATCAATAAATAGATGTTCACTTATTTATATTATATATTGCGCTCTGCATGATGGATTTTGACATAGGAAGAATGCTGCTGAGACAGCTGTATGAATAACAACACACATTCTTCTATGGAACCTGAAATTAAATAGATATGAAACGCAAATATTTTCTTTCATGAATCAGATAGAAGGGTGCATATTGAAAGATTAAAACAGATGATTAAAAACATATATACAGAATAAATGTAATCTCAAAACATTATTGCTTATGCAGTGGACACTGTAGTATTAAAGGGATATGAAACCCACATTTTTTTCTTTCATGATTCAGATAGAGCAGACAATTTTAAGCAACTTTCTAATTTAGTCCTATTATCAATTGTTCTTCGTTCTCTTGGTATGCTTTGTTTAATGAGCAGCAATGTACTACTGGTTACTGACTGAACACATGGGTGAGCCAATGACAATCGGTATATATATGCAGCCACCAATCAGAAGCTAGGGCCTAGGTTCTTTGCTGCTCCTGTGCTTTCCTAGATAAACCTTTCAGCAAAGGATAACAAGAGGAGGAAGCAAAATGAATTATGAAAGTAAATTGGAAAGTTTTTTAAAATTGTATTCTGTATCAGAATCATGAAAGAAAATGTTTTGGTTTCATGTCCCTTTAAAGGGATATGAAACCCAAATTTCTTCTTTCACGATTCAGACAGTGATTGCAATTTTAAGAAACTTTCTAATTTACTTTTACTATCAAATTTTCTTTGTTCTCTTGGCATCTTTATTTTTTTTAAAAACAGTAATGTAAGTTTAAAAGCCAACTCATGTTTGGTCCAGCACCCTGGGTAGAGCTTGCTGATTAGTGGCTACATTTAGCCACCAATCAGAAAGCGCTACCCAGGTGCTGAACCAAAAAAATATATTTATAATAGGAGTACATTAGAAAGTTGCTTAAAATTGCAATCTCTATTTGAATCATGAAAGAATAAATTTGGGTTTCATATCCCTTTAATACTACAGTGTCCACTGCATAAGCAATAATCTTTTGAGCTTACATTTATTCTGTTTATATGTTTTTAATCATCTGTTTTAATCTTTAAATAAGCACCCTTCTTGATCTTATAGACAGATATCTCACTCATCAAACTTGGTTGTTGCGTCTGATGTCATGGACAGCCTGTCTAATCAGGTCTCACATACATGCCGGAAGGGGCCTGGCCAATATGACCACGCGTGTATGTTGGCGTACGCTGCATATACATTGAATACTGAACAAGTAAGTGTATAAATATAGCACATGTATTTTGAATAGTCTATTGGACACCAAGCTGATCTTATCTTGCTATGTTACTAATCCATTTGATAAAGGGACCAGTTGTGTACTGAAACAAGTTTAGCGCACATGAAGAATTTTTCATATGCTTTATATTTTTATTTACCTAAAATATTATTAATAAAAATAAATAATTATTATAATAGAGATTCTTAAAATGTATAATAACTCATTATAATATTTAAGTATATTTTTGTAATAATTAATGATAAAAAAATAATACTTTTTGAATATTTTATATAAAATCTTTACATTATACACCTTAGAATAACTCCTGCTGGGTTTAGTACACATGCATCTGCGCAAAACCTGACAGGAGTCAGAAGATTCTTCATGTGCACTAAACCTGAAGAACATAGAAGAACATGTTTATATATATATATATATATATATATATATATATATATATGTGTGTGTGTGTGTGTGTATACTAGGTGATAAGCCTGCCCAGAGGGCAGTCTAATTAAAATTACAGAAAAAAATAAACTATGCTTTTTGTAGGGCATTGCCCTAAGTTAAACAGCTCTTTTACCTAACAAAATGACCAATTACCCCCTAGCAGTAAAAATCCCCACACAGCCAACTCCACAAACTAAAAAAACCTAAGTCTAAAAAAACCTAAGCTACCCATTGCCCCTAAAGGGGCATTTGTATGGGCATTGTCCTTAAAAGGGCAATCAGCTGAAATGCTCATGGGATATTTACCTATCAGACCAAACTTGGACAGTAGTCTTCTTATCCTGGCGTCAAGGCGGAAGAATAAGGAAATTTCCCAGGACAAAGTGAGTGTAGAAAATGAGGTAAGCAGTACTCAGGGTAAACAGGGTAGTCTTTCACGGCATCAAACAGGCAGAGGTCAGTAACAAAAGATAATCCAGCAGTTTAGCAGTTTAGGGGTAAACCAGGCAGAGTAGTCAGACAGGTAGAGTTTAACAATGATAAGGCGATCCGGCAATTCAAGGGTTAAATAGGCAGAGTAGTCAGACAGGCAGAGTTCAGCAATATTAAGGCAATTAAGCAATTCAAGGGTTAAACAGGCAGAGTAGTCAGACAGGCAGAGTTCAGCAATATTAAGGCAATCCAGCAATTCAAGGGTTAAACAGGCAGAGTAGTCAGACAGGCAGAGCTCAGCAATATTAAGGCAATCAAGCAATTCAAGGGTTAAACAGGCAGAGTAGTCAGACAGGCAGAGTTCAGCAATATTAAGGAATCCCAGCAATTAAATGGTTAAACAGCCAGAGTAGTCATACAGGCAGAGTTCAGCAATATTAAGGCAATCCAGCAATTTAAGGGTTAAACATGCAGAGTAGTCAGACAGGCAGAGTTCAGCAATATTAAGGCAATCCAGCAATACAAGTAATAAAGCACCTAGGAGCACACACAGTAACACCTATACTTGGGCAGTACTTACATAGGTGCTGATTCGCACCAAGGAGCTCAAAGGATCCAGCTTTAGAGGGGAAGAAACATACTCACAGCAACCACCGCGTCCCTGGAAACAGCCTTCCAGTGTATGAGGTATTGGAGCTGCCTGTGCCTGATTCTGGAATCCAAGATCTTGGCAACCTCATACTCTGGTTTGCCATGAATCAAGAGTGGAGGAGGTTTGAGTCGAGTATACCTATTTGTGACGTAGGGTTTGAGCAATGAGATGTGAAAGACTGGGAGAATGTGCAAGGTCCACCACCACCCATATAACAAAATCCATAGCTATATGTGTCCATGGTTGTTTAGGTATGGACAACGGTTGAAGTAGGCCATTTGGTAGGGAACGGGGAGTCTTATTAACAGCACAACTCTGACAAACTTTGACATAATCCTGAGAGTCCGACTTCATGGTAGGCCAACACATATGTTGGGAAAGGAGTTTAAAGTTTCTTGTCAAACCAGGATGACCTGACAGCTTGCTATCATGAGCCCATGATAATACAGGAGAGCGAAGGTTTGGAGGAACATAAAGGATCTCAGGAGTAGCAGGGGCTTCAGAAGGTTTTCTTGACTTGTCTCAATGCAGTCTTTGAAGAAGAGAGGTGTTGAGCTGAGCATCCACACAGGAGGGGGGTATGATGTGTTCGATAGGCACGTCAGAGGAGTCACTATTCTTGGTCCCAGGAAGGTAAGAGACTATAAAGTTAAAACGAGAAATGAATAGTGCCCACCTGGCCTGTCAAGAATTGATTCTCTAAGTACGTCTGATTATTGTGGTCAGTGAGAATCTGAATGGGGTTGGGGTACCCTCTAGCCAATGACTCAATTCAGTTAGAGCCATCTTAATGGCTAAGAGTTCATGATTGCCCATATCGTAATTCCTTTCTGCAGGAGTGAAGCCTTTGGAGAAAAAGGCTACTGGGTGCAACTTGGAGGTTAAAGGGTCCCTTTGTATTAAGACTGCACCAGCTCCTATCTCAAAGGCATCAACCACTAAAGTGAATTGCAGGACAGGCTCAGGATGGCGGAACACAGGAGCAGAACAAAATACTTTTTTAAATGAGAGAAAGCATCCACACCTACAGGAAGCCAATTTTTGCAGTCTCTGTTTCATTTAGTTTGCTTAGTGAGTGGAGCACTGATTTGGGAGAAGTTCTTTATGAACTTGTGATAATAGTTGGAGAACCCCAAGAATCTCTGTAGTTCCTTTAAAGAGGTGGGTTGTGGGCATTCCAGAACTGTGGTTAGCTTTGTAGGATCCATGGCAAAACCTTCCTTCGAGATGACATAGCCAAGGAACTGGATCTGAACTTGATTAAACTCACATTTCTCCCGTTTTGCTACCAGAGAATTGTTTCTGAGTCGAAGAAGTACCTGTTTTACATGCTCATGATGCTTCTCAAGGGTGGAGGAGAATATGAGGATGTCATCCAAATAGACAATGACAGTGCGATTAAGGAGGTCACGGAAGACATCATTGACAAATGCTTGGAAGACAGCAGGGGCACTACACAGCCCAATCCTGATCTCGTGTTAAAGGCAGTCTTCCATTCATGTCCCGGGAAGACTTTGTAAAGTAATGAGCATTTTGGAGCGAATCATATAGTTCAGTGATCAAAGGGATAGGATAACAATTCTTGATAGTAATGTTGTTTAGGGCTCTGTAATCAATACAGGGTCTGAGATAACCATCCTTTTTACTGATAAAAAAGAAGCTAACCCCTGCAGGAGAGGAGGAAGGGTGAATAAAACCTTTAGCTTAAGTTTTCTTGGATGTATTCCTCCATGGTATTGGTTTCAGCTTTGAAAAGTGGATAAGTCCTCCCTTTAAGAAAGTGGGGCTCCAGGAAACAGGTCAATTTTGCAGTCGTAAGGACGGTGGGGTGGCAACACATCAGCTTCTTTCTTTTATATATACTGAGGGAAGATTAGAAGGGGTCTGAAGGCTGGCTATAGGGATGTGATGCAGCGTAGTAACTTTAGCCAGACAGGAGTGAAAACAGGATTTACCCCAGGAGGCCAACTATTCCTCAGTCCAGTCGAACTGAGGATTGTGAATACGTAGCCAAGGAAGACCAAGGATAACTGATTGTGCAGGAGAATGAATGACATCAAACTGCAATTGTTCAGTATGTACGACTCCCACAGTCAAGGATAGGGGTGCTGATTTGAAATGGATTAAACCTGATCCAATCGGTGTGCCATCCAGAGTAGTTATTTTAAGACATTGTTTTTTTCTGAAATAGAGGCAACCCTGCATGAATCATGAATCAGTGATCCAGAAAATTTCCAGCTGCCCCTGAATCAATAAAGGCTTGAGCGTGAACAGAATTCTGAAGACAGGTAAGGGTAACAGGTACCAGAATCCGAGAAGAGTGAGGGGATTTAGTAGTGGCTACGCTTAGAGGTACCCCAGATTTATCCTCTAAGCATTGGGTTTTCCCTGCAGTATATCACAGTACTTGAGTTGGTGTGAGTTAGAACCACAATAGAAACTCAGTCTCAACCTCCTTCTTCGCTGTCTTTCAGATTCAGAGGGCTTAAGGTAAGAGAGATCCATGGGTTCCACTTCAGAGGTAACTGGAGGTGCTGAAGGGGTAGAGGATGGTCTAGAGACTAGACGAGTAGGAAGATGAGAGGGAAGGATTCTGCAAGTTCTTTCTCTCTCAGCTTGTCTTTCCTGAAAGCGAGAATCCAGACTGATGCAAAGTGTTATGAATTCATCCAGGGAAGATGGAACATCACGATAAGTGAGTTCATCCTTGATACGCTCATGCAGGCCTCTCCTGAAGGCTGCATTGAGAGCACTGCCACCCCAACAGGTCTCATGTGCCAAGATGCGATCTATTGCTCTAGCGAAGATCCAAGAGAGAGTACTCTGCAGCAGCAGTGCAGAAGATAATGCAGAAATGAAAGCATCAGCATTGTTCCGGAGGTATACTAGGTGATAAGCCTGCCCTGAGGGCAGTCTAATTAAAATTACTGAAAAAATAAACTATGCTTTTTGTAGGGCATTGCCCTAAGTTAAACAGTTCTTTTACCTAACAAAATGACCAATTACCCCCTAGCAGTAAAAACTCCCACACAGCCAACCCCACAAAATAAAAAAACCTATGCTACTCATTGCCGCTATAGGGGAATTTGTATGGGCATTGTTTTTAAAAGGGCAATCAGCTGTAATGCTCATGGGATATTTCCTTATCAGACCAAACTTGTCCACTAGTCTTCTTATCAAGGCGTCAAGGTGGAAGAATAAGGAAATGTCCCAGAACAAAGTGAGTGTAGAAAATGAGGTAAGCAGTACTCAGGGTAGACAGGGTAGTCTTTCACAGCAACAAAAAGGCAATCTAGCAGTATAGCAGTTCATGGATAAACCATTAGAGTGGTCAGGAACAGGCAGAGGTCAGTAACAAAAGATAATCCAGCAGTTTAGCAGTTCGGGGTAAACCAGGCAGAGTAGTCAAACAGGTAGAGTTTAACAATGATAAGGCAATCCGGCAATTCAAGGGTTAAACAGGCAGAGTAGTCAGACAGGCCGAGTTCAGCAATATTAAGGCAATCCAGCAATACAAGTAATAAAGCACATAGGAGCACACACAGTAACACCTATACTTGGGCAGTACTTACATAGGCACCGATTCGCACCAAGGAGCTCAAAGGATCCAGCTTTAGAGGGGAAGAAACATACAGGCAGAGTAGTCAGACAGGTAGAGCTCAGCAATATTAAGGCAATCCAGCAATTCAATGGTTAAACAGGCAGAGTAGTCAGACAGGCAGAGTTCAGCAATATTAAGGAATCCCAGCAATTCAAGGGTTAAACAGGCAGAGTAGTCATACAGGCAAAGTTCAGCAATATTAAGGCAATCCAGCAATTTAAGGGTTTAACAGGCAGAGTAGTCAGACAGGCAGAGTTCAGCAATATTAAGGCAATCCAGCAATACAAGTAATAAAGCACCTAGGAGCACACACAGTAACACCTATACTTGGGCAGTACTTACATAGGCGCCGATTTGCACCAAGGAGCTCAAAGGATCCAGCTTTAGAGGGGAAGAAACATACTCACAGCAACCGCCGCATCCCTGGAAACAGCCTTCCAGTGTATGAGTTATTGGAGCTGCCTGTGCCTGATCCTGGAATCCAAGATCTTTTGAGGACTTTATAAGGACCAATATACAGAGGTCCCAATTTGTGACAAGGTTGACAAAAGAGCGGATGTGCCGGGTAGAGACCCAGACATGATCACCTGCAACAAAGGCATGAATACTGGCTCGATGATCATCGGCAACCCTCTTATATCTAGAGGTGGTTGAGTGTAACTGAGAGCGTATTCGTTGTCAATGGGTAGTGAGGTCAGTGAAGCAAAGTGATCCAGAAAATTTCCAGCTGCCCCTGAATCAATAAAGGCTTGAGCGTGAACAGAATTCTGAAGACAGGTAAGGGTAACAGGTACCAGAATCCGAGAAGAGTGAGGGGATTTAGTAGTGGCTACGCTTAGAGGTACCCCAGATTTATCCTCTAAGCATTGGGTTTTCCCTGCAGTATATCACAGTACTTGAGTTGGTGTGAGTTAGAACCACAATAGAAACTCAGTCTCAACCTCCTTCTTCTCTGTCTTTCAGATTCAGAGGGCTTAAGGTAAGAGAGATCCATGGGTTCCACTTCAGAGGTTACTGGAGGTGCTGAAGGGGTAGAGGATGGTCTAGAGACTGGATGAGTAGGAAGATGAGAGGGAAGGATTCTGCAAGTTCTTTCTCTCTCAGCTTGTCTTTCCTGAAAGCGAGAATCCAGACTGATGCAAAGTGTTATGAATTCATCCAGGGAAGATGGAACATCACGATAAGTGAGCTCATCCTTGATACGCTCATGCAGGCCTCTCCTGAAGGCCGCATTGAGAGCACTGCCATCCCATCAGGTCTCATGTGCCAAGGTGCGAAACTCAATGGCGTATTGTGCCACAGATCTATTGCTCTAGCGAAGATCCAAGAGAGAGTACTCTGCAGCAGCAGTGCAGAAGATAATGCAGAAATGAAAGCATCAGCATCGTTCAGGAGGTAAGCACTCTGTTCTAAAAGGGGAGAGACCCAGACTAGGACAGTGCGGATCAGGTCCAACAGACATCGCTGAATGCAGAGAACAATACGCTCTCCGTATTCAGCATTGCACCAGCAGCTCTTGTGAGCTGCTGGTGTAACGCTGCCCCCTGCAGACTCATGGCCAATCGGCCGTCAGCAGGGGGGTGTCAATCAACCCGATCATACTTGATCGGGTTTGAATTCCGGCGATTCCTGTCCGCCTCATCAGAGCAGGCGGACAGGATTATGAAGCAGCGGTCTTTAGACCGGTGCTTCATAACTGGTGTTTGTGGCGAGCCTGCAGGCTTGCCAGAAACACAGGGCATCAAGCTCCGTACAGAGCTTGATAGATAGGCCCCATAGCCTCAAGTTTAGAATTCACATTCTGCAAGTGTATGGCGTGGGTTCCCAGTGTCTGTCCCTGAAGAGAGACTGCTCTTACTACCTCATTTAGGTCCATGGCCCAAGTATAATGTAATGCTTGGCCAGTAGTCTTCTTATTCTGGCTTCAAGGTGGAAGGATAAGGAAATATCCCAGAACAAAGTGAGTGTAGAAAATGAGGTAAGCAGTACTCACTGTAGACAGGGTAGTCCTTCAGGGCAACAGAAAGGCAATCCAGCAGAATAGCAGTTCATGGATAAACCAATAAAGTGGTCAGGAAGAGGCAGAGGTCAGAAACTAAAGATAATCCAGCAGTTTAGCAGTTCAGGGGTAAACCAGGTAGAGTAGTCAGACAGGCAGAGTTCGGCAATGATAAGTCAATCTGGCAATTTAAGGGTTAAACAGGCAGAGTAGTCAGACAGGCAGAGTTCAGAAATATTAAGGAATTCCAGCAATTCAAGGGTTAAACAGGCAGAGTAGTCATACAGGCAGAGTTCAGCAATATTAAGGCAATCCAGCAATTCAAGGGTTTAACAGGCAGAGTAGTCAGACAGGCAATCCAGCAATACAAGTAATAAAGCACCTAGGAGCACACATAGTAACACCTATACTTGGGCAGTGAATGAAAGTTATGCAAGTACTTACATAGGTGCCGATTCGTGCCAAGGAGCTCAAAGGATCCAGCTTCAGAGAGGAAGAGATGTGCGGCTCACAGCAATCGCCGCGTCCCTGGTAACAGCCAGGGCGGTGGAAGGGAGCGGCGTGACATCAGCTCTTTTACAAACAGCTCTTTTGCACCCATAAAAAATAAAAAAAATTCTAATCTAAAAAATAATTGCCTAAAGATGGATATGTATGTATGTATAAATATAAATATATATATATATATATATATATATATATATATATATATATATATATATATATATATACTGTATAAATATATATGTGTGTGTGTGGACATATGTATGTATGTATTTATATGTGTATGTATGTATTTACAGACATATATACACATATAAACACAGAAATACATATATACACAATTATAAACATACATAAGTGCATTTAAGTAGATGAAAACATGTAATATATTTATGCAATATTCATATTTAATAAAGTGTTTTACTGTGTATTTACTGTTAATATTTCACATTCAAATGTTCTGCACATAGAGGTATATGTTCTATGTATTTTTAGATGTGCTATTTCCTATGCAAATATTTACATTGATTTAATTTTGAGACATGGAGGATTTTAATTTCAGTTTTTTTTATCTCCCCACATAATTTTAATGAATTTATATATATATATATATATATATATATATATACACCATACACACATTTAGACATATATATATATATATATATATATATATATATATATATATATATATATAGTATATAATAGCTCTTGCCAGTCAAACATCTTGTCATATACTATATGCCTTTTAACCCTTATCTTTTTTTTATTAATAATTATATGAATAGCTTTTATCAGATAATGTATATTTGAGTGTAACACTTTATTTTATTGTATTATGTTGTGTTTGGTTCACTTTTATTAGTGCAAATATAGTAATCTGATAATAATCAGTATGAATAGAAGAATATAGGGCATGCAGGCCCCTAAAGCTTTAAGCATATAAACATACAAAAGCGTATACAATATCACCTATGTCTATATATGTTGTACACATCTATAATGACTGTCGACATTTTGGTATGGGTGAGGAGGAGTATGAGAAGGAAAGAAGGGGTAGGTTGAGGGGGAGAAGGAAGAGGATCGTCAGCCTTATTAATGATATTTGAAGTCGAACTAAAATTAACCGTTATGAAAGTGTCCTGACATTGGGTGACCAGGTAGTGTCATAGCGCGTGCTCCAGTCAGCCCAGATAAGTTCAAATAAGTCTGCTTTATTAAGGGTGTGGAATATATTTTTCTCCATCGTGTAGATGTATGCCATCGTATTTATTATCATGGGCCAGCTTGGAGGGTCACACTTTTCCAGGCCTTGGCTATTGCTGCTTTGGTTGCCGTTAAAAGGTATATACATAGATATGCCTGATGTTTGAGCAAGGCATGTATACCAATGTGGAGAAGAGCATTGGAAGGGGATTTGGGTAATGTTATACCTAGGCCAGATAATACCCAGAAACAAATGTTCCATAATGGGGTCAATTTAGGGCAGTCCCACCATATGTGCAGGGTGTATACTATCCGTCCGCAATTACGCCAACACAAGGGTGAGGTAGATCCATACATTTTATTAAGTCTTGTAGGTATATAGTACCAGTGTGTTAACAACTTATAGAACGTTTGAAAAGTGTGACACAGTGTAAGACCTTTCTGGTGAGGATAATAGTAAATTGCCATGTTTGCGGGGAGATAGTGGTATTTAAGTATGACTCCCATTTAAGTAAATGAGGTAGCTTATTTTCACTGTCTGTGTTGCCTATTAGGGATTAATGCAGAGACAAAGGTCTGCATAGTCTGTTGCCCTGCTGCCAAGTAGTTTCCCATAATGTACGGGGGCGAGACAATTCGGGCTTAAAACCCCAACTGGTCAGAAAGCTCCTCAATCTGGTATATTCAAATGTCATGTATTGGGGCAATAAGGAGTCGGTTTTAAGTTCTTCTAGTGTGAGAAAGCGAGGGGTCGAGGGGGAGGACCATAGGTCCAAAACCACTTGCACTCCTATTTGCCTCCATCTTTGGGGGTGAGAGTCAGGTAGACCTAGAAGCAGGCCAGTAAGGGATGTGACCGGTGAGGGGTGTGGGGCAATATGGGGATAGTGGGATAGTCTTATCCCACATCGCGAGACATTCGCATATGATAGGATTTGTAATGTTTCTGGTTCGGCGTGCATGGGGGGGGGGGGGGGAGCTAGATTAAGTCCGGTAAGTTTATGTGGCATGAAAGCGAAGCCTGTTCTATGACTTTCCATTTACTGGGTGATTGTATTGCCCCCTATTGTGTAATATGTGTTAACATCGCTCCTTCGTAATAGCGAAAAATAGAAGGGGAGGCTATCCCTCCACAATGCAGGGGGCTCTGTAAACTTTTACGTGCCACTCTAGGGGTTTTATGTTGCCATATATATTTTGTGAACTCACTCTGGAATTGATGCAGTAGGTATCCAGGGACTCTAATTGGGAGACACCTAAAAAGGTACGTTATATTGGGCAAAAATTACATTTTGAGGGCAGTTAATCTACCTATCCATGATATGTATGTGTAATCCCATCTGTCTTTCAGTGTGCATAATTCAGATAGCAAGGGTAGATAGTTATCTTTAATCATCTGTGGTATTTTAGTTGATATTTTGACTCCTAAGTGAGAGACAAAGTTGCCAACACAATTCATTTTATATTGGGTTCTGAGGGTTTCAACCTTACCTTGGGGTAGGCCCCATGTGAAGACTTCCATTTTGTATAAATTTAATTTATAAAGGGACATATGACCAAATGATTTAAGGTTGTCTTTTAATCTGGGAAATGAGGGTAATGGGTCTGAAGAGAAGATTGTAACATCATCGGCAAATAATGCTATTTTGTGGTTTGTGCAATGCAAGGTTATTCCATCTATCTCTTTGTCCGACCTAATTTGTTCCGCAAGGGGTTCAAGGGGTTCAATCGCCAGAGCAAATAGCAGCGGCGAAAGGGGACATCCTTGTCTGGTACCATTAGAAATTGAGAAAGGGAGTGAATGAAATCCTAATCCTTTAACCGTCGCTGTGGGTGAAGAGTATAGTGCTTGAATAGCTTTCAAGGCGTTTTTCAGGAAACTAAAGTCTCCAAGGACCTCCAACAAATAACTCCATCAAAGGCTTTCTCTGCATCAAGTGATATGACAGAGAATGGCCTATTCAATCTGGTAGATTCAGTACAAATGTTGAGCAAGCGCCTGGTATTGTCAGGTCCTTCATGGTTAGGTATGAAGCCTACTTGGTCTAGGTCAATAAGGTGGGGAAGCAGCGCGGATATACGGTTAGCTAATAATTTGGCATAAATTTTGACGTCTAAATTAATCAAGGAGATCGGCCTATAGCTAGAGCAAAGGGATGGGTCTTTTTGGGGTTTTGGGATAGTTATTATTGCAGCTTCTAAAAACTCCCTGGCAAATTTTCCTTCTTCACTGGCCTGGATAAAAAAACTTTAGGAGTAGAGGCGCTAATTCCGTGATATAGGTTTTATAGAAGATTGCCGGATATCCATCCGGACCCGGGGCTTTAAAGGCTTTCATATATTTGATAACATTTTTAATATCTTTTATTGTAAAGGGGTGTCATGATCCGGTGTACATGCGCTCAGGAAACAGACCCTTGGGGCAGTGGTAGGGATTTGAAGACACCGACCCCTGACCCGGGGAAGAGTATCCTGGACGTGGATAGATGATATTCTGTGATTCATGGTTGCTAGAAGTTATTGAAGAATTAATGGAGGGTGCAATATTTGTTTACAATATATTCTGGCTTCACTGTGAGTTATAATTAGTTAACAGGAGTAGCTGCAGGATTCAATGAGAGAAATATATAGCAATGTTCAGGCTCCAGAGTAAACAGGTAGAAGTTTGATACTTAGATGCAAACTAAGGTTTGTTGTAGGTTCACAGTACATAATATTTTATAAGGTTGTATGTCAGGGTTAAACACAGCAGCACAAGTGATAAACAAGTTGCTAGTCTTAGGCATTAATTACTGTTTTGTGCATATATATGCAAACCAAGGTTTGTTGCAGGTTCACAGTTCATAATATTATGTAGAGCTGTATATCAGTATAAGCAGAGTATCACAAATGAGACAAGTTGTAAGTCTTAGGCATTAATTACTGTTTTGTGCATATATATGCAAACCAAGGTTTGTTGCAGGTTCACAGTTCATAATATTATGTAAAGCTGTATATCAGTATAATCAGAGCAGCACAAGTGATAGACAAGTTACAAGTCTCAGGCATTAATTACTGTTTGATCAAACTAGGTTTGTTGCAGGTTATTTCAGCAATGACAACTAGAAGCAGATACATAGTTATACAGTTCTGAGTAAGATGATGTTATTGTAATTAGAGAGTGATGGTAAGCAAAAGCATAGTTGATTTATAATAAAGTTCAGAGATTGTTAAGTAGCTGTGTCCAGGAAACAGAATGGAGATATTTTTGATACTTGCGGTTTGATGATATTTAGCATAGGTATTAGAAAATGTTGTATCTTGGAATAGTTGGTAAGTTTAAGCAGGGAACTGACACAAGCCTCTGTTGTTCAGGATCACACTTCAATGTTAATGCAAAGCACATTAGACCTGAGAAGGCTTAAAAAGAGGCTGAGGTAATCAGGTGCATGAATGATTAATCAGGCAGGCAAGCAAGCTGAATGTGAATACTGCCCAAATGCAGCAGTCAGAGAAGGAAGTCTTAAAGGGATAGTGACATTAGGCTGAGATATGTTACAGATCGCCCTCCTCAAAGGCGACCTCCGGGCGCCCAACACAATCCAAAAGGAGAGAGAGAACAAAAATGATATGAAGACCCGGTAGTAGGTGTATGGAGGTAGTGAGTCCAATCGGAAATCAAGAAAGGAGGGTTGGAGATCTCTTGAAAAAGTTGAATGACAAAGTAAAGGCCATGTAATTCAGGTATCAAAAGATCTTGACAATGATGAGAGCAAAACTTGAAGTCAACTTTTTTGTAGTCATCGTGAGAATGCATGAACGTAACATACAATGAGCTTCCTACCACAGAATCATCCTGAGGGTAGATAGGCGGATGTTCTTCATGATAGATGACCATGTACATAGCCAATGAAAAGGCAGCCAGTCCTAGAGATATGAATAGGCTTTCCTCAGCTTCAGAAATAGAGATGCAGCATTCTGGATTGATAACCAGATTAAGCACCTTTGGGTCAGAGATTTGAGTATCCTCAAAATTAACCTCTTGGCTGAGGATTAGATATACTCCAAAAGAAAAAGCTATAGCCACTTCTAACGCAATAGCAGGGCTTTCTTCAAAGTAGGAGATAGGAGTGTAGAGTGCAAGATTTGTCCAGTTATTGCCATCTTCTAATTCAATATGAAATGTCTCCTTACTGGATTCAGAATCAAACGTGTCCTCACTAAGAATAGGTATATGAATGCCCACACCAGGGCAAGGTTCAGGAATACCCACATCTGGGCAAGGTTCAGGAATATCCTCAATAGGATCAAGTGTAGGAATGCCCATGCCAGGGCAAGGTTCAGAAGTACCCACATATGGGCAAGGTTCAGGAATATCCTCAGTAGGATCGGGTGAAGGAATGCCCATGCCATGGCAAGGTTCAGGAATATCCCCAATAGGATCAAGTGTAGGAATGCCCATGCCAGGGCAAGGTTCAGAAGTACCCACATCTGGGCAAGGTTCAGGCATATCCTCAGTAGGATCGGGTGAAGGAATGCCCATGCCAGGGCAAGGTTCAACTATAGAGAAAGGAAAAGAACCCACTTTAGAGCCAGGAACCATACTCTCTTCTGAGTAGAGGGCAAGGCTTTCTTCAGGGTTCATAAACGAAGAATTAACAAGACCCACTTTACAGCCAAGAACCATACTCGCTTCTGAGTAGAGGGCATGGCTATCTTCAGGATCAAGTATTATTACACCCATTTCTGGGTTAAACAAAGGAATACCCATACCAGGGTTAAAAACAGGAGAGTCCACCTTGATGTCAGGTTTAGTAGTATAATCATGGAAAACAGGAACAGGAATGGGCACTGGGGAATCTTCTTGAAGAACTTTTGTACAAGTTTCAGGGTCAAGAATGACCACTTGCGAACTTGGTTCAAAGTTGTCCTCACAGGATTCAGTATCATAAATTCCTGTACAGGAAACTGATGTAGTAGAAAATGTAGGTTGATGCAAAGTATCTCCCAAGGGAAACAATTTCTTAGATGCAGTAACAGAAGAATTTTGAGAAGGTGAAGTGTACTGAAATATGCCACACTCAGGTAGATGCGGAGGAATTGTGATACAAGATTCTGACTGAGAAGTTATCTGGAGTTCAGCAGGCATGCTTATTTGAGTTTGAATATCAGAGCTAAATTCTCCAGGGATTATCTCTGGTAAACTGAAAGGTTGTATATCTGGAACAAAATTATCTTTTACTTCTAGCACAGGGTTTACAGGCAATGAGGCATCATGAGAGGGATATGAGAAATCAACAGTTGGAAACAGTGTTTGTATTTTTTGTAGAGTCTGAGAAGAGATACCATTAGATGCTTTAAGAACAGACTGATAGTGACTATAGACATCATCCAGCTCGGTGTTGACAGTGTCATGAGGCAAGAGAGGGTCTGGTACAACAGAAACTAAAACAGGGGAATCAGGCTGAGTTTCCTATTTGCACTTCTGATTTTCTGTGGGCAGAAAGACTTTTTTCTTCTTTTTCTTAGAGAGCTTAGATAACTGATATTTCTTCCCAGTATGAGGCTTCTTAGGTTGCTGCTATTGTGGCTTGTAGTAAGGTTGAGAACAGAAATCCTCTTCATCACTGGATGCATAATTCTGATGTGATAAATCAGCATAGTAGTTGAGGGGACCTTTTCTCCAAACAGCAGTCTGTAAACCAGATGTCTTTTCTTCCAGCTCTGAATCTGTCCAATCTAACAAATCCATGGTAATATCAGAAATAGGAAGATCAGTATTTCCATGAGAGGTTTCATGATGGGAGCTGTCTGTATCATCCATATTGTAAATATAACAACCAAGGATGTCATTATAGCCAATAGGTTGAGGTTTTGTCTGAGTTTGTGGCGAATTAAAGTTGCGCTCATACCAGTCTAATGCCAGTTCAGCTGGATCTGTGAAGTCATCCTCCTTGTTGACATATTCAGACTCAGAATCAGTATCACCAGGATAGGAATCACAAACAGGAGGAGTAGATGGTATTCTGGAACAGTAGTCCTGTCTCTTTAAATCTTTAAAGGTCTGAATTTTTTCTGCTGAATCTATGAATGCATTCTCTTCAGTTACATAGTCAGACTCAGAATCAGTTTCACCAAAATGAAAATCACGAACATGAGGAACAGATGAAATTCTAGAAAAGTGGTTCTATCTCTTTAAATCTTTAAAGATCTGAATTTTTTCTGCTGAAGCTATGGTTAAATCCTCTTCATTTTCATAGTCAGATTCAGGATCAGTTTCACCAAAATGGTAACCACGAACATGAGTAGAGGATAGTCTAGAATAGGAGTACTGTGTCTTTAAATTTTTTAAAGTATGAAAATCTTCTGTTTTTCCTTTAGGGATTGCTTGGGTCTGAGATATGTTGTATTTTTTTATTTTCCTTTGAGGGTCGGTGCATCCACTACCACTGCGGATCCCTTTTTTAGGCATTAACATTCTGTCATGATCTGGTGTACATGCGCTCAGGAAACAGACCCTTGGGGCAGTGGTAGGGATTTGAAGACACCGACCCCTGACCCAGGGAAGAGTATCCTGGACGTGGATAGATGATATTCTGTGATTCATAGTTGCTAGAAGTTATTGAAGAATTAATGGAGGGTGCAATATTTGTTTAAAATATATTCTGGCTTCACTGTGAGTTATAATTAGTTAACAGGAGTAGCTGCAGGATTCAATGAGAGAAATATATAGCAATGTTCAGGTTCCAGAGTAAACAGGTAGAAGTTTGATACTTAGATGCAAACTAAGGTTTGTTGTAGGTTCACAGTACATAATATTTTATAAGGTTGTATGTCAGGGTTAAACACAGCAGCACAAGTGATAAACAAGTTGCTAGTCTTAGGCATTAATTACTGTTTTGTGCATATATATGCAAACCAAGGTTTGTTGCAGGTTCACAGTTCATAATTTATGTAGAGCTGTATATCAGTATAAGCAGAGTATCACAAATGAGACAAGTTGTAAGTCTTAGGCATTAATTACTGTTTTGTGCATATATATGCAAACCAAGGTTTGTTGCAGGTTCACAGTTCATAATATTATGTAAAGCTGTATATCAGTATAATCAGAGCAGCACAAGTGATAGACAAGTTACAAGTCTCAGGCATTAATTACTGTTTGATCAAACTAGGTTTGTTGCAGGTTATTTCAGCAATGACAACTAGAAGCAGATAAATAGTTATACAGTTCTGAGTAAGATGATGTTATTGTAATTAGAGAGTGATGGTAAGCAAAAGCATAGTTGATTTATAATAAAGTTCAGAGATTGTTAAGTAGCTGTGTCCAGGAAACAGAATGGAGATATTTTTGATACTTGTGGTTTGATGATATTTAGCATAGGTATTAGAAAATGCTGTATCTTTGAATAGTTGGTAAGTTTAAGCAGGGAACTGACACAAGCCTCTGTTGTTCAGGATCACACTTCAATGTTAATGCAAAGCACATTTGACCTGAGAAGGCTTAAAAAGAGGCTGAGGTAATCAGGTGCATGAATGATTAATCAGGCAGGCAAGCAAGCTGAATGTGAATACTGCCCAAATGCAGCAGTCAGAGAAGGAAGTCTTAAAGGAAGTCTTAAAGGAATAGTGACATTAGGCTGAGATATGTTACAAGGGGGCTGTAAGGGATACACAATGTTCATCTGATAGAGTCGGGAGTCTCAAGTGATCTAAGAACCCACAAATTTCTGGTTAGTGAATGATCTGATGTCTCTTCTAAATTGTATAATCTTGGATAAAAAATTCCGGAGCCAAAGCTCTCAATTTCGGGTTGACAGCCTGTGACAGAGGAGAGAGACCTGAGTGAAGACCCCAAGAGGTGAGGAGAGTTAGTCCCTGAGGAAGAGAGGTGATTACATGAGTTTGGTTGTCTTTTGTGACCACCAGATTCGTGGGGTGCCCCCAATGGTATTTAATATTGGCTTTCCTGAAGGACGAAGTGGTAGGTTTTGCGATATTGTAGTGTGTGCGCTGATAAATCCGGTAGAAGCAGAATGTCTCTGAATTTTTCTGAAAGAGGTGTTTTTTTGAAGGCAGCCTGCATCAATCTGTCTTTGTAAATATAGCTGTGGAAGCAGACTATTACGTTGCGTGGTTTTTCCATGGGAACAGACCTAGCTCTCAAGGCTCTATGGGCTCTTTCCATAGAGTCAACCAGTCCCTCTGGGGTGCCTATCAGTTCTATATAGAGTTCTCTTAAAAAGGCTTGTAGATCAGAGTCCCAATATTCTCCGAGATACCTCTAAACCATATGTTGTTTCTACGGGATCTGTCCTCAATGTCAGCCATTTTAAACTCTAGTTGAGTTAACTGTTCCACCAGGTTTTCAGTGTATGATAGTAAACTGGTCTGATCTACCACCATGTCGTCTTATTTACGTTCAAGTGCGTCAACTCTCTCGCCTATCTCAGATATATATTTTTTCAGTTCTGCAGAGGAGCGCTGGATCTCCTGTGTGATAGAACGTGTCTGGTTGGTAAGCATTTTCTGTAGAGTGGACTTTGTGATATAGTGGTGTGATGGCGTTTCTGAATGTCTGCTCGATAGGGATTCTTCATTCAATGATTCAGGGTCACTTAACTCTGTATTTGGATCAGCCATGGGTTCTTTTCCAGATTGAGTGAAATGGTCATATACCGTCTTTTTAGTAACAGTAGGGGTCTTCACTTGTCTCCTAGAGGTATGAGGCATGTTGCTGTCAATTTTGAGAGCAAGTTCCTGGTAAAAAATTTAGTTATACAATAGTGCTGCAAAGTTATCCTGAAAATAAAAAGCACTCCAAAATCATAACAAGTGATCCTTATTACATATATTTTGCTGCGGAGCAGGGGTAGGTGGCACACCCTCCAAACCTAGAACATCTTGGTTCTAATCATGAAATGAGAGAGGGCGGGGCCGGGTCCATCCTATCCGTAGTGGTTATCACAGCAACCTAATAGCCTATAGCATATCAATTATCTGTAGAGGCCTAATAAGGTTACAAATATTCACAGAAGATGTGGTCTCCACAGACCCCTGTGCACCTCAGGGAAAAGGGGATACGACCAGGAGGAAGGGGAAAGGGGGAGGGGAAGTGACCAACCCAGACAAGCTGGGCCGGAAAGGAGGAGGTGCGAGGGAATCCAAAGTAACCCGTCTCCACTTATGAGCCTTACTATCTGCTCTGACACAATTTACAATGCAAATATGATATACAGTAGAGCAAAACAAGGTATTAAGCTACATAGTGTGTAAGACTGAAACCAGTTCAATAATCAAATCCCTAGACTGTTTTAGTTGCTGGATAAGATGTCTTGAATAGGGCTATAATCTGGTGTTATAAGATATAGGTAGGAGTGGCAAGTAGATGATACTGTTATATAACTCTACCTTTTGGGTCTAAAAAGCAATAAAGGTATTATGTATAATAGGCAGCGAAATAATACTACACTTCAGGGTAGGCCCTGAAGACAATAAAGCTGGCGTAGCAGCTGAATAACAATCAAAAACAGTAAAGCTGAAGCAACAAACTAAGGCTACTGGCAGTTCACTTATTAGCCTTATTAAAAAATAACCAGCAGTCAATGACTGAACTTTTGCTATGAATGGGGGTAACTCTCAGTGTGGGGTAGGCTGATTACCTCTTATGTAGAAATTTGAGGCCAAAGGTATTAAGTTAGAGGTAGGCCGAATGAGGTCTAGGAGAAACCTAGATATTGTGAGCTTGCTTAACCCCTTAATGACAACTGACGTACCAGGTACGTCATGCAAAAACTAACTGTTAATGACAATAGACGTACCTGGTACGTCAGTTGTCTAACAGAGTGCTGGAAGTGATCACAATCACTTCCAGCAGCTCTGAGGGTATTGCAGTGATGCCTCGATATGGAGGCATCCTGCAATACCCCTTTACAAGCCTCCGATGCAGAGAGAGCCACTCTGTGGCCCTCTCTGCACCGGTAGTGATGGTGCCGATGGTGCCTTTGTCCGGTGGGAGGAGGGAGCGCGTGCGCACGCGTGCACGATGCGCGCGCACATGCACGGGTGCGCGTGTGCACGTGGACGCGCATGCACGTGGACGCGCGTGCACGTGCGCGCATTAGCCACACTGACACCAATGAAGGAAGGGGGAAAAAAAAAAGTTAAAAAAAAAGTTAAAAAAAAAGTTTTTTTTTTACATATAAAAGGATCTGGGAGGGGGAGGGGTGGGGGTATTGTGGGGGGGCTGCTACACTACAGAAATAATTAAAAATACAAATAAAAGTTATAAATAAAATTAAAATAGTTTGGTTTGTGGGGCGGTAAACTCTTATTTAGTACTGGCAGACTTTCTGCCAGTACTTAAGATGGCGGTAACAATTGTGGGGTGGGGGAGGGAAGAGAGCTGTTTGGGAGGGATCAGGGGGTGGGATGTGTCAGGTGGGAGGCTGATCTCTAAAATTAACCCTGCAAGCTCCCTACAAGCTACCTAATTTAACCCCTTCACTGCTGGGCATAATTCACGTGTGGTGCGCAGCAGCATTTAGCGGCCTTCTAATTACCAAAAAGCAACGCCAAAGCCATATAAGTCTGCTATTTCTGAACAAAGGGGATCCCAGAGAAGCTTTTACAACAATTTCTGCCATAATAGCACAAGCTGTTTGTAAATAATTTCAGTGAGAAACCTAAAATTGTGAAAAATGTAAAGTTTTTTTTTTTATTTGCTCGCATTTGGCGGTGAAATGGTGGCATAAAATATACCAAAATGGGCCTAGATCAATACTTGGGGTTGTCTACTACACTACACTAAAGCTAAAATTAACCCTACAAGCTCCCTACAAGCTCCCTAATTAACCCCTTCACTCCTGGGCATAAAACATGTGTGGTGCGCAGCGGCATTTAGCGGCCTTCTAATTACCAAAAAGTTACCACAAAGCCATATAAGTCTGTTATTTCTGAAAAAGGGGATCCCAGAAACATTTACAACCATTTGTGCCATAATTGCAGAAGCTGTTTGTAAATAATTTCAGTGGGAAACCTAAAGTTTGTGACAAAATTTGTGAAAAAGTGAACTTTTTTTTTTTTTTATCGCATTTGGCGGTGAAATGGTGGCATGAAATATACCAAAATGGGCCTAGATCAATACTTTGGGATGTCTTCTAAAACAAAATATATACATGTCAAGGGATATTCAGGTATTCCTGACAGATATCAGGGTTCCAAAGTAACTAGCGCTCATTTTGAAAAAAAGTGGTTTGGAAATAGCAAAGTGCTACTTGTATTTATTGCCCCATAAATTGCAAAAAAAGCAAAGAACATGTAAACATTGGGTATTTCTAAACTCAGGACAAAATTTATAAACTATTTAGCATGGGTGTTTTTTGGTGATTGTAGATGTGTAACAGATTTTGGGGGTCAAAGTTAGAAAAAGTGTGTTTTTTTCCATTTTTTCCTCATATTTTATCTTCTTTTTTTTTTTAGTAAATTATAAGATATGATGAAAATAATGGTATCTTTAGAAAGTCCATTTAATGACGAGAAAAACGGTATATAATATGTGTGGGTTCAGTAAACGAGTAAGAGGAAAATTACAGCTAAACGCAAACACTGCAGAAATGTAAAAATAGCCATTGTCATTAAGGGTAAGAAAATTGAAAAATGGTCCGGTCATTAAGGGGTTAATTTGATACAGATCTATAGGACCCCCAAGAACCAAATAAGACTTTATAGCTGTGTTGGATAGGTCTAGAAGCAAAGTCAGCTATAAACAGGATAAAAAGTCTAATGTACTGATCCACTTGGGCTCTCAGGGTTGATAGAATTAGGTGTGCTCCTTAAAGGGTTAGGGGAGAGAGTCTCTCAATTGGGCCTCTTGATGTGCCTGTGTGGCCAGAGGGATGATGGTCAGTGGGTATTCAGGGCAACACTGTAACTGTCGCAGCAGTAAATTAAATAGTCCAAAGGGTATATACATGGACAGTTACAGTAATGAAGAAGTGTATCAGTGGTTCCTAGTAAGAATTGTCACTGGTGCAAAGGGTAATTGAGGTTGGCGAGAGCCCCTATTCTGGGGTCACTGTTGCATACAAGTGATAAGGGAAGGTTGTGCATGGGGATTACGCTGAAAACTCTGGAGCAGCTTATTTAGATAGCCAGAGGCATTTTGTGAGGCAAGATGATAGGGCTTCTGAAACTTTTATATCTTTGTAGTTCTACTAGTTGGCAAGTAGCAGCAGTAAATATTAATCGGAGCTAGAAGCAATGTACTGGCCTTTGAGACCTATATCACCAGATAGGGCCAATAAGTTTCTAAGAAAGTACTAGTCAGGGCAGGGGCCCTGTCCTTAACCATGTGGCGTGCCTGTAGGCCCAGGGGAGTTAGTAGCTCCTTCAGATCAGTCCGAAATCTGTGGCCCCCAGCAAGGGATCAGTAGGGCTTTGCACAGGTAATGTAATTGCTCAGGGGGTAAGAAGTAGAGCCAGATGCCTCTTGGGGTATATAATACAAAAATACTGTAGTGTTACCTTACGTCGGTCCACGTGGTTGCTGGGCTCTGGATCCGCTCTTATCAATACCTCCCCAGGATAAAGGGAGGCCGCAGTACTTGGCCCCAGTATGAGGATGTCAAGCAGCTTCTGGGTTCTTACCCCACACTCTTTTCTTTTTAGGGGAGAGCAAAACCATCCCAGTAATTGGGCTCCTGAAACTTGTTGTAGACCCCGGAGTCAAAATGGCGACCGTTTGCGCCACATGCTTGTTAGCTGCAGTGCTGTGGATCAGGGCCGGATACGGGGACCTCAGAACACCTCAGGCGCCCCACAGACCCCACCACCATCAACACTCACTCGTTATGGCTGTCCCAGGGCCAGAGGCAAATAGTCGCTATCTGGTCTCCTTCTTCTTCCTTAGGTCTCTCACGATGCTGGTCTGGGTGGTCTGTATAGCTCCGGAGCAGAGCCCCGATCGTCCGGAGCCGCAATACCAATCGCTGGTGGGTGGCTGAAGGCCACCGTTGTTAGTCAGGTTCAGTTTAGCCAAGCCCTCCTTTCACGCTGTGTGAGATACTGGATCTGCACCTAGGTGGTAGCCCGTGACGCCAGTTAAGGGAGGCACCCAGGTAAAGGCTTCAAACCCTGTAGGCTAGCCTCCAGAGCGGAGCCCCGACCCTCCAGAGAGCTAGAGTATCCACAGTCTCACTCTTCTATGCTGTTTGCTGAGCTTCCTGCAGCCTGTGGTTAGTGAGAGGTCCAGTTTCAGCACAATACTCCTCCAAATCGACACCAGCCACCAGTTAGGTACTCTTAGGGTATGATAGCACCAATAATCCGGCTTTTGGAGTAGGTTAAATTGACCGTAAAATGACTTTAATTAGCTTTACTAGACGGAGCTCTCCTGGGACACGTCTGTTCAGCCTGACGGTTAACTCCGCCCCCTTGGTTCACTTTTTGTATCCCTTACACTTAAGGGGGCCGAGTTATCATTGTGTGAGCGGACATGATTCAATATTGCGGATCATGTCCGCTGCACATCGATAAATGCCGACAGCATACCCTCTCGGCATTTATCATTGCACCAGCAGTTCTTGTGAACTGCTGGTGCAATGCCGCCCCCTGCAGATTCGTGGTCAATCAGCCGCTAGCAGGGGGTGTCAATCAACCCGATTGTATTCGATCAGGTTGATTTCTGGCGATGTCTGTTCGCCGCCTCAGAGCAGGCAGACATGTTATGGAGCAGCAATCTTTAGACCGCTGCTTCATAACTTGTGTTTCCGGCGAGCCTGAAGGCTCGCCAGAAACACAGGACATCAAGCTCCATACGGAGCTTGATAAATATGCCCCTAGGTCTTCACACAAGCTATTTTAGTTTATGCTCAAGTGGATGCATTTAATTTCCACTTGTAATATGCACGGAAGTTAGCGGGGACGCTATATTTGTTATTGCAACCCGAGCCACTTGTAATCTAGCCCTGTATGTTTAAAAGAGAACTTTATCAATATGTACAATAAAAAAATAAACTTAAGTGGGGACTTCCATCGGTAATGTTATGGTAGCTGATATCTTTAGCTCACACCATCCAGCATCACACTTCACACATTTTGTGATATAAAGCATCACTGAGTTCATCAAACTGTTATGGATTAAGCCTCCTTCTACAGCTAAAGTCGTTGATTGTGGTGATACTATAGGCGGGTGGGAAGAGTATAGGCTGAATACAATCCAACACTCCCTCTCCTGTAGAGGGTTTAAACCACAGCAGTAGGTGCCTTATGTTAATTCTATTTATTTCATATTTCAGAAGGGCACAAAGCATTGATCGTGTTAACTTCTACCTATGTGTGAGGCTAAGATAGTTTACAGTAATGTGAGTGAGGTAATGCAGGCAATGCAGAAAATCCTCCATGAGCTGTTTCTCTTGCATTTAGGAGAGAACATGACAAATATGTCTCCAAGCACTGATTCTATGTGTGGGGACAGAGCAGCGGTGACATCTACTTAATCCCCTATAAAGTATTTTGGTTGTACCTTGTCAGTGGTTTTGGAACCTGAATTGAACCAGAGCAAAGAGGGACAGACCTGCTGCAGAAATATTTTATAGTTATGGTAAAGTTTCCAATTCGTATAATCAAATCCAGAATGGAAATGATATTTTAGCAGACTTTAATTCATCCATTTTAATGAAGATGCACTATAACTTACTTTATAATATAGCGATGAAATTCTAATACCCTGCCTATTTCAAAAGTTATTTTAACTGTTCTCCAATTGGTGCTCCAGCCATTTGGCACTCACCCATTTTTTAACAAATGTCGCTAGATCACCGATTGGAGAACAGACAAAAAAAAGTTACTTTTGACGTGGGCAGCCAGAGAGCGGTGTATAAGAATTTTGTCGCTATAGCAATAAGTAAGTTATAGCGTATCTTCTGTGGAGGAGACTTGCTTAGTTCTCCTGGTATCATTAGTAGAAAAGTATACTCAGGTAGGCTCAGGAGCAGCAATGTATGGAACCTGGCTGCTCATTGGTGGCTGCACATAAATGCCTCTTGTCATTGGTTCCCCAGATGTGTTCAGCTAGCTCCCAGCAGTGCTTTGCTACTCCTTCAACAAAGAATACTAAGACAATGAAACAAATTTGATAATATAAATAAATTGGAAAGTTATTTAAAATCTCTATCTAAATAATGAAATATTAGTTATTAAAGTCTGCAATATTTTTTTATTTCATAAAAGAATTACATTGGTTTAAAATGTATTAGCCTAAATTAAATAATGCAAATACAAATTACATTGTATTGTTGCATATCATATTAAAAGCCAAGTATTGCTTTACAAATAGTAGTGACATTTCTGATCACTTCACCTATGCTGCCATCTTCTGGTACTAATAAGGCAATACAACAATTCACTATATAAAACAAACTGTTTTAGATATCCATCTTTTAGAAAAGAAAAAGTAACTCTACTGATTTCAGTCCCACTCTTCTCTATCCAACTATTAATCAGATAGTTTTCTTTTAGATATCATTAATTCAAAGTAAAATAAAAGTTGTATTACATTAGGCTCTTCTAAAATGTGCCATGGATACTTAAAAATTAAGTGGAAAAGCTGGTATATGACTTTATTGATAACTTTTTAGAATCCCACATCACAATAAAACATTTATTTATTTAATACTGAGAAATTAGTATTAATTGGTGTCTCCAGTGAGGGTCAAGGGGGCACTTGTCCCCCAGTATATAATGGTTGTCCTCCAATTGTAACAATCCCCCAGTATACTGTTTCCCCAGCACCACTCCACCAAGGACACACCCATACTCCACCCAGCCCCCCAATGCATGCTGCGAGCCCTCCTATGATATGTCAATCTTATCCAACACATCCACAGAGTCTTCAGTTCTGCCTGAGAGTAATCATAATATAACAAACATTTTAATTAGAACTGGTACCAATATAATTTCAGGTACCAAGGTCTTCTCTTTTACAAATGTATCTTCTGAAACCTTTCCATATCAGACTGCTATCCCACCCCTTCTATCCCAACCATTAATCCTTCACCAACTCACAGCAAAACCAACCACCAAAACCACCAAATTAACCTTAACCTCACCTTGCAGCTACCCCAGTAATTAATAATTATCCTTTTTAGCCTTAACTGTAACACAAACTCACTTCAATAAAAAAAGGACAGTGTCTATTTTTCTACAATGCTTTAAAACTGTGTTCACAGCTGACAGTTCAACTGCCCACTAACTTATTTTCCATTTTCAAATGTTGTGGCAGAAACAGAAAGTGCAACTCCGTACTGCATAAAGCCTAAAAGGCGCTGCAGGAAAATATTCAATTATAAGCATGTTTGAAGAAAAAAAATACTAAGAGATAATGAAATAAAAATTAAAGTTTCCTGATTCGGATAGAGCATATACATTTAATTTTAAGATAATTCACTTCTATTATCCAATTTACTTTGTTCTTTTGGTATCCTTTGTTGGGAAAGCATACGTACATACCCTCAGAAGTGGCAATGAATTTACTCACCAGTCACCTAGCTCCCAGTAGTGTGTTGTTGCTCTGGAGTTGATCTGGAGCTGACTTTATTTGGTTAATCACTTTGCTGGGGTTAAAAACATATACAAGGAAAAGTGCAATAAGAATATGCTCTCACATTTTAGATCATTTTCATTTTGCACTTTTATACTTTGACCTTTTCTTATTAAAAGCATTATGAGCTCCTACACAACGAGATCGGAGAGATCAGTGACAAGTTGGAAAAATAATAGACTAGGATAACAGGATAGAGACACGAACTATCGAGCAACCAGAATGCAACACTTACCTAGGTGACAATTCCAATGTGACTCTTTTGAGAAATGCTCATTACTGCACATACACAAGCACTTTTGTTTTACAGCATTTATGTTCTACATATTTACAAGCCAAAGCAGCAAACCACAGACTGGGGAGTGGCTAATATTTGACCCAGGACATACTTGAAAACGAGAGAAATCTCAATCTATCCTTCTTGGTAAAATATTTTATAAATAAAATAAATAAAATATTTAATTTAATCAAGTTTATATGTATATGAACATTTCTGCAACCTCTAACTGGCCCCACTACTCCACCTCCATCTTGCAAGGGAGATAGCAGGAACTCCTTTCATTTCTGCGCTGACCATAGACTCCAGCTGCAGCAATGTTTTTTGTTTGTTTTTTTGCAATTGAGGGGGTTGGACAAACAAACAGTCAGCTAGATTACGAGTTTTGCGTTATGAGTGAAAAAGCATTGTTATGCTTCATAACGCTGCTTTTTCCCTAACGCCGCTATTACGAGTCTTACAGGTATAGGTGTACTGCACACCTTTTTGGCCTTCTTGGTCCTTTTTCAATGGGACTTTCATAGCGCCGGTATTACGAGTTTGCCTGGAAGGCCAAAAAGTGAGCAGTACACTCTATAACCACAAGATCCGTAACGCCATCTAAAGTCAGTAGTTATGAGTTTTACGTTACAAAGCTGTAGCATAAAACTCATAACTAAAGTGCTAAAAAGTACACTAACACCCATAAACTACCTATTAACCCCTAAACCGAGGCCCTCCCGCATCGCAAACACTAATAAATTATTAACCCCTAATATGCCACTCCGGACATCGGTGCCACTTTAAAAATGTATTAACCCCTATTCCACAGCTCCCCGACATAGTCGCCGCTATAATAAACCTATTGACCCCTAAACCGCCGCTCTCCCGCATCACAAACACTATTTAAAGATTATTAACCCCTAATCTGCCGTCTGCCCACACCGCCGCTTTAATAAACCTATTAACCACTAAACCACAAGCCCCCCACAACGAAATATAATAAAATAAACTATTAACCCCTAAACCTCTGGTCTCCCACATCACTAAATCTACATAAATATATTAACCCTAACTTAACCCTAACTCTAAGCATAACCCTAACACCCCCTAACTTAAATATAATTAAAATAAATCTAAATTAAACTTAAAATTATTACCTAAATAATTCCTATTTATAATAACAAAATACTTACTTTTAATAAAAACCTAAGCTAGCTACAAAATAACTAATAGTTACATTGTAGCTATCTTAGGTTTTATTTTTATTTCACAGGTATGTTTGTATTTATTTTAACTAGGTAGACTAATCAGCCAATAGAATGAGAGCTCAATCCTATTGGCTGATTGGATCACACCCCCCTGTTGGATCAACCCCCCTGTTGGCAACCCATTGGCCGCGAGTCTGCAGGGGGCGGCGTTGCACCAGCAGCTCTTGTGAGCTGCTGGTGCAATGCTGAATACGGCGAACGTATTGCTCTCTGCATTCAGCGATGTCTTGCAGACCTGATCCGCACTGTCGGGTCAGGTCCGCAAGACATTTGATAAATAGGCCCCATTGTTTGATGTGCATAAGATTGTAATGTAAAATATTTTCATTATCTCCATTGTTAAACATATCTCTATACATATAAATCCATTTTTCTCTATGTATGTGTATGTGTGTCAATGTAAAATGCCTGCGTCAGCTTTTTTTTTTTCTTACACCCGAGATCTTGTATCTTTGAGCCCTTATAACTTTTGTGTGCAATATTTTTTTTATAATAATGTTTATTACACAGTGTTAATATGAGTGTAAGTGTACTTTGTAATGTATTTTTGAAGTGTTTCACGAAACTTTTTTGTTGTGGAAAAACATTAACTACAGCTCTTTGAGTGTGGAAAGGATTGTTGAGTAAAAGGCGAATGCGCGAACGCAATCGGGATTTTTTAAGACTTGTAATACCTGCGCAATGGAAATTGATTGCGAAAAGACCAAATCACGCGTGGAAAACTCATAACACGCTACTTGTAATCTTGCCGATAGAGTGCTAAGGATATGTGAATGCTCTTGAAACTTACCTAAGTTTACTCTTCAACAAAAGATACCAAAGAAAAATAGATAATATAATCAAATTGGATTTTTTTTAATTGCATGCTCTATCTTAATCATGAAAGTTTAATTTTTACTTTTATGTCCCACAAAGGGGCAATTCTGTTTACAAAGTATTCTTACCTCCACCACCAGACTTTGGATGAGTCAAACACCAGTAAAATTAATATTGATAAGTTTATTTTAAGATTCTTCTATAAAATGCCTGTGTTCTTTAAAATAGCTGCCTAAAAAAAACGAGGGCGTGGTGGAGTAGTACTGACACTGACTGTTCTAGGTAGCTATGAAACAAACACACACAGGTGTGATAGCATTTTATAGAAGAAGTGTTGTAGCTTTCCCAATTCTCAAATGTGCCAATAGTTTTATATTTAGAATTCAGTACACTTCCTTTACTCAAACCCGTATGGCATTTAGCTTTATTTGCTATTCTTGTGAACAAGAATGGTGCCTTAGTGTTATTATAGTGCAGGCTTTACATGCAATGCTTGGTTTGCCCACATGGGGTCACTAAATACTGCAAAGTTAGGCCTCGATCAGTCACAATTTTTTTTTTTTTTTTTATACTGCGTGATCATTTGCACACAGATTTTAAGAGCCTCAAAAAAGTCCTATTTCTCCTTTTGAGTCAAAAAGCTCTTGCAGAACACAACACTTTTTCAGATGACGTTTCAACAGCTTTTCATGACCATGGCCTCTAGTTATCAACGTGTATACTTTGCCTGCCTTCGCCGGCCCAATACGCCCGCCTAAGCTCGCCTACCATCGCCGCTGCGGACCTGAAAAATCTCGCCAAAGTTATCAATAAATCTGTCAAAAAGCCGCGCACCAAGTACGGGGCGATGAGCAGCGGACTGTGAAAGTTATCACTCATCCGATCTCGGTGCTCTTCGGCTTTTTGACAGCTTTATTGACAAGCTGTCACTAAGCACCCACACTAACTACACTGTTCTACCCCCTATACCGGCGCCCCCGGAGCACCCCACAACTAAATAAAGTTATTAACCCCTAAACCGCCGCTCCTAGACCCCGCCACAACTCTTATAAATGTATTAACCCCTAAACCGCCGCTCCCGGACACCGCCGCCACCTACATTATACTTAGTAACCCCTATCCTGCCCCCCTATACCGCCGCCACCTATAATAAAGTTATTAACCCCTATCCTGCGGATCCCGGACCTCGCCGCAACTAAATAAATAGTTTAACCCCTAAACCGCCGCTCCCGGACCCCGCCACAACCTATATTAAACTTATTAACCCCTAATCTGCCCCCCCTAGACCTTCGCCACCTATAATAAATTTATTAACCCCTATCCTGCCCCCCTATACCGCCGCAACCTATAATAAATTTATTAACCCCTATCCTGCCCCCCCTACACCGCCGCCACTATAATAAAATTATTAACCCCTAAACCTAAGTCTAACACTAACCCTAACACCCCCTAACTTAAATATCAATTCAATAAATCTAAATAATATTTCTCTTATTAACTAAATTAATCCTATTTAAAACTAAATACTTACCTTTAAAATAAACCCTAATATAGCTACAATATAAATAATAATTATATTGTAGCTATCTTAGGATTTATTTTTATTTTACAGGCAACTTTCAATTTATTTTAACTAGGTACAATAGCTATTAAATAGTTATTAACTATTTAATAGCTATCTAGTTAAAATAAAGAGAAATTTACCTGTAAAATAAAAACTAACCTAAGTTACAATTACACCTAACACTACACTATCATTAAATAAATTATTCCTATTTAAAACTAAATACTTACCTGTAAAATAAACCCTAAGATAGCTACAATGTAATTAATAATTACATTGTAGCTATTTTAGGATTTATATTTATTTTACAGGTAGCTTTGTATTTATTTTAGCTAGTTAGAATAGTTATTAAATAGTTATTAACTATTTAATAACTACCTAGCTAAAAGAAATACAAAATTACCTGTAAAATAAATCCTAACCTAAGTTACAATTAAACCTAACACTACACTATCATTAAATTAATTAAATAAATTAGCTACAAATAACTACAATTAAATTCAATTAAATAAACTAACTAAAGTACAAAATATAAAAAAAGCTAAGTTACAAAAAATAAAAAAAATAATTTACAAACATTTCAAAAATATTACAACAATTTTAAGCTACTTACACCTAATCTAAGCCCCCTAATAAAATAACAAAGCCCCCCAAAATATTGGATCAGCCAATCGGATTGAACTTCATTCTGATTGGCTGATTAAATCAGCCAATCAGATTTTTCCTACCTTAATTCCGATTGGCTGATAGAATCCTATCAGCCAATCGGAATTGAAGGGATGCCATCTTGGATGACGTCACTTAAAGGTACCGTCATTCGTCGTTAGTCGTCGGGACGAAGAGGATGGCTCCGCGTCGGCTCGTCTGAAGATGGCTCCGCTCCGGATGGATGAAGATTGAAGAAGCCGCTTGGATGAAGACTTCAATCGGATGGAAGACCTCTTCAGCGCCCCTTGGATGATGACTTCAATCGGATGGAAGACTTCTTCAGCGCCCCTTGGATGATAACTTCTGCCGCTCCGGATCTCTTCTTCAGTTCCATCGGTGGGTCGGCTAGCTGAAGACGGCTAAAGGTAGGATGATCTTCAGGGGGGTAGTGTTAGGTTTATTTAAGGGGGGTTTGGGTTAGATTAGGGGTATTTGGGTGGTGGGTTTTAATGTTGGGGGGGTTCTATTTTTATTTTACAGGCAAAAGAGCTGTTTTCTTTGGGGCATGCCCCGCAAAAGGCCTTTTTAAGGGCTGGTAAGGTAATAGAGCTGGTAACTTTTTAATGTAGAATAGGGTAGGGAATTTTTTTATTTTGGGGGGCTTTGTTATTTTATTAGGGGGCTTAGATTAGGTGTAAGTAGCTTAAAATTGTTGTAATATTTTTGAAATGTTTGTAAATTATTTTTTGTAACTTAGCTTTTTTTATTTTTTCTACTTTAGTTAGTTTATTTAATTGAATTTAATTGTAGTTATTTGTAGCTAATTTATTTAATTAATTTAATGATAGTGTAGTGTTAGGTTTAATTGTAACTTAGGTTAGGATTTATTTTACAGGTAATTTTGTATTTCTTTTAGCTAGGTATTTATTAAATAGTTAATAACTATTTAATAACTATTCTAACTAGCTAAAATAAATACAAAGTTACCTGTAAAATAAATATAAAATCCTAAAATAGCTATGTCACGAATATCTCAGGATTCAGCTGAGAAAGGGGTTAATTCTGTGTAGTGGTGAACTAAGAACCGTTGTTTGTTTTTTAGAAATAGCTGTGCACAGGGTTTGTTTGTGTTTTCTTTGAAGTGCCAGAACCCATCATAAATAGCTCTAAAAAAAACAAAACCTTCATCCAAATGTTATTGTGTATGCATTGAGTCAATCTGTCAGCTCCAGAGATACCACAGTGCTTCTCCCCCACATCCTGATGAGGCCAATAAAAGGACATTGGTCTAATGCCTATATGTGTTTAAAGACAGGGGGGTTTCTTAGCCTGCCCAGGAGGGTGTGGTCAGGAACTTGATCTAGGGGGAAAAAGGTATAAGGGTCTTGGGTGTTAACACTGAAATTGTTCATTCTACATGGGAGGCTGCTTGCTACAGCGTGAGTGACAACTTTTCTTCTTGCCCATCTCCCTGGGGGCAGACTCATAAGCTAGTGAAGTATTAGGTCTGTTATTTTTCTCCTTTTTATTTTAAAACACTGTTTGCGTGTGTAATTTTATTTGTAACAACTTTTTATTAATAATGCATTGTGCATAATATTTTTGGCATAATAAATAATTCCTTTATTAAGTTTGGCCTTTGTCTAATAATTGAACCACGTTACTGAAAGAGACTGGAATATTAGAACTATATAATTTAGGTTATTTTCTGCTAAATTGTATTTCTAGAGTTAATGTGTAAAGTCTGGGTTTTTCCTTAAGATTTTCCCTTTAATGAATGTTAAGTTGTGGCAGTATTAGAGCTATAGGATTGATAGTTTATTGTGGGTGGTATTAAAAGGGAGTGTTGGGCATTTCTCTTACGTCTAGTACAGATTAAGGGAGTGTGGTTAACTCTTGCACCCACTAAACTGAATCACAAGCTTGCCTGGTGTGGCTAGATTGTGACCTGTTGGTGACAGAAAAGGGGGCTGAAAACCCTTTCTGTGCCAAATAAGTGACTGGCGCAGGGTTGGATAACCTTGGTTCGTCACAAATTGGTGGGCAGTGGTGTAGATAATTTTTTTTATTATTAGATTTTAGTGTTTGTGGATTTGCTAGTGTGAAAATCCCGGTACTAAAAGAAATTGTTTCTTACAATTTCCAAAGGCTAAAACTCAGTGCATTATATAGTCACACATTGCAAACAGTCCCCTTCCCTATTCTCTGTTTTTCTTTTCTATTTTATTTTTGCTATGGAGGCATACGAGCAGCGATCTAGAGAGGCACTTATACTCCTATGCCAGGAGCGGGATATTCCAATACGTTCAAAGAACAAAGATTTACTAATACAAGCTCTTGTTGAATATGATAACAGCCAAATCACACCAGTTGAAGTCCCAGGAGAGATGTCTGCAGCTGTGGGCGGTGATTCATCAGGATCTGGGGATCCATTGGACTGTTATTTGCAAACTGTTCTTAAACATATGGGCTCAGTGGATGCAAGTTTGCGCATGGAACTGATTACAAAGTTTTATGAAAGACAGGCTGCTGAACGACAGGCTGCTGTGGCTGAGAGACAGGCATCTCTGGCAGCTGAGAGAGAGGCTCTGGCAGCTGAAAGACAGGCTGCTGAACGACAGGCGGAGAGAGAGTATCAGCTACAGCTTGCACGGTTGGAGAGAGGGATGGTCTCACCTGTTGTTAGTGAACCTAGAGACCCCCCTGCTCCCAGAGTGCGTGCAGATAATTTTCCCACCCTGGAGAAAGATGGAGATGTGGATGTATTCCTGCGTAGCTTTGAGAAAGTTTGCAGACAGTTCCAGTTGCCAAAGGAGCAGTGGGCCAAGTACCTTACCCCTGGCCTGAAAGGTCCTGCACTGGAGGCGTTTGCTGAACTACCCCCAGAGTTTGATCAGGACTATGATTCCATTAAAGCTGCACTACAGAGGAGATACAATCTTACTCCTGAGGTGTACAGGAAAAAAATTCCGTTCTTTGCAGAAAGGTTTTTTCAGAGAGCTATATTACAGCTGTTGGGAACTTGAGGACAGCCTTTAAACAGTGGGTCAGAGGATTAAAAGTTGCCACTATGGAGGAGCGGGAAGATTTGATGGTGAAGGAGCAATTTATGCGGCTGTGCCCAGCCGGAGTTCAAGAATGGGTTTTAGATCGGAAGCCCATAACCGCATTGGAAGCTGGCGAGCTGGCTGATTTTTACACAGCTAACAGGTCTCCAGAGAATGGGAGGAAATCCTTTTCTAAGGGGGGGATCCACCTGTAAAGGAGCTGCTGCACGACTCCCCTTCACAAAACCTGCTGTGCCTTTATCCAGTATGTCTGCTCCCTCTGGGAAATGAGGGGCGAGTGCTGCATCTGGGCAGGGGGATACCCACAGATGTTTTGTTTGCAACAAAGTGGGCCACATCAGCTCCACTTGCCCAGAGAGGATTAACTTGGGGCAATCAGCTGGAGGGAGTAATCCCTCAGAAGTACAAGCATCTGTTTTGTTTGTTACCTGTCCAGAGGAAAACAACCATGAGAACTTGCAACCTGTGACTGTTGGAGATAAGGTAACCTTAGGGCTAAGGGACACAGGTGCAGAAGTGACTATGGTGCATCCAAAGCTAGTGAACTCTGAGAACATTATCCCTGGAAAGACTCTAGCAGTTAAAGGGATTGGGGGAATGAAACTTGCAGTGCCTATGGCACATGTATATCTTGATTGGGGAGTGGGGAGAGGTTTAAGAAATGTGGGGGTATCTGAAAATATTCCTAATGATGTCTTACTGGGTACTGATTTGGGTAGATTGTTATCTCTTTATGTGCCTGACAATGCTACATGTGACCTAGTGACATTAGTTGCAGACCCTTATGTGGAAAGGGCTGTGTGTACAAATGCTCAGAGACATTATGACCAGTAGGGAGGACAGAGTGCATGTGTGCGCAGGGCTGTGCCTGAACTGGGGATGTCTGTGCTGAGAGGTGAATCTGTAAGAGGAGATACTGACTGGGGCGATCGACAGACAGACGGTGTGTGTCTTCCTGTACTTAAACCAGCAGTATCGGCAGAATTACCACTAGCTGTACAGGGTGAGACTGATGGGGGAGAAAGGCAGATAGACTGTGTTGGTCTGTCTGTGCCGGAACCAAGTTTAGCTGTACGGGAAGAACTTGTCTGTGGGAGAAGGCAGATGAGGGGTGCGTGTCTGTCTGTGATTGAATCAGTGGATTCTATAGAAGGAGGTGAGATTGACGGGGGGAGAGAATGACTGGGTGACTGGGCCGCTGGATGATATGTGCCAGTCTCTGCCAGGGACAATTCTGTACCCTGTGAAAAGACACAATAGTTGGGATAAATGGCAGAAGGAAGATGTGTGCTTGTCTGCACCAGTGTCAAAAGGATCCCAGATTCTGTGTGATTATGCAAAGTGGCAGACTGACTGTGAGAGAGAGCAGGGGGGCAAACTAGCCCACTCTATGACAGAAGCAGCAAAGCCACAGATGTCAGAGTGTGTGGGGGAGGAGGGTACAGAATACTCTTTGAGGGACCCCCAGAGTGAGTGTGAAAGATTGTGGGTGACAGAGACCCCAGTAACCTCAGCTGTGACCTATAAACAGACTGCACAGGCTAGGGGACAGAGACTGACACAGACTGCAGGCACAGGGGGTAGGAGTACAGAGAAGTGTATTTACACAGCCCCACAGTGCCATTCAGCAAATACACTGATAGATGTGCAGCATCAGTGTCCCCAGCAGGCTCAGCTGTTAGAACGCACAGTGAGGAGGAGGGGGGGCAGTTAGTCCACTCCCTACCAACCATAACAGAGTGCAGGAGTACAGGAATTCTACTCCAGTGGGAGGGCAAGAGCCTATGGTAGTTAAGCAGCAACTGACAGCACACAAAATGTTTAGAGAGCACACCATAGGTAGCAAGACACTAGGTTTCACAGGCACCTCTGTAACAGGGGATGATGTCTTATTCATGGATAAGATGCAAACCTTATTGGGGGAGGTACCTGCAAAACCCAGAGATGCCATATTCGCACAAAAACAGTTGCAAGAGTTTACTGCCAGAGAGGGAGTGTGTGAGATGGTCCATAATGTTCTTGTACTCACGCCCATGAGACAGAACAAACTAGAGGCTGCATGGGAGGGGCCCTGCAATATATTCAATCGGTTGGGTAGAGCAACTAGTGTGTCACTTTTAAAAGGAGGGCATCCTGCTGCCAAAACTACTAGGTGCAATCTGTCTGGCAATGGTGTTCTCACCGCAAGGGGAAGCTCCTTTTGATACGCATCGGGAGTGGCTTGTAGCCACCCCCTTTTGTGTCTCTTATTGGGGGAGGTGTCACGAATATCTCAGGATTCAGCTGAGAAAGGGGTTAATTCTGTGTAGTGGTGAACTGCCTATATGTGTTTAAAGACAGGGGGGTTTCTTAGCCTGCCCAGGAGGGTGTGGTCAGGAACTTGATCTAGGGGGGAAAAGGTATAAGGGTCTTGGGTGTTAACACTGAAATTGTTCATTCTACATGGGAGGCTGCTTGCTACAGCGTGAGTGACAACTTTTCTTCTTGCCCATCTCCCTGGGGGCAGACTCATAAGCTAGTGTAGTATTAGGTCTGTTATTTTTCTCCTTTTTATTTTAAAACACTGTTTGCGTGTGTAATTTTATTTGTAACAACTTTTTATTAATAATGCATTGTGCATAATATTTTTGGCATAATAAATAATTCCTTTATTAAGTTTGGCCTTTGTCTAATAATTGAACCACGTTACTGAAAGAGACTGGAATATTAGAACTATATAATTTAGGTTATTTTCTGCTAAATTGTATTTCTAGAGTTAATGTGTCTGGGTTTTTCCTTAAGATTTTCCCTTTAATAAATTTTAAGTGGTAGCAGTATTAGAGCTATAGGCTTGATAGTTTATTGTGGGAGGTATTAAAAGGGAGTGTTGGGCATTTCTCTTACGTCTAGTACAGATTAAGGGAGTGCGGTTAACTCTTGCACCCACTAAACTGAATCACAAGCTTGCCTGGTGTGGCTAGATTGTGACCTGTTGGTGACAGAAAAGGGGGCTGAAAACCCTTTCTGTGCCAAATAAGTGACTGGCGCAGGGTTGGATAACCTTGGTTCGTCACAAGCTACAATGTAATTATTAATTACATTGTAGCTATCTTAGGGTTTATTTTACAGGTAAGTATTTAGTTTTAAATAGGATTAATTTAGTTAATAAGAGAAATATTATTTAGATTTATTTAATTAATATTTAAGTTAGGGGGTGTTAGGGTTAGTGTTAGACTTATGTTTAGGGGTTAATAATTTTATTACAGTGGCGGCGGTGTAGGGGGGGCAGGATAGGGGTTAATAAATTTATTATAGGTGGCAACGGTGTAGGGGGGGCAGATTAGGGGTTAATAAGTTTAATATAGGTGGCGGCGGGGTCTGGGAGCGGCGGTTTAGGGGTTAAACAATTTATTTAGTTGCGGCGGGGTCCAGGATCGGCAGGATAGGGGTTAATAACTTTATTATAGGTGGCGACGGTGTAGGGGGGGCAGAATAGGGGTTAATAACTTTATTATAGGTGGCGACGGTGTAGGGGGGGCAGGATAGGGGTTAATAGGTATTATGTAGGTGGCGGTGGGGTCCGGGAGCAGCGGTTTAGGGGTTAATACATATATTATAGTTGCGGCGGGGACCGGGAGCGGCGGTTTAGGGGTTAATACATATATTATAGTTGCGGTGGGCTCCGGGGGCGGCGGTTTAGGGGGTAATACATTTATTTAGTTGCGGCGGTGTAGGGGGGACAGATTAGGGGTGTTTAGACTCGGGGTACATGTTAGGGTGTTAGGTGTAGACAGCTCCCATAGGAATCAATGGGATGTCTGGCAGCAGCAAACATGAACTTTCGCTATGGTCAGACTCCCATTGATTCCTATAGGATCCGCCGCCTCCAGGGCGGCAGTTTGAAAACCAGGTACGCTGGGCCGGAAAAGTGCCGAGCGTACCTGCTAGTTTTTTTATAACTAGCAAAAGTAGTCAGATTGTGCCGAACTTGTGTGCGGAACATCTGGAGTGACGTAAGAATCGATCTGTGTCGGACTGAGTCCGGCGGATCGAAGCTTACGTAACTATGTTCTACTTTTGCCGGTGTCTAGGGCTTGATAACTAAGGCGAATCAGCCTCGCCACAAATATGCTGCGGAATTCCAGCGTATTTGAGGTTGACGGCTTGATAACTAGGGGCCCATATTTTACTTGTTGAATTTGGCACCTTTAGGCATTTGATAAGTCCTCAGAAGGGCTTTTCAGACATATTTAACACAATGTCACAACTATTTGCTTGCACATATGTTAAACAATCTGAAATGACCACAGGAGACCTTCTGGTTTGTTAACATACATGATATCAATTTATTAAAGCTCCAATCATCCCAATTAGAGAGGTTCTATATAGGGATACATATATGTGTAGATGTGATAACTATGTTATATCATCTAAAGCTAAAGGGATCTGCAGGAAAATTCACTTCAGGACACAACATCTACAAATAGCGTGATTTAATATTTAAATTCTATTATTGGATTGTAAATTACATTTGCACCGTCATGATTGTCACTAACAGTACTGGTGTTATGAAAACAGGAGATTGCTAAGTCGCAGTTTTCATACTTAACTACTACAATCTGTGTCCATCTGCACCACTGCTAACCCAGATTACAATTGTAGCATTATGTAGCGTTAATTTTGCTAGAAGTAAGCATCTAATATTCACTTTTTGTTACATTCATTGAAATAATGTCATCTATATAAAGCTTGTGATAGAATTTGGCATATAATGTGGCTAATTATCTATCACATATTTAGGCCTTGAAGATTACACACGTTTGTGTAAATGTGAGTTGAACCCTATATTTATAGTCCCCTTATTAATGGAATCCTCATCTAATTATCTCATAATCATATTGTCAGCCGTAAAGGATCAGCCCAGGATTTAACTGCTAGTGTGAAAAGTAAAACACACGCTAGCACACTGAGAATAAATAATGTCCCTTTAAGCAGGCTTGCAAGTTTAGGCCATAGTATAGAAAAAATGATAAATGTCCCTTTAAGCAGGTTTGCAAGTTAGGCCGTAGTATAGCAAAACAATCAAATGATATGTCCCTTTAAGGAGGTTTGCAACAAACAAATGATAAATTACCTTTTAAGCAGGTCTGCAACAAACAAATGATTAAAGTCCCTTTAAGCAGGTTTGCAACAAACAAATGATAAATGTCCCTTTAAGCAGGTTTGCAACAAACAAATGATAAATGTCTTTTTAAGCAGGTTAGGTCTTAGGAAAAATAAAGTCAGGCAAGCAAGGAATCAATATCCATGAGACAGGTTTGTAGGATTCAGGCAAAAGCGTAGTCAGGCAAACAAGGGGTCAATATCCAAGAGACAGGTTTGTAGGATTCAGGTAAAAGTGTAGTCAGGCAAAAAAGAAGTCAAAATCCAGGAGACAGGTTAAAGCATTACTCACAGCACCAGACCGGAATGAAGTTCAACAAACGGGCCCCGAGTAAGATCTCCTGCCAGCATTTAAAGGCAGAAGAGAGAAGCCGTGACGTCAGAGAGGAGTGTCCGGCAGACCGCATCACGTTGCTAGGCAACGTGACGTGATTGAGCACAGAGGAGATCCGGGAGCGACACGGCGATGAACGGATAGGAGCGTGACAGCACCCCCCCTCAAGGACCCCTCCGAGGGACAGGACCAGGCCTAGTAGGGTGAGTTTTGTGGAATGCCTTAATCAAGGCAGGAGCGTGCACTTGTTGGGCTGGTTCCCAGGACTGTTCAGTGACTGGATAACCCTTCCAGTCACTGCCACAAAGTTTGGAATCCAGAATGTGGCTAACTTCAAATTCAGGTTGTCCATGAATCAAAAGAGGTGGAGGTTTGGACATAGGTTTAGAATACCTATTTGATAACATAGGTTTCAGAAGAGAAACGTGGAAGAAAGGATGGGCTTTGAGAGTTTTGGGAAGAGCAACTCGGTAAGCAGTAGAACAAACTTGACCCAGTATTCGGAAAGGACTCACATATTGTGGTCCCAATTTGGTAGAAGGCTGTTTGAGGCGAAGATGACATGTAGAAATCAAAACCTTGTCCCCAGGACGATATTTGGGAGACTTCTTCCGTCGCCGATCTGCAAAGAACTTATATTGATTAGAAGCTTTGGAGAGAAGTAGACGTATTTTCCGCCAATGGCGAGTTAACCTCCGAGCAGAATGATCAGAAGCAGGATTTTCTGTGGAAGAAGTATGCAGATGAAACGTTCTGGGTTGAAATCCATAGGCTGTATGAAAAGGAGAGGACTGAAGAGAAGAGTTGTATCGGGCGTTATGAGCCAATTCTGCTAGTGGAAGATAACGAGTCCAATTAGAGTGATGATGTTCCACATAATGTCTAAGATAAGTCTCAAGGCACAGGTTTACCCTTTCAGTTTGACCATTAGACTGTGGATGATGTGAAGTAGACAAAGAGACTGCAGTTACAAAGTGTTTGCAGAGTAATCTCCAAAACCGGGAAACAAATTGTACCCCTCTATCTGAGACGATATCCAGAGGAAACCCATGTAATCTCACAATATGTAAAAGAAAAAGCTCAGAAATTCTTTTGGCAGAGGGCAAGCCAGATAAAGGAATGAAATGAGCTGCTTTAGGGAATCTGTCGACTACCACCCAAATAGTGTTGTTTCCAGCTGAAAGAGGAAGGTCGTCTTATTGGCAGCACATTGTGTGCATACTGAGACATATTCTTTAACATCTTGAGTGAGAGTTGGCCACCAGACATGTTGTTTGAGATTCCGAGCAGTGTTACTGATACCTGGATGTCTAGAGAGAGGACTATCATGAGCCCAATGTAGGATCTTGGAGCAAAGACGTTCAGGAACAAAGAGTAAACCATCAGGGGGTTTGCAGGACAAAGGAAGATCCTTTTGAGCAGTCTGAATAGCCCCAGCAGCTACAGAGGAAGCATCCACTTCTAGGATGAATTGAAAATCCGGATTTGGGTGGCGGAGTATAGGTGCAGAAGAAAGGCTTCTTTGAGAGATTCAAAAGCCTTAATAGCCTCTGGAGGCCATTCTTTACAATTTTGCCCCTTTCTAGTGAGAGAAGTAAGGGGTGTAGTAATAGTTGCAAAACCTTTGATGAATTTTCTGTAATAACTGGTGAAGCCCAGAAAACGTTGTAGAGCTTTAAGAGAATCAGGTCTAGGCCAATCCAAAATGGCAGAAAGTTTAGTTGGATCCATTTCCAATCCAGATTCGGATATTACATAACCCAGGAAGGGTATGGATTTTTGATGAAATGAACATTTCTCCAGTTTGGCAAACAAATCGTTGTCTCTTAAACATTGAAGTACTTTCCTGACGTGGTGCACATGAACTTGATAGTTTTCAGAAAAAATTAGGATATCGTCAAGGTATATGATGACAAAAGTATTCAAAAAATCCCGAAAAATCTCATTCACAAAGTGTTGAAAAACAGCAGGGGCATTGCATAGCCCAAAAGGCATGACCAGATACTCGTAATGCCCAAATCGAGTGTTAAAGGCTGTCTTCGATTCATCACCCTTGTGCATACAGATAAGATTGTATGCACCACGAAGATCCAGTTTGGTAAATATTGTGGAACCTTGAAGATAGGTAAACAGTTCAGGAATAAGGGGTAAAGGGTAACTGTTCTTGATGGTGATTTGATTTAAACCCCTGTAATCAATACAGGGTCGCAGACTTCCATCCTTTTTTCCCCCAAGAAAGAACCCAGCCCCTACAGGAGAAGAGGAGGGCCTAATAAATCCTCTAGCCAAATTATCTTGAATATATTCCTCCAAAGCTACATTCTCAGGCCTTGAAAGCGGGTAAGTCTTGCCACGAGGTAAGGGAGCCCCAGGAAGGAGATCAATGGGGCAATCAAAAGGACGGTGAGGAGGAAGGCGTTCTGCTTCTTTCTTGGAAAAAACATCAACAAAGTCTTGATAAGGCGTGGGTAATGAACAAGAGGTGTCGGTAGTGAGAGCAATAGTAAGTGGTACTTTAGTAGGTACTTGAAGACAATGAGTTTGACATGAAGATCCCCAGGAGGTGAGTTCACCTTGTGTCCAAAAGAAGATAGGGTTATGTAATTGGAGCCAGGGAAGACCCAAGTTTATGGGAAATTGAGGAGTCGAAATGACATCAAAACATATTGTCTCAGAAAGAAGAATGCGGACAGTAAAAAGTATGGGTTTAGTAGCAAACTGGATAAGTCCGGAACCCAAAGGAACTCCACTAACAGTAGAGTCAGGAACAGAATACTCTTTTCTAAGTAAGGGTATAGTGTGAGTAGATACAAATGTGGAGTCAATAAATACCCCTCCAGCACCCGAATCAATGAGAGCTTGGGTATGAATTTTATTTTCTCCAAGTTGAAGAGTCACAGGAACAAAGAGTTAAAGGAATGAAATCCTATTTGGTCCCCCGGTCAGAAGTTAAGCCCTGGCTTTTACTGGTCTGGTAGGACAATACCTTAATAAGTGCCCTTTAAGGCCACAGTACAAACATAGGCCAAGAGAGCGTCTTCTCAGGCACTCAGTTTCAGTTAGTCTTATAGTGCCTACTTCCATAGGTTCAGCCTGATCAGAAGAAGGAGAAGCAGGAGTTATTGGGTTAGAGAAGCGAGGAGCTAGACGAAAAGAAGATCGAGTTGAAGACTTCTGAGTTCTCTCTCTTTCTTGTTGGCGTTCACGATATATGGAATCGAGACTGATATAAAGATTAATCAGGGCTTCTAGGGATTCTGGAAGTTCCTGATACACCAATTCATCTTTGAGACACTCAGAAAGTCCTATACGAAAAGCTGCTCTAAGAGCTCCCTGATTCCAAGTAGTCTCTGATGCAAGGGTGCAGAACTCAATGGCATATTGAGTCACAGGTTGGCCTCCTTGTCGTAGGTCTAAAAGGGAAGCTTCAGCAGCGGAAGACCTTCCAGATTTGTCAAAGACGTTTGAAAATACAGAGAGAAAGGAATCCACATCCAGAAGTATTGGATCATTCTTTTCTAGCAAAGGTGATACCCAGGCCAAGGCTTTTCCTTTCATTAAATATATGAGGAATGTGATCCTAGAAGAGGGAGTAGCGAAGAGGACAGGGCTGTTACCAAAGTGAAGGCGGCATTTATTCAGAAAACCCCTATAGTCTTCAGGATTCCCATCATATTTGTCCGGAAGGGGTATCCTAGGACTGAGTTGCCCTTGTGACTGGTTAGTAGAAATCGAAGGAGGGGATGTCTCCAAAGGAGTAGGATTGGGAGGTATTGGAGCAACCAAGCTCTGTAATAATGTTGTTATCTGATCTAGCTTTGAGTCCAAGGATTGCAAATGAGTAGCATGAGATCCCAGTAATTGTCCCTGGTGGGCCACGGCCATTGATGATTCAGTGGGGTCCATTTTTGGCCCGTTTGTAATGTCAGCCGTAAAGGATCAACCCAGGATTTAACCCAACTGCTAGCGTGAAAAGTAAAACACACGCTAGCACACTGAGAATAAACCAGGACGTGACCCACTCAGGAAACAAAAAACAAAGTGAAGAAGGATACAATGTACCCACAAAAGATTATCCGAAAAGTATCTTGAGGTTTGAAGTGATACACAAGAGATAGCGGGTGTATACCCTTTAAGCAGGTTAGCAAATTTAGGTAGTTGGATGGTAAAACAAACAATGATTCCTGTGGGTGGAGCGTGCAACAGGAGTACGCGCCAGAGCTCGGTGAGAGAGAGCAGAATACCAACATATCCCGCTACAAATTCTCCTATTCCCGGGAGTGAGAGACCTGTTTGGGGAGAGCATACAATCGCGATGGAAGTCCCTTATACCGTCATTTAGCTGAGTGGTATCAGCCACGGATACACACACTACACCAACAGCCACACTGGAGAGCGGCAGCAGTCGGATGACAGAGTTCCCCCATTAGACGCCGAGAACACATCTTCGGACCACACCAATACCGGAACACACCCCTGAAAGGGGGTGGCGCGGCAACACTTGTGCAGACCAGCCGACCTGCCTAGGAACAGATGGGAGGTGTCTCGCCTGGACCCAGGCAAACGGCAGACCAGAGGAAAAGAACTTTCACAAGGCAGCAGGACGGCAGGCGAGTAGCGGATCACGCAAGTATTGCCTTTGATGGTGGTGATTGTAAGCTTTCGTCTGTGTGCCTGCATAGGAGGTTAGAAGTGGTATTGGTGGCATGGAACTGTGTCGAAATGGGGGTTGAAGAGTGACGGGTTTGGCTGCTTGGAGATGTAAGGGCTTTTTTTTGTGGTGGGACTGCTGGAGAGCCATCAAGATTCACTGTCTAAAGGCATAAAGCCCGGAGGTGGTAAAAGCAGTCAGTGCTGAAGTTGAGCATATAATGCATAGAGCTCAAGGGTACGCTGTGGTCAGAGCAGATTAGCGGGAACACCTTAAACTGACTGTTGAGAGACTGTGGTCATATGCAGCAAGTCAGTGAGACCCCCGCTGAGTTATAAAGGCTAGGTTTGAAGAAAAGCAGTTCGGGGTTCTTTACTGAGTCGCTTTTTTTGTATATCTGTATTGCGGCACCCTGGTCGTAATCTTAGGACTGGAGGAGGGAAGAGTTAACCCTGCAATTACTCTGTTAATAGGAAGACTGCTTTCCTTTTTCAGTAAACCTGTGCCCCGAAGAGAAAGGGACCTTGACTTTGAAAGGGGGGAGTAACGTTATCAATATTGGAAAGCTGTGCAGTGGGAGAACCGTGTTCTGTGCAATATTGGAAACTTCCCCACACAGAAACTTAATCTCTGGAGGCAAAAAGAGAACTAACATTATGACCTCTAATTGCACATACTGACCGGGAGGGCAGCAAAGAGTTAAAGAAAATATTGTGATAACTGTTAACTGATGCATTTAGTGTGCTGTTTTTGTTTTTTCTCTCCAATTATAATTGACTCCAGGATCATTCATACTGGCTGGGTCAGGTTCTGACTATATCATTTGAAGATATTTCCTCTAGGAGGTTAAAATATTTGTCTAGGTGGACAGAGTTTTGTTGTTCAGATATTTTTTCTTTTTTTTTCTCCTTGCTAGTAGAAATACTGTATATTACCGTAAGGTTAAGAAATCCCAGTGTTAGGGAAAAAAGATACTGGGGAGACGGATAAGTTATTAGGGCTGATCAGACAGGAAATAGGGCATGTATGATTATGCTAACAGATTTAAAGGTTGAGTTAACCAGTTGTTGATAGAAAGTGCTGGATAACTGGGGCAGACTACTAAGTATAAATATTTTGTAAAGGGGAGTGTGAACAATTTGTGCTGCTCAGTAGGGAGAGAGGGGATGAAGCGAGACAGTCAGTCCCGGTTAATTTACTTGGTACTTTATTTGTCACATTATACAATATATAGGCACTAGAAGCCTCACTAGGACTCCTTAGGGGGAGCTCCTGTATTTTTTCTTAAAGAACAACTACACTTGCAAATGCACTACACTTGCAACTACACTTGCAAATGCACGTTGGGCACTATAAGCTAAAAGGCGCACTCAATCCACTTTGGTTCAGCAGAGAGTGGCTTATCTCACTTTCTCTTTCATTTTTTTTTTCTTTTTTCTTCTTCTCTGATCTAATTAAAATCACAATGAAATTAAAACTTTATTTACACTATTACATCACCACACACTTCATGGAGAGATATATCCCTAACCTTAAAGTTAGGTCCCCTGCGATGCCCCCCAAGAGAGACAAAAAGTCCAAAACTATACAAGAGACAGGTACAGAGGATAATATGGATCCTCAGTTAGCGGGTACTGAGAAACAGCTGACACTTAATCAACTGGCAGAAATGCTGTTACCCCAATTTGACTTAGTTAAAAACGAGATAGCCACTCTTTCCACCGAGATTAGATCTTTTTCAAACAGGATACTAGAAGTAGAAGAAAGAATTTCAGTAGTTGAGGATAGACAAAATGCACAAGATACCAACTGGGCCAACTATGAGAGTAAAATTAAAATGATGCAATCCAAAATAGAGGACCTGGAAGACAGGTCTCGCAGGAATAATATTCGTAAAATTGGTCTACCTGAGTCCAGCGAATATCAAGATCTAGTATTGTTTGCTTCAGTCACCTTACCACAATTGTTAGGGATGCAGCCGGTAGAAAAAATACATGTAGAGAGAGCGCACAGGACAGGAGGTATAAGGGAGTCCCAAGAAGGTAACCAGCGCCCTAGGATGGTAATAATTAAGTATTTAAATTTCCAACACAAGGTAGAGATCATGAGACATTACAGGAAAATTCAGGGGTTCAAGATAGGTACGAGACCTGTCTTCCTGTTTCAGGACTTCTCAATGGAGACCTCCTCAAAGAGAAAGACAATGGCACCCTATTGCTCTAGCTTAATCAAGGCAGGGATTCGGGCCAACATGAGGTATCAAGACAAAATTGTAATTTCTTCAGAAGGGAATGTGACCGTATTGAATACACCAACAGAAGCTAAACAATATTGTATAGAAAAGGGTATTGAGTCATGATAGGATGCTTATGTTTATGTATTAATATAGAATAATGAGGATGTATAATATGCTGGTTAGTTATTTTGTTTGCAAAAGGGGGGTGGGGGGTTTATGGTGTTTTTTCCCTTTTTTTTTTTTCTTCCCTCTCTCTCTCTCTCTCTCTTTTTCGTATCCCCCTCTCTATTTCTCTTTTATGCGTGTCTTGAGTCTTAACAGTTTCATTCTGTGTATTACAGGTCTACCGCCTAGCGGCCTTGAACACCCAATCCCGTATGATCTCGGAAGTGGAGCAGGGCTGGGCCTGGTCAGTACTAGGATGGGTGACCGCCGGGGAACACCAGGTGCGGTAGACATGTCAGTTGTGGCAATGGCTATATTAGACCTTACGTCTGGACAGGGAGGAAGAGAGTTAAAGGTATTTGATAATGGTTTTTAATATAAATTTTTTAATTAAATGTTGAAGTGTGTGTCATGGAATGTAAAAGGAAAAATTTGCTCAAAATGTTAAAGCACCAAAAGCCTGATGTCATCTTTATGCAAGAGTTGCATTTGAAAGCGGCGGAAATAAATAAGTTGCGAACCAATTGGATTGCTGAAATCATAGCAACCCCTTGTAATAGTAGGAAACGTGGAGTGGCCTTAATATTTAATAAGAACCTGACATATGTGATAAAGAATCAAACGTTAGACCCAAGTGGGAGATTTATATTTGTACAAGCTGAAATTAACAATAGATTGTGGACGTTTTGTAACATATATGGTCCAAATGAAATAGAGACAGAATTTTGGGACACGATAAAAAATAAAGCAGCAAATTATCTAGGACAAAACATAGTGATGGCCGGAGATTTTAATGCGACGATGTGCCCAGAGATTGATAGGCTAAGGTCGGGTACCTTTAGGAAACACAATAGAGAGGCAAAGCTCCTACAAGAATTTGCAAAGACACTAAAATTAAGAGATATATGGCGTGTGCAGCACCCGGATGAGCGTGCTTTTTCGTGTGAAGCTAAATCATCAAATAATTTTTCACGCATAGATATGTTTCTGATAGACGAAAGGTTACTGACCCTGGGAATAGAGACACATATTGATGAGATAGTTATATCGGACCACGCGATAATAAGCTTGAAGTTCGAAGATTTGGCGATCAAAGGTAGAAGTAGCAATTCGTTTAGCTTTCCTAAGTATATGTTTTTAGATGAACAATTCCGAAATTTCTTATTGGAAAGATGGAAGGTGTACCTTAGTCAGAATAGTCAGGATGTGAGCAGCCCAGAAATACTTTGGGAAGCAGGGAAAGCAGTGATGTGAAGAGAAGTTAAAAACTATATGGTTACAAGAAAAAGGAAGTCAACAGAGAGGGAGATCCAACTAGCGAACCAACTTAAAAATTCATACAGGAGGTATGTGTCTACCCCAAATAGTTCCTCCTGGAATAGCTACAAAGCAGCTAAATCAGAGCGTGAGACATTTTTGAGAGAAAAATGGGCAAAGGAGGATATGCGAACAAGGGCATTCTGTCAAGGATATCAGGGGATAGCCACCAAGCATTTGGCAAAGTTAATTAATTATAGGAAAAAAAATAACCTAATCCCACTTATCAAAGAGGGGTCTAAAGCGCTTACTCATCCGACAGAGATCAGAGAGGCCTTCTTCAGATATTATCAGGAATTGTATTCGAGCAAGGATAGTGATAAGACAAAAATGTCGGATTTTTGGCAAAAGATCCAGGTCCCAATAATAGATAAAAAAGAATTAGATCAGATGAACTCCCCAATAACGGAGGAGGAAAACATGATAGATAGAATTAAAACCAATAAAGCTGCGGGGCCTGATGGACTCCCGGCAGAATTCTACAAAATTATTAAGAATGATATCTCAGGAACATTAGTAGAACTTTATAATAGCTATTTTGTACAGGGGAATCTAAAATCACCTTATTTTACGGACTCAACTGTGACTTTAATTCACAAGAAAGGGAAAGCAACAGACGAATTGGGGTCATACCGACCAATTTCACTTCTGAATCAAGACTACAAAATTTTAACAGCTATTATTGCAGATAGATTAAAGAAAGGGGTCGGTAAACTGATCCATAGTGACCAATCTGGATTCATTCCAGGGAGAAACCCGGTTCGGAATATGCGTAGGGTGCTAGTTATTTTGGACCATTATTTTAACACTGCACAGACGTCTAATAAAAAAACACAATCAGACCTAGCTATGCTCACGATCGACGCAGAGAAAGCGTTTGATTCCATAATTTGGGATCACCTATTTATGTCTCTCAAGAAATATGGTTTTCGAAGGAAACTTGTTTCAGATGATTAAAAGCATTTATACCAATCCACGGTCCCAATTGTTGGTTAATGGTGAATTATCTCAGTTTATAACTCTGCAAAGAGGTACGAGACAGGGCTGCCCACTGTCGCCCTTACTCTTTGATCTAGCACTAGAACCATTGGCGGTTCAACTCAGGCAAGAATTAAAGGGAATAGTTTTCGGGGAACATAGTATCGTAATTTCTTTGTATGCTGACGACATTATGTTATTTTTACAAAATACCAAAGAAAGTATTTCTAAATGTTTGGCAATCATCAATAATTTTACCTCCTTCTCTGGATATAAAATCAATAAGGAAAAGTCAGAGTTGCTGTGGATTAACCAAACAAGAACGAGCTTGGCACAACATGACTTCAAAGTAGTTAAATCGTTAAACTATTTAGGTATCAAAATAAGTAAGAACCCTAAAGAATGGTATAATCTTAATTACGCTGAGTTTTTTGATAGACTAGAGGGAAGTTTAGGAAAGTGGAACATACAATACTTATCACTTTCTGCAAAAATAGTTCTGATAAAAACGATTGTTTTCCCCCGGTTATTGTTCCTAATGCAAAACCTACCATTTTTGATCAATAAACGAGATGTTGCTAGGTACAATAGAGCGTGTGCGCAGTTTATATGGAATAAGAAAAAAAGCCGTATAGCCACTGAGAAACTTGCTCAAAGCAAAAGACTTGCAGGGCTGGCCCTGCCGGACATCGTAAGATATAATATAGTGGCCCTTATGAAATATGGAGTAGACTGGGTAACAGAAGCTAACAATGTGACCTATTTTGATATGGAATCTATGCTGTTAAAACCTTTTGATCTTAAGGCAATCCTACACCACCCATTTAGGAGACTGCCCAGCAATGTTAGTACGCTCGTAACTGTCATGTCTCCAGGAAAATAAAAATAGAATTGTAGCTTTTTTCCAATATTTAACAAATATAGATTTGAATAAGTTAAATTCATGGAATAAAGCAACTTAATATTAGTAATTGATAAGTGATTTGTGTAAATAAAAAATAACACAGAGTGGAAAATCTGAAGAATAAGATTCTTAAAGTAAACTCACTCAGAAATAAGATTTGTCTTACTAGAGACAGGCTGTATTAATGACAAAAAATAATACACTCTGTGCGCACAAGAGAAAAATAGGAGACAAAAATGGTGAGCAAAAAGATAGAAAAAATATGTATCCGATAATAATAATATGTAAACTTGAATTGACAAAATATAGTTTGTAAGGTATAAGATAATATTACTTGAGGCAAAAACAGTTTATGAGCTTGAGGAAGTTTGTACCTGATCGGAGACTGAAATGTATCGAAGACACAGCTGGGAAGCAGCGTTATTGATTAGGCTGCGTTCACTGAACAGGTCAGAGAGGAGGAGGCTGCAAGATGTGAGAGCTGTACGATCCTGTGATACAGCGTGTGAGATGACGTCACAGATTCAGGCTATAGATTACGGCAAGGGATAAATACCTTGGAGAAGTAAGTTTTGGAAGATATAATAAGTTGAGATACTCTTTGAAAGTGAAAACTTGATCCAATGTAGATGATTCTCAGAAATTAGTTAAAGGCTTGAGAGAGTAGAAACGGAGGAACAGGAAGTTCTTCAGAAACACAACTTCAATAATCAAGCATTAGACAGGTGTGTCTGGTATCCTTTTATAGGTGAATAGTAAAGGTGGACAAAGGGATTTAAGGTGGAATCATGACAGATCCCCCGTCTCAAGGCGGACCTCCTGGGAGCAGAGACCCAGGTTTGGAAGGGTTGCGAAGATGAAATTCACGTAAGAGCTCTGGAGCCTGAATATCACGTAAGGGAATCCAAGAGTCATCTTCAGGACCATATCCCAACCAACGGACCAGATATTCAACTCGTCTCCAACGGTTGCGGGAATCCAAGATCTTTTCCACCTCGAAGTCAGACTGATTTGCACACAAATCCGTATCAGAGGAATCAGTCCCGGGTAGTGAGTCTAATGTACCAGAATAAGGTTTCAAGAGAGACACATGGAAGGAAGGATGAATCCGTAGATGAGCTGGCAAATGGAGAACGACTGCATTAGGATTTAGGATTTTCTTAATTTTGAAGGGACCTATAAATTGGGTTGCCAATTTTTTGCAGGGAACTTTCAGTTTTATATTTTTCGTGGATAACCATACACGATCTCCAGGTTTATATGAAGGGGGTGGTATATGTTTCTTGTCAAAATAAAACTTTTGTTTATCTTTTGCATTCTCCAGATGTTTTTTCAATAAAGGTATAGAGTTTTTCAGTTCAGTAATATATTCGACAGCATAGGGAGAAGATGAGGTAAAGTTGGAAGTGGGTATTGTTCTCGGATGATAACCATAAGAAGCAAAAAATGGTGTCATTTTAGTAGAAGTGTTAATCGAATTATTATAAGCGAATTCCGCCATTGGTAGCCAGTCTGACCAATCATCTTGAACTTGAGATATATAACACCGAAGATACTGCTCTAACGTTTGATTTAGTCGTTCTGTCAAACCGTTAGATTGCGGATGAAAAGCTGTTGTGAATCTGGGGGTGATCTTCAATAGACGACATAATTCCCTCCAGAATCTGGAGGTGAACTGAGTCCCCCTATCTGTAACTATTGAAAGTGGTAGACCATGTAATTTTACGATATGGTTGATGAAACAGGTAGCAGTGGTTGTTGCAGAGGGTATCTTCTTAAGTGGAATGAAATGTCCCATACGAGTAAGGTGATCAACGACTACTAGGATACAGGTATAGTTCTTCGAAGGTGGTAACTCTACAATGAAATCCATTGAAATCATATGCCAAGGAGTGTCAGGTATTGGCAGAGGAGTCAACAAACCGAATGGTTTATGCGAAGGTCGTTTGGTTCGGGAACAAACTTGGCAGTCAGTGATATGGCTACAAATATCTTGTTTCATTTTCGGCCACCAATATTCTCTATTCAACAATTCATGGGTTTTAGTAATACCCGGATGTCCTGCTAATGGAAGATTATGGAAATGATGAAGTAATTGTTTTCTTAATGTTGGTGGTACATACAGAAGTTTGTGATAATGATATAAACCAGTCTTAGAATCCTTAATACAGATTGAAGGGATTGTAGAATCTTTGAGTTGAGCATTTAGTAGATCAGAATGAAATGAGGTAATGGAGGCTAAGAATCTGTGAGTGGGTATGATATTTTGTGCCTCTTCCTTTTCAGGTACATTCTGAAAAGTTCTGGATAGAGAGTCTGCTTGAGTGTTTTTTGATCCTGGACGGTAGTGGATGAGATAGTTAAAGCGATCTAGAAAAAGGGACCATCGGACCTGACGTGAAGATAAAGTTTTGTTTTTCTTTAGGTACTGTAGATTCTTGTGATCTGTAAGTACTAAAAAAGGTTTGGATGTGCCTTCAAGAATATGCCTCCAATGTTCCATGGCAACCTTTATTGCTAAAAGTTCTAGGTCACCCACAGAGTAATTCCTTTCTGCTGGAGTCAAGAGTCGGGAATAAAAGGCAACAGGATGGTTAACTTGTGAACCAATGCGTCGTTGAGACAAAATTGCCCCAACACCAACATTTGAGGCATCAACTTCTAAGGTAAAATCTGCTTCTGGATCAGGAAGCTGTAAGATGGGAGCTGAAGTAAAACATTTTTTCAAATGTTCGAAAGCTTCTTGTGCTTCAGTAGTCCAACAGAATTTAATTTTTCCTGTCAATTTAGTTAAGGGTTGGACTATGGAAGAATACCCCTGAATAAATCTTCTGTAAAAATTAGAAAAACCAAGGAACTTTTGGAGAGATTTTAAATTGGTAGGGACAGGCCAATCCAAAACAACCTTTATTTTGTCAGGATCCATTTCTATGCCAGTTGGGGAGATGATGTAACCCAGAAATTTGATTGTCTTTACATGGAATTGACATTTTTCTAATTTAGCATAAAGATGATGCTCTCTTAACCTCATTAAAACCCATCGTACGTGTTTGATGTGATCAGTTATGTTCTTAGAATAAATTAAAATGTCATCCAGATATATCACCACGCAGATATCTAATAAATCCTTGAATATCTCATTTATAAAAAACTGAAAAGTTGCTGGAGCATTTGTCAAGCCAAAAGGCATGACATTGTACTGATATAAGCCATAACGAGTTTTAAAAGCTGTTTTCCACTCATCCCCTTTTCTTATGCGTATGAGATTATACGCACCTTTCAAATCTAGTTTGGTAAAGATTTGAGCATCAGTTAATCTTTCTAAGAGTTCAGGGATGAGTGGAAGTGGGTAGCGATTCTTTACTGTAATTTCATTTAAACCCCTGTAATCTATAATAGGACGTATAGTACCGTCTTTATTGGTCACAAAAAACATTCCAGCTGCTGCTGGAGAAGTGGAAGTGGATATAAACCCTTTTCTTAAATTTTCATCGAGATATTCTCTAAGGTATTGTAATTCTTTATTAGACATAGGATATATTTTACCAAAAGGTATGGTGGTATTAGGTTTAGTGTCTATAGGACAATCGAATGGCCTATGTGGTGGTAGATTTTCTGCCTCTTTAAGATTAAACACATCTGAAAACTCAAGGTATTCTGGGGGTAGTTGAGGTTGTATGTGGTTTATAGAGATTGTAGGATAACAAGTATTGGTACAGTACTGAGATGTATATTGTATATTATTGGTTACCCAATCAATACTTGGATTATGCAGCTGCAACCAAGGGTATCCTAAAATGATAGGATGGATAGAGTTAGGTAGTATATCGAATGTGATATATTCAGTATGTCCATTACCTGTAGTAGTGAGTAGTGGAATAGTGTGGTGTGTTATTGGACCTTTTAGATGAGTGGAACCATCAATAACTTTGACAAGAATAGGGAATTGCTTTAACACTCTGGGTATTTTATTTTTTGTAACATAAGTTTGATCCATGAACATGCCAAACGCCCCTGAATCGATCATGGCCTTATTCAGCAGAAGATGTTGATCCCACTGCAAAGACAATGAAATGGTTAAGTGTGATAATATTTTAGAATTAATTTGAGGGTTAACTATCAATATCTTACCCCTCTTCTGGCGTATTAGAGTTGGACAAGTGGACACGGTGTGGTCTTTGTTTCCACAATACATACAAAGATTTAAACTTCTTCTTCTTTGTTTTTCTTCGTATGTTAGAGGACCCTTAATTGTGCCAATTTCCATAGGTACAGGACTTGAAGAAGGTTGTTGTACATGTGGTTGATGGTACTTCTTTGGAAATGGTTCGGGTGGTACCTTTTCAGCACGGCGTTCCCTGAATCTCCTATCCATTGAAATAGAGATCTTTATGAGAGACTCAAGCGTGTCTGGGAACTCAATACGAGATAACTCTTCTTTCAAATGTTCTGATAGTCCCAGACGAAACTGGTTGCGTAGAGAGACTGAGTTCCACTGAGACTCCGTAGCCCATAGTTGAAACTCAGCGACGTAGTCCTCAACTGGTCGTTTGCCCTGCTTAAGTGTTCTTAAATTATTTTCAGCAGTCAGTTGGGTGTTGCGGTCCTCATACAATAAAGCCATTGCGTTAAAGAAATCTTCCAGTGAACCTAAAATGGGATCATTAGCCTCAAAAAATTTGTCAGCCCATAATCTGGGTTCCCCACTTAAATATGAGATCACAGTACATACTTTTACTCTATCAGAATAATATGTTTTAGGTTTCATAGAGAACATGAGTAAACATGCATTGCGAAATTCACGGAAGCGAGTGCGTACACCAGCAAACACACTTGGTGGGTTAATCTTTGGTTCAGGGTGTTCAGCTGCCTTTTGTGTAATAAAGTCATTCAAAATACTTTTCAAAGTGTTATTTTCATTTTTTAACTCTGTTAAACCCTGAGCTAATATCTCCACCTTTTGATTTAAACTGGTTATTTCATTTGCCATTGCTGCAGGATCCATATTTAAGAATAACTTTATATATTTTTTAGGCTTGATTATTCTGTCATGTCTCCAGGAAAATAAAAATAGAATTGTAGCTTTTTTCCAATATTTAACAAATATAGATTTGAATAAGTTAAATTCATGGAATAAAGCAACTTAATATTAGTAATTGATAAGTGATTTGTGTAAATAAAAAATAACACAGAGTGGAAAATCTGAAGAATAAGATTCTTAAAGTAAACTCACTCAGAAATAAGATTTGTCTTACTAGAGACAGGCTGTATTAATGACAAAAAATAATACACTCTGTGCGCACAAGAGAAAAATAGGAGACAAAAATGGTGAGCAAAAAGATAGAAAAAATATGTATCCGATAATAATAATATGTAAACTTGAATTGACAAAATATAGTTTGTAAGGTATAAGATAATATTACTTGAGGCAAAAACAGTTTATGAGCTTGAGGAAGTTTGTACCTGATCGGAGACTGAAATGTATCGAAGACACAGCTGGGAAGCAGCGTTATTGATTAGGCTGCGTTCACTGAACAGGTCAGAGAGGAGGAGGCTGCAAGATGTGAGAGCTGTACGATCCTGTGATACAGCGTGTGAGATGACGTCACAGATTCAGGCTATAGATTACGGCAAGGGATAAATACCTTGGAGAAGTAAGTTTTGGAAGATATAATAAGTTGAGATACTCTTTGAAAGTGAAAACTTGATCCAATGTAGATGATTCTCAGAAATTAGTTAAAGGCTTGAGAGAGTAGAAACGGAGGAACAGGAAGTTCTTCAGAAACACAACTTCAATAATCAAGCATTAGACAGGTGTGTCTGGTATCCTTTTATAGGTGAATAGTAAAGGTGGACAAAGGGATTTAAGGTGGAATCATGACAGTAACTTTTGCCAATGTGGTTCGTGCATGGCAGAAATTCTGCGGATTAGCAGGTCAAGATTTCTATATATCTAAATACTTGCCGCTTATTGGTACCCCCGATTTTGTATCGGGGATTAATGATAATCCGGCCTTTAAAATCTGGGCACAGAGAGTGTTACGCTATTTTTCTCAGTTAGTTCAGGGTGAAGGCCAAGTGATACAAACATTTGAAACATTGGCTGAACAATATCGGTTACCTACAAATACATTTTTTGCTTACTTACAAGCCCGAAGTTACCTTCTGAAAGCTCTGCAAACACATAGAATTGTGTGGGACCCAGGAATTGAATCAGGAGTGAAATTATATGTGGTGGGGAAAAGATCTATATCATACTGGTATAAACTCCTATTAAGTATATCGGGAAAGAACATATTAACAAAAGGAAAATGTTTCTCATTAAATACATTAATTCGGTGCAAGCCGAAGATATTGAAAGGAGTATCAAATTAGCAGATGCTGCCACTAGAGTAATAAGTTGGAAAGAATCGCAGGTTAAGCTTCTAAATAATTTTTATTTAACCCCAAAGAGGATGAGCAATTGGGAACTGAATGGGAATAAGGGATACATGCTTTAAATGTCAGAAAGTAGGAGCAGATCTGCAACATTGTATATGGGATTGCCCCAAAATCCGACAGTTCTGGAGCAGAATACAATTTTGGGTGAATAGGTTTTTACAAGAGGAGTGTGTTCTTCAATTAAGACATATTTTCCTTTTAAAAGAATATGGGCGACTTAAAGGTGAGGGACAATTAATCAACATGGTCATCTTGGCAGCCCGGCATATGATATTTCTCAAATGGGGAGCCCATGAGGCCCCGACGGTAAGCGAGTTCACTAATTTGATTAAGGTAAAAATAATCACAGAAAGGCAATACCTAGTCGGGGGGTCGGAAAAGGTTGTTTGGCTCTTCTTTGATAAGTGGAAAAGGGTAATTTTATCCTGGCCCCAGCAGGTTCAGATTCAATTTGTCTCTCCCTTGAAGAAGAACATCAATTTTATGATGCTGGTTGCTGGTGAAACTCTCCCGGCATATTGGCTTTAAGTCACTCTGTAGGGGTTGGTGATTGCTGTACCATCTAGGCAGGTGGTAGATCCATTTTGGTCTTTTTTCGGTGGTGGTTCTCCTCCACCCCCTTTTTTTTCTCCCCCCCCCCCCCCCCCCACCCACGGCATGCTGAGCTGGCAGCTATAACAGGAGCATTTTTGGAAAATAGGAGTCATAATTGTTTTCTATCAGACTCAGCATATGTACAGGAAGCTGTGTCTTCCAAACTGTTTGGATTATATGATTTGTAAATTTTAAAAGGCTGTTTTTGGTTGTTGTGATGTGTGAAGTTCTCAATAAAAAACTTAGAACATTTAAAAAAAAAAAAAAACAATGATTAATGTCCGTTTAAGCAGGATTGCAGAATTAGGTGGAAGGATGTTAAAATAAAAATAATGTCCCTTTAAGCAGGTTTGCAAGTTTAGGCCATAGTATAGAAAAAATGATAAATGTCCCTTTAAGCAGGTTTGCAAGTTAGGCCGTAGTATAGCAAAACAATCAAATGATATGTCCCTTTAAGCAGGTTTGCAACAAACAAATGATAAATGACCTTTTAAGCAGGTTTGCAACAAACAAATTATTAATGTCCCTTTAAGCAGGTTTGCAACAAACAAATGATAAATGTCCCTTTAAGCAGGTTTGCAACAAACAAATGATAAATGTCTTTTTAAGCAGGTTAAGTCTTAGGAAAAATAAAGTCAGGCAAGCAAGGAATCAATATCCATGAGACAGGTTTGTACGATTCAGGCAAAAGCGTAGTCAGGCAAACAAGGGGTCAATATCCAAGAGACAGGTTTGTAGGATTCAGGCAAAAGCATAGTCAGGCAAGAAAGATGTCAAAATCCAGGAGACAGGTTAAAGCATTACTCACAGCACCAGACCGGAATGAAGTTCAACAAACGGGCCCCGAGTAAGATCTCCCGCCGGCATTTAAAGGCAGAGGAGAGAAGCCGTGACGTCAGAGAGGAGTGTCCGGCAGACTGCATCACGTTGCTAGGCAACGTGACGTGATTGAGCACAGAGGAGATCCGGGAGCCGCGGCAACACAGAGATGAACGGATAGGAGCGTGACACATATTAAGTCTAACATCAGGGTAACATCCATGCTCTGATGAGTAAAACTTATTCTCTTTAACATTCTACTGTTATACTTTAGAAGCAACATCCCAACACCAACCTGCAATACTCCAACAACAGGCCCAATTACTCCCTCTGCCACCCTCTGTAACTACCATCCAACCACTGAGAATTAAGTTTCTTCCTTACTATGCTCCTCACGCCTCACTACCTGCCCACTCAACCCTATTCCTTCCCATCTAATTCCCTCCCTATCTTCCACCCTCACTCCTGCTCTTACCCACATCTTCAACCTATCTCTCTCTACCGGCTCATTCCCATCTTCTTTCAAACACGCAAAAGTCACTCCCATACTCAAAAAACCCTCCCTCAACCCTAATTCTCCTGAAAGCTACCGCCCCATATCACTGCTTCCACTAACATCAAAACTCCTTGAAAAACTAGTTTACAATCGCCTAACCCACTTCCTGTCCGCCATCTTCTTGCTTGACCCACTGCAATCCGGATTCCGCCCAAAACACTCAACTGAGACTGCCCTTACCAAGGTCACAAACGATCTTCTCTCTGCTAAAAATATTGGCCACTACTCTATATTCATCTTACTTGACCACTCAGCTGCCTTTGACACAGTTGACCACCCCCTCCTCCTACAGACCCTTAGCTCTTTTGGCCTCTGTGACACTGCTCTTTCCTGGATTCACTCCTATCTTTCTCACAGGTCTTTTTCTGTGTCATTTGCCGGTGATTCCTCCTCTGCTATGCCTCTGTCTGTTAGAGTACCTCAAGGATCTGTTCTGGGTCCTCTACTCTTCTCCATCTATACTTCTTCGCTGGGTAAACTTATCAACAGTTATGGTTTCAAATATCACCTCTATGCTGATGACACCCAGATCTACCTCTCCACCCCTGCTCTCTCTCCCTCTGTCCTCTCTCATGTCAGCAACTACTTATCTGGTATTTCTTCCTGGATGGCCTCTCACCACCTAAAGATTAACAAGTCCAAGACTGAGCTCCTTCTTATCCCCCCTCAAGCTCTACGCCGACTTCTGACTTCTCTATCCCTGTTGACGGCATCACCATTTCCCCATCGCCCCAAGTACGCTTCCTTGGAGTCACACTTGACTCAAACCTATCCTTCATCCCCCATATCCAATCACTTTCTACATCCTGCCGCAATCATCTACGCAATATTTCCAAAATTCGTCCTTTTCTGAGCGCTGACACCACAAAGCAAATAATCTACTCCCTTGTTATCTCCCGACTTGACTACTGCAACAACCTACTCGCTGGCCTTCCTCTTTCCCACCTCTCCCCCCTTCAATCCATCCTAAATGCCTCTGCCAGGCTGATCCACCTTTCCCGTCGATCTGTATCTGCTGCACCTCTCTGTGAGTCGCTTCATTGGCTCCCCATTCACAGCAGAATTAAATTCAAAATTCTCACCCTTACATACAAAACTCTCACCAACGCCGCTCCCCTCTACCTATCCTCTCTAATACACAAGTATACTCCAGCCTGTCCACTAAGATCCAACAATGACCTGCTCCTGGCATCCGCGACTATCACCTCCTCTCATGCTAGACTGCAGGACTTCTGTCGTGCAGCACCTACCCTCTGGAACACTCTCCCTTGTGCTGTCAGGCTTTGCCCTAATCTTTCTTCCTTTAAATGCTCCCTGAAGACTTTTCTGTTCAGAGAAGCCTACCACCCAACTCAATAATAAATTAATTTCACTTACCTAATATTTCCCTCATCTAACTCTGTATTAACATCCTTCTCAATCTTGCAGTCCTCACCTCCTGTTTCTCAACCTCCTAACCTTCTAGATTGTAAGTTCCCACGGGAATAGGGCCCTCAATCCCTCCTGTATGTGTTTGTAAATGTTGTCCTGTATCTTACAAGTCTTGTATTGTTTTATTTAAATGAATTGTATCCATGGACAGCACTGCGGAATATGTTGGCGCTTAATAAATAAAGTATAATAATAATAATAATACCCGGATGTAAATATTTACATGTGCGGTGTTGGTGTTCTATGTCTCACCGCTTGTTTATCCATTATTACAATTAGTTTGTAGCAGAGAAGACAAATCAATCTGTTTAAAGAACTTGCAGGTTAATATTAGATTATATGTATCGTATTCCACTGCGAATATGTTTCCATTTTTGAGCACTATAACATCTTTAGGAATATCTTCCAATCATGCTTATATTCACGCCCCCATTGACACTATCTGATAGTTTATTGGTCACTCCCATCTGGATGTAAACACAGACATGGGTGCTGTATTTTTTATACTTATACTGACAGATCACTATTTTTTGAAACAAGACGGTAGAACACTGAATACTATTCGATGATTGCACCACAATTTTGATATAAGATGTACGTCTAAGCAATATGAGCAACAATGATGAACTTTTAGCCTTGCTGTATTTTATATATGGGTGATCTTTATTTTTGACACGCCTATGGGCGTGTATTAGACACAACCTGTGAAGATATAAATATACGCCCCTGTCCCTGATAGTAACATATAAAAGACATTAGATCATATGATAGTATGATTTCAAACAACTAGCCCTATTGGCAAGTCTATCACTACATAGCACCATATATTTTGACACGCCTTTAGACAGATTATATGACCCATATCTGTGATAGTTATTTAACCTTAGCAGTTATTTTAAATAAAGGCATCATTTTGTATTAGATATTGAGATTTTTTTTATCAATGGGCTTGTAGATATGTGTTTTATGTTACCCTTATTATGTGTTTTATTTTATGTTTGTAAACACACCGCTCCTGTGAGGTCATGTGACCGGGAGGGGTGTGTGATTTTAGCAGCCATTTCATTGGTTGTTTACCTGTATATAATGTAGCAAGTACCTATTGTTTGTATCAGCCTGAGGATACAGTAGCAATACTGAGAAACGTGTCGCTGTACTTTTTTATGTTTTAATAAACACTGGTTTTTAAGTTACTTGCTACCTTTTATTATTCATCACTTTTTATTATTATAGCGAGTGACCTTTTTCCATTACTGGATGGTTTTTACACTCCTATTTACTGTGAGTGAGTGAAGAGACACTTTGAAGGTTTGTGCTTTCTGCATCCAGAGGAGAGTTATACCGGACAACTCTGAGGATCTGGTTTGCCCAGTTTGCACTACATTACAGTGCTATACCACAAGTGAGTGTATACTATCCAGCATTTGTTATATGTTACACTCTGCAGAATTAAAAAAATTTTTTTTTTATATTTTGCAGAATTATGCTATGTGGCACCTTCTCCATCTTTTTTAGAGTTTAATGTTGGATTGTAAATTACATTTGCTCTGTCATGATTGTCACTAACAGTACTGGTGTTATGAAAACCTTGTTTTTACAGGAGATCGCTAAGTCGCATATATATATAAATATGATTATATATAGGTATAGATAGATATAGGAATATTGAATTAAATATACATAGAACATATTCTGCTATGTGCAGAACATTGGAATGTGAAATATTTACAGTAAATACATAGGTAAACACTTTATTAAAAATGAATATTGCATAAATATGATTTTACATGTTTTCATCTACTTAATTGAATTGTGGCTAACTAAGGCAAGGATATCCATTTCTCCCATTTACACTGATAAGAGTAGAACTAACTGAATTTTGCTCAGATAACTATCCTAAAAGTATGGGGCCCTGCTACACATTTAATGCACACAAAATTAACTCATTCATATATGTTTATATGTGTGTACATATGTGCTTATATGTGTATATATATATATATATATATATATATATATCTGTAAATACATATATACATATATAAATACATAAATACATATGTACACATAAATATATACTGTATATAATTAACAGGGAGGCAACAATGCTTTATATACCGGTACTGGTATTATCACCTAATACACTTTTGGTATAAACAAGACTCACTTTTGGGAGTGTGTACATAGATCCTGACATGTATTTATACTTCATGACACCTAATACTATATCGCAGGATAGTGGTGTCCTCTGAAGCAGGTGTTGTACACAACCCCCCAGTCTCTGTTATTATACTGAACCATTAGGTTCCTTTATGTACTATGTACATATGTAATTTTTAAGGGTCTGCACAACGTTCCTTCATATAAGGTTAAAAGACCTGAGTTAAACCTTTTACTCTGGTCTGTTTATGGGTGCAATATAAGAGGCTGGTCTCCCTGCTTACTTCTATATTCTTGTTAAACTAAGTTTACTAGTGGATACTAACTCAACTTTTCTATTTGGTGAGACAACTGCTGGCTTTACTTTATCTACATTGAGTAGGTTTAACCAATTATTGTAGTTGATATTTGATGTATCTATAATTTATGATACATCTCCACAGTGCTTTTTTTGTTGTTTACGTCTACCCACAGCCCAGGGGGCTTTTACAAACAATTTGCATATCAATAAGGAGGATGATAAATCCTTCTATGAATATCCAAACAATTTTTTGATTTAGGTTGTTTCTGCTATCTGTGAACTGAGTAAAGGTGTTGCTAACTTCTTCTAAACATGGCTTTTGTTGTGTCAGATGAACAATGGGAGGTATAATTGGGTGAATCTCTTCAGAATAATACTGTGTCTGATAGAGATGATACATCAAATATATATAGTGCTTTTAAAAAGTACCGAAACCTACTGATAAAACAAATAATAATGAGAGCTGAAAAATTTAGCTTAAAAAACTATATTAAACTAAAAATACTCCCTAGAGGAATACGTTTACATCTTGATCCAGGTATGCATATGAGGAATGATGATGAATAAGGGGAGAATTTTTTGGATGATTGGAATAACAGATTATCAGAATGCTCCCTTGACTTGATGCAACATATGGTTGATAAAGATATAAAAAAGTTAGATAAGATAAAAAATGAGATGGAGGAAGCTCTTAGAGTTGTGAATAGTTTTGAAGGGGACTCAAAATTCTCTAAATTGAATGATGAAACTAAGGATACTGTTTCCAAACCACAACAGAAAATAAAACAAAGGAAATGTAGGAAGCTAGGACGTGACCAAGATGACTACAAGAAAAATCAGGTTTATACCTATTTCTTGAATAGAAACTCATATGACTCAGGTGAAGTTCTATAGACAGACTAGAGGAACGGCGATGGGGGCAACATGTTCTCCATCTTATGCTTGCCTCCATATAGGTTTCTGGGAAAACTTTGTAGTTTTTGGTGACCTTCAGGAATGGATAGAAAAACATGTTTTGATCTGGCTACACTATGTAGATGATGTCTTTCTCCTATGGAGGGGGACTGAAGGTTCTCCGAAGGAGTTTGTGAAACTTTTGAATACAAACTCCTTCAATATCCTTTTGACTTCGACAAGAGTGAGTTAACTTTCCTTGACGTCAAAATTAAAAAGGAAGGAAACAGTCTAGCGACTGAAATTTATCGTAAAGACACAGCTACTAACAACATTCTAGAAGCCTCAAGCCATCATCCCAAATCCCTGATACGTGGGATACCAGTAGGACAATTCCTCTGGCTAAGGAGAAACTGTTCTAGTATGAGGAAATTTTAATACAAATGCGATAGAGATGTACGATAGATTTGAGAGTAGGGGCTATTCAAAAAGGAATCTAAGATATGCTGTGAATAGAGCTAGAAGAGAAAACAGGGATGACTTGCTCTATAAGAGTAAAACTAAAATTGGAGAACAGAAGGTTTGTTTTGTTACTGAATACAATTGTCACTGGGAAAGGATTCGTGGAATCCTCTCTGAAAAAATGGCAATTTTTACAAGTGGATGCAGAAATTGGGAAAATAGTGGGTGATAAGCCCTTCCTAGTTGCTAGGCGAGCACCCAATCTCAAAGATAAACTTGTAAAAAGTCACTATGTAAAAAGTCCTAATATGAGAGATTGGCTAGACAAACACAGAAAGGTCACAGGCCGTTTTCAATGTGGAAGCTGCGTTCTATGTAAATACATTATCCGTACTAAAACCTTCTCAACTGGCCTCTTGTCATACCCCATTAAACAGTTTATTAACTGTAAAACTGAGAACGTTATCTACTTATTATCCTGCAGCTGTCCGGTATTCTATGTAGGTAAAACTAGACGTATGTTGAAAGAAAGGGTGACCGAGCATAGGGACGATATAAAGGCAGCAAGCAAAGGAGAGATTAAAAGTGGGGTAGCCTTGCACTTTGCTACATACCATAGTTGTAATCTAACTGATCTTAAAATAATAGGTATTGAAGCCTGCTCTCTGTTTGGGAGAGGAGGGGATATTGATGACATACTCCTCAAAAAAGAAACAGAGTGGATGTAAAAGCTTCAAACACTAATTCCAAAAGGCCTTAATGAAAAGTTCGAATTTGCAGCGTTCCTGTGATATTGATAATCACTGTAATATATGAATTAAGTTTCCTTAATGCGCCACGTCTTGACCAGTTCACAGATAGTTTTTGAAACAAAACCTAAAATGTATTATTCTGGAATAACTTTTAAAGAGAACATTAAATTGTTGTAATCTTTTAAGCCTTTTGAACCATTTATTAGAGTTAGATATGGTGTTTAGTTATGTCTCCATATATTTAGTTACATGTATGGAAAGAGAAAATTGCTTTTAAATATATATCAAAATGTACTTCTTTAGTTAATAATTATGTGTTAATATGTATCTAGCACACTAAACTATTGGTCCTTTTTCCTTGTTCACAAAATCTTTCACCTGTTCCGCAAAAGGGAGGCATGTTTAAAGGCAGCTGTGTCTATTGGTTGAAAGCCCAAAAGCAACATCCAATTGCTTTGAATAATGCCCGGTAAAAAGACTAGCTGAGTCATCAAGCGAATAACCGTTTTCCCTGAGGAAACCCCTATGATGTAGTGTCACGTGGGGGGTGAAACGCGCGTCGGCAGTGACATGCTCGGAGTGAGATACTCTGTTGCAGACTTTACAGACGGCTATACCAGTACCGAGTGTAAAGCAATCAAGGAGGATCACCATTGGCTCAACGCCTGCCTTCAATGGCCGTGCCTGTTTGTAAAACAAACTGTTGGAATGCCAAATCGGCATTACGGAGGAGATAAGCCGTCAAGTTCGTATTTATGATATAAAAACTTTGCCTTTTCCTGCTTATGGACATTGTTTGGCTAGCATATGGTGAAATACGTAATGTATATGGAATTCTATACCGAAGTATGTGAACCACTACTGAGACTTTCTTTACTTCTAATTCCTTGCAACTGATATGAAGAGCTATAGCTCCAGGTTCACTACCGGGAATATATGAACTGCTAACTTCATTTAATTTCCATCTTTAGCTGCCTCCATGTTAACAATGCTTTATATACCGGTACTGTTATTATCACCTAATATACTTTTGGTATAAACAAGACTCGCTTTTAGGAGTGTGTACATAGATCCTGACATGTATTTATACTTCATGACACCTAATACTATATCGTAAGATAGTGGTGTCCTCTGAAGCAGGTGTTGTACACAACCCCCCAGTCTCTGTTATTATACTGGACCATTAGGTTCCTCTATGTACTACCAACTAATGTACATGTTCCTTATTTCTGTATTTGAACTGTATGCATTAATTAGGACACAAAAGTGTTAATAACAGACATGGATCCTCATGGATCACTATGATAGCCGATTTATGCGTCTAAGGTGCAGCAATCCTCTAGTGGAGGTGTTGTTCTGTTAGTAATTTGGGAATGTGTTTCTATATTTCCCTATATAAGGTTATGTAGGTCTGCAATGAGTTTTTACTCTTGAGCATTTTTTTGGTTCATTTGTCTTTCTATGAATTGAATTATAAGTACCCTGACTGTTGAGTGGACGTATGAACTTGAAAGCACTGTGGTATCTAACTAAATGAAATTAATCTCTTGACCATTTAAATAAAAATTAAATAAATGTTGTGCTGAAATCCCTGTCTTGTATGTAGTTACTCTTTTTAAGTTTCTACTTTATCTCTCTAGACTTGATGTTTATGTAATTTTTAAGGGTCTGCACAACGTTCCTTCATATAAGGTTAAAAGACCTGAGTTAAACTTTTTACTCGGGTCTGTTTATGGGTGCAATATAAGAGGCTGGTCTCCCTGCTTACTTCTATATTTTTAATAAAAGTATTAACCCCGAAACCGACAACCCCCCCCCCACAATGCAATATGCTTATTTAAACTATTAACTCCTATATCCGCCATCAAACCCACATTGCAAGTAATAATTAAATTATTAACCTCTATATCCGCCATCAAACCCACATCGCAAGTAATAATTAAATTATTTACCCCTAAATCCGCCAACCCCAACATCGCAAACTACCTAATGTATTAACCCCTAATCCGCCATTAACCCCCATCGCAAAGTCCCTATTAAAACTATTAATCCCTTAAACTGCCATCCCCCACAACGCAAATAAATAATTAAATTACTAAACCCCCTAACCTTACACCAACTAACCTAACACCCCCTAAATTAAACCAAATTACTTTAATTAAAAAATACCAAAGTTACTATTAAAATAAAAAACCTAACATTACTCTGAAACGGCGCAAATTGAACTGGCGTAAACCGAGGGCCACCTGTATTACTTAAAAATAAATAACTAAGTTTAAATTAAGCTAAAATTACAGAAAATAAAAAAAATCTAATATTACAGAAAATTATAAATAAATTGTCAAAAATTTAAAAATGAAACCTATGAAAATAAATCCCCCCAAAATAAAAACACCCCCTAATCTAATGCTAAACTACCAATAGCCCTTAAAAGGGCTTTTTGCAGGGCATTGCCCTAAGTTAAACAGCTCTTTTGCAGTTACCAAAAAGTCTATGTCCCCCTAACAGTAAAACCCACCACCCACCAAACCCCCCAAAATAAATAAATCTAACACTAAAAAACCTAAACTACCCATTGCCCTAAAAAAGCATTTGTATGGGCATTGCCCTTAAAAGGGCATTCAGCTCTTTTTCTGACCTCAAAAGGGCATTTAGCTCTTTTAAGAAGTGCCCATCCCTAATCTAAATAAAACAAACCCCAAAACCCTCAGGTTGGTACTCATGGTTGCTGAAGTCCAGCGGAGAAGGTCCTGTTCCAGGCAGTAAAGTCTTCTTCCAAGCGACGACCTCTTCTTTCTTCTTCCAGGAACAAGCCGGCGACTGATGACCGCAGAGCTGAAGACCAGTGACCCTGGAACTGAAGACCGGCGATCCTGGAACTGAAAACCGGAGACCGCGGCGCCATGGAGCATGGAGGACCCGCTTCATATAATCCCCGCCGTACACTAAATAGTGAATTTAAGGTACGCGATTAAAGACGGCGTCCCTTGAATTCCCATTGGCTGATTTGATTCTTCAGATTCAAATCAGGCAATAGGATGAGAGCTACTGAAATCATATTGGCTGATTTGAACAGCCCTTTAAAGGGCTATTGGTAGTTTAGCATTAGATTAGGGGGTGTTTTTATTTTGGGGGATTTTTTATTTTCATGGGTATTAGGTTTCATTTTTTAATTTTTGATAATTTGTTTATTATTTTCTGTAATATTAGATTTTTTATTTTCTGTAATTTTTCCTTAATTTAAACTTAGTTTCTTTATTTTTAAGTAATACAGGTGGCCCTCGGTTTACGCCGGTTCAATTTGCGCCGTTTCAGAATAACAACCTTTTTTTCAGTAATGTGCTATTAAGAAGCTTTGGAAAGCAATGCACTAATGAAAATAGCCAGTAGGTGGAGCTGTCCGCTTGTTTTGCAGCAAAGTTATGCAACTTAACCCTTTAAGGACACAGCTTTCAGTTTGCTCAATTCTTTTATGACGGAAAAATTCTGTCATATGTCCTTAAGAGGTTAACAGCCTTAAATTGATCTGTTTACACAGATCAGACCAGATCTATTGAGCAAAATTTAGCAGGCACTTCCCTATTATCTTCCTGTCCAGCAGCTTCAGGTGAGGTTGCCTAACTGCTTATTGATCACTGCAGAATGAAATGCATAGAATAGGTGCAGAACTAATATTATCTAACATGCTAACAATGCAGAAAACTGATTGCAGAAAAATGCAAGTAAAAAAAGTTTTTGTTCATTAAATTTAGTTTGATGATGATGCAGTCTGTTGTGTAATTATTTTATTAGGTGCTGTTGGGAAATGTTTTTGTTCATTAAACTTGGTTTGTTGATGATGCAATCTATATTATTAGGTTTATAATGTTGTTTAGCATTTAAAGTCTTCATTTCAAAGCTTTAAAAATAATGTATTAGGTCGATGTTACTTATGACAATTTTGAGAGGGACCTGGAACCTAACTCCCTCACTTCCCATTGACTTACATTATAAAGTGGGTTTCAATTTACAACGGTTTTGATTTACAACCATTCCTCCTAGAACCTAACTCCGGCGTAAACTGAGGGCTACCTGTATTAGGTTTTTTATTTTAATAGTTAGTAAATTTAGTATTTTTTAATTTAGGTAATTTGGGTTAATTTAGGGAGTGTTAGGTTAGGGGGTGTTAGTTTAGGGGACTTAGTAATTTAATTATTTATTTGCGTTGTGGGGGATGGTGGTTTAGGGGTTAATAGTTTTAATAGGTAGTTTGCAATTTGGGTTAATGGCGGTTTAGGGGTTAAAAGTTTTAATATGGACTTTGTGATATGGGTTAATTGCGGATTAGGGGTTAATACATTAGGTAGTTTACGATGTTGGGGTTGGCGGATTTAGGGATTAATAATTTAATTATTACTTGCAATGTGGGTTTGATGGCGGATATAGGGGTTAATAATTTAATTATTACTTGCAATGTGGGTTTGATGGCGGATATAGGGGTTAATAATTTAATTATTACTTGCGATGTGGGTTTGATGGCGGATATAGGGGTTATTAATTTAATTATTACTTGCGATGTGGGTTTGATGGCAGATATAGGGGTTAATACACTTTATTAGTTATTGCGGTGGGGGATTCAGGTTGACAGGTAGCTAGATATTGCCCATGCATTAGTTTATCTTTTCAGGCAGTTACGGGAGTTACGGTGCTCACATACTCATCGCAAGGTAAAATGTCTCCATTTTCCCCACTTAAGTCCTTGCGCTGAATATGTGATACCGATTTGCGACGCAGTTCTATGTTAGCTTATGGGATTAAAAATTGCGGCCGACGGGTGAAATATATGTGCCACATTTAAATGCAGTAATATGTAAAATGTAGTTAATGTTGCTTGTTGTGTTTATTATTTGTTATTAAAGACAGTCGAATTAAAATAATAGTTCTACATAACTGCATTTAAATCAAGGTAAAAACCCCCATTAAGAGAATAGGCAAAAGTATGCTCTTTCTACACTTAAAGTATATATTTTTCCACTTAAAATTTAACTTTTACTAGTTATAGTTAAAAAGGCAGCAGAAATAGAAGTTGTATCTAGCGTGCCAGAAAAATAGTTAAAAACACAACTTTGTAACTGTAACATAGTAACATAGTAACATAGTAGATAAGGTTGAAAAAAGACTGAAGTCCATCGAGTTCAACCTATACAAATCTAAAATACTTACAAAAAGCTCCAGTTAAGCTTAAATAACCCCATTAAAATGTGACCCATTTAATACTAGCAATCATATCCATGAATTTTGTTTATATACAGAAATTTATCCAGACTATTTTTAAATGTATCAATGGTATTGGCATTCACTACCTCCTTTGTAATGAGTTCCACAATTTTATTGCTCTTACAGTGAAAAAACGTTTCCGTTGCAGGAGATTAAATCTCCTTTCCTCCAACCTTAAATTATGACCTCTTGTCAGAAACAATTTTCTTGGAATAAACAGAGCTTCTGCCATCTCTGTATACGGGCCTTGAATATATTTATATAAAGTAATCATGTCACCTCTCAAGCGCCTTTTTTCTAAAGAAAACAGACCCAGTTTGGCTAACCTCTCCTCATAGGTTAATTTCTCCAATCCCCTTATTAGCTTTGTGGCCCTTCTCTGAACTTTTTCTAGTTCTGCAATATCTTTTTTAGCAATTGGTCCCCAGAACTGCACTCCAAACTCAAGGTGAGGTCTTACCAGGGCTTTATATAATGACAGAATTATGCTTTCCTCCCTTGAATCAATGCCTCTTTTAATACATGCTAGTATCTTATTAGCCTTTGAAGCCGCTGCCCTGCATTGTGCACCCATCTTTAGCTTGTTATCTATTACTACTCCCAAATCCCTTTCCTCCTGTGTTTGGCTAAGTCTTGTCCCATTTAAATAATACGTAGCCTGCTTATTTTTACTTCCAAAATGTAGAACCTTGCATTTTTCCGTATTAAATCTTATTTTCCATTCACTTGCCCATAGTTCTAATTTTAGCAAATCCCTTTGTAAAGAGAGTTCGTCCTGCTCTGACCTTATGACCTTACTTAACTTAGTATCATCTGCAAAAATAGAGATGTCGCTATTTAATCCTTGCTCCAAGTCATTTATAAAAATATTAAAAAGAACAGGGCCCAGTACTGATCCCTGGGGGACGCCACTGATTACCTTTGTCCAATCTGAGTATGATCCATTTACTACTACTCGTTGCTCCCTATCTTTTATCCAGTTATTTATCCATGAGCTAACATTTTCAGCTATTCCCAGTCCCTTAATTTTGTGCATTAATCTCTCATGTGGCACTGTATCAAATGCCTTTGCAAAATCTAAGTATATCACATCAACTGATTCCCCTTTATCTATATTTTTACTTACTTCCTCGTAGAATCTAATTAGATTAGTTTGACATGATCTATTTCTCCTAAAGCCATGCTGATTAGAACTCATAATCTTGTTTACACGAATATGCTCATCAATATAATCCCTTATAATCCCTTCAAATATCTTCCCCACTATTGATGTCAGACTAACTGGTCTATAGCTTCCTGGATCATCCCTGCTTCCCTTTTTGAAGAGTGGCACCACATCAGCTTTACGCCAATCCTGGGGTACCATGCCTGAGGATAATGAGTCTTGAAAAATTAAGAGTAAAGGTTTGTCTATAACAGTGCTAAATTCCCTTAACACCCTTGGGTGTATTCCATCTGGGCCTGGAGTTTTATTTACCTTAATATTTTCCAGTTTTTTCCTGATATCCTCTAAACAAAACCCAGTTAGTGGTATGGACTGGCATGTTCTATTCTGTTCCAAAGTAGCATTCAATGGTTCCTCTCTTGTGTATACTGAAGAAAAAAACTGGTTTAGTACCTCAGCCTTCTCCCTGTCATTATTTATCATGCTACCCTCCACGCATTTTAATGTACCTATAGTATCCTTCTTAGATTTTTTGCTATTTATGTACTTAAAGAACCTTTTAGGGTTAGACTTAGAATCCTTGGCAATTAATTTTTCATTTTCAATTTTGGCTAATTTGATTGCTTTTTTGCATGCTTTGTTACATTCCTTATAAATATTGTATGCTGAGTCTGTACTATTTTCTTTTAATAATTTAAATGCCCTACGTTTTTTCCTAATTTCTCTTAACACATTTTTATTTAGCCATAACGGCTTTGTTTTTTTATTTTTATTTTTATAACCATATGGTATGTGTTGATATGTATATTTATTTAACACATTTTTAAATGTGACTTGTATAAAGTACTTAAATGTTGCTAATTTTTGGTTGTCTATCACATATGAGGAGGAGGGGAGGGGAAAAATCAACGATATTAGGTAAATGTAAGAGCCTCTATTTAGGAACTGTGTCCTGTATTGCCCTATATTAGGGTAGATAAGCCACTTTTTTTACACTAAATATACTATATATCCCTTCCCCATCCTTCCCACAATATGCCCCAAATGTTACAACAAATGTTACAACAAATAAAAATATCAATTAGTAGATAGTCTGAAATTAACAGAGTGCAGTTAAAATAAACACAAAGCCCCTGACGCGGTCGCATTTCACTTATACGCTTCCTCAGAGGGGTCCGGTGTGCCGTTTGACTCAAGCTATTATGGGGTTACTAAACCCTCCTACCTGATTGGTTCATTGCGTGGAGCAGGAATGTAAGCTATTGGTACATTGAGCTGTCAATACAGATCAGTTAATTGAATGAAAACAACTTAACTCTCTGTGCGCCGTGTATATAGTTGCTAATAAATAGCTTAAAAAATATTGCTTTTTATGTAATAAGGTAAAAGTAGATCATGCTATTGGTACATTGAGCTGTCAATACAGATCAGTTAATTGAATGAAAACAAATTAACTCTGTGTGCGCCGTATAGGATACAGAGTTGGGGGTTTGTGCACACATCGACAAATTGTGTTACATAGGATTTTAATTTAATTGGAATTTGTAGGGAAATGTGTAGATTTTCTGTGTTCTTTCTCGAAAGTTAATAACTGAAAGCAATGACTGCGTATAAGTATGGTATGTAAGAAGGCATAAAAGTTGATAACCCATGTCGGGGTTCATGTAAAAAAATATTACTTTTTATGTAATGAGGTAAAAATAAATCATGCTGATCATGCTATTTGTACATTGAGCTGCCAATATTTATCAGTTAATTAAATGAAAACAAACTAAACTCTGTGTGCGCCGTATAGGATACAGAGTTGGAGATTTGTGCACACATCGTTTCAGGGTCCATGCAAAAGAATATTGCTTTTTATGTAATGAGGTAACAGTAGATCATGCTGAGAGTACAGCACTGCATTATGTGTGTATAGTTGCTAATAAATAGCTTAGAGAATATTGCTTTTTATGTAATGAGGTAACAGTAGATCATGCTGAGAGTACAGCACTGCATTATGTGTGTATAGTTGCTAATAAATAGCTTAGAGAATATTGCTTTTTATGTAATAAAATAAAAGTAGATCATGCTGATCATGCTATTGGTACATTTAGCTGTCAATACAGATCAATTAATTGAATGAAAACAACTTAACTCTGTGTGCACCGTATAGGATACCTGTTATGTAAGAATATAATTTAATGCTACTGAATACTATAACATAAATATACAGTATATTAACATATATATACAGTATATATATATACATATATATAGTATCACTATTAAACACAACAAGCTAACATAAATACATTTTAATTTATATGAAATACTTAAAATAATATGCAATATACATCATCATGCATACTATTTTAAATATTGAATATCAATGCAAGGCCAGTCTACATTATATCTATAATGTTTAAAATAAAATGCATGGCCATATATAATGCATATCAGTTTAAGTATTGGATATAAATTAAAATGTAGATATTCTTTCTTGTTGTGTTTATTATTTTAGTTGAAATAATTTTTATTGCAGAACACACAAAAGTTACAGATCATATTGTTCAACATAAGGAGATAGAAAAAAAAAGGGAGACCTCCCCTCTACCACCCCTCTTTTACCTCTTTAAGAGATCTCCAGTCCAACAGTCTTTGCTTTTTCTGTCATGGTGGTATCCGGAAGTCGAAGTGTTTACAAGTTGAACAGGTGCTGCTACATTTATTAGTCCAAAAGACCTGCAGTTCAGTGCGTCTGAGCATGGTACAGAAATTATTACAGGAGACCGAAGGGTATAACAAAAGATATCAAACATTCCATCCTCCTCCCTCTCCTTACGTATCTTATTTATTTTTATATATTTAATGCCCCTCCCCCCTTAACTAACTATACATTAGAAAAACAAAAATAAACAATTAAACAAAATGTAACTTGCCTGTCTCAATAATACTCCTCCAGCAGATCCGGGAAAGAAGCCCCCTTCCTTTTCCCCCAACACTTGGGTCTCTGTAGGCAGTTGACGTCACATGTCAGGGTGTAAGTCTTACTCATTGTTCTTACTCCCTATTTCTTACATCTGTCATTGTGTCTTTTTAATACCCTTTCAATATCTAATAGTTCCATATCTTTAGAAACTGGTCTTGTTTAGCTTGCATAAAGGCTACCGACTCTGACATCTTGTATGTGGCTTGAATCTTTTCCATCACCTCCCCACATGAGGGTATCCCTATCTTCCAATGTCATGCAACACATATTCTAGTAGCTGTGCATAGGGTGCGTATGAATTTATTGGTGGCTGCGTTAAATGGCTTTATGTGTTCGTTTAACAATGCTTGTAAAGCCGTTAGGATAATATTCTCAGAGAGCACCCCACTTAATAAATCAGATAGTTTAGACCACACTTGCTTGACCACATGTGGATATATGTCCCCATTTCAGTACATCCTCTGTAACAATTTTTACTACCATGTTGGGAGTAGTGTGATGGTGTTTATTATTTTAAATATAAATATATTTTTAAAATATATATATTTCTTTTAATTGAAGAAAAATAGGCACAGATACATTTATATAAGCACTTACAAGAAAATAATTACACACGATCCAGGATAAAATGTAGTTTAAAAAAAATAAATATATTGCCAGATCTAAACTTTAGATGTGAGTAATCCCAGTGTAAAAACAAGTGAGATAAGTAATCTCGTTAAATTCAGATGGAGTAATGGTTATATGGTGGTGAGGTGCATGACAGATTAATCAAGACTCATCACAAGCAGTATTTATGTTCTTTAGGTTTTATATTATTAGCAAAACAACAAGTGTGAGCCATAACAATTTGCCCAACAAATTATAACAGTTCCCGTAGCAGAAATTATATTTAAAGATGCAGCTTTAAAGAGGGCTGGACATACCAAGAGGTGGGTAGCTAGTAGCTAAAAAAAAGAGGGATATGCAGTAAGTAAACAGCCTTGATTATAGTAAACTATCGGTTAGATTACGAGTCTTGCGTTATGAGTAAAAAAGCAGCGTTAAGCCTCATAACGCTGCTTTTTTACTACCGCTGGTATTACGAGTCTTGCAGATTTAGGGGCACTATAATAAACATATTAACCCCTAAACCACCGTACTCCCGCCTCGCAAACAGTAGTTAAATATTATTAACCACTAATCTGCTCTCCCTAACATCGCCGCCACCTATCTACATTTATTAACCCCTAATCTGCTGCCCCAACGTCGCCGCCACTATACTAAATTTATTAACCCCTAAACCTAAGTCTAACCCTAACACCCCCTAACTTAAATATAATTAAAATAAATCTAAATAAAACCTATTATTAATAACTAAATAATTCCTATTTAAAAATAAATACTTACCTATAAAATAAACCCTAAGCTAGCTACAATATAACTAATAGTTACATTGTATCTAGCTTAGGGTTTATTTTTATTTTACAGGCAAGTTTGTATTTATTTTAACTAGGTAGAATAGTTACTAAATAGTTACTAACTATGTACTAACTACCTAGCTAAAATAAATACACATTTACCTGTAAAATAAAACCTAACCTAAGTTACACTAACACCTAACACTACACTACAATTAAATAAATTACCTAAATTAAATACAATTAAATAACTTAAATACAATTACCTAAATTACAAAAAAAAACACTAAATTACACAAAATAAAAAACAAATAACAAGAAAAAAGCCCATCCCAAAATAAAAAAAAAACCCTAGCCTAAACTAAACTACCAATAGCCCTTAAAAGGGCCTTTTGCGGGGCATTGCCCCAAAGAAATCAGCTCTTTTACCTGAAAAAAAAAATACAAACAACCCCCCCAACAGTAAAACCCACCACCCACACAACCAACCCCCCAAATAGAACCCTAACTAAAAAAAACTAAGCTCCCCATTGCCCTGAAAAGGGCATTTGGATGGGCATTGCCCTTAAAAGGGCATTTAGCTCTATTGCGGCCCAAAGCCCTAACCTAAAAATAAAACCCACCCAATAAACCCTTAAAAAAAACCTAACACTAACCCCTGAAGATCCACTTACAGTTTTGAAGATCCAACATCCATCCTCAATGAAGCCGGGAGAAGTCCTCATCGAAGCGGCAAGAAGTTCTCAATGAAGCCGGGAGAAGTCTTCATCCAAGCCGGGAGAAGTGGTCCTCTAGACAGGCAGAAGTCTTCATCCAGATGGCATATTCTATCTTCATCCATCCGGCACGGAGCATCCTCTTCGAAGTCTTCTTCCAGAATGAATATCTCTTTAAGTGACGTCATCCAAGATGGCGTCCCTTAGATTCCGATTGGCTGATAGAATTATATCAGCCAATCGGAATTAAGGTTGAAAAATCCTATTGGCTGATGCAATCAGCCAATAGGATTGAACTTCAATCTTATTAGCTGATCCAATCAGCCAATAGGATTGAGCTGGCATTCTATTGGCTGATTGGAACAGCCAATAGAATGCAAGCTCAATCCTATTGGCTGATTGCATCAGCCAATAGGATTTTTTCAACCTTAATTCAGATTGGCTGATAGAATTCTATCAGCCAATCGGAATCTAAGGGACGCCGTCTTGGATGACTACATTTAAGGGAACCTTCATTCGTCGTTAGCCGTGAAAAGAAGAGGATGCTCCGCACCAGATGTCTTGAAGATGGAGCCGCTCTGCATCGGAAGGATAAAGATAGAAGATGCCGTCTGGATGAAGACTTTTGCCCGTCTGGAGGACAACTTCTGCCAGCTTGGATGAAGACTTCTTTCGTTGAGGACTTCTTGCCGCTTGGATAAAGACTTCTCCCGGCTTCGTTGAGGATGGATGTCCAGTCTTCAAAACTGTAAGTGGATCTTCGGGGGTTAGTGTTAGGTTTATTTACGGGTTTATTGGCTGGGTTTTATTTTTAGGTTAGGGTTTGGGCACTGAAAAAGAGCTAAATGCCCTTTTAAGGGCAATGCCCATCTAAATGCCCTTTTCAGGGCAATGGGAAACTTAGTTTTTTTTAGTTAGGATTTTATTTGGGGGGTTGGTTGTGTGGGTGGTGGGTTTTACTGTTGGGGGTGTTTGTATTTTTTACAGGTAAAAGAGCTGATTTCTTTGGCGCAGAAGACTCGACATCCATCCTCAATGAAGCCGGCAGAAGTCTTCATCCAAGCGGGCCGACGTCTTCATCCAACCGGGCAGAAGTCTTCATCCAGATGGCATCTTCTATCTTCATCCATCCGGCGCGGAGCATCCTCTTCTTTCGACGTCTTCTTTACAATGAGGTTTTCCTTTAAATTACGTCATCCAAGATGGCGTCCCTCAGATTACAATTGGCTGATAGAATTCTATCAGCCAATCGGAATTAAGGTTGAAAAAATCCTATTGGCTATTGCAGTCAGCCAATAGGATTGAGCTTTCATCCTATTGGCTGATCCAATTAGCCAATAGGATTGAGCTTGCATTCTATTGGCTATTCCTTTGTAGCATGAAGATAGAACTGTAATGCTCTTACCACATCCCGATTTATGAAACAACATCCCCATAGAAGAAGAAGCATTATAGATAAAAACACCAAGGCTCAAAAACCGTCTCAGAGAATCCTCTACAAAACAAAACAGGCGTTCAATCTTCATGCAGTCAGCCTCAGGAAATGTAGCTTTGAATAAAGGAAGAGGACCTTGAGCCAGAAGGTCTGCCATGGAGGAGCCAGTCTTACTGGTCCCACATACCAAGACCGGCCTAGTCACGCTGGAGCTAACTGGATTGCTGGAATTCCCTCCTGATAATTTCATCTATGACTCGAGGATAAAGAACAATTGGAGGAAATAGATATACAAGATTAAAGTGCCATGGACCTGCAAAAGCATATACTAATTCCGCTTGAGGATCTCTCAACCTCATTCTGAATCAAAGCAGATTGGCATTTAGATGGAAAACCATCAGATCTATCTTTGGGCACCCCCACCCATGGGAGATCTTGCAGAACACCTCCTGGTGTAGCGACCATTCCCTAGACAGAAGAGTCCATCTGCAGAGCGTTGAACATGGCCCTCAGATCCAGAATGTAGGAAGCCTACTAGATCCTTTAAACTCTCTAAAGGTAGAGCCATCACACCCAGGGATTAAATATGGGACCTCAACTTCTTAGGTTGTTGCTTTAGTTGCTATCAGAGAGTTCACAAGACAACTTTTCTAATATAGAGGACTAAGTACTGAAAATGCTAATAATGAAGTATCATGAAACACAGACAAGATAAATATATCAGCAAAATAAGGCAGCACAAAAACTAGCAAAGTGCCACAAATTATGAGATTGCAAGGCAAGATAATAGAGCCTAATCCCAGTAGGACTAAACTTCCAGGAAATACCAAATATCCACCCAAAATTAAAGTGCAGTGGGGTACTGATAATGGAAGAAACCTGTAATGCAAATAAACCACAAGACCTGCTTGTTGCAGGAGAAGGAGTAAAAATCGCTGAAAAGCTAAATGCAAATAATCTATCCAAGAAATAGGTAAACAAGGATAAGCAACAAGAGTGAATCAGCCATCCGGCAATTTATTTCCCAGATAGGAAATATGTATGTCACCTGTGTTTTCTCCTTGCCTGAAGCAGTGTGTAATGCTGCTCACTACACCCAGGCTCCCTCTTATGGCCAAACTGAAGAACATCATCAGTGAGAGACAGGTTGCAGTCCCAAAATTATGATGTCATCACTTACTATTTAAGTGCCTCAGTTTAGTCTGCCTTTGCCCTTTTGTTTTCTCTGACTTCTCTGTGAATTTCTGACTCCGTGTATTACCTGGCTTATTTGATGTCCCTTCTGGTTCCTGTTTTCTGGCTTGTTCCTGACTTTACTGATCTTCGTGTTCCTGACCCTGGCTTGTCTGACTACCCGCTCTGGCTTTGGCTCCTGGCTTGTTATTTGGCTTTTGGGCTTGTTATAATTTTTTTTTTAAATAAAGGTATGATTAATTTAGCATTTCACATTTCTGGGTTCCTGGTACTCTGACATTACGCAAGGGCCAGGAATCGACATTACGTAAGGGCCATGAATTCTGACAATGCTAATAATCCACCTTTGCCCACCATCATTTCCAAGATGGAGGAACAAGATCACAGCATGGATCAATCTGCACTAGCCCTGCAAACCCATCTGACTTGCACAGACTTGGTTCAGAGCGCCCCACTACCTGTTGCTGCTCCTGTTACCGCTGCTGAACCTAGTTCAACCAGGAGTATGACCGGTTCAGCATCAATATCCCCAGCGTAATGGAGGCGATCCTTGTCAGTACAAAGTTTTTTTGAACCAAGTGGGCATATACTTTGAGATGTCACCTCTGGCGTTTCCCACTGACAGAGCTAATGTGTGATTTCTCATCTCATTACTCTCTGACACAGCTCTTGCTTGGGCGAATCCCCTGTGGAAGACTAACAAACCTGTTATATATAATTACCTTGAATTCATGTCCTCCTTTTGAAAGGTATTTGATGTCCCGGCTCGCTCTTCCTCTGCTGTCAAATGTCTTATGTCCATAAAGCAAGGTACGAGAACTGTATCCCAGTATGCCATTAAGTTCCATACACTTGCAGCAGAGGTAGGTTGGAACAATGAAGCCCTTGTTGCCACCTTTTCTCATGGGCTTCTATAATGCGATTACAGATGCATTAAAGGATCTTAAGGCCCTGGTGTCTTTTCCAATCCTAATTGACATCAGAGAGAGACTTTCCTTCAAGGAGCACTTGCGGAAGCTTCCTGTACAGTTGGCTCCTACATTTTCGTGCCCACCTCATCTCCCATGCCTCCTGGTTCTGAGACACCAGGTACTGCTGAGCCTATGCAGTTGGGATTCACGCGCCTCTCCGCCACAGAGAGGGCTTTTAGGGGGAGGGAGGGGATTTGCCTCTTTTGTAGGCTACAAGGTCACCTTTCAAAGTCTTGTCCTACATGTCCGGGAAACACTTCCACCTAAGGTCCTGTCGGGGACAGACCTTGGGTGGCTTATCCTAAAAAAAAAGAGACCTTTGGTCATGGTTGTTCTTTCCAGGGTGGACTCCTCCATAGTCAATCAGGCACTTGTAGACTCCGGTGCTGAAGGTTATTTCATTGACAGTGCTTTTGTATCACAGCACTCTATTCCAGTACTACCTCGGTCTGCTACACTTGCTAATGAGGCCATTGATGGCAGGCCCCTTCAGCCCGCACTCGTCACTCATGAAACTGCTCCATTATCAATGGCTATTGAGGTTCTTCATAATGAAACTCTCCAGTTCCAGGTGAAAACCTCTCCGCATTTTCCAGTTGTTCTGGTTTATCCCTGGCTCCAAAAGCACAATCCCATCCTCGACTGGTGTAGGTCCAAACTTTTGTCACGGTATCCGCAATATACTTCCACTTCTCTCCGGAAACCAAGTCTTGTGCATATCTTCGGTATCTCAACTGCCAAAGCAGTACCGAAAGTCCCAAGATGTTGTTGACAAGGTGCGGGCCGGTACATTGCCTCCTCACTTGTCTTATGATTGCACAATAGAATTGCAACCCGGAGTCATTCCTCCATGGGGGCGGATTTACCCTCTGTCTGTTGCGGAGCATAAAGCCATGGAGGAGTATGTTGGCAATGCCCTATCCCGGGGGTTCATCCATAAATCCTCCTCTTTTCATGAAGAAGGGTGGGGATTTAAGACCATGTATCGATTATAGGGGTCTTAATCGTCTTAACATTAAAAATGCTTACTCTATTCCGCTCACGGAACTCTTTGAATGCCTTAAGGGGGCTTTGATCTTTACTAAACTCTATCTGAAAGGAGCTTACAATCGTGTTAGGATCAAAGAGGGCCACAAATGGAAAACAGCATATCTTGTAATGCCCTTTGGCCTATTCAATGCTTCTGCTGTTTTCCAGGAGTGTATTAATGATGTCCTATGAGATATGTTGCAACAGTGTGTCGTGGTGTACTTAGACAACATCCTTATACACTCATCCTCACTTGAGGCTCACCGTTTTTTATGTCACACGGGTATTTCATAAACTATGTGAGAAAAGCCTGTTTTGCAAACTTGAGAAATGTGAATTCCATCAAAATTAAGTCACCTTCCTAGGTTATGTAACTTCTGCTGCTGGGTTCTCCATGGATCCTGACTAGTTATTTGCAGTTCTTCAGTGGCCTCGCCCAGTTGGTCTTTGGTCCATTCAATGTTGGGCTTTGCAAATTACTATAGGAAGTTTAGTAAAATCTTTTCTTGATTGGTCGAACCTATAATGGAAATAACCCGTAAAGAGAATGACCCACTCCATTGGTCTCCTACTGCAGTTAATGCCTTTGAGATTCTTAAAACTACCTTTGCTGCCATCCTGGTTCTGGCTCGTCCTAACCCTGCTCTTCCTGTCATTCTAGAAGTCAATGCATCAGAGACAGGAGTAGGCACCTTTTTGTCTATATACAAAATTGGTGACAGGGAATTACTCGCCATAATTTTGGCATTCAAAGAATGTAGGCACCTTCTCAAAGGTACTAGCGTACCGGTGCTCCCTTGGGGGAGGAGATCATGGCCGCACAAACCAATGCCCCTTTAGAGAAACCTAGTGGCAAATGCTTTGTACCTGATAATCTGCACACCAAACTATTGAACACTTACCAGTACCCTAAAGCCGCAGGTCACCCAGGCAAGAATGAAATGATTTGGTCTGTCTCTCGACAATTCTGGTGGGGATCCAGCTTTCCTTCTCCTCGGTCTATCACCCTCAATCCAATGGGGCAGCGGAACGTTCTAACCAAGCTCTGGAACAGTTCCTCCTTTGCTATGTTTCCGATCACCACAATAACTGGTCTGACCTGTTAACTTGGGCGGAGTTCATTCGTAATAGTGCTATCAATGCTTCCTCCCAAATTTCCCCATTTATGATGAACTATGGTTTTCAGCCATCCATGTTGCCCAATACGTTCTTGCCACAGGGCATTCCAGGTTGTGGAAGAGCATCTCCGTTCCATTTGGGTGCAGGTTCAGGATTGCCTTACTCGGTTGAAAAAGTTCCAGGCAGACCATAGGCATCTACCTGCACCTACCTACCATGTCAGAGAAAGGTTTTGGCTGTCCTCCCGCAACTTGAACCTTCATGTGCCTTCCAATAAACTGGGTCCCCATTATGTTGGGCCTTTTTGAGTACTCCGATGGGTCAATCTGGTTGTCTACGCTCTTGACCTTCTTCCTACCATGCGCATCTCCATTCTATTTCACATCTCCCTCTTGAAACCATTGGTTTGCAATCGGTTTACCACTGTGATGCCTTGTCACCTTTTCATTTCTATTGACAACCATGAAGAATATGAGGACTGCAGCATTATTGACTCTTGTATGTCCAAAGGTCACGTACTGTATTTGGTTCACTGGAAGGGTTACAGTCCGGAGGAATGTTCTTGGGTTCCCTCCTCTAACGCTCATGCTCCCGTCTTCCACTGTGCCTTCCATGCCCGTTACCCGGATAAGCCTTTTGTCCTCCTCGTTGAGGGGAGGGTACTGTCAAGGTTTAAACTGACTTTGCTTGTTGTGTGCAGCTTTTTGTTATGGCTCACAAGACAACTTTTCTAATATAGAGGACTAAGTCCTGAAAATGCTAATAATGAAGTATCATGAAACACAGACAAGATAAATATATCAGCAAAATAAGGCAGCACAAAAACTAGCAAAGTGCCACAAATTATGAGATTGCAAGGCAAGATAATAGAGCCTAATCCCAGTAGGACTAAACTTCCAGGAAATACCAAATATCCACCCAAAATTAAAGTGCAGTGGGGTACTGATAATGGAAGAAACCTGTAATGCAAATAAACCACAAGACCTGCTTGTTGCAGGAGAAGGAGTATAAAGCGCTGAAAAGCTAAATGCAAATAATCTATCCAAGAAATAGGTAAACAAGGATAAGCAACGAGAATGAATCAGCCATCCGGCAATTTATTTCCCAGATAGGAAATATGTATGTCACAGTTTCACCACTAGCATCAATAATAATCACCAGGGTTAGCACTGGAATTATTCACCATATAAGTTTTTTTCCTAACCAGGAAATAAGATGTCAAGGACTGGTGATGCTGATAAACCACCAGATATGAATCTTTTCTATATCAGAGAGAAGCATGGTTAAGCATTTGAAATACTGAAAGACCACCAAATATGGTTAACCTCCATATAAAAGGAAAGAATGGATAATCATTGGTAATGCAGACACACCACCAGAAATGTTTATTTGCCATATAATAATATGTATGTGTATTATTCACTTAAAAGGTAAAACAAAAAAATGATTAAACAGTGTTAACACTGATAACATCACCAGAGGTGATCTTGTTCCATATAATAATTATTAAGTACTAGTGACGCTGTTACCCCTAGATATGTTCCTTTCTATAGAAAAAAATAATTAACACCAGGGATGCTTATTTCTCATCTAAGTGTCAGAGTTTCACCTGACTTCACTTGTTGTTTGCAGCTTTTTCTTAAGGCTGCCATTTCTCTCACCTGTATTTTCTCCTTGCCTGAAGCAGTGTGTAATGCTGCTCACTACACCCAGGCTCCCTCTTATGGCCAAACTGAAGAACATCATCAGTGAGAGACAGGTTGCAGTCCCAGACTTATGATGTCATCACTTACTATTTAAGTGCCTCAGTTTAGTCTGCCTTTGCCCTTTTGCTTTCTCTGACTTCTCTGTGAATTTCTGACTCCGTGTATTACCTGGCTTATTTGATGTCCCTTCTGGTTCCTGTTTTCTGGCTTGTTCCTGACTTTACTGATCTTCGTGTTCCTGACCCTGGCTTGTCTGACTACCCGCTCTGGCTTTGGCTCCTGGCTTGTTATTTGGCTTTTGGGCTTGTTATCATTTTTTTTTAAATAAAGGTATGATTAATTTAGCATTTCACATCTCTGGGTTCCTGGTACCCTGACATTACACAAGGGCCAGGAATCAACATTACGTAAGGGCCATGAATCCTGACAAATAATCCACCTTTGCCCACCATCATTTCCAAGATGGAGGAACAAGATCACAGCATGGATCAATCTGCACTAGCCCTGCAAACCCTTCTGACTTGCACAGACTTGGTTCAGAGCGCCCCACTACCTGTTGCTGCTCCTGTTACCGCTGCTGAACCTAGTTCAACCAGGAGTATGACCGGATCTGCATCAATACCCCAGCGTAATGGAGGTGATCCTTGTCAGTACAAAGTTTTTTTGAACCAAGTGGGCATATACTTTGAGATGTCACCTCTGGCGTTTCCCACTGACAGATCTAAGGTGTGATTTCTCATCTCATTACGCTCTGACACAGCTCTTGCTTGGGCTAATCCCCTGTGGAAGACTAACAAACCTGTTATATATAATTACCTTGAATTCGTGTCCTCCTTTCGAAAGGTATTTGATGTCCCGGCTCACTCTTCCTCTGCTGTCAAATGTCTTATGTCCATAAAGCAAGGTACAAGAACTGTATCCCAGTATGCCATTAAGTTCCATACACTTGCAGCAGATGTAGGTTGGAACAATGAAGCCCTTGTTGCCACCTTTTCTCATGTGCTTCTATAATGCGATTATAGATGCATTAAAGGATCTCCCTGGTGTCTTTTCTAATCCTAATTGACATCAGAGAGAGACTTTCCTTCAAGGAGCACTTGCGGAAGCCTCCTGTACAGTTGGCTCCTACATTTTCGTGCCCACCTCATCTCCCATGCCTCCTGGTTCTGAGACACCAGGTACTGCTGAGCCTATGCAGTTGGGATTCACGCACCTCTCTGCGACAGAGAGGGCTTTTAGGAGGAGGGAGGGGCTTTGCCTCTTTTGTAGGCTACAAGGTCACCTTTCAAAGTCTTGTCCTACATGTCCGGGAAACACTCCCACCTAAGGTCCTGTCGGGGACAGACCTTGGGTGGCTTATCCTAAAAAAAAAGAGACCTTTGGTCATGGTTGTTCTTTTCTGGGTGGACTCCTCCATAGTCAATCAGGCACTTGTAGACTCCTGTGCTGCAGGTTATTTCATTGACATTGCTTTTGTATCACAGCACTCTATTCCAGTACTACCTCGGTCTGCTACACTTGCTAATGAGGCCATTGATGGCAGGCCCCTTCAGCCCGCACTCGTCACTCATGAAACTGCTCCATTATCCATAGCTATTGAGGTTCTTCATAATGAAACTCTCCAGTTCCAGGTGAAAACCTCTCCACATTTTCCAGTTGTTCTGGGTTATCCCTGGCTCCAAAAGCACAATCCCATCCTCGACTGGTGTAGGTCCAAACTTTTGTCACGGTATCCGCAATATACTTCCACTTCTCTCCGGAAACCAAGTCTTGTGCATGTCTTCGGTATCTCGACTGCCAAAGCAGTACCGAAAGTCCCAAGATGTTGTTGACAAGGTGTGGGCCCATACATTGCCTCCTCACTTGTCTTATGATTGCACAATAGAACTGCAACCCGGGTCATTCCTCCATGGGGGCGGATTTACCCTCTGTCTGTTGCGGAGCATAAAGCCATGGAGGAGTATGTTGGCAATGCCCTATCCCAGGGGTTCATCCGTAAATCCTCCTCTTTTCATGAAGAAGGGTGGGGATTTAAGACCATGTATTGATTATAGGGGTCTTAATCGTCTTAACATTAAAAATGCTTACTCTATTCCGCTCACGGAACTCTTTGCAATTGGTTTACCACTGTGATGCCTTGTCACCTTTTCATTTCTATTGACAACCATGAAGAATATGAGGACCGCAGCATTATTGACTCTTGTATGTCCAAAGGTCGCGTACAGTATTTGGTTCACTGGAAGGGTTACAGTCCGGAGGAATGTTCTTGGGTTCCCTCCTCTAACGCTCATGCTCCTGTCTTCCACTGTGCCTTCCATGCCTGTTACCAAGATAAGCCTTTTGTCCTCCTCGTTGAGGGGAGGGTACTGTCAAGGTTTAAACTGACTTTGCTTGTTGTGTGCAGCTTTTTGTTATGGCTGCCATTTCTCTCACCTGTGTTTTCTCCTGGCCAAACTGCAGTCCCAGAATGATGTCATCACTTACTATTTAAGTGCCTCAGTTCAGTCTGCCTTTGCCCTTGCGTTGTCTCTGACTATTCTGTGAGTTCCTGTGTTCCTGACTCCATGTATTACCTGGCTTGTTTGACGGCCCTTCTGGTTCCTGATCCCTGGCTTGTTCCTGACTTCGCTGATCTTTGTGTTCTTGACACTGGCTTGTCTGACTACTCGCTTTGGTTCCTAACCCGGCTTGTCTGACTACCCACTCTGACTTTGACTCCTGGCTTGTTATTTGACTTTTGGGCTCATTATAATTTTTTGTTATTTTTTTAATAAAGGTATAATTAATTTAGCATTTCATGTCTCTGTCTGGTTCCTGGTACCCTGACACTAAGTAACACAAAAGAATGATAACTGCGCTGTAATATGTCACTAAAAGCATAAACAGTAATCAAGGAGACTCCCTAAGCTCCTCAAAATAGAACTAGTAAGAACAAACACTCTCTCAAAATAGAAAGAGAAAATACTGCCTGCGCTACTAAATGTAGCTTAATCAGTGACTAATAGACAGGTGAAAATAGTATCAATTAAAATAACATGTTAAAAAGATACATTTAATATAGGATTAAAACATAACACAGTGTAACATTCACACACTTTTGTTAAATGATGGATCAAACATAAAGAAATAAAAGCAAATAACAAGAATTATACACATATAAAATAGAAAATAAAAAATAAAAATAGGCACATATGAGAACACTTGTCACAAATTGTGATCAAGCACAAGAACACTGCAAAGTGTAGTATCCAAAGGCAGATTGAATTTCAATAAGGATTCAGGAACAAAGACGAAATTCCACCCAAGTACAGTCCCAATACCAGTACTCCAACAAGAGAGATGTCTGGGATTGCTGGAATATAAAGAGATTCCAACGACAAAAAAGACAAGCCAAAACAAAAAGGTGTTACGTCTTACACTGGAAAATGTTTAGCTGGATTCCCTCAGATTCCCTTGGCTCTAACTTTCTTCTAATACCGTCCGTGTAAACGTCCTCTGCTCACTCCGCGTCTTAACTTTGTGCGCGCTGCAGTTACAAGACACTGGACCTAAAATTACAGATGCTGGTAGGGGACAAAAACAGGGTACAAAAGAGCAACGCGTTTCAGACGTACCAGCCGTTGTCAAGCCTTCTCAACTAATGCAATACTACCTCTATTTATACCCCTTCTTACATTCTTATTGGTGCTCGGTAATTACCTAGATTTGATGAGTATAACGGAGTGTATATTGTAAGCATATCGATTTAGAAACAGCAATAATTTAATAATACTTTGAAAATACTATTCGAATGTAATGAATATAAAAACATAATACAATTATACAAACATTCATAGACAATGTCTTATTCATAGATGTATAACTAAAAAATAACTAAAATATATATAAAAAAATTACACAGATTCATTTTATTTTTATAGAAGTTAATTTTTATAAAAATTAATTGTAATAAATCTATCACAGAGATGAAGCAAAGTTGAACATAATTGTATGGAAATGTATTCCACATTTATATATTTAAAAATAGTTTTTTTAGAATCATTTTATAATAAAAACAATATTCTAGCTAAAAAATGTTATTCAAGATTTAGACTCCTTAAGAAAGAAAGTAAATGGATCTTCCAGTTAAAAACCCTTCAACCATTAGAATCAATTAGTAAGGAAATATCCAATATCTATTTCAAAATTTAGACTCCTTAAGAAAGAAAGTAAATGGATCTTCCAGTTAAAAACCCTTCAACCAACAGTTATATACATCAGATGAGCTGTCACCATGAGAGGTCGAAAGGAAATGTTCCTAAGGGACAGTTCCTTGGAATAAAATGGAAGGGTTTAAGGGTTTTTAAATGGAAGATCTATTTACTTTCTTTCTTAAGGAGTTCCTTATGGGAATCGGCTCCCCTCCAGTGGCCCTTATATTTATCTATGCCCATGAAAGAAAAACTGTTTAAATCTCCATTATTACATCTACCAAAATGTTTGGGTACAGGCAAAGCTTTATTTCTTTCTGAGCTAAAATTCTAAATTGACCAAATATGCTCCCTAATCCTATCACACAGGGATCTTTCAGACTGCCCCCCAGATATTCCATTACCCATTTTCATTGCATGACATAAATAATATTTTTGTTAGTACACCTAATTGCACTCTTAATCTTATGTGTTTGTCCTGTAACCTAAGAGACAATCTCTTTTTGCTTTTTTTGAGTGTTTGCAGGATTTACATGTAGGGCATTGGTAAAAGCCTTCTAGTTTTCTTCCCATAACATCCTTATCTGTGTGATTTTTATTTTTTTCTATTCTCTGTAGGAGCTAAAATAGTTTTTAAGTTTCTTGCTTTTTTTTATAAACAAACTGTGGTTTTTCTGGGAGCACAGAGCCCAATCTCTCATCGTTCTTTAATATTCACCAATGGTTTTTTTTTTAATTTCTCCACTAAAAATTTGTTCTCACTATATTTAGTAATGAAGGGAATAAATAGGGGTTCATTCTCATCTTTCTTTGTCTCTTGCTCTGCTCTTTTTTGTTTCCCTTTCAATGGAGTAGACCTTTCTATAATGTGCGCTTGATCCCTAGCCTCATCAATAATATTCTCAGAATAATCTGTCTACATACATTTTTCTTTTAATCTTTCTGATTGGCTCTCAAAGTCCTCTATGTCACTACAATTTTATTCTAAGGAACTGTCCCTTAGGAACGTTTCCTTTCCACCTCTCATGGTGACAGCTCATCTGATGTATATAACCTGTTTGAAGTAGGTTCTAGAATGCAACTTATTATCCTTTACAAAAATGTTCAAATCTAAAAAGTGAATTAATTCTTTACTTTTTTAGCAAGTGAAATTAAGATTAAAATTATTATCAAAAGACTCTTCAGTTTCCTTCCATACCATTATAATATTGTCTATATATAAATGCTTATAGGTTACCAGGTTTGCTCCAAGTGGGTCAAGCTCTAAGAAATTATTTTCCCAAAAACCCATAAATAAATTAGCATAACTTGGAGCAAACCTGGTACCCATAGTGGTGCCTTGTTCTTAATTGTAATATTGACCATCATAGGAGAAAAAAATTATGGGTTAATATAAAGTTTTTTTGCTCAGTTTTCAATGCATTGTCTTCCCCCAAAAAATGACTGACAGCTCTCAGACATCCTCTTGCCCTATATAGGTATACAATGACGTAACATCACATGTAGCAAGTATATAATCATCCTGCCACATAATCTCTTCTAATAATTTGAGAACATCAGTAGAGTCCCATAGAAACGAAGGTAACACTTTCACATATTTCTGCAACTATATATCCAAGTATTCTGATAAATTGGCTGTCAAAGATCCAATCCCCAAAATAGAAGGCCTCCCTGGAGGCTCAATTAGGGATTTATGGATCCTAGGCAGACAATATAAAAGAGGAATCTTTGGAAATTTGGGCAATAAATAATTCCTTTCTCTTATTGTTAATATCCCTTTTTGTAAAGCGGAATCTAATAATCCTTTTAAGGTTACTGAATAACGATTAGTGGGGTTACTGCTCAATCTTTTGTAGGTGTTATCGTTTAAAATTTTCATACATATCATATTATAATCCTCTTTTTCTAAGATAAAAATCCCCCCACCCTTGTCCTCTGGCTTAATAATGAGATAATCTCTTTCTTCCAAATTTTTAATAATTCTTAAAGGGACACTGTACCCAGATTTTTTCTTTCATGATTCAGATAGAGCATGCAATTTTAAGCAACTTTCTAATTTACTCCTATTATCATTTTTTCTTCGTTCTCTTGCTATCTTTATTTGAAAAAGAAGGCATCTAAGCTTTTTTTTTTGGTTCAGACTCTGGAAAGCACTTTTTTATTGGTGGATGAATTTATCCACCAATCAGCAAGAACAACCCGGGTTGTTCACCAAAAATGGGCCGGCATCTAAACTTACATTCTTGCATTTCAAATAAAGATACCAAGAGAATGAAGAAAATTTGATAATAGGAGTAAATTAGAAAGTTGCTTAAAATGTCATACTCTATCTGAATCACGAAAGAAAAAAATTGGGTTCAGTGTCCCTTTAATTAGTTTTTGGAAATATTATTTGTTTTTTCTTTTGGTAATTCCTCAATATCCCTAATGAATCCACAGAAGAAGGCAGCACCTTGCAGTATAAAAATATCTTTATTTCCAAATGCTGGAATAATTTATTCCAGCATGTGGAAATAAAGATATTTTTATACTGCAAGGTGCTGCCTTCTTCTGTGGATTCATTGTGGCTATAGGGATTACAGCACCCTTTCTGGCCTGCATCTGACAGTGGAGCTGAGCTACAAACTGTTGTAGTATTACTATTCCTCAATATCCCTAAGTATCAACTTTTCAAAAGTTTCCAGTATCGGTCCTTTGTCGTACTTTGGATAAAAAGTGGATTTTTCTCTTAGATTATTATGAACAAAAACATCTCCTCTTACCATTTCACTGTTTACATTCCTTTCTATTGGAGACTTTAAAAACCACCGTTTTAACAAGGGCAGCAGAAGGAGGGGGAAGAGAGGAGTGGTCAGGAGACACAAAAAAGACAAGACTCTAATGACTTCAGAAATTACAAGACAACCAAAATGGATCTTTAATTTGAGTAAAAAACCTCTAAAGAAAGAATATGAAGAAATTTAATTAAGGGTCTATCCTTTGCCCCTACAAGTAAGTTAGACAGATTTGGGACATATATTGATGCCCACAAGTTTATTAGAAAACTTATGTTTAAACTGTGGTTTATAAAGTCTCCAATAGAAAGGAATGTAAACAGTGAAGTGGTAAGAAAATTTTTTAAAAGTTACAAATAATCTTTCCAAAAAACAATTAAGAATTATTAAAGATGATCTTATTATTAAGCCAGCAGACAAGGGTAGGGGGATTGTTATCTTAGAAAAAGAGGATTATAGTAAGATGTGTATGAAAATTGTAAACGATAATAACACCTACATAAGATTGAGCAGTAACCCCACTAATCGTTATTCAATAACCTTAAAAGGATTATTAGATTCTGCTTTACAAAAAGAGATATTAACAATAAGAGAAAGGAATTATTTATGCCCACATTTCCAAAGATTCCTCTTTTATATTGTCTGCCAAATATCCATAAATCCCTGATTGAGCCTACAGAGAGGGCTTTTATTTCGGGGATTGGGTCTTTGACAGCCAATTTATCAGAATACTTGGATATATATTTGCAGAAATATGTGACAGTGTTACCTTAGTTTCTAAAGGAACTCTACTGATGTTCTCAAATTATTAGGAGAGATTATATGACAGGATGATTATATACTTGCTACATGTGACGCTATGTCATTGTATACCTGTATAGGGCACGAGGACGGTTTGAAAGCTGTCAGTTATTTTTGGCGGGGAAGATAATGCATTTAAAACTGAGCTAAAAGAGTTAATTATAAATGCTATAAACTTTATATTAACCCATAATCTTTTCTCCTATGATGGTCAATATTACAATGAAGAACAAGGCACTGCTATGGGTACCAGGTTTGCTCCAAGTTATGCTAATTTATTTATGTTTTTTGGGGAAAATAATTTCTTAGAGCTTGACCCACTTGGAGTAAACCTTGTAACCTATAAGCATTATATAGACAATATTAAAATGGTATGGAAGGGAACGTAAGAGTCTTTTGATAATTTTGTTCAATCTATGAACAATAATAATTTTAATCTTAATTTCACTTGCGAAAAAAATAAAGAATTAATTCACTTTTGAGAATTGGACATTTTCGTAAAGAATAAGTTGCATTCTAGAACCTACTTCAAACAGGTGGATTCCAACAGTTATATACAGGTGGCCCTCGTTTTACAACGGTTCAATTTACACCGTTTCAGAATAACAACCTTTTTTTCCAGTCATGTGACTGCTATTGAAAAGCATCGAGAAGCAGTGCATTTATTAAAATAGCCAGTAGGTGGAGCTGCCCGCTTGTGTTGCAGCAAAGCCAAGCAAGCTGAAATTAATCAGTTTAACCAGACCTGAGCTATTGAGCAGATTTCAAAGGAACAAGATCTTCCTGTCTATAAATCAGTCCAGATTGGAATGCATAGAAAGAACTGTTTGCAGAAAAATTCAAGTAAAGTCTGTGCTGTGTAATTATTTTATTAGGTTTATAATGCTGTTTAGCAAATGTTTTTGTTCATTTAACTTAGTTTAATTATATATTCTGTGTTGTGTGATGTTTTTATTAGGTTTATAATGCTTTTTAGCATTTAAAGTCTTCATTTCAAAGCTTTAAAAATAATGTATTAGGTGTTACTTTTGAAAATTTTGAAAGGGGCCTGGAACCTATCTCCCTCACTTCCCATTGACTTACATTATAAACTGGGTTTCAATTTAGAACGGTTTCAATTTACAACTATTCCTTCTGGAACCTAACCCCGGCGTAAACTGAGGGCTACCTGTACATTAGATGAGCTGTCACCATGAAAGGTGGAAAGGAAACTTTCCTAAGGGACAGTTCCTTAGAATAAAGAAAAATTTTAGTGATATAGATGACTTTGAGAGCCAGTCAGAAAGATTAAAAGAAACATTAATGGATAGAGGTTATTCTGAGAATATTATTGATGAGGCTAGGGATCAAACACGCATTATAGAAAGGTCTACTTTATTTAAAGGGAAACAAAAAAGAGCAGAGCAAGAGACAAAGAAAGATGAGATTGAACCCCTATTTATTCCCTTCATTACTAAATATAGTAAGAACAAATTTTTAAAGGAGAAAATTCTAAAAAAAACATTGGGGAATATTAAAGAACGATGAGAGATTGGGCTCTGTGCTCCCAGCAAAACCACAGTTTGTTTACAAAAAGCAAGAAACTTAAAAACTATTTTAGCTCCTACAGAGAATAGAAAAAAATAAAAATCACACAGATAAGGATGTTATGGGAAGAAAACTAGAAGGTTTTTACCCATGCCCTACATGTAGATCCTGCAAACACTCAAAAAGCAAAAAGAGATTGTCTCTTAGGTTACAGGACAAGGGAGCTGATTCCCATAAGGAACTCCTTAAGAAAGAAAGTAAATGGATCTTCCAGTTAAAAACCCTTCAACCATATGGTCTAAATCTTGAAATAGATATTGGATGTTTCCTTACTGATTAATTCTAAACTCCCCTGATTATTTGATGTCTAATTTATATCTAGAATAATTTTTTTTAGCTAGAACATTGTTTTTATTATTAAATGATTCTAAAAAACTATTATTAAATGTAAAAATGTGGAATACATATTCCATAAAATTATGTTCACATATGTTCACCTATGCTTCATCTCTGTGATGGATTTATTACAATTAATTTTTATAAAAATGAACTTGTATAACAATAAAATGTGCAATTTATGTATTTTATTTTATATATATATATTTTAGTTATTTTTTAGTTATACGTCTATGAATAAGAAATTGTCTATGAATGTTTGTATAATTGTATTATGTTTTTATATCCATTACATTCGAATAGCATTTTCAAAGTATTTTTAAATTATTACTGTTTCTAAATCGATATGCTTACAATATGCACTCCGTGTAAGAAGGGGTATATATAGAGGTAGTATTGCATTAGTTGAGAAAGCGTGACAAAGGCCGGTGTGGCTGAAACGCGTTGCTCTTTTGCACCCTGTTTTTTTCCACTACCAGCATCTGTATTTCTAGGTCCCTTGTCTTGTAAATGCAGCGCACACAAAATTGAGTGAGCAGAGGACGTTTACACGGACGGTATTAGGAGAAAAGTAGAGCCATTTGAGGGAATCCAGCCAAACATTTCCCGGTGTAAGTAACACCTTATTGCTTTGGCTTGTCTCTTTTGTCATTAGAATCTCTTTATATTCCAGCAATCCATGACATCTCTCTCTCTTGTTGGAGTATTAATATTGGGACTGTACTTGGGTGGAATTTGGTCTTCGTTCCTGAATCATTATTGAAATTCAATCCGCATTTGGATACTACACTTTGCAGTGTTCTTGTGCTTGATCAAGATATCACGATAGTGTTTTCAAATGTGCCTATTTTTATTTTTTATTTTCTATGTGTATAATTCTTGAAATTTGCTTTTATTTGTTAATGTTGGATCCATCATTTAACACAAGCGTGTGAATGTTACACTGTGTTATGTTTTAATCCTATATTAAATTTATCTTTTTAACCTATGTTATTTTAATTGATACTATTTTTACCTGTCTATTAGTCACTGATTAAGCTACATTTAGTAGTGCAAGCAGTATTTTCTTCTTTTGTTCTTGATTTGTTCTTACCCTGACACTAAGACATAACCGAGTTTATGTATTGGTAGTGCCTCACAGTGAGTGAAATGCCAACACCTACTGTCTAAGTGCTGTATAACGGTAGTCATATGATTGCACAGGAGCTCCGAGTCCCCTAATGAGTCAGTAGGAACCGCCCCAAGTCTAATAAGCATGGGAACACACTATAAAAGTGTGCCAGTCTAAGCATCCATAAAGGAGAGATCCTCAAACTGGGTTCAGAGATAGAGTGATAGATATCACTTTAATTTTCACATAAGAAAAAAGGCATTTAAGCACCAGTCGGTAGGTTGGTAGGTCACCAGATAAGACTTCCACTATACAAGGAAAAGGTACTGTTAATCTCTGATAATGATGATAAATCACCATGCACGAACATTTTCTATGAAATAGATAAAAATGTATAAGTTTTGTAAAACGTATAAATCCTCAGCCATAAGAGTTTCCCATGTACTAAACAATAATGTTGAAACCCTGGCAATGCAAATAAATCACCAGACATGAGCATTACCCATCTAGTAACTAGGTATGGATAAGGCCAATGTCTATATTTTCTTATACATGAGAACATTCAATTTAGAAATACATAAGGATAATCCCTTGTAATAAATAACCAGAAATGAGCATTTTCTGTATAATATATAAGTATGGTTAAGTCCTTGAATAAGATATCAATAGGGATAAATTCTGGTAATGCTAATAACTCACCATATATGATAATTTGCCATATAATAAATAGCTATGGATATGCCCTGGTAATGCCTATAAATCGTCAGACATGAGGACTTTCCAGTTTCCATGTAACCAGAGAGATGATTAAACCCTGGTAATGTTACCAATGACCATACATTAATATGTTACCCCGTGTTCCTGGCGAGCCTGCAGGCTCGCCAGAAACAGCAGTTATGAAGCAGCGGTCACAAAGACCGCTGCTCCATAACCTCGGTAATCAACCCGATCGAGTACAATTGGGTTGATTGACACCCCCCTGCTGGCGGCCTATTGGCTGCGAGTCTGCAGGGGGCGGCGTTGCACCAGCAGCTCTTGTGAGCTGCTGGTGCAATGCTGAATACGGCAAGCGTATTGCTCGCCGTATTCAGCGAGGTCTGTCGGACCTGATCCACACTGTTGGATCAGGTCAGACAGACCTTGATAAATAGAGGCCTATATATGTTATTAAATATGTTCAGGCACTGATCCTACAAAAAACGCACCAGACATGCTTATATACTATATATTTACTAAACATGTGAATACTGACAATGCTGGTAAGAATGAGTGAGCATTGGTTGTCTGACCCTGGCAACACTAAAGAGATGAAAAGCCTTACGGCTCTTATTATGCCCACTGAATATGGAATTACACAGCATGCACAAAGTTCAACAGCCACTAGATGTCAGCAAACACCAGAGATACTGAACAGGGAAACAGCTTTATTTCTATAGACAAACGTAACTCTGCACAGTACTGAATATCTGGACAGTCACCATAGATTGCTATACACAGAACTGTGTACAAAACTTTATGCCTGATGTTGGAAAACAACATGACTCCCAAAAACATTGTTACCAAACTAACAAGATTGCAAGGCTGCGCTCGACTACTATTGGAAAATGATTAATTATTAGAAAAATAGAATGTGCCATACTGATGCTTTCTGAGTAACAGATATTTTTATTTATTTATAGATCATAAATGTAATAATATTGCAAACTTTATAAATATGGCTATCATTATAACACAAAACCTAATATTAAAGCAGTGGAAGTGTCTTTTAAAAATGCTATACGGAGACAGTTTTTGATTGTGCAGGATGATATCTGATATAGTCTAGAATACAACGTTGAACAATTCTTTGAGAAATGGAAATTTTGGATACGGAAGTTAGATTTAGCTGAAGAGGGAAATCTTCTTAGAAAATTTCAGTCAGCTCAATATATAATGGAAGCTAGACTAAGGGGAGAATGGCTACCGCCACAATGATGGTAAACTATGGATGATACCAAATTGTATTTTTTTGTCTCCCCTCTCCCCATCTGTGATCCCTGTGAGAGAGGTATTCATTTTCTTTTTCTCTCATGACACGTGCTATGTTAAATCAAGATATGGGTTTAAAAATGAGACAAATATACTCTAGGGAAGATGCTATTGGGTTGGTCATTAAACAATGGAAATCTGATATCTTTCATAGTTTGAGAGTTGTTGGATGTCTTTTTTTGTATGAAATTTTATGATTTATGTATTAATGTAATTAAGACATCCCAGAATAGCTCTGTAGAGTAACTATTGCTCATTATTTACTATTGTATAACAATTGTTTCTTCTTTCTTTGCCTTGTCTTTTTTTTGCTTTTTGTCTCAATAAAAAAATTAAAAAAAAGAATACTGACAATGCTGGTAAGAATGAGTCAGCATTGGTTGTCTGACCCTGGCAAAAATAAAGAGATGAAAAGCCTTACTGCTCTTATTATGCCCACTGAATATGGAATTACACAACATGGACAAAGTTCAACAGCCACTAGATGTCAGCAAACACCAGAGAACTCATACTGAACAGGTAAACAGCATTATCTCTATAGACAAACGTAACCCTGCACAGTACTGAATACCTGGACAGTCACCATAGATTGTTATACACAGAACAGTGTACAAAACGTTATGCCTGATGTCTATATGCAGACACCCAGGGGCATATTTATCAAGGTCTGGCGGACCTGATCTGACACTGCGGATCAGGTCAGCCAGACCTCGCTGAATACGGCGAGCAATACGCTCGCCGTATTCAGCATTGCACCAGCAGCTCACAAGAGCTGCTGGTGCAACGCCGCCCCCTGCAGACTCGCGGCCAATAGGCCGCCAGCAGGGGGGTGTCAATCAACCCGATCGTACTCAGAGCAGGCGGACAGGTTATGGAGCAGCGGTCTTTGTGACCGCTGCTTCATAACTTGTGTTTCTGGCGAGTCTGAAGACTCGCCAGAAACATGGCCCTTCAAGCTCCGTACGGAGCTTGATAAATATGGGCCCCAGTCTGCTCTGAATCATAAATAAAGGCACTAGCCACAAAGCACCAGTAATGTCTGTGCCAATTAGAAGCACGGTTAGTGATCACGGTTGCTGAACACAAAATAACCCAGAATATTAATAGTGAGCACTGTCCAAGGAACTCCCCCAGAGTCCACAGAATATATATATATATATATATATATATATATATATATGTACATAGAACAGGGTGCAGTGGCTTCTGCTGATCTTGTGCAAAAGGAGCTGCCGCCACTTAAATGAAATCTACCAGCACATATTATCCTTCCACTAGAAGCCCCAAATTAAAATGTGCCCTTAATATAGTTTCCCTAATCGCCCGCCCCCAATGGAGGCTATAGACTCAAGTTATCATTAATATTGCCCTTTAAAATACATATTTAAAATACAGGCATAGATTACAAATGGGGCACAATAGATAGCACAACGTACATTATATTGTGGGGTGTGTTATCTTACGCTCAGTCCTGTGCTCAGAATAACATACAACCTTGTATTATAAGTGGTAAAAAAAGATTATATTAACTATACATTTTAGTCCTTTACATTTATTTATTACATTTATTTATTTTTTGTATTAATTTGTTTGTATTAATGGTTGAAAAAAGATAAACATACAGGTATCTTGCATGAAGAATGATACATTCATACAACTCATATGACAATAGCTTGACATATAAATTAGTAATTGCAGCTAATACAAGAGAAAGTGATAAAGATTAGAATAGCAGACTGTCTAAGAAATACCTGCTGTATAAAACAAAAAGTATCAAATACTGACCCTCATATTTTTCTACCTCCTTAACGCAAATGAGGCCACTTTTGGACCTCCAATTTAACAAATAAAATGGACAATAGGAGGATTATATTGATATAAGGTCACTTTAGGATCTTCAAAACTCTATTGAAACACATCAACTAGGAATATATATGTTACGGGTAAAGCCAGAAATCCGGGTAATCCTAGGATTACCCAGTGGCTGTGGGTAAAGCCCAATGTAAGATCATACTTTGGGCTTTACCCAGGTAATCCTAGGATTACCCAAACGCTTCTGGATAAAGCTAATAAAATCATACATTGGGCTTTACCCGGGTAATGCTAGGAGGGTAATGCTAGGAAAACGCACCAACAGAAAATTAATTATTTTTATTTTGGATTACACAAACACTTATGTTTTGTATAATGTTTTTGTTAAAACAACAGGAAATTAAACATTTTATATATTTCATATCTGGATTTTTCATATGTTTTGTACCATGTTTTGTTATTTCATATGTGGATTTTTCATATGTTTTGTACCATGTTTTGTTATTTCATATGTGGATTTTTCATATGTTTTCTACTATGTTTCTTTACAACAACAGGAAATTAAACATGTTTGTTATTGTGTTCTTGGACAGACTGGACTGTTATCCGATGGACATTTTTTTGTCAGATTATTATCTGTCGCGCATGCATTCTGTCCGAGAAACTTTAAAAACACATTGTGGGGGGTGGGACCCATGGTTAGGTTCCCAGAGGTGGTTGCGGCGCCCGAGGCTCTGATTAGAACGGAACTATATGGAGTGTATCTGCCCTCGGCAGTTAATGTATGATCTGATTGGTCCGTGTCTCAGTGAGGTCACTGGATGGACAACCAATTAGATGAGATCATGCTTTAACGGCCGAGGGCAGGTACGCTCCAGAGAGTTCTGTTCTAGTCAGAGCCTCGGACACTGCAACCGCCTCTGGGAACCTAACCATGGGTGTGTTTTTCTAGCATTACCCTCCTAGCATTACCCGGGTAACGCCCAATGTATGATTTTATTAGCTTTATCCAGAAGCGTTTGTATAATCCTAGGATCACCCGGGTAAAGCCCAAAATATGATCTTACATTGGGCTTTACCCACAGCCACTGGGTAAACCTAGGCCCAATTTCTGACTTTACCGTAACATATATAAGTTATGTAGGGTTAAACAGCCCCATTAAATATTGCTATGGATCTTCTGCAATGAGACATTTATAGTCCATTGGTTCTATAAAAAATATGTATGCTGTGTTTTAAATGCACAGTAATAATTGAATGCCTAAAATCTAGGTCTATGATATTTGTGATAAAAAAACATAAATTATTTTTGTTAGTGTAGACACAGTATGCTCTCCCGGCCGCAAACAGCTCATTATTTTTATAAAATAAATTAGTTCAGCCAAATATTAAACACTCAGGCACAACATCAGATACCATAGCGTTAAAGACATAAAAAAGAATGATAGAACTGTGCTTTTATGTTTATGATGAAGATAAGCAATACCACTAAAAAGTGAATGGACTGAATGATCTGCTTAGAGATAAAAATATGTTCAGTAGATTTGTGATAAGGTGAGCTCCGGGAGTAGCTTAGTAGTAAGCTTTCAGAATTACCAGTGGGTCCCCTGTCTCTCCTACATGGCAACTTATAGGTATGGGAGCCCTGAACAGATAATATTACTAGTAATTAGTTAGCTGCTAGATCAAGAGGAGTATCTTAGTTTATATGGTGCTGGGCTATAAAAGTAGGGATATGTAAGCTATTCCTAAAGGGAGCAATTACTGACTAATAACAATCATGATAGACACACAAACTTGCTAAAGATTGTTAACCTTATAAGAAGGTTTAGAAACTAAACAGAATATCCTATAGCCATTTCAAGTCTGTGTAGGCAAACAATAGTCAGTAACATGATTATCAAACAAATCATAAGCATGACATTATCTTAAATACTAAGGTAAACTTGTTTCTGAACCTCTATGAACCTCAATGCATTTGTCTCCAAGTATACAGGAACCAGATGCATAGTTATAAGGCATTCCAGATTAACCATACATAAACAAAATCGCCATATATGACATCAGGGAACTAGCTTTTCATTTCAGAATCCTCACTCTTATGTTATATTCTGTGTGTTATATCTCTTTATAAGTTAGAGCTTAGTATCAAGTGGGATCCCCTTCCTGAGATGTATTAGCCACTCATGGGCTGCTAACTACTGAGTAAGATTAAGGAGGGGAGTGTGAGGGGCAGAGAATAGAAGGGCTACTTGTGGACCCATTTTCTAAAAAATTAACTAAACTATGTCTGTTGTGAATTAGCAGTACAATATCTGACTATGCATTGTCTTAATCATACAGAGAAGGCATTTCAGTTAAAGGGACACAGTAAGGAGCTTGCAATGTGGGTATATGGTAACTACTAACAATAATATAAACAAATATTCTGAGTTTTCCAAACAGCTGTTGAAATGACTGTATATAAACATAACATAGTGGGTTGTTGTAGCATAAGATGCCTACCGCCCATAACAGGTTAACTTATAGTGAACAGGTAATATGGCTATTATCAATAAATGTGATAGTAAGGGAGCTAACAGCTAAAGATATCAATTCGTATATCCAATCTTTACACAGAAATGTGTAATTAATTTCTGTGTAAAGATTGGATACACACAAATTGATATCTCTAGCTGTTAGCGCCCTTACTATCAGTTTTATTGTATATACTATATTTGAACAAATAGAAGGATTTGTTTATTGTAAGATGTTTGATATCTCTAACTTTAGCGCACTACTTTATCTTTTTATATTATCAATAAATGGAAAGCAGCATAGTTGAAAAAAAACATATGGATGTCATAAGTCCCTTCACACCGCTAAGACTACTAGTAAAGGTACAACATGTAATGGTGTGTAGATAAGAGTGGACTATAGCTATTAGTTTAGTGAAGTCTCAAACAGAAAGTCCTCATGAACACTTTAGCATGTTTGTCTATTTCAGGACTCATGTTAACAAGAGTGTCACTGAGTAATAGTAGCATTTCCCTAAAGTTTGAGCACATCATTACTAACCAAATAAAGGTAATTCAGATCGAGCGCAAAGGATATACCTCAAGCTAGTATACAGAGACCTCCTAGCTGGTCTAAATATAAATGAATCAAGTAATATTTTGTATACAGCGCCAAAGGCAGAGGTATTAATGGTTTAGAATGAGGATGTAGGACACTTTTAAGTGGGATGATAATAAATGAGTCTAATTTATTACATACAAATAAGTTAAAAATGCAGATACAACAATGAATTTGAAATGAATTTCACTACACTATCTATGGGATAATATTCCCCAATCTGAATCCTTGTTTGGTCTCTCTACTATTGTTGTTCATCCACCATCATTTAGTCATCATTTATGATCTGACATTTATACATTGTCTATGGTATACATTGTTCAAGATATATCCACATCACTTTTATCTTTATTTTATCCATATTTTCATTTTTAATTCATTTCAAATTCATTGTTGTATCTGCATTTTTAACTTATTTGTATGTAATAAATTAGATTAATTTATTATAATCCCACTTAAAAGTGTCCTACATCCTCATTCTAAACCACTAATACCTCTGCCTTTGGCGCTGTATACAACATATTACTTGATTACTAACCAAATACCAAGGGTATTAGTCCTGATCCTCGCTTCTAACGTATCCCACTCCAAGTCGCACATTCTGAGGAGCACTCTCTGGTGGAGAGGAAAGATTGTGAAGCATTGGAAATTTCACGAATGCAGTAGAGAATGGGCAGCTCATCTTGTCTCCAGCCTTCATATACTGCCATGCGACCTGAGACTATACCAAGCTATGGCAAGTAAGCATCCAAGCAGTGTGATAGTTAGCCTGATCCCTATATTGATGACTAGAGAGAGACCTTTTACCAGCGGTGTCCAAGGATGGGGTCGAGGTAATGAGCTCCACTAGGGTATGTGAGCATACTGCGCAGGGAGAGACCGCCATTACTGCTGACACTCTAAGCCTATCTATGTCGGCATCTTCAGGATCAGCTCCTTCAGGTGCGTGCGGATTACCGGTTCCACTCTATTTTGATAAGATCAAAGACTGCTCAACTGCCTCCAAAACTCCACTAAGCATCTTTTCAAGATCGTAGAAGTGCTGGTCTAGGAGCCGTAGGATTCTGGTTTCCCACCTGGCTATGCATTCCATAGTATTGGTAGGTTTAGAGAAGCACAATTCAGGTAGCCTCCAAGGTAAGTATTAAATCTCCTTAAATGTGTGGGAAATTAAGAGGTGAAAAAGAGAGTATGCAGTCTAGCATCGACTGTGTTACCTGGATAACCAAGAAGGGGGCCAAAGTCTTCTATAATGGTTGTCGCCGATAGCCTCAGAGGGCAAGTTCAGAGCTCAAGGATCATAGGAACACCAGTCTGGGCATCAATCTGTTCCTGGTATAGTAATACATTTATTGTGACTGAAAATTTCACTGGATCTTGTTAGGCGTCTTAGATAATCAGCGGATTGTTTAGACTTAATCTGGAGCTACTGATTTTGCGACCATACATTGCCGCTGCCTAGACCTGCCCCCCCATACATTTATTTTTTGTATATGAAATAGCCGTTTTTGCTCATTGAATACGAAACCCATTTAAACGCAGAAAGGGAAGAGATCCTTGACTTATATATTTATCTGCACAAACATGCCTCCTAATCTTATCTCTAATTGTTCACATAGCTTTCCTTTAAAGAATAGAAAAGTGTTCACGTTTTCAGTATAGGTGGAAGTTTTAACGTGCAAACTAGCCTATTTCAAATGACAAAATAAAGGTAAAGGAGCCAATGGTAAAACATTTAAAACAGCCCAGGGGGTAAAATAGGTAATTGTGAACACATTAAAGGAGAGAAAAATGTAAAGTACAATGTCCCTTTAAAACACACTACTTGAGTTAATTTTACCACCCACACCCTGTGGTCACGTATATACCTTGATCACTTGCTGGTAAAAAACATTTAGCTGTTTCTTTATTCACCAAAGTCTAGGTGGCTTCTGATTGGCTGCATTGGCTGTCCCACTGAAAAATAGCAGACCGTTGTCCTACACTCTTCTCCACAGGCAGCAAAGATTCAATGACAGGTCTCGCATGCTCTGTAGTACAGCTGGACCTGCCATACAAGAGTAAACAGTGAGTCAGAGGAACGCTTGAGACTCACTGTTTACATGATTCTAGTGCAGCCGCAGTGTTTCTAGCAAGTCTCTTTAAAGACAATGACAAGCATGTGTTGCTTTATTTTGCTGCATATTTTAGTAACAATTGCAGTTTTCATTTTCAATAATTAGTTTGTGCAAAGAAAAATTATTTATACATTCAAAAAAAGACCAGCACATCTATCTTTTTAATCAACATTGTGGCAAAATCTATGCTTTAATTTCTTTCAAATTACTTATATAATTGGGTGATTTAAGTGTAGCATCCACTATCTTCGACCAAAAATCTGTCTTCTTTCCCTAGGCCTCAGGCTACTCGGCCTCCTGATCTTATTTTAAACCCTTACAGGGCCGCACTGGTTGGTTAAGCTCTGCATATTCATACTCAGCCACCTTGAGGCATATGTATTCTTGTAGCTTAGTGATATAAAGGTGAATGTGCTGAGATAAAGTGGAAGCCTTTCAGGATAGCCTATCCACTAGGTTATTAGGATTACAATAAGATAGATATAAGAAAGGCGCTAAAGCTGAACATCTAATACAAATAAAGATAAGGGGCAAGAGAAAAACAGGCTCATTTAAATATAATAAATAATTATGTATAAAACATATTAAAAAGCAAACATATGATAAAAGTAATACACCAGGGATGTCCAAGTCTTCTCAGATTTATGCAAAGTCTTGTTAAGACCAATCCAGCATAAAACCAGTAGCTACGCTAACTATACCTTCATTCGTCTCCTCTTTACCATGCGTTTAAACACACTGGCCACATAGGGAATCCCAAACTGTTGCAAGCAGCCGCCACTCAGAACAGGTCATGTGACTACTCCCAGCCACACTGTCTGACACTCAGAGGAACACAGAATCGGAACGGAGGACTCCACACAGCTGCTTCCAACGGTTTGGGATTCCCTATGTTGACGGTGTGTTTGAGCGCATGGTAAAGAGGAGACGAATGAAGGTATAGTGAGTGTTGCTACTGGTTTGATGCTGGATTGGTTTTATCAAGACTTTGCATAAATCTGAGAAGACTTGGATTAAATTGTGCATATATCATATTGGTCCTTAGGGACACAGTTCCTGGCTGAAATTGATGCATTTATTTTAGAATGTGTATAGGAAGACGTCCCTGATGTATTACTTTTATCATATGTTTGCTTTTTAATATGTTTTATATATACCGACCATAAATCAGATACCAAATACCAACAGACCTTTGATAAAAAGTGAGGCAGTCTTATTTTCAAAGATCTTCAACAGCAGTCCTCAAAGGAAAGAGAAAATAGCCATAGCGTAAATCTGCATACAAATATGTGCACAAATCCCACACCTGAGTCAATCCTACTCACGTCAAAGAGCTTAAACCAGCTCTAGTGTAAGTGCTCAATATATTAACATCCCCCGGTTAACAGCATACAATTTATTTAAAAGTAAAAACAGACATTTGTCACTAAGGGTTTACAGCATAGACAGTTAAAACATACACTTTGTGTATATAAGTCCTTACAAAAGGGATGACATAAAACACAGTGAGTTTGCATCTGTCGCCGTTTAAAGTATTCACCCCTCCTTGTGACAAGTCCGTATTTAACTCTCCACTCCGACATACGTTTCGCTGAGCGATTTCAGTTTTATCAAGGAGCTCCACTACAGCTGGTTTAAGCTCTTTGACACGTGAGTAGGATTGACTCAGGTGTGGGATTTGTGCACATATTTATATGCAGATATACGCTATGACTATTTTCTCTTTCCTTTGAGGACTGCTGTTGAAGATCTTTGAAAATAAAGACTGCCTCACTTTTTATCAAAGGACTGTTGGTATTTGGTATCTGATTTATATTCAGTATTGGATTACTTTAATTGTAATTCTTTCATCTAATTGGCAAGAGTCCATGAGCTAGTGACGTATGGGATATACAATCCTACCAGGAGGGGCAAAGTTTCCCAAACCTCAAAATGCCTCTAAATACACCCCTCACCACACCCACAATTTAGCTTTACAAACTTTGCCTCCCTATTGAGGTGGTGAAGTAGTTTGTGCTTGATTTTTCTTCTATGATAAGCGCTTCTCAGCATTTTGAAGCCCAATTCCTCTCAGGCAGTGTTTGTCAGAGGGATGTGAAGGGAGTATCGCCTATTGATAATATGGTTTTCCTCACAGGAAATCTTTTCAAAGGTTCTCTGTTATCGGTTGTAGGGATTCATCTCCTACCTTTCTTTTCAGATCGACGATATACTCTTAAATACCATTACCTCTGCTGATACTTTTTCAGTACTGGTTTGGCTATCTGCTATATGTGGATGGGTGTCTTTCAGTAAGTATGTTTTCATTATTTAAGACACTCTCAGCTATGGTTTGGTGCTTTATGTATTAATATAAAGTTTTAAATATATGTACTTTACTTATATTTGCCATGAGTCAGGTCTATGTATATTTCCTTTTGCAGACGCCAGGTTTCCTTGCACGAGGTTGTGTCTGTTATGACGCGAGTTGCGTTATTTCCGGATGTTGTTTATTTTTCACCCCACTTCCTATATGCCTCTTGCCTTCCATATGCTCAGAGGCCTATGGTGTTTGCATTTTTTACCATTCCTGAAACTCAGACAATGTATTATTCCATACATCAATAAACATTTTGTCCGCAGTTGTAAACGTGGAAAATTTATTTAGTCTTAGTCCCCTGGGAATTAATTTAAGTTTCAAATAATTCTCCAGTGTCGAGACGTCCCATTTGAGTTTGTTTTCTTTGAGTATAAAATGTTCCATTTCATCAAAAAGAGTTGATAATGCAAATCTTAAAAACTACAACCGCCATTTATAGCTCTGTGAACTTTAACAAGAGATAGATAATTGGTAGTAATTATCCAATAGGAATCAGTTTAAAGCTATAAATGGAGGTTTTAGTTTTTAAGATAAATCAGCTTTGACTATGACCCAGGGCCGAAACGCGTCAGCTGCATCTAGCTGATTTCCTATTTTTGGGAAATATGGTGCCTATGGTGTTTGCATTTTTTACCATTCCTGAAACTCAGACAATGTATTATTCCATACATCAATAAACATTTTGTCCGCAGTTGTAAACGTGGAAAATGTATTTAGTCTTAGTCCCCTGGGAATTAATTTAAGTTTCAAATAATTCTCCAGTGTCGAGACGTCCCATTTGAGTTTGTTTTCTTTGAGTATAAAATGTTCCATTTCATCAAAAAGAGTTGATAATGCAAATCTTAAAAACTACAACCGCCATTTATAGCTCTGTGAACTTTAACAAGAGATAGATAATTGGTAGTAATTATCCAATAGGAATCAGTTTAAAGCTATAAATGGAGGTTTTAGTTTTTAAGATAAATCAGCTTTGACTATGGCCCAGGGCCGAAACGCGTCAGCTGCATCTAGCTGATTTCCTATTTTTGTATATTATACCTCTGGTATCCTGTTTTTAAGTTTATACTGAATAAATTGAATTTTTAAACCACCTGCTGGTGCTCCTTTTTTCTGTTCCTGCATTGCTAAAGACTGACCCTACAAAGTGCAGCACAGCCGGTGTTTTTGTTTTTTTGCTCCCGAATATAGCTCCAGAGGAATTTGTCAGGAGCTGACCCAGTAACAGACCTATCACAGAGGAGCCAGCTTCACCCCCCCCCCCGCGCTGACGTCTGGCTTTGCATTATCTGCAATTGGCTAACGTCATCGTCAAGAGTTCCAACACCTAGCCAGCGTGTATTGAGAAAGAAGGGGCGGAGCTGTATCTCCATTGAGGCCAATATACATGGAGGAGCGTGCAAAACACACTCACCACGCAAGCCCACTGAGGAAGCGGTTTAAGGACACGCCGGGGGGAGTGTTTATCACACGGCGCATCTGAGAGCATTCGATACCAGAAGTGGTTGTGAAAGTCGAGTGAGCCTGTTGGTTTTTCCGCTCTATTCCTCTAAGAAGCTTCAGGATATGGTGAGGTAAGCCACATAAACCCTGTGTTAGCCCTTAATCATGGACTGCCAATCTGTGATTCTACTATTTGCATAGGTCCGTGCTGCATGGTACATATATGACTAATTTGTACAACTATTGTTCCCACACCTAATGTTGTATACCATACTGAGGGAAAGTCTCTGTGGTGGTGTGTATTGATATGTGTGTTTAAGCAAAATGGGTTTATTTCTCCTTAAGGGTCATTAACGGGTCATAAAAAAAATCAAAAAATTACAAGCTCTAATTTGTTAGAACATGTGATTTTAAGACTATCAATCCTTCACTACTGTGTGTTCTACCCCCGCAAAGAGGTTAAGTACACAGTAGAAGTGCCACCTGGGACCCGTGGAGTACTGCTTGTCCCAAGTGGAAACTGCAGCGTATCCAATCAGCAGCGCTAGTCGCATGACTCAGATGTGCAACTGGCTCTGCTGATTGGATCAGCGCCAGTTTCCACTCAGAACAAGCAGTGCTCCAGGTGTCCCAAGTTTCACTTATACAATGTGTTTAACCCCATTGCAGCCTAAAATGGGCTGGCTCCTAAGCTTTAAATTCCTGCTTTTTAAATACAGATAGCACGAGAACAAAGAAAAATTGATCATAGGAGTAAATTAGAAAGTTGCTTAAAATGGCATGCTCTATCTTAATCATGAAAGAAAAAATTTGGGTTTAGTATCCCTTGAATCATGAAAGAAAATTTTCGGGTCGTATTTGTAACAAAAAAAGATAATAAAATGTTGATTTTCCATTATTCTAAGGGCCCGATGATCTAAAGCTCTTGGGCTGGTGAAATTATTGAAGAATGCTCTTGGTAAAAATAAAGAGGGCGCTTAAAAAGCTCATAGGACTCCTAGCGATATATTCAATTAAAATTTGTGCAACTACTTCTATTTACATCCACTGTGTAGTTAAAAACATAAAATATATATATTAATGTAACTTAAAGGGACACTGAACCCAAATTTTTTCTTTTGTGATTCAGATAGAGCATGACATTTTAAGCAACTTTCTAATTTACTCCTATTATCAAATTTTCTTAATTCTCTTGGTATCTTTATTTGAAATGCAAGAATGTAAGTTTAGATGCCGGCCCATTTTTGGTTAACAACATGGGTTGTCCTTGCTGATTGGTGGATAAATTCATCCACCAATAAAATGTGCTATCCAGAGTTCTGAACCCCAAAAAAGCTTAGATGCCTTCTTTTTCAAATAAAGAAAGCAAGAGAACGAAGAAAATTGCTAGGAGTAAATTAGAAAGTTGCTTAAAATTTCATGCTCTATCTGAATCACAAAAGAAAAAAATTGGGTTCAGTGTCCCTTTAATATAAATTAACGCAAAAAATTAATTTGTGATTAAGACAAATATTAAGTATATAACACAACTAGTATGTGTTCTAATTACTTATTTATAAGTTCAGATTGTCCTGAGTATTGTATTCAGACCATCCAAGGTCTTAATTCCTTCAAGGACTATGTGATTCTATGATTATATAATTACAAACTTAGGAGCTAAATGATTCCGTAAATAAACGACTTATAGTGCTTTTCAATCAGACTTATGGGATCTCTGACTTTTATTATCTGCAACTGGTTCAATAGGATACAGTGCCTTTGCACTACAGTGATTTTTATGATCCAGACTGCAAAGACAGTGACAGAAAACAGTGTCTCCAGCAAGACACAGGCTCAGTGATGATAAACCTAGGCACCCCAGATGTTTCAGAACTACCTTTCCCATGATGCTTAGGCCTCTGCAGTCCAGTCAAGCATTATAGGAAATGTAGTTCTGAAACATCTGGCGTGTCAAGGTTTGCCATCACTGGGCTAGGTCAATAAGAGGTGATACTAATATGAACCATGTCATATTTGGTATCAGACGAATCGTCATGATGTCACAAGGGGATTGCCTATCTGTGTTTATCTACTAGATATTCATAACCAAAGCTATAACTTGTATCATTTCAGCAAAGGATTTAAAGTTTTATGACACGCCGTAAACGATAAGGGCTTGACCAGAAATCTGATCTTAGAGACAATGGTATATGACTGATTTCAACAATAAAATGTAATTCTACATGGGAAACTGTTCATAACAGGGTGTCTGACCAATTTTAATTCCATTTCCCTGGAACAGAGTCTGCATTTCTTCTGGTAAAGTTATAGGTTATGTCAATTTTCTTTTGTTTTAAAATGGTTTGCAATTTATTTGTTAACACCTTTTTGCATATAAATGCACTGTGACTTTTTTTGCTCATAATAAATGTTCCTTTATTAAATGTTGTCTTTGTCTAATATTTGTACCATGTTACTGAAAGAAACAGGTAATAATATTATCACTGTGTTTTTTCAGATTATTTGTTGCTAAATTGTTTTTGGGATCTGGATTTTTCCTAAAGATTCTCCATATAATGATCTTATGCGGTTGCAGTTTAGAGATAGTTTAGTGTGGGTGTCATTAAAGGGAAGTTGTTTGCATTTATTCTAGGCCTAGAACAGACTAGAGAGAGTTTGTTAACCCTTACATCCACTGAACAAAGTCACTGGCTCGCCTGGAGTGACTACACCTTGATTAAGGTGGAAAAGGTCTGTTAACTCTTTGTGCCACACAAGTGACTGGTGCAGGGTTGGTTGACCTTGTATGTAACACTCTCCCTACAAGATGATCCCATTGAGCTGTGGTTAGCAGAAACAGCTATTCCATACACGAAAATATACCTAAAGGAACAATTACCTATACATTTTAAACTCTGCAGCTAGTATAACCAGTAATTAGAAACACAAGAAACCAATTTCACAGTACACTGTCCCTTTATCTATATGACAAAACGGCTCTGGGGGAATAAATCGGAACAGTAGTGGCTGAATCAGACATTTAGTTCAAGCTGAGCTCTTATCTCAACATGGTTACTAGGTTTAGGTTAGTAGGATTTCATCTTCGCACAATCCAAAAGTTGTCTGTCCGAAATAATTCAAGAAAGCAGTGCAATGGTAGTACTATCACATTTGTATAGTCAATATAGTTCCAAAATTCTAGTCAGGCTGAAAGTAAAAATAACTACTTTCTGTTTCGGTTTCCCATATTGCTGCTGCAAACAAGCTGTCTAAACTCAGGAAAGACTGCCAATGCCAAATATCACAGACAACACAGCGGCTCACTCTCTTCATGTGATTGTTAAGAAGTTACCAAAATTCTTAACATTTCAAGCCACCGACAAACCAGCTGGTGCTGCTGGCTGAAAGTAGGGCGGGACGGGTGGTGAGGAGGGGATAAGCCTAGTCAAATGCGCATGAGAAGGAGGAGCCGCCCGCAGCCACCCTGACAGTGGAGGGAGTGTGTGCAGTTGTAGGGACGAGCCGATGTCACACGGCTGTGGGGCGCTTGGCATTTACACAAGATGGTGTTTGAGTCTGTGGTGGTTGATGTGCTCAACCGTGTCTTGGGGGACTATGTGGTTAATCTGGACAGCTCGCAGCTCAAGTTGGGGATATGGGGAGGTGAGTGCTTATGGTTCTTAAACCCTCCTGCGAGCGGTGCATGATGGTTATACAGGGCTATTCCGTAACACGTTAAACAACAGTGACGTAAAACGATTGAGGGTTATTCCATGTGATGTAGCGCAGCGCTGTATGGCTTCTATATTGGGCTCCTGGAGACAACTCACGTGTTTAGATTTGAGGTTTAACCCATTAGCTGCCACTGGAGACTTCTGACAGTTGTTTCCTGCTGTGGAAGTCAATGGATATTTATTAATGACAATTTAGCTTATAAGTCTCATCGCCAGGGGTTTGTATTGTAACAGACACACTGCATCTGATTATAGCATCTCATGAGATAGAAGTTTTCACGTGATAATCATATCTGATTGCACCGAATATCTCAATAAGCAAAGTTTTGTTGTTCTGTAGCTTAGTAAATAAGCACATAAATCATATCCAGAACGTTTATTAAAACAGATTAGTATTTGTAATGCTGGAATGCATTTGTATCAGCATATGTGTTCTACTTTGTTACAACAGCCCTACAGGCTTATAAACCTGTAAATATCACACATATTCTGTCACATGCTATAGAAGGTTGCTGTCGGCAAAGCAGCCCCTCCTTAGGTCTGACAGCGAATTGCGTGAAGAATACACGTTTTCTGGACAGTCCTACATGGGAGGGGGACAGGCAGCTGGGTCCTGCTGTACAAATGATTGCAGCTGGTGTAGAGAGACATATTTTTGTGTGCCTAGTAATACATATGTACATGTAATGGAAATTATGGGCATTGATAATACTACTTTTGTTGGGTATGTTTTCATGTGTTGAGATCTATGTCTTGGTCAGGGCCAGCTCAAGAATGCTGCATGTGTCCAAGAATAAAATAATGACTCGCAATTCTGCAAGCTACAGTCTAAAACAAGCCAGAGTCAATTGTCTCAGAGATTAAAGTTCTGCAGATAAAACATTCATATGAGAACATGCAGATGGGCATCATATAAAATTAATTTCTCTTTTTATTATTATCAGTTTTTTTTAAAAACACTATTAGCCAGAATATGCTCCCACTATGTGCTGCCCCTGCCAAGTGTTGCCTGGATCCTGCGGCCCGACCTGGTCCAGTTATAGAGCCAGATCTGGTCCTAACGATCATAAAATTTCCTGCTTGGAAATAAGTCTTGTAAAATATATATATATAAATAAGTCTTGTGTTTTTTATATATATATATATATATATATATATATATATTTATATATATATATATATATATATATATATATATATATATATATAATATTTTTTTGAGAATTATATTGTAGTGTATGTGTGTCTCTTTCATACCCAGAACCTGCCTTGCAACGTAAACAGCTATAAAGCTAACATTTTCTAATATAAAATTATTTGAGAGACCTCACAGTACTGACAAGACATCTTAGATAATTTCACCGGATCAGAGAGCTTTAGAGAATCAGGCATTAGAGTTGGCCATAGCAGTTCATAAGACCATATATGAAAAGCCTGGTTTTAAATAGTTGCTTTAGTTTTGTACAGGAATGTCACTTGTCTGCTACTGTCATTCACAAAGCCTAAATAACAAATAGAATTGAAATATTTTTGGCCTATATTCAAAACCAATAAGTTTATCCCATATTTTAAATTCACATATGTGAATAATACTCAGCATTTCAAAATATTATTAATACATGTAAAAAAAAAAGTTTGATTTTTGAGTGAAATGTTAATCTGTGCAGAATTGATACTGCTTTGTTTGTTTCAAATTAGTTGAGCACATTTGGAAGATGGCAAACTTCAATCATGTACATGTGCATTATATGTGCTTGATTTATCAATCCATAGCGGACATATTCGCTCCTTTGTGCTCGCGCAATCCCGCCCCCTGCCAGCGCACAGCCAATCACTTGTGGACAGGAGCTATCAATTTCCCCTTTCAGATGAGACTGGGGAGATTGAAATTCTCTACCTAAGAGGTGGAGAACAGGGTAGGGAAGCAGCGGTCTGATGACAACTGCTTGATAAATCCTGACTGCAGGTTCACACAAGAGAAGGGAGGAGAAGGGCTTGATAAATTGAGTCCTAGGAATCATTATTATGATTACAGCAACATATAAAATGATAAATCCAAATGTACTGTATTATGATGGGGATATATATGTTGATTGCAAAAATAAATATTTACATTACAGTACTTCAGGCTTCTAAGCCTTGATGTTGTTGTGCTTTTGTTGTTGCTGTTGTTGTTGTTATATACACACCCCATTGACTGAATACTAAAACAAATGTTTAGCTAGCTCCACAGTGTCCTTTTTTAATGCATTGCTCAAATATGTATTTTAAAACTAACAAGAACCTATTCAATAATATTGAATCAACATAAACTACATTTTGAATTATTCTTTGTGTAGTAAAAAATAATTCAGTTTTCCATTATGCGCAGTGATTGTTTGATCAGTGTAGTAGCACATTTTATTTATTTCATGTAAGGGAGGCCTGGGATAGAAAAACTCGGAGCAAAAATTTACTTTTTTATATATAACAGACACGTGCATTCAACAGTTTTGTTAGCTGACAAATGCAGATGCTCGCAGCATTCAGCTCTTTGCATAGACGGATTTCTTCTTGTGAAAGTGCAATACAAATATTTAGTTTTAGACAGAGCTTTAGGGTACAGTTAGTAAAATGTGTAAAGTTTTATTGTCCATAAAGCAATAGGCACTACCATCTTGTAACCTTCGAATGTCAGAAAAGCTAGGCTATAAGTAGGACTAATAAGGAAACAACATGGGATAAATTGGTCACCAGAGTGTGCATCCAATAACTGTGTGCATTATAGCAGTGAAAGGGGCATGATACCTACACTTGAAAGTGATGCAGCATAGCTGTAAGAAGCTGACTAGAAAATATAATCTGAACATCTCTGTAAAAAAGGAAGATATTTTACCTTAAAAGTTCTCAGTAGCCACATCCCTTTGTAAAAGGACTTTAAGCAACCAATCAGGATAAGTCCTGGGACTTGCAAGGGAGCGTGCATCTGGCATATGCCATCCACAGGGCATGACATGGCATTGCAAAATGTAGTGATGGCCTTCCTTCTTCAAGGTCCCTTTTACCCTGTATAAATCTCCTACTTTACCACCACCAAAGCACCCCCAGATCATCACGTTGCCTCAACATGACATGCTTGGCAGATGGCATCAACCACTTCTCCAGCATCTTTTTATTTGGTCTGCGTCTCACGAATGTTCTTCTTTGTGATCCGAACACCTCAAACTTAGATTTGTCTGTCCATAACACCTTTTTCCAATATTCCTCTGTTCAGTGTCTGTATTCTTTTGCCCATCCTAATCTTTTCTTTTTATTGGCCAATCTGATATATTTTTTCTTTGCAACTCTGCCTAAAAGGCCAGCATCCCGGAGTCGCCTCTTTACTGTTAATGTTGAAACTGGTGTTTTTCAGGTAGTATTTAATGAAGCTGCCAGTTGAGGAACTGTGAGGCATCTGTTTCTCAAACTAGACACTCTAAAGTATTTATCCTCTTGCTCAGTTGTGCACCGGGGCCTCCCACTTCTCTTTCTGTTCTGGTTGGAGCCAATTTGCTCTTGTCTGTGAAGGGAATAGTATGCAGTATTGTACAAGATCTTCAGTTTTTATGGCAATTCCTCGCATGGAATAGCCTTAATTTCTCAGAACAAGAAAAGACTGAGTTTCAGAAGAAAGTTATTTGTTTATTGCCATCCTGAGCTTGTAATGGAACCCACAATTGCTGATGTTACAGATACTCAACTAGACTAATGAAGGTCAGATTTATTGCTTCTTTAATCAGCACAACAATTTTTAGCCTTGCTAACATATTTGCAAAAGGGTTTTCTAATAATCAATAAGCCTGATTTAAATAATAAACTTGGATTAGCAAACACAATGTGCCATTGGAACACATGACAGATGGTTGCTGATAATGGGCCTCTGAATGTCTATGTAGATATTCCATTAGAAATCAGCAGTTTCTAGCTACAATAGTTATTTACAATATTATTAGTGGCTGCACTGTATTTCTGATCAATTTTATGTTATATTAATGGACAAAAAAAGTGCTTTTCTTTCAAAAACAAACAAGGACATTTCTAAGTGACCCCAAACTTTTGAACACACACACACACACACACACATATATATATATATATATATATATATATATATATATATATATATATATATATATATATATATATATATATATATATATATATATATATTACATATAATAAAATATTTTATATTAGAATCTCAAAGTATGTAATGTCCCTTTAACCCTTTGAGTGCTAGCACTCACCCACTTTGAGGGCAATCTGGCGGCTCCAACTTACTCCCACCCCGGCGATCTAGCCTGTATAGTGACGGGCATCGCCGGGTCTTCATGTTTGGCGTGGTGATGTCACATGCAATGACGTGATGACATCACTGCGCAACTTTATTTAAGTTGACAATGGACAAGTATAGGGAGATGGGGCATGCTGCTTAGAAGCCTGTATCTCAGGCATCTAAGCAGCTACAGACCGCTAAGACTGTTGGAAAGGTAATCACCTAAACTTTCCAATGGCATAAGTCTTGGGGATCTGGAAAAATAAATTAAAAAGTTAAAAATAAATATATTTTTAAAAAGTAAAAATAAAAAAAGCTCAAAACCAGCTTAGCACCCAGGTGGGAATGGCTTAGCAGCCAAAGGGTTAATGCATATGTGGGCAAATTATGTTTTCAATACTGGATCACAAAAATGTAAAGATTGATTTTTGAAGTGTTATTTCCATCAGGTTTAATGTATCAAGTTTCAAAGGTATTGTGATCCTTACTAGTTCATTGAATGTTTTTTAGGCTAATAGTCAGCCTAGTTTGTTTATATTGCCACTAATAGTGGATGTATTTATTTTGGTAGAGTCTGAATTTTTTTCTTCTTCATGTTGGTAGAAAAAAGTGTTGCTAAACTAGGAAAGTATTGAGAACTAGAATAGGTACATGAAGAGAGTAGATGTTTTGTGTATTGTTTGAACACAGAGAATTTGTTAACATATTTCACCTGTGGCTGTGATGGACCAAACGTCTTTTTTTTATGCGATGTATTTATAAAATTAAAAACAGTTAGATTTCCATGTTTGCAAATTAATTAAATTACGACTCAAGGCAGTTAGCATTTTTTTTTTTGGAAATATCTTTTTATTCAAAGAATCTGTTCAAACATTACATTGTACATGTCTTGAGATACATTCTCACATATTGAGAAAAGAAAAACAGTAAATCATTTGTCAAAACAGATTCGTATAGCATGTAAATAAAATGTATAAAGTAACAAAGAAAGGAAAAGCTCTAACATAGGTAACATGGGCCATGTCTCATAAGATACATAGAAAATATGTTGCAGATTAATTTGCAACCTAACTTATTAAACATGCACAAAAATAAGTAAACACTATCTATTCCTGTATTAAATGCAAAGTTAAGGTTTAGAAGCTATAAGAGAAAATTAGGGAAAATTGGTTCCAGGGTAGCTCCCCACATTGCTAGTAGGACTATTAGCTTTTAGTATACTTAAACCACAATGATTGTAGTACTAGGAAGTTATCTATATTTCTGATCTTATAAGCTGAGTACTCCTCGAGTTCCAGCAATTCGGAGACCTTATTTTTCCACATTGTCACAGTCGGGGTGTCACTAGATTTCCAAGTCCTTGCTATAAGGACCTTAACACTATTTGTGAAAATCCTGAATAGTGGGACTAGATTTTTAGAGGGAAGTCAAACAGGTTTATTTAAGAGCCAAATCTGGGGGTCTGGAGGAATTGGGACTCCCATTATAAATTCCACTTCATTCATGATATCATACCAATAATGATTGATTTGTGAGCACCACAACCACATGTGGCCCATGCCGCTCCCAACATGTCCACATCTCCAGCAGCGATTGCTAATGTTGGGATATAAACTGTGTAATTTTCTGGGGGTCAGATACCAACAACAAAGTATTTTATAGTTGATCTCCAGGATGGATGCTGAGGTAGAGGCCCTCCTTGTGTTAGAGAATATGTCAATAAAATAAGGCATAATGCCTGGGGGGTGGGGGGGGGGGTGGAAAAGGATTTTGTAGATAATTGAGAGGGAATGTCTGATCGGGGACCTAGCTAAGTAGAGTTTTTCTATATTAGTAGGGGGCTGAGTCAGGTTACGGGCGTGAGTGTGGGTGGTGATAAAGTTATATAGTCTCCTATACGAGAACCAATTCCTTGCCCATTCATACCCTTTATCTATCAATTGATCTTGGGTGCATATGGAGTCGTTCATAGTGACATGATGTGCGAGTATGTCATGGGGGGCAGTCTGTAGTAAACAATTGACCAAAAGATGGCATTGGAGATTCTATGTTATGGATCAAAGAGGTCAGTGGTCCTGGGCTGGACGAAAGACAAGGGTTAGGTCTATTGGCCACAACCCACTGGCGTACTGTCTCCCTGGTGGTCGGGTTAGTGATTAACTTAACTACTTTTTAAAAAAGTTAGGGTTCCAGCAAAGGCCGGCGAGGGAGAGAGTTGAGTTTATGCTCTCCTCCAGCCCCACCCACCTCCTCAGCTCACTCCCAGTCCAAAATCCTCTGTAAAAATATGGCGGATCTATACGCTTCCAGGTCGGGCATTGCCAAGCCTCCGAGATTTCTAAGAAGGGACATAGTTAGTTATTTTATTTATTCTAGGTGGCCTTCTTTGCCAAACAAAGGAGCTAAACAGTTTCTGGACTTGGGGGATAAATCTGGGGGGAAGAGAGATAGGTAATGCTTGCATTATGTATAGCTATCTAGGAAAAATGGTCATCTTTAGGGAGTTAATACGCCCCAGCAAGGAAAGCCTTTTGGAGCTCCAGGATGAGAGATCGCGCATAATGGGAAATTTGGTTGGTAAGTAATTTTCTGAGACTATCTGGTCAAAGGACCCTGTGAGATTAGATGCCTAGGTATTTCATGGGTCCGTTGCACCACCGAAAGGGGCAGCTGTGCTTAATCGTGGCGACCGCGCGCTCCGACAGGCCGAGACCCAGTATCTCAGACTTAGACTGGTTGACCAAAAAGTCAGTTAGTTTATTAAATGTGGTAAGTTCTGTCAAGAGGTGGGGGATCGAGCTTACGTGGTTTGTTAGAGAAAATAAGGTATCGGCGAACAGGGAAACCTTATACGTTTCGGAGCCGGAGATAATACCCGAGATTTCGTTATTGTTCCTTATTTTGGATGCTAGCGTTTCCACGAAGCAAGCGAAAAGTATGGGCGATGGGTTATCCCTGGCGGGTTCCATTCCTGATGGAGACTGAGGGTAACAGGGTACTGTTAATGAGGATTTGTGCGCTAGGGGATAAATAAAGCAAACAGATACAGTTTAGAATGACGGGGCCAAAACCAAAGGCTTCCAGGGAGGCTTTGAGAAATGACCAGTTGACACGATTGAAAGCCTTTTCTGCGTCGGTTGAAATGAGTACTGAGGGGATTTTATTGTTAGTAGCATACCAAATTAGATGGATATTGCGGACAGTATTATCCCGAGCTTCGCGGCCTGGGACAAATCCGACCTGGTCGTTATGAATTAAGCTAGGTAGGAATCGGTTGATTCGGTTAGTCAGAATTTTAGCAATAATTTTTATGTCGGTGTTAATGAGGGAGATCGAGCGATAATTAGAAATTTGTTCTGAGGATTTGTTGGGTTTTAAGAGGACGGAGATATGGGCCAGGAGCGCGGAGGGAGGGAATGACCCGTTATCATCAATACTCCGAAAGTATCTAAGAAGTTGGGGGCTAATATTTCTTTAAATAAGGAGTAGTAGGAATTATTGAACCCATCGGGACCTGGAGCTTTGCCCTTGGGGAGCGAGGAGATAACTCCCAGGATTTCGTCTTCAGAGAAGGGGGCCTCTAGCTCGTCGTTTTGTGCTTTCGTTAACTTGGGGAGCTTCGATTGTTTCAAATATTTAGCTATTTCGTCTGGGTTTGGGTCTCCTGTCGCGTCACAAATTTTATATAGTTTGTCGTAATAGTCTCTAAAGGCCAGAGTGATGTTTTTAGTGGATGATCTCAGCCTGCCAGAAGCGTTGCGGACTCCCATGATGTAGTGTTTATGTGCCCTTCTTTTATGCTGGCGAGCCAGCATTCTCCCTTGCTTGTTAGCCCCCTCGTAGTAGTGCTTCCTAAGAAGAAGAGCCCTATTTTTGGCCTCAGTTCCCAGAAGGAGATGAAGCTGGCTGCGCTTATGATCTATACTCTCCAACAAGGAGGCACTGTGAGGGAAGCGTTTATGAATATCTTGTAGTTTGGATAAATCTTCTAGGAGGGATTTCAAATAGCCATTTTTTTCTTTTATTTTAGCAGCTTTAATGGCAATAAATTTGCCTCTAAGGACGCACTTATGAGCATTCCAAATATTATGGACGTCAATATCAGGGGTGTTATTAATTTGAAAATATTCAATTAAAGCTTTTTGTGCCTGAAGGAAGGACAGGGGGTCCCGGAGAAGGGAATCATCTAGTTTCCAGTTTATATTAGGTAAGTGGGACAATCGAGTGAGCAGCTGATCTTAGCGTGGTCTGACCATGTGATGGGGTGAATAGCGGTGTAAGTGGTGAAAGATAGGGTGGAGATGTCAGTAAGTATGTAGTCAATCCTAGAGTATAGGCAATGGGGGTGGGAATAGAACGTAAAGTCTTTCGTGGAGGGGTGTTGGAGTCTCCACAGGTCATGTGAGTTGGGAGAGGGCTGATCTAATTTGCTTTAACGTCTTGGTAGGGACGTAGGAAGAACCCGAGGAGCAATCCAGGCAAGGGTCAAAGGTCAGATTAAAGTCGCCTCCTAATATTAAACTACCTGTAGCGATTTCTAATATTTTTTTACATGACTGATGGAAAAAGGGGGAGGGGTCGTTATTGGGAGCGTATACATTTACAAGGGTAATGGGTTTATCGTAAAGTATAACAACTAAAATTATCTATCTACCTTCTTTATCTTTATGAACAGTGGTTTCTCTGAAGGGGAGTTTTTTATTAATTAGTATCCCTACACTGTTAGTTTAGTAGGGTGGGAGGAGAGGTAGGTCGGTCCAAATTTCATTAAGGCTGTCTTGGGCTCTGAGCCTCTTTTAAAATGGGTCTCTTGAAGAAGCAGGATGTCTCCATTACTCTTTTTATAATCCCTCAAGGCCATAGATATTTTCTGAGGAGTACTAAGACCCTTAACATTGTGGGAAATAACCGTAACCTTACCTAGGGCGTCAACCATAGTTGTTCAGGGATTTATATGGCACATAATAGCTAGGGGAAGCTCCAGAACCAATCAGGGAACCATGAACTGCAACAATATCTATGATTAGGCATGCAATTTGAGACAGGTAATAAACAATATAAATGACAATTTGAGTATCAGACAACAGTAAACACAAATCCAAATCAACAACAACATTTGTAATGTGTATACATATAGAAACTATACACCATACCAGGGGGGAGAGAAGTATAGCCTATCTGTCTCTCATGTTAGTGAGGTAGTAGCGAATGAGTAGGGTGGTATTGGGTCAGACCCACTTAGTTCAAGGTGCTATAACCGAGTTATGAAGGCAATAATGTGTAAAGTAGGGGCTGAGTTGGCTATGGGGATGGACCCAAGTGGGCCCCCGCATAGGGAGGGAAGTTATTGTGTTTCCTAACATATGACCAGGGTCTAGGTAATCATAGTAGGTCAGGAGGGGGGCAATTAGAATGTAAACAGGAACTAATGGATATGTGAAGTCGCAGCGCGGCTTATGGCCCAAGCAGGGTAGGCTACGATCTAGCAGGGTTGCAGGGACATGACCATGATGGCATTGTAGTATAGTTAGCATTTCAAACGTACTGCAGGAAGGCACAGAATAATTGGGTTATGAAAGGGGAAAGCAGATTACATGCATATGTACATATCGTCCCCTACATTAACCTCCTGACCTTGATGTTAAACATTAGAAATTTCAACATATTACCAGACTCAGTCCAGATATCACCTCCATCATCCCGGCAATTCAGGTAGATACTGTCCTGAGAACAGACACTTGTTCTGCCCTCGCCAAGAAAAGGGATGCGAGGAGAAAGAATAAGGACAAGGGAAGTAAACTCTTCAGTGTGGAGGATCTCCTTCTTCTGAGGATAAAGGGCACATCTTCCTTCTCTTAGATTGGACTCTGAGCCAGTGGGGCCTTTGTTCCTTTGCGGTTGCAGGGCCGTGGTCAGCTAGAATAGGGTGCAGGTTGAGGGCAGCATCAGACGGGGGGGGGGGGGATTTGATGTTAAGAGATCTGGATAGGAGGTCGAGGTCATTAAAGTCCTTGTAGACCACCTGTGAGCCATTATGTGAGATAATCAGGCTGAATGGAAAGCACCAGCGGTACCTTATACGGTGTTCCTACAGGGTGGCTGTGATGAATTTAATCTCTCTGTGTCTTTGTGTAGTAAGGGGACTAAGGTCCTGATAGACTTATAGAGAGTGGCCTTGATAGGAAATAGTGCAGCTAGCTCTGGCAGCCTGCCAGATGTCGTCTTTCGCAGTATACCATAGAAATCTGATGACCACATCCCTTGGAGGCAAGGGAGGCTTGGGAGGGGGCCACAGGGCCCTATGGGCTCTATCAATGTCCTCAGGGAGTAAAGGGGATGAGTTTGGAGAAAGATGTAAAAATAGACCAATCAGATAGGGCTTCAGTTGTTCTTGCTGAATATCCTCAGGTATGCAGCGGATACGCAGGTTGTTCCTGCGCCCGCAGTTGTCAAGATCCTCTACTCTGTCTTGCAGTGATTGAACCATAGAGTCTTGAATTGAAATTTGCTGAGTGTTCAAACTGACAAGATTATTCAGGGTGTCCTGGCCCTCCTCTAAGTAATCAATCCTCGAGCCCATCTCATTTAGGTCTCTTTTTAAGTCCCTGATCTCCTCTTTTTTTAAATGATTTCAAGGACTCTGGGTCAGACTTGGATGGTAAAGTTGCCAGTTGTACCTGGATGGCCTGAAGGGAGTCTTGCTGGCTGGACATGTGGCCCTGGGTACCAACAGAAGCTTGAGAGTCATTTATTTGAGCATTGGGATCACTAGTGTGGAAAAAGTTTGAGACAGAGGGAGTCTGTGTAGGGGCCCTGGGTGGTTTGTCTGTCTTCTGGCCCTTTTTTGGCGTCATATCTGGATGGTATTAACACGGCCATATGATATGTAGGGAGTGTCAAAGAATAAAATGATCTGCCCCTCTGCTATCGGGTTAATTAATCATATGTGTCTTGGCCCTTCAAAAGAAAAATGCACTCTTGTAGCTTGTATTATCTTGCTGTGTTTCTAGCAAAATTAGAGTCTCCAAGAATCAGCAAAGAAACATTTCCCCTTACATTACCAGCAGTTCATCAGTGTTATGGATCTGGCAGAAGTCGATCTCCGAACTGGTCCTGGAGACTGTCAGCATGCGGCCTGCTAGATGAATAGCGTGTGGGAACTAGCTACGTGGGTAGTACTCCTCCGGGCGGCTCCGATGATGTCTCCTCTTCCCGCACCAGTCCGTGGTAAGAGGCCTCCCAGGGCACCCAGTATGGGGGAACAGGTGGTTGTCCACTTGGGATCGCTGCCCCAAGGTTGGGCAGGTAAGAAAGGAGCCCTGAATATCTTACACGGCAAGATGGCGGCGCTCTGTGCGCTCACTAGCAGCCTGGCTTCAGTGCAGCGTTGTGGAGGCTTTGCTTGGGGGAATAGTTGTGATGCGGGTTCCTCAGAGGCTCTCGCTCTGGCCACTTGTAGGTCTAGATCTGACCACCACCCCTGGTTAGTAAGGTAAGAGCTTAGGCTAATATGGAGCATTCCTAATGTGCGGCCATGTACCTGCATGGCTTGGCTCCGCCCCAAGGCAGTTAGCATTTTATTAAACTTTGCTTTTCCTTTATTAGAGCTTCTGCTGAAATACCCTAAATTTACAGACTGTTGCACAGCATACTTTGGTCCAGTGCTCGACTAATCTGTTTAAAAATTAGGAGCCAGTAACAATATTTAGGAGCCAGACATTTTTAGGAGCCAGACAGAGGTAATTGCATATAGGTATATGGAGAATAACTCAAAAAGTTAGGAGCCAGGGATAAAATTCTAGGAGCCAGTGGCTCCCTGGCTCCTGGGTTTGTCGAGCACTGCTTTGGTCCATTATTACAAACAAAATGTGCTTATTTCTGTTCATGATTACAAAAAAAATTGTTTGTGAACATATTAAATCTGTGTCTGTGATATACTGATTATTTCTATTTGTGATGAAATTATGACATGTAAAGCTACTAAATGATTTATTTGTCTGGGTAGCTCTGGAGATAAAATATGCTAAGTTCTTGGGTTTAAATCACACTCAGTGCAGTTAATATTTTTTAATGATCATAAATTCTAACTTTTACAGCAATTACAAAAGTTGCTAATGGACTTGCTGCTTATGTAGTGTAAATGGTTGTGTAGACCTATATTTTATTTATGCAGTATTTTATTCTAATAATTTCCATATCCTTTAAATGGACAGTAAAGTCATAATTAAACTTCAATGAGTCAGATCATGCAGTTTGAAACAACTTAACAATTTACTTCAACTATCAAAGTTGCTTTGTTTTCTAGGTATGCTTTTTTTGAACAGTGAATCCTGTAGACATGTGCATTTGAAGGTTTCGATGCAAACAAATGTGTCAGAAGGTGGCCACTAGCTGTATTTGGCTCTTTTTGGAGCCAGATTTCTTCTTGTGAAAATGGAACACACTAAGATCTGGATTTGCACTTTCCTTTGAAGAAATCCGTCTCTAAAAAGAGCATCTGAATACACATCTAAAATCTAGGTATGCTGATAGGACCTTAAGAGTGTGCAAGTGTTTTTTTAGCATTCTGTGGCCGCAGTGTTTGCAACTCTCTATAACATTGCTATAAACATTTTTGCAAACACTGAGGCCAGATAGTGAGACATGTGCATGCTCCTGAAAGTTTGTCTAAAATTTTAAGGGACAGAAAGGTAAAAATTAAAATAACATTTTTATTTATTTAGGGCATGCAATACAAAAAAAATTATATATATATATATATATATATATATATATATATATATATATATATATATATATATATATATATATATATATATATATATATATATATATATATATATATATATATATATATATATATATATATAATGTCCAAGAGGAAAAAAAAGTGAATGGCTCCAGCACTGTTTCTTTAAAAGTGAAAAAACCTTTATTAAGGTGACATAATGAACAGACGGCAACGTTTCGGGTAACGCAGACCCTTAATCATGCTATGGATTGCTCTGCAGCACAGCTTTAAATAGGCCAGATGGCTTAATTACAAACATATTAACTCCATATTGGCTAAACTTTTTATGACCATTGATAGAGATTACTACTGCCATCTATTGGGCCAATTCATGAATTGCACATGTAGAAAAACAGAATTTTTTTTTAAGTCTAAACAAAAATGTTAAGTACATAGGTAAAGTTAAACACATGAGCAGTAATGCAAAGTTTAATCATGACATCCAAAATTAAAATATATATATATATATGAAGAAAGTTAAAATTTATAAAAACAAATGGAGATCATTATCTCTATTCAAACCTACAGGATGTGTATATATATATATATATATATATATATATATATATATATATATATATATATATATATATATGTATATGTGTGTGCGCGCACGTTTTGGTGTCCTTTGCAATTAAGTAGATTAAAACATGTAAAAACATATTTATGCAATTTTGAATAAAGGGTTATACTATGTATTTTCTGTAAATATTTCAGATTTCAGTGTTCTGCACATAGCAGAAGATGTTCTGTGTGTGTGTGTGTATGTACATAATACCAATCAGATATATGTAGAAATATGTATTTATGAATAAATAAAACATATTCTGTTATGTGAAGAACATTGAAATGTGAAATATTCATATTTTCATGTTGGGTTTGAGTGCGAATTGGGTTTCCCACCCACACTTTTTTGCTTCATTTATTCTATGGGGAATATGTGAACTCATACGCGATATTCTAAGTTCGGCTTTTCGCGCTCGTCTGGTTAGAGTGTGAGCAAAAACAGTTTACTTTCAACTCATAATACGAGCGTAAGCCGGCGAGTGCAAAAAGCTTACTTCTAGAGCAGTTATCACTCGAGCAGGAACGTCAAATAGTTTTCCACTTCTAGTCTGGCCCTTTGTCTCCAATAAATTGATTGTTGGTCTTTGTTTTAATGCGAATGTTGTGACATTGTTTCAAATTGTTTTTTTAGTGTGTGTGTGTTTTTATTAATATAAAAGCATAATTTATACTGTTGTTTTCTGCAGAAATCATTAGTGGCATCTTGTTATTCTTCTTAATCCCCAGGGCTTTAATACATAATTGTCTTATGTGGGGCTCTCTGAGTAGCAGCGCAAGTTCCTTGACAGTTTTTTCTATAAAGTTTCTGTTAAGACTGCAGAGTACCCTTGTAAACAACAAATGTGTACAGAGCTGAAAATCCTGCTAATAATCATGTCAATGGAAAGGGAATCCCAGTGTATTCTCAACTGTTTTATTTGACAGCTAATTAGTGTGAGCAAAGTTATATTGTGTAATCTAAAGGACACTTTATACACACACAGAATATTTATGCCTTTACATTTCAATCCTGTATCTAGGTGTAAACTATGGGGCTTCCTGTGGTGCCTAGTGATTAACATTTTTTTCTGTTTTACGTGTACAGGTTTACTTAAAGAAATAACACTGTCATAATAATAGCCCTTCCCAAACGTTTGTATTACTTTGGGCTCAATTTATTAAGCTACAGCGTAAAGGGGCATAGATATGCGCCCCTGTCCGCCGCAACTCTCCTCTGGAGGACAGAATTCCACTAGCGGAATTTAACATTGCAATCACAGGTGGGCAGGAGCTGTCACTCTCCCCGGTCGGACGAGACCAGGGAGATTGAAATTCTTCACCTAAGTAGTGGAGAAGAGTGTAGGAAGCAGCAGCCTGATGACCGCTGCTTGATAAATGTGTGTGAGAACCTGCAGTCGTAGATGGGCTAAGGGCTTGATAAATCGAGCGGTTCTAGCAGTATTATATGTATACATACTAATGTATAGGTGAAGACAGAGTTTGGCACATTTATTCCAAGCCTAGAAGCCAAGCTAAACATTTTGGAGCCAAAAAAAATTTAAACTTTGTTTCAGGATCTGCTTTTTTTTGTATGTTAAAGGGACTTTATGGTGCAATATGACATGCTCTAATTCATTAAAAAATGCATTTTTTTCACTATTGATGCTCAAAATTGATGTGTCTAACACAAAAAGGTTATGTATGTAGTCATAGTCCAGTGTGGGTACCAAGCAGGAAACATCTGATGAGCCAATAAGAAGCAGCAGTTGTACAGCCCCACAAATCGCTGGCTGTGTTTATCTTGGCAGCTGCACCACTTTAACCCCTGTGTGAGGTTGGAGCCTCATTAGTGCAAACATTTATATTTGTCTAGCTATGCTAAAAGGCTTTTTTTCTTTTGCGTAGTGCAAGTCAAATGTAAAGAGGAACCCATCACTGTTATAGATCTTTTAAAATGTCCACCGCATCAGAAAACCCATTGTTTTAATTGCCTTTCATATCAGATTATACATTATTTGATGTGACAGGTATTTACAGCTATTTTTTTTCTGGTGTGCAGACGTTTAATACAAGATGTATATATTTCAGTTGGTGTGGCAGGTATTTTACATGAAGCTGCCGCTTGTGCTTTCTCAGCAACTACCTGCGCCTGTTCCTTGTCTCAGCTGTGGACAAGATCAGACGCAGGCTGACATGTCCCACAATCACAGCTCAAAATAAACATTGTGGGTAACGGGAAATGTACATTTGGTGCCATGGACTTGTTGAGCCCTGATCTTAGAAAACTTGTCTATATCTAAATGTGTTTTAGATGGTAAAATGTGAAAATGTTAGCCTACCATATGTTGCTTCTGTTACACTCCTAAACCAACAGTACTTTAGCCCACAGCCTAGCACTAATTTTATCTGCGTTGCCTGGTGGTTAGACACTGCAAATAGAATGAACTAACTAGACTGCACCTTCTTCCACCTGTAAGCAAGGGCAGGGGAGGCCAACCCCTCAATATCAAACCAGAAGATTAGTCCATCCACAAGGATTAAAAATGAAGAGAATAAACATAATTTTTAATACTGGTGGCAGGTCTGGTGTTCTGACGACTTGTGCAGCCTTGTGGAAAAATGCAACTGTAGCGCAAAGCCAAGTCTATCAATCAGTGCTACCTTATGGAAAAATGCTACCTTAAAAGGACATTCCAGCCAAAATTGAAATCCACGTGGATGCATTTCAGCATTTGTGTAATATACATGTACTGGCAATACATATACTGTATATACTTTTTCCTATCTTTAACATTGGGTTTAGACAACACTAAACTGTGCATTTTTAGAAGTAAAGTACACTTTATTCCGACAAAAGTTCCTTTCTGGAACAAAGTGTACCTGGTAGATTTTACTGACCACCCAGTTAACATTTTAATTAATATTAAGCTAAAAGATGTTAATTTGTTCTTTGGATAGAAGAAAATTATAAAATATTATAAAATATTACTCTGCCCCACCTGGCAACTTCATAATCCCACCCGGCTGGCAACATTTTATGTGGAGAACTCTGAAAAGTTTGCACTGAATGTGCCTTTAAAGGAACATAAAAGCCCCAATTTTTCATTCATGATTCTGATAGAACATACAATTTTAAAAAAACTTTCCAATTTACTTCTGTTATCAAATTTTCTTTGTTTTTTTGTGATCCTTTGTTGAAAAGCTGGTATGTAAGCTCATGAGTGTGCATGTGTCTATATCACTATATGGCAGCAGTTTTGTAAAAATGTTATACCTTAGCAGGAGCACTATTTCGTGTCATGTAGTGTCCCTTTAAGCCAGGCCTTCATAAACACCATCCTCTGGGCTGCCATATCATTTAAGAATTGGGACTTGACACGTAGGAAATTGCACCTGACTCTCTAATCACTTCATGTCTCGCTGCTACTCAAGGACAGCTACTGGTGAAAGCAAGGTCCATGATTTTCATTCTGCATGCGCATTTGGCTTTAAACCTTTCATTTACATCTAATATTAAGCTAAAAGGTATTGATCAGTAATTTTTAGGCTCTCTATGAAGTTTGCTTCTCTTCTCCTTGTAGAAAAGCAAAATTAGACCATTTTAAATTAATAAAAAAAAATATTCACATTACTTGCATTTAAAGGGATACTAAACACAATTTTTTTTCTTTCATGATAAAGATAGAGCATGCAATTTTTTAATTAACTTTCTAATTTTAGGTTCAGCACCCTGAATAACGCTTGCTTTATTGGTGGCTACCTTTAGCAACCAATAAGCAAGCATAACCCAGGTTCTGAACCAAAAATGGTCTGGCTCCAAAACTTTATATTCCTGCTTTTTAAATAAAAGATAGCAAGAGAACGAAGAAAAATTGATAATAGGAGTAAATGAGAAAGTTGCTTAAAATGTATTGCATGCTCTATCTGAATCATGAAAAACAAAAATTAGGTTTAGTGTCCCTTTAAGGCTGTTTTCTGTTAGATCATTTATTGCATTTGGTCTCCAGAATAAATATTTTCTAAATTTTAATGTCAGCTAGACACTTTTCTTTGGAGTTAAGACAATGGAGTGTGCATAGAAATAGATGTAGTATAATTTAAAACATGGACATAGGATCTAGCACTAACATTCCAGGTGCCATGACTTTTTGGGTTATAGCTACTTGTTGCATACTGTGGCCCCATTACAGATGGAGGATATAAAAAAACAATGTTGTTCAAAACCCACTGATAAAACACATCAGCTAGAATTTTGACTGCTACATTACAGAGAATTGTGAGATTTTGTTTAGCTGCAATATTGTCCACCACCATTTATTTGATTTATTGGTTGGCAAGCAAAAGAAATTGTGAAGCACACTGCAGCTACAAAATATGTATACTTTATTAGTACAGCCATTTATAAGCAATGTATCGGGTCATATAATTATAATTAGGACATTTAAAGTATTTTCTTTTTATTAGTGCACCAGAAATTATTACCTGCATTACAAATTATTTACAAACAAAATAAAGGGTTTTCATAGCATTTAAAAATGTAATTTTCTCAGCAAAGTTTGCATTTACTTCTGCCCCAGAACACCCCATCCCCCCATTATTTAATCCCTTTCCTACCTGGAATTGCAGAGAAAAACAAAATACTGGAGAATTTGAAGCATTTTTGCTATCACTCCATTTAAACAGAAATATGTTTTTTTTTTTTAAACTTACCTATTAAAACTACCGTATATACATATTTTTAAGTAGACAACCAAATATATTGTTCTAGGCCCATTTTGGCACATTTCATGTCACAATTTCACTGCTAAATGTGATAATATAAAAACAAATTGTTAACTTTTTCACAAACTTTAAGTTTCTCACTGAAATTATTTACATACCGCTTGTGCATTCATGACACAAATGATTGTAAAAGCTTCTCTTGTATCCCCTTTGTTCAGAAATAGCAGATATGCATGGATTTGCCATTGTTTGTTTTTTGGTAAGTAGAAGTCTGCTACTAATGAGATTTTAGGCAGTGAAGGGGTTAATTAGTTATCTAGTAAGGGAAATAGTATTGTAACAGAGTAAGAAGGGCTCTACAAAGCAGAGTCAAGTGTGTTTAAATATGAATTAAAATAGTAGTAATATGAGCACAGTACATCACCAATTCATAGAAATGTTATATTTAATTTGTTCAATGCTGATATAAAATTCATTAATAGTAAAATACCAAAATATAAGACAAATTATTAAAACTCAACAATCTTACAATACAAATAAGTACATCAAGTACACTATAAAAATCCTCAAAAATGAGCAATTCATAAGTTTAAAAGTGGATAACAGATCTAAAAAGTGAAGAGGTTTAAACACTGGAGCATAGAGGCTGTGTGAGACGTTTACTCTGGGACCAAGGTATTTCTCTTATACTAAACACCGGCGAACAGAGGATATGTGGAACATCCAGTGATTCCACTGTTCCATCATTTACCAAAGGTGCATAAAACATTAGAAAATGTTCAAGGTAGACCCATCGTGAATGGGATAGGGTCCATGCTGGAGCACCTTTCTGAGTGGCTAGATGGCATCCTACAGCCACTGGTCAGGTCTCTCCCTAGTTACACTAGGGATTCTAAGCATGTATTGAATCTGGTTGAAGGGGTACGATGGACGCAGGATTCTGGGTGGCTTACTGTGGATGTGGTTGCACTATATTCCTCAATACCCCATGTATGGGGTTTAAAAGCTGTAGCTTATTTCTTGGAGAATGGAACTACACACAGTGAGCCATTCAGAACCTTTGTACTGGAAGTCACCCAATTTCTATTGTTCCATAATTTCTTTCAGTTTGAGGGGGAGTTCTTCCTGCAGAGATGTGGGACCGCTTTGGGTGCTAAATTTGCACCCACTTACGCCAACCTATTTATGGGTTGGTGGGAGCGGTCCCACGTCTATGCAGATAGTAACCCATTCAGGACAGCCATCAGGTTATACCATCGATTTTATAGATGACCTGATATTTATTTGGCAGGGCAACAAAGATTTGGCTGAAAGGTTTGTTGATTACCTAGGGGACAACAATTTGAATTTACGCTTTACCTATGAGTTTGATAGGAATATGGTACACTATTTGGATTTGGAGCTGAGGATGGCCCTCAGGTATGGTCGCCTCAGAGGTTTATAGGAAGCCTATTTCTGGGAACAGTCTCATACATGCTAGGAGCTGTCACCCTAGACATATGCCCTATTCTGTGGCCAAGGGACAATTTGTGCGACTCAAGAGAAATTGCACTTTGCCCAATAGCTTTAACAGGCATGCAGAATATTTGGAGAATTGGTTGCAAGAACGAGGCTATAGTAAGAAAGTTATCAAAAGGGCCAGAAATGAAGTGAACATCATGTCTAGAGAGCAACTTTTGAAAGGCACGGGTAGATCCCAAAAAACCACAGAAAACACTCTGACATTTGTAACTGACTTCTCAGCCCAATATCAGGATATCTGTGGTGTGATCCGTCATCACTTTCAGCTATTGGTAGCGGATGATGCCCTTGCAGATGTGGTCAAAAAGGGTTGCAGATTTTCCTACAGGAGGAATAAATCCATAGGGAGTTTTATCTCCCCTTCCCAACTTAAGAAACCAGGTTCTGCAACGGCATCATCATCATGGCTTAGACATAAGGGGACCTTCAAATGTGGCTACTCGCAATGCAAGGCATGTGAGCATGTGCAGGTGGGTTCCTCATTTACATCGGTGGTGACGGGAAACCTTTGAGGTGTCTTCTTGCCTCAATTGCAGATCCACTTATTGTGTATATCTGTTTTGGTGTTCAGCCTGTAACCTCCAATATGTAGGGTTGACCACTAGGGATGTCCGCTCAAGTATATGTGAGCACTTGTCCACCATTTGTTTGGGCACGAGTAGTACACCCCTTGTGGCTCACTTTGTCAGGCGACATGATAAGGACTGTTCTTCTCTTAAGTGGATGGTCTGTTACCCCAGAAGAGGGGTGGTGACCATTATAAGATTTTATCTAGACAGGAGATGTACTGGATATTCAGACTCCAGACAAAGAGACCTCTGGGTCTGAATTCCGAGTATGATTTTATTAACTATTGGTCCTAGGTATCTATTGAACCACTCCTATCCCCTTGACTTATCCCCTGTAGTACAGTGTAGTACTTTATAAGTAAGTCTATACACATTATATACTCTACTGATGTCTATTAAGATGCACCTGTTCTATGAGAGGGTAGAACTTGCATTTCCCCGGTCTTATATATATAATCTATGTGACTCTGCTCTTTGTGGGTTTATTATCGGCATGTTTCATGACTTAGGGCCCACCTACTTACAGACCCGGATTTGGGATTACCACTAATGAGATGGGGACTGGTTCATCTTATCCAGATGTATGTTTTTATAACTTTACATCATTTATGTTTCCTTTCCTTAGTTAAGGATATGAAAGTCCACCTGTAACATATAACTCCTCTACATACAATTATAGACATATCAAGTAGGATCCCATGTGTGTGTATATATATATATATATATATATATATATATATATATATATATATATATATATATATATATATATATATATATATATATATATATATATATATATTTGACTTTGTCTCCAAATCTATAAAATTGTGAGAAGGGTTAGGTAGATTAATATAATATCATCTTTGTAATGCAATAGTTCTTGGGTTAATATATATACGAATATAAGGTATATTTCATCATTGGCATATCATTATTATTTGGCAACCAATTTCACCCCTGTGTCTTTAAATTTTAATTAATGTATTCACCAACCGGAATGAAGCACAAGGTTTTTAAGGTGTTTGGAGTTACATTTTTTTTTTTAAGGACTATGAGTACGGCTTTGCAGCCGAAACGCGTTAGTCAGTTTGTTAAGGGGTTTATCTCACTCTTAATTTTATACATAGATTGTTGGAATAAAAGTTAAATTTTATTTATAGGTATCTGGCTTTTTTCTTTGTTTGACTCCTATAATATAGCCATAGGCTATCATTTGAGCTGGAGGTGAATACTGGATAATACCGTTTATCACGGTCTGTGGTTTACATATGATCAGAAGTCGAGAAGCAAGGCACGCATTACCAGTGCTTTCTTAGTGCGGTGAACAAATTATTAGTGGCAATTGGGAGACGTCTCAGGACTTTTTAGGTCAGTTATCCACTTTTAAACTTATGAACTGCTAATTTTTGAGGACTTGATTTACTTATTTTTATTTTGATTGTTGAGTTTTAATAATTTGTCTTATATTTTGGTCTTTTATTATTAATGAATCTTATTTTATTTTAGCATTGAACAAATTAAATATAACATTTCTATGAATTGGTGATGTACTGTGCGCATATTACTATTTTAATTCACATTTAAACACATTTGACTCTGCTTTGTAGCGCCCTTCTTACTGTGTTACAATTGCTTTATATTATATATCTTTGTAAAGGAGATATTTTGGGAGAGGCAGTGAGTCAGGAGTAGAGCGCAACACTTATATTTCTTGTTTCAAGGCAAATAGTTTTGTAATGTAGGTAAGCAACTCCCTTATCCCTTCCAAACAGCTCTATCCCTTCACTTACACTCATCCCCACCATCTTAGGTACTGACAGACAGTCTACCAGAAGCAATTTAGGGCCTTTTTAATTTTTTCTTCTACAGTTTAGTGGTCACTCTAACTTCCCCCCTCCCACTAACGATGGCCAGTTTTTTAAAATGTATTTAAAATTTATGTTTATATTTTTCTGTAATGTAGTGGCCCCTCTTCCCCACGATCGTTGCTTAGGGTCCTCCGCCCCCCATACCAAACTTTTTTTCTGTAGTGCATTACCCCATTCCTTCCTCTCCTTTCAAAATATCTTTTATGCAATGTAGGGCCCATTCCCTCCCACGCCTGCCGCAGGCACCAACAGATATTGTTAGACCGTGACAGAGACCATGTTACGGTCTGTAACGATCTGGGAATCTGCTCCGTTACCATGTGAAGACATTAGCCAGCAGCTCAGAAACAGAAGCTCTAGGCAGTCACTTGACAACCAAGACTGCTGAATCTTCCTGAAGCTGTAACTTAGATCTACGTTGTGTGGTACCATGGGCTTTGTACTGCATGATAGCGATCTATGTCAATTTGGTGCAATGGATTAATCTTGGCTCCATTGCTGTTGCAAATTATGGAGAGATCAAAATGAGATCCTGCACTTATCAACAAATCAGTGTGCAGCATCTAAGAGTGCCAGGGTTCTGCATTCTATGGAATGCACTCCAGTTTACCCTGCAACATGCTCAGCCCTGGGTGCCACTGCATGTTGCAGGGTCATGGGATGTGTACCCGGTCCGGTATGAGAGTGCAGTTCTCTTCCGTGTTTTTGTATATGTCTAGGGTGATTACATATTCCTGTGCACCCTTCCCTTGTTTTCAGTTTGTTTGGATTTGAAAGCTTGCATTGTGTGGCTGTTTTAGGGTCTCGGGTATTGGAAAGGACCTTGACGTGGTACCTGAGCTTGTCCCATTTGGCCAGATGCGGTGACTAATCTTTCCATTTTTGCTTTTAAATCTTAGCTGAGAGCTTGTAAGTGAGTGCTGGGTTTTCTCTGTGTGATATTGATAATATATATATTGATTGGAGTAGACGTCTTAGTCCAGAGATTTAGATATCAAAATAACAAGAGTATTGCTTTGAGCAATGATACTTTTTTTTTTTTTATTGGACTAACTATACATTTATAAGTTGACAAGCTTTCGGAAGAGTTCCTTCCTTTATCAAGTCTGAAGCAATACTGACCAATTCAATGGAATTTACAGATTATATCTTAAAACGCAGAATAGCTAAGAACACAAAGTGCAGGGAGAGGAGGAGGTGTCGTAAAAATCATGAGGGGGGCTTAGGTAACAGGCAGACAGTATAGCTGCAAATGTGGTAATGCACTGCATGTGAAGTGGGATGCTATATTGGAGAAACAAGCCAAAAACTGCACCTTCGGATGAACTTACACAGACACTCAATCAAAAATCACTGTGAAACAAAATACTGTACCCCTGTTGGTCACCATTTCACCCAACCTGACCACTCCATCCAAATCCTCAAAATCAAAAATCTCAAAGGCAACTTCAAAAACACCATGGAAGAAAAACCTTTGAAATGAAAATGATAATGCACTTCAACTTGTTTAATTCTGGACTAAATGTGGACTCTGGGTTCTTAACACATTATCAATTTTTTTTGTAATGTACTTGCATTCAGTCAATTACATTGTATATTCCACATTCTTTATATGTGGAATACATGTTAGTTTTATTTAACTTTTGTATTCCCCCTGTATATACAATTTCACATCTTTATGGATATTGATTGAATGTTGATATATAACTTTATGTCAGTATATGCTCTATGTAAAGCTATGTATTTCCTGTGTCTGTTCTCCTACACTGGACACTGTCTGCCTGTTACCTAAGCCACCCTCATGATTTTTACGACGCCTCCTCCTCTCCCTGCACTTTCTGTCTTCTTAGCTATTATGTGTTTAAAGATATAATTTGTAAATTCCATTGAATTGGTCAATATTGCTTCAGACTTGATAAAGGAAGAAACTCTTCCGAAAGCTTGTCAACTTATAAATGTATAGTTAGTCCAATAAAAAAGTACCAGATATTTTCCTTTCCTTCTGTACAGGGAGAGTCCACAGCTGCATTCCTTACTTGTGGGAAATACTGAAGGATGAGGCAGACACCCCAGCCAAAGCTTAAATGCCTCCCCCACTTCCCTCATCCCCCAGTCATTCTGCAGAGGGAACAAGGAACAGTAGGAGAAATATCAGGGTAAAAAAGGTGCCAGAAGAAAACATTCCAATTTAGGGCCGCCCATCGGAGAACACGGGCGGGAGTTGTGGACTCTCCCTGTACAGAAGGAAAGGAAATGATCTGGTAAGCATAATTTATGTTTTCCTTCTTAATACAGGGAGAGTCCACAGCTGCATTCCTTACTTATGGGAAATTATACCCAAGTTCTAGAGGACACTGAATGCTAATGGGAGGGAAAAAAGAGAGGCGGCCCCCATCTGAAGGCACCAAAGCCTGCAAAACCCTTTCTCCCGAAGACTGCTTCAACAGAAGCAAACTCTATAGAAATGTAGGAAAATGAATGTAAGGAGTACCAAGTAGCCGTCCTACCAATTAGATCCACAGGCCTCATCTTAGAGGCTCAATAGGATGTCACTGCTCCCATAGAATGAGCCGTGATCCTCTGAGGAGGCTTGAGTCCCGCTGTCTCATATATCAAGCGGATGACACTCCTCAACTAAAGTTAACAAACGGATAAAATATGTTTATCCCCATGCAGGGTAAGATAGAACTTCAAGGCACGACTCCATACTCTGTAGTAAACTTTCCTTCGAGAAGAAGGAATAGAACATAAGAAATGGACCACAAGTTCCCGATTGAAGTTGTGATTTGTCACAACCTTAGGAACAAAACCTAACTAGGTTCATAGAACAACCCTATTATCGAGGAACACCAGATAAGGATGGTTGCCTGGCAATGTCGTAATCTCAGACACTTCTGCACGCAGAAGCCCTAATTGGGTGGAAAAGGTCACTAAGATAAACTTAATATCAACCTCATGCATAGGTACAAAAGGAGTCCCATGCAAAACTTAAGAAGATTTAAGCTCCAAGGGGGAGCAGTAGATCAACACACCGGTCTGATCGCAGTCAGAGCTGTAACAAAAAAAACCGACAGGACCAACTTGTCCCAACAAGTAACTAGCTAAAAGGCCCTTCTCCAGACTATCCTGGAGGAAGAAAGAGTTCTAGCAAACTAGATTAGTGCGCCAGGATGTACTACGCGCTTTACAACAAGAGTCCTCCACACCATGAGATAGATGACAAGGGACCAGCTTACACGCTTGAAAGAGAGGGCCATAACCTCTCAGAAAAACCCTCACTTGGCTAGGACCAAGCGACATCTCGCAGTCCGCCTCAGAGAGAAAACATTTGAGAAGCAAAGGGGCCTTGATTCATCCGATCCCTGCGACAAGGTAACCTTCCTGGAGGCGAAGACGTCACCCCCCCTGAATCGCGACCCCAACTTTGCGGCCGCAATGGAGCAATCGAAATCCCTGACATCTGCTCCTGATGGGTTCGAGCCACCACTCGAGGAAAGAGTGATATTACCGAAGAGGAAGAATTGTATTGAACCTCCAAGGCACCGTTAAAGCATCCATTAGCTCCGCCTGAGGATTCCTGAACCACGACCCATCTGTGGGTAACTTGGTATAGAGACGGGACGCCCGAGATTCCTATCTGGCGTCCCTTACCAGATACAAATATCCGAAACCCCTCGGATGGATTCCTTATCCCCATTAAAGGGAAAGACTGTAGAGACCATCCGACCCAGGTGACCAACCCTGAAGAATGAATTGCTGACAGCGAGCAGTAGTGGGCCTCCGCCCACTACCAAACCTGAGATACTACCCTCAATAGGGATTCCCTAGTTCTCCGATGGAGATCTAAGCCACCGAGAGTAAGACTGACTAGAATCTATACAATGGGGCAAACCAAGTAGACTAAACCTTCAGATCAAAGGTATTGCCTGAAGATCCAAAGCTACTCGGGAGAAAGCTCCTGAGTCCACGGGCCCCCTCTGGGTACGCCCTCACCCCCCTGACGGACTTGTGACCATAGTCAAAAACCGCCACGGGTGATTAAGAAAGATGTTCCCAGAGAATGATTCTCTCAACCAGTAGTCCAGGTAAATCTGTTAAAACAGATTAGAACAGCACCACTCTGCTGCCTTCTCAGACACTGAGCCTCGGCTGAGATGAGACCCGGCAAAAGGAATGAAGTCCAGTCTAACACAGAGCCAACAATGGCCTGAAGGAGACCTAGAGGGAGGAAGTTAACTCCTTACTTCACAAGTTCGATAGGCATGTCTTCCTGTCTTATGATGACTAAATTAGCATCCAGGATCCTCTCTGATCGAGGAAGACAGATGAAATCCCTAAAGGACCTATTTTAGACTTGACAATAGAAATTAAACCAGAATCGTCAAAACAAGGGAAGCTACCGTTGGATCTGGACTCAGGTCACTGCCAAAAGAAACCCTAGATTTCTCCAAGGCTCTAGAAGCAGTAACGAGTAATGCTTTAGAAGTGCTGGTCCAGACAAATGCAACCTTAGGAACCAGAAATGTTCCCTGAAGAGGAAAGAAAAGGTATGATATCCTTCCTCAACAGTGGTCCTGCACTGCTCCTCCCGTACCAAGGGTAGAGAGGACCTTATAGTCACCCAACGAGGAGGCATGATAAGGTTGCTTTAAGTACCTTAGGGTCCAAATAGGACCGAAGTTCCCCTCCTCTGAGACCCCGAAACAAAAAAAAACGGTTTGAATGATCTTCCAAACCTCACTCAACGATAGGCACTGGGAGAATGACTCCAAAGGAGAACAAAACCCTGAAGGATTCCCTCTCTCTGACTGAAAGACAGGATCAAGAAAAGGAAAACTGTCCTGGAAGGCTGAGATATGGAGCCTAGCTATAATTTCCTGAATCAAGCGTCCGAAAAGAGCGAGTCAGTTCCCACACAATCCAAGATAGGACCTGGAACTGGCCCCTCCTGCCAATCTAGGTTAGGCAGGCCTCTGCATGGACTTATTCCAGGACTGGATTGGACTTGGATAGCTAAGGCTTAGCGGAGATCTTAATATAAAAATATATTGAGGGAAACATTTACCTCGAATCGAGACAGAGATACTTCATAGGAAGTCACCAGAAACTGTAACAACCTAAGTCGACAGTACATAAATATCCCTCTAGACAAAACAACTTATAAAAAGAGTTTCCGCTAATAACCAAGAGCTCTAAGAATAAACTATCCTTAAGCAGAATAGAAAAAAAAACGGACGGCAAGCACACAAAAATTGTTAGCCAAGTAGGGATGTGCAACGACACACCCCTCTATAGAGCCCTGAAGCAGGGACATAAAAAAGGAAATAGACGAAAAGGAATATTATCTTCATCCTTCCTCACCCGTCTTAATCAACTTCGCCATCTGATTCAATGGTCTGAGATTCAATTGGAAGATCAGTATTGGGCACCTCTAATATCGGCACTACTTTGCTTAGAAGCCAGCGCAGGCGTGCCACCTTAAATCTAAAGGCAAAATCCTCTGCTGGAGGAATAGAAGCAGCAGGCTCCGACCCAGAAGGTCCGTACTATGACGCATCAGAGATAACAGCATCCCCAGACTACTGCCCGGATAAAACAGTCAATTTACATGATGCTCCCTGGGCCGACGTGCATGGATTAACCCTTCGTTTGTGCGTAGCAGTACGAGGCTAAGCGACTAAGGCTGCAGACATCGCCATACAGAACTGGGCTGTAATGTCTGGTGAAAAAAGGCCCCCTCCAGGTGGAGGATTAGCGATGCAAGGGGAAGCTGAATGTGTATGATCGGATGACTGTAGGGGACACGTCTCACGGGACGAAGATTCCTCAGAGGCGGAAGGCTCAGTGGCATCTTACACCTCAACATTGGTTGATGACAACACCCTGTTGCAGCATATGGAACATAATTGAGAGGGCTGGATTACCAGGGCCTCCTCACAATATACACAGGTATCGAATTCTGTTGTAGAGGCATCACCCTCCTAAAAATTCAGAATCCTCCATAACTAGGTAACCCTATTTAGTTCAAGAAAACAACCGGCACCTATACCCCCAATGGCTGGGGCTCTCACCACCTCCTATTACCCAGACAGAATAGAGAAACTCGCTCCTCTCCGATGTCAGTCAGAAAATAGAAACCGTGACCACTCCCGGTCACACGGTGCGCAATTCAGGTCTGCCCCTGCTAAAGTGAAAGCGGACCAAGCTTAATAAAACTGCGCCACTCTGAAGAAAAAAAGGCAACATGTACGTTCCATATCAGCCTATGAGCCCAAAGCATCTCGCACACATAAAGCAGCAAAAATCACATAGAACAAATATGATTCACCCCCCCACTGTTCAACAACCCCCCTCAGGAGATATTAACCATTGATTCCATGAAGATAAAGGAGTCCCACTGTGACCCTGTCTTCTAATGCTAACATATGATTAAAAAATGAAGCTATCTTACCTGATTCTATGCCGTAGAACAGAAACAGGGTCCTTCAAGTTTGACTGTAACATCGTTCTGACATGGACTTGAGTGATGAAAAGCAGGCAGTGAAACTCGTCAACACTGATTGCTTAGGAGCCGTTAATGAGTCTGGATGGGTTCGCAGAAAGACTCTCCCTGCAAATCCAGACGCTATCTTTCATTAATGATCTCTAGAGAGGCTGACAATACTACTTAAAACTCCAGTCCCATTTTGAAGGGTAGATACCCTTCCTAAGGAACTACTCCGAAATCTTCTGACACTTTTCTGCCAACCTCCTATGACGAAAGGCAAAGAATGACTGGGTGATGAGGGAAGTGGGGGAGGTATTTAAGCCTTTGGCTGGGGTGTCTTTGCCTCTTCCTGGTGGCCAGGTTCAGTATTTCCCACAAGTAATGTATGCAGCTGTGGACTCTCCCTGTATTAAGAAGGAAATGTGTATATATACACACAACTTATTTTACTATTAAGTAGGAGATTGATTCAATTTTACTTGAATAGTTTACCAGAACTTTTACATAATTCTCCATTAAAGTCTCTAGGGATATTTGAAGATAAATTCTGTTTCAAGGTTTTCAACAAATGTTGCTCTGTTTTGCAAATGATATTGGAGAACAAACTATCGTGTCTAATCTAATAATTTTTTTTATTATTATTTTCTCAGGTGCTGTTGCTTTGAAAAACTTGGAAATTAAAGAAAATGCATTGGTGAGTTTTCATACTATCACATATTTTATCATAAAAGGGAGAGTCTTTTATAATATCTGCTACATTAATGCCTTCATCTGTGAAGTGCAGAATCTAATTCTTGAAAAACCATAATGTAAACATTTTGCTATTCATGGGATCAATCACAATTATTTGCAAAAATCAGCATAGAGTTAAATGATGAATATTGTAGAAAATAACTGATAACACAACACAAGCAGAAACAATGCATATACAGCTTGATATAACCCAAGTGGCCAAAAATAGTAATCTCCCTAATATATTTATTCATACAGTAAATCTGGCTCAACTAACTCCTTAGGAATAAGCATTTTTGTCCCAAGTATAAAAACAACTAAATTACATAAATCACAATTAAACTTATGGGGGTGAATCGGAATCATTTTGAAGAAAAAAAAAACATACTTTTTCTTTTAGGGAGATTACTATTTTTGGCCACTTGGGTTATATCAAGATGTATATGTATTATTTCTGCTTGTGTTATCAGTTATTTGTATAGCACCAACAGATTCATCAGCGCTATAAACACAGGTATAATATACAAAGGTAGCCTTTATAAGAGAAATTTGTAGAGAGTTCTGCCAAGAGCTGCACTGTTGTAATTCGGCTCTCATGAAGGTGATCTACAAACATCTGGGCTTGTAGTTTAAGGAATGAAGGGTACACATCAGAACAGAGGTAAATAGTGATGGTTTATTATGAATGATAGAAGTATGAAAATAAATAGTGATGGTTTAAAGGGACACTGAACCCAAAAAAATGATTTCATGATTCAGATAAAGCATGCAATTTTAAGCAACTTTCTAATTAACTCCTATTATCAAATTTTCTTTATTCTCTTGGTATCTTTATTTGAAAAGCAAGAATGTAAGTTTATATGCCGGCCCATTTTTGGTGAACAACATTGGTGGTTCTTGCTGATTGGTGAATAAATTCCCCCACCAATAAACAAGTGCTGTCCACGGTTCTGAACTATAAATTGGCTGGCTCCTTAGCTTAGATGCCTTCTTTTTCAAATAAAGATAGCAAGAGAACGAAGAAAAATTGATAATAGGAGTAAATGATAAAGTTGCTTAAAATTGCATGCTCTATTAAAAAATTTGGGTTCAGTGTCCCTTTAATATGAATGATAGAAGTATGAAAATAAAATCCCTTTATTATCTGGCAAAATAAAAATGAATGATACAATGAACAATAGGTTGTGGCACTAATGTTGCAATGATTTTTTGCAACATAATATCAGGCAAGGGGGAGAATAAAATGTTCATATAAATTTTCAGTAATGTATATTCAGATATTCATAAGAAGTGAAAACATCCTAATATATTGCAATCTTAGGGCAAAATTAGAAATATATGGTCACAGTATATGAAACTTGAAGATAGTAGATTTGATGCAGACCTCTTTATAGTCCAATCAAGTCTGATATTCACATCATTCCTGTTTCTCACTCTAGCATGCGGATTGAGAACATAACTTTCATTCATCATCATTTTTGGGTCTATTCTTATTTTATTGATAATATTACAGATGGAAATGGTGGTTTCATCTAACGGATGTTAATAGCAATTACTCTCAAGATATGGACAAGCATTCTTCCTTCCATAAGCACCATGCAAGGGCTGGGGTAAACACAAGCTTTTCAAGAAAACTCCCCAACATCAAGGCATTAAGGAAGTTTGATGTTCACATCTTTCCCTTTTTCTCTCTCTTAAAGGGATACTGTGACGAACCAAGGTTATCCAACCCTGCGCCAGTCACTTATTTGGCACAGAAAGGGTTATCAGCCCCCCCTTTTTCTGTCACCAATAGGTCACAATCTAGCCACACCAGGCAAGCTTGTGATTCAGTTTAGTGGGTGCAAGGGTTAACCACACTCCCTAGTCTGTACTAGACGTAAGAGAAATGCCCAAAACTCCCTTTTAATGCCACCCACAATAAACTATCAATCCTATAGCTCCAATACTGCCACAACTTAAAATTTATTAAATGGGAAAATCCTAAGAAAAAACCCAGACTTTACACATTAACCCTCTAAATACAATTTAGCAGAAAATAACCTAAATTATACAGTTCTAATATTCCAGTCTTGTTCAGTAATGTGGTTCAATTATTAGACAAAGGCCAAACTTAATAAAGGAATTATTTATTATGCCAAAAATATTATGCACAATGCATTATTAATAAAAAAGTTGTTACAAATAAAATTACACACGCAAACAGTTTTTCAAAATAAAAAGAAAAAAATTAGAAACCTTACACTGTACTAGTCTTTGGAATTTGTTACCAGAGAGATGGCATGAAGCAATTGGGTCCTTACTCTGTGTTGTCACAGCCTCCCTTGTAAGAATGACAATCTTATTGTTAAGAAATAAGATTCTTAAACCTATTTTTCAGAGATCAGGTTGCCTAACCACACCCTCCTGGGCGGGTTAAGAAACCCCCCTGCATTTATGACCTTCAATAGACTAATTTTTTGCCTGAAATTATAGAACCCATTATAATTTCTGCTAGGTAACTCTAGCTCTATATTTACATATCGGGAACCTTTTAGTTTCATTGGGAGAGTCGGTTTGATATCAAATATGCCATAGGTTGACATATTTACCTTCATTTAAGGTTCTAACAGTTTTAAACACATTTATACATAACCCATGTCCCTTTATTGACCTCCTCAGGAGATGTGCTGGAGGCCCTGTTTTACATCATGCCCTGCTGCTGACAGCTTAAGCCATAAAATTATGTCCTGTTTACACTGCCGAGCATTTATGATGCTCCTGGCACTTCAAAGAAAACACAAACACAATTCTTCTTGAAAACAAATAACTGTTTTGAGTTCAAGCTACACAAAGTTAACTCCTTAGCAGCTGAATCCTGAAATATTCGTGACAGATACTAAACCCAATTTCTTTTTTTCATGATTCTGATAGAGTATGCAATTTTAAGCAACTTTCTAATTTACTCCTATTATCAATTTTTCTTCATTCTCTTGTCATCTTTATTTAAAAAGTAGGAATATAAAGCTTAGGAGCCAGCCTATTTTAGGTTCAGCACCTTGGATAGCGCTTGCTTATTGGTGGCTGACGTTTAGCGTATTTGAATCATTAAAGAAATATTCTGGGTTTAGTATCCCTTTAAGGTTAAGATTCTTTATATCTTGGCTTTCAATTCTGTTAGACCATGGATAAACAAAGTATTACATCCCAGAGATACAGGATATCATTTATCAGATCCCTCTCTCAGATTCTACTTTCCTTGAGATTCAGACAGGCTTTTTTAGCTGTTCTACTGGACTTTTTTTGTTTAGATATTCAGATGCTTTTTGCTTTCTATCAATAATGTCAGGGTTATATTCCAGTCTCTTTATTGACAGAGAAACAGAACATCTTGATCTGGACTTGAATCAGTAATGGGTTTGTAAGGGTACTTCATTTAAGAAAATAAAAAAGTGTCCCTTTATTTAGTTACAATAGAACTGAAAAATCCTCTACCATTATGCCATTCTTCATGTTCATTTAAAGTTCCCTATTTTCAATTTCACTCTCTTCCTTTTGGTTTGAATGTTGTATCAACTTTAAGTGGTGCTTCTCTGTCAGGCAAGTGGCAGTTTGTCACAATTTAGTCTTCTCATAGTTTTGACAAATCAATCTAGCCAAACTTTCTCATTTTTTTAGGGGGTTTACCCTACAAATGTGCTATTGCTGAGTTCACTAGAATCAAAAGATCTTGGACTGTTTTGTTCAAGGGTTTGTGTGGCAATATTTTGTTTGATGGGGACTGTACTGGATCGAGTTATGTTTTCTTAGTTTCTTAAGACTAGTTAAAATAAAATTTCTTGCTCAATGGAAAATGTTGTTGAACGAATTAGTTGCTTGGACCAGAAGATGATCTGCCGAAATAATCCCTCAGTGTGTTAATTTAGTATGTAGAAAATCTAAAATCTTAATTATGAATTCACTTTGGAATACTATGGCTTAATCATTAGATGATATCTGATGTTACTGAGTAGTTGGTGTTGTTTGTAATAGCTGTTGTGGCAATTGTGGTGCACCTACTGGCATTTTGGCACGACCAATAATGAAAGAAAATTTGTATTAAGAGGCAGAACTACAGCATCATAGGTATCACTTATGTTGAATGGAAATATGAAATGAACAACTATTAATATAAATAAAACCTGCTGGGTCTGTGAGGGGACAAAACGTTAAAGAGAAATAGGAGAACAAGATTAAGGGAACCTTGAAAAAGGTCCTTAAAGTAAAGGTAAAGTTTAGCGTTATTGAAAAGCTCAAATCATTCTTATATAGTATTAAAACTCAGTCGCTAAGTTTATTTCCCTTTTCAAGTTACACTTTAGATGCAATCTAATTTTTATGTTTCTTACCGTTTCCTTGCCGACTCCTCCTCCATGCCACTTACGTGTTTCTCTATTTCATGTTAGAGAGCGGTCCCACCTGCTCTCTACGTCGGCTGAAAGTGTGTGCACGAAGACAATTTTATCTGAGCATGCGTAACTTTCAATAGATACAAAAGTATTCATTGAGTGCTATAGTGCCAAAATTTAAATATTTGTTTCACACTATATTAATGGAATGAAATAGTTAAATTGTTAAAAATTACTTGTCTGAAATAAAATATGATTCAATACTCACTTGTACCGCGATCAATGTATACTCTGATGTTCTCAGCTGAATTGTAAGATGAGTCGCACAGAGCATGCGTGTCTCACAAACGAGCACAGTGAGGAAGTAAGAAGAATCTATTTTTTTTTTTTTTTTTAAATATCTTTATTTTTGTGTGCCACATACAGGAAAACTAAAACATCATTGATTCAACATGGGCAAGATATTACAAAATTACAACATAACTGATGTCTTATGAAGATGTTCTAATCCAAAAGGCCAAAGGCAAACATAGGAAGTACAGTTCCACTAAAGATATGAACCTGGCCTGTGAACAATGGGTCAGTCCTCCAATAAGGCACATTTTTAACCTACAAACAGAATAAACCTAATTAACTTAATCAAACACTTGACAACTCGGATTGCTTCACCTCATCTCCCTTCACTCCTAGTTCTCTGTTTAGTCAAACTCCCACTCACCTCTCAGATTGGCCTCTAGTATGTATTCCGTGTTTTTGAATGGTGCTATGACCATCCTACGCAATGTGATTGGGAGCGTGTGAATGAATGGTTCCCATTTTGCAACAAAAGACTTCACTCTCTTAGTCATGTCTCCTAATCCGTCTGACTGTTCAATGAGCATTTGATTTAGTAATGACTGCTTCAACTGTGTCACAGTAGGTGGATTACGTTTGAGCCAGTTCTGGAATATCAGTCGCCTGGCTATTAAAACTATGTTGGACATAAATGGTTTAGAATTTCTCGGTATTCTCCCAAAGTCTAACAGTATGATATTTCTAAACGTCAGTTCATTAATGTGAGTATGCGTGTTCAAGTTCGCCCAGTAAGTTGTCATCCTCCAAAATTTAACTAGCTTGGGACAGCTTCACAGCATGTGTCTAATATCTGCATCTTCCTTCCCACATTTTGGGCATTTATTATCTCTTTTTGCTCTCCCTTTCTGAAACTTCTTAGGTGCTATGTAGCTATCATGTATGAGTTTGAAGTGTGATTCCCTCACTTCTGACGAAAGGGTGGCTTGCCTGACCTTATGTATACTTTCCTTTATCTCCTTACTGGTCACTTCTTCCCCTAACAAGGAACTCCAGATCTCAGCAATTCTACGTAAGCATGAGATGTTCGTCATTCTATTCAACTTCTTATATAGCGGTGATATAGATGTGTTACCTTGCTTTACTAACTGCACACTTTGCACTATCTGCGATTGTTTAACTCCCCTTTTCTCCCTCAGTAGTGTTGTGTAGTAATGCCTAGCCTGCAGGTAAGTATAATGGTGTGTTTTAGACAGCCCAAGCACCTGTCTCAGCTCCTCGAAATGTTTGCATGTGGTTCCCCCCTGGCAACAGAGTCTGGCCCACCGTGCGCAGTCCTAGCTCTCTCCAATGAAAAAAAGCTTCAGATGTGATACCCGCAGGGAATTCGGGATTTCCCCCCCATGGCAAGTAGGCCAGTACTCTATGATCTCCTCCCAGGTGTTTACAAGTTAACCTCCAGGCTCTCGCCGGCTGATTCAATAGGTCAATGTCATTCAGGTATTTAGTCGCCTGCGAATGGGTCATATGTGGTATCATCTCTAATGTCCAAGGTTTTATCAGTGAGCTTTCCAATTTAATGTTTGTAAATTTCCCTTGCCCTGTCAGCCAGTCAGTGGTAAACTTACACTGAGCTGCCCAGTTATAAAATTCAAAGTTGGGTAATGCCAGTCCACCCATCTCACGTGATGCAGTAAGTTTGGAGTAGCTAACCCTATGCTTCTTATTGGACCATACAAATTGGAGGACCATCCTCACTACATTCTGCAAATCTGATTTTTTTTTTGAGTAAAAAGGGTAGTGTCTGGAAAAAATAAAGTAATTTTGGAAAGTAGACCATTTTTATAAGACCCACTCTGCCTGACAGGGATAGAGGGAGCGGGGACCACGTTTTAAGCAGATTCTTCAGCTGCCCTAGCAGAGGACCATAATTTATTGAATACCACCTCCGCAGGTCAATATTAAGAGTTACACCCAGATACTTAAAATTCCCTTCCACTACCTTAAAGTCAAAATGTGGGATTAGCCTGTCGCCTTTTGATAATAGCCATATTAACTCTGTTTTGTCTGTGTTAATCACATACCCCGAGATCTTGCTAAACTCATCTATTAACTCCATTAATTTAGGAATGTTTCTTCAGGGGTCCTGAACAAATAGCACCATATTGTCAGCGAAAAGTGAGATATGTGAGACAGTTTCACCTATCTGCATTCCCTCTAGTTGTTGCCTAATTCTCCACGCCAGGGGTTCAATCGCGATGTCAAAAAGAAGCGGAGACAGGGGGCAACCCTGTCTCTTGCCTCTATGAAGTAAGAAAGGCGGTGTGGCTATCCCATTTACGAGGATAGACGCCTGTGGGATCCTGTATAAGTTAGATACTGCCTGCACAAATGAGCCTTCTATTCCCATCCTCCCCAAAGTATAGAAGAGGTGTTCCCACAATATCTTATCGAAGGATTTTTCAACATCGATTAGTAATAAGGCTGCTTCCTTGTGGTTTTCTCTCCTCTTACTGTCATGTGTCAGCTGCCAATAATACTGAATGACTGTCTGGACTCTTCTAATGTTAAGGACTGAAGACCTTCCCTTGACAAAACCAGTCTGATCGCTATGAATAAGCGACGGTAGAACTCTTGCCAGTCTATTCGCCAAAATGTTTAAGATTTTATAATCCTGGTTAAGCAGGGATATAGGGCGATAAGACTGTGCTAGAAGGGGGTCTCGTCCTTCCTTTGGAATAATGCTAATGTGAGCTTCCGCAAATCTAACCGAGGGAACCACTGTGTCTTCTAGCAAGCCATTAAACAACTTCGCCAGGGCCCCAGCTATGTCTGATCCCATAATTTTGTAGAATTCCGCCGGCAGCCCATCAGGGCCCGGGGACTTCTCTAGTTTTAAATCTTTAATTGTGGCTGTTATTTCCTCCTGGGTAATGGGAGAGTTAATTTCCGTAAGTTTATTCTGCTCTATTTTTGGTATCTGGATCGGGGTCCAGAATCTTTCCCTGTCATCTACGTGTTGCTCCGAGTAAAGGCCCTTGTAAAAACTAGTAAAGGCATCTTGGATGTCTGCCTCTTTATTTAATATGTCTCCTCCTTGCTTTATCGCTAGAATAGAACTCCTTTTCCTAGTCAGTTTGGTAACTCTGGCTAGTAACTTCCCAGTTTTACTCCCAAATCTATAGTACTTGGCTTGCATTTTAGCATGGGCTTTATTTGTTTGTTGGAAAATATAGTTATCCCTAAGCGCTTTGGCTTCTTTATATTTGTGCTTATTTGTGTTGTTAGGATTCCTAAGATATTTGTTTCTAGCTTCTAGCGTTTAAGAGGCGTGTTAGAAGCTGTTCCGTTTTTTGTTTGTTTTGTTTTTTTAATGGATGTGGCATAAGCCGATATGGCTCCTCGTAAAACAGCTTTAGCCGTTTCCCAGAATAGAAGGGGATCATCTGTGTGTGTCTTAAGGTCTGCATATGTATGCCATTCACCTAGTATATGCCTATAGAAGTTTGGGTCTTTGTATAGATATGTCGGAAAAACCCATTTGTTAGACTTACGATTAGGGGAATCTGTATGGATCTTCACCTCTATAGGAGCATGATCCGAAATAGTTATAGGGTCTATTGCTGCTACTGCTACTCTGGGGCACATCATGGAAGAGACCAGAAAGTAATCTAATCTCGATAGAGTGTCCTTTGCTACAGACATGCACGTGTATTCCCTGTTCTCTGGGTATTTGGCTCTCCACACATCCTGCTAGTTGAAAGATCTCGCCAGCGTGCGTATCACCAATGACTCTTTTTTGGAGTTAAGAACTCTCTGGATTGTTGGAGTATTCCTGTCTGGGTTAGAAAATCTATCTGCGGGGACCTGTGGGGGAATGTTAAAGTCTCCTCCAATGATGAGAGGTGAAGTGGTGAACTTTATTATCTCTGAGTGTAATGCCCTCCAGAATCTCTGTTTTTGAGTTTGCGGCCCATAGACTCCGACCAGCGCGAAGGATAGTCCCCCAACTTCCATCTGGATCATGACAAATCTCCCTTCCTGGTCAGTCTGCGTTTTGGTGATGGTGTATTGCAAATTCTTCCTAAACAGGACTGCCACACCTCTGGCTCTCCTCTGCTCATATGGCGTATATATAACCTCCCCCACCCAATTCTGTTTCAGTTTCTGATGTTCTAGTTGTGATAAGTGTGTCTCCTCCAGAATGGCAATGTCAGCTCTTCTGGAATGTAAGTAACGTAATATTGATCTACGCTTTTGTGGAGAAGTGATACCCCCTACATTCCAACTCATTATAGATAAGTGGCTACTCAGCATAGTGTATTCTCCTGTGTGCTGGATGTGCTGATATGTACAGTAGTGTAGGGCATTGTGTTGTGAGTACATTGAAATATCTTGACCATGCCATCAGTTGTATGACCGTGTTCTGTTGACTAAGACTAATTTGCCCTCTCACTGGGCCCCTGGGATAGAGGTGAGCATCCTGTTGGCTAGACAAAAAACATTCAGTAAACAACACAGAAAACGATATAAAACATGCATCACAATTTGTAACAGATCAAACCAGTTTCTTTTCAACACTCGACTAATATTCATAGTCTAAGTTCTTTTTTTGTACTGTACACCTTACCCTACTGTACACCTTACCCCTAAAACTAGATTTCCTAGCGAGAAAACTAAGCGACTACATTCTAATTCCCCCTCCTTCCCCAATGCTCCCAAACCAGGGGAGGTTTCCTCTTCCATAGTCTGCTTCCTATTATATATTACAACAGCTTAACTAAATTCCTCTTCGGTATCTGCCTTATAACATAGCTATAAAAAAAAATCTATTAACTTTTGAGGTGAGGTAAAGACCCCTTTATAATGAGAGTTAGTTGTTCAACAGTTAACCCTTTATGGGTTCATTGTCTTTCATCTCTTCTAAGCAATATGAAAAAATGTCCCAAATCTTTTACCATTCCTAAGGTTAGGCTACTCTCGCTCAAGAGTCCTTAACTGTAAGGTCCTGCTCCTGTCTCAGAAATTTCTGAAGGTGTCTAGGATCTTCGAAAAACTTGACCCCCTGTTGGGTCTGGAGCCTAAGTCTCACCGGGAACAGCAAAGAAAAGGAACAAGCAGTTTCTATCAATGTCTTGCAATAGGGTGAAAACTCTCTTCTTCTCCTGGAAATTTCCGCAGAATAGTCCTGGAAGATCAATATTTTTTCCCCTCAAAACTCAAGGGGGAGTTATGGCGATATGCTCTTAGAAGTAGGATCTTATCTTTAAAATTGAGATATCGGATCATCACTTGACGGGGCCCTCTCGTTTTTTTCTGATCTTGGTTGATGTTTCCCACCCTGTGGGCCCTCTCAACAACACATGGTATATCCTCAGGTCTCAGGTTTAGCAAAGTAGGTAAGGTGCGCTCAGCAAATTCAATTAAGTCCGTGTTTAGCACAGTTTCTGGCAATCCAACAATGCGCAGGTTGTTGCGCCTTGAGCGGTTCTCAAGGTTGTCAACTTTGTCAAGCAAAATTTTATTCTGAGCTTCAAGCGCAGCAATCTTAGTAGAACTTTCTCTTTGCAGGACTTCTCCATCTCCCACTCTTTGCTCAATATGCTGGAGTCTAGAGGAAAAGGACCTAAAATCTGATGACAGTGAGTCCATCCCTGTCTGCAACTGCTCTATCTTAGGCAAGAATAGAGCAGAAATTTGAGAAACAATAGGGTCTGTTAAGCTCTCCTCAGCAGTTTCTGCCGCCATGTTTTCTGCAGCGTGTACCTCCACTGCAGATTTGGATTTTCTTTCCTGGTGTTTTTGCCTATTGGACATTGTGCCAGTGGCCTTAACAAAGCTGGAATAGTATTTCTGCATGCACCTATCAGACAATTTGCTTCTACCTTCAGAAAGTTTGTGCAGGGGGTAGGAACTACATTTTATAGCCCAGAGGATAATATCAGTTGGTCAGGCCCTCAGTAGCTGATCCTTCCAGCAATCGCCCAGCTTTCATGCAGCTGCAGAATGTAAGGGTTTAGTGTACTGTATGGTTACTGTTTCATATCTGAACGTTGTTCAGTATCATTTTGCATTAGAGAGCTTCCTAGCAATGTCTGCATCTCCAGCAAGTTCGCTGTGTTAATGTGTCTGTGGTATATTGAAACACGTGTGTTGCACTCTCTCAAGTCGGGGATCTAGCCCCAAACAGTCTTTTTCAACTTATTCTTGATCAGTGTAATCCAGCCCCAACTATGGGAGATAACTCAAGCGTTTTGTGGCTTCTAGGCAACCACGTGGGTGAACGGGGGCTCAAATATTGTCTATTCGTGCTGCCAGCTGTGAACAAGGCCTTGGCTCTGTTAGTGTGTAGGCTAGAGTGGCCGGGGCTGGGTATAAACTTTTATCTCTTGTGTGTGCTGGTTTATTCCACCCTATTACTGCCCCCCTTCACCTGAATGCAGCAAGATGGCGGACCGCCTCTTTCTTACCACCCGGCTCACTTCTTCCCACGGGCTTCTCCTTGCCCCTTGTGTCCCCCGGTCAAGCCCGAGATCGCCTCCGACTGTGCAGGGTTACTCAATCCCGTCTGATGGGGGCTTAGTCCGCACTCTCTATGCGCGGTTCTCGGCGGCTGCGGCCGTTACTACTTTTTAAAGTTTTCTTGGCGGGGGAGCCGTTGATATTGGCTCCTGTCTTGTTCCGTGTCCGGACAGGTCTTAAAATGTCCCTGTCAAGGACCAGCAGCTTCTTGGGCTTAAACGCTCGCCAATAAGAGAAATTTTGGAGCTATGATCACGGAGCTCCTGTTCCCTCGACCGTTCACTCCGCCCGCCCACCAGAAGTTCAAGAAGAATCTATTTTAACGCATGCGCTCAGGAATAGAATGACGTAGCAATGGATGGGCTGACCCTGAAAATGGTCATTGGAGGATAATAATATATGTAGAGTGTCAATCAAGTAATCTAAAATGGCGGGCGGAGGAAAGATTATTGTCGTCGGGGACTTGTAAGGTACTAATATAAGTAATGTAATAACATATTATAAAAACAATGAATGAAACTTGGGCTCATTTTATATAAACTTGAAGATGGCGTTAACGAGTGTGCTTAACTTTACCTTACCCTTTTAAAGGGGCATAGTGTAGATTTTTCTTTGCATAAATGATTTGTAGAAGATCCATTTATATGGCCGATCAGGGAGTGTTTTTGTAAAAATGTATAGTTTTGCTTATTTTTAAATAGCATTGTGCTGATTTCCAGACTCCTAACCAAGCCCTAAAGTATCAGTTGTATACTGATGGCTACAGACTCCTGCTTACTCCTGTTTGTCTAAACTGTCTTTTCATATGCAGGGGAGGGGGGGGGGGGGGAGTGGCTGCTTGCTTAGCCCATTTCAGTGGGTGTCCTAGCCTAACCTCATAAACAGTGCTAAATTGTGAGCTTCTAAGTAAGTTTTTAAAAGGTTGTATACTAGATTTTTATGTCAGTATCTGTGCATTTTCTTCTTTATAGTAGTGTCTATTACATGCAGTTATATGAAAATTGGTGTATACTGTCCATTTAACCCCTTAACGACTGAGGAAGTGCCAGGCACGTCCTACAAAAAACGGTCATTAACGACCAAGGACATTACTGGTATGTCCACTGGGTTTTCAAGCACTGGAAGTAATCTTGATTGCTTTCTGCTGCTTTCAGGGTATTGCAGCGATGATAAGGCATTGTGGAATACCCTTTGATAAGCAACCGATGTAGGGAGGCAGGTAAACGGCCCATCGCTGGAGGGGGTGTGAGGAGCGGGTGGGCGGGGGCGGGAGGGACCTCTTTACCCTATGGAAAAGATGTCGGAAGGAGGGAGAGGGGGGATATTAGCATGTGATATCATCTGGGAAGGGGTAGGGGGGTAGGGAAATGAGGGGGCAGCTACACTATGGAATAAAATGTGTTTTACTATGTAAAATTAAAAAATAAGCAATAACTATCATGGCGGCTAATAGGTAGAGGGGGGGGGAAGGGTTAGAGAGCTGTTAGAGGGGATCAGGGAGGTTGGGGGGTAAGGGGGAATCCTATGCTGCAGTAAATATATATTTTAAAAAAATCTTATTTTTATACTTGCAGACTTTCTGCCAGTGCTTAAGATGGGGGTGACCTTTGGGGGGTGGGGGAGGGAAGAGAGCTGTTTGAGAGGGGTCAGGAAGAGATCAGGGGGTGGGATGTGTCAGGTGGCAGGCTGATCTCTACACTAAAGCTAAAATTAACCCTACAAGTTATCTAATTAACCCCTTCACTGCTGCTCATAATACAAGTGTGGTGCGCAGCAGCATTTAGTAGCCTTCTAAATACCAAAAAGCAATGCAAAAGCCATATAAGTCTATTTCTGAACAAAGGGGACCCCAGAGGGGCATTTACAACCAAGCCAGCGTGAGACAGGTCCCGGCGTCTTGCGATCACAGCGTAAACCACCAGCGGAAGTAAACCCACTGTAGAAAAGGTCACCCACAGTCCTCCAACCTCTCACGGAGAGCCGTAGCAGCGGTGCAGTCAAGCCGCACAATGATCAGAGTAAAATGGGAAAACACAGGCACTACTAAATGGTGCTAAATAAAATATAAAAATGTATTTTAAAAAAATTTAAAAGTCCATTACTAGGGTGCAAAGACATGGGACAAAAAGAAAAACAGTCTCTAGATTTAATTACATAGCAGTGTAATTATACTTGGGTAGTAGTTGATATTTCTTCTCTCTACATGTGCATTCCTCAACATCTTGGAATACAGGCTGTAGAGTTCTTTTTGGAACGGGAATTGGATCTAGAACCTATTATGCAGCATTACATATGAGATGTTTTAAGATTCTTGCTCTCTCATAATTTTTTTATGTTTGATGGCATTTATTATAATCAAATCTGTGGCACAGCGATGGGGCCAAAATTTGTCCCCACATTTGACAATCTCTGCGTTATCTGGTGGGAACTCATGTATAGCACCCACAAGCCTTGGCTTGAGGACATCTACCTCTTTGTTAACTATATTGACGACCTTTTGGTCATTGTCAAAAAACATTAAATGATATGGAATTTGATAAATTCCTATCACATATTTATGAGCATACCATGAATTTGAATTTTACTGGTATCTATAGCCAACAGGAAGTAAATTACCTTGATCTCACCTTGCAAATAGTCAACAATGAAATCATCACCAAAACTTATAGAAAACCCACTGCTGGGAAAACTATCCTCCACGCTTCTTCCCAACATCCTAGTCATCTGATTAAGGCCATACCCAAAGGCCAATTCATTAGACTCAAAAGAAACACTAAGTCGAGTGAAATGTATGAGCAACAATCCATAGAACTAAAGAATAGATTAATACGCAGAGGATACAAGGAAGGCCCATTAGAAAAATGCCGTAATGAAGTTAAGACATACACAAAGAGTCAACATAAAGATGCCAAATTCACAAATTGTCAAGATAGTAATTTTAAGGATGCCATAGTATTTATGACTGAATACTCCCAACAATATGATGCAATTGTAAATATCCTGAGAAAGCATATGCATATTCTCTTAGGAGATGACATCTTAAAACCACACATACACAATTTCAAGTTTGTCCCTAAAAAATCTAGAACCCTAGCACAAAGGTTATCCACTAGTATGGTAAGAAACAGGGCTTCCAGACAGACCTGTTTAGATAAGAAAGGTCATTTTAAATGTGTCAAGAAGAATTGCCATATGTGTGCCCATGTCTTAGTGGGATGCCATTTCTCTAGTAGTGTCAGTCATCAGCAGTTTAATATTGACTTTTATGCCAATTGTGGAGCAACTTTTATAATTTACCTGTTTACATGCAACCTCTGTCAGCGTCAATACGTAGATCTCTCAAGATCTTTGCATTAATTAATATTTATAGTTGAGATAAAATAATAGTAAATATTAAGGGAAGTTTATTTTAATTAGCTCTTGGATTTGAGTACTTAGACTATCCAGATATTTGTATTATGTTTTTTAGAATGTGTATTTTGTATATAAATAAGTGTTAGATTGTGAGGTGAAATAAGGTGTAAAAAAGTGTTGGAGCAGTGCAAGTGTCAAGTGACCTTGTGTCCCAGATGAAACTTCAGTAAGTGTAGTATACGTGCAATAAGGATGATAATTCTTATGGTGAGAAAAAGAAATAAATTGCAGAAAAATAATATTAATTTATTAAATATATTTATACTAGGAAATGGAGATTCCTCACAGACAGTTAAGAGTAACGATAAAATCATAAGCAACAATTGTATTTGAAAATTAAAAAATAACACCGGTGTTATAATGATAGTTAAAATTACAACGCTAATAAAATTAAAAAGACTCCAATAGCAAATAATACAATAGACGATAAAGTAGCGAGCATACAGTGAAGTTCAAAATAGTATAAACAAATGCAGGTACAGTAACAATATATTACTTCAGAATAATAAATGTAGTTTGCTTTCCTACACCAGTATGAACCAATAGTGAAAAAGAAAAAATGCCTTTTATGTATTCATAGTCTGTTAAAAATGTTTCAAAGTAGCGCGTGTCTTAGTATACACACTGTTGCAAACTTGTTATTAGTCAGAGGGCTTTTTGGCGAGTGTTTATCCACAATATTTCCTTTTTGTGGTTCTTTTTCGGTCTATTTTCTAATGTTCCCAAATTGAGAAGTCACACAGTACCTTTATGTTAAAATCGCTCCTTCCTCCATGTAGTTTTACTTTTTCGGTCAGCGTTTTTGTTTGTCAACTTGCCAGTTTGGCGGTGAGGTCACGTGGGTCCTGTTGACCAATCAGAAGATATCCTTGTTTAAATTCAGTGCGGGCACTCATTCCTTTAGGTATTTTTGAATATACGGCTCCTCTCGCTGTACAGTTACTAACAGAGGTTTCTTATTTCAAACCTCCTGTTAGAGACAGCGGTCCTGGGTGCCAAATTTAAGTGTTAATAGCTGTAGGGCGGATCGACGCGTATCGGCAACAGAGCCTTTTTCAAGATGCCCATCAGCTCAATTTGGTCGCCTTTTAAACTCTTTTTTCAGTGGGTGGAGCGTTGTGTGGGAGGGAGTGTTAACTCCTACGTGGCCGGACAAGATATGATTCACCTCTGGTTCAATGCAGCCTCTCTGAATAATACAAATTATTCAGACATGAGACTCTCTTCTTTTGTAGTTGTCACAGGGTCATCTGTCCCACGGGACGTGCTTCCGCAGACCCTCATGGATGATAGTGACAACGGACGCCAGTCTACTAGGATGGGGTGCAGTCTGGAATTCCCTGAAGGCTCAGGGTGTGTGGACTAGGTCGGAGTCTCTACTTCCAATCAATATTCTGGAGTTGAGGGCAATATTCAATGCTCTTCAGGCTTGGCCTCTGTTGGCTTCGGCCAAATTCATCCGATTTCAGTTGGACAACATCACAACTGTGGCTTACATCAATCATCAGGGAGGAACAAGGAGTTCCTTAGCGGTGACAGAAGTATCCAAGATAATTTGGTGGGCAGAGGCTCACTCTTGTTATCTGTCAGCAATCTACATCCCAGAAGTGGACAACTGGGAAGCGGATTTTTTGAGCAGACAGACGTTTCATCCGGGGGAATGGGAACTCCATCCGGAGGTATTTGCCAATCTGATTCTCAGATGGAGCAGGCTGGAGCTGGATCTCATGGCATCTCGTCAGAATGTCAAGCTCCCGAAATACGGATCCAGGTCCAGGGATCCTCAGGCCAAACTGATAGATGCTTTGGCAGTGCCTTGATCGTTCAACCTAGCTTATGTGTTTCCACCGTTTGCTCTCCTTCCCTGGTTGATTGCTCGGATCAAACAGGAGAGGGCTTCGGTGATTCTCATCGCTCCTGCTTGGCCTCGCAGGACTTGGTATGCCGATCTGGTGGGCATGTCCTCTCTGCCACCGTGGAAGCTTCCATTGAGGCAGGACCTTCTCATTCAGGGACCTTTCCATCATCCGAATCTAATTTCTCTACAGCTGACTGCTTGGAGATTGAACGCTTGATTTTATCTAAGCGTGGGTTCTCTGATTCGGTCATTGATACTTTGATTCAGGCACGTAAGCCTGTTACTAGAAAAATTTACCATAATATATGGCGTAAATATCTTTATTGGTGCGAATCCAAGGGCTACTCATGGAGTAAGATTAGGATTCCTAGGATTTTATCTTTTCTCCAAGAAGGGTTGTCAGCAAGTTCCTTAAAGGGACAGATTTCTGCCTTATCTATTTTGCTACACAAACGTCTGGCAGATGTTCCGGATGTTCAATCTTTTTGTTAGGCTCTGACTAGAATCAGGCCTGTGTTTAGACCAATTGCTCCACCCTGGAGTTTGAATTTAGTTCTTAATGTTCTTCAAGGGGTTCCGTTTGAACCTATGCATTCCATAGATATTAAGTTGTTATCTTGGAAATTTTTATTTTTGGTTGCTATTTCTTCTGCTCGCAGAGTTTCTGAGCTTTCAGCATTACAATGTGATTCTCCTTATCTTATTTTTCATTCCGATAAGGTAGTATTGCGTACCAAACCTGGTTTTCTTCCTAAGATTGTTTCTAACAAGAATATTAATCAGGAAATTGTTGTTCCTTCATTGTGTCCTAATCCTCCTCCTAAGAAGGAGCGTCTGTTGCATAATTTGGACATAGTCGGTGCCCTGAAGTTCTACTTGCAGGCGACTAAGGAATTTCGTCAATCATCTTCATTGTTTGTTGTCTTTTCTGGGAAACGTAGGGGTCAGAAAGCTACGGCTACCTCTTTCTTTTTGGCTGAAGAGTATCATCCATTTTGCATATGAGACTGCTGGACAGCAGCCTCCTGAACGAATTACAGCTCATTCCACTAGGGCTGTGGCTTCCTCATGGGCATTTAAAAATGATGCTTCTGTTGAACAGATTTGCAAGGCTGCAACTTGGTCGTCTCTTCACACTTTTTCCAAATTTTCCAAATTTGATACCTTTGCCTCGTCCGAGGCTATTTTTGGGAGAAAGGTCCTTCAAGCAGTGGTGCCTTCCGTTTAGGTTCCTGTCTTGTCCCTCCCTTTCATCCGTGTCCTATAGCTTTGGTATTGTATCCCATAAGTAAGGATGAAATCTGTGGACTCGTCATATCTTGTAAAAGAAAAGGAAATTTATGCTTACCTGATAAATTTATTTATTTTACGATATGAAGAGTCCACGGCCCACCCTGTCATTTTCTAAGACAGGTCTTTATTTTTATTAAACTTCAGTCACCTCTGCACCTTGGCTTTTCCTTTCTCTTCCTAACTTCGTTGGAATGACTGGAGTGGGAGGTAAGGGAGGAGCTATATATACAGCTCTGCTGTGGTGCTCTTTGCCTCCTCCTGCTGACCAGGAGGCGATATCCCATAAGTAAGGATGAAATCCGTGGACTCGTCATATCTCGTAAAATAAATAAATAAATTTATCAGGTAAGCATAAATTTCCTTTTTGTTTTTAATTGGTTGAATCAATTCAGGGTATTCGTATATATAAAGGGCTCTAAGAGTGTAATTTGCATGTCTGAGTAAGCGCCACCAGGGGGCGCAAAACGCGGAAGTCGCCTTGTTTGTTTTTCTTTTTGTCCTATGTCTGTGCACCCTAGTAATAGACTTTTTAACTTTTTTTAAATAAATTTTGATGTTTTATTTAGCACCATTTAGCATTGCGCTAGCATTTACAACCATTTCTGCCATAAAAGCTGTTGGCAAATAATTTTAGTGAGAAAAACTCATAGATAAATGGCCTACACTTTAATATCTTCATCCAGTTTTCCCAGTTCATATTCTGTGTTTTAATGGCACAGTACATATTTTGAGATTGTAAAATAAAATGCTTAATTGTGCTTAGTAAAATAGTTTATCATTCCTGCTGAACCAAACAATGGTGGTAACAAGCCCTGTTTTCTCTAGACCCAAGTCCGGATTGGCTCATCCAAATACAGAAAGTGGTAGATGCGCAGCAAACAAGTTGTTAAAATGTTCTAATGTTCAGAAATCGAAAGAAAGCGTCAGGCAGAGGGATATATTTAAAAAAACAAAAAAAAAACAGAACTTTATTCATAAATCCACATTAAAAATCTAAAGAGGGCAACACAGACTGATCTAATGGATAAGGTTCATACTCTGCTGATATGTAAATCTATTGGAAGACTGCAGAAAATATTGTAATTACAAGGTATTTACTGCCCCTCTAACTTTCTGTTGAATTGAGACATGAAGTTGTCCAATTTCCATGCACAGTGATTTATCATTTTGTTCACTATGAACTAAGCTTAAAATGAAGCAGAGATAGCAGTTGCAGAGTCCATATCCAGTCATATGAAGGTTCCATTATTTGGAAAGGGCTCTCTATGGGAATATATAGAAACTGATTTGTCCTAGTGGTGTTAGATTTTCAAATACTGAGGTGATAGCTGACATTGGCTGCACTTTGTTTCCCTGTAATTGATACGCACATTGTTTGATGTATACATTTTAATGCATCTGGCATTTCTGGGGATAGTATAGCTAAAGACTACATACAAAAGTCCTCTCTTCCATGTTAAGTTTATAAATCTAAGTGTATTCCTAGCCCAAAAAGTTTGCTCAGCATTTATCTTGTATAAATAAGGGCTTAAAGGGACAGTATACAACTTGAGGTTTTAATATAAACGGTTTAATTACACATAATAAAACTCATAATTACAGGAAAAGGAGCATCATAAATAGCATCACTACAAGAACGTATAATAACATCACTACTAGAATGTATAATAACATCACTACAAGAAAGTATAATAACATCACTACAAGAACGTATAATAACATCACTACTAGATCGTATAGTAACATCACTACAAGAGAGTATAATAACATCACTACTAGAGCATATAATAACATCACTACTAGAGCGTATAATAACATCACTACTAGAGCGTATAATAACATCACTACTAGAGAGTATAATAACATCACTACTAGAGAGTATAATAACATCACTACAAGAGAGTATAATAACATCACTACTAGAGCGTATAATAACATCACTACTAGAGCGTATAATAACATCACTACTAGAGCGTATCATAACATCACTACTAGAGCGTATCATAACATCACTACTAGAGCGTATCATAACATCACTACTAGAGCGTATCATAACATCACTACTAGAGCGTATAATAACATCACTACTAGAGCGTATAATAACATCACTACTAGAGCGTATAATAACATCACTACTAGAGAGTATAATAACATCACTACTAGAGAGTATAATAACATCACTACTAGAGAGTATAATAACATCACAAAAATGCCTATTTCTCTTGTGGTGAATCCAGTCCACGGGTTCATCCATTACTTGTGGGATATTCTCCTTCCCAACAGGAAGTTGCAAGAGGACACCCACAGCAGAGCTGTCTATATAGCTCCTCCCCTAACCCCCACCTCCAGTCATTCTCTTGCAACTCTCGACAAGATAGGAAGTATCAAGAGATATGTGGTGACTTAGTGTAGTTTTACCTTCAATCAAGAGTTTGTTATTTTTAAACGGTACCGGTGTTGTACTGTTTTACTCTCAGGCAGAAATTAGAAGAAGAATTCTGCCTGGAGGTTGATGATCTTAGCGGTTTGTAACTAAGGTCCATTGCTGTTCTCGCACATAACTGAAGAGTATGGGAAAACTTCAGTTGGGGGAACGGTCTGCAGATTACCTGCTTTGAGGTATGTTCAGTATTTTTATTTCTAGAGAGATGATAAGTTCTAGAAAATGCTGACAGAGCCTTGTGTATTTGAGGTAAGCTAGATGCAGTGATTTAACAACGACTGGGATCATGCTTACAAAACAGGGTAATACTCATGTTAATACTCATATTACTTAGTGACAAAACGTTTACATGTTTCATAGAACGTTTTTTCTCTGAGGGAGATAAGTCTTTATTTGGGGCCTAGTTTTCCACATGGCTAGTCAGATACTCCTAGGAGTATTTTCTTAAGGCCCCTCTGACATCCAGTACATGGTGGGAGGGGCCTATTTTCGCGCTCTAGATGCGCAGTTTCCTTCAGGCTGAGACATCCAGCTTCCCTAGAGGAGTCCTCTGGCATCTGAGGGCCATTATAAGGGTTTATTTCTTCACTAAATGGGATTTGTGGGCAGGTAGGAGCCTCAGCAGAGCTGTGGCAAGGTGCTCAACTGTCTTTTACCAGTGGTTGACGTTTTTTAAATCCGGTTTGGGGGCTAAGGGGTTAATCATCCATTTGCAAGTGGGTGCAATGTTGCTTTAGTCCCTTACACATACTGTAAAAATTTCGAAGTCTTTACTATATTTTTACACTGTTTTGCAGTTTAAGTGCTAGTTTTTCTCTCTTAAAGGCACAGTAACGTTTTTGTTTAATTGCTGTTTCACCTTTATTAAAGTGTTTTCCAAGCTTGCTGGTCTCATTACTAGTCTGTTAAACATGTCTGACATAGAGGAAACTCCTTGTTCAATATGTTTGGAAGCCATTGTGGAACCCCCTCTTAGAATGTGTACCAAATGTACTGAAATTTCTATAAACTATAAAGACCATATTATGGCGCTTAAAGATTTATCTCCAGAGGATTCTCTGACTGAAAAAAGGGAGATTATACCATCTAGCTTTCCCCATGTGTCAGAACCTATAACTCCCGCTCAAGTGACGCCAAGTACATCTAGCGCGTCTAATTCTTTTACCTTACAGGACATGGCAGCCGTTATGAATGCTACCCTCTCAGAGGTATTGTCCAAACTGCCAGGGTTACAAGGAAAGCGACACAGCTCTGGGGCTAGAACAAATACAGAGCTTTCTGATGCTTTAATACCTGTGTCCGATATACCCTCACAATACTCAGAAGCCGAGGCAGGTGAGCTTCTATCTGTGGGTGACATTTCAGATTTAGGGAAGGCGTTGCTTCAGTCTGATTCTGAAATGACAGCATTTAAATTTAAGCTCGAACACCTCCGCTTATTGCTTAGGGAGGTTTTAGCGACTGGATGACTGTGAACCCATTGTAGTTCCAGAGAAATTGTGTAAGATGGACAAATACTTTGCAGTGCCTGTTTACACTGATGTTTTTCCAGTCCCTAAGAGGTTTTCGGAAATTATTACTAAGGAATGGGATAGACCAGGTGTGCCGTTCTCTCCCCCTCCTGCTTTTTAAAAGATGTTTCCCATAGATGCCGCCATATGGGACTCGTGGCAGACGGTCCCTAAGGTGGAGGGAGCAGTCTCTACCCTAGCTAAGCGTACAACTATCCCCGTCAAGGACAGTTGTGCTTTCCTAGATCCTATGGATAAAAAATTGGTGGGTCTCCTTAAGAAAATTTTGTACATCAAGGTTTTATTCTCCAGCCTCTTGCATGCATTGCCCCAGTTACTGCTGCAGCGGCTTTCTGGTTTGAGTCTCTTGAGGAGGCTCTACAGGTGGAGACCCCGTTAGATGATATTTTAGACAGAATTAAAGCTCTTAAGTTAGCCAATTCCTTTATCTCTGACGCCATTTTTCATTTAACCAAGCTAACGGCTAAGAATTCAGGTTTTGCCATTCTGGCGCGTAGAGCGCTGTGGCTTAAGTCCTGGTCAGCAGACGTTACTTCAAAGTCTAAGCTTCTTAACATCCCCTTCAAGGGAAAGACCCTATTCGGGCCTGGTCTGAAGGAGATCATTTCTGATATTACTGGAGGAAAAGGTCACGCCCTTCCTCAGGATAGGTCCAATAAGTTAAGGACCAAACAGAATAATTTTCTTTCCTTTCGAAACTTCAAGAGTGACGCAGCTTCAGCTTCCTCTAATGCAAAACAAGAGGGAAATTTCGTCCATTCAAAACCAGTCTGGAGACCTAACCAGGCTTGGAACAAGGGGAAGCAGGCCAAAAATCCCTGCTGCTGCCTCTAAGACAGCATGAAGGAGTAGCCCCCGATCCGGTACCGGATCTAGTAGGGGGCAGACTTTCTCTTTTCGCTCAGGCTTGGGCAAGAGACGTCCAGGATCCCTGGGCACTAGAGATTGTTTCCCAGGGATATCTTCTGGAATTCAAAGGTTCATCTCCAAAGGGGAGATTTCACCTCTCACAACTATCTGCAAACCAGATAAAGAGAGAGGCATTCTTACGTTGCGTTCAAGACCTTCTGGTTATGGGAGTGATCCACCCAGTTCCAAGGGAGGAACAGGGGCAGGGCTTCTATTCAAACCTGTTTATAGTTCCCAAAAAAGAGGGAACGTTCAGACCAATCTTGGATCTCAAGATCCTAAACAAATTTCTCAGGGTCCCATATTTCAAGATGGAGACAATCCGAACCATCCTCCCTATGATCCAGAAGGGTCAATATATGACTACCGTGGACTTAAAGGATGCTTATCTCCACATTCCTTTTCACATAGATCATCATCAGTTCCTCAGGTTCGCTTTCCTAGACAGGCATTACCAGTTTGTGGCTCTTCCCTTCGGGTTAGCCATGGCGCCAAGAATTTTTACGAAGGTTCTAGGGTCTCTACTGGCGGTTCTAAGGCCGCGGGGCATAGCGGTGGCTCCTTACCTAGACGACATCCTAATACAGGCGTCGACTTTTCAAATCATACGGACATTGTTCTGGCCTTTCTGAGGTCTCACGGGTGGAAGGTGAACAGAGAAAAGAGTTCACTCTCCCCTCTCCCAAGAGTTTCCTTCCTAGGAACTGATAGATTCAGTAGAAATGAAAATTTTTCTGACAGAGGTCAGGATATCAAAGCTTCTAACTTCTTGCCGTGCTCTTCATTCCACTTCTCGGCCGTCAGTGGCTCAGTGTATGGAAATTATCGGCCTGATGGTAGCGGCAATGGACATAGTTCCGTTTGCGCGCCTACATCTCAGACCACTGCAACTTTGCATGCTCAAACAGTGGGATGGGGACTACACAGATTTGTCTCCTCTGTTAAATCTGGATCAAGAGACCAGGGATTCTCTTCTCTGGTGGTTATCTCGGGTCCATCTGTTCAGGGGAATGACTTTCCGCAGGCCAGAGTGGACTATAGTGACGACAGATGCCAGCCTTCTGGGCTGGGGCGCAGTCTGGAATTCCCTGAAGGCTCAGGGTTCGTGGACTCAGGAGGAGGCCCTCCTTCCGATAAACATTCTGGAGCTAAGAGCGATATTCAATGCTCTTCAGGCTTGGCCTCAACTTGCTGCGGTCAGATTCATCAGATTTCCGTCGGACAATATCACGACTGTAGCCTATATCAACCATCAGGGGGGAACAAGGAGTCCCCTGGCAATGATGGAGGTTTCCAAGATAATTCTTTGGGCAGAGGTTCACTATTGCCATCTCTCAGCTATCCATATCCCAGGAGTAGAGAACTGGGAGGCGGACTTTCTAAGTCGGCAGACTTTTCATCCGGGGGAGTGGGAGCTCCATCCGTAGGTATTTGCCCAGCTGATTCAACTATGGGGCAAACCAGAACTGGATCTGATGGCGTCTCGTCAGAACGCCAAGCTTCCTCGTTACGGGTCCAGGTCAAGGGATCCCCAGGCAACGCTGATAGATGCTCTAGCAGTGCCCTGGTCCTTCAGCCTGGCTTATGTGTTTCCACCATTTCCTCTCCTCCCTCGTCTGATTGCCAAGATCAAGCAGGAGAGAGCTTCTGTGATTTTGATAGCACCTGCGTGGCCACGCAGGACTTGGTATGCAGATCTGGTGGACATGTCATCCTTTCCACCATGGACTCTGCCGCTGAGGCAAGACCTTCTACTCCAAGGTCCATTCAAACATCCAAATCTAATTTCTCTGCGTCTGACTGCTTGGAGATTGAACGCTTGATATTATCAAAACGTAGTTTCTCTGAGTCTGTCATTGATACCTTGATTCAGGCTCGAAAGCCTGTCACCAGGAAAATCTATCATAAGATATGGTGTAAATATCTTCATTGGTGTGAATCCAAGGGTTACTCGTGGAGTAAGGTCAGGATTCCTAGGATATTATCTTTTCTCCAAGAAGGATTGGAAAAGGGATTTTCAGCTAGTTCCTTAAAGGGACAGATTTCTACTCTGTCTATTCTTTTGCACAAGCGTCTGGCTGATGTTCCAGACGTTCAGGCGTTTTGTCAGGCTTTGGTTAGAATCAGGCCTGTGTTTAAACCTGTTGCTCCGCCATGGAGTTTAAATTTAGTTCTTAAAGTTCTTCAAGGGGTTCCGTTTGAACCTTTGCATTCCATAGATATCAAGCTTTTATCTTGGAAAGTTCTGTTCCTAGTAGCTATCTCTTCGGCTCGAAGAGTTTCAGAGTTATCTGCCTTACAGTGTGATTCCCCTTATCTGATCTTCCATGCAGATAAGGTAGTTTTGCATACCAAACCTGGGTTTCTTCCTAAGGTGGTATCTAATAAGAATATCAATCAGGAAATTGTTGTTCCGTCTCTGTGTCCTAATCCTTCTTCAAAGAAAGAACGTCTGTTGCACAATCTTGACGTGGTTCGTGCTTTAAAGTTTTATTTGCAAGCTACTAAGGATTTTCGTCAAACATCTGCATTGTTTGTTGTCTATTCTGGAAAGAGGAGAGGCCAAAAGGCTTCGGCAACTTCTCTTTCTTTTTGGCTGAGAAGCATAATCCGTTTAGCTTATGAGACTGCTGGCCAGCAGCCTCTTGAAAGAATTACAGCTCATTCTACTAGAGCGGTAGCTTCCACATGGGCTTTTAAACATGAGACCTCTGTTGAACAGATTTGTAAGGCGGCGACTTGGTCTTCGCTTCATACTTTTTCTAAATTCTACAAATGTGATACTTTTGCTTCCTCGGAGGCTATTTTTGGGAGAAAGGTCTTACAGGCAGTGGTGCCTTCCGTTTAAGTTCCTGCCTTGTCCCTCCCTTCATCCGTGTCCTAAAGTTTTGGTATTGGTATGCCACAAGTAATGGATGAACCCGTGGACTGGATACACCTTACAAGAGAAAACAAAATTTATGCTTACCTGATAAATTTCTTTCTCTTGTGGTGTATCCAGTCCACGGCCCGCCCTGTCACTTTAAGTCAGGTGTTTTTATTTTTAAAACTACAGTCATCACTGCACCCGATAGTTTCTCCTTTTTCTTACTTGTCTTAGGTCGAATGACTGGAGGTGGGGGTTAGGGGAGGAGCCATATAGACAGCTCTGCTGTGGGTGTCCTCTTGCAACTTCCTGTTGGGAAGGAGAATATCCCACAAGTAATGGATAAACCCGTGGACTGGATTCACCACAAGAGAAATAAATTTATCAAGTAAGCATAAATTTTGTTTTCTTTTACAAGATATACCGAGTCCACGGTTTCATCCTTTACTTGTGGGATATATTCCTCCTGCTAACAGGAAGTGGCAAAGAGCACCACAGCAGAGCTGCTATATAGCTCCTCCCCTAACTCCTCCCCCCAGTCATTCTTTTTGCCTATGCATAGTAGTAGGAAGGGTAAAGTTTATGTGGTGATAAAAAGATAGTTTATTTTTCTTCAATCAAGAGTTGTTTTTTTTTTAAATGGTACCGGTGTGTACTGTTTTTACTCTGGCATGATATGAAAGAAGAATCATGCCTTGAGTCTGATGATCTTAGCAGTAGTAACTAAGATCCATTTTTGTTCCCACAAGCGTTGCTGAGGAAGTACATGAGAAGTCTTCAGTAGGGGGGAACGAGTTCTTGCTACAAGCAATTTCAAGGTATGTGCAGTCACTTGCATTCTGAGGAGACATGATATATCAGAATTTGGCTGACATATTCCCCATGTGGGGCAGGGGTAAGCAGTAGTCCTTGTTTTAGTGTAAAAGACCTCTACACCATGGGTGTAATCTGCTAAGTTCTAGCTCGAGAACAGGGGCAGGGGTTTTATTCAAACCTTTTTGTGGTTCCCAAAAAAGAGGGAACCTTCAGACCAATTTTAGATCTCAAAGGTCTAAACAAGTTTCTCAGAGTCCCATCGTTCAAGATGGAGACCATTCGTACAATTCTGCCTATGATCCAGGAGGGTCAGTTCATGACCACGGTGGACCTGAAGGATGTGTATCTTCACGTCCCTATCCACAAGGATCATCATCAGTTCCTGCGATTTGCATTTCAGGACAAACATTATCAGTTTGTTGCCCTTCCCTTTGGGTTGGCCACGGCTCCAAGGATCTTCACAAAGGTTCTAGGGGCTCTTCTAGCGGTGCTCAGGCCACGAGGAATAGCAGTGGTGCCATATCTGGACGATATCTTGATCCAGGCGTCAACATTTCATCTATCAAAATCACACACGGAAATCGTGTTATCATTTCTGAGAACTCACGGTTGGAAAGTGAATGTAGAAAAGAGTTCACTAGTTCCACAGACAAGGGTTCCATTCCTGGGAACTCTGATAGATTCAGCAAGCATGAAAATATTTCTGACAGAAGTCAGAAAATCAAAGATTCTAAATACTTGCAGGGCTATGCAGTCTATTCATTGGCCATCAGTGGCTCAGTGTATGGAAGTGATCGGACTAATGGTAACGGCAATGGATATCATTCCGTTTGCTCGCTTTCATCTCAGACCACTACAACTGTGCATGTTCAGTCAGTGGAATGGGGATTATGCAAACTTATCTCCTCAGATAAATCTGGACCAAGAGACCAGAGACTCTCTTCGGTGGTGGTTGTCGCAGGGCAATCTGTCCCAAGGGATGTGGTTCCGCAGGCCATCTTGGGTGATAGTAACGACGGACGCCAGTCTTCTGGGGTGCAGTCTGGAATTCCCTGAAGGCTCAGGGTGTGTGGACTCAATTACCAATCAATATTCTGGAACTGAGAGCGATTTTCAATGCGCTGCTAGCGTGGCCTCAGTTGGCTTCGGCCAAATTCATAAGATTCTAGTCGGACAACATCACGACTGTGGCGTACATCAATCATCAGGGGGGAACAAGGAGTCCTCTAGCGATGATAGAAGTTTCAAAGATAATCCGATGGGCGGAGGCTCACTCTTGCCATCTGTCTGCGATCTATATCCCAGGAGTAGAGAACTGGGAAGCAGATTTTCTAACTCGTTAGACTTTTCATCCGGGGGAATGGGAACTTCCCCCGGAGGTGTTTGCAACCCTGATTCATCAGTGGGGCACACCGGAATTGGATCTGATGGCATCTCGACAGAATGCCAAACTTCCATGTTACGGGTCCAGGTCAAGGGATCCTCAGGCGGTGCTGATAGATGCCCTAGCAGTACCTTGGTCGTTCAACCTGGCTTATGTGTTTCCACCGTTTCCTCTCCTTCCTCGTGTGATTGCCAGAATCAAACAGGAGAGGGCTTCGGTAATTTTGATAGCGCCTGCGTGGCCACGCAGGACATTCTCATTAAAGGTCCTTTCCAACATCCAAATCTCACTTCTCTGCAACTGCTTGGAGATTGAACGCTTGATTTTTATCTAAGCGGGGTTTCTCTGAGCCGGTCATTGATACCCTGATTCAGGCTCGCAAGCCGGTCACTAGAAAAATTTACCTTAAGATATGGCGTAAATATCTTTATTGATGTGAATCCAAGGGTTACTCATGGAGTAAGGTTAGGATTCCTAGGATTTTGTCCTTTCTCCAAGAAGGTTTGGAGAAGGGTTTATCTGCTAGTTCATTGAAGGGACAAATCTCTGCTTTGTCAATTTTGCTTCACAAGCGTCTGGCAGATCTACCAGATGTTCAGGTTTTTTGCCAGGCTTTAATTAGAATCAAGCCTGTGTTTCAACCAATTGCTCCGCCATGGAGTTTGAATTTAGTTCTTAATGTTCTTCAAGGAGTTCCGTTTGAACCCATGCATTCCATAGATATTAAGCTGTTATCTTGGAAAGTTTTCTTTTTAGTTGCTATCTCTTCTGCTCGAAGAGTGTCTGAGCTTTCTGCATTGCAATATGATTCCCCTTATCTTATATTTCATTCTGATAAGGTGGTTTTGCGGACTAAACCTGGATTCCTTCCTAAGGTTGTTTCAAATAAGAATATTAACCAGGAAATTGTTGTTCCTTCTCTGTGTCCTAATCCTTCTTCAAAGAAGGAGCGTCTGTTGCATAACTTAGACGTGGTTCGTGCTTTGAAGTTTTACTTGCAAGCAACCAAGGATTTCCGTCAAACATCCTCTCTGTTTGTGGTTTATTCTGGAAAGCATAGAGGTCGAAAAGCTACAGCTACCTCTTTCTTTTTTTATTTTTTTTATTGAGGAAATACATTTTAAAATTGACATGCTTATATAGGCATACATAACAAGAAAAAAACAAAAAAGCAAAACACATGCCTGTCCATCTTAAATAACAGACCTCATTTTTGTCCCTGTAATTGGTATTGCAGACCACTCTTGGGTCTTCCATGTATATATAAACAAATAGGTAGGGATTATATAAAAGTAAAACAAATAAAAAGGAAGAGAAAACTTAGCTATACGATTCAAATATGATGAGATATGTTTGTTAAGGACCACAACTAAATTATACCGAATAATAATATTAATACAAATAGATTGCATCATGCTCTGACCTGCATCCCTCTGAGATTTAAATGACATATCTGCTGGTTAAGTGTTGTATATTTGGGGCATTTAATGAGTTGAGGCTATGAATTAGCGTTTTACGAAATAAAATAGTTTAGCTAGATGAATTGACTAGGAACCTGGACACCAGTGCAGGAATAATTGCAAACAAGAGTAGAGCCATATTATGATCTTCTACTTGCAGGGACTTCAGCTAATATGTGTTGCGCTCATATTCTGCAGCTCCGGCCGCTAGCCACAGAACACAGTACTTGTATTTCCTTAGTCCCGCATTTGGGAGTATTATAAATGTGTTAGTAACCATGCTTATTGTACAACTATTCTAGTGTGGGAGACAATAAAAAGTGTTACCAGGTCTAGGCTTCAAAGTAGTGGTTAAAGCTAAGGCAGGTCAATTAATTTTTCTAATTGATAAAGACATAAGAGACAATAATATTTAACATTTAAACATCAAACTGTGATAAAGAAAAAATAAGCCATACTCATTACATTAATTACACTGAATAACATCAAATGTCCCATTGTTGTGTGCCATAGCACCACACAGTCATTTTAATATGAGTGGTAATATGAGGTGTTGCAGGTAGTATAGCTTCCAGTTGGCAATTAAAAAACTCTTCAAGTATATACAAACATAATAGGAAATAACATTCAAACATTAAACTATAAAGAAACAAACTAGTTATACTTGATACCGTTAAATGTCCTGCTGTTATGGAACAAGGCCTTCTAAAGTAGTGGTAGGATAAATCAAGTCACTGTTGCGTTAGTGTCCCCAGGATTCAATGTGTAAGTGAAAGTTAGATAAGTTCCTTGACTTAATGTGTTACAATAGGCCGAAAGAAGATAGTATCCTGAGTTATCTTCATGTGGTGTTCCTTTCGGGGCATTCATCAAGTGCGAGTTATCGGTCATTTGAAATATTACTTCAAATCCCCCACAGCTCTCAATATGTGCCTCCAACGCAGCATCGATAACAGTCCCAGAGTAGTTCAATATATTGGCTGTAGTCTCACAGGAGCTCCCCTCAAACTCCCGCGGTCCCAAGTCCATCAGTATCTGACCTCCTATCTGAGATATTGTTTCAGGAGTCCCCATTACATTTGACATTTCAGCTTTACTCTGTGCCGACTCCAGCTTATGTGATGCCGCGTGAGGGCCGCATGATACCTCCGGAGGTTCTGTGCCACGCCGCGGACCACACTGTGAGGAAGAAATTGCGTATATGCAGCTGAGCCTTATAAGTAGACGATCATTTACAGGATAATTAACCGACAGTGGCTCACTTACGGGCATGGTTGGTGCATTCTCTGTATCATGATGGGTTTTCATTGGGTCCAGTCGTGCACCAATGCTGCGTATCTGTTGCCAGGTTTCTGGAGGTGCAATAGATGGTATTATAGAAGCTTGTTTATGATAAAGAAGCTGTAACATATGTTCCGATGATGCTTTATCTATCAATTTTTGCATTAGGGTCTCAAGTATCTGGAAGTGCGCATCATGTCGCTGCCACATGGTCTCAGCCGCCATATTTGCCGTCCAATATGAAACTATAGTGAGAAGTATCTTAGATGCGAGTTGATGCTAGGTTATGGATGTTATGCTGTATATGGAAAGATGCTTTTTCTGTTGTGGTCAGTTACCTCGGCGTGCCAAGGGGGGAATGCTGCCTGTTTCAAGCCGCCGCTTCAGGCCTATCTGATCCAATCCTGGGCTCTAGTGTCACAAATACAGCCGGAAGACAGTGTTATGCTCACTGTAGGGCGATGTAATATCGTTATAGACAGAGTTGTATTACAGCTGTAAAATATAGACAATAATCGGCGGATTATTGGTCAATCTACTGGAGCTCACGGAGAGTGCGACCGTTCAGGATTGCTGCTAGGACATGCCCCCTACCTCTTTCTTTTTGGCTGAAAAGCATCATACGTTTGGCATACGAGACTGCTGGACAGCAGCCTCCTGAGAAGATTACGGCACATTCCACCAGGGCTGTGGCTTCCACATGGGCTTTTAAAAATGATGCTTCTGTTGAACAGATCTGTAAGGCTGCGACTTGGTCCTCCCTTCATACTTTTTCCAAATTTTCCAAATTTGATACTTTTGCTTCTTCTGAGGCTATTTTTGTGAGAAAGGTGCTTCAAGCAGTGGTGCCTTCCGTTTAGGTTCCTGTCTTGTGCCTCCCTTTCATCCGTGTCCTAAAGCTTTGGTATTGGTATCCCACAAGTAAAAACCGTGGACTCTGTATATCTTGTAAAAGAAAAGGAAATTTATGCTTACCTGATAAATTGATTTCTTTTACGATATACCGAGTCCACGGCCCACCCTGTCTTTTTGAGCAGGACTTATTTTTATATAAACTTAAGTTACGTCTGCACCTTAATGGTTCTTTCCCTTTCTCTTCCTATACCTTTGGTCGAATGACTGGGGGAGGAGTTAGGGGAGGAGCTATATAGCACCTCTGCTGTGGTGCTCTTTGCCACTTCCTGTTAGCAGGAGGAATATATCCCACAAGTAAAGGATGAAACCGTGGACTCGGTATATCGTAAAATAAATCAATTTATCAGGTAAGCATAAATTTCCTTTTTCAATGACTAAAAACTATTTTTTTTTTAAAATTGAACATTTTTTTTATTTAAATATTAAAGCTCCCAAAAATACCTTAAAAATAAAGCTTGATGTTTTGCATATAAGTATCTGATAACTGTCAAACATATGTATTTTTCCCAATTAGAGCCAGCTGGATGTGCCATTTAAAGTAAAGGCAGGTCATATCGGTAAGTGACAGAGTTTCTCACTACATGCATATAAAATAAAATGCCTATGTAACTTACACTTTTTATATAATTCCATATATTCTTGTTGACATCCTCTTAATATTGTGCTTGTTTAAGTTTCTTCTGCATACAATTAAATATTGAGAAAGGAGTCACATTTGTACCATATTGGCATTTTGTCCCCATCTCTCTGTTATGCTATATAAGCAGATCTCTATATATTCACTTCAAATAACTAAGCACTTTAAGAACAGTTTGTTTTGGCATCAAAACCAAATCCTGTCTCTGCTTTTGTACTGCAGGAAAGCTTGATCTAAAAATCCCCTGGAAGAATCTGTATACTCAGCCAGTGGAAGCTGTTTTGGATGGAGTTTATTTACTTATAGTGCCAATTGCCAGTAAGTTAATGTAAATAAAGTTGTTTAAACAGAGAATATTTATTTTGTTCTTTTACTTTATTTGGTTTGAATGTGAATTGCATTTTGATTATTTGTTTTGTAGGCTATGGCAGCTTTCTAAACTTATTGTTGATTTGGTTTTAAATTACCTCTTAATACCAGATATGGCTGCAGTGCAACTATATGACATGAGCTGCAACTCTTAACTGGTAGCCAAAAGGTTATTGTCAATTAAATTATGAATCTGTGATGCGAAACACATTGCTTTTAAGTGCAATTATCAATTCATTTTGAATAGTGATCACATTGCATACATTGGAATACATTTAGCATTTTTTGGTCAGCTGTTTCTTGAATCAATTAAAGGGACATTATACACTCATTTTTTTTTTTTTGCATAAATGTTTTGTAGATCTATTTATATAGCCCATAAAGTTTTTTTTTTTAAATAAATGTATAGTTTTGCTTATTTTTAAATAACATTGCTCTGATTTTCAGACTCCTAACCAAGCCCCAAAGTTTTATGTGAATACTGTCAAATACCTTCTCCAGCTTGCTCCTGTTTGTGTAAATGGTCTTTTCATATGCAAAAGAAGGGGGAGGGGGGAGTGTCTTATTTCCCACTTGCAGTGGACTTTCCAACTGCCTTTTCAACAAAGCTAAACTGAAAGCTTCTAAGTAAGTTTTTAAACATTTTTATACTGGATTTTTATATCAGTATCTGTGCATCTTTTTCTTTATAGTAGTGTCTATTACATGCAGTTATATGAAAATGAGTGTATACTGTCCCTTTGACTTGCCTATATTTATGCTGATATATTGTAGCTCTGTATCACTTTGTTTTTTGGCTGAAAAGAAATTAAAGGGACAAGAAACCTTATTTTTTTCTTTAATGATTCAGACAGAGCATACCATTAAAATACACCCCCCAAAACCCTTCTATTATTAAATTGATTTTATTTTCATGGTATCATTTGTTAAAAAGATGGTAGGTAGGCTTAAGGGTGTGCATGAGTATGGGGCACTATTTGGAAGCAGTTTTTTTGCAAGAATACAGTTAACCGTGTTAGATATTTGCAAGAGCATTCAATGGCAGCAGTGTTTGCTGACATGTAACGCGCCTATCTATGCCTTTCAACAAAGATTACCCAATTGAATAAAGCAAATTTGATAATAGTATAAACTTTTTTTTAAAAACTGAATGCTTTGTTTAAATGACGGAAGAAAAATTCTAGTGTCCCTTTTTTTAAACACAGTGGTCTCTGCTTGAAACACTATTAACATCTTTAATGAAAGTTATTTGATCAAATTTGCATTTAGGTATAAAGTATGATGCTGAGAAAGAAGATAAACAGTTTATGGAAGCAAGGCAAAGGGAACTGCAACGGATTGAAGAAGCGAAACAAAAGGTTGCTGATCAAGGTAATGGCATTCTGAATAGTCAGAGTGTGCTGTTAAAGGCATTTTTCTAGCTCTCTGCTGTAGAGAATCTTGGCCATGGCCAAAAAAATTCTTACGTCTAAAATGTATTTTTCCCCTCAAAGTTTTATGTATTGTTGTTTACCTTCAAACTATGGAGCTAAAATGAGTGAATTTCAGATTTGTATAGAAGCTGTTTGTTATACTCCTGCATTAACACAAACACTTCTAGCAAAAGCTGTCCGCATGTACTGTGCACATAGAGCATATGAAATGCTTGCCAAGGCACAGTAAAAGCTGTCACTGAAACAGCAAAAATGCTTTAAGTAAAAGCGGAACTAATACATATGCATTTCATTTTTTTTTGACTACCATGTTGCTTTTAAATGTGTCATATTTCCCAACCTAAGACTCGGTGGTCACAGTGTGACCGTCAAATGCAATTTATTTGTGTCTTCTCTTCTTCAGTCTTAAAGGGATACTAAACCCAAATGTTATCTTTTATGATTCAGATGCAATCTGTATGCAATTTATGATTCAGATGCAATCTGTATGCAATTTTAAAGCAACTTTCTAATTTACTCCTATTATCAATTTTTCGTTGTTCTCTTGCTATCTTTATTTAAAAAAGCAGGAATCTAGACTATGGAACTGGCCACTTTTTTGGTTCAGCACCCTGGATAGAGGTTGCTGATTGGTGGGTACATTTAGCCACCAATCAGCATGCAAAACCCAGGGGTTGAACCAAAAATGGGCCGGCTCCTAAGCTTACATTCTTGGTTTTCATATAAAGATAGCAAGAGAACGAAGACAAATTGATAACAGGAGTAAATTAGAAAGTTGCTTAAAATTGCCTGCTCTATCAGAATCATGAAATAAATAATTTGGGTTTAGTATCCCTTTGATAAAGTGTGCGTTTGAACCAGGGATGATGTTTTCCATGATTAGAGAAAATAACTAATGTATGCTTATTGAAATATATATACTGTATGCTTATTGGAATATATAATGTATGCTTATTGGAATATACTGTATGCTAATTAATATAGAAGACACAAAATTGGTGATGGTCATATATATCTGTGTGGGTCTGTATAATAAAAGACACATTGACTCCTAAAAGCACAACATACATTTTTCTTAAATTATTACCCTGGCCCTATGAATAAAAACAATTATAAATTTAGCCAATTGTGTTAATAGGTTGGATACTACTGACTTAGACTAAATTTATTAATACAATATTTATTGTTGCAGTCACCTCTTTTTTTGTTCACTGATAAAACTTGTACTTGTAAAGGTCTTTAGTTTGTTCTCAAACTGAAAGTCTGTTTAGTTTGGCTCTGCTTCAGTGCTGACCGTGTATTAATTGAATATTTATTATTAAACGCCTGCATGAATCAGTGTCTGTGAATACTCAGACCTAGAATGCTTTTTTCTGATCAATACCTTTTTATTGTACAGATAAACAAACCTTTTAGATTTGCATATATTTCCATTAGATATATGACATTAGGTAGAGTTTTCTTTCTCGTTTAGAAAAGCCAAAGGAAGAAAAACAGGACACTTTTGTAGAAAAACTAGTCACTCAGGTTATCAAGAATCTCCAGGTGAAGATTTCCAATATTCACATTCGATATGAAGATGATGTAAGTACAGACGGAGCATATTCTTACTGTTTTACTAAGAGGGGTATATTGTATACACTCTTCTCCCCAGGACCTATCTAATGGGCACACCACACAACTGATTTTACTGACCACCCAGTTAAAATTTAAGCCAATATTACATTGAAATATGCTATTACATTTTCTCAATGCTTTTGCACAAATTATCATTGAAATTATTTATGTTAAATTATACTATTAATTTGTGCTTTGTATAGCTTGAATAACATTTATAAATAAGATAAAATGTTGTTGTATTGCAAAGTGTTACATTACTACCACCCTGCTAACAACATTTTCTGTGGAGAACAGTGGTATAGTCATCCTGTTTTACTAATGGGGATTTATAGCAGATCTTACTGTTTCCTTCCATAAGGCAGGAAAAATTCAACGACTTCATTCCTTACTGTTAGGAACTACAACACCTGGCCACCAGGAGGAGGCAAAGACACCCCAGCCAAAGGTTTAAATATCCCTCCCACTTCCCCTATCCCCCGGTCATTCTTTGCCTTTCATCACTATAGGAGGTGGCAGAGAGTGTCAGAAGATTTGGATAGTCCTGTAATGGGTATATTCCCTTCAAGAAAGGACTGGAGTTTTAAGTAATCATGTCAACCTCTCAGTGAGAGTATTATTGAAAGTTAGAGTCTGGAGATCCAGGGAAAGTTTTTCTACGAACCCATCCAGACTGTCGCCTAACAGCTCCTGAGCAATAAGTGTTGATGAGTTTCACCGGTTGCTGTTACACACTCGAGTCCATGTCAGAGCGTCGCTGCAAAACTGTCACACTTGAGAGGCTGTGCCTGTTCAATAGCACGGATCCTGGAGGGTAAGACCTTTTTTTAAAATTTAATATACACTTTTGCTATACAGGGTCACAGTGTGGCTCCTTTATACCTCAATATGATCAAGGGTGGTTAATATCTCCTTCAGGGAGATTATTTGAATAGCAAGGGGTTATTTATAACTGCTTTAATGTGAGAGTTTTTGGGCTCATAGACTGTGTGCTTTTGGCTCGGAACAAACCGGTTTCACTTCCGTTTTTGATTGTTGCGCAGCTCATAATAGCTTTGCTCCTTTTTCATAGCAGGGGAGGTCCTGTCCTATGCACCATGTGACCGGGTGCGGCCTTTTCATTTTACTACGATCCTTCTGCGGACATCACTCTTAATGAGAGCATTTTCAATGTTAGCTGTCTGGGTCTAGGAGGTGGTGAGTGCCCCAGCCATTGGGATTATAAAGGTGCCATTTTTTTTTTAAATAAAAGCATTTTTTTTTTTTGTCTGTCCTTCTGTGGATATATCATAGCTATGGAGGACTCTGATACTACATTAGAAGGTTCAGCTCGTTTTGTACTGATTAATAATTCCTGTTTATATTGTGAGGAGGCTGTGGTTTGCCCGTCTGCTCAATTTTGTTCCATTTGCCTAAGCACTGCTCTAAAGTCTAAGAAGGGAGACAAGCCTGCTAATACTCATAGTGCTATTAGCCCCTCTGAGCCTTTTACCTCTCAGGAATCTGTGTCCCGAGAGATTACTACTCTTTCTACACTACCCGCTCCACATGCAGTTCCCTGCGGCCCAGCTAATCCTCCATCTGGAGGGGGCTTTTTTTCCCTGTGGACTTTACTGCGCAGTTATAATCAGTGGTGTTTTCGGCCCTGAGTGCCTTACCTCCCTCTAGCAAACGTAAGAGAAAGGTTAAACAGTTCTCCTGACCTAGAGTCCTCTAAATATTTGTCGGATTTAGCTACTATGTCCCAGCTATCCGAGGATGGGTTAACCTTTGCAGCTTCAGAGGGTGAACTTTCTAAGTCGGAGACTTCAGTTTCTAAACCTCCTTCAGCAGAGGAACCCTCCTTTAGATTTAAAATGTAGCATCTGTCTACACTAGAGGTTCCAGAGGCTAAACTCCATGAGGAACCCAAGATACCTAAATTAAACCGAGTTCATGAAGACAGGAAGATCCCTCCTGACTTTTCCTGTGCCAGTTAAGATGGTGAACATTATTAGTAACGAATGGGAAAGAATAGGAACTTCTTTTTCCCCCTTGTCATCTTTTAAAAAATTATTCCCGGTCCCTGACTCTCAATTAGATTTGTGGGGCTCCATTCCTAAGGTGTGTGGCGCTATTTCTACACTGGCTAAGCGTACCACTATCCCTCTGGAGGATAGAAAATGGAAACTTTACTGAGGAAGATGTTTCAACATACAGGGTTTTTATTTCAACCGGCGGCAGCTGTAGCCGCAGTTGCTGGAGCAGCTACCTACTGGTGCGACTCTGTCGGAGCTCATTGAGTCAGAGCTCATTGAGGTGGAGACTCCCCTTGAGAATATTCAGGAGAGAATTAAAGCTCTGAGAATTGCTAACTCCTTCATCTGTGACATGAATATGCAGATTATTTGCCTAAATGCAAAGGCTTCTGGCTTTGCGGTCCTAGCCCACCGGACTCTCTGGTTGAAGTCTTGGTCTGCGGATATGACTTCTAAATCCATACTCCTATCTATTCCTTTCAAGGGGAAGATTTTATTTGATCCAGGGCTTGACTCCATTATTTCTACGGTTACCAGAGGGAAAGGTGCCTTCTTACTACAGGATAAGAAGAATAGGCCGGCAATTGTCTAATTTTCGTTCCTTTCGTTCTGAATAATCACAACGACAGCAATCCTCATCCAAGTCCGAGCAGCCCAAGAGTACTTGGAAGCCAGCTCAGTCCTGGAATAAGTCCAAACAGACTAAGAAGCCCGCCGAGAACAAATCGACATGAAGGGGCAGCCCCCTATCTGGGATCGGATCTAGTAAGGGGCAGACGTCTCTTTTTTTCAGATGCTTGGTTCCAAGATGTACAGGATCCTTGAGTCTTGGATGTTGTTTCTCAAGGGTACCGGATAGGATTCAAATCTCATCCGCCCGAGGGCAGATTCCTACTCTCCAGACTGTCTACAAGACCAGATAATAAAACTGCCTTTTTAGGTTGCCTACAGGATCTCTCCTCTCTAGGAGTAATTGTCCCGGTACCTACAGCAAAAAGAGGTTTGGGGTTCTATTCAAACCTTTTTCGTGGTTCCAAAAAAGTGAGAATTTTTGTCCAATTATGGACTTAAAGTGCCTAAACAAGTCTCTGAGTGTTCCCTCTTTCAAGATGGAGACAATACGGTCAATCCTTCCTCTGGTTCAGGAAGAACAGTTTATGACCACCATAGACCTGAAGGATGCATACCTTCATGTTCCGATACACAGGGAACGTTTTCAGTTCCTGAGGTTTGCCTTTCTGGACCAGCACTTCCAGTTCATAGCTCTTCCGTTTGGCCTAGCTACTGCTCCAATAAAATTTTTGAAGGTTCTGGGTGCTCTTCTATCCGTTGCCAGAACATGAGGTATTGCAGTAGCACCTTACCTGGATGATATCTTGGTACAGGCACCATCTTTTCGTCTAGCGGAAGAACACTTGGAGTCCCTTCTCAGTCTTCTTCGATCACATGGATGGAAGATAAACTTGGAAAATAGTTCTCTTACTCCAAGTACAAGGGTTAATTTCCTGGGGACGATAATAGATTCCATATCTATGAGAATATTTCTCACAGATCAGAGACATTGCAAGCTATTTGCTGCTTGTCTTGCCCTCCAGGCCTCCTTGAGACCCTCAGTTGCCCAGTGTATAGAGGTGATCGGACTCATGGTGTCCTGTATGGACATCATTCCCTTTGCCAGATTCCATCTCAGACCCCTACAACTATGCATGCTGACACAATGGAACGGCGAACAATCAGATCTGTCTCAACAGATTGTGCTGGACAACCTGTTGAGACTTGCTCTATTGGTGGCTCTGTCCAGATGATCAGACCGTCCTGCGAGATTGTGACTACGGATGTAAGCCTTTCCGCCAAGAAGGCACAAGGGCTGTGGACTCAGGAGGAGTCCTCCCTTCCGATCAATATATTGGAACTCCGGCCAATCTTCAATGCCTTAAAGGCTTGGCCCCTTCTGGGTTTGTCGCAGTTTATCCGATTCCAATCAGACAATATAACCTTGGTTGCCTAGATTAACCATCAGGGGGCACGATAAGTCCCTTGGCGATGAGAGAAGTATCTCGGAAACTAGAGTGGGCAGAGACTCACAGATGTACACTGTCAGCAACTGGGAAGCGGACTTCCTCACCAGGAAATCCTTTCACCCAGGGGAATGATCTCTTCACCCGAGGTGTTTGCAGTGATATACAGCGAGTGGAAGATGCCGGAGATAGATCTCATGGCATCCCTCCTCAATACCAAGCTACCCAGGGACGGGTCTAGGTCGAGGGATCCTCTAGCGGAACTGATAGATGCCCTATCAGTACCATGAAGGTTCAGAATAAATATATATATATATATATATATATATATCTATCTTTTTCCTCCATTACCGCTTCTCCCTTGTGTGGTGGCTCGCATAAAGCAGGAGCGAGCATCAGTGATTCTGATTACTCCATCGTGGCCACGAAGGACATGGTTTGCAGATCTGGTTGGGATGTCCTCATCTCCTCAGTGGAGGTTACCTTGTCGCAGAGATCTGCTGATACAGGGTCCCTTCGTTCATCAAAATCTAGATTCTCTGAGGCTGACTGCGTGGGGATTGAACGCTTAGCCTTAGCCAAGAGAGGTTTTTCTGAGAGTGTTTGACACTCTGGTTCAAGTTCCTAAGCCATTTACTCGTCGTATCTACCATAGAGTGTGGAGGACTTACTTGTACTGGTGGGAATAGCGTGGTTTTTCCTGGCATAAGGTTAAGGTTGCCAGATAGGGGAAAAGGTCTATCTGCTAGTTCCCTGTAGGGACAGATATCAGCCCTGTCAGTGTTACTGCACAAGAGATTGGCTGAGCTTCCGGATGTGTAGTCCTTTAAGGCTCTCACTAGGATCAGACCTGTGTTTAGCTCTGGGGCTCCGCATTCAATCCTCAATCTTGTTCTTATTGTTTTGCAGCAGGCTCCGTTTGAGCCTATGCATACTGTTGATATTAAATTGTTATCTAGGAAGGTTCTTTTCTTCTACAAGATATGACAAGTCCACAGATTTCATCCTTACTTGTGGGATATTAACCTCCTGCTAATAGGAAGTGGCAAAGAGCACCACAGCAGAGCTGTATATATAGCTCCTCCCTTCCCTCCACCTCCAGTCATTCTCTTTGCCTGTGTTAGTAATAGGAAGAGGTAAAGTGAGGTGTTTTAGATTCTTCAATCAAGAAGTATTTTATTTTAAAATGGTGCCAGTGAGTACTATTTTCCTCAGGGAGAAATCGTCAGTCTGGATTCCCAAGAGGAATGGAGACATCGTATTTTCTGCCCTGATGTTGATGATCCTAGCAAACATTATCTAAGATCCATGATGGTTCCCACAGCGCAGCTGAAGGTAGTGTAAGAGAATTCTTGAGTGTGGAGAACGGTGTCTTGCTGCAAGCAGCTTTGAGGTATGTTCAGTCTTTTGTTTCTGGGGAGACTTGATGCATCAGAACAGGCTGACATTTGTCCCTATAAGGGGAGGGGTAAGCAGTTTACACTATATGATGAAAAATTAGGTGTACCTGGGATCCCTATATTCTGATTGCCAAAGTATGTAGAGAATTCTTTGACTTATGCAAGGGCTGGACGCTGGGAGCTGCGGTTGTTTTTTTGGCTAAGGGCTGTTACATTCTGACCTGAGGAAAGTGTACAGTGTTCCGATGTTTTTTTGGTATATAGAGGGCACATGGCACCCTTTTTTTAATGTCGACATATTTTGTATATACTGCGACCCATGCGGGTCTTGTTCAGTTTAGTATTACGCCCACGGTGGGCGGGGCCTATTTTCGTGATCTCAGGACGCGCACTTTCTTCCGGATCGCATTAGAGGCAGCATCTGGGGCTCCGGTGGGGCCTAAATTGTATCGGCCTTAGAAGGGTTTTTAAGGCTATCTAACAGCAGCTGTATCTTCCGGAGGCAGGTAGGCGCCACAGCAGAGCTGTGGCGTGGTGCAGGAGGCCAATCTTAAGTTAATAAATACATAATTGTTAACAATCGATATTTTATTGTGTATTTCATATCCTAGCAAGTGGATGCAATACGGATAGTGTGTTTTGGGCACAGTAAATACATTTTATTGCCACAAACACGTTTTTGAACATACCAGAAAAATAGTTGCACTTTTAAAATTTAAAGGCGCAGTACAGTTTTTGTTACATTTATCTTTTTCTTTCATGTAATTAGCAAGAGTCCATGAGCTAGTGACGTATGGGATATACATTCCTACCAGGAGGGGCAAAGTTTCCCAAACCTCAAAATGCCTATAAATACACCCCTCACCACACCCACAAATCAGTTTTACAAACTTTGCCTCCTATGGAGGTGGTGAAGTAAGTTTGTGCTAGATTCTACGTTGATATGCGCTCCGCAGCAGGTTGGAGCCCGGTTTTCCTCTCAGCGTGCAGTGAATGTCAGAGGGATGTGAGGAGAGTATTGCCTATTTGAATTCAATGATCTCCTTCTACGGGGTCTATTTCATAGGTTCTCTGTTATCGGTCGTAGAGATTCATCTCTTACCTCCCTTTTCAGATCGACGATATACTCTTTTATATATACCATTACCTCTACTGATTCTCGTTTCAGTACTGGTTTGGCTTTCTACTACTTGTAGATGAGTGTCCTGGGGTAAGTAAGTCTTATTTTCTGTGACACTCTAAGCTATGGTTGGGCACTTTATATAAAAGTTCTAAATATATGTGTTCAAACATTTATTTGCCTTGATTCAGGATGTTCAACATTCCTTATTTCAGACAGTCAGTTTCATATTTGGGATAATGCATATGAATTAATCAATTTTTTTCTTACCTTAAAATTTGACTTTTTCCCTGTGGGCTATTAGGCTCGCGGGGGCTGAAAATGCTTCATTTTATTGCGTCATTCTTGGCGCAGACTTTTTTGGCGCAAATTTTTTTTTCTGTTTCCGGCGTCATATGTGTTGCCGGAAGTTGCGTCATTTTTTTGACGTTTTTTTTGCGCCAAAAGTGTCGGCGTTCCGGATGTGGCGTCATTTTTGGCGCCAAAAGCATTTAGGCGCCAAATAATGTGGGCGTCTTTTTTGGCGCTAAAAAATATGGGCGTCACTATTGTCTCCACATTATTTAAGTCTCATTATTTATTGCTTCTGGTTGCTAGAAGCTTGTTCACTGGCATTTTTTCCCATTCCTGAAACTGTCATTTAAGGAATTTGATCAATTTTGTTTTATATGTTGTTTTTTCTATTACATATTGCAAGATGTCTCCGTTTGTCTCTGAGTCAGAAGCCACTTCTGGAAAAATGCTTAACTGAGTTTCAGTTCTACCAAAGCTAAGTTCATTTATTTTAAATGTTATAAATGTTTATCTTTAGGTATGGTTTGTAATAAGTTATTATGATATACTTTTACATGCAGATTCCATTAGTATTTATGCTTTATACATTTCCATTCTTAAGTGCAAGAAATGTTTAGAAGATTTATAAGAAATATTTTTTCTGATTAAGGCTATGTCTGACTTTGTGCCTTCTAATATGATTTTTAGGTCTTTTTCACTTCTTTTTTTAATTATTGAAGTTTCAAATGACCAATAACATACTGATTTATCCTTCTCTGATGATGTTTTTTTCTCTTTCAGAAATTCTCTTCATCAGATATTGACACTAACAAATCTTTTTTTATATATTTTTTTTATTATTAAAGTACATTTGTTCTTTGTTGAAGAGGTGTTGATTATTTTGGATATTAAGGTAACTAGTTCTTTAAGACTAGCTGACTCTATTTCTGCCTTTTTATTTCTTCTGTGATTTCAGAGGTTTTCTTTCCAATTCCCCATACTAGGGAATGGAATAGGCTGAGAATTTTCTTTTATTTTTAAACTATATTCTTTGTCAGCAGTTAAATTCAATTTGGAGGGTTCTCCAATTTATTGGAGCTATCTCTACTCCTACTAATTATGCTATTGTTTTTATAGCAAAATAGTATTTATTTTCCTTTTTTATAGTTGTATCTTATTTTTGGAAAATTATTTAGTTTCAGGTACTTTTCTTGGTCCTGTGATATTGCAATTGCTTCATTTTTTCTGTTTACTTTAAGATCAAGTATCAGATCATGATTTATTTTAGCATTGTTAAGGGACAACATTTACTAGACTAGGTGCCGTGCATTTGTCTTGTTGTTTTGCATTTTGCAAGTCCTCTGTTTTGACTGGTCCTTTAAACTGGACTATCATGCTAATGATTTCATTTGTGTCTTCATTTTATTGAATATATTCGCGAATGAGGGTTAATCTATGTCTTTAGCTATTTTACTTAGAAGAATTCTGTGATTTAAAAAAAAAAAAAAAAAAAGAAAATCCATATTTCTTTTGTTCTAAGATAATCAATTATAATTGGATTCAATTCTTAACTGTTACTATGGGCTTCAAGATTGAGTTCTAAGACTAAAACTTTAAGCTTATACTAGTTTGGTTGTTCTTATTAAGGAACGAATCCTGAGTTCTTTCCCAAGTAACATGTTTTTAATTGGGGTTCGAAATTAGCTCCCTAATGTTGCGATGCACGTGCCGTATTCCAGCTTGGCTGGTAAGGGGCAGGTTAAGACTTCTTTGAAATTTATTTGGTTCTATTTTGTCCAAATTTCTTTGATTTTATTCCAGTAAGGCTAACACTTTCTTTCAGTGTGTTTCTGTCCTATATATTTTGGATACTGTTGAGGCATGGCTGGGTACCCATGGGGTTCAAGCGCTGCTCAGACCTGGAATCTTCTGGGGTTTTTATTCCAGTTCCTTTTCTAGGAACTGGGTTTTGGAGTTTTATTCAAACTATTTTGCCTTTTTGTGGTCATTGATAGCATTATTTGTTTTCTTTAGATACAATAAATGCGTATTCTTCATTTTTCTGTTTTCATTCAGATTATTTCCTGAGGATGCGGATTCTCATATGTTTCACTTGCTCTTCAGGACATAGTTAGAGGATCTTTTTTCAAAAGCTCTTGATTCCTCACGCAAGGGTCAATTTGTATTGGGTTCCGTCTGTCGGTACCTTTAGTCTCTATTATTTCCTTCAGTTGCTTTATATGCATAGAAGTTTTAACAGCATTGGATTCAATTCCCTTTGCTCATTTTCAGTGGAAAGATCCTTTCCAGCTTTTTATGAGTGTTGTTTCTTCAAGAACATGGTTGGAGGATCAATTAACCAAAAAGTTTGTTGATTCCTCAGACAAGAGTAACCTTTTTTAGATTTCCGGATAGATTCAGTGTCCATGACTCTGTCTCTGTTGGACAGGAGACGTCTGAAATTGGTTTCAGCTTATCGAAACCTTCAGTCTCAATCATTCCCTTCGGTAGCCTTATGCATGGAAATTCTAGGTTCTTATGACTGCTGCATTGGACGTGTTCGCCTTTGCTCATTTTCACATGCGACCTCTTCAGCTCTGTATGCTGAACCAGTGGTGCCGGGATTATACAAAGATATCTCATTTAATATCTTTAAAACTGATTGTTTGACACCCTCTGACGTGGTACAGACCACCATCGTTTAGTTCAGGGGGCTTCTTTTTTTTTTTTTTTTTTCCTCTTCCAACCTGGACTGTGATCTCAACAGATGCAAGTCTGACAGGTTGGGGAGCTGTATGGGGGTTTCTGACAGCACAAGGGGTTTGGGAAATCTCAGGAGGTGAGATTACCAATCAATATTTTGGAACTCCGTGCAATTTTCAGAAGCTCTTCAGTCATGGCCTCTTCTAAAGAGAGAATCGTTCATTTGTTTTCAGACAAACAATGTCACAACTGTGGCATATATCAATCATCAAGGAGGGACTCACAGTCCTCTGGCTATGAAAGAAGTATCTCGAATACTGGTATGGGCGGAATCCAGCTCCTGTCTAATCTCTGCGGTTCATATCCCAGGTATTGATAATTGGAAAGCGGATTATCTCAGTCGCCAAACGTTACATCCGGGCGAGTGGTCTCTTCACCCAGAGGTGTTTCTTCAGATTGTTCAAATGTGGGGACTTCCAGAAATAGATCTGATGGCTTCTCATCTAAACAAGAAACTTCCCAGGTATCTGTCCAGATCCAGGGATCCTCAGGCGGAAGCAGTGGATGCATTGTCACTTCCTTGGAAGTATCATCCTGCCTATATCTTTCCGCCTCTAGTTCTTCTTCCAAGAGTAATCTCCAAGATTCTGAAGGAATGCTCGTTTTTTCTGCTGGTGGCTCCAGCATGGTCTCACAGGTTTTGGTATACGGATCTTGTCCGCATGGCTTCTTGTCAACCGTGGACTCTTCCGTTAAGACCAGACCTTCTGTCACAAGGTCCTTTTTTACCATCAGGATCTCAAATCCTTAAATTTAAAGGTATGGAGATTGAACGCTTGATTCTTAGTCAAAGAGGTTTCTCTGACTCTGTGATTAATACTATGTTACAGGCTCGTAGATCTGTATCTAGGAAGATATATTATCGAGTCTGGAAGACTTACATTTCTTGGTGTCTTTCTCATCATTTTTCCTGGCATTCTTTTAGAATTCCGAGAATTTTTCAGTTTCTTCAGGATGGTTTGGATAAAGGTTTGTCTGCAAGTTCCTTGAAAGGACAAATCTCTGCTCTTTCTGTTCTTTTTCACAGAAGGATTGCTATTCTTCCTGATATTCATTGTTTTGTACAAGCTTTGGTTCATACAAAACCTGTTATTAAGTCAATTTCTCCTCCTTGGAGTTTGAATTTGGTTCTGGGGGCTCTTCAAGCTCTTCCGTTTGAACCTATGCATTCACTGGACATTAAATTACTTTCTTGGAAAGTTTTGTTTTCTTTTGGCCATCTCTTCTGCTAGAAGAGTTTCTGAATTATCTGCTCTTTCTTGTGAATCTCCTTTTCTGATTTTCCATCAGGATAAGGCGGTGTTGCGAACTACTTTTAAATTTTTACCTAAGGTTGTGAATTCTAACAACATTAGTAGAGAAATTGTGGTTCCTTCATTATGTCCTAATCCTAAGAATTCTAAGGAGAGATCATTGCATTCTTTGGATGTAGTTAGAGCTTTGAAATATGTTGAAGCTACTAAGAATTTCCGAAAGACTTCTAGTCTATTTGTTATCTTTTCCAGTTCTAGGAAAGGTCAGAAGGCCTCTGCCATTTCTTTGGCATCTTGGTTGAAATCTTTAATTCATCATGCTTATGTCGAGTCGGGTAAATCTCCGCCTCAAAGGATTACAGCTCATTCTACTAGGTCAGTTTCTACTTCCTGGGCGTTTAGGAATGAAGCTTCGATTGATCAGATTTGCAAAGCAGCAACTTGGTCTTCTTTGCATACTTTTACTAAATTCTACCATTTTGATGTGTATTCTTCTTCTGAAGCAGTTTTTGGTAGAAAAATACTTCAGGCAGCTGTTTCAGTTTGATTCTTCTGCTTATAATTTCAGTTTTCTTCATTATAAGATTTAAACTTTATTTTGGGTGTGGATTATTTTTCAGCGGAATTGGCTGTCTTTATTTTATCCCTCCCTCTCTAGTGACTCTTGCGTGGAAGATCCACATCTTGGGTAGTCATTATCCCATACGTCACTAGCTCATGGACTCTTGCTAATTACATGAAAGAAAACATAATTTATGTAAGAACTTACCTGATAAATTCATTTCTTTCATATTAGCAAGAGTCCATGAGGCCCACCCTTTTTTGTGGTGGTTATGATTTTTTTGTATAAAGCACAATTATTCCAATTCCTTGTTTTTTATGCTTTCGCACTTTTTTCTTATCACCCCACTTCTTGGCTATTCGTTAAACTGATTTGTGGGTGTGGTGAGGGGTGTATTTATAGGCATTTTGAGGTTTGGGAAACTTTGCCCCTCCTGGTAGGAATGTATATCCCATACGTCACTAGCTCATGGACTCTTGCTAATATGAAAGAAATGAATTTATCAGGTAAGTTCTTACATAAATTATGTTTTTTCCTATAATTTGAACGACTATTGTTATTATGGCTAGTCTGTCTAACATGTCTGACACTGAGGAGGAAACTCCTTGTTCTATGTGTTTAGATGCCACTGTGGAACCCCCTCTAACTTTTTGTCCCTCGTGTACTTAGAGGGCCTTACAATGTAAAGCACAGATTTTATTTAAAGAAAATGTGTCTAAAGATGATTCTCAGTCTGAGGAGAATCAGGGTATACCGCTAACTTCTCCCCAAGCGTCACAACCTCTAACGCCCACACAAGCGACACCTGGTTCTTTAACCGCGTCTAATTCCTTTACTTTGCAGGATATGGCTGCAGTTATGTCAACTACCCTTACTGAGGTATTATCTAAGTTGCCAGTATTACAGGGTAAACGCAGTAGGACAGAAGTCAATGTGAATACTGAGTCCTCTAATGCTTTATTGGCTATTTCCGATGTACCCTCACAGGGATCTGATTTGGGGGTCAGGGAACTTATGTCTGAGGGGGAACTTTCCGATTCGGGAAGTGCGTTACCTCAGACAGATTCTGACGTTATGTCCTTTAGATTTAAGCTTGAACACCTCCGCCTGTTACTTCGGGAGGTTTTAGCGACTCTGGATGACTGTGACCCTATTGTGGTACCACCAGAGAAATTGTGTAAGATGGACAAATACTTAGAGGTACCTGCTTACACTGATATTTTTCCGGTTCCTAAGAGAATTTCGGAAATTATTAAGAGGGAATGGGACAGACCGGGTATTCCGTTCTCACCCTCTCCTAATTTCAAGAAGATGTATCCCATATCTGACACTGTTCGGGACTCGTGGCAAACAGTGCCTAAGGTGGAAGGAGCTATATCTACCCTGGCGAAGCGTACAACTATTCCTATTGAGGACAGTTGTGCTTTTAAAGACCCTATGGATAAGAAATTGGAGGGTCTTCTAAAGAAATTGTTTATTCCTCAGGGTTTCCTCTTACAACCAACGGCCTGCATTGTTCCAGTTACCACTGCGACGGCCTTCTGATTTGATGCTTTAGAAGAGTCTCTTAAGACTGAGACTCCTTTAGAGGATATCTTAGATAGAATTAAGACTCTTAAGCTGGCTAATTCTTTTATTACAGATGCCGCCTTTCAGATTGCTAAATTGGCGGCTAAGAATGCCGGATTTGCTATTTTAGAGCGTTATGGTTAAAATCTTGTCAAATGTTGTTGATGTGTCATCTAAGTCAAAGCTTCTGGCTATTCCTTTCAAGGGGAAAACCCTATTCGGGCCTGGCTTGAAGGAGATCATTTCTGACATTACGGGAGGTAAGGGTCATCTCCTACCTCAGGATAGAACTGCTAAACTGAGGGGTAAACAAAATAATTTTCGTTCCTTTCGGAACTTTAAAGGAGTCCCCTCTTCTTCCTCATCTTCCGCCAAGCAGGAAGGGAATTTTGCCCAAACCAAAGCCGTCTGGAGACCCAACCAGAAGCCCGCTGCTGCTACCAAAACAGCATGAAGGGGCGGCCCCCGATCCGGGACCGGATCTCGTAGGGGGCAGACTCTCTCTCTCTTTGCCCAGGCTTGGGTAAGAGATGTTCAGGATCCTTAGACACTGGAGATCGTGTCCCAAGGGTATCAGCTGGAATTCAAAAGTTCTCTCCCAAGGGCGAGGTTTCTTCTTTCACGATTGTCTGCAGACCAGACAAATAGAGAGGCATTCTTACGTTGTGTAAAAGATCTCTCTACTATGGGAGTAATTCGTCCTGTTCCAATACTGGATCAGGGGCAGGGGTTTTACTCAAATCTTTTCGTGGTCCCCAAAAAAGAGGGCACGTTTCGACCTATTTTAGATCTAAAAAGTCTAAACAAGTTTCTCAGAGTCCCATCCTTCAAGATGGAGACTCTTCGAACAATTCTGCCATTGATCCAGGAGGGTCAATATAGGACTACCGTGGACTTGAAGGATGCATACCTTCATATTCCTATCCACAGGGATCATCACCAGTTCCTAAGGTTTGCCTTCCTGGACAAACATTTTCAGTTTGTGGCTCTTCCCTTTTGGTTGGCCACAGCACCCAGGATCTTCACGAAGGTTCTAGGGTCCCTTCTAGCCTTTCTCAGGCTGCGGGGTATTGCAGTGGCGCCTTATTTGGATGATATTCTGATCCAGGCGTCGTCCTACCATCTGACAAAGTCTCATACAGACATGGTTCTGTCCTTTCTGAGGACTCACGGGTGGAAGGTGAATCTAGAAAAGAGTTAATTAATTCCACAGGCCAAGGTTCCCTTCCTGGGAACTCTAATAGATTCCATATCCATGAAAATTTTCTTGACAGAGGTCAGAAAGTTAAAGATTCTGAACACATGCCGAGCCCTTCAGTCCAATCCTCGGCCATCAGTGGCCCAGTGCATGGAGGTAATTGGATTGATGGTGGCGGCAATGGACATCATTCCGTTTGCTCGTTTTCATTTCAGACCACTACAGCTGAGCATGCTCAGACAGTGGACTGGAGATTATGCTAATTTGTCTCCTCAGATAGCTCTGGATCAGGAGACAAGAGACTCTCTTCTTTGGTGGTTGTCTCAGGATCATCTGTCCCAAGGGACGTGCTTCCGCAGACCCTCATCAGTGATAGTGACGACGGACGCCAGCCTTCTAGGTTGGGGTGCAGTCTGGAATTCCCTGAAGGCTCAGGGTGTGTGGACTCAGTCGGAATCAATTCTTCCAATCAATATTCTGGAATTGAGGGCAATATTCAATGCGCTTCAGGCGTGGCCACTTCCAAATTCATTCGCTTTCAGTCGGACAACATCACGACTGTGGCTTACATCAATCATCAGGGAGGAACAAGGAGTTCCTTAGGAATGACAGAAGTGTCCAAGATAATTCGGTGGGCAGAGGCCCACTCTTGTTATCTGTCAGCAATCTACATCCCAGGAGTGGACAACTGGGAAGCGGACTTTTTATTAAGCAGACAGACGTTTCATCCGGGGGAGTGGGAACTCCATCCGGTGGTCTTTGCCACTCTGATCCTCAGATGGGGCAGACCGGAGTTGGATCTGATGGCATCTCGTCAGAATGCCAAACTTCCAAGATACGGATCCAGGTCAAGGGATCCTCAGGCCGAACTGATAGATGCCTTGGCAGTGCCTTGGTCGTTCAACCTAGCTTATGTGTTTCCACCGTTTGCTCTCTTGCCCCGGGGGAATGCTCGGATCAAACAGGAGAGGGCTTCAGTAATTCTAATCGCGCCTGCGTGGCCTCGCAGGACTTGGTATGCCGATCTAGTGGACATGTCCTCTCTGCCACCGTGGAAGCTTCCATTGAGGCAGGACCTTCTCATTCAGGGACCTTTCCAACATCCAAATCTAGTTTCTCTGCAACTGACTGCCTGGAGATTGAACGCTTGATTTTATCTAAGCGGGGTTCTCCGATTCGGTCATTGATACTTTGATTCAGGCAAGTAAGCCTGTCACCAGAAAGATCTATCATAAGATATGGCGTAAATATCTTGGTTGGTGCGAATCCAAGGGCTACTCATGGAGTAGAGTTAAGATTCCTAGAATTTTGTCCTTTCTCCAAGAAGGATTGGAGAAAGGGTTATCAGCGAGTTCCTTAAAGGGACAGATCTCTGCTTTGTCAATTTTGCTACACAAACGTTTGGCAGATGTTCCAGACGTTCAGTCTTTTTGTCAGGCTCTTACCAGAATTAAACCTGTGTTTATACCAATTGCTCCACCCTGGAGTGTGAATTTAGTTCTTAATGTTCTTCAAGGGGTTCCGTTTGAACACATGCATTCCATAGATATTTAGTTGTTATCTTGGAAAGTTTTATTTTTGGTTGCTATTTCTTCTGCTCGTAGAGTTTTGCAGCTTTCAGCGCTACAATGTGATTCGCCTTATCTTATCTTCCATTCTGATAAGGTGGTTTTACGTACCAAACCTGGTTTCCTTCCTAAGGTTGTTTCTAATAAGAATATTAATCAGGAAATTGTGGTTCTTTCATTATGTCCTAACCCTTCTTCTAAGAAGGAGCGTATGTTGCATAACTTGGACGTGGTCCGTGCCCTGAAGTTTTACTTGCAGGCGACTAAGGATTTCCGTCAATCATCTTCATTATTCATTGTCTTTTTTGGAAAGCGTAGGGGTCAGAAAGCTACGGCTACCTCTCTTTCTTTTTGGCTGAAGAGTATCATCCGTCTGGCGTATAAGACTGCTGGACAGCAGCCTCCTGAAAGAATTACGGCTCATTCTAGTAGGGCTGTAGCTTCCTAATGGGCATTTAAAAACGATGCTTCTGTTGAACAGATTTGCAAGGCTGCAACTTGGTCATCTCTTCACACTTTTTCCAAATTTTCCAAATTTGATACTTTTGCTTCTTCTGAGGCTGGTTTTGGGAGAAAGGTTCTTCAAGCAGTGGTGCCTTCCGTTTAGGTCCCTGTCTTGTCCGTGGACTCGTCATATCTTGTAGAAGAAAAGGAAATTTATGCTTACCTGATACATTTATTTATTCTACGATATGACGAGTCCACGGCCCTCCCTGTCATTTTTAAGACAAGTATATATTATATTTTTGTTAAACTTCAGTCACCTCTGCACCTTTGGCTTTTCCTTTCTCTTCCTAACTTCGGTCGAATGACTGGAGGTGGAGGGAAGGGAGGAGCTATATATATACAGCTCTGCTGTGGTGCTCTTTGCCACTTCCTTTTAGCAGGAGGTTAATATCCCACAAGTAAGGATGAAATCCGTGGACTCGTCATATCATAGAAGAAATAAATTTATCAGGTAAGCATAAATTTCCTTTTTTTGTTGGCTATTGAGTTTCTGAGATTTCTGCTTTGCAATGTGACCCCCCCTTATCTTGTTTTCCATGCTGATAAGGCGATTTTATTTACTAAATTAGGGTTCCTCCTTAAGATGGTGTCGGATTGTAACATTAATCAAGAAATTGTTGTTCCTTCCTTGTATCCTAATCCTTCTTCAGGAACGCTTGCTTCACAATCTGGATGTGGTTCGTGCCTTGAAGTTCTATCTTCAGGCTACTAAGGAATTCAGTCAATCTTCCTCTTTGTCATCTATACAGGGAAGCGTAACGGGCAGAAGGCAAGTAAGACTTCCCTATCTTTCTGATTGAGGAGTGTCATCCGCTTAGCTTATGAGACAGCGGGGAGACAGCCTCCTGAGAGGATAACAGCTCATTCCATTAGAGCATTGGCTTCCTCCTGGGCCTTTAAGAACGAGGCCTCTATGGATCAGTTTTGTACGGTGGCTACCTGGTCCTCCTTACATACTTTTTGAAAATGTTACAAGTTTGATGTGTTTGCTTCGGCTGAAGCAGCTTTCGGGAGTTTTGCAGTCTGTGTTGTCCTTAGAATAGGGTACACCTCCCTTTTTTGTTCCCTCCCGTTATTGCTTCAGTGTTCTCTGGAGCTTGGTTATAGTTTTCCCAACAGTAAGGAATGAAGTTGTGGACTCTCCCTGCCTTATAGAAGGAAAACATAATTTATGCTTACCAGATAAATTCCTTTCCTTCCTGGCAGGGAGAGTCCACGACCCAGTCTGTCATTTATTTTATTTTTTGGTTGGCGGCTCCCTTTTTATATTATTTCTTCTGGCACCTTTATACCCTGATGTTTCTCCTTCTTTTCCTTGTTCCCTTGGCAGAATGACTGGGGGATAGGGGAAGTGGGAGGGATATTTAAGCCTTTGGCTGGGGTGTCTTTGCCTCCTCCTAGTGGCCAGGTGTTGTATTTCCCAACAGTAAGGAATAAAGTTGTGTATTCTCCCTGCCAGGAAGGAAAGGAATTTATCTGGTAAGCATAAATTATGTTTTTACTAATGGGGGTTTATAGCACATCTTACTATTTTACTAATGGGGGTTTATAGTGTATTGTCTTCCTCTGTTTATTTGTTGTTTATTTTCTAAATATGGCAATTAAAGGGTCATAAGTCGTGTTTTAGATGCATGCAAATAAAAAACAACAACTTTTTAATGTGCTGCTGTTATCTAATTTCCTCTATTCTCTTGGTATCCTTTGTTGAAGAGTAAACCTAGGTAGTTTCATGAGGATAGTGTTTTAAAGGTATAATGTACTTTAATGTGTTCCGAATGATTCATTTTACCTACTGCAGTGTATTAAATTATTTACAAATAGTTAATTCACCTTTTATTTTGAAATAGTGACTTTTGCCTGTTGTAGCCCAATCCATTATGAAAATGTCAGTACTTAAGTATTGGCTATATTAAAGATATGTAAAAAAAAGAATCTGCAAAATAATTTACACTCCTAGTGTGGGTTAGGAAATATTTGTACTAAAATTTTCATTTTTAGTTGCTCTTGCTTTTGCGTAATCATATGGGAGTGGGGAAAGCAATTTCACAGCACACTTTCCCGTTAAGCACTCTGTATCAGCAGTTTGCAACAATGTATAGCATTGCTATAAGTTCCAGAGAGTGCTGTCATAGATTGCAATAGGCATGTATACACTCCTTAGCTCCAAACAGCCTATGTAGATTTTCTCTACCACAAAGGACAGCAATAGAACAAAATACATTTTAAAATCTAATTAAATTAGAAGCTTTTTGTTAAATTGCATACTTTTTCTGAATGAAGAAAATTTTACCCTCTAAGTGCAAATGATGACACGTGGCCGTTATACACATAAGTTATGTACTATGGATGATGACCACGTGTTTTCATCCAGGGTGGGACTGCTATTGGAGCTCATCAGGATGTTACCAAGTCCAGAAAACTGAGAAGTGCCAGGAGGGCTTAAGGTAGCTCCCTTAAGCCCTAGAAATCTCCAAAACCCACCATTTGAAAGCTTATCACCTGCTCTTTCAGGTGATCAATGTGGCTATAGTGATCACCTAGCATGAATAAATATCTATTTATTTCATGTAATTGGCAAGAGTCCATGAGCTAGTGATGTATGGGATATACAATCCTACCAGGAGGGGCAAAGTTTCCCAAACCTCAAAATGCCTATAAATACACCACACCCACAATTCAGTTTTACAAACTTTGTCTCCTATGGAGGTTGTGAAGTAAGTTTGTGCTTGATTTTTATGATTTCTTCTGTGATAAGCGCTTCTAAGCATTCTGAAGCCCAATTCCTCTGAGTACAGTGTTTGTCAGAGGGATGTGAAGAGAGTATCGCCTGTTTGATTTTATGGTTTTCCTCACGGGAAATATTTTCAAGGGTTGTCTGTTATTGGTCGTAGGGATTCATCTCCTACCTTCCTTTTCAGATCAATGATATACTCTTATATACCATTACCTCTGCTGATAGCTTTCAGTACTGGTTTGGCTACCTGCTATATGTGGATGGGTGTCTTTCGGTAAGTATGTATCATTATTTGAAAACACTCTCAGCTATGGTTTATGTATCAATATAAAGTTTTAAATATATATACTTTACTTATATTTGCCATGAGTCAGGTCTATGTGTATTTCCCTTTGCAGTCCAGCAGTTTCATTATGGGAATCATGTTTAGGAAGTTTGTCTCACCTGGGGTATAGTCATTTTTTTTCTTTTTCAATTTGACTTGTTTTTTTTCTTGGAAAACATGCAAGCAAATTAGGCTCGGGAGAGCGCAAAATGCTGTTATTTATTGCGTCATTTTTGGGCACGAATGTGCATATGTCATGAAGCAAGTTCGTCATTTCCTGCGTCGTAGTTGGCGCTAGGTTATTTGGCGCGAAATTGTGTTATGACGCAAGTTGCGTCATTTCTGGATGTTTGTTGGCGCCAAAAAATTTCTGAACTTCCTTTTGCGTTGTGCGTCATACTTGGCGCCAAAAAATTTAGTTTTATATTACCTCACTTCCTATATGCTCCTTGCCTTCTTTATGCTCAGAGGGCTATGCTATTTGCTTTTTTTTTGCAAATTTTAGCATTTGCATTTTTTTCCATTCCTGAAACTGCTATATGTGGAAATAAGATATTTCTGTTTATTGTTATTTTTCTTTTTCTACATTTTACAAGATGTCTCAATCTGATCCTGTCTCAGAAGCTGCTGTAGGAACCATGCTGACTGAACACAGTTCTACCAAAGCTAAGTGTATCTGTTGTAAGCTAGTGGAGATTATATCTCCAGCTGTAGTATGTAACAGTTGTCATGATAAGCTTTTGAATGCAGAAAAGGTTTCTATTAGTGCTAGTACAGTATCTGTTGTTCTTTCAACATCTAAAGTACATGATATCCCTGTTGATATGAAAAATTATATTGCTGATGCGATACAGAAGGCTATGGCTGCTATATCGCCTTCAAATAAAGGTCTATAAAACTTCTCATATTGATGAAATTTGTAATGACTGACAACATACTGATATATCCTCTGATGAGGATCTCTCTGATTCAGAAAATCCTACTTCAGACATTGACACTGATAAATCATCTTATCTTTTTAAGATTGAGTATATTCGTTCTTTGTTAAAAGAAGTGTTAATAACTTTGGATATTGAGGAGTCTTGTCCTCTTGATAATAAATCCAGTAAACGTTTAAATTCTGTTTATAAACCTCCTGTGACTACTCCTAAGGATTCTCCTGTTCCTGATGCCATTTCTGATGTAATTGCTAAGGAATGGTCTAAGCCTGGTACTTCTTTTGTTCCTTCTTCAAGGTTTAAAAAGTTGTATCCTTTGCCAGTGGCTAAATTAGAGTTTTGGGGAAAAGTCCCTAAGATTGATGGGGCTATTTCTACTCTTTCTAAACGTACTACTATTCCTATGGAAGATAGTACCTCTTTTAAGGATCATTTAGATAGGAAGATTGAATCTTATCTAAGGAAAGCTTATTTGCATTCAGGCTATATCCTCAGAGCTGCCATTTCTATGGCTGATGTTGCGGCTGCATCAACTTTTTGGTTGGATAGCTTAGCACAACGGGAAAAAGACTTTGATTTGCATAGCATTGTTCGTTTGCTTCAACATGCTAATCATTTTATCTGTGATGCTATTTTTGATATTATCAAGATAAATCTTAAATCTATGTCTTTAGCTATTTTAGCTAGAAGAGCTTTATGGCTCAAATCATGGAATGCTGACATGGTATCTAAATCTAGGTTACTATGTCTTTCATTTCAGGGTAATAATTTGTTTGGCTCCCAGTTGTATTCAATTATTTACCCTATTACTGGGGGGAAGCCTCAAGATAAAAGTCTAAAGGCAAATCTAGAGCTTCTAATCAGTTTTGTTCCTTTTGTCAGAATAGAGAACAGAAAACCGCTCCTTCCCCTAAAGACTCTGGCTGCAATTGGAAGCCTTCCTCAAGTTGGAATAAATCCAAGCCTTACAAGAAACCAAAGCCAGCCCCCAAGACTGCATGAAGGTGCGGCCCTCGATCCAGTTCTGCTGGTGGGGGGCAGATTGAAATTATTTCAAGACGTTTGGGCAGGTTTCATTCAGAATCATTAGATTCAGAATATTGTCTCCCAGGGGTATCGAATAGGTTTCAGAATAAGACCTCCTGTGAAAAGATTTTTTTCTCTCTCACGTTCCATCAAATCCTGTGAAAGCTCAGGCTTTTCTGAAATGTGTTTCAGATCTAGAGCTTTCAGGAGTGATTGTACCAGTTCCAATTCTGGAACAGGGTCTGGGTTTTTATTCAAATCTATTCATTATCCAGAAGAAGGAACATTCTTTCACACCAGTTCTGGATCTGAAGTTTTTGAATCATTTTGTAAGAGTCCCAACTTTCAAGATGGTGACTATAAGGTCTATTCTGCCTTTTGTTCAGCAAGGTCATTACATGTCCCCAATATACTTACAGGATGCGTATCTTCATATTCCAATTCATCCAGACCACTATCGGTTTCTGAGATTCTCTTTTCTAGACAAGCATTACCAGTTTTTTGCTCTTCCATTTGCTCTTCCATCCAGCTCCAAGAATCTTTTCGAAGGTTCTCGGTGCCCTTCTATCTGTAATCAGAGAGCAGGGTATTGCGGTGTTTCCTTATTTGGACGATATCTTGGTACTGACTCAATCTTTTCATTTAGCAGAATCTCACACGTTTCAACTTGTGTTGTTTCTTCAAATACATGGTTGGAGGATCAATTTACCAAAGAGTTCCTTGATTCCTCAGACAAGGGTCAACTTTTTAGGTTTCCATATAGATTCAGTGTCCATGACTTTGTCTTTAACAGACAAGAGACGAATGAAATTGGTTTCTGCCTGTTGAAACCTTCATTCTCGATCGTTCCCTTCAGTGGCATGTGCATGGAAGTTTTGGGTCTCATGACTGCAGCATCGGACGCGATCCCCTTTGCTCATTTTCATATGAGACCTCTGCAGCTTTGCATGCTGAATCAATGGTGCAGAGATTATACTCGGATATCACAGTTGATATACTTAAATCCCAACATTCAACTCTCTCTGTCCTGGTGGTTAGTCCTTCATCAAATTTATTCAAGGGGCCTCCCTTGTTCGTCCTGATTTCAACAGATGCAAGTCTCACAGGTTGGGGAGCTGTCTTGGGGTCTCTGACAGCACAAGGAGTTTGGAATCCTCAAGAGGCGAGGTTACCAATCAATATTTTAGAACTCTGTGCTATTTTCAGGGCTCTTCACGCTTGGCCACTATTAAAGAGAGAATTATTCATTCGTTTTCAGACAGACAATATCACAACTGTGGCATATGTCAATCATCAAGAGGGGACTCGCAGTCCTTTAGCGATGAAAGAAGTATCTCGGATACTTTCTTGGGCGGAATCCAACTCCTGTCTAATTTCTGCAATACACATTCCAGGTGTAGACAATTGGGAAGTGGATTATCTCAGTCGTAAGTCTTTACATCCAGGGGAGTGGTCTCTCCATCCAGATGTATTTTGTCAGATTGTACAGATGTGGGGTCTCCCCGAAATAGATCTGATGGCTTCCCAGGTACCTTTCCAGGTCCAGGGATCCTCAGGCAGAGATGGTGGATGCGTTAGCAGTTCCTTGGTTTTCCCAACCTGCTTATATTTTTCCGCCTCTAGTTCTTCTTCCAAGGGTGATCTCCAAGATCATAATGGAACAATCGCATGTGTTTCTGATAGCGCCAGCATGGCCTCTCAGGTTTTGGTATGCGGATCTTGTCCAGATGTCCAGTTGCCAACCTTGGCCCCTTCCTTTAAGGCCAGACCTTCTGTCTCAAGGGCCATTTTTCCATCAGGATCTTAAATGACTAAATTTGAAGGTATGGAAATTGAATGCTTAGTGCTTAGTCATAGAGGTTTCTCTGACTCAGTGATTAATATTATGCTGCAGGCTCGTAAGTCTGTTTTAAGAAAGATTTATTATATTTCATGGTGTTTTTCTCATAAATTCTCTTGGCATTCTTTTAGAATTCCTAGAATTTTACAGTTTCTTCAGGATAGTTTGGATAAAGGTTTGTCAGCAAGTACTTTGAAGGGACAAATCTCTGCTCTTTCTGTTTTATTTCACAGAAAGATTGCTAAACTTCCTGATATATTCACTGTTTTGTTCAGGCTTTGGTTCGTATCAAGCCTGTTATTAAATCAATCTCTCCTCCTTGGAGTCTTAATTTGGTTTTGAAGGCTTTGCAGACTCCTCCTTTTGAGTCTATGCATTCTTTGGATATTAAACTACTTTCTTGGAAAGTGTTGTTCCTTTTGGCTATCTCTTCAGCTACAAGAGTTTCTGAATCGTCTGCTCTCTCTTGTGAGTCTCATTTTCTGATTTTCCATCAGGATAAGTCTGTTTTGCGGACTTCGTTTAAATTTCTTCCTAAGGTTGTGAATTCTAACAACATTAGTAGGGAAATTGTTGTTCCTTCCTTGTGTCCTAATCCCAAGAATACTCTTGAAAGATCTCTACATTCTTTGGATGTTGCAAGAGCTTTGAAATATTATGTCGAAGCTACTAAAGATTTCAGGAAGACTTCTGGTATATTTGTTGTTTTTTCTGGTCCTAGGAAAGGTCAGAAAGCCTATGCCATTTCTTTGGCATCTTGGTTAAAGCTTTTGATTCACAAGGCTTATTTAGAGGCGGGACAGTCTCCGCCTCAGACAATTACAGCTCATTCTACTAGATCAGTCGCCACTTCTTGGGCTTTTAAGAATGAAGCTTCGGTTGATCAGATTTGCAAAGCAGCAACTTGGTCTTCTTTGCATACATGTAGTAAATTTTACCATTTTGATGTATTTGCTTCTTCTGAAGCAGTCCTTGATAGAAAAGTTCTTCAGGCAGCTGTTTCAGTTTGATTCTTCTGCTTATGATTTAAGTTTTTTTCTTGAAATTTATTTGAAATTTATAAGAGACTTATTTTTTTGTGTACTGTATTTAATTTTTTCAGCGGAAGTAGCTGTTTTTATTTTATCCCTCCCTTTCTAGTGACTCTTCTGTGGTCTCCCACATCTTGGGTATTTCTATTCCATATGTCACTAGCTCATGGACTCTTGCCAATTACATGAAAGAAAACATAATTTATGTAAGAACTTACCTGATAAATTAATTTCTTTCATATTGGCAAGAGTCCATGAGGCCCACCCTTTTTATGGTGGTTATAACTTTTGTATAAAAAGCACAATTTTATTTCCAGTTCCTCTTTTTGTATGCTTTTTTACTCCTTATTTTTTCACCCCACTACTTGGCTATTCGTTAAACTGAATTGTGGGTGTGGTGAGGGGTGTATTTATAGGCATTTTGAGGTTTGGGAAACTTTGCCCCTCCTGGTAGGATTGTATATCCCATACGTCACTAGCTCATGGACTCTTACCAATATAAAAAAATAAATTAATTTATCAGGTAAGTTCTTACATAAATTATGGTTTATTTGCATAGAGGCTCATGTTAGCCACTATATGCAGATCAAAGTTACGTAACTATACAGAAAGGCCTTTAATTATACGAGTATAACCTCTATTTTACAATAGAACTTTGGGGTAAGACGCACACACACCTTTTGGTTTATTAAAATTTGAATTAAAAAAAATTGAATATTTTCACAATTATTGATGCAGGTTTCTTACACGTCTTATATATATATATATATATATATATATATATATATATATATATATATAAATGTAAGCTTTTTAATAGCTGATGTACAGCTATTTTGTGTCACCCTGTGCTACATACAATGCATCTCTGCAGATAACTTTTTTTATTGCATAAATATTAGGCTGATCTATTTTATGTAATGTAAACTATAACAACTCTTTGTTATTGTATGCTACATTCTGATACACCAGAAGCAACTAGCTTAAAACTGTCTAATGGTTTTGTATAACTAATGTCACCTTTTGTAATTCTTTCAAGATCACAAACTCTGAGTGTCCTCTGTCATTTGGAGTCTCATTGCAGAACCTCAGTTTACAGGTATACAACTAAACTTACAGAAAATCATTTTTACTTTGATTTCTCTTAAATTGTTTTCCTATTTTCAGCTTAATCTTTGCCTTTTATAAATATTGCTCTTCACTTTGCTATGTTCTGACTTTTTCTTACCATTTTATTCCAATCCATACAAACCCTTTGGATTTAAATTCAATAGGCTGTCTGAGAAACAGCAGCAATAATTCTGAAACATAAATATTTTTTGCACCCACATTGGGTGAACTCTCAAAAATTTACATATAAAAGACAACTTGAAAATGATTGTACTTTGACAAGACTGTGCAAGAGACCCAGATATGCAGGACAAAATGGTCTTTAAAGCTGTTAAAGGTCATAATTTTTTTTTTTTTAAATTCATTTTAAAAGGGTGAGAAATGTATTTTCTGCTGGTAAGAGGGCTCTGCAAGCATATCTGAAAACCATTATTAACAACAGATTTTCCTATGGATTTGATTTAACATAGTTTATTGCACCAAGTAAGGCTCCTGGATATGATATGGATCTTTTTGCTTATGGATGTTTACATTGAAGTTTAACCCTCTCCCGTACACTTAAACCATTCATATGGATACACCACACAGGGTTATAGCGGAATTTAACACAAACTCCTACAGTGACTTTGCATGCTTTGTCTGTTTCAGCATTATTGCTTTGACACTACATGACTGGCTAACTTCTACATGATTTTCTTGCTATCTGCTACGTATGCTGCTCTGCATGTTATCAACTGTTACTAACGTGTACTGCTACTAACTGCTACTTGTGAATTGTCTATTAAATCTACTACTAAGTTTCCATTTATGGATGTACATCTGTAGCCGTTTGGTAGAACTGTTTGTTAGAACTTGGCACTTTACAGTATAGTAATCAATAATAGATATATTTTTATAGCCGGCTTAGTCTCTGTTTGAGCTGTATGAGGGGCCCATGTGTTGTCTTCTTTATGTGTGTTTCTGTGTCTTGTTTGTATTTGTATAGGTATTTATTATAAATGTATTTATTATGATTTCATTTATAAATCTTTTGGTAATATAAGTATTTGTTGTTTTGTCATTTATTTAAGGAAGGTGCAGGTATACCTTATTTTGATGGCATTACACTGTCTGCCAGACTAACCATTTATGCATAAGTAGTTTAGACCAATAGTATTATAGCTGTGATGCGCCTTTATGAGGAGTTAAAGTGCCTCCTGTCCCATAGCCGCAGCCGCTGGCAACAGGATAAGAGTATAAACCGGTAACTATAGGGATATTAAGGCATATTTTATACCATGCAGTGTCCCAGTAGATGCCCATGTTGGCATCTCTGGAAGAAAAAAATAGTAACTAAAATATACAGCAGCTATAAATAACACAATATGGTAAAATTAATTGAGGTCTTGGGACTTCATTAACAGCATATTATTATATGAATGATATACCAGGAATAGCTATTTACTGTAATTTTAATCTATGTGCAACATATATAACTATCTAATTTACCAAACATTGCCTGCCAAAAATATAATCCTACAACATATAGGCCCCGATTAAAAGTAGAGCAGTATTTAGCGCTCACTCTTAAACGCAAATACCGCTGAAAGTAAATGTGTAGCGCACGGGATAGGGCGTGCATTACAAGTTGAAAACAAAAAGTTAGCATGCAAGAGAAACCAGACTGTAGGACTTCAGAAATCGAGACCACGCTATCTTCTCCCAATAGGCTTCATTGGAGAGAAAACACCTATTACTCGTGCCTACAACGCTAATCCGCTAAGTGTGTAATAAATATTTTACATTCCTATGTTCTTCCTACACACACACACACACACACACACACACACACACACACACACACACACACACACACACACATACATATATAAAACACAGGAATGGACCACACTCACAGACTGGACTGGGTACACATCCTAAGCCACAGCAAACTCCACAGCCCTGAAGACTGACAGACAGCTGCAAAGTTCCCAGCAACCCACGCAGTTAACCCCAGAGAAACCTGGGTGACAGGTCCGCAGGGAAGCATTGCAAACATTATCAACACAGCACACAGAAAACCCGGCACTCGCCAGCAGATTTACAGCAATGTTTAAAAGCAAAACTGGGGGAAGTCAGTTACATTTGGCGCCAAATGATCAAGCCCAGGACCACAACAAGGTCCCCCCTTCCTGGGACCCTAAACCAGCACCCACACAATGCATACTTCCAAACAAACCAACTGGGAACCTCCCAGCGTGACGCAGGCTTTTGTAACCTCCCCTATGTAATACTGTGTCTTATGTGTTTAATTGGTTCTCTCTTTTGTAAAAATGCCTAATATCTTCTTATTCCTTTTTGCTGCCTTTTGTCTCTATAACAAACTACATTACTCAATTACTCCTTCTCCCTCTCCACCTGCACTGTTTATTAGCCCATCTCTCTTAAACTCACATTACTTTTGTACTCATGAACTTTACCTATTCCTAAACACTCTCTCTCCACCCTGCACCTTGTCTCAAAAGCAGTCTCACTACTGCAAATCTGTATCTCATCTTATGTCACTCTCCCTCTTGCTTCTACTAACTGCTGGCGACATCTCCCCTAATCCCGGTCCCCAACAACTGCCTATCCGTGCACATCCATGTGTACCATCCCACAGACTCAAAAAACAAAACTCTGACAACCTTACTCACATTCCTCTTGCATCAAAAGCCACTTCCCCTTTCACTTGTGCACTTTGGAACTCTCGCTCTGTTTGCAACAAACTCGCTTCTATACATGACCTCTTCATCTCCCGCTCCCTCAACCTTCTGGCCCTAACAGAAACCTGGCTCTCTCCCCTAGACACAGCATCCACTGCTGCTCTGTCACATGGGGGTCTCCACTTCAGCCACACTCCTAGGTCTGGTAATAGACAAGGAGGTGGTGTAGGTATTTTACTTTCCTCTCGTTGCACCTTTCAACAAATACATCCCATCTCTTCCCTCACATTTTCTTCATTCGAAACCTACATGATTTGCTTATTCTCTCCTCTTTCTATACGTGTCACAGTCATATATCGTCCTCCTGGCTCCTCAACTCAATTTCTAGATCACTTGGCTGCATGGCTACCTTATTTCCTTTCCTCAGACACCCCTTCCCTCATTCTTGGTGACTTCAACATCCCTCTTGACAATCCCACTGCCTCCTCTGCAAAACAACTTCTGCAACTCACTTCCTCATTTGGTTTATCACAATGGACTGATTCTCCCACTCACAAAGATGGTCACTCCCTTGACCTGATCTTTAGCTATCGATGCACCCTCTCAAACTTCACAAACTCCCCCTTTCCTCTTTCTGACCACCATCTCCTTACTTGCAACATATCATCCCTCCCTACAACTCTCCCTCCTTCTGCTCCTCACACCAAACTTCACAGAAGCATTACGTCATTAGATCAACAACAGCTTTCTAATTCCATCAAACCTCTCCTCTCATTCTTCTCCTCCTTTTCATGCCCTGACCAATCTATCTGCCACTATAATTCCACCCTTACATCCGTCCTTGACAATCTCGCCCCTCTTACCATAGCTCGGAAATCAAACACTCATCCTCAGTCCTGGCATACTCCTCTGACACGATACCTACGCAGATGTTCCTGTACTGCTGAGCGGCACTGGAGAAAATCTAGGAGTTCAGCTGATTTTCAACACTACAAATGTATCTTGAACTCCTACTTCTCTGCCCTCAATTTCCATAAGCAACACTACTTCTCTACTCTTATCTCTAATCTTTCTTCAAACCCAAAACGTTTGTTCTCCACTTTCAATACTCTTCTCCGCCCTCCCCCACCTCCTAATACAACTTCTCTGTCAGCTCAAGACTTTGCCAACCACTTCAATAACAAAATCAACTCCATCAGAAATGAAATCAGCTCTCAACATAATTCCATTCCCTCACCCCCTCAAATGCTCTCAATCAACCACAACCCACATAACCTGAAACGTAGCTCATTCTCCCCTGTTACTGAGGAAGAAGTTTCGGCACTTATACTGCGCTCTCACCTCACTACCTGTCCCCTTGACTCTATCCCTTCACAGCTACTCCCCTCCCTCTCTGCCACCCTTACCCCTATACTCACACACACTTTCAACCTCTCCTTCAGCACCGGTATATTTCCCTCATCGCTGAAACATGCACTGGTCACACCTATCCTCAAAAAAACCTTCCCTTGATCCTACCTCCCCATCCAACTACCGCCCTATTTCCCTCCTCCCTCTTGCATCAAAGCTTCTTGAAAAACTAGCTTATGCACGCCTTTCCTATTTCCTTACAATAAACTCCCTCCTTGACCCATTGCAATCTGGATTTCGTCCCCATCACTCCACAGAAACAGCAATTGTTAAGGTTACCAACGACCTACTTACAGCAAAATCAAAAGGCCACTTCTCTCTGCTTATTCTCCTTGATCTGTCCGCAGCCTTTGACACTGTTGACCACCCTCTCTTGCTCCAAACCCTCCAATCCTTCGGCATATGTGACACAGCCCTCTCGTGGCTCTCTTCCTACCTGTCAAACCGTAGCTTTAGTGTAGCCTCCTCTGCCCCGTCACCACTTTCTGTCGGAGTACCGCAAGGCTCTGTCCTCGGTCCCTTTCTCTTCTCAATCTACACGTCATCACTAGGTTCCCTAATAAAGTCCCATGGTTTACCATATCATTTGTATGCCGACGACACCCACATCTACTTCTCTGCACCAGACCTTTTTCCTTCCTTGCTAACCCGTGTCACTAACTGTCTTTCTCACATCTCCAACTGGATGTCCTCTCACTTCCTCAAGCTAAATCTCTCCAAAACTGAGCTCCTTATTTTCCCCCCTTCTTCAAAACTCTCCACCCCCAATCTCTCTATAACTGTCGACAACTCCATCATTACCCCTACCCCGCATGCCCGATGTCTCTGGGTCACATTTGACTCAGATCTTTCTTTCACTCCTCACATTCAGTCTTTGGCTAAAGCCTGCCGCTTCCACCTTAAAAACATCTCTAAAATTAGACACTTCCTTACACAAGACACAACTAAGATTTTAATCCACTCTCTCATCCTCTCCCGCCTCGATTACTGCAACTCTGTCCTCTCTGGTCTCCCCACCTACCGCCTAGCTCCTTTACAATCCTTAATGAATGCCTCTGCCAGACTCATCTTCCTTACAAGTCGCTACGAGTCCAGCTGTTTGTTGATCACCTTCTCAAGAGCTGACTACAACAGTGCAACTTTTGGCAGGGCCCTCTACCCATTTGATCCCTATAACTGTTTTTTTTTGTACTCCGCCTTTGTTAATAGCGCTGCGGAATCTGTTGGCGCTCTACAAATAACAGATAATAATAATAATAATAATAATAATAATAATATGTAAATACAAAACACAGGAATGGACCGCACTCACAGACTGGACTGGGTACACATCCTAAGCCACAGTAAACTCCACAGCCCTGAACACTGACAGCTGCAAAGTTCCCAGCAACCCAGTCAGTTAACCCCAGAGCAACCTGGGTGACAGGTCCGCAGAGAAGCATTACAAACATTATCAACACAACACATACATATATATACATATACATTTATATATACCAGGAAAGAACAAGGACTTATAAAATCAATAACCAAATGAGGTTTATTCAAGCTATCACAGGTGGAGCACTATTCAGTGTACATGGCAGGTGCAAAGGATCTGACGCGTTTCGCGCATGCTCAGATGCGCTTCATCAGAGATCTACTATATATGTATGCATATGATGTGTGTGTATGTGTGTGTGTATATATATATATATATATATATATATATGTATATATATATATACATACATACAAATACACACACACACATATATACACGTAAATATAAATACATACACATAGATTACTTGTGTGTGTGTGTTATGTGTGTGTGTATGTATATATATATATATATGTGTGTGTATATGTATATGTATATATATATATATATATATATATATATATATATATATATATAGCCCTTTCCATTTAAATGCTGTCATATACAATTAACCCTTATAACTTTTTTTATTTTTTTATTACCATTTCTATGAATATTTTTTTTAGATAGTTTGTATATATGAGTGTAACCCTTTATTTCTCTTGTTAAGTGTATCCAATCCACGGATCATCCATTACTTGTGGGATATTCTCCTTCCTAACAGGAAGTTGCAAGAGGATCACCCACAGCAGAGCTGCTATATAGCTCCTCCCCACACTGCCATATCCAGTCATTCTCTTGCAACTCTCAACAAAGATGGATGTAGTAAGAGGAGTGTGGTGTATTATAGTTAGTTTTTAACTTCAATCAAAAGTTTGTTATTTTTAAATGGTACCGGAGTGTACTGTTTTATCAAAGGCAGCTTTAGAAGAAGAATCTGCCTGTGATTTCTATGATCTTAGCAGAAGTAACTAAGATCCATGGCTGTTCTCACATATTCTGAGGAGTGAGGTAACTTCAGAGAGGGAATGGCGTGCAGGTTCTCCTGCAATAAGGTATGTGCAGTAAACATATTTCTAGGGATGGAACTTGCTAGAAAAATGCTGCTGATACCGGATTAATGTAAGTTAAGCCTTAAATGCAGTGATAGCGACTGGTATCAGGCTTATTAACAGACATACATACTCTTATAAAAGTGTAATATAAAACATTTGCTGGCATGTTAATCGTTTTTATATATGTTTGGTGACAAAACTTATTGGGGCCTAGTTTTTTTCCACATGGCTGGCTTGATTTTTGCCTAGTAACAGGCTTTCCACTGTTGCAATATGAGTGGGAAGGGCCTATTTTAGTGCTTTTCTGTGCAGCTAAAAATACTGACAGACATTCAGCTTCCCTCTGCATAATACAGGACATCTCTGAAGGCTTCAAAGTCGTGTTTGAGGAGGGTAACAATCACAGTAGACTGTGGCAGTTGTTGTGACTGTGTTTAAAAAACGTTTTTGTCATTTATTATTCTGTTTTTGTTATTAAGGGGTTAATCATCCATTTGCAAGTGGGTGCAATGCTCTGCTGACTTGTTACATACACTGTAAACATTTTGTTAGTGTAACTGCCTTTTTTCACTGTTATTTAAAATTTTGTCAAAATTTGTTTCTCTTAAAGGCACAGTAACGTTTTTTTTATATTGCTTGTTAACTTGCTTTAAAGTGTTTTCCAAGCTTGCTAGTCTCATTGCTAGTCTGTACAAACATGTCTGAAACAGAGGATACTTGTTCATTATGTTTAAAAGCCATGGTGGAGCCCCATAGGAGAATGTGTACTAAATGTATTGATTTCACCTTAAACAGTAAAGATCAGTCTTTATCTATAAAAGAATTGTCACCAGAGGGGTCTGTCGAGGGGGAAGTTATGCCGACTAACTCTCCCCACGTGTCGGACCCTTCCCCTCCCGCTCAAGGGACGCACGCTAATATGGCGCCAAGTACATCAGGGACGCCCATAGCGATTACTTTGCAGGACATGGCTGCAATCATGAATAATACCCTGTCAGAGGTATTATCCAGATTGCCTGAATTGAGAGGCAAGCGCGATAGCTCTGGGGTTAGACGAGATACAGAGCGCGTAGATGCTGTAAGAGCCATGTCTGATACTGCGTCACAATATGCAGAACCTAAGGACGGAGAGCTTCAGTCTGTGGGTGACGTCTCTGAATCGGGGAGACCTGATTCAGAGATTTCTAATTTTAAATTTAAGCTTGAGAACCTCCGTGTATTGCTTGGGGAGGTATTAGCTGCTCTGAATGACTGTGACACAATTGCAGTGCCAGAGAAATTGTGTAGGCTGGATAAATACTATGCAGTGCCGGTGAGTACTGATGTTTTTCCAATACCTAAAAGGCTTACAGAAATTATTAGTAAGGAGTGGGATAGGCCCGGTGTGCCCTTTTCCCCACCTCCTATATTTAGAAAAGTGTTTCCAATAGATGCCACTACACGGGACTTATGGCAGACTATCCCTAAGGTGGAGGGAGCAGTTTCTACTTTAGCAAAGCGTACCACTATCCCGGTTGAGGACAGTTGTGCTTTTTCAGATCCAATGGATAAAAAATTAGAGGGTTACCTTAAGAAAATGTTTATTCAACAAGGTTTTATTTTACAGCCCCTTGCATGCATTGCGCCTGTCACTGCTGCGGCGGCATTCTGGTTTGAGGCCCTGGAAGAGGCCATCCATACAGCTCCATTGACTGAAATTGTTGACAAGCTTAGAACTCTTAAGCTAGCTAACTCATTTGTTTCTGATGCCATTGTTCATTTGACTAAACTAACGGCTAAGAATTCCGGATTCGCCATCCAGGCGCGTAGGGCGCTATGGCTCAAATCCTGGTCAGCTGATGTGACTTCAAAGTCTAAATTACTCAACATTCCTTTCAAGGGGCAGACCTTATTCTGGCCTGGTTTGAAAGAAATTATTGCTGACATTACTGGAGGTAAGCGTCATACCCTTCCTCAGGACAGGGCCAAATCAAAGGCCAAACAGTCTAATTTTCGTGCCTTTCGAAATTTCAAGGCAGGTGCAGCATCAACTTCCTCTGCTTCAAAACAAGAGGGAACTTTTGCTCAATCCAAGCAGGCCTGGAAACCTAACCAGTCCTGGAACAAGGGCAAGCAGGCCAGAAAGCCTGCTGCTGCCTCTATGACAGCATGAAGGAGCGGCCCCCTATCTGACAACGGATCTAGTAGGGGGCAGACTCTCTCTCTTCGCCCAGGCGTCGGCAAGAGATGTTCAGGATCCTTGGGCGTTGGAGATCATATCTCAGGGATATCTTCTGGACTTCAAAGCTTCTCCTCCAGAAGGGAGATTTCACCTTTCAAGATTATCTGCAAACCAGATAAAGAAAGAGGCATTCCTAAGCTGCGTACAAGATCTCCTTGTAATGGGAGTGATCCATCCAGTTCCGCGGACGGAACAAGGACAGGGGTTTTATTCAAATCTGTTTGTGGTTCCCAAAAAAGAGGGAACCTTCAGACCAATTTTGGATTTAAAGATCCTAAACAAATTCCTCAGAGTTCCGTCATTCAAGATGGAAACTATTCGAACCATTTTACCCATGATCCAAGAGGGTCAGTACATGACCACAGTGGACTTAAAGGATGCCTACCTTCACATTCCGATTCACAAGAATCATCATCAGTTCCTGAGGTTTGCCTTTCTAGACAGGCATTACCAATTTGTAGCTCTTCCATTCGGGTTGGCTAAAGCCCCAAGAATTTTTACAAAGGTTCTGGGCTCACTTCTGGCGGTCCTAAGACCGCGAGGCATAGCGGTGGCTCCTTACCTGGACGGTATCCTGATACAGGCGTCAAGCTTTCAAATTGCCAAATCTCATACAGAGATAGTTCTGGCATTCCTGAGGTTGCATGGGTGGAAAGTGAACGAAGAAAAGAGTTCTCTATCTCCTCTCATGAGGGTTTCCTTCCTAGGGACTCTAATAGATTCTGTAGAAATGAAAATTTACCTGACGGAGTCCAGGTTATCTAAACTTCTAAATGCTTGCCGTGTTCTTCACTCCATTCCGCGCCCCACGGTGGCTCAGTGCATGGAAGTAATCGGCTTAATGGTAGCGGCGATGGACATAGTGCCATTCTCTCGCCTGCATCTCAGACCGCTGCAATTATGCATGCTCAGTCAGTGGAATGGGGATTACACAGATTTGTCCCCTCTACTTAATCTGGATCAGGAAACCAGAGATTCTCTTCTCTGGTGGTTATCTCGGGCCCATCTGTCCAAGGGTATGACCTTTCGCAGACCAGATTGGACAATTGTAACAACAGATGCCAGCCTTCTAGGTTGGGGTGCAGTCTGGAACTCCCTGAAGGCTCAGGGTTCATGGACTCAGGAGGAGAAACTCCTCCCAATAAATATTCTGGAGTTAAGCGCAATATTCAATGCTCTTCTGGCTTGGCCTCAGCTAGCAACACTGAGGTTCATCAGATTTCAGTCGGACAACATCACGACTGTGGCTTACATCAACCATCAAGGGGGAACCAGGAGTTCCCTAGCGATGTCAGAAGTCTCCAAGATAATTCGCTGGGCAGAGACTCACTCTTGCCACCTGTCAGCGATCCATATCCCAGGTGTAGAGAACTGGGAGGCGGATTTTCTAAGTCGTCAGACTTTTCATCCGGGGGAATGGGAGCTCCATCCGGAGGTGTTTGCTCAATTGGTTCTCCGTTGGGGCAAACCAGAATTGGATCTCATGGCGTCTCGCCAGAACGCCAAGCTTCCTTGTTACGGATCCAAATCCAGGGACCCAGAAGCGGCACTGATAGATGCTCTAGCAGCGCCTTGGTTCTTCCACCTGGCTTATGTGTTTCCACCGTTTCCTCTGCTCCCTCGTCTGATTTGCCAAAATCAAACAGAAAAGAGCATCGGTGATATTGATAGCACCTGCGTGGCCACGCAGGACCTGGTATGCAGACCTAGTGGACATGTCATCCTTTCCACCATGGACTCTGCCTCTGAGACAAGACCTTCTAATACAAGGTCCTTTCAATCATCCGAATCTACTTTCTCTGAGACTGACTGCATGGAGATTGAACGCTTGATCCTATCAAAGCGTGGCTTCTCTGAGTCAATAATTGATACCTTAATACAGGCACGAAAGCCTGTCACCAGGAATATTTACCACAAGATATGGCGTAAATATCTTCATTGGTGTGAATCCAAGAATTACTCATGGAGTAGGGTTAGGATTCCTAGGATATTGTCCTTCCTCCAAGAGGGTTTGGAAAAAGGATTATCAGCTAGTTCTTTAAAGGGACAGATTTCTGCTGTGTCTATTCTTTTACACAAGCGTCTGGCAGAAGTTCCAGACGTTCAGGCATTTTGTCAGGCTTTAGTTAGAATTAAGCCTGTGTTTAAAGCTGTTGCTCCTCCATGGAGCTTAAACTTGGTTCTTAAAGTTCTTCAAGGGGTTCCGTTTGAACCCCTTCATTCTATTGATATCAAACTTCTTTCATGGAAAGTTCTTTTTCTGATGGCTATTTCCTCGGCTCGAAGAGTCTCGGAGTTATCTGCCTTACATTGTGATTCTCCTTATCTGATCTTTCATTCAGATAAAGTTGTTCTGCGTACAAAACCTGGGTTTTTACCTAAGGTGGTTTCTAACAAGAATATCAATCAAGAGATTGTTGTTCCATCATTACGTCCTAATCCTTCTTCAAAGAAGGAACGTCTTTTGCATAATCTAGACGTAGTCCGTGCCTTGAAGTTTTACTTACAGGCTACTAAAGATTTTCGCCAAACATCTAACCTGTTTGTTGTTTACTCTGGACAGAGGAGAGGTCAGAAGGCCTCGGCAACCTCTCTTTCTTTTTGGCTTCGGAGTATAATCCGTTTAGCCTATGAGACTGCTGGACAGCAGCCTCCTGAAAGGATCACAGCTCATTCTACTAGAGCTGTGGCTTCCACCTGGGCCTTTAAAAATGAGGCCTCTGTTGAACAGATTTGCAAGGCTGCAACTTGGTTTTCCCTTCATACTTTTTCCAAATTTTACAAATTTGATACTTTTGCTTCTTCGGAGGCTGTTTTTGGGAGAAAGGTTCTACAGGCAGTGGTTCCTTCCGTTTACGTTCCTGCCTAGTCCCTCCCATCATCCGTGTACTTTAGCTTTGGTATTGGTATCCCACAATTAATGGATGTTCCGTGGACTGGATACACTTAACAAGAGAAAACATAATTTATGCTTACCTGATAAATTTATTTCTCTTGTAGTGTATCCAGTCCACGGCCCGCCCTGTCCTTTTCAGGCAGGTCTAAATTTTAATTAAACTACAGTCACCACTGCACCCTATGGTTTCTCCTTTCTCGGCTTGTTTCAGTCGAATGACTGGATATTGCAGTGAGGGGAGGAGCTATATAACAGCTCTGCTGTGGGTGATCCTCTTGCAACTTCCTGTTGGGAAGGAGAATATCCCACAAGTAATGGATGATCCGTGGACTGGATACACTACAAGAGAAATAAATTTATCAGGTAAGCATAAATTATGTTTTTAATGAACTGAAACTGAAATGCATCCATCCCGAATTACCTAGCTCCTATAGACCGATCTCTGTCCTTAACATTGATTATAAGCTACTTGCAGCCATAATAGCTTCTCGACTGAAACCATACATGGGTGATTTAATTCATGAGAATCAATCTGGCTTTATGTCGGTCCGGAACCCCGTGAGAAACACGAGGAAACTATTAATCCTGATTGAATCGTTTTGGAATAAGTATAAGTCCTTCAGCGCACTTGAGGCTGAAGATAAGGCTATTCTAACGGTCGACGCGGAGAAAGCGTTTGACTGCGTTGGCTGGGATAATCTGTTTTCTGCTTTAGATCGGTTCGGATTCCCTGGATACTTTATTAATTATATTCGGCTAATCTATAGTACCCCTTCTTCGGCGGTCATCATAAATAACGCATCTACCCAACGCTTCGATCTATTTAGAGGGACCAGACAAGGATGCCCTCTTTCCCCTTTCCTGTTTAACCTGAGTGTAGAACCTCTCGCCATCCGATTAAGACAAGAATTGGATGGGATCTTAATGGCAGATGAAAAGCTAGTGCTGCTTCTATATGCGGATGATCTTTTATTATTCCTCTCCAATCTTAAGGTTACTTTACCTATTTTTCAAGCGATTATTCAAGAATTTGGGGAAATCTCCGGATTTAAGATAAACATCTCAAAATCAGAATTAATGTGGCTACATAGAAAATCCCCCCATTATTGTAACCATCCCTTTCTTGAGGTCTCCCAGATTACCTATCTTGGTCTCTGTCTATCTAGAAACCCAGAAGAGTGGTACAAGTTAAACTATAGGCCGGGCTTGGATTACTGTAAAAGAAAACTAGAGGAGTGGACTTCGTTGCCTATATCCTTAACGGCTCGCGTGACTTTGATTAAATCAGTCATTTTTCCAAAACTTCTTTACATTTTTCAGAATATCCCGTGTTTTTTACATAAAAAAGATATTATCATGTTTAACAGGGCATGTTCCAATTTTTTATGGAACGGAAAGAGATCACGCATAGTGCCCCACCGACTCATGAATTCCAAGTTGTCAGCAGGCCTTGCTCTCCCTAACATTCAAACGTATAATTTGGTCACTATAGCCAGATTTGCTTTAGACTGGTTAACTGGGAAAGACCAAATTTCCTCAGTTACTTGGGAAAATCAAATTGTGGCCCCTTTTAGTTTGAGGGCACTTTCACATTGCCCTCTTACCTCTCTTCCTTCTAATATATTCTATCTGACCACCTTTAAGAATGTCATAGTGGCTTGGCAGAGGCTATGCGTGGAAAATGATTGCTCCCCTTACATCTCGCAATATTTACCTATATGTGGTAATCCCGAGTTTGGGCCAGGTCTTAATAATCAGATATTTAAAATTTGGGCGTTAAAAGGTCTTCAAAATATGAGCCAATTACAGGACTCAGATGGTTTTCCATTATTGTTTGAAGATATTGCAATGCAATTTGACTTACATTCACGCAAATTTTACGCTTATCTCCAAGTTAGGCACTTTCTTCAAGAGCTGCGCTCAAAATATGGGAATAACTGGTCCCGGGGTGAGCTACAGGCCAAGATCTCCTTGTATGCGGCAGGAATCTATATAATCTCCCCACTATATCTTCTCATAAATCAGAAAGCGTCAAGGACGCAGGTGAGCGATATGGTTACAATGTGGGGCACGTACTTCCCGGATATAAACGAACAGACTATTACTGGGAGCTTTAAAATAGTACAACAAAGCTGGGTTCCGACTTCTTGGAGAGATCACAGATAAAAATTGGTCTTAAGAGATATCTTACTCCTGCTGCTCTCTCCAAGTGGTACAAGACAAGGGTTCTTTGCTCTAGATGTTCGTCATCAGGTGCAGATCTATTTCACTGCTTGTGGAGTTGCCCCAAAATACGCCAATACTGGGGGAAAATATCCTATTGGATGACTGTAGTCCTGAAATTGGATCATAAACTATCTCCAATGGAGATTTTTTTTTTGGTGAAATTTCAGGGAATAACCAAGAACTACAGTTTGATAAACACTGTAATCTTAACAGCTCGTAATCTTATTTTTTTTTTTTTTTTTTTTATAATCAAAGTTTTTTATTGAGGTAATATCAAGTATACAAAACATCAAACAGTATACATTCAGCGACTTGTTATAATACATAGTACATATGTTATTAATAAGACATTGGCTATAAATACGGAATACAACTTTTACATTCCGAGTTTACCTCTTTACTATTTCGTTTCCTATGTCATAACACAAAAAGAGACTTTCAGTAATTTTAAACAACCCGAGAAAGTTATACTTCCTATAGAATGATATATTAATTATAAAATAAGTGTATTTATTATTTGAAGATTGACAAATTATAGGGATTCATGACAAGTTGCTCCCGTTAGATACACGTGAACGGAGGGCAAAGTGCCTCGTTTTCTTTATAGACAGAAGGCTGGGAGCAACTTATAACAAAGCGATATCTATGGCGGGTTAATACCGCTTATTTGTCCACCTAAAATAAGGGGGGACAGTAGCTAAAGGTGAGGGTGGGGGACGGAGCCATAGGTCCTATTGGAGTTTACAGGTTTCCCAGGCTGTCATCATTATAGCTGAACTCTATACATATACTTAAGTAGAAACTTGCCCAAAGTCCCTAGACTTTTATGTATAATATGGAGCAGATTTCATTCTGGAGCAATTATTCTCACAGCAGGGTATCAGGATGTATGTAACATGAGATATAAGATAGATGATATGAAACATGGTATAAGATAAGATATAAGGGGCTTCCAGAGGAGCTCCTCTCCTGGGGATATGCCATCTACCGGCGACAAGGGAAAAGGGAGTAGGGGTATGACCCGCAGGCAACAAGTACCGACGGGAAAGGGAGGAGAGGAGCCCCGGGCGGGTTCCTTGGGAATAATGCTAATTCCGCTGGTCCGGCCGCAACCAGTAGAACATGCTTAGATTAGCATACAGAACCCTTCTAAGTAAACATACAGTATCCATACACACAGCAGCAACCTGACATCCAATTAGTGTGTCTATAGTGGACTTTCTGACTCAGGATGATTTGAAAGTATATACCGGATTTGCATCTAAACAGCTAGGATGTCCTTAGAAAAGATCTAGATCTAGATATAGTTTTCATGAGCAAGGGTCTACAACACTGGCATTTTTATAGAAATGAGAATCAATAGGCAGGTCGACTCGTGCTCACAACGAATATAGCAGCATACATCACTATGTTAAGGGTATCAGAATATATTATTAGGACCTATAGTTAGTAGAGTAGAGTGAAATAAGCAGTTATGAACACAGTGCTAGGTAATATCAAAGTACAAAGCATACATAAATAGAACTGTCAAGATATAGGTAAAAACTATACAGATTTCAAAGGCATAGCATGACCCTTTCCCGCAAAAAAAATTACTCTAAACAGACATACTTATTTTGATACTTATATACATGGTGAACATTACAGATAGCAGTAGTGTGACTCTTAATAATATCATAAATTGTCAGACCATATAAGCTGAGTTTGGAGCTACTAGGAGATATGGAGTTATCACAATATACATAACCAGTGATGTGGCAATATATGGCGTTATACACCAACAAGGCTATAATTATACTGAAACAGGACTGCATCTGTAATATTATTAGAAGGGAGTGCCAGGGGCACTAAAAGCAAACCCCCTATTTACTAGAATTATTGTTACCCCTTCTCTACCTATGATGGACTTAATATAGATGACTCTCTCAACTAAACAATTTTTAACTCCAAAAACAGCCATGTCTCATTGGCGTTCTATCAGAATACCTATACCAGTTTGTCAATTCCACATGTTTATGCATACATAAAACAAAAAGAACATATGCTAGCAACTGACTTCAGACCACAAGGTCCTCTACATAGGTATTGCAGTGTTTATCTCATTCCAGTTCAAGCTCAGCAAGGAAAGGTATTTGCATAATATAACATGCACACTTAGGTATAAACAACATGCATCAAGCAAAGGAGAATAATAAGGAGAAGAGGTGTTTGTTATTAGAGTATGTTACAGAACATGAAACATGAATTAAGCTAGGGTATTGTCATCCTGGTTTGACTGGACACGTATGAGCTGTGGCACAGCCAACAACTGAATACTCTGAAGATAATTAGAGCCTCATGTAAGTTGAGAGAGAAAGCTAATTCAACTCAGGTGTAACCATTAAGTGTGCTATATACAAAATCAGACATACAGTCATCGTATAAGTGTACTCTTAGCTCTAGGTTAAATACCTTATCTTATGGTGTGAATTGCAAAAGTATAAGTGCAAAATAGTTACCAACTAAAGATCAACATATGTATAACAACCCATATATTAGGAATCAGTGCCCTTATACCATATATAGTTAACAAGTCAAAACATTAGGCATGAGAACAATTTAAGCAATACCGGACCTTGCCACTTTCAGGATATTTAATAATGTTTTATACCTTCCTAGTATATGCATAGCGAGAGGATTGGTATATAATTTGAGTCAGGCATTCTAGGTTCAAGATAATGTCTCATTTCACATGTTAGTCATTTATTTGCTCATAAGAGATAATTACAGATGCCATATTAGCAGAATTCCGGTCGAAACAACTTTATACATGGAAGAAATCAACCCTGCCGATAAGATAGCTAAGCTGATGATTAATTTGGGGAAATGCTTTAGCCGATTCCACTTCTGTGCGCAGATCTCAGCAAATGCATTACTGAGGGGGATTTCCTCGATTGCCGCCTCAGGTCAGCTGGCTGACCGCTAGGGAGTAATACCTCCGTCATCGCTTCTGGAACGGCTTCACCAGCTCCCTCCATGTGTTTAGCTGGAGCAGGTGGGGAGCGCAGGTAAGAAGGCAAGAGGGCCGGGGGATGGCGTCTGGTGGTCAACAGGCTATGTCTTGTAGGATCCAATACTCCAGCCGCACCACAAGGCTGGGTAATAGGCAGTGACCTCACTGAGTAGCAACTCTCTGATTCCTGTGGGATGCATGCTACAGCTCGGGCTGGCCTGTCTTCCTGAGTGTTTTGGAGAGAGCGTGGCGTGAACAGGGTTATCTCTATCTTGCTCCACTCAGAGGCGTCACATAAGGGCAGGGAAGCGGCGCCATCTTGATTGCGTAGCTCCAGAATGCAGGCCCGCAAGCCATTGAAGTGAGTATCAGCCTTATTACCCAGAGCTTCTAGAAGTAGGATGAGGGATGGTGAATCTACCTCCATGATGAGAGTGCGGCAGATAAACAATCGCTCGACTGGGCAGGAAGCTAGAGATTAGGCTAGCCCGTTATAGTTGTAGTGCCGAAGACTCTGTTTACTTAGTCACTGGTCAGTTTCTGTGTTGGCAGAATGTTTAGTGAAACTCCGAGGGTAAAAGCCTTATCCCGATATTATGTCAAACGTACAACATCAATTGTTTAAGTTTTTAAGATGCCTTGAATATACATTTTAGTGAACTGTCCTCAGGAGCTCTTCAAGAACGTGTCCTGCTGCTTTGGCGGTTGGCTCCGCCCCCCGTAATCTTATTTTTAAATCTTGGAAAGCTTCTTCCGCACCCACAATGACACAATTTAAAAGCGCTATGATTAGTCATTTCACAACTGAGCAATTTAATATTCCCTATCCACAAGATAAATTTCTGCCTGTATTTTTCAAAAAATGGGAAACATTTGTGAGATCTCTTCCCCTGGTACATCAAAAGAAACTGATTAAACCCTCCAGAGATGCTGAGTATGTCATGGTAAACATTCTAGCAGGCCACTTTCCTGGAGAGTGGGGGACGGACGCCGTGTGAGGTGATTAGGGGGGGCGGGGGAGAGGAGAGAGTTGGGTATATTAGTACCCTTTTTTTTTTTTTTTTTTTTTTCCTGTGTGTTGTTTTTGTTTTTGTTTTTGTTTTGGTTTGTTTGTGTGTTTGGGGGGTATTAATTGTAAAAAATAAGCAAAGGAGAAGAACGATTATAAATACGGCACAAGTGTATTATGTTATTTGGAACTGGTATTTACATGGCCAATCTTGGCTTGTGTTTCTATTTTTTGTATTTTATTATGTCATGTACTAATGTAAGGGGGACTTTTGACCCTTACCTTGACACTGAGTGTTATTTCTTAAATTTTGTATGGAATAATTTTACTGTGATGCACTATTTTATATCTGATTATTGTAATGTGTCTTCTTTGCTATAAATAAAAGTTAAAAAAAAAAAAAAAAAAGAAATGCATCCATGTGGATTCCAATTTTGTCTGGAATATCCCTTTATTAATTTGTCATTACAGCATTGTTTGCCTACAGTCTGATTGTGCTGTACTTTGTAATTTGCAATCTAAAGGAGAAAGATGATACAAAAGCCTTTAGAGCCTTGCTCATGAACTTACAATTTAAAGTCTGGTACTTTCTACCAAATGCTTTATTTACCATATTTAAATTATATTTAAAGGGACAGTAAAATCAAAATTAAACTTTCATGTTTCAGATAGAGCGTGCAATTTTAAACACCTTTCTAATGTACTTCCATTATACAACTTGCTTTTTTCTCTTGGTATGCTCTGTTGAAGAGTAAACCTAGGTAGGCTGATAGGAGCGTTCGCAAGTCTTTAGCAGTCTATGGCAGCAGTGTTTGCAATTATGTATAACATGGCTATAAACAGTGTTGCAAACACTGCTGCAAGAAGGCAAAAAATACACACATGCTCCTGAATTCACATATGATTACTGTTTATGAAAAGATACCAAGAGTGCTACGAAAATTTGATAATGTAAGTAAATTGGAATTAGAAGTAAATTTAATTTTTTTTTTTAAACTTCATAATCTATCCAATCCATTTAAAGTGAATGTCAATTATGATGCTAAAGTGCCCGGTTTTTAAAAATTCTATTATAAACAGGGACGCTTTAATTCATCAAAATTTACATTTCACTCCTGTAGAGAAAAAAAACTTATCTTTTAATCTTGACAGCAGCTCCAGCTTCCTCCACCCGTCACAAAGCCTATTCCTGGGTCTAAAATGAGGAATCCGGCTTCCTCCAATCACGGTGTTGAATCAGACACTGATTCCCCCGTGGGGGAAGCCGTGATTGGAGGATGACCTATCCATCATTTCTGACATCAGAAATGGCTTGCAACAACCGGAAGAAGCTGGTGCTGCTGTGAAGGATTAAAGGTAAGTTTTTTTTTTTCTCTCAACAGGAGTGAAATGTAAATTTTGATGAATTAATGTGCCCCTGTTTTTAATCAAATTTTAAAAAAACGGGCACTTTAGCATCAAAATTGACATTCACTTTAAGTTAAATTTTGACTTTTACTGCCCTTTTTGTCTTTTCTTGTTAGCATACTTACTAAAGGTGCAATAGATACGTTGGCATAACAAGTTTAGCTAAAGGTGCTAATAACTTTTTTTTTTTCTACAGACATGCGATAAAAATTGGAATCCGTGCCTACATGATGAATCTTCTAAGTTGTTTTACAAGGTAAATTCAAAAGTCTATCTATCTATCTATCGATCTATGAGTGTACTATTATCTGATTTCTTTTCAATGGCATGGAGAGTCCACAAATCTATTCTAATTACCAGTGGGAATTCAACTCCTGGCCACCAGGAGGAAGGAAAAAACACCCCAGCAAAGCTATAAGTATCCCTCCCACTTACCATAATCCCCAGTCATTCTTTGCCTTTGTGTATCTAGGAGGTGTGCGAAGATGGTGCTCTGAAGAAAATGTAATATATCCTTTAATGGGTAGTTTCCCTGCAAGCAAGGATTGGGGTAATACTGTGTCCATGTAATCCTCTTAAGTAAGAGTTGTTGTGGCTGTTAGCTATTGGAGATCGGCAGGGTAGTCCTTGCTTCTCCTCCAACAATTTATGCTAACCCCCCCATCTGGAAAACAAGGGTTGGTTACTCTGCTTTTCCTTTATCTCCAGGTCCCTGTCAGAAGTCATCTGGATCTGTCAGACCTGGGATGCTGTGTCTGCCCTACAGCTGAAGCTCCAAAGGTAAGTGCTTTTTTCCTTCTTAGGTGAGAAGGCTCAAGCACTCTGGGGGTTAATACCTCTACTATGTATTTATGGAGACTGGGGATATTTAATTAAATCTCTTCATGGTTGGGATTTTTTATTTGGGCAGTATAAGCATGGCACTGTCAGCAGAAAGAAACAATGTGCTTTATTATTTACATTTCTAGGACAAGGCTGTCATGGACTTTGAGGCTTATTCTTTATTTATCTTACACATATTTTTGGTGTTTTTATTATGAAGGAGAATCTGAGAAGGGCACTTTAAGATTTTTTTATTTTAAGTGATATTTGTATAGCGCAGCGTATTTTCACACTTTTTTTTTTATGGGTGACGCATTTTTTTATTTCAGATGTGGTCTCAGCGGCCACACGTCTTTTTTCTGACTTCCTGTAGCGGATTGCAGCAGTAATCTCCGTAGTTGATTGGACTGTTGTGAAGGGTTGCAGGAGGTGGTGAGTTTACTCCTGCATCGGCTGGGGGTATAGCGGTGCCGTTTTTAGCTCTTATCCCTGCAGTTTGGTAAAAGCTAGTTTGCAGGATTAGAGCATATAGATATTTTGCTAATATTTTTATTTGACATAGGAATTGGTTTTTGCTTCTATTGATATAGGTTTTGGGAATCAATTACCCTTTGGGACATTATCGATTCAGACCAAGATTTCTCTGTTTCGTTTGATAAATGTTTATATTGCTTATAGACCCAAGTGATTCCCCCTGTACAATTTTGTTCCATGTGTGTATCAAATGTTTTGCAGTCTATAAATAAAGATTTTCTGCACAAAAAAAATGTAACCCCTCAGAGCCCTCTGCCTCTCAGGATTTTGTTAGCCCTGATATGCCTCCAAATTTATCCTCAATCTCTGTCCCTTGCAGTTACTCAAGCAGTGCCCTGCGGTTCTATTCAGTCTGTGCCTGGGGGGAGTATGTTTACCAGGTGATTTTGCAGCACAGCTTACCTTAGCGGCCCTGAGTGACTTACCTATCTCGGGTAAGAGAAAAAAAAAATCTAAGAATATATGCTCTAAGTCAGGATTATCTTCTAACGCCAAAGCTGCATTGGTCAGTTTATCTCAATTATCTGAGGATGACCATTCTTCAGCAGTCTCTAAAGGTCAAATCTCTGAATCAGATTCTACGGTGGTTAGTATTGTAGACTCAGAGGAAGTTAGTTTTAGATTTATGCTTGAGCACCTCTGTATATTGCTTAATGAGGTTCTGGCTGCTCTAGAGGATTCAGAATCTACTATTTCTAAGACTCCTAAGGTTACTAAACTGAATAAAGTTTTTGATGTCAGACCTAGATCTGTGGAAGTGTTTCCTGTTCCAGATCGCATGTCGGATATTATTTCTCAGGAATGGGAGAAACCGGGTGTTCCTTTTACCCCTTCTCCTGTTTTCAAGAAAATGTTTCCTGTCGTGGACTCTGTATTTGAGCTCTGGTGTACTATTCCTAAGGTGGGTGGAGCTATCTTCACATTGGCTAAGAGGACTACGATTCCTCTGGAGGATAGTACTTCTTTTAAGGTCTCCATGGATAGAAAATTGGAGGGGAACTTAAGAAAGATTTTTCTTCACCAAGGTCTGCTATGGCATCCTGTGGCCAGTATGGCAGCGGTCGCTGACGCAACCTCTTATTGGTGCGACTCCTTATCTGAACTCATTTTGGAGGAGAATACTTTGGAGGGTATCCAGGGCAGGATCAAGGCATTAAAGCTGGCAAATACCTTCATTTGTGATGCCAGTTTGCTGGTGGTACATCTGAGTGCAAAGACTTCCAGTCTTGCCATTCTATCACGCAGAGCCTTGTGGTTAAAGTCTTGGTCGACAGACATGGTTTCCAAGTCTAGATTTCCTCTCTCTTCCCTTTAAAGGGAAGACCTTGTTTGGTCATGGTCTGGACACCATCATTTCCACTGTCACAGGTGGAAAAGGGGCCTTTCTTCCCCAGGATAAGAAGACTAGACCTAAGGGTTGCCAAGCTTCTAATTTTCGTTCCTTTTGTAATTTCAAGGGACAGAAATCCTCTTCTTCTTCCAAACCTGAGCAGACCAAGTCCTCCTGGAGACCTAACTAACTTTGGAATAAGTGCAAGCAGTCCAAGAAGCCTTCTGAGAACAAATCGGCATGAAGGATTCGCACCCGGTCCGAGATCGGATCAAGTAGGGGGCAGACTTTCTCTTTTTCAAAAGACTTGGATTCGAGATGTTCCAGATCCTTGGATGGTGGAGGTTGTCTCTCACGGATATGATAGGTTTCAAATCTTGTCCTCTGAGAGGCAGATTTCTCCTGTCAAGGTTATCAGTAACCCAGGAAAAAAGAGAGGTATTCTTAAATTGTTTCAAGAATACCCTAGGAGTGATCGTCCCTGTTCCTCTGGCAGAACAAGGCAGAGGATTTTATTCCAATCTGTTCGTGGTTCCCAAGAAGGAAGGATTTTTTTCTACCTCCTTCTGGACCTGAAATGCCTCAACAAATTTCTCAGGGTTCCGTCCTTCAAAATGGAGACCATTCATTCCATTCTCCCGTTGGTTCAGGAGGGTCAATTCATGACCACCGTTGACCTAAAGTAAGCTTCCCTTCATGTTCCTATTCACAAGGATTATTTTCAATTCCGTCAGTTTGCTTTTATTGACAAACATTTTCAGTTTGTGGCTCTTCCTTTTGGTCTGGCCACGGCTCCTAGAATCTTTACGAAGGTTCTGGGGGCTCTTTTGGCAGTGGCCAGGTCTCAAGGAATTGCTGTGGCACCATACCTGGATGATATCTTGGTTCAGTCACCATCTTTTCATTTAGCAAGATCCCATACACATTCTCTGTTTACTCTCTGCTCTCACAAGTGGATTATGAATCTGGACAAGAGTTCCCTGATTCCAAGTCTGTTTTTAAGGGACAATCATAGATTTGATCTCGACAGAAGCAAGAAAGTCCAAACTTCTTTCTTCCTGCCTTTCTCTTCAGTCCTCTGTCCAACACTCAAAGTATGGAAGTAATTGGTCTCATGGTGGCCTCCATGGACATTATTCCTTTTGCTCGCTTTCATCTGAGAACTCTACAGTTATGCATGCTCAGACAATGGAACGGAGACCACTCAAACCTCTCTCAAAGGATAGTTCTAGACAACATGGTGAGAGACTCTCTCCTGGTGGCTCTGTCAGGATCATATGTCTCAAAGCATATGCTTCTTGAGACCATCTTGGGATATTGTGACTACGGATGCCAGCCTTTCTGACTGTGGAGCAGTTTGGGGGTCCTTACGAGCTCAGGGGACCTGGACTCAGGAGGAGTCCGTCCTTTCAATAAATATTTTAGAACTGAGAGCAATCTTCAATGCCCTGATAGTATGGCCTCATCTGAGTTCGGTCCGGTTTATCAGATTCCAATCGGACAACATTACATCAGTGGCTTATATCAACCATCAGGGAGGAACAAGGAGTGCCTTAGCGATGAAGGAGGTTTCTCGCATCCTTCTGTGGGCGGAGTCTCACAACTGCCACATTTCGGCCATTCACATCCCAGGTGTGGACAACTGGGAAGCAGATTAGCTGGGCAAGCAGACTTTTCACCCAGGGGAGTGGGCTCTTCATCCGGAAGTATTCTCAATGATAACCCTCAGTTGGAGTTTCCGGAGTTGGACCTAATGGCGTCTCGTCTAAACAGCAAACTTCTCAGATACAGATCCAGATCAAGGGATCTGCAAGCAGTTCTGGTGGATGTTCTAGCGGTTCCATGGGATTTAGGTCCGATTTACCTGTTTCTTCCGTTTGCCCTCCTTCCTTGGGTGATAGCCCGGATTAAACAGGAGCTGGCTTCAGTGATTCTAATTTCTCCAGCTTGACCTCGCAGAATTTAGTTTGCGGACCTAGTGAAGATATTGTCCTCTTCTCCATTGAAATTTCCACCGAAGAAAGACCTTGTACTTCTTCAGGGTCCTTTTCTTCATCCAAATCTAGATTCTCTAAAGTTGCATGGAGATTGAACGCCTAGTCTTGTCTAGACGAGGTTTTTCTGAAAAGGTTATTGATACCTTGATCCAGGCTCGTAAGCCAGTAACTGGCAAAATATATCATAGGGTTTGGCACACATATTTATACTGGTGCAAATCTCTGGGTTTTCCTTGGCGCAAGGTGAGAGTTCCCCGTATTTTGTCTTTTCTCCAGGAGCGTCTGGAGAAAGGTTTGTCAGTTAGTTCTCTAAAGGGTCAGATCTCTGCCACTTTGGTTCTATTGCATAAACGCTTAGCCAACTTACCTGATGTTTAGTCTTTTGTTCCGGCCCTCTTCAGAATCAGGCCTGTCTAATGGTCAGAATCAGGCCTGTTAAACCTTTTACTCCCCCCTTGTAGTCTTAATCTAGTTCTTCTGGTTTTGCAGCAGGCACCGTTTGAGCCTATGCATGCTGTTGATATTAAACTGTTGTCTTGGAAAGTTTTATTCTTGTTGGCTATTTCTTCTGCTCGTAGAGTCTCAGAACTTTTGGCTCTGCAGTGTGATCCCCCTTATCTTATTTTCCATGTGGATAAGGTGGCCCTTTGTACTAAATTGGGATTTCTTCCTAAGGTGGTTTCGGACCGCAATATCAATCAGGAAATTGTCGTTCCTTCGTTGTGTCTTAATCCTTCTTCTCAGAAGGAGCGTCTGCTACATTAACTGGATGTGGTTTGTGTCTTAAAATTCTATCGCCAGGAATTTCGTCAATCTTCGGCTTTTTTTGTTGTGTTTGTTGGTAAACGTGTCATTCGTTTGGCTTATGAGACAGCTGGACAACAGCCTCCTGAGAGGATTACGGCTCATTCAGCTCGGGATGTTTCTTCTTCCTGGGCCTTTAAGAATAAGGCATCCATGGAGCAAATTTGCAAGGTGGCCACTTGGTCCTTGTTACGTACCTTTTCAAAATTTTACAAATTTGATGTTTTTGCCTCAGCTGAGGCTTCTTTTGGGAGAAAAGTTCTTCAAGTAGTGGTGACCTCAGTTTAGGTCCGCCTGTCTTGTTTCTCCCTCCCTTTCCATTCTGTGTCCTCTAGCTTGGGTATTGGTTCCCACTGGTAATTAGAATGGATTTGTGAACTCTCCATATCATTGGAAAGAAAATAAAATTTGCTGGGGTGTTCTTTCCCTCCTCCTGGTGACAAGGAGTTGAATTCCCACTGGTAATAAGAATGTATTAGTGGACTCTCCATACCAGGAAAGAAAATAATTTATCAGGTAAGCATAAATTTTGTTTTTTAAACCATTACTGACTGCACCCACATGCAACCTAAGGTATTGATCTAGGCTCATTTTGGTATATGTAATGCAATCATTTTGCCGTCAAATGCGATTATGTAAACAAAAATAACTTTCACAAATTTTGGGTTTCTTACTATAGTTATTTACATAACATAAAAGTTTCTTTGGGATACCCTTTGTTCAGAAATAGCAGACGTGCATAGCTTTGCCATTGCTTTTTGGTAATTAGAAGGCCACTAACAGCAGCTGCGCACCACAGTTCTGAAATACTCGGCATTGAAGAGGTTGATTAGTTAGCATCTAAGGGTAATAGTATTGTAATGCAGTGATTACCCTCCCAGCTGATACCTCCCACCTCCCTGATCCCTCCCAAACAGCTCTGTATAAGCCCCCCTCACCCACACTCCTCCCCACCATCTTAGGTACTGGCAGACAGTCTGTCAGTATGTGGTTTAGGTTTTTTTTTTTTTTTTTTTTTTTTAATTATTGTTTTTATTCTTCAGTGTAGAGAACCCTCTTTAACCCTCCGACCTTCCTGATCCCCCCGCCAACAAATCTTTAACCCTCCTTTCCCCGCTAGTACCTAGTTTAGATGTATTTTCTTTTAAATTTATTTTATTTTTTTCTGTAGTGTAGTTGTGCCCTCTACCTCCTCGTGATTGTTAGATAGGGTGCCCTACCTCTTCACACTTTTTTTCCATAGTGCAGCTTCCCATCCCTCCCTCCCTCTTCCTTCCAAACTTTACTTTCTGTAATGTTTTCAAGTCCCTACCACGCTTTCTCTGCCTCCTACACTCCCTTTCGCTTTCCCTGTCTCAATTCCCTCCCTTTGCTTTCTCTGCCTCCTTTCTCATCCCACTTTCTCTGCCTCTATTCCCCCCTCACTTTCTCTGCCTCTATTCCCTTCCCTCGCTTTCTCTGCCTTTTACCCCCCTCGCTTTCTCTGCCTGCTTTCCTCCCCTTGCTTTCTGTCTCCTTACCCTCCCTTTAACTTTCTCTAACTCTTTTCCCTCCCATTGCTTTCTCTGCCTCCTTTTCCTTCTCTCTTTCTCTGCCTCCTTTCCATCCTTTGCTTCCTCAGCCTCCTTTCCTCCCCTCATTCTCTTCCTCCTCCCTTTCACTTTCTCTGCCTCCTTCCCCTCCCCTCACTCTCTCTTCCTCCTTCTCCTCCCTTTTTCTGCCTCCTTCCGCTTCCCTCGCTTTCTCTGCCTCTCCCTCCCCTCGCTTTCTCTGCCTCTCCCTCCCCTCGCTTTCTCTGCCTCTCCCTCCCCTCGCTTTCTCTGCCTCTCCCTCCCCTCGCTTTCTCTGCCTCTCCCTCCCCTCGCTTTCTCTGCCTCTCCCTCCCCTCGCTTTCTCTGGCTCTCTCTCCCCTCGCTTTCTCTGGCTCTCTCCCCCCTCGCTTTCTCTGGCTCTCTCTCCCCTCGCTTTCTCTGGCTCTCTCTCCCCTCGCTTTCTCTGGCTCTCTCTCCCCTCGCTTTCTCTGGCTCTCCCTCCCCTCGCTTTCTCTGGCTCTCCCTCCCCTCGCTTTCTCTGCCCCTCCCCCCTTGCTTTCTCGCCTCTCCCCCTCTTGCTTTTCTGCCTCTTTTTCCTTCCCATTGCTTTCTCTGCCTCTTTCCCCCCTTCGCTCTATGAATTCTTCGCCTCCCTTTCACTTTCTCTGTCTCAATTTCCTCCCCTCACTTTCTCTGCCTGGTTTCCCATCCTACTTTTTCTGCCTCCTTTTTTTTCTCCACGTTTTTCTGCCTCTTTTCCCTCCTTTGCTTTTTCTGCCTCCTTTCCTCCCTTCGCTCTCTGCTTCCTTCCCCTCCCTTTAACTTTCTCTAACTCTTTTTTTCCCTCCCATTGCTTTATCTGCATTTTTTTCCTTCTCTCTTTCTCTGCCTCCTTTCCCTCCATTGCTTCTTCTGCCTCCTTTCCTCCCCTCGCTCTCTTCCTCCTCCCTTTTCACTTTCTCTGCCTTCTCCTCCCGTTATCTGCCCCCCCACGCTTGATTTGCCTCTCCCCCTCTCTTTCTCTGCCTCCCCCCCTCGCTTTCTCTGCCTCTCCCCCCTCATTTTCTCTGCCTTCTTTTCCCTCCTTTGCTTTCTCTGCCTTCTTTCCTCCCCTTGCTCTCTACTTCATTCCCCTCCCTTTAACTTTCTCTGCCTCCTTTCCCTGCTTTGCTTACTCTGCCTCTTTTCCTTCCCTCGCTCTCTGAATTCTTCCCCTCACTTTTTCTGCCTGGTTTCCTGTCCCACTTTTTCTGCCTCTTTTTTCCATGTTTCTCTGCCTCTTTTTTTTTTTTTTCTCCCCTCACTTTCTCTGCCTCCTTTCCCTCCTTTGCTTTTTCTGCCTCCTTTCAACCCTTCTCTCTCTGCCTCCTTCCCCTCCCTTTAACTTTCTCTAACTCTTTTCCCTCCCATTGCTTTCTCTGCCTCTTTTTCCTTCTCTCTTTCTCTGCCTCCTTTCACTCCTTTGTGTCCTCTGCCTCCTTTCCTCCCCTTGCTCTCTTCCTCCTCCCTTTCACTTTCTCTGCCTCCTTCCCCTCCCCTCGCTTTCTCTTCCTCCTTCTCCTCCCTTTTTCTGCCTCCTTCCCCTCCCCTCGCTTTCTCCTCCTCCTTCTCCTCCCCTCACTTTATCTGCCTCCTTTCCCTCCCCTCACTTTCTCTGCCTTCTTCCCCTCCCTTTTGCTTTCTCTGCCTCATTTCCCTCCCCTCACTTTCTCTGCCTTCTTCCTCTCTCTTTTGCTTTCTCTGCTTACTTTCCCTCCCCTTGCTTTCTCTGCCTTCTTCCCCTCCCTTTTTGCTATTGCCTTCTTTGCCTCATTTCCCTCCCCTTGCTTTCTCTGCCTTCTTCACCTCCCTTTTTGTGTGGGTTAGTAACATCCGTGACTATATTTTTTTTATATATTTTTATACACAAACACATACAGGGGTGGGACAATGTCAATTTACTAGGCAGGGGAAGAACATTATTAGTCCAGAATCTTAGCTGTGCAGTGTGCAATCATTTTGTTAGTAGAATGTGCACTTTTGTATTTCTTTTTTAATAATAAAAGTAAGCTACACTACAGACTTACATTTTATACACACAAAAAAAATCTATAAGTATAAGATCAAGGCAGCACATACCTTGATCAACCTCTTCTGCCTGCTTATGCTCAGATCGTCGCACAGTCCAGCTGACAGTGACACTACACCCCCAGGCCAAAGAAACAAACCGCTCTTCTACTGCTCATTCGCTCCTACTTTCACACCCTGCTGCTATGGTGCCAATTCTATCTCACTGCGCACTCAGGGGCTTAACTAAGATTGCAGCTCCACCCCCACGTGATGTCGCCATCCTCTGTCTACTTGCAGCTCCAACCCCCCCCACCACCACCACCACCACATGATGTCGCTATACTCACTTGACAAACAAAATAAGCAATTAATAATTTTTTTTTTAAATAAACAGCTCTATTCTGGTATATCATGGGCGGGCCGTATTGTAACCGGTTCTTGGGCTGGAATTGGCCCGCGGGCTGGTACTTCAAGACCCCTGCCCTATGGTATTTCGAGTTGTCTGCATCAACCAGTAATACCAGATTTCATGAAATATGTCTGTCATGGCTTATATCGTTTCTGCCGATTCATGTAGTAAATATCTCATTTTAATTTTGTGCAGTATTTCCTGCCATGTCGGTGCTCCTTCTTTCCAGTGTCTGGCAATGCAGATTCTCGTAACAGTGCATAATATCCTAATGAAGGTGTTGATGTGCTTGTGGTAATTTAATAGTGATGTGTTTAATAAACCTTGAGACATGGTTAGAGATAACCGCTAATCCAACAGTGTGCTGATATAGGTGGACAAGGTTGTCCAAATATAGTTAACCTTGGTGCACTACCACCACATGTGTGCATAAGTGCCTTCCGTTTTGCATCCCCTGTAACAGTATCTAGTACCTCCATTCAGGAAACAAGATGTTCTTAGTGGAAAGATGGTTTTAAAGCAGTTTTCCCTTAGGCCGGCGCTTATCAGGACTCTGCAGGAGGAGTAAAACACCTCATTCCATTTGTGTATATTTAGTGTTGTTCCTATATCTGTTTCCCATCTGAGAATGATGGGTGTTTTAGTATCACATAATGTAGATTGTAGTGTTATATATATTTGTGATATCGTTTTTTTAGGTCTGTTATCAGTGCTGCATAGTTTTTCTAGGGATGTGCTAAGTTGAATAGGTATGTTTGGTGAAAACTTGTTGAGAGCAGAAGTAAGTTGTAGGTATAAGTACCACTGAAGTGTATCTGGTGCTATGATGTTTTGTACCTGAGTGAAAGTTAAAGGTTTGTTACGTGAAAGAAAGTCCCCCCACTCGGTAGAGGCCTTTGTTTTTCCATTTATCTATTTGTTTTCTATACTCCGCCGGAATGAGATACCGTAGGGGCATTTTAGAGGAAAATTCTGCCAGCAATTTTTTGTTAAGATCGTCCAGAGGTCAATCAAGAAATTAATGGTTTGAGGGTAGTTTTGGGTTTTGTGTCGATATGTAGATCTATCCCATATAAAGTCTTCCGGTGAATTCTGGTGTCCTAAGTCTGATTCTAACTTAGTCCATATAGTGAGGCCTATTTACTAAAGGTCTTGCGGACCTGATCCGACACTGCGGATCAGGTCCGCAAGACCTTGCTGAATGCGGAGAGCAATACTCTCTCCGTATTCAGCATTGCACCAGAGCTGCTGGTGCAACGCCGCCCCCTGCAGACTCGTTGCAAATCGGCCGCGAGCAGGGGGTGTCATTCAACCAGATTGTACTCGACAGGGTTATGGAGCAGCCGTCTTTGTGACCGCTGCTTCATAACTGCTGTTTCTGGCGAGTCTGCAGGGAGATTGATAAATGGGCCCCTATATCTTTTCTTGTGGATCCTAATAATGAAGTTTGGGCTAGTCTGGATGCATCATAGTAGTCTATTAGATTAGGGGCTCCAATTCCCCCTAGCTGTCTGTCTGGTTAGAATACGGGAGGGAATTCTCGATTGCTTCTTACCATTGATAAAGTGAATGATCTCTGACTGTAGGGAGATTAAGTCCTGTCTGTTAAACTTTTTCAAAATGGGGGTGAGAGCAAAGTGAAGTTTGTACCAGTTAATAATTATTTAATCACTGGTTTTAATTATAAAAGCAATAAAAGGAAAACTCATGTGGAATCATTCTGATTCCTTTGAGATATCATTTGTTTCAAAATGTATAAATGTCTTCTACATGTACATCTTCAACAAGATTTGTTGAACAACCAATAAAGTTGTAACTAAAATGGTTTTTAAAAGTTGAGAAATATACACAGTAAATATGTAACTTAAATATATCAGCAAATACATTTTGCATGCAGTGTTTTTATTGTCTAGCTAAATTTGTTAGCTAAAATAACCTGTTTGTTTAAAATATAGCATTATGCCCTGAGCAAAAAATAGGTTTATATTACCTGTTCTACCGGATACTGAAATAATATCTTAAAGGCAAATGTTACCTGCACATTGCAAGGCAAAATGTCTCTTGAGTTATAGGCCTTGGTGTATGTATATGTTTGTAGTTTGTATAATTTATTCAATTTTCTTTTGGTGCGTGTTAATCAGTCAAGGCATTTTAGTGATGCACAGTTCCCATTGCTCATCATGAATATATCCCAGTTTATCAGGTGATTTCAATTACTTTGATTAACTGCAAGACCTATGGATGTTTTATCATTTAAATTTAAAAAAGATTTTACGCTTTTTACTATTTTAGGGTGATTAAATTAACACTCACCTAGATTACGAGTTTTGCGTTTCGGCTTTTAACGCTAAAAAAATGGCAATTTCAGCGTAAAAGCAGTAACACCGCTATTTTGAGTTGTCGGTATAGCTATACCGCAAGCTTTGTAGCCTGTAATGCAACATCAATCCAGCACTCCCTCCCACATCGCAAAACACTAAATTAAACTATTAACCTCTAAACCTTACACCCCCCTAACTTTAAATTAAAATTACAATATAACTAGCTTTAAATAAATAAAAACTTACCTGTGAAATAAAAATAAACCTAACATTAAACTATAAATTAACATAACTAATCTAATAAAATAAAAAAAACTACCAATTAAAAATACTAAATTACAATTATAAAGAACCTAACCGTATGAAAAAAATTAAAAAAAATCTAAATTACAACAAAAAAAAAAACAAATCCTACGAAAAGTTTACAAAAATAATAAACACTAAAATCACGAAAAATAAAGATTACAAAAAAATAAACGAAATTATCAAAAATAAAAACAATTAAACCTAATCTAATATCCCTATAAAAAATATTTCACGCACAAGGAGGCTTTTCAGAAACTCTGAGAGTGAAATAACGCAAAACTCGTAAACTAGGTGACTGTTTTTTAAATGTGGGTCATGCTTCTTGTGTGTGTGTGTGTGGGGGGGGGGACCTATTCCCTTTCAGTAGAGTGTAAAATAATATGATTTAGATAATCACAATTTAAGGCAATCAGAACACACTATCCTATTATCACAATTAAAGTGTAGTAGAATACAGTATTACAATATAGTTATTATTTGACATGATACTGTGGTCATTTCCATACATAGGTTACAAATGATGAGTGTAGTCCCTCGCTCCCCAAACTCCTGACTCTTTTGGACATTTGGGACCCATGTACTAAGCTCCGTTATGATAAGGTTCCCAACTTGGGAGCCGTTCTTTCCTGCTTTGAAGCTATCAGGTAGTGAGCACTCTACATCTATGTCTACTGTCCATATGCTATTAAGAATCTGTGGTAATTTATCTCTGCCAAATTGGATGTGGCGGAGAGGGTTACATTGCGGAAACCCCCTGCCTTGCAAGGGCTCCATAGCAGCATTAGCTTCCTTGTACATGGAGCTATTTGAGGTTATAAAGTTGACATCAGTTTTGATTGTATTTTCTTAACTCTTTTTTTGCTAAGTTATTTCACACCCCTGTGTTAAAAATATTTTTAGCCGGATGTGCAAACCAAACATTTTAAGATAATTTTAGTTTGCAGAAATACCTGACAATGGCCACATTGTACCATACCAAATTTAAAAAAATATATTGTTTATGTAATTTTCTTGTGTACATAGAATACATTAGCCTGGTAGTCATTATTTCCTAAATATTTCAAACATGGGGTTTCACAACCATCTGTGTATTGGGCTGGGGGTGACAGGGACAACCCTCTCCCTATCATTTATGGGATTTCACAACCTTCTGTGTATTGGGCAGTTAGTGACAAGGACTACCCCCTCCCCATAACTTTGTTCCATAAGCATATAGCGCTATCAGTGGATTACTGTTGCCATGGTAAACACTTGATTGACACCTGAGCCCTTTGTCTTGCACTTTCTTTTTAACACTGTATCTTACCATTTTACAATAATCGCCTGTATTTTAGAGAAACATGCAACCACTCATTTGAATAGACATGTGTCTCTGTGTGGTGCAAGGGCCAAGATAGTGAGGCCTGTGATGGTGGAGAGTCTTGTGATCAGAGAAGGAGGGGGGTCCCCTCAGAGCAATGATGACATGTTGTTGTCTTTATTCTCATTTTTTGAGTAATGTGAATGACAACACTTTGCCATTGACTGCATTAAAGGAAATTCAATTGTAAATAAGCACCATTATATTTTCAGTTTGTATTAATCCTCAATCCCAATTAAAATATAATAATTGTTTATGATGAATTATATTGGAAATTAGTTACTTATGTTTTTACCATGTGTTTCAGAAAGATTCCCCTTATTTCAGGTTTCACTTATATTTACAGGTTAACACTGCTAATTTGCCCAGAATATGTGGTAGATTCTCTTTAATCTGAAAAAAAGCAACTGTTTATTAGTGTACTGTCCTGCATGTTATGTTCAGTAGCCTTCTTTATGTTCAGTAGCCTTTTACCTAATTTAGATGTTGTCTTGATTTACTGACTTCTTAGTTTTGTGCTGACTTAATAAGTTGTGTTTTATATTTAGGTTGTTCGACTAGATAACCTATTTGCCTATTGGAACGTTAAATCAGAAATGTATTATTATCGCAGTTACAATGAGGCTTTGGTAAGTTATTACATAAATTTAGTATTTCATGTTTTAGTGTACAACTTGACAAAAACCTTTTACACCCTATTTGCAAACTGATTAAATATTATTATAAACATAGAATTAGAGCACATCGTTTTTTGACTTTTATAGACCTTTAAAAGAACAGTAAAATAAAAATTAAACTTTCATCATGCCACTAGAGCACTGGTTTTTAAACCTGTCCTCAGTCTTCCCCAACAGGCCAGATTTTGAGGATATCTGAACTAGAGCACAGGTGAAATAATCAGCTGATTAGTAAACATGGTTATTTCACCTGCTCTCACCCAAGGTAATCCTGAAAATCTGGCCTGTTGGGGAGGCCTGAGGACAGGTTTGAAAATCATTTGCAATGTACTTCTGCTTTGTTCTGTTGATATCCTTCATTGAAAGTATACCTAGGTAGTCTCATGAGCAGCAGTGGTGATTGGAGGCTGAGATATATGACAGGCATAATATGCTTTATGACACACAAACCTTAGTATCAATCTAGGATCAGCTCCATATATAGCTAAACCTCACAGTCTTGTCCTCCCAACATGAACTAGGCATGAATCAATCCAAACTAACACTGAGGTAGCACACAGATGTAATCTGGAATTAAATCAATAAAAAGGGGAAAATAAATAAATAATAATAAAATAATAATAATAATAATAATAATATACATATATATCTTTGAAAGGTTACTGTTGAATAAAATATAATAACATTGTATGTTGTATCTGAATCACAAAAGAAAAAATGTTTTATGTCGCTTTAATAGTAGGATGTCATTAAAAGAAATGTGTGTAAAAAATATATCATCTTCACACTCAAACAATGTAGAATCTGTATATAGTATAAATTATTTTCTTGATATGGTTTATTTTAGGATGTTCTGAAATATGGAGTAGCAGCACATAACACAATTCCAGAAGGTTATGATTTTGGTAAGTATCAACACAATCTATAAATTACAGTGTATTCTTTGCAGCTTTAAAAACCCAATGAAATAATTTTCTCTGCCATATTCAAACTGTCTGGATGTAATGATCTGTATTTTGCTCCCTAAAAAAGCTCCTTTTGTTTTTTTTTTTTTGTTTTTTTATTTGTAGCTTTCTTGAATTAGTCTATTTCTAAAGAAAATAAAAATAAAATGTAATGTAAATTACTAAAAGTGACATAAAATATTACAAAACATTTTGTTCATTGCTTTAGTATAAAGAAATATAGACTTGTTTTCAAGGCAAAAGAAGAGTGCACTCACCAGGACTTTTCAGTGGATATAAAAAGTCTACACATCCCTGTTAAAATGTCAGGTTTCTGTGATGTAAAAAATTAGACAAAGATAAATCATTTCAGAACTTTTTCCACCTTTAATGTGACCTATAAATCTTATAACTGGGGATGTAGCTGTGTTCAGAATTAAGCAATCACATTCAAAATCATGTTAAATAAGAGTCATCACACACCTGCCATAATTTAAAGTGTCTCTGATTAACCCTGAATAAAGTTCAGCTGTTCTAGTTGGTCTTTCCTGACATTTTCTTAGTCGCATCCTACACAAAAGCCATAGGGTCATATTTATCAAGCTCCGAATGGAGATTGATGCCTCGTGTTTCTGGCGAGCATTCAGGCTCTCCAGAAACAGCAGTTTTGAAGCAGCGGTCACAAAGACCGCTGCTCCATAACCTGTCCGCCTGCTTTGAGCAGGCAGACAGACAGACAACGCCGGAAATCAACCCGATCGAGTACGATCGGGTTGATTGACACCCTCCTGCTGGCGACCTATTGGCCGCGAGTCTGCAGAGGGCGGCGTTGCACCAGCTGTTCTTGTGAGCTGCTGGTGCAATGCTGAATACGGCAAGCGTATTGCTCGCCGTATTCAGCGAGGTCTGTCGGACCTGATCCGCACTGTCTGATCAGGCCCGACAGACCTTGACAACTTGGGGCCATAGTCCGCAGAGAGCTTCCAAAGCATCAGAGGGATCTCATTGTTAAAAGGTATCAGTCAGGAGAAGGGTACAAAAGAATTTCCATGGCATTAGATATACCATGGAACACAGTAAAGACAGTCATCATCAAGTGGAGAACATATGGCACAACAATGACATTACCAAGAACTGGATGTCCCTCCAAAATTGATGAAAAGACGAGAAGAAAACTGGTCTGGGAGGCTACCGAGAGGCCTACAGCAACATTAAAGGAGCTGCAGGAATATCTGGCAAGTACTGGCTGTGTGGTTCATGTGACAACAATCTCCCGTATTCTTCATATGTTTGGGCTTTGGGGTAGACAGCAAGACGGAAGCCTTTTCTTACGAAGAAACACATCCAAGCCCAACTAAATTTAGCAAAAACACATCTGAAGTGTCCCAAAAGCATGTGAGAAAATGTGTTATGGTCTGATGAAACCAAGGTTTAACTTTTTGGCAATAATTCCAAAAGATATGTTTGGCGCAAAAACAACACTGCATATCACCAAAAGAACACAATACCCACAGTGAAGCATGGTGGTGGCAGCATCATGATTTGGGGCTGTTTTTCTTCAGCTGGAACTGGGGCCTTATTCAAGGTAAAGGGAATTATGAACAGTTCCAAATACCAGTCAATATTGGCACAAAACCTTCAGGCTTCTGCTAGAAAGCTGAAAATGAAGAGGAACTTCATCTTTCAGCATGACAACGACCCAAAGCATACATCCAAATCAACAAAGGAATGGCTTCACCAGAAGAAGATTAAAGTTTTGGAATGGCCCAGCCAGAGCCCAGACCTGAATCTAATCGAAAATCTGTGGGGTGATCTGAAGAGGGCTGTGCACAGGAGATGCCCTCGCAATCTGACAGATTTGGAGTGTTTTTGCAAAGAAGAGTGAGCAAATCTTGCCAAGTCAAGATGTGCCATGCTGATAGACTCATACCCCAAAAGACTGAGTGCTGTAATAAAATCAAAAGTTGCTTCAACAAAGTATTTTTTATTTTTACTTCCCTTCACCTAAAATATTTCAGTTTGTTTTTCAATTGAGTCATAGGTCACATTAAAGCTGAAAAAAGTTCTGAAATGATTTATCTTTGTCTCATTTTTTACATCACAGAAACCTGCCATTTTAACAGGGGTGTGCAGACTTTTTATATCCACTATATGTATATATAAATGCCTGGGTGCAAGGTGTAAGCCACAATACAATAGGCTAGATTACAAGTGGAGCGCTAATTTATCATGCAATTAAATAAACAGCCATTAGAAGTGGCAAGTGGTAGCAATTATCGCTCCTAAAATTAACCAGGAATCAGATCTCTGGTTAATTTTCCAAAAGTGATCCAATTGCCCCAAAATTGAAGTCTAGTGTGGGTTTTGTTAATTTTAAAAATATTAGAATTTTTTTTTAATTAAAAAACTGCACAAAGCAGTTTTTATGGGTTAAATTAAGCGGGTGTAGGGTGTTAGAAAAAAGAAAACCAGCATTGAAAAGTGCCTTTACGTTGTGGTCTATGGGGAATTGTGTGTTCTCTATAAATAAATATGTATATCTTATATACCAGCGCTTGACAAATCTGTTAAAAAATTAGGAGCCAGTAAGAATATTTAGGAGCTGTGTTACTAGGTTTATATACACCTAAAAACACATAAATATATATGTATATTCATATAAAATCTGCTGCCCATCGCTCTGCGACCCCCTTCGCTGTGCTAGGTTCTCAGCCATTTCTCACGGCATAAGAACGAGGCTCCCATTGGACTCTATAGAGTAATACCTGCATATATTTGCATGCACTGGTGTTACTGACGTGAAATTTCCTTTTCCATGAAGTAAATAAAATAATCTGCTGTAATGCATTGAGAGGTCGCCGTTGGTAGCATTAGCCAGTGCAGTGCAGTGTAGTGCAAACATTTGAATATCTGTAACAGGGTAAACAAAATTAATACAAGTTTGGATGATTCTAAGAAAGTTTGCACCTCTGTATCAAGATGGCTGTGGTTATCTTTTCAGAGACAATATTTTAAGCACAAATCTTTTTTTTTTTCTAGTGTACTTCTTTTGTGTTCTGTTTTTTTTTTTCCCCTCCTACGACCTGAGGACCTTTTACACGGCTTGTTCCTGATTACTTGGTGCAAATGTCTGTAGAGCTGAACCAGTTACAATCCATATCTATCATTGTTAATATCAAACAGTGTCAGTATGAGAGCTCTGGTGAAGAGCGTACAATACAAGGCCTCTTTACTTCTCAGTTTGCAAATGTACTTCATAAGATTAAGTACACTGTTTCTGTTACATATATGAGACTAAACACATGATATTTTCAAGAATAACAGAATATAAATCAAATATTATAAACTGGGGCCTGAAATTACAGTAGCTGTACATTATAGTAAGTAGAAAATTTGGTTATATAACAACTCTTTGCAGCAGACAGTAAGTAAATGTCAAAATCCAGTTGATCTGTGAAAGGACCATGTTGTCGCCAGTTCACATACTTTTCTTAATGTCCTCTTTAATGTACCTCGACAAACGGCATTAAAGGGCCATGATACCCAAATGTTGAAACACTTGAAAGTGCTGCAGCATAGCTGTAAAAAGCTGATTAGAAAATATCACCTGAACATCTCTATGTAAAAAAGAAAGATATTTTATCTCAAAAATTCCTCAGTAGCCACATCCCATTGTAAAGGACTTCTAAGCAGCAAATCAGTATGTCTGTCCCGGGACAGCTAAGGGAGTGAGCCTACGTGCACACTCATCTTATTTCCCTATTCAGTTTAAGGAAGTTTTGTTGAAAGAGAGGTATAGAGAGGAGCGCCAGTGAAGTCAAGGTCTGGTGTGTGTGTGTGAATTGTTTTCACACTAAAATAGAATAAAATAAATGCAACCCTTTGTGAGGGCTGAGTACCTATGGTAGGCCACAGAGGCTTATATGATAGTAAGACTATTGTAGATAGATACGATACAATTTATTACAAACACAAATTAAATCTAAAGACATGGATCCATGGTACATAAAAACATAAAAAACAATTTAAAATAGTTATCCGTCGAATTCAAAGGAGGATATATCCCTCCAAGGACAAAATGTCCCCAAAATGGTATACAAAGATTGATAGAGGTTGTTAAACTAGACTACCTTCTGCTTCATATGGTTATACAAACATTAGTTAAACAAACATTAGTAAGACAAATTTGTGGGATAGTGTCCACCAATATGGGAAATACAGTCTTAGGTAAATTAAAATGCAACTGAGTAACGATAAATCATAAGTGAATCGAGACACAGTGAGGAAAAAAGTGATCAAAAAGTGTGATCAAAACATAATAAACTAGTGTGTACACAATCTAGTGTAAAAAACGAGATCTCAAAAATGATAACATAAAAATGGTGTGTTGCAAATCACATAACAAGCGATGTGTGGTGGAGAAAAAATAAAGAATCTATCAGAAGGAAGCAAAATAGTGGATATCTGAATGATGTAAAAAGTGAGTGGATAATTATAAAAGCGTGAACAGTATATTACAAAGTGTCACAAATATAAAATATAAGATACAGCGTGTAATCACATAAATGTCCATAAAATATAGGATAGTTATGACGTTATGGCAGTCCTGATAGAAAAGTGTATCCAAAAGTAATAATGAAGGTAAGTTATTCCAATAACGATCCTTATCCTCCAAAGAATCCTAATACTCCAGTTAAAAATATATTGAAAAACAGTTCCAAAGCCTCCGTATCAAGGCAAAAATTAAAAACAAAAATAACAATATAAAAGCTGGGAAATCCTCAAAACCTAAGGATAGAGGAAAAAAAACAACATAGTATAATACTGTTAAAGTGTAGATAAATCACGAAATATAGCTCACCATATAGTTGTCAACGCGTTTCTGCCCACAGCTTGGGCCTTTCTCAAGACTAGTATATAGTGGTGTGAGCATGGTCTTTTATGTCTGTGTGTGGCCAATCAAATTTTACTTCAAATGGCGCCAAAAAATACCGCAATTGGCACCGGAAGTGCTACACCGGAAGTATTAATTTCATACCGGATGTAGTATCCTTGGTTATAGTCGCAAAACTATATATCGCCATAATGTATATTTGTATTTATAGTGGCCAAATTTGTTATCAACTGTGTGTGTAGTGTGTCTCCTAATGGCCTTTTGCAACTGTTATCCCCCATGTAAGTCTCTCTTGGTCTTACCGGGTGTTTGGCTAAACCGGATGTTTATCCATATCCTCCGGTTCCGGCTTGGGACTTTTCCTCCAAACCGGAAGTCGAGGTTCATGGGACCGGAAGTCTTGGTTCCTCTACTTCCGGTTTAGGATGTTACGTCAAACCGGAAGTCAGGATGCATGAAATCGGATGTCTACTGTTTCACTGGGTTTATTTATTCTAAGGCTCAGACATCATCCGTTATACCACCTAAGTGGCAATATGAATTGTCTTGGAAATTTCTTAGTATCCGTTATCATAGAGGTAGTTGTATTACATTGTATAGGTTAGTGTTGCGATAGATACAATTCTCACATATTTGGATGTTATGCATAAAGGGTCCATAAAAACAAATGTGTGGTCTATAAAAACATTAAATGCCTAAAAGCATGTGTGGTTCTCCTTCTACCATTCTCTTACCCCATTGGTTACTACATATTGGGATACCTGGGGGATGATTGGGGGAATTTTGGGATATGGGAGACATGGAGATATGAAGATGTGAGGGGAGCTTAACTAGGTTTCGTCGAAGTATGAAATAGTGAGTGGCTTGTTTTGAATTTGAAGTTACTAGTGGGACTTCTATAGTAGTTAGGGGATGTTAGGAGATAGAGATCTATTAATCGGAATGTTACTGAACTGTGCAATAGGCTTGTATTGGTGCTTGGTAGTGTGTTCACTCTAATATGTCATAGGGGGTGGTCAATATCACACATACACTGGAGTCCGTGTATTATATTTAGGTGAATGGGCCATGCTTGTCCTCTATTACTTCTACATTGGTCTATGCTGTGCACTAATTCTGAAGTGCCCTCATGGTACATATATTTGGATGACGTGCCCTGGGCTTAAAATGTGTCTTTTCTAACAGTCTCATGTGTAGAAAGTTGGTGTATAGCAAATTACCACATGTAGTCTTCTAATGGTCTCAAGTTGAGGGAATTTGGAAGTTGCCCCATATAGGGAGACTAAATGCATTATAGGTTGCTTCATGTGTCTCTTATGGATTGTGATAGTTATATTGGGCATGAGCATTATGTGGCTCATCATATCACTAGTCTCAATGTAACAGTTAGTTCAGTTCAGATTCAATAGGTGGGAAAGGTCTTCCTTGTTGTTTAGACCTCTGGGATAAAGACAATCTAGTTCAAATATCCATCTCGACTCTGATGTCAGTAGTTGCTTCTCATAGTCTCCTCCCCTCCAATTGGGTTTTACTTTTTGGATCCCATAGAAGCTGAGATCTTTCATGTTGCCTTTATGTTGAAATGCAAAATGCCTGTATAACGCAGTTTCTGTGCTGCCATGTTCAATTTGTAATAGGTGTTCCCGAATCCTGTCTTTCAGGCACCTGGATGTCTGGCCCACATACTGGAGACCGCAGCTGCACTGCACTATGTAAATAACTCCCTTGTTGCTGCATCTGATCAGGTCTCTGATGACATATTTCTTGGTGGAATAGTGGGAGAGGAAGTGTTTTGTCTTCAGGCCTCTCTTGCATGCCTTACAACTGGGGCACGGAAAAAAACCTTGGATGTGTTTGCCTGATATGTCCCTCTCCTCTGTTGTTCCTAGACGTGGGATGCTTGGAGACAGTATGGTCTTTAGGTTGTTGGATTTCCTATAGATAAATTTGGGTTTATCCATGAGAGTCTCTCCTATGATGTCATCATTTTTGAGTATATGCCAATGACTTTCTATTATTCTCTCTATAGATCGCCTATTTTCGCTATACTTAGTGATCGCGTTTTCCTTGTTCTTGTATTTAAGTAGTTCTTTGCGATCTCTTCTCCTCACTTCTTCTATATCCTTGTTAATTTTGTCTTCTCCATATCCTCTTTCTAGAAATCTTGACTTTAGTTATTCTGTCTGTATTTCCCATAGGTTAGGGTCTGAGCAGTTCTTTTTGAGTCTCAGTAACTGTCCCTTGGGTATGTTCTCCTTCCATCTTGCGTGGTGGCAGCTATCACTGTGGATGTAATTGTTACAATCCACAGGTTTAAAGTATGTAGAGGTCTTAAGTTTCCCATCTTCTACTGTTATCTTCAAATCCAGAAAGGTAATCTCAGTGCTGCTGATCTCATGGGTGAATCTCAGGTTACAGATGTTATCATTCATGACCTTGATGGTGTGTTCCAGATCTTCTTTGGAGCCTTTCCATATCATCAGGATGTCGTCTATGTACCTGTGATAGGATACCAGGTCCGCGCCGGCTGGACAGGACTCCCAAAAAATGTGTTCCCATCTGCCCATATAAAGATTCGCATAGCTCGGCGCGAACCTGGTCCCCATGGCTGTACCGCACAGCTGTCTATAGAACTTCCCATCATGGTTAAAATAGTTGTGTGTAAGTATGTAGCTTATTCCCTCCAAGATAAATCTCTTTTGAAGCTCCGGTACTGTGTTATCTTTCTTTAGAAAGTATTCTATCGCCTCCCGACCTCCTTCGTGCGGTATACTTGTGTACAAGGCGGTGACGTCACAGGTGACTAGTAGATACTCTTCCATCCATTCTATATTCTCCAAGATGTTTAGAACTTGAGTGGAATCTCTTATGTAAGAAGGTAGTTGTAACAAATATTTCTGTAGATTCCTGTCCAGATATTCGGACAGGTTGCTTGTTAGGGACCCAATCCCTGATATTATGGGTCTTCCCGGGGGGGTTGATGAGTGTCTTGTGAATTTTAGGGAGGTAGTAGAAGACAGGGGTAATAGGGTGTTTGATGCTAATATACCTGTATTCCTTGATGTTAAGGATTCCATTTTCATGTGCTTCCCCTAATATGCCTTCTAATTCATCTTTATATCCTCCTACAGGATTGTTTCTCAGGACCTCATACGTCTCCTTATCCGATAGAATCCTTCTGCATTCGGTGTTGTAGTCCTCTTTGTTCAGGACTACAATTCCGCCGCCTTTGTCTGCGGGTTTAATCACCAGGTTCTTATTCTTCTCTAGTGATCTTATAGTTTGCATTTGGCTCTTCGTGAGGTTGTGTTTGTACTTATTCAGTTGGTTTTGGCTGATGTTCTTTAGGTCACTGCATACTATAGTCTCGAAGGCTTCCATAGCACCGCCCTTGCTTTGAATAGGGTAAAAAGATGACCTGGGTTTGAGGTCGGAATGTTGATATGGATCTGGACCTGGTTGGGTACTGGATCTTGATTCTAGGGATCTGCTACCATATTCCAGGGGAGATTTCATGAAGTGTCGTTTTAATGTCAGTTTCCTTATAAACTGTTTTATATTAACAAATGTGTCAAACTTGTTGAGACTTTTGGAGGGGGCGAAGGAGAGCCCATAGTTTAAAACCGAATTTTCTTTGTCTGTTAGAGCAATGGTGCTGAGATTAAAGATTCCTTTGGTGGTATTCTTCTTCTCAGGACTTTTAAGCTCTGGTTTTTTCTTATTGGCATTCATTCTCCTTCCGCCCCTCTTTCCTCTGTGACTTTTCTTTTCTCCATAGGATGTTGGAAGTTGTCTGCACTTGTATTTTTCCTTTTTGTTGAAGTCCTTTCTAATTCCTTGGTTGTGATCTGGTGTTCTTCTAAAAAATTATGTCCTGAAGTTGGGTTAGTAAGAGTTGTGCTTGGTTTTCCATTCATTACCATGTTTTTTGGTGTACCAGTCATGGGTCTAGAGTCTTGCTGTATGGTCACCCGATTTTATGTATCCATAGATCTCGGTTGGTTACCATTGGGTGTATTCCTATAACCCTGGTATTCTCTCCTATTATTGGAGTAATTGGAGTGCTGATAGTGATTATTCTGATATTGATGTTGATTAGATCTGTTAGGTGAGTAAGGTGTTTCATCGGGTCTAGTATTGAAATATCTTCTCTCATTTGGTCGGGTATAGTTACTCCCATACACGGGTCTGTCACTATTCCTCCATCTCGGATGTTGGTTATATCCATACGTGAATCTCTCGTCTGGATTCCAGCGTGGGGAATAGAAACTTTCCCTGTGGTGGTATGGTCGGTGGGAGAAGTGACTATTCGATTCCCTATTGGTGTGGAAGTCCTCATTGTGGTGGTTCCTCCTATACATTGCCCCACCAGGATGTCGCTGATGACCCCACTGGTTTCTATGGTTGAACACATGTGGTGGTCCTTCCCTTTCCCACCTAGATTGGTTCTGGTATTGTCTGTGTTCAAATTGGTGGTGTCTTTCTCTCGGGGTATTAGGTTCTTGATCATAGACTTGATCATCTCTGTTCTGAAACCTTGGTTTGGGTCTATTCTTCTTATAAGTGACTTTTGTCCATTCTTCATCAGCGGGTGGTCTTCCCTCCGAGTTATTTGGATGTGGGGCTTCTGTCTCTGTATCTATCGCAACACTAACCTATACAATGTAATACAACTACCTCTATGATAACGGATACTAAGAAATTTCCAAGACAATTCATATTGCCACTTAGGTGGTATAACGGATGATGTCTGAGCCTTAGAATAAATAAACCCAGTGAAACAGTAGACATCCGATTTCATGCATCCTGACTTCCGGTTTGACGTAACATCCTAAACCGGAAGTAGAGGAACCAAGACTTCCGGTCCCATGAACCTCGACTTCCGGTTTGGAGGAAAAGTCCCAAGCCGGAACCGGAGGATATGGATAAACATCCGGTTTAGCCAAACACCCGGTAAGACCAAGAGAGACTTACATGGGGGATAACAGTTGCAAAAGGCCATTAGGAGACACACTACACACACAGTTGATAACAAATTTTGCGACTATAACCAAGGATACTACATCCGGTATGAAATTAATACTTCCGGTGTAGCACTTCCGGTGCCAATTGCGGTATTTTTTGGCGCCATTTGAAGTAAAATTTGATTGGCCACACACAGACATAAATGACCATGCTCACACCACTATATACTAGTCTTGAGAAAGGCCCAAGCTGTGGGCCGAAACGCGTTGACAACTATATGGTGAGCTATATTTCGTGATTTATCTACACTTTAACAGTATTATACTATGTTGGTTTTTTTTCCTCTATCCTTAGGTTTTGAGGATTTCCCAGCTTTTATATTGTTATTTTTGTTTTTAATTTTTGCCTTGATACGGAGGCTTTGGAACTGTTTTTCAATATATTTTTTAACTGGAGTATTAGGATTCTTTGGAGGATAAGGATCGTTATTGGAATAACTTACCTTCATTATTACTTTTGGATACACTTTTCTATCAGGACTTCCATAACGTCATAACTATCCTATATTTTATGGACATTTATGTGATTACACGCTGTATCTTATATTTTATATTTGTGACACTTTGTAATATACTGTTCACGCTTTTATAATTATCCACTCACTCTATTTTTTACATCATTCAGATATCCACTATTTTGCTTCCTTCTGATAGATTCTTTATTTTTTCTCCACCACACATCGCTTGTTATGTGATTTGCAACACACCATTTTTATGTTATCATTTTTGAGATCTCGTTTTTTACACTAGATTGTGTACACACTAGTTTATTATGTTTTGATCACACTTTTTGATCACTTTTTTCCTCACTGTGTCTCGATTCACTTATGATTTATCGTTACTCAGTTGCATTTTAATTTACCTAAGACTGTATTTCCCATATTGGTGGACACTATCCCACAAATTTGTCTTACTAATGTTTGTTTAACTAATGTTTGTATAACCATATGAAGCAGAAGGTAGTCTAGTTTAACAACCTCTATCAATCTTTGTATACCATTTTGGGGACATTTTGTCCTTGGAGGGATATATCCCCCTTTGAATTCGACGGATAACTATTTTAAATTGTTTTTTATGTTTTTATGTACCATGGATCCATGTCTTTAGATTTAATTTGTGTTTGTAATAAATTGTATCGTATCTATCTACAATAGTCTTACTATCATATAAGCCTCTGTGGCCTACCATAGGTACTCAGCCCTCACAAAGGGTTGCATTTATTTTATTCTATTTTAGTGTGAAAACAATTCTCACACACACACACCAGACCTTGACTTCACTGGCGCTCCTCTTTATACCTCTCTTTCAACAGTATTTCCTTTGTGGGAAGTGGGGGCCCACCTTAGATAGGAGCTATAGGTCCTTTAAGCGCTGTGAGTGCAACATCTCTCTGAGTTTAAGGAAGTTTACTATGAAATCTCATGAGAGTTAAAGGGACACTGTACCCAATTTTTTTCTTTTGTAATTCAGATTGAGCATGACATTTTAAGCAACTTTCTAATTTACTCCTTTTATCAAATTTTCTTCATTCTCTTGGTGTCTTTATTTGAAATGCAAAAAATGTAAGTTTAGATGCCGGCCCATTTTTAGTGAACAACCTGGGTTGTCCTTGCTGATTGGTGGATAAATTCATTCACCAATACAAAAGTGCTGTCCAGAGTACTAAACCCAAAACAAGCTTAGATGCCTTCTTTTTCAAATAAAGATAGCAAGAGAAGGAAGAAAAAATGATAATAGGAGTAAATTGGAAAGTTGCTTAAAATTGCATGTTCTTTCTGAATTACAAAAGAACATTTTTGGGTACAGTGTCCCTTTAAGTGAAATCTCATGAGATCACAGTAAAAAAGTTCATGACCTCATCACTGCTGATGCTGATTGGCTGCTGTTCATGTCTTCATTTTTTTATTATTTTTTTTACCTGCAGCTGGGCAGCAGCTGAGTATAACTTTTTACACAGAACTTACTCTGCTGAGCTGAGGAAATTGTGAGGTAAAATATCTTCCTTTTTACATAGAGATGCTCAGGTGATATTTTCCTGTCAGCTTTTTACAGTTATACTGCATCTGTTTCAAGCGATTTATCATATGAGTATTATGTCCCTTTAATCAAATATATTTAGACTTAAGGTTAAAACTAAATAAAAAATAACATTGAGACTAGGTGGGAAGAGAGAACTGTAGAGGCAATGTAAAGACAGGGCTAAGAAATGCTAAAGATGGGAGAAGGAAGGAGGAGGAACAGGGGGGGGGCACAGCTTACACTGATCTTCTGGTATATTTATGTCTCTAAGGTCTATTGTCCTGATGATCTAAAGCTCTCTGCTCAGCAAAATGATCTGAGAAGTTTTGTCAGTACTACAGTGTTCCTCAAAGAATTTTAGAAATGCAAATTTTACTTTGACAGATGTTTATATCACTTAGCACGTTTCTGGATGTGAAAGAGAGACTCCTATATTACAATATAAATTCTCAAAAAGTTAGTTTTTGATCATTGGGATATATATGAGTTATATTGATTGTAAGAGTCCATATCTCATATCTTGCAAGATACCTTTTCAGTAAAATTGAATGTCCTAAAATAAAATTAGTTTCTACCTATGAAATATGCTGTACTCCCCCAGCGAAAGAAATTCAGTTGTTTTATTATCGTCCTCCACCTAAGTAGAGTGGGAGTCTGGGCAGACTTCCAGTGTCTGGCTACAAGAGAGGGAGCTCTGTTGAGGACTACTTGAAGAAGTCTAATTCTGTTTTTACAGGGAAAATATTTTTTTAATGACGTTGAGAAACTAACTGGGTCAATGTAAAATTTACTTTTAAAATATGACAGAACACCTTTTCAATTTCTCTCCAAAAGGGTTGCATGTGGTGCTCTCTACCCACATTCTCTTCAGCACTCAGCTGATGCCTTAGGATATATTTCTCTTGCAAGGTGTATCCAGTCCACGGATTCATCCTTTACTTGTAGGATATTCTCATTCCCTACAGGAAGTGGCAAAGAGAGCACACAGCAGAGCTGTCCATATAGCTCCCCCTCTAGCTCCACCCCCCAGTCATTCTCTTTGCCGGCTCTAAGCACTAGGGTCTCTCTCGGGAGGGTAAAGTGAATGTGGTGTTAGAATTGTAGTTTTATTATCTTCAATCAAAAGTTTGTTATTTTAAATGGTACCGGTTTGTACTATTTACTCTCTAGCAGAAAAGTGATGAAGATTTCTGCTGAGAGGAAAATGATTTTAAAATGTAGTAACTAAAATCCACTGCTGTTCCCACACAGGACTGAGGAGTACCAGAAAACTTCAGTTGGGGGGAACAGTTTGCAGGGTGATCTGCAATAAGGTATGTTCAGTCATTTATTTCTAGACAAGACTGGGATAATGCTAGAAGAGACTGACAATATCCCCATGAGGGGAGGGTAAGCTATGTTCACAGACTTAGTAAGGAATTGAATGCTTACATAATAGGGCTATATTCCCCCAAATCTGATCCCTTAGGGCAGGTAGGGCCACAGCAAGGCTGTGGCAAGGTGCTGTAGTAATTTTAACCGGGTGTTGGCTTTAAGCTGCTCCGGTTTGGGCATTAAGGGGTTAATCGTTCTGCAACTTGTGGCGCAATCTTATTAAGGCTTTAGGTACATACTGTGAAAATTTCAAAAGGATTGCTGCATTTTTCACTGTTTTGTAAAATTGTGTGCTCTTTTTATCTCTTAAAGGCACAGTAACGTTTTTTTTTAAATTGTGTTTTTTATTTGATTAAAGTGATTTCCAAGCCTGTTTGTGTATACTACTAGTCTGTTAAACATGTCTGACACTAAGGAAAATCCTTGTTCAATGTGTTTAGAAGCCATGGTGGAACCCCCTCTCAGAATGTGTCCCACTTGTACTGATATGTCTATACACTTTAAAGATCATATTGTTGCACTTAAGAATGTGGCCCAAGATGATTCTCAGACTGAAGGTAACAAGGGTAGCCCGTCTGCCTCTCCCCAAGTGTCACAACCAGTTACGCCCGCGCAAGCGACGCCTAGTACCTCTAGTGCGTCTAACCCTTTTACATTACAAGACTTAGCAGCAGTCATGGATAATTCTCTTACAGCCTTCTTATCTAAACTGCCCGTGTTACCTGCAAAGTGTGATAGCTCCGTTTTAAGAACAGTTTATGAGCATTCTGACGCTTTGGTAGCCGTATCCGATATACCCTCACAACGCTCTGAAGTGGGAGCGAGGGATTTGATGTCTGAGGGAGAAGGAAGGATTCCTCCTCAGACAGATTCAGATACATTGGCTTTTAAATTTAAACTAGAACACCTCCGCGTTTTGCTTAGGGAGGTATTAGCTACTCTGGATGACTGCGACCCTTTGGTGAGCCCAGAGAAATTGTGTAAAATGGACAAGTACCTAGAGGTCCCTGTTTACACGGATGCGTTTCCGGTCCCTAAGAGGATTGCGGATATCGTTACTAGGGAGTGGGATAGACCAAGTCTTCCCTTTGTTCCGCCTCCTGTTTTTAAGAAAATGTTCCCCATATCTGACCCTGTGCGGGACTTGTGGCAGACAGTCCCTAAGGTGGAGGGGGCTGTTTCTTCACTTGCTAAACGCACAACCATACCAATTGAAGACAGTTGTGCTTTCAAAGACCCTATGGATAAGAAGTTAGAGGGTTTACTTAAGAAAAATTTTGTTCAACAAGGTTTTCTTCTCCAGCCTATAGCCTGCTTTATTCCTGTAACTACTGCAGCCGCTTTCTGGTTTGAGGCGCTGGAAGACTCGCTCCAGACGGAGACCTCATATGAGGAAATTATGGATAGAATTAAGGCTCTAAAGCTAGCTAATTCTTTTATCACTGACGCCGCTTTCCAAATAGCTAAGTTAGCGGCTAAAAATTCAGGTTTCGCCATTTTGGCGCATAGGGCGCTATGGCTAAAGTCCTGGTCGGCCGATGTGTCGTCTAAATCCAAGCTTTTGAACATCCCTTTCAAAGGAAAGACCCTCTTTGGGCCTGAATTGAAAGAGATTATTTCAGAAATCACCGGGGGAAAAGGCCATGCTCTCCCTCAGGACAAGTCCTTTAAGACAAAGAACAAAGCTAATTTTCGTTCCTTTCGTAATTTCAGGAACGGCCCCGCTTCATCCTCTCCGGCTGCAAAGGAAGAGGGTAACGCTTCACAGCCCAAGGCAACTTGGAAACCTTACCAGGGCTGGAATATGGGGAAACAGGCCAAATAGCCTGCAGCTGCCACCAAGACGGCATGAAGGGGTAGCCCCCGATCCGGGACCAGATCTAGTAGGGGGCAGACACTCTCTCTCTTCGCTCAGGCCTTGGCAAGAGATGTACACGATCCTTGGGCATTAGATATTGTATCCCAGGGATATTTTCTAGAATTCAAGGGTTCTCCTCCAAGTGGCAGGTTCCACATTTCTCGTCTGGCTACAGATCAGACAAAGAAAGAGGCGTTTTTACGCTGTGTAGAAGATCTACATACAATGGGAGTGATCCACCCAGTTCCAATCGTGGAACAAGGGCTGGGTTTTTACTCAAACCTGTTTGTGGTTCCCAAAAAAGAGGGAACTTTCAGACCCATCTTGGATCTAAAAATTCTAAACAGATTCCTCAGAGTCCCATCATTCAAAATGGAGACCATTCGGACAATCTTACCAATGATCCAGGAAGGTCAATATATGACTACCGTGGATCTAAAGGATGCATACCTACACATTCCTATCCACAAAGATCATCACCAGTTTCTCAGGTTCGCCTTTCTGGACAAGCATTACCAGTTTGTGGCTCTTCCTTTCGGCTTAGCCACTGCTCCCAGAATTTTCACAAAGGTGCTAGGGTCCCTTCTGGCGGTGCCAAGACCGCGGGGCATAGCAGTGGCGCCTTACCTAGACAACATTTTAATTCAGGCACCGTCTTTCCAAAGAGCCAAGTCTCACACGGAGATTGTACTGGCCTTTCTGAGGTCTCACGGGTGGAAGGTGAACATCAAAAAGAGTTCTCTTTCCCCTCTCACAAGGGTTCCCTTCCTAGGGACTCTAATAGACTCGGTAGAAATGAAAATATTTCTGACGGAGGTCAGAAAATTAAAACTCTTAACTACTTGCCGAGTTCTTCATTCCATTCCCCGGCCATCTGTGGCTCAGTGCATGGAAACAATCGGATTAATGGTAGCGGCAATGGACATAGTCCCTTTTGCTCGGATACACCTCAGACCACTGCAACTATGCATGCTCAAACAGTGGAATGGGGATTATGCAGATTTGTCTCCTCAAATTCAGTTGGACCAGAAGACCAGAGATTCTCTTCTCTGGTGGTTGTCTCAGGACCACCTGTCTCAGGGAATATGTTTCCGCAGGCCAGAGTGGGTCATTGTAACGACCGACGTCAGTCTGTTAGGCTGGGGTGCGGTCTGGGATTCCCTGAAAGCTCAGGGCTTATGGTCTTGGGAAGAAACGCTTCTCCCGATAAACATTCTGGAACTGAGGGCGATATTCAACGTTCTTCAGGCATGGCCTCAACTAGCTGCGGACAAATTCATCAGATTTCAGTCGGACAACATCACGACTGTAGCTTACGTCAATCATCAGGGGGGAACAAAGAGTTCCCTAGTGATGACGGAAGTAACCAAAATAATCAGGTGGGCGGAGGATCACTCCTGCCATCTCTCAGCAATTCACATCCCAGGAGTAGACAACTGGGAGGCAGATTTTCTAAGTCGTCAGACTTTTCACCTGGGGGAGTGGGAACTCCACCCGGAGGTATTTGCCCAGCTGACTCGGCTATGGGGCATTCCAGAATTGGATCTGATGGCGTCCCGTCAGAACGCCAAACTTCCTCTCTACGGGTCCAGGGACCCCAAGGCAGTATTGATAGATGCTCTAGCAGCGCCTTGGTCCTTCAATCTGGCTTATGTTTTTCCACCGTTTCCTCTCCTCCCGCGTCTGGTCACCAGAATCAAGCAGGAGAAGGCTTCGGTGATTCTGATAGCGCCTGCGTGGCCACGCAGGACTTGGTATGCAGACCTAGTGGACATGTCATCTGTCCCAGCATGGACACTGCCAATGAGGCAGGATCTTATAATTCAGGGTCCGTTCAAGCATTCAAATCTAGTTTCTCTACGTCTGACTGCTTGGAGATTGAACGCTTAGTTCTATCAAAGCGTGGGTTCTCTGAGTCAGTTATAGATACTCTGATTCAGGCTAGAAAGCCTGTCACCAGGAAAATCTACCATAAGATATGGCGGAAATATCTTGTTGGTGTGAATCCAAGGGTTACTCATGGAGTAAGATTAGGATTCCCAGGATATTGTCCTTTCTCCAAGAAGGATTGGAGAAAGGATTGTCAGATAGTTCCTTAAAAGGACAAATATCTGCTTTGTCTATCCTGTTACACAAGCGTCTGGCAGAGGTACCAGACGTTCAAGCGTTTGCTCAGGCTTTAGTCAGAATCAAGCCTGTCTATAAACCTGTGGCTCCGCCATGGAGTTTGAATCTAGTTCTTTCAGTTCTTCAAGGGGTTCCGTTTGAACCTTTACATTCCATAGACATTAAGTTGTTATCTTGGAAAGTTTTGTTTTTGATAGCTATCTCTTCTGCTCGAAGAGTTTCAGAATTATCTGCCTTACAGTGTGATTCACCTTACCTGGTGTTCCACGCAGATAAGGTAGTTTTGCGTAACAAGCCTGGTTTTCTTCCTAAAGTTGTTTCTAACAAGAATATTAACCAGGAAATAGTTGTTCCTTCTCTGTGTTCTAATCCATCTTCGAAGAAGGAACGTCTTTTACACAATCTTGATGTAGTTCGTGCTTTAAAGTTCAATTTACAAGCAACTAAGGATTTCAGACAAACATCTTCCTTGTTTGTTATCTATTCTGGTAAGAGGAGAGGTCAGAAAGCGACTGCTACCTCTCTTTCCTTTTGGCTGAAAAGCATCATCCGTTTGGCCTATGAGACTGCTGGCCAGCAGCCTCCTGAAAGAATTACTGCTCATTCTACCAGAGCAATGGCTTCCACATGGGCTTTCAAAAATGAGGCTTCTGTTGAACAGATTTGTAAGGCAACGACTTGGTCTTCACTGCATACTTTTGCCAAATTTTACAAATTCGATACTTTTGCTTCTTCGGAGGCTATTTTTGGGAGAAAGGTTTTACAAGCAGTGGTGCCTTCCGTTTAAGGTACCTGTCTTGTTCCCTCCCTTCATCCGTGTCCTAAAGCTTTGGTATTGGTATCCCACAAGTAAAGGATGAATCCGTGGACTGGATACACCTTGCAAGAGAAAACAGAATTTATGCTTACCTGATAAATTACTTTCTCTTGCGGTGTATCCAGTCCACGGCCCGCCCTGGCATTTAAGTCAGGTAAAATTTTTTTGTTTAAACTACAGTCACCACTGCACCCTATGGTTTCTCCTTTTTCTTCCTAACCTTTGGTCGAATGACTGGGGGGTGGAGCTAGAGGGGGAGCTATATGGACAGCTCTGCTGTGTGCTCTCTTTGCCACTTCCTGTAGGGAATGAGAATATCCCACAAGTAAAAGATGAATCCGTGGACTGGATACACCGCATGAGAAAGTAATTTATCAGGTAAGCATAAATTCTGTTTTTATTCAGCTATACATGGATGAGATAACAATTGAGTAACAGCTTGTAGTTCATTTTTACTAGATCCTATGCACTGCTGTATCTCAACTTGTGGGTTTAACTCAGTGTGTCACTGTTGGGTATACTTTGGGAGAGCTGTTTTGTTGCCTGACTCTAGTTGGTATCTTGAAATTGCCAGGGTGCTTCTTGGTATTGTGTCCTCTAAGCACAGGTGTTCGAAAAGTGTGGTGTCCCTAAGGAAATCTGATTTGTACTGAGAAGATTGTATGAAATGTTGCAATTTATGTTCATGAAAGTCCAATCATTTTGCCATTTGTGGGCTTTGCTTTCGAGGTGTCTAGCTCAGAGGACCAACCAATGAAATTATAAGGATTTTTGAGTTAATAGAGATCCATGCTTTTTCCTCCCCTCCGTTGTGCCAATTTTTCTGTGTTCTCTACAGAAAAGTTTTCCAGCTATGTGGTGGTATGAAATTGCTGAGTGAGATCAGTGTAATAATTTGTAATATTATAACATTTTCTTCTATCTAAAGCATAAATTAGTTGGATCATTTTAACATAAATGTATTTAATGATAATGTATGCAATAAACATTAAAACATTTTAATATTAGCTAATTTTACCTGAATACTATTAAATTTTAGCCAATTGGTCAGTAAAATCAGCTGGGTGGTGCACCCATTAAAAAGTTCCTAGGAAGAACACTGATTAGGTACTTCCAACTCCCATTGTCAAATTTAAATATTCTAGACTACTCTGTCAAAAGGAACACTCGTAAAATAACTTAAGGGATACATATAAGGATTTAATCCCCCACAGTGTGGAATTTACACACCATTGTACATAAATACTGGGAAAAATATGACACATGCTGCTTTGTTAAAGATAATCACACAATTAAAATCACAAAAGAGAGGACACACTAGGCTGCATTAAAAATGTAAAAGAAAAGGAGACCAAAGGGCCAGAAGGGATGAATGTGAGTATTCATGATATATGCTTTAACATACAGAGTGGTAATCATACATCAAGCAAGCTAAAAGGTTATTGGTAGGGGTATTCTTGCTGCAGGCAAACACAGGCACACTTTAGCGCTCAAAGGTTTTCTCATGTCTGCAAGCGTCCCAGGCAGGGCACAATGAGCTGATTTATGACCCTTAAACCCTAATGTTTACGTCTCAACCACACTGTACAAATATGTTGCATCCAGTCAGATCATATAATCATCAATCATGTATTAGTATCTTAGTATCCATTTATTCATTATAATAATATAATCGATATGTGAATGTAATGTTAATGAAACAAGGTAGGGTGGGACTCCTTTTATCTTAAAATCCCCCTGGGGTGGGGGTTTGAACATGGGGGACTTTTTTAAAAATATTTATTGAGGGAAGATGGCATACATCAATCATGAGCAAGAATCATATGTCAACAACAATAATTTTGACAGTTTCTCGATGATACAATCAGGAGCTAATTACATTCCCATCTTTATGATTTTGTTTTTCAATAAACAATAAACCGTAAACAATAACCTAGTTCACTATTAAGAATAAATGGTTAACATCTATGAGTTCAAGCAGGGTATCTTTTACCTCCACATAGTGTAATGTGAAGAACAGGGGGGACTTTAATCATGTTTGTTATATGGTTTGTTGTTATATGGTTCTACCTGCTAATGTGTAGCAATACCTTATCTTAATGACGCGATCTCTTGAGATTGCGCGCTGTTTTTGTTACTGGTACGGTGCACCTCGTGACGGGTGCAGTTACGTTGTTTCTCACTTCTATATACTGACTGTGTGGCTACAGAGAGAGTCTAGCTTGTGGGTTGCCTGGTTCACAGGAGGTGGTGAGTGCCCCAGCCATTGGGGGTGTAAACAGGGTGCCAGTTAGTATTTGTAATTTTTGTATTCTCAAGATTATGGAAGATTCTGATTTCTTAGACACGGATGTCTCCTATACGGAGAATGCATCTTGTGATGAATATGAAATGGCCCGGGTAATCAATGCCTATCAGTTATGTTCCAATTGCCGTTCTAAAGTACTCTCTTCTCCCGAATCAGGGAGCTTAGATTGCGTTGAGCCATCCGCCTCCGAGGTTTTTATGTTCTGTGAGGCGTGTGTTCCAGACCCTTTCTCGGCTACGCAAGCAGGTGTCCCTATAACCTTTACTCCTCCGGAGGGTGGCTTGTTTCCTCCAGAGGTTACGCCATGGTTCCGCATGGCCATTTCTATGGCGCTGACTCATTTATTTCTCCCAAGTGAAATACTTCTAAGATACTGTCCGTGTTCTGTTAACCAGGGCCCGTCGGATGTGGGATCGCCTGATTCAGTTTTGCCTTCTGAGGAAGCGTTGGCCTCTGAGGCTTCAGGGACCCTAACCTCTGGGCCAGAGTCTTCCGTTGATCCGGCGAGGGATGATTTTGCCTTCCGTTATAGACTGGCACGTCTTCGTGTTCTTTTAAGACATGGTTTGGTGATGTTAGAGGATCCCAGTCCTAGTGGGCCGAGGGATCCGAGGCCTTAGATGCTGAATGGCAAATTGGTTATAACATTTGGGGATGAAGCTAATCTCCTTAACGTCTGTTTTATTTTCTATCTTTTATGTTTCAGTTCCATTTCCGAGCTTGGGTGAATGGGGTCTCTGATCGGCTGGTCCCGTTGGCGTTCTCATTCACCTTGGGCGTTCACCTGCATGTGCTGCCTTCCTTTTATTTTGATCCGGATGGATGTGTTTAATTTGTTATTTCTTAAGCTCATGTCTGATAGATTTCCGTTTTGAAAAGATTCTTCTCTGGAACCGACAATTGCGACTTTGTGGATGCGTGGGCACTTCCACGAAGTTTTACACTTTTTGAATAACAGAATTATGTTTTCTAGTTCATTTATCAAACTTTTGGGTCACATTTTCTTGGACCTTGGACAGTTCTGGAGTATCCTTATACCAGGCAGGTACTGGTCGGACGCTTTTCTGCTGTTACCTGGGTTCATGTCTTCCTCATGGGGCTTATTTAATCCTGTCGGATTCTGAATGTCACTTGGCCTATTGATATGGACTCCGGGCTCGTATTCTATTTTGAAGTATGAGGGGGGCTGCGAAGCTTCCAGCTTTTGCCCTGTTGGAAAATCGATCCTGTAAGGATCTTTGGTGGCTGTTGTCTCTTCCATATAATACCCTTGTTCTGACCATGGTCTTCGACGTTCGGGTGTTATCTGCATCCTCATTGCAAATCTAGCCTTGGGGCTTAACAGTGAAGGGCCGAGGTCGGTTACAGACAGTTACCCTTCTGAGTTCAGGTAGATGATCATTTATCCTCAATGCTCCGTTGGGGCTCCATCGAGGGTGGTTTACGTCTACCTCACCGGGATGGCAAGCAAGGTCCAGGGTTCACAGCCATCTTCGGGTGTTGGTTTTTACCTTGCCAGCGTGTGTAACACATGGTTAAGCTTGTCTATGGGATTTTCCCTTGCGATCCAGGAGCACTGGGTGCCGAATTCTTAAACTGTTCAGGAGTTCTTTCAGACTCTTGGGTTTGAGGCTGTTGCTAGATCGCCAAGTCTACGGACTTTAGATGGTGCGCTCCTAATCATAGGAGGCAGCTTAGTGTTCCTCAGAAGTTAGATCTTTCGATCGATTCCGTTTATCGAGGACTCTGGCTTAGGATCATGTCTCTCCCTGGATCGGATGTGGTTGGTTCAGTCTCATCTTAGGAGTTGTGGTCCCGCGTGTCCCTTTTGAAGGGGGCGGGGGTTCTGTTTCTCATGGGAGATTCCTATCTGCCTGAGGCTTTGGTTCTAGGTTTCTCTGACGGGCCCTCACTGGTCTTCTGGCGCATTTGTTGTTCCTTGTAGACTCCAGGTGTCTTTTCAACTGGGTTGGCGATATTGGCTGAGGAGTCTCAACTTTATTGTAGGGTGGTTTCTGTTTCTTTAGTCTCCTCTCCTAGAGTGGGGAATGGGTTCTCCTGATTCGGAGTTACCTCAGTATCTGTGACGACCTGTGGGTCCTTGTTCTCTTGCCTTATAAGAGTTTTTTCCTTCTTTGTTTTCAGAATCCTGGAAAGGGAGATGTGGAGTAGTGACTGGTTCCACCATTCCTGCAGCAGGAGGCTGGGGGTTTGAACCCTGATTGGCTCCTGTTAATTTTTGGATTCTGATATTTAGATGCTGGGGGTCTGAGAACCCTCTTCCCTTGGGAAGTGTTCCTCCTTTATGGAAGACAGCAGTGTAGGGGGTCTCGTACCCGAGCACAAAGTCTGTTCTGACTCACGGTAGCATGCCATTTTTAGTAGCGGTCAGAATTCTACTCAGCGGCTTTGCTCCTCGTAGATCCATCCTTTTTTCTTCTAGAGTTCTGGGACTCTAGTCTTCGGTCTTTGACTAGCCTTTGGACTGGGACCATTACCCTGGAGGGTAGGTCGGGGATCGGTTACTCTCTGCAGTGTTGACCGTTTTCTTCTTGAGTCTGTCCTCCCCTTTGGTGGGAGGACTTTTAATGGCCTCCTCTTTTCTAACAGTGTCTGGTGCTGGGAGGGGACTCTGTTCCAATCAGCCAATAGAATGCGAGCTCAATCCTATTGGCTGATTGCATCCGCCAATAGGATTTGTTCACCTTTATTTCCGATTGGCTGATAGAATTCTATCAGCCAATCGGAATTCAAGGGACGCCATCTTGGATGATGTCACTTAAAGAAGCATTCATTCTGGAAGAAGACTTCGTTTGAAGAGGATTATCCGCGCCGGATGTCTTGAAGATGGACCCGCGCCAGATGGATGAAGATAGAAGATGCCGTCTGGATGAAGACTTCTGCCCGTCTGGAGGACCACTTCTGCCGGCTTGGATGAAGACTTCTCCCAGCTTCGTTGAGGATGGATGTCGGCTCTTCAAAACTGTAAGTGGATATTCAGGGGTTAGTGTTAGGTTTTTTTAAGGGTTTATTGGGTGGGTTTTAGTTTTAGATTAGGCTTTGGGCAATTGAAAAAGAGCTAAATACCCTTTTAAGGGTAATGCCCATCCAAATGCCCTTTTCAGGGCAATGGGGAGCTTAGGTTTTTTTAGTTAGGTTTTAATTTGGGGGGTTTGGTTGTGTGGGTGGTGGGTTTTACTGTTGGGGGGGTGTTTGTATTTTTTTTACAGGTAAAAGAACTGATTTCTTTGGGGCAATGCCCCGCAAAAGGCCCTTTTAAGGGCTGTTGGTAGTTTATTGTAGGCTAGGTTTTTTTTTATTTTGGGGGGGCTTTTTTATTTTGATAGGGCTATTAGATTAGGAGTAATAAGTTTAAATATCAATTTCTTTTTTATTTTGTGTAATTTAGTGGTTTTTTTTTTGTAATTTAGATAATTGTATTTAATTAATTTAATTGTAGTGTAATGTTAGGTGTTAGTGTAACTCAGGTTAGGTTTTATTTTACAGGTAAATTTGTATTTATTTTAACTAGGTAGTTAGTGAATAGTTAATAACTATTTAGTAACTATTCTACCTAGTTAAAATAAATACAAACTTAACTGTAAAATAAAAATCAACCCTAAGCTAGATACAATGTAACTATTAGTTATATTGTAGCTAGCTTAGGGTTTATTTTACAGGTAAGTATTTAGTTTTAAATATGAATTATTTAGTTATTAATAGTAGGTTTTTATTTATATTTATTTTAATTATATTTAAGTTAGGTGGTTACGGTTAGCTTTAGGTTTAGGGGTTAATAACAGTAGTATAGTGGCGACGACGTTGGGGGCGGCAGATTAGGGGTTAATAACTAATGTAGGTTGCTGCGATGTTAGGGGCGGCAGATTAGGGGTTAATAATATTAAACTAGTGTTTGTGATGCGGGAGTGCGGAGGTTTAGGGGTTAATATTTTTATTATAGTGGCGGCGATGTCCGGAGTGGCAGATTAGCGGTTAATAATTTTATTATAGTGTTTGCGATGCGGGAGGGCCTCGGTTTTGGGGTTAATAGGTAGTTTATGGGTGTTAGTGTGCTTTTTAACACTTAAGTTATGAGTTTTATGCTACAGCTTTGTACCGTAAAACTCATAACTACTGACTTTAGAATGAGTTACGAATCTTGCGGGATAGGCTGTACCACTCACTTTTTGGCCTCCCAGAAAAAGCTTGTAATATCGGCGCTATGGAAGTCCCATTGAAAAAGAGTTTACACAAATTGCCTAAGTTAATTTGTGTTAAGGCCAAAAAAAGTTTGTGATACAGCTGTACCTACAAGACTCGTAATAGCAGTGGTAGTGAAAAAGCAGCGTTAGAACCCATAACGCTGCTTTTTGTACTCATAACACAAAACTCGTAATCTAGCCGTTAATTAGTTATTGCGGTGGGGCAGTTTCGGGAGTTACGGTGCTCCCATACTCAGAGCAAGGCTTGCTGCGGCTGCCTTTGTGTGGCGAGTTGAAAATGGAGTAAAATTTCTCCATTTTCGCCACGTAAGTCCTTGCACTGAATATTGGATACCGATTTGCGACCCAGTCCCATGTTAGCTTATGGAAGTAAAAATTGTGGGCGACGGGTGAAATATACATGCCGCATTTATATGCGGCGCTGTATATTGGATACCAAAACGCATATGTAATGTGGCCCTAGATGTATAAATTTCACTAAATGATTTATCAAAATTATTTTGTAATTGTGTAGGTTGTCTCCTTTTGAAATTTGTTTATATATATATATATATATATATATATATATATATATATATATATATATAGACAGACAGACATGGCCAAATATTTTGGCACCCCAGCATTTCTGAAAAATAATCCACCACTTCAGCCAGAAAATTGTTGCAATTACAAATTTGTAGGCACTCTTATGTTTATTTCTTTTTGTTTGTATTTGAATGACACAAAAAAAGTGGAGAAAAAAAGCCAAATCTGACACATTCCACGCAAAACTCCAAAAATGGACTGGACACAATTTTTGGCACCTTCTCAAAATTGTAAGAAATAATTGCATTCCAAGTTGTGATGCTCCTGTAATTTGTAATTAAACTCACCTGTATCAATTAACAGGTGCTGACAATATAGAAACCACACCGGCAACCAGTTAAAATTGTGAAAAATCAACTCAACCTTTCTGTTGTGTGTCTCTGTGTGCCACAACTTTGAGAAGAGAACGAGCAGCAAAGAATTGTCTGAAGATTTGAAAACAAAAATTGTGGAAAAGCATGGACAATCTCAAGGTTACAAGTTCATCTCCAGAGATCTTATGTTCCTGTGTCCACTGTGCGCAATATTGTCAAGAAGTTTACAGCCCATGGCACTGTAGCTAATCTCCCTGGACGTGGATGGAAGAGAAAAATTGATCAAAGATTGCAACAAAGGATTGTTCGAATGGTGGATAAAGAACCTCGATTAACTTCCAGATAAATTCAAGCTGACCTTCAGGCACAGGGTACAAATGTGTCAGCTCGCACTATACGTCGCCATCTAAATGAAATGGGACGCTATGGTAGGAGACCCAGGAGGACCCCACTGCTGACACAGAAACATAAAAAGCCAGATTGGTGTTTGCCAAAACTTACCTGTTGAAGCCAAAATCCTTTTGGGAAAATGTGTTGTGGACACAAAATTACAGCTTTTTGGTAAAGCCCATTACTGTTTTCATAAAAAGAAATGAGGCTTTTAAAGAATAGTCCCTACAGTCAAACATGGTGGCGGTTCACTGATGTTCTGGGGTTGCTTTGCTGCTTCAGGCACTGGATGTCTTGACTGTGTGCATAGCATTATGAAATCTGAAAACTGCCAAAGAATTCTGTGGTGCAATGTAGGGCCCAGTGTCAGAAAGTTGGGTCTCGGTCAGTTGTCATGGGTCTTACAGCAGGACAATGACCCAAAGCACACATCAAAAAGCACCCAAAGCACTGGAGAGTACTGAGCTGGCCCATATAGTCCAGATCTCAATCCCATAGAGCACCTGTGGAGAGATCTCAAAACAGCAGTTGGGAAAAGGAACCCTTCCAATCTGAGAGACCTGTAGCAGTTGGCGAAAGAAGAGTGGTTCAAAATTCCAGTAGAGTGGTGTAAGAAACTCATTGATGGTTACAGGAAGCATTTGAGTTCAGTTATTATTTCCAAGGGTTGTGCTACCAAATATTAAATTGAGGGTGCCAATAATTTTGTCCAGTCCATTTTTGGAGTTTTGCGTGGAATGTGTCAGATTTGTCTCTTTTTTCCCTCCACTTTTTTTGTGTCATACTAATACAAAAAAAAGAAACAAACATGAGAATGCCTAAACATTTGTAATTGCAATTTCTGATCTAGGATATCATAATGGGATTTAAATCAGTCAGTTTTTGCTTTAGCCTCTTCCACTTTTTTCTTTGAGATGTTCATTTTTTTCTCTCTCATATTGTAGAGTTAGCTTCATTACATCTATAGAGCATTTTGTTAGAATTTCCTGCCACTGCTAAATAAACATCTCATCATTAATGTGGAAAGAAGATACTTGATGAATCCATAATCCTCTTGGTATCAAGTTATTATTAATGTATCTCTCTAAACCAAACATTTTCCAGAAAGATTTGACCTGTTTTATTTTTTATTATTTTGGCTACGATCTTATAAGCCTCTTTAATAGTAGTAGCTTTTGGACATTTGCTCCCAATATTGAGGGCAAATAGTCTGCTTCCAATTTCTATTGATCAAAGTCAGTGTTAGGAACTGTTATGAGAGTTAAAGGGATATTCCAGTCAAAAATTAAATGCACATAGATTTATTGCATCTTTGAATAGAAACATATTTGCAATATACATGTATTGGCAAAAATGCTTCTAGTAAAAGTTATCACCGTTTTAGTGTTAACATTTTTCTCTGCACGCGCATGTGAAGCATAGCTAGATATTGTCATTGCACCCACATTTTAAATAATGCAGCTGATCAGATCATCAGTGGGGCTTGTATCATGTCAGCTATTAACAAATTGAGTAATTACCAGGTGGTACAAGCACCTTTAGACTCTGAGCAAGTGCTGAGTTTAAAATGCTGGTGCACGGTGCATACTTAAATACACTTTTGAAACAGCTATAGCTTTTATTAGAAGCATTTTTGCTAATGCGTGTATATTACAAAAATGCTTCTGTTCAATACCGAAATGCATCCATGTGGTTTCCATTTTTGGCTGGAATATACCTTTAAGCCTTAATGATTGTATTCATTAGGCATGAAACTCGGACAATATTTGGCAACCCACACCTTTACTTAAGCAAATAATATTTTAGAACACTTTCACTAAATTACTTTGGTTCAACCTCAGCAAGAAAATTACTTATTCTGGCATCTTGTTTTATACTGTACATTAGCAACATTTATTTTCCTGAATGATTTATTAGATTAGATTGGATTCTAAAAACGAGAATATCAGATTATTTTACTTCAGTTGCTTTTTATTATATAAAAGCTTTGAGGTTCCAAAGTCATTTTAGAGTATATCAGCAATTAATTTAACTAACTGGCCTTTTCATTTTTAGTTTTCAGGCCAATTTCAGGAAGAGCAAAACTCAGAATGAACCCTCGCTCGGATTTTGATTTTTCTTCACCAAAGATTGATTTGGACGTAAACCTTCAGGACATTGCAATAGAATTCAATAAACCACAGGTATGATTTAAATTTTAAACAACTTTCCAATTTACTTTCTATTATTAAATTTGCTTCATTCTCTTGTTATCCTTTGCTGAAGGAACACATCTAGTTAGCCAATCACACGGCACCAATCAGCAGGTAGCACCCACTAGTATAGCATATGTGCGTATTCTTTTTCAACAAGAAACACCAAGAGAACGAAGCAGATTTGAAAATACAAGTGCATTTAAAAGATTCTTAAAATAACTTGCTCTATCTGAATCATGCACGTAAATTTTTAACAATGTTTTGCTAAAAAAAACCTTAGCAAAACATTGCTTTAATGTAATATAATAAAAATGAATACAAGTGGAAAATCTTTAACAAGTGATTAGTTTTTTTTACAACTGAAAAGGTTCATAAAGAATAGATCTCAGGAAACGGTATTTGGAAAGGCTTGCTTATATGATAAACTCAATAGTATCTTTTTTCTATATAGTATCATAGTGTCATGGAACTTCTGGAGTCCATTGATATGATGTCACGAAATTTACCGTACCGAAAGTTCCGACCAGATGTGCCTGTTCATAACCATGCAAAAAATTGGTAAGCTGAGTACATAACACCACAAAATGATTAGCCAAGTAAGACTGTCGTTTTTTAATTTTTTTAAATATGTTTGTAATAATACCATATAAATATACCATACTTTTTATTATAACTATATTAAACACACCACACAAACACAAATGTTTCTTCTTCTTTTTTGTTTTTTAAAAAACAATATCAAACACACAGATTAAATGACAACCAAATTAATGTTGTTTGAGAGATAGTTATAGGTATATTTCTAATGCACGGAAACGGTTTCATCTGTTAGTCTTCATCACCTGATATTTGTGTAAAAAACAGGTTTAATACTTCTGCATGTAGGATAAATTATTTAAGGCATTTAAAATGGTCATGTTGTTATCAAAATGTACATTTGTTTAGCATCCATGAATACACCAATTAAAAAGCTTTTTAAGTGTCATTTATTGTACCACCTTTGCTATGGTCAAATAAAAATAACCAACTTCACATATCAACAAATCGCTGTGTAGGAGGGTTGGTGTTCTGAATTCCAAGGGATTTACTCTAGCCGTTCTTGGGGCAGTGAGAAAATTTTTTTTTAGATTCAAATTACACCAAATGCTAAAGGAAAAATAATTAATGTATAGGGGTGGATTTAACAAGCAGCGGGTGCTGTAATCTACCCCCAAAGTTTCCATCTTGTTGGAAACCTAAGACCACTGCTCCTTAACATGTCCGCCACCTTTTCGGATCAGATCGGGATGATTGACACCCCCTGCTAGTGGTCGATTGGCCATGAATGTGCATTTCGCTGCCCGGCATTTAATAAATCTACCCCAATGTGTTAAAAATGTGCTGTATAATATACAGGTAACAATTCCAAAATCTAGACTTTTATTAATATTTCAAAAAATATATATATTAAAAATGATCAATTTCCCCCACCAGTGAGTCACAAACTTCACTGTCTTTCGTTTTTTGTTTTTTTTTTGTGTTATAAAATGCAAATGTTAATCTATAATTATTTAAATACAATTACCTTTCTGATTACAGTAACTTACTATATACACACCACACACAACAGTATTACAAATGATATAAAACTACCTTTAGGTTGCATGTTTAAGTTGTATTATGACATGCAAATATTGTGCAAATGACATAAATTATTGTGGTTTACACTTGGTCCCATTCCCTCTCCAAGCTGTCCCGTTTTACAGATGCAGATATACATATATTCCAAAATCAAAACTATTCCAAAAATCAGTTTGGATAAAGGGTTTTGTACCTGTATTTATTCTGTCTAATGCTGTAGATGAGGTTGACAGTTTATAAATAATTTATAAGAAAATTGTTAGATATCCAGGTGATTTTTTTTTTTTTTTTAAAAAGATTTCAATTTGTATCATTTGCAAATACTAATTTTAATTGCATACACAATGCAGGTTGTTTTTTTATTTATAGCTGGGGTTTTGTTTGACGTCCATTTGAATGCCTTTGAATGTTTTATAAAGACAAATCCATTTGGCACTGCTCATTCAGAATCTATGGTTATAATACATTGCCATGGGTATCTTTACCAACATATTGAATACTATTAACTGCTAATTAAAGCTGAATTGTGGTTTACCTACAAAATTAAAGTGTGTAAACCGAGAACAATTAATCTTTTTGGATACCTTGTTCGCTCTTTGTGATAAAATACAAACCAGGAGCTGTCCTATTTTAAATTGTTGTAAATTGTCAAACTGCATATTATAAAATGATTTAAAGGGAAATTAAACACCTAAATGCTAGCTAGAATGAAGCATTCAAAGAAAAGATTAATCTGAGAATCACATGTAGATGGATTTTTTAAAGTTTAATTAGTTGTGTAATGGTTTATAAAACTCAAAATAAAAGATCATTTTACAGCTTATATTTAATCAAATACCTTCTTTTATGAATTCTCCTTTGTTTTCTTGTAATTTGGTTCTAAAAAAAATCAGGTTTTTCCAAACCCACCCGTGGGGCTCATTATGTGAGTCCTATCATGGGTGATTACCTTTGTAGGAGGTAGGTTATATGTACTTGCCTATGCGCATGCGTTTATCTAGCTTGTGACGTCATTCTCAGTCATACGATGGCCGCAAAGTACCAAAAAACATTTTCATTGCATGATTCCGGATCTCTGGAAGTGAGCTGGTGAAGTAGAACTGCAGCAGGTTAGTTAAGTATATTAGTCTAAGAATAATCAATCCCGATAGACTAACGAGCATTCATAGATTGAAATTAAATATGAATTCAATAGTTTAACATTATAATTTTGCAGAACATTAAAATATTTTTTTTAATGTTGGTACTTTGCTATTACAATAATGTAACAGATGAGGTATAATAACGGAGCTATAGGAATCCTCTCAAATTATGGGCCAGATTACAAGTGGTATTTAATGCTCCTGCTTGTGCGCTAACTCTGCTAGAAGAAAGGTGTGCGCAAAAAGCCAAACTTCGAATATCACAATCGCGTTAAGGTATTTCCCCATAAAAGTCAATGGAGCAAAAAAAGTGGAAAAAAAACCCACCCTACTTGCGCACAAACCCAATTGCATATTCTCAGGTGCGCTAACCCAACATGAAAACATGAATATTTCACATTGCAATGTACTTCATGTAGAAGTATACGTTCTATTTATTCTTAAATACATTTCTTTCCAATGGTAGTTAGAGTCCATAAAATCCTATTCTTACAAAAGTGTAATACAATATCTGGCCACCAGGAGGAGGTAAAGACACCCCAACCAGAGCATTCAAGTATCCCTCCTAATTCCACTTCCCTCCCAGTAGTTCTTTGCCTCGTCTAGAAGGTAGGCAGAGATAGAGGTGCTCGTAAGTTTTTTTTATTATAATAACCCTCAATGTTTAGTTATTAGAGAGGGTTAAGGGAGTGTCATCTGACCTCTTATATTTATAATTCTCTTAGTAGAGTTTAGTGCTTTAGCTGCCTGGGGTTGTCGCAGGGAAGATCTGTAGTTTTACCCATATGCACATGACATTTGCTCCTTCATCTGGTCCTCACCTGTTAGTTACAGGGGACTAATGTCTCTGCTTCTGCCTTTACAGGTTGTTTGCATATGACTGTCTGCTAGAGGCAGAGGTAAGTTTATTTTCATCATTGTTCCCTCTATTAGGCTAGTTGCCTTATTTACATTGGGGAATTGTGTGTGTGGTAGGTCTACCTAACAACCTACAGTTATGGCAACTGACTTTATTTCAGGAACTGTGGTGTGTGTGAATACAGCTCATTTGCTCACAGTATTAGGCAGAGGAGGTCCTGGTTCACTGTCATGGTCCGGTCTTTCACAGAGCTAGCTTGTGAAGTACTGGTATTGGTTAATGGGGGACATGTCTTGGTTCTGCCGTGACAGCTTTGTTAATTCCACAGTGCTGTTGGTATCTGTCCTGCAGCGGTGCATGAGTTAACCGCTTTTCCCGCTGCAGGACAGTTTTGGCTAGCACTCTGCCTTTCCTCCTTGTCGGCTCAGCCTGAGATCGTGGCACATTGCGAGCGAGTGCTCCAGCAGGTGATCGCATCTCAGAAGGGGGTAAGATAACCAGAGAGTATTTTTCAAGCACATTTGCAGGGGCATTGTATATAATTTTGCCTTCTGCTAACATTTTATTAGTCTCTCTGTGGGAGATACATATATTTATATTAGCATTGTGAGTGAGGGGTGACATGGAACAATCTGGGACCACTGTGGGGACTCCTGGAGAGGAGCTCTCTGAGGTTTTTATTGATAATAAATGCCTATTCTGTACATCAAATATAGTGTGTCCACCAGCTCACTGGGCCCTAGTTCTCAAAATACTTCAGTGTGCTCAACCTCAGTAACAGTTTGCAGGAGCTAGCAGTCAGCCTACTGTAGTATGCTCCCCTGCACAACTCTCTCAATCTTCCTCTTTGATGGTTCAAACAATACTGTCCCAGTACCACAGGGTAACTTTTCCCCATGTTCCCCCAGACTTCTCATCCCAACTTCAGTCTGCTGTGGCAGCTGCTCTGGGCACAATGCCATCTTCTGGCAAGCGCAAGATAAAGGTTAAACATTGCTCTTCTGAATACAAGACCGGGGACCTTGCCGGTCTCACCAGTGAAAGAAAAACTCAGGAATCATCATTGTCCAGTTTGGAGAGCAAACTATCTTCATTTAAGGATGTTGATAAGGAGGTCTTCACCTTTAATTTCAAGATAGAACACTTTTATGTATTTTCTTAAGGAGCTTCTGTGAACTTAAGGGGTATCATGAGGAAAAACCAGCATAGAAATTAGACGTTATATTTAAACCCAAATAGCGGACTCCTGATGTTTTTCCGGTGCCTTCTCTAATAGCTGATATCATTTCCAAGGAATGGGAGAAGCCTTTCTCCTTCCTTTAAAAAGCAGTTTCTTGTTCCCAGCTCTCATCTAGAGTTATAGAACACCGTTCCAAAGGTTGATGGGGCCTTTTATCTCCAGCTAAGAGAACCACCATTCCACTTGAGGATAACATTTTCTTTAAGGATCCAGTGGATAGGAAACTTGAAGGTTATTTGAGGAAGTCTTTCCTACAAAGGGGTCTTCTTTTTAACCTGCTGCTAGTATTACTGCCATGGCTGGTGCTGCAGCTTTTTGGTGCGATTCGCTAGCTGAGCTAGTTACTGTTAAAAAGAATATCCCTAAAGCCTCTAGGGAAAGGAGGGGGAGGGTTAATTATCTCCTATAACCTACCCAGTATAAACCTGAGTATTAGAGTAGGTAGTGCCTTATGCTTGTGTATGTCACGTTTAAAAAGAAAAAGGACAGAAAGAAGAGGGCATAATATGGCACACTTATGGGGAGGTAACCATGACAATGTGTAATTGTATGGTATGTAGTGATTAAAACTTAACTTTTATATGACTCATATGTAAAAAGAAGTGGAATAATCCACTACCAAGTTTAAAACCGTGTCATAGTAACAGATGACACACGGACTCCTCTCTGGGCACGGCACAGTGATCACTCTGTACCGTTGATCAGTCTCCCTAGCTAATTACTATTCAGTTTCTATCACCTGTCTACGCAATAGTTGAATCCCCTCAGGATTTAAAAAGGGGCAATGTGAGCCATATCTAATGTACAGTATATATAGAAGGAGTGTTTTCTAGTACAACCTGCACAATGTTGTAACTCCTTACAAATTCTATAAGCGTATAAGTACAGATAAATATTATATCAGGTTTGAGGTGTAATAATATGCACAAGATACCATAGCTGGTGTTTAACCAGTCAAGTATGGCGTTACTAATATAGCGTGTAAAATACCAGTGCACCAATGGTTAAAGCCAAATATTAAACTAAGATTCAGTTTGGTGCAACTAGTGCCAGTGAGCTGAGCAGTTTAGGCTAGATTACAACTAAATGCGAAGTCTATAGTAAAAATTGCCCTAAAGGCCAACAATTAAGCTAGAGGAATCCGACTGACAGAGAGGAGCAGTGCAAACGCCTGACGCGTGTTTCGCATCTGCTTTTTCAGAGGCGCCTAGTTACTGTTAAGTCTCCCCGAAAGGAGATTCAGGATCGCATCCAGGCGCTTAAGACGCAAAATTCATTAATTTGTGATGCTATTATTCAGATTGTCCGCATCAATACCAAAAATATATGGGTTGGTGTTTTTAGCCAGAAGGGTACTTTGGCTGAAATCCTGGTCAGCCAATATAGTCTCAAAATTTAGATTACTTTCTTTGGCTTTTAAAGGAAAGACATTATTTGGACCGGGATTGGATTCCATTATTTCATCGGTCACTGGAGGTAAGGGAGCTTTCCTTTTTCAGGATAAGAAATCCAGAACGAAAGGCAGGTCAGTTGGTCATTTTCGTTCCTTTTGTCAGAATAAGCTACAGAGAAACTCTTCCTCAAGAAAATCTGAACCCCCATGGGCACATAGAAGCAAATCCAATATGGAACAAGAACAAACAATCCAAGTAGTCGGCCACAGACTCAGTCTGCATTAAAGGGTGGCCTCCAAACCAGTGTTTTTTCAGTAGGGGGCAGATTAAGCCTTTTTCAAGGGGTCTTGCCCAGTTTATCACTTGGGTACAGGAAATTGTTTCCCAAGGTTACAGAATAGACTTTTGGACTTGACCTCAAAGAGGCAGTTTTGTGTTATCCCGAGTTTCGAAAAGGTCCTATAAAATATTGGATTTTTCTTCTGTTAAGTGTGATCAGTCCACGGGTCATCATTACTTCTGGGATATTACTCCTCCCCAACAGGAAGTGCAAGAGGATTCACCCAGCAGAGCTGCATATAGCTCCTCCCCTCTACGTCACTCCCAGTCATTCTCTTGCACCCAATGACTAGATAGGATGTGTGAGAGGACTATGGTGATTATACTTAGTTTTATATCTTCAATCAAAAGTTTGTTATTTTAAAATAGCACCGGAGTGTGTTATTACCTCTCTGGCAGAGTTTGAAGAAGAATCTACCAGAGTTTTTGCTATGATTTTAGCCGGAGTAGTTAAGATCATATTGCTGTTTCTCGGCCATCTGAGGAGAGGTAAACTTCAGATCAGGGGACAGCGGGCAGATGAATCTGCATAGAGGTATGTAGCAGCTTTTATTTTCTGACAATGGAATTGATGAGAAAATCCTGCCATACCGAAATGTCATGTATGTATACTTTACACTTCAGTATTCTAGGGAATGGTACTTCACTAGAATTACACTGTAAGAAATACATAAAGCTGTTTAATAACTAGAGATTATGTTTAACGTTTTTGCTGGAATGTAAAATCGTTTTCATTTACTGAGGTACTGAGTGAATAAATGTTTGGGCACTATTTTTCCACTTGGCAGTTGCTTAATCTGTTTTCTGACAGTTTCTGTTCTCCCTCACTGCTGTGTGTGAGGGGGAGGGGCCGTTTTTTGGCGCTTTTACTACGCATCAAATATTTCAGTCAGCAACTCATTGTATTCCCTGCATGATCCGGTTCATCTCTACAGAGCTCAGGGGTCTTCAAAACTTATTTTGAGGGAGGTAATTTCTCTCAGCAGAGCTGTGAGAATTGTAGTTTGACTGAGATAAAAAACGTTTATTCTGTAATTTGTTTCCTGCTTTCAGAATTTGTTATCTTTGCTAATGGGATTAAACCTTTGCTAAAGTTGTGTTGTTTACAAGGATTGAGGCTATAACTGTTTCAATTTATTAATTTTCAACTGTCATAGATCTTCTGTGCTTCTTAAAGGCACAGTACGTTTTAATATTATTCTAATTGAATTGTATTTCCAAGTTGCAAGTTTATTTGCTAGTGTGTTAAACATGTCTGATTCAGAGGATGATACCTGTGTCATTTGTTGCAATGCCAAAGTGGAGCCCAATAGAAATGTATGTACTAACTGTATTGATGCTACTTTAAATAAAAGTCAATCTGTACAAATTGAACAAATTTCACCAAACAACGAGGGGGGAGTTATGCCGACTAACTCGCCTCACGTGTCAGTACCTACATCTCCCGCTCAGAGGGAGGTGCGTGATATTGTAGCGCCGAGTACATCTGGGCGGCCATTACAAATCACATTACAGGATATGGCTACTGTTATGACTGAGGTTTTGGCTAAATTACCAGAACTAAGAGGTAAGCGTGATCACTCTGGGGTGAGAACAGAGTGCGCTGATAATATTAGGGCCATGTCAGACACTGCGTCACAGGTGGCAGAACATGAGGACGGAGAACTTCATTCTGTGGGTGACGGTTCTGATCCAAACAGACTGGATTCAGATATTTCAAATTTTAAATTTAAACTGGAAAACCTCCGTGTATTACTAGGGGAGGTGTTAGCGGCTCTGAATGATTGTAACACAGTTGCAATACCAGAGAAAATGTGTAGGTTGGATAAATATTTTGCGGTACCGACGAGTACTGAGGTTTTTCCTATACCTAAGAGACTTACTGAAATTGTTACTAAGGAGTGGGATAGACCCGGTGTGCCGTTCTCACCCCCTCCGATATTTAGAAAAATGTTTCCAATAGACGCCACCACAAGGGACTTATGGCAAACGGTCCCTAAGGTGGAGGGAGCAGTTTCTACCTTAGCTAAGCGTACCACTATCCCGGTGGAGGATAGCTGTGCTTTTTCAGATCCAATGGATAAAAAGTTAGAGGGTTACCTTAAGAAAATGTTTGTTCAACAAGGTTTTATATTGCAACCCCTTGCATGCATTGCGCCGATCACGGCTGCAGCGGCATTCTGGATTGAGTCTCTGGAAGAGAACATTGGTTCAGCTACTCTGGACGACATTACGGACAGGCTTAGAGTCCTTAAACTAGCTAATTCATTCATTTCGGAGGCCGTAGTACATCTTACTAAACTTACGGCGAAGAATTCAGGATTCGCCATTCAGGCACGCAGGGCGCTGTGGCTAAAATCCTGGTCAGCTGATGTTACTTCTAAGTCTAAATTGCTTAATATACCTTTCAAAGGGCAGACCTTATTCGGGCCCGGGTTGAAAGAGATTATCGCTGACATTACAGGAGGTAAAGGCCATGCCCTGCCTCAGGACAAAGCCAAAGTTAAGGCTAGACAGTCTAATTTTCGTTCCTTTCGTAATTTCAAAGCAGGAGCAGCATCAACTTCCTCTGCACCAAAACAGGAAGGAGCTGTTGCTCGCTACAGACAAGGCTGGAAACCTAACCAGTCCTGGAACAAGGGCAAGCAGGCCAGGAAACCTGCTGCTGCCCCTAAAACAGCATGAATTGAGGGCCCCCGATCCGGGATCGGATCTAGTGGGGGGCAGACTTTCTCTCTTCGCCCAGGCTTGGGCAAGAGATGTCCAGGATCCCTGGGCGCTAGAGATAATATCTCAGGGATACCTTCTGGACTTCAAATACTCTCCTCCAAGAGAGAGATTTCATCTGTCAAGATAGTCAACAATCCAGACAAAGAAAGAGGCGTTTCTACGCTGCGTACAAGAGCTCTTGTTAATGGGAGTAATCCATCCAGTTCCACGATCGGAACAGGGACAGGGGTTTTACTCAAATCTGTTTGGGGTTCCCAAAAAAGAGGGAACTTTCAGACCAATCCTGGACTTAAAGATCCTAAACAAATTCCTAAGAGTTCCATCGTTCAAGATGGAGACTATTCGGACAATTTTACCTATGATCCAAGAGGGTCAGTACATGACCACTGTAGATTTAAAAGATGCTTACCTTCACATACCGATTCACAAAGATCATTATCGGTACCTAAGGTTTGCCTTCCTAGACAGGCATTACCAGTTTGTGGCTCTTCCATTCGGATTGGCTACAGCTCCAAGAATCTTCACAAAGGTTCTGGGTGCTCTTCTGGCGGTACTAAGACCGCGGGGAATCTCGGTAGCTCCATACCTAGACGACATTCTGATACAAGCTTCAAGCTTTCAAACTGCCAAGTCTCATACAGAGTTAGTGCTGGCATTTCTAAGGTCACATGGATGGAAGGTGAACGAAAAGAAGAGTTCACTCGTTCCACTCACAAGAGTTCCCTTCCTGGGGACTCTTATAGATTCTGTAGAAATGAAGATTTACCTGACAGAGGACAGGCTAACAAGACTTCAAAGTGCTTGCCGCACCCTACATTCCATTCAACACCCGTCAGTGGCTCAATGCATGGAGGTAATCGGCTTAATGGTAGCGGCAATGGACATAGTACCCTTTGCACGCTTACACCTCAGACCACTGCAACTGTGCATGCTAAGTCAGTGGAATGGGGATTACTCAGACTTATCCCCTTCTCTGAATCTGGATCAAGAGACCAGAAATTCTCTTCTATGGTGGCTTTCTCGGCCACATCTGTCCAGGGGGATGCCGTTCAGCAGACCAGACTGGACAATTGTAACAACAGACGCCAGCCTTCTAGGTTGGGGTGCCGTCTGGAATTCTCTGAAGGCTCAGGGACAATGGAGTCAGGAGGAGAGTCTCCTGCCAATAAACATTCTGGAATTGAGAGCAGTTCTCAATGCCCTCCTGGCTTGGCCCCAGTTGACAACTCGGGGGTTCATCAGGTTTCAGTCGGACAACATCACGACTGTTGCTTACATCAACCATCAGGGAGGGACAAGAAGCTCCCTAGCTATGATGGAAGTATCAAAGATAATTCTCTGGGCAGAGTCTCACTCTTGCCACCTGTCAGCAATCCACATCCCGGGAGTGGAGAACTGGGAGGCGGATTTCTTAAGTCGTCAGACTTTTCATCCGGGGGAGTGGGAACTTGATCCGGAGGTCTTTGCCCAAATACTGCGACGTTGGGGCAAACCAGAGATAGATCTCATGGCGTCTCGACAGAACGCCAAGCTTCCTCGTTACGGGTCCAGATCCAGGGATCCAGGAGCAGTCCTGATAGATGCTCTGACAGCACCTTGGGACTTCAGGATGGCTTACGTGTTTCCACCCTTCCCGTTGCTTCCTCGATTGATTGCCAGAATCAAACAAGAGAGAGCATCAGTGATTCTAATAGCACCTGCGTGGCCACGCAGGACTTGGTATGCAGACCTGGTGGACATGTCATCCTGTCCACCTTGGTCTCTACCTCTGAAGCAGGACCTTCTGATACAGGGTCCCTTCAAACATCAAAATCTAACTTCTCTGAAGCTGACTGCTTGGAAATTGAACGCTTGATTTTATCAAGACGTGGGTTTTCTGAGTCAGTTATTGATACCTTAATACAGGCTAGGAAACCTGTTACCAGAAAGATTTACCATAAGATATGGCGTAAATACCTATATTGGTGTGAATCCAAAGGTTACTCTTGGAGTAAGGTTAGGATTCCTAGGATATTGTCTTTTCTACAAGAAGGTTTAGAAAAGGGTTTATCTGCTAGTTCATTAAAGGGACAGATCTCAGCTCTGTCCATTCTGTTACACAAACGTCTGTCAGAAGTTCCTGACGTCCAGGCTTTTTGTCAGGCTTTGACCAGGATTAAGCCTGTGTTTAAAACTGTTGCTCCACCATGGAGTTTAAACCTTGTTCTTAATGTTTTACAGGGCGTTCCGTTTGAACCCCTTCATTCCATTGATATAAAGTTGTTATCTTGGAAAGTTCTATTTTTAATGGCTATTTCCTCGGCTCGAAGAGTCTCTGAATTATCAGCCTTACATTGTGATTCTCCTTATTTGATTTTTCATTCGGATAAGGTAGTCCTGCGTACTAAACCTGGGTTCTTACCTAAGGTAGTTACTAACAGGAATATCAATCAAGAGATTGTTGTTCCTTCTTTATGCCCAAATCCTTCTTCAAAGAAGGAACGTCTACTGCACAACCTGGATGTAGTCCGTGCTCTAAAATTTTACTTACAGGCAACTAAGGAATTTCGACAAACGTCTTCTCTGTTTGTCATTTACTCTGGGCAGAGGAGAGGTCAAAAAGCTTCCGCTACCTCTCTTTCTTTTTGGCTTCGTAGCATAATTCGTTTAGCTTATGAGACTGCTGGACAGCAGCCTCCTGAAAGAATTACAGCTCATTCTACTAGAGCTGTGGCTTCCACTTGGGCCTTCAAGAATGAGGCCTCTGTTGAACAGATTTGCAAGGCTGCAACTTGGTCTTCGCTTCATACTTTTTCCAAATTTTACAAATTTGACACTTTTGCTTCATCGGAGGCTATTTTTGGGAGAAAGGTTCTTCAGGCAGTGGTTCCTTCTGTATAAAGAGCCTGCCTATCCCTCCCGTCATCCGTGTACTTTTGCTTTGGTATTGGTATCCCAGAAGTAATGATGACCCGTGGACTGATCACACTTAACAGAAGAAAACATAATTTATGCTTACCTGATAAATTCCTTTCTTCTGTAGTGTGATCAGTCCACGGCCCGCCCTGTTTTTAAGGCAGGTAAATATTTTTTAATTTATACTCCAGTCACCACTTCACCCTTGGCTTTTCCTTTCTCGTTGGTCCTTGGTCGAATGACTGGGAGTGACGTAGAGGGGAGGAGCTATATGCAGCTCTGCTGGGTGAATCCTCTTGCACTTCCTGTTGGGGAGGAGTAATATCCCAGAAGTAATGATGACCCGTGGACTGATCACACTACAGAAGAAAGGAATTTATCAGGTAAGCATAAATTATGTTTTTGTTCAATGTGTTTCAGAGCTTTGGAAAATGGGGGTTATAGTTCCAGTTCCTTCAGGAGAAAGGGGCAAAGGTTTTTATTCACACCTTTTTGTTGTCCCAAAGAGGGAACCTTTTGTCCTATTCTAGATTTAAAAATTCTAAACAAGTTTCTGAGGGTACCAGCTTTCTAGATTGAAACAATGAAATCTATCCTTCCTCTTGTACTCCAGGGTAAATTTATGACTACGGTGGATTTGATAGACGCGTATCTTCACTTTTCAATCCATCAAGATCAACTTTAGTATCTCAGATTTGCATTTCTGGACAAACATGTCCAGTTTACGGCTTTTCCTTTTTGGTCTGGCTTCGGCTCCGGGAATTTTCACAAAGGTGTTGGGAGCTCCTTTGTCAGTGGTCAGACTTCAGAGTATCCCTGTGACCCCTTACTTGGACGATATCTTGGTTCAAGCACTATCTTCCCATTTAGCTGCCTCTCACACTGAGAAGTTACTCTGGTTGGAAAGTAAATCTGGAAAAGAGTTCTCTTGTGTCATTAATGTGTCAGGTAGTCACATGGTCACAAAGTCCAGAGGTCACGAAGTTCAGTCATCGGACTGTTTGCTGCATGATACCGTCACCATCCCCTATAGGGTCTGTATACGCTGAAAATTAGATGGATGTTGCCTTACATGGGATCAAGATAACTTTTTTTTTTCTTTTGGGACATCCCTATGTTATCCTTAAGGACATTACTTTATCTACAATTGTGGATCATTTTTTTTTGTGACACTGACCGCATCAATTTTTTTCCCTATTGACGCCTAGATTTTTCTCTTTCATTTTTGGTGAGCATGGTCTGTGTGAATGGAGAGTATGTAGGGCCTATATTTATCATTTAACTTTTGAAATTATATGATAAATAAACACAAGTTTCTTCATTATAAGAGTGCTGAGAATTTATTTTTTTATTAATTGTGGTAATTTGGCAATTCCTCTCGTGCACCTAACAATATAGATATTTAGATATTACGAGTAGTGCTGTCGCTTCCATTATTGAGTATATGTATTTATGTGTTTATATATGTATATATGTCTGTAAATACATATATACACATATAAATACACATACATACATAAGCATATTTAGACCTCATACTTTTTATTAGATATTGTTATTATGAGTGTAACTGTACTTTGCAATAATTTTTTATGTGTTTTGTAACACTTTTTTTGTTCTGCTAAACAGTTAATCTGGTGCTCAGAGGCCACGCTATCTCGACCAGCATTAAGTTCAATTGCGCTCAAGTAGTCGCGTTTACTTTCAACTTGTAAACCCCGATGGGCGCAAACAGACGCAATAAACCCTTTTCCATCTAAAGGGGAGGAGAGTCCATGGCTTCATTCATTACTTGTGGGAATTAAGAACCTGGCCACCAGGAGGAGGCAAAGACACCCCAGACAAAGGCTTAAATACCTCCCCCACTCCCCTCATCCCCCAGTCATTCTTTGCCTTTTGTCACAGGAGGTTGGCAGAGAAGTGTCAGAAGTTTCGATGGTCTCTTATGGAGGGAAGTACTCTTCGGAATGGGACTGGAGTTTTAAGTAGTCCTGTCAGCCTCTCAGTGAGAGCATGGGTGAAAGAGTCCGGAGATGCAGGAAGAGTCTGCGAAACCATCCCGACTCACATTAACAGCTCCATAAGCAATCAGTGTTGACTAGTTTTGCTGCCTGCTTCCTGCACTCAAGTCCATGTCAGGAGCGATGCTACTACACTTGAGAGGCCAGTTCCACGGCATAGATTCTGGTAAGGTCGTTTCATTTTTTATATACATAATGATAACGCAAGAAGACAGTGTCACAGTGTGACACCTTTTATCTTTATAGAATCAAGGGTTAATATCCCTGGAAGAAGGATTATTGAACAAAGAGGGTTTGTACGTAATGTTATTTGTTGTGTCATTGCTGCGATGTGTGAGATGAGGTTCTGGCAATAACTACAGGTTTCATTTCTAGGAGTTACTTTACGCGGCTGATTTGGCACGTTTTTTCTCCCTAGTGCAGGAGCGGTCCTGCAAGCCACTCCATGTTACCTAGTGGGGCCTATTCAACTTCCTCTTCTTGACCGGCGGTTGCAGGAGACGAAGCGTTTTTTCTGTGGTTCGGGTCTAAGGAGGTGGTGAGTGCCCCGGCCATTGGAAGTATAAAGGTGCCATTTATATAGTATATCTAGTCCGTAATAAGGGCGTATGCTATGAAGGACTCTTACGCGTTGGAGGGTACTCTCTCTTTAACAAAGTCTAATACCTGTTTTTATTGTGAGGAGGTTCTGGTAGATCCGCCTGCTCAACTCTGTTCCACATGCCTTGACAATATTACTACATCTAGAAAGAATAAAATGTTTAGTACTACTGAGCCGTCCACTTCTGGGGGTCTCCGTCCCGTGAGGTGCGTTCCCTACATTCATCTCCGATTACACATGCAGCTCTCCAGGGCACGACTAATCCTCCTGAGGGAGAGGGCCGCTGGCCGTCAGATTTTGCGGATCAACTGCACACAGCAGTGTCTGCAGTGATTAGTGCCTTACCACGTTCTGCTAAGTGCAAGCATAGGGTAAAACATTGTGGTCTGGCCCAGGGATCATCTACTCCAATGGATATCTCTGAAAGATTATCTGCTGATGAGGACAACTCCGACTCTTCAGAGGACGTTCCTTCTGGGTTGGAGTCTGTGTCATCTAAACCTCCGGCTGCGGAGGAACCAGACTTTAGGTTTAGGATGGAAAATGTACGCTTTCTATTGAAGCAAGTGCTTGCTACGCTGCAGGTTCTGGAACCGAAACTACCGGAGGACATATTGGTGCGAATCCATGTCTGAGATGGTCGAGAGGGAGACTCCCCTTGATGAGATACAGGATAGAATTAATGCCTTGAGGGGGCGGAGCTCGGCCGTGCAGGCAAATGGCCGCAAGGTGATATTGCTCCGTGTTGGAGAAAGGACCCAGAGACACTCGCACGCCACGCATATGCACAAAAAGTGACCCATCTGTGCATAACAGCGTGGGGACACTTTCTGGAACGAAATGCCGACATCGTGAGCACTTACTAACGCCTCAGTGAACTTTTTTCTGCCTCACACCGGGAGTTCCGCCGCCATCTTGGAAAGGTTGTGCATAGGCCATGCCGCTGGGCTAAACAGAGGCGCTCCGGTTATTGCTGTGGACCTGGGGTAAGATAGATAAGATGCCTATGGGATAAATGGGTCCCCTGCCATTAACCAGAGACCTGGATATTAATCATTAACCCCTTGGGGATCGCCACGCACCACAAATACCGCTGAGACTGCGGATGCCATATCGCTCTGTGCACTTGACCAACAGCCAGATGCTGTAGGAGTATAACATAATTATAGGAGTAACATGATATGGTGTCTTAAGTAGACTATATTCAATATACAACACAAAGGCAGCACAACATATATGGGAGATGGAATCTCTGCACTAGAAGCTTACTCCACGTTTTTATTTGTTACTTTCTCTACAACTGTTGCAAGTGTAAAAAGATATGCAATATTGCTAGATGTCAACATTACCCTCTTAAACACAAAGTATGGTTGCCAGACGTCTAACTAAAGGGGAAAAGCTCTCTAAAAGCCAATCTGCTGCACCAGTGTCAGTGAGCACGTTTTTTCAGCTTCCAGATACAATTAATAATTCTGCGTCTCAAACAACAGTACCTGCTGAATCTCTCATGGCCTTGCCAAACACCACAGACACGCAGGCAACTGCTGCATACATCTCCCAATTAAAACAGGATATTGCTAACCTACCATCAAAGGAAGATTTTGCCTCCTTAAAGTCTCTTATAACTACAGAACTCACATCCATGAGAAAAGACATTAATGCATTAGGGAATAGGGTGGAGGAGGTGGAGGACACACAAACTACTATCAGTGAAATTATAGGAGCCCTTGACACTCATGCAAATGTTCAGGCCTCACAAATAGAGTCCCTTCAAGACAAAATCGAGGATCTCGAAAATCGTAGTAGGAGGTCTAATCTTAGGGTGCGGGGCATCCCGGAAACAATAAAGAGCTCTGATCTCAGGGAATACCTACAGAATTTGTTTCAACAACTCTTGGAGACGACAGAGATACCAGATATGGAACTGGAGAGGGTTCACCGTGCTTTGCGGCCGCCTCCACCCTCAGGTGTCCCCCCCCAGAGATGTCATTCTTAAATTTCTGAGATTCACAGACAGAGAAGAAATATGGTCCAAAGCGAGACAAATAAAGAAGATATCCTATCTAGACCACTCACTGTAAATCTACCCGGACCTGTGCTCAAGCACACTACAACGCAGAAGAGATGTCCGGTTTATCACCACTGCACTCCAGGAGAAGAACATTAAATACAGCTGGGGGTTCCCATTCAGCCTAGTGGTGGTGAACGAAGGGCATATTCACACCTACAAAGGGCCACAGGGCCTGTAATCCTTCTCCAAAGGACTGGGTTTATCATTACAACCACCTCATCCACTGGAGAGATCATCTGAAGATGTGACATTAAAGTCACAACTCACAGCAGGGACACAATGGCACAAAGTGGTACATAAGAAAAGCAGGAACAATCCGAAATCCTGAGATAAAGATGTGAGACTTAACCTGTTTCCAGTTTCCATGGTTGGGTGAGATCAATCTGGACATTTATTGTCAAATTGTTTACTTGTGTTTTGCTTAATCTATGTTGAGTTAGAGAAACCAAGGATGGCATATATACACCTACACAAAGGTGTGGACACTCTGACTTATTATTCTGTTGAGTTGCACGATTCTATTAAAAAAAAGTTAGTATTACTCTGTTTTAGGCATAAGGGCCCATGTGCCCCAATATTAAATGTGGCCATTAAATACCATCGTAGATATCTGGGTTCAAGTATCCGGCCGACCCTTATCCATTTATTATCATAGTTGTGTTGGGGGGGGATTACCCCTAATTACCCCCAATAATGTTCTTATTTTTACTAATAGTTATTTGTTCTTTAACTATGTTATTGTTGTTTCCATTAATGTAACCCACTGTGCTTGCACACTCACTTCTATACCCATGATTGTCCACTCACTGACACAATTTATAATGTTTATGAGACCTGGTTTTATGTGTTGTACTCCTGTGACTTATACTGAATCATGTTTTGTCCGACTTCTTCTTATACTGATAACTCATGACTTCGGAAAAAAATGTGTTGAATATTATAACTATTAATGCAAAAGGCCTTAATTTCCCGAGTAAGAGGAACATAGCACTTAAGGACTTTAATGATAACAAAGGGGATATAATTTTAGTACAAGAGACCCACTTCATACATAAGAAAGAGCCCAAAACGTTTAAATATAAATTTGGCGAGACATTTTACTCATCTAACCATAATAAAACTAATGGTGTAGGAATATTAATAAGAAAGGGCATCCCTTTTACTCTGTTTAATTTAATACAAGACAGGGAGGGTAGGTATTTTATATTAATTGGCAAACTATATAACATAATGGTCACGCTAGCATGTGTATATGCCCCCAATATCCAGCAAGATCACTTTTTTAAACGCTTTTCTGACACTTTGTTGGAGAACAAGAGAGGCTTGGTGATATTGAGAGGGGACCTTAACGTCTCTCTCAACACTGCACTAGACACATCAACAGGACTTTCCTCTACACCAAACAGAGTAACATATAGAGTCAAACAACACATCAGGGATTTAGCGATACATGATGTTTGGAGGATACATCATATGTTAGAACGTCAATACACTTTCTTTTCCTTTCCCCACTCCCGCTTCTCCCGTATTGATTATATATTTTTGGATGTGTCTTGTTTATCCCTAGCAACTAGCTCAAAAATATCCCCTACAGGCTGGACGGATCACTCCATGGTGAGTTGTGCAGTCAAGTGGCCGTCTGCCCCACACTCCATGTATGTATGGAAATTAAATAACGATTTATTGGATCATCCACTGTACCAAGAAAAAATCGAGACTAGACTGCAGGAATATTTCAACTTAAACATTTCCTCTATATCTGACTTTAGACTTATTTGGGAGGCTCATAAGAGCACAATTAGGGGTGACCTTATTAGTATACAATCTCATGACCACAAACAACAACGCGCCGCACTCCAGAGCGCACTGTCAGCCATCACTACTGTTGAGGAGAGACTTAGGGTCTTACCCACAGATGAAACCCTGAAAAAGGAACTACAGACACTTAGAGAGAGAGTCAATACATTATTAGATAGACTGTAAACAACTCGCACTCAAGTTACAACAAAATCACTATGCCAGCGACAATAGGTGTAGTAGGCTATTAGCACGTAAGCTTAGAAGACGAACAAATAGGTCCTATATCCTATCTATAAATAGACCAGGTAAAGATACAGCCTATTCTTCTTCCGACATATCCGAAGCATTCCGCACTTAGTACGAATCTCTATATAACCTCCCAGAAGACCTCCCTGAGGACACAACTCATACAGCCCTAATACACTCTTTCTTTAGAGAGTTATCTATACCCACTATCACACAGAACCAGGAGGAAGCCCTTAATTCCCCCTTTAAAATGGAAGAACTCCTCTTGGTCTTAAAGGACCTGCCACTGGGAAAGGCCCCGGGCCCAGACGGCTTTACCAATTACTATTGTAAGAAGTATAACAAAATACTTGCGCCCCACCTATTAACCCTGTTCAACTCCATTACTCGAACCAACCCTTTTTTTAGTAGTTCGTTAACCGCAATATTTCACTGATTCCCAAAGAGGGTAAAGATCACACGAGGGTCGAGAACTACAGACCAATCTCTTTGTTGAACACCATCGTTAAAATTTATGCCAAGTTGCTGGTGATCCGGTTGAACGCCTTACTACCAGACTTAATACACACTGATCAAGTGGGCTTTATACCTACGAGAGAAGCAAAGGACAATACAGTGCAGGCAATTGACTTAATTGATTACGTGAATAACCGCTCTATACCCACTGTGATCGTGTCCACAGATGCTGAGAAGGCGTTTGACCGGGTCAGCTGACGTTTTCTCTGCGTGGTTCTACTGAGATTGGGTCTAGCCGAGTCATTTATAGATAGAGTATTTGCTATGTATTCATCCCGATGGTTAGAGTTTGTGTAAATGGCTCCCTGTCAGCTCCCTTTGGGATATCCAACAGTACCAGGCAGGGATGCCCCCTGTCACCACTCCTATTTGCCTGTGTAATTGAAATTCTAGCTCTAAAAGTAAGACTTATTGCCGACATAACAGGAGTACAAGTTAAGGGACATCACCACAAGCTTTTGCTATATGTGGATGATGTGCTTTTCTTCTTGACGAAGCCAACCCAGTCCATTCCAAATTTATTACGCCAGTTAGACGGATTTGGGAAAATCTCAAACTTCCTTATCAACCAAAATAAATCGGAAATAATAAATATTAATACCCCAGCTGACGATATACAACACATACAACAGATCTGCCCGTTTAGATGTCAAGACCGTAAATTAAAATACTTAGGGATATACCTGACACCTACAGTCCATGAAATCTTTGATGCCAATTTCATACCATTCCAGTCACTAGTCATAGCCACTTTGTCCTCCTAGCGGAGGAAACCCCTGACTTGGACGGGCAGGATTAATGCGTTCAAAATGAGTATACTCCCGAAGATATTATATATAATACAGACACTACCCATAGCCCTCCCGAGAACATATCTCACATCCCTACAGATAAAAAATTTTGAATTTATATGGAATAAGCGTCATGCGAGGATAAATAGAAAAGACATGTGTCAGACGATTGACAGTGGGGGGCTAGGTGTCCCTGACTTGGTCTCTTACTGGAAGGCAACACACCTACAGAGAATAGTGGACTGGTACACTAACTTCAAACATAAAATTTGGGTACGTCTCGAACATGATATAGCGGGCTGCTCACACTTGGGTACACGGTGCTGGACACCGACGGCCATAGGACCAACACAGACTTACCTCACACATATGTTTCAGGAGACTATGTTGATTTGGGATAGAATTCTGGTTGAGTTCCCTAACATTTCCTCTACATACTCGCCACTTACCTCTTTTATCTCCAATAGGGAATTTCCCCCCGGCCAACTATCCATGATTAAAGACGATACACAACAAGATAGGGTGCTGATGATATGCCACTTGGGGAATGAGAACCAGTTACACGATAGAGCTACCTTAATTGAGGAAGGTTTCACCTGATTTAGAAATTGGTACTTCTATAGGCAATGCTATAACTATCTGTCAGGACACCCACATAAGAGGAACATGCTGAGGCCCCAACAGCCTTTGAATCCCTATGTCATAAGATGTCCCCTACAAGACACACACTATCCATTACTTATGTACTATTGAAACAGAATGCACCAGGACATATACCTCACTTCATAAATAAATGGGGGGAAAAGTTAGGAGTGCAGTTTTCCCATATAGACGCATCTAAGATCTTTACAGCAATTAAGAATTCTGCCACATCCAATAAACACCTAGAATTAAATATGAAACTACTACACAGGTGGTACCTTACCCCATCATGTAGTAGGAAAATTTTCAGTAACTCCTCTGACACCTGCTGGAGATGTCATATTCATACTGGCCATATGGCACATATTTGATGGCAATGTCCTAACATAACCCCTATATGGGGACAAATTGCAAAGGAAACGTCAAAGCTACTTGATAGGAATCTACCTCTGGACCCGGCCCTTTGGCTTTTCCACATTGACCCTAAAAGATTCACATTAGAACAGACCAAATTGTTTAATATTGCTAGTAATAGTATTAAGGTATTAATAGCTAAGAACTGGAGAAGCTCCAATGTCCCGTCTATAGCTCAATGGGTGCAAGAATGTAACCATTCTATCTCTATGGAAGAATATCATTATCTCAAACAGCGCAAATTAGATTGATATCTGCAAATTAAGATATTATGGGAAGATTACATAAAAGATAAATTTGGTTTGTGAAGTTAAATCAACTACTACATGCAGTAAAGTGATTCAGTTTATGTACTTTAGACTGAGATATTGGGTATTGAAGTAATACATACGATACTTGCATATTCTTATAGGTTGGGCAGCACAGTGTGTTTTTTGTTTTGTTTATCTTCTTTTTTCTATCTTTTATTTATTTCTTCATTCTTTTTTCCTTATTTTTATGATATTCATCAGCACACATTGCTTTCCTTCTTATTTCATGTTAGCTGCGCTGTGTGCGTACAGCATATATAGCGGTAAATGTATACAATCTTGTAATGATGCCAACTGTACATGTACAATGTTCATATTTTATAAAATAAAATATTTAAAAAAAAAAAAAAAAAAGAATTAAGGCCTTAAGGGTAGCTACCGGTAATTCTTTTATTTGTGACGCCAATATGCAGATTATTCGCCTGAATGCAAAAATATCAGGTTTTTTCGTCCTAGCCCATAGGGCTCTGTGGCTGAAGTCATGGTCTGTGGACATGACCTCTAAATCTAGGCTTCTATCCCTTCCTTTTCAGGGAAAGATCCTATTTGGTCCAGGACTGGACTCGATTATATCCACGGTCACAGGATGCAAGGGTACCTTCCTGCTGCAGGATAAGAAGGCTAAACCTAAGGGATCTACTTTTTGTCCCTTTCGGTCGGAAAAGGCCCATTGCCAGCAGCCCGCAGCGAAAGCAGAGCAGTCCAAGGGAACTTGGAAGCCAGCTCAGTCTTGGAATAAGTCCAATCAGAACAAGAAGCCCGCCGAGACAAAATCGGCATGAAGTGGCGGCCCCCGACCGGTCAATGGACCCAGTAGGGGGCAGATTATCTCTCTGCTTAGAAGTCTGGTTGCAGGATGTTCAGACCCTTGGGTTCTGGAGGTCATCGCCCAGGGTTACAGGATAGGGTTCAGATCTCATCCTCCCAGGGGCAGATTCCTCCTGTCAAACCTGTCTTCAAGACCAGAAAAGAGGGACGCCTTTCTAGAATGTGTGAGGGATCTCTCTTCTCTCTGAGTAATTGTACCAGTACCTCCAGCATAGAGAGGTCTAGGGTACTATTCAAACCTTTTCGTGGTCCCAAAGAAGGAGGGCACGTTCCGCCCGATTCTGAACCTAAAATGTTTAAACAAATTTCTGTCCGTTCCATCGTTCAAAATGGGAAGATCAGATCTATTCTGCCCCTAGTTCAAGAGAGACAGTTCATGACAACAATAGACTTGAAGGATGCCAATCCACAGGGATCACTTCAGGTTCCTGATATTTGCGTTTCTGGACCAACACTTCCAGTTTGTGGCCCTTCCCTTCAGTCTGGCGACCGCCCCGAGAGGCTTCACAAAGGTTCTGGGGGCACTGCTTGCAGTAGCAAGATCCAGAGGCATTGCTGGGGCGCCCTATCTGGACGACATTCTAGTGCAGGCGCCGTCGTTCAGTCTGGCAGAGGAACACTCAAGGGCTCTTCTTCTCCTCCAATCTCACGTATGGAAGATAAACTCAGGAAAGAGTTCCCTGCTTCCCAGCAACAGGGTGGAATTCCTGGGTATGATAATATATTCTATATCCATGAAGATATTTCTCACAGATTAGCGATGCAGGAAGATTGTGTCCACCTGTCTTGTCCTTCAGTCCTCCTCAAGACCCTCTGTGGCTTAGTGTATGGAGGTGATTGGGCTCATGGTATACAGCATAGATGTCCATTCACAAGGTTCCACCTCAGACCTCTTCAGCTGTGTATGTTGAGGCAGTGGAACGGCGATCACTCTGACCTATCCCAACAGATTTCTCTGGATGATCGGACTAGGGAATCCCTCTCTTGGTGGATCCGTCCAGAACTGTCCCAGGGGACATCCTTCCTGAGACTGTCCTGGGAGATTGTGACCACGGACGCAAGTCTGACAAGATGGGGGGCTGTTTGGGGTGCATTAGGGATCGCATCATAGAACATAAAAGTTCAATTTGGACCAATAATAAGTTAGCCCCTATAGCCTGTCACTTTAATTTAATGGGTATGCTATTAATCAATTCCGTTTCCAAATTATAGATTTTATTCCCAGACATAGAAGGGGTGGTAATAGGGAACTCTTTCTCCATCAAAAAGAGTGTTTTTGGATATATGAGTTAGGCACCTTAAAACCGACTGGTTTATATAGGGACTGGGACTTGTCTGTATTTTTATAAACCGTTTTGATAAACTATTTTTTTCATTCCTATAGTTTTATCAAATTTCTATGATGGAGATTTATCTGAATTTAGTAAAAATGCCATTATTTACTTCTATTGCCCATAGTTTGGTTAATTTCTTGCTGCATACATATATGTATATATTGTAAAGAGTGTTAAATTGTTAGATTGTTGGTTACATTATTATGTAACCATGATGATGAATAATTTTGTATTGTTTTTAATTTGATATTGTATAGTATCAGTTGTGTTTGTGGTTGCATTCTATTGTTCTATGATACACTGACTAGAGCTATTTTGGCTATTAAAGAGTTAAATATGTAAATATCTCTATTGCCCTCTTGTGGCTGAGGGGTATATTAGGATGCTTTGTATCACAGATTTTATTGCATGATTAAGGGAAGGAGTTCATGAAACATTGCATGTGTCTCCTGTGCTGAATAAACCTTTTTGACTTCACGTTTGCTGCCACATTATTTTGAATGCTCAGGCTGTTTGGGGTGCCAGGATGGCGCAAGGAAGGTGGACTCGAGAGGAGTCTCTCCTCCCGATCAATATTCTGGAACTTCGAGCGATCCACATTGCTCTGAAAGCTTGGCCTCTCCTGGGGTCGTTCAGCTTCATCAGATTCCAGACAGACAACATTACCTCGGTGGCCTACATCAACCATCAGGTGGGGAGGAGAAGCTCTCTAGCAATGGCGGAGGTATTATTATTATTATCAGGTATTTGTAGAGCGCCAACAGATTCCGCAGCGCTATCTCGGATATTGGTATGGGCAGAGTCCCACAACTGCTCGCTATCAGCAATCCACATTCCGGGTGTGGACAACTGGGAAGCGGATTTTCTCAGCAGACAATCCTTCCGTCCGGGGGAATGGTCTCTCTACCCCCGAGGTGTTTGCGGAGATCTGTCACAGATGGGGGATGCCGTAGAGATAGATCTTATGGCGTCCAGACTCAATTGCAAGCTACCTTAATACGGGTCATGGTCCAGGGATTCTCAGGCAGAGCTGTTTGATGCCTTGGCGGTGCCTTGGGGGTTTAACCCAGTTTACATTTTTCCACCGTTGCCACTTCTACCTCGTGTAGTGGCCCGCATCAAACAGGAGCAAGCTTCGGCTATACTGATTGCTCCGGCATGGCTAAGGAGGATGTCGTTGCGGATCTTGTGGGGATGTCATCTTCACCACCATGGGGGTTACCCTGTCGCAGGGATCTGCTGGTATAGGGTCCCTTCCAATATCAAAATCTAGATTCTCTGAGACTGACTGTGTGGAAATTAAACGCTTGGTCTTAGCCAAGAGAGGATTCTCTGGGAGAGTGATTGATACTCTCGTTCAGGCCAGGAAGCTGGTCACTCATCGCATCTATCATAAGGTGTGGAGGACTTACTTGTCCTGGTGTGAGAAACATGAATATCCTTGGCACAAGGTTAAGGTATCTAGGATTCTGTCCTTTCTCCAGGATGGGTTGGAGAAAGAGCTTGCCGCCAGTTCCTTAAAGGGATTTCTGCGTTATCTGTTTTGTTGCACAAGAGGCTCGCAGAGCTTCCTGATATTCAGTCTTTTGTTCAGGGTCTGTCTAGAATCAGGCCTGTCTTTAGACATTCTGCTCCACCCTGGAGCTTGAACTTGGTTCTTAAGGTGTTGCAGAGGGTACGTTTGAACCTATGCACTCTATTGACATTAAAATTCTTTCTTGGAAGGTTCTCTTCCTGTTGGCTATTGTATCGGCACTCAGAGTATCTGAGTTGGCGGCCTTGCAATGTGAGCCTTCTTATCTGTTTTTTCATGCTTATAAGGCTGTTCTTCGCACTGGTTTGGGATTTTTCCCCAAGGTTGTGTCTAACCGTAACCTCAATCAGGAAATAGTTGCTCCTTCTTTGTGTCCTAACCCTTCTTCCCCTAAGGAGAGGTTACTTCATAATTTGGATGTGGTTCGAGCCTTGAAGTTTTATCATCAGGCTACAAAGGATTTCAGACAGTCTACATCTCTTTTTGTAGTGTATTCAGGGAAACACAAAGGGCAGAGTGCCACTTCAACTTTTTTGTCCTTTTGGTTGTGGAGCATGATTCGCTGAGGACATAAGCCTCCTCAGAGGATCACGGCTCATTCAACTAGAGCTGTTGCTTCTTCTTGGGCCTTCAAGAATGAGGCCTCTTTGGAGCAGATTTGTAAGGCGGCTACCTGGTCCTCCTTACATACTTTTACAAAGTTTTACAAATTTGACGTTTTTGCTTAGTCAGAAGCAGTTTTTGGGAGAAAGGTTTTGCAGGCTGTGGTGCCATCAGGATAGGGTTCCCCTCCTTTTTACCCTCCCGTTTGTTCATTCAGTGTCCTCTAGAGAGGTATTTGTTTCCCACAAGTAATGAATGAAGCAGTGGACTCTCCTCCCCTTTAGATAGAAAACATACATTATGCTTACCTCATAATTTCATTTCCATTGTGGGGAGGAGAGTCCACGGCTCCTGCCTGTTTCTCCGGTAGGCGGACCTAAATTTAGTTTTGTTCTTCTGGCACCATTTATACCCTGATATTTCTCCTACTGTTCCTTGTTCCCTCTGCAGAATGACTGGGGGATGAGGGGAGTGGGGAGGTATTTAAACCTTTTGCTGGGGTCTTAATTCCCACAAGTAATGTCCCACAAGTAATGAATAAAGCCGTGGACTGTCCTCCCCACGATGGAAATAAAATTATCAGGTAAGCATAATTTAGGTTTTTTGCTCGCATGGAACTGTTAGCGCGCCACTCATAATCTGGCCCTTTTTTTATTATTGAAAAAATATGTATTATTATTCTTACTAAGCTATGCTTTACTGCTAACAATTGAAATTTTTTATCTGACTGTTAACACTTTGGTCAGAAAAAAGATAGATAATCCCTTAATTACCCATTTCCCAGTTTTGCATAACAAACAGTTATAATATTACACATTCTGCCTCTGTAATTACCTTGTATCTAAGCCTCTGCAAACTGTCCCCTTATTTCAGTTCTTTTGACAGACTTGCATTTTAGCCAATCAGTGCTCACTCCTAGGTAACTTCACATGCGTGAGATCAATGTTATCTATATCAAACACATGAACTAACACCCTCTAATGGTGAAAAAATGTCCAATTGCATTTTGATTAGAGGCGGCCTTCAAGGTTTAAGAAATTAGCATATGAACCTCCTAGGTTTATCTTTCAACTAAGAATACCAAGAGAGCAAAGCAAAATTGGTTATAAAAGTAAATTGGAAAGTTGTTTAAAATTGCATGGCCTAATTAAAATTGCATGCTCTAGGTGGTTCTAGAGGAGGAGCTCAGGTGTGTGGTTAGGTGAATCACCTGTGCAGCATCACCTCCACCCCAAGCCTTGGCGGTATCTTCGCGCTTAAACCCTCTACCTTAGGGTGGCTTTCCTAGCTAATTTCACCGCTACTAGAACCGGACAGTGCCATTCCAAGCACTGGGCTGCAAACTGCAGTAGTTATAGGATCTATCACTCTTCCTTAAAATATCATCCTATTAAGGGATAATCACTAAAGGATTTTGTCGTTTCTCTTGCACCTGAATCCTTCTCAGCTAACCAGAGGATAAGTCCCAAGGAGGCCTAATACGCTGAAGCTCCACCGGCTGTCTTCTCCATTAAGGGCGCTAAAAACGACACGGATCCCACTCTAACCTTACCCGGCTAGAAGAGAGACCCTTTCAACTTAATTTACCTTACCTTGTACAGACCCGGGATCTGCTGCTCAGGAGAGACGCCACTGCGGATCATTGCTGACGGCGGTACCGGATAGAGAGGCTCTGAACTGGGCACTTCCTTTTTCGGTCGTTCAGTCCCCTCCCACCGGTGCTGCGTGAGGGGACTCGACCGCTGCATGTATCCAGGAGCCTTACCCACATAACAGGTGCGAGTGTCTCCGCTACAGTTCCCTCTCTTGAGCACCCCTGGACTCCCGGCAGCTGCCTAACACCGTCTACCTCTCAGCAAACTTGGCCGGACGCCCCTCTCCCACCGGTGCTGCGCGAGAGGGGTGCCCCCAGAAAACGGGTCTCTCCTGTCTGCAGACATCCTGATCTTCGACGGGTAATATGGTTGACTATTTTTCTCACCCTCATTAACTGTTTCTCCCTGCCTCCACCAAATAACTGTATTATCCACACAAAACCAAGCTTTGGCAAGGGGAGATAAGGAGGAAAAAGAGTCTTGGGACTATTAACACATTGATTAACTTGGCCCCTGGGCTGCTTGGCTCTCAATTTTCGGGGAAAGTTATAACCCCCCCCCCCTCCGGGTTAAAAGTCTTAGCTACTCAATAATTCCTTTGGTCAATGTGTATTCATTTCTCTCGTATGCTGGTGATACAGACCACTTAAATTAAAAAGGGAACTGTTTGTCTCAATACGAACTCTACTTGTAAAAAACACCCACATCCTAGTCTATGTGCTATAAGAACTGCCCTTATTGAATGGGAAACAAATACTTTAAATTCTCAACTATTATGTCTCAATTAGTTCATACAGAGAAAAGCTAATATTGTTAATTGCAGATGTTATTCTAAATATGATGTTTTAACTATTCTGAAACTGTGGTCAGAAGAGGAGAAATCCTAACTTGAAACTCTTTGTTTAAACACTTCGTATGGCTAAGCACTATATCTTTTCTCTCAAAAATATATTATTGTATGAACTAAGCTAGGGTTTCACTTTGCTGTATATACAATAGTTATAAACTTAGAATCATTGCTTTCTTGTCTTAGAGTATATGTTTAAATCTATCCTTAGATGGTCACATTTGAAGATGGTCTACTTCACTTACTCAAACTAAAGAAAATAGGTCCTCTCAAATACTGCTATCAAGTGAGGTAGTTTCTACCTCATACAAAATTTCTGACACATAGTTGATACAAGCAGATTCATCACAAGCTTACGCTATAATAGCTCCTTGTAACTTATGAAATATATTAATAGGTGATATTGAACCAGATTATAATTGCTGTATAAATAAACAACTTTAATCTTTACAACAGAAAAAGGGAGAGATCTCTTCCCTATTTTAGGTATAGACACTGATTTAAAAAATTTCACTATTCTTATAGACACATATCACTGAAGCTTGAATATTTTTTTTTCTTTTCTTTTCTTTTGGCACCTTACTCTATGAAATGCCACTAAACTCACATATTTGAACCCACAGTATAATTGCAAAATACCTTGATTGATTTAGTTAAGGACAATCTAAGGGTAGTTCAGCACAAACTAGCTGATACTATCATTCTCTTGTCTCGTGAAACACTTATTTTTTTCTTTTTCGCTCTGATTTTCTTTGACTGCCTTGTTTTTTCTTTATCACTACACTCACAACTTCTCACTCTCCCGGTTTCTATCCCCCCTCCGGGATCTCACATTTTCACTCCCCCCCCCCCCTTTTTTTTTTTTTTTTTTCCCCTCACCATCAACCACTATCACTCAGCACTCTCTTCTTCACGTTCACACACACCCACGTAGCGTATGGATAAAATTTTTTCCACTTCAACCAAGACACTCTCCCCAAATATGGCAGCCAGACAAAGGGACAAGAAAACCAAAAATACTCAAGAACTCGTGGCTGAAACACTACCTATTTCACCACACAGGGTAGCTATTTCTGAATCCACTACCCTACAGAATCTGGTCACCAGTATATCAGAGGCCCTAGGACCTAAATTTGACGCCCTCAGGTCAGAGATTAAACAAGATATTATGTCACTATCTCAAGAGATTAAGCAATTTTCAATTAGAATTCAGGATATGGAACAACGAATATCAGATCTAGATGATTTAACAACAATACACACCTCAAAAATTGAGACCTCAAGTAATAATATGCAAAAAATCTATGACAGACTAGAGGATCTGGAAAATCGTTCCAGAAGGAATAACATACGTATTATAGGCCTTCCAGAGGACAAGCAATACGATAATCTAAGTCTTTTTATATCTGATAAACTTACCAAAGCTTTAAAAATTCCCACAACTTATCATCCAATCATAGTGGAAAGAGCACATAGAGTAGGTAACCCTCGCTCAGACAATAAAAACATTACACGCCCGAGACCTATAATAGCGAAATTATTGAATTTCCAGGACAGGAACATGATATTACAATATTATCGCAAAAGCCAACCAATCCTTGTAGACAATGCTACGATCTTAATCTTTCAAGATTTCTCATCTTATACAGCTTCTAAAAGAAGAGAACTAGCTCCCATCTGTACCAAGTTCATACATAAGGGACATCGTGCTGCTATAATTTACCCCTTTAAACTCAGAGTTGTAGTCAATGACACCGTACATTTATTTGAAGATGCTCAAACAGCTGAGAGCTTTTTTAAGACGATAAATTCTTAATTATAAAATGATTTTTACACTTAAGGAAGGGATAACGCCTATGACTAGGGAATCCCCATGGGTTGGGGACGTTGCGACTGCTTGTATGAATGGGTTTTTTTTTTTTCCCCCCTATGTATTTTTCCCCTTTCTTTTTTTTTTTTTTTTTTTTTTCTCTCCCTCTCTATAGATGTAAATGTCACGCGAGTTAAATAAACTGAAAATTGTGTCGTGGAATGTTGGTGGCATCTCGACCCCCATTAAACGTAAGGCGATCCTTACCCATTTTTGAAAGATCCACACAGATATCGGCCTTCTTCAAGAAACCCATTTAAATTTAGAGGAATCTCTAAAATTAAAGGCACAATGGGTTAAAGAAGTTTTTATAGCACCAAGTGTTGGGAAAAAAAGAGGGGTAGTCATTCTAATTGGGAAAAAAGCGGAAGTAAAGGTTTTGCACTCTGAGGCTGACTCTGGGGGGAGATATGTTCTGGTAAAATTTAAGATTGCCCAGGCAATCTACACACTATGTAATATATATGGTCCAAATATCTCTGATCCAGAGTTTTGGAATCTAATGCAATCTAAACTTCTCTTGCTTAACGAAGGTCACTTAATCTTAGGGGGTGACTTTAACATGGCCCCACAATGCCCCTTAGACAGACTTAGGAATAAGGCTAAGCACCTGAAGCAGAAAAAAGATAATCTAGACTCTAAAATACTTAAGAAAATTCAACATAATCTTGCAATTCGAGATATCTGGAGAGTCCAAAATCCAGATGTCCAGAACTTTACTTGCCTTTCTAAAGCCCATAAGACCCTTTCTAGGATTGACCTCTTTCTCACTGATGAACGTTTATCCATCACAAAAGTTAATGCCGAAATAATGCCAATTCTTCTATCCGATCATGGACCTATCTCTCTTGAACTATATTTGGATTATCACCGGCCTAAAATGTCGCGCTTTCTTTTTCCTTATCATCTTAATACCGACTCTAAATTTAAAAATTGGATCAGAAATAAGTTTTCTGAATATGCTAATTTTAATAAAGACTATGTGCAGCGCCCAGAAATTTTCTGGGAGGCTGCAAAAGCAGTGCTTAGAGGAGAAATCACGGCCTATGCTGCAATGCTATCTAAAAAGCTTAAATTAAGAGAAAGAGAAATATGTAACTCTCTGGTTAACTCATATAATCACTTCCTACTTGAAAAATCTCCATTAAATTGGGCGAAATACATCCGCGCTAAAAATAGTAGGGACACTTTCTTACTGACTCAAGAAACACACAGAGAACTTAGATTTCAAGCTAAGCTACACAGATTTGGAAATAAATCGGGGAGAATGTTAGCCAGACTAGTTAAAAACGAAGGAAGTAAACCAACGATAGAAAGACTCGTACATGACGGGAAGCAATTAACGAAACCTGAAGATATATCTAATCTATTCATAGACTATTTTCGGGATATATATACTTGTAGAGGATATGATGATGCAAAAGCTTCAGAGTTCTGGAGCAAAATCACCCATCCAGTAATTCCAGCCGATGAGATAACTAGCCTTAACTCTCCAATCTTAAAAGAAGAGATAGAGAAGGTAATCTCTAATCTCTCCTCCAATAAAGCAGCGGGCCCAGATGGACTCCCGAATGAAGTCTATAAAATTTTAACATGTGAAATAACGCCTTATCTGGCCAATCTTTACAATGATATCTATCTTGACGGCAAATCGGTCTCACCCTCCTTCTCTGCCTCTTTTACAACTTTGATCTTAAAGGGGGGGAAGGATCCTTCGCAAAAAGAATCTTATAGGCCAATTGCCTTGCTGAATTCTGATTACAAAATCATGTCTTCCATCCTAGCAAATAGGCTACAGACCATTTTACCCAAAATAATCCACACAGACCAAGCTGGCTTTCTTAATAAGCGAAATTCAGCTGCAAAAATCAGAGAACTTCTTGTTACTCTGGATTATATCCAGAGTACTCCTCCTGCGGAGGTGGGGAGAGAGGACACCCCAGATTTAGCCATTTTATCTATCGACGCAGAAAAAGCGTTTGACTCAGTAATATTCAATCATATACTGACATCCTTAACAAAGTTTGGGATTAAAGGAAATCTTCCCAGATTTCTTGACAACTTGCATAATTATTCCCAAACAAGACTGATAATAAATGATACTTTCTCGCCCCCGATTGCAATTAAAAGGGGGACTCGTCAGGGGTGTCCTCTCTCTCCACTCCTGTTTGATCTAGCAATTGAGCCTCTTGCAATCATGCTTCGAGAAACACTTAACGGCATAAAAATTAGGAATTATGAGATAAAGATCGGGCTATATGCTGATGATCTTTTAAATTTACCTCTCCAATACAAGGGTCAATATACCACGACTCCTTCAAATCACCGATCACTTTAGCTCTTTCTCGGGTTATAAAGTGAATAAATCAAAATCCGAGATCTGCTGGCTAAGGAGAAACAACAACTCTTTCACTAACTCTTTATTTAAAGAGGTCTCTGAATCTTTTAAATACCTTGGGATCCACATACCGATTAATTTTAGAGACCTATACAAATTGAATATCTCCCCTATATTAATCAATATCAAAGAGAAGCTAAGGGACTGGCAGCATCTACCATTATCTATTTCTGGAAGATCAGAACTATTTAAAATGATCCTTCTCCCTAAGCTTCTCTACATCCTGCAGAATGACCCATTAATTTTGTTAGAAAAAGATATCCGCTCAATTAACTCTGCACTTATACAATTTATATGGCAAGGGAAAAGATCCAAGATATCCCTTACTAAGCTTACTGCACCAAGGGAATATGGAGGTATAGCAGTACCAAATATGAGACTTTACAACCTTAGCTTTCTCGCACGTATAATTATGGATTGGATATTCTCTAAAAATTATGTTCTTAATAATGAACTTGAACGTAGTGTGTGTGATCCATATCTCCCACTGGCCTTGATCCATTGCCTGCCAAAGAAGCTCCCAGAAAAAATCAAAAGATTAAAAACTATATATAATCCTATAAAAGCATGGTGGAACATAACTAAACTCCTGGGAATAAATAGTAATATCTCAAGTTATCTTCCTTTGATAGGAAATCCCCAATTTCCAGCGGGCATAAATTCAGCGGTTTTTAACCGATGGCAGGATAATGGCCTCGTAAAAATCTCTTCTCTGATAGACAGCGAAAGAAAATGTATTAAGACTTTTGAAGAATTGAAGAATGAATTTAACCTCATTAATAAAGATTTTTTTGCATACTTGCAAATAAGACACTTCACAGCTGAACTAGTTAAAGAGGCCAACTGGCATTGGACGCTAGGAAAGCTGGAAAACTGGCTAAATCTTGGCAAAATTGGTCTTATGTCTATATCGCCGTGTTACCATCTACTCAGTGCCAACAAAGCCACCCTTGGTCTGGAAGGGCTGGCAACGGCATGGTCCTCCTTAATACCTCAAAGTAATATCCTAGCCAAAACTATCCAGATGTCGATTAACAAAGTGGCATCCACCACCATCTCAGCTACATGGCGAGAGGCACATCTCAGGCTTCTTCACAGGGCTTATTTCACCCCGGAGAGAGGCCTTAGAGTGCATAACCAACAATTCAATAAATGCCCCAAATGCTATTTTCCAGCGGCAGATCTGACACATATGTTTTGGTATTGCCCTAAGATTAGAAGATTCTGGATTAAACTGGAATACTGGATTAAAAATGTTCTGAAAATAGAGATAATCCCTTTTTCACTATATCAAATCATTCTCTGTCTAAATGATAATAAAATCGTGTGTAGTAACGAAAAATTAGTAAACCTCTCTATCATGGCTACTAGATACCTGATCTGCAAAAAATGGAAACTGAGGTCTCTACCCACTCTTACTGAAGTTAAGAATCATTTAAAGAAACAATGCGTGCTAGAACAGAGAGACACAAATATTGATAAAGAACTTGATATAAGAAAATTCTTTAACAAATGGGCAGCCTTTATAAAAACATTCCAAGAGAGGGAAATTGATTGTCTGATATTTCCATTTAAAAATTCAGAAATAGTTCTTCTTGGTATCTGGTAAACGCGGAGATTAGAATTGGATGCTCTTCCAACTTCCCACCCCCCCCTCCCCATGGATTAATTATTAATGGGGGTTCCTTTTTTTTTTTTTTTTTTTTTTGTGTGTATTACACATGATGTTTTGTATGAATGTGTGTGGTATGATATATAGTTTAGATCCATCCTTTCATTGGCTACTGCCTTACCATTAGTTCAGTGTTCTAGATCATAAAATAATTCAACACTTAGATCTAGGTAAGGAACCCACCACGACATTAAGTAAAATAAGGAACATTTTAGAGTATACATAAAAATAACCCTATTACGAGAATTCAAGTTCTTAGTTATTACAAACAGACTTGCTTTGCCGCAGCTATAGAGGTGGATAGGGATCACTAACTCCTACAGCTACACACCTATCTTTTCTTTTATTACTTTTTCTCCCTTCCCCCCCCCTCCATTTAATTTTTCTTTTTTTTTGTTTTGTTTTGGTTTTTTTTGTTTCTCTGTGTTACGAAAGTTATAACGATCAAGAAATTGTTATTATAAGAAGGTAAAATCAGGAAAACCCCCCGCAGAGTATACAATTTAATTTAGAGAAATTTTGGTCAGCATTAATAAATATTGGTGGTTCCAGTATTTTATTTATTTTTTATTTTTTTCCTCTCTATTGATTGTCTTGGGCCCTGCGTGGCGCAAAATATGTGTTATTTGTAATCTTTGTTTACACTGCTGGTTATAAAATAAAAAGTTAAAAAAAAAAATTGCATGGCCTATTTGAATCATGACAGTTTTTTTTTACTTGACTTGTCCCTTTAACCATATGTATAAAACTAAATATCAAAGATCATATTGTCATATATTTGTCAACAAAAGCACTTATATGTAAGATCACACACATCAAAGTGCTATAGATCAAAAGCGCTACCTACAATTACACAAAGCACAGCAGTCAGATGCTTTTAAGTACACGTGCGCAAAGCCAGTAATAAATGCTGATAGTAAAATCCTCAGGGAATCGGGTGCGAATACGATAATTTTATTCCAGTATTGCGATTGAGTTTGACAGCGGCAACAGACAATTTTAATTTTCACGATTTCTCAAGATGATTGGATGCATATATTGAGGATAAAGCAGCCCTTTTTTGGGGGTTGACTTACGTGACGTCACTGTGCAAATAAAATAATTTTTACTTACTTTTCTCAGAGAAAAAAGCTTCTTTTAATTTATTGTCCTACGCTGATTTATATAGTTTTTTTTTTTTTTTTTTTAGAACACATTTTGAAAAGTTTTATAATCCTTTAAATATTGGCAAAATAAGCGTAAAGTTTTAGTGTCTATACACACACACAATTTATCATTTTATATTACCATCTCAAAGTATTTTATGTCCCTTTAATGTCTCACATATGGTTGAACAATAGCATGGTGTCATTCCAGTTACATTGTCAAATTTGTTGATGAACAGAGATACATTTTGGTGACCGCATATAAAACATGCAAGTGTTTACTTAAGGACAGGTCATGATCATAAATTTAAAGGACCATTAAATCCATTGGAAATGCATAATCCACAAATGTATAATAAAATAAAATGCAATAACACTTATTTAGAATTTCAAATAAGACATATATTTTTTTTCTGACTAATTTCAATGTTCCCTTTAATTTCCATGTCCCCTGTATCATGTGAAAGACATCAACTAATTAAAGTCTCCATAGTAATATAGGTTGAAAAAAAAAGACAAGCCCAACCTTTGACACACTCCTGTTACTACTGTTGATACAAAAGTTGTGCCTCAAAGTGAATTTTTTTTTTACTGACTCTAAATTGGCAATGATAACCCTACCTCGACCCCATTTAGAGTATACTTTGCATGTTTTATTTTTGCTGACAAAATGTATAACTTTGCATTTGTCTAGTTTGAATCTCATCTACCATTTGCCTGCCCAGCCCCCAATGTATTAATGTCCCTCTGTAGAGAAGTAAGATGCTGTTTCAACTTTATTACCTTGCCTAATACTTTGTAATGTAATCATCTATATGGAAGTATATAAAAGGCTTTAGCAATATCTAAATTTAAGTGTGTGTGTGTGTATATATATATATATATATATATATATATATATATCCAAGTATAAGCAAACAGTTCTCCAGCTGTGAGTAAGGGTAAAAAAACAAATTTATTAGTCAATTCTTAAAAACATATACACGGCATATTTGTTAAAAAGGGCATCAGATCAGGTCTCACGCGTTTCAGCTCTGCTGAGCCGTACTCATAGACCTCTGATCTGGTGCAGTGACTGCACAACTTTATGTACACTGTAATGAGGTTGATTAAAAACACATGCCCAATTTAATTACAACTTATTAACCCCAGATATCATTCTTGTCCATTCTGTGGTATATATTTCATATGGGGTGAATAAGAAAATGTGTGTATATGTTTGTAATATATTTTTTGGCTTCTGGAGTCATGTGTAATGTTTTGAAAAACAAGTCTATCTGCCCTGTACTAATTTGTTGTTTTAATTCAATTAATTATACAGCTATTTCATTCCCATAAATATAGTCTATGTGAAATTGGCAGTATAGTAGTTCTTTGTTATCTGGTTGTTTACAATACACTCAATGAAATTACAGGTTCAAATGCTTTATTTGTAAAGTATTTTGGATGCTATAAGCTAGGTTTAGAACTCCTATTTGAATTTGAAGCTTAGTATAAGCTTGTATTTCAGAAATTGTGCACATAAAATGGCGGGGCAAAATCTAATAATGTAAATTGGAAAGATTTATTTATTTTTAGTATTTTATGCTCTAGCTGAATCATGAACGTTTAATTTTTAGTTTACTATCCCTTTTTAAAAAACAAATCGCTGTAATGTAGCTGCTCTATTATTTGTTAATGGACTCAAAACTTCTAGCACCTCCATGATTGTTTAATATTACTTATAGTCTGCTTTTAAAATGGGAATTTGTGATAACTTAACTTTATGTTGCCAATTACAGGTGGAAATATGCCATCACTGCTATTCTTGAAGTAAATGTGAAACCAAGGCTCCATATGTGGTCATGGAAACGCATTCGGAGACACAGACAGGAAGTTAAGAATTACAAAGAATTGTATAAAACGAAAATAACTTCAAAGAAACCTTTGGAAAACATTGTTTGTAGTTCAGAGGTTGTACCTTTTTGCCTTTTTTTTAAATTAATTGTTAAAACTTGTTGATGTCTCTTCTATTATGACTTCTACATTTCTTCCTCTCTCATTTTTAATAGGAGCATGAAAAGTGTCTGGATATTTTTAACATTACTCTAGCAAGACAACAAGCAGAAATGGAGGTAACCAAGACCAGAAAATATAAGCATTGCATTATTATTATTATTATTATTATTATTATTATTATTATTAATTTGTATAGCTCCACAGATTTCCGTAACGCTGGGTACATAGATAGGGGGTATACATTGACAAGGATTTGTGATAAGATACAAAAACATAACAGACTAAACAAACTAGTACAGGAGGAAGAGGGCATTCTCCGGAGAGCTTACAGTCTCTACAGGTTGAGGGTGCTTAGACATAAGGTTTGGAGTAGCTTGTCTTGTGGATTGTAGTTGCAACAGTGAGTCAAGGCAGTTACAGAATTATTTTAGTTAGGATGAAAAATAGGTGAGATAGTAAGTCTCTCTGAATAGGTGTGTTTTCAAGGAGCGTTTGAAGCTATACAAAGTTGGAGACAGTCTTATGTAGTGGGATAGAGAGTTCCAAAAGACAGGAGCAGCACGTGAGAAGTCTTGGAGGCGGGTGGGACGTAACGATAATAGTAGTGAAGAGACGTAGGTCAGAGGTTGATTGAAGAGGACGGGTCAGGGAATATTTGGAGATGAGAGAGGAAATAAAGTTAGGAGTGAGGCTGTTGAGTACTTTATAGGTTAGCTTTAATACTTTAAATTGTATTCCGGAGTGTATGGGGAGCCAGTGTAGAGAATGGCAGAGAGGAGCAGCTGGTGTTGATTGGAGATTGTGCATATGTTATCCTCTTAAAAACATTAAACAGACTTTAAGCACTTTGAGCTTCTAATATAAATAAATGTTTCATTATGTGTAGGAAAAATAAATCTTTACAAAGAACTTATTTGCGCCCCCCCCCCCCTTTTTATTTAACTTTAAATTAGGGGGTTTCCACTTCCCTTGAGTTTCTATAAAGTAACTGGTAGCTGTTTATATCATCTCCCCCTATGATAACAGTTACTAACAATTGTAAGTGAGCTAATAAATTAATTGCTATATTTCACACAGTCATTTTTGCATAAAAACTATAACATAGTAAACTTATTTCTTCAACAATTAATCAGCTAATTTAATAATCTGCATAGTATTCTCTGGCTAGTCTTTTGTTTAAATAAATAATTACAACTAGTATATTTTTATTTTTCTAATGTCCCTTTAATTGTAGCACCTTTTTTTATTGTTTTTTTATGAGCAAGTAGATCTACCAACAAATAGGCAAGTGTATATGTATAATTATCAACAAGAACCACCCAAATTGTCAATATATGTGAACTTTTAGATATATTAAAGATTTATTAAATGTAAATCAATATTTACAACTTAAAGTGACTTTTTTAATTGTGTAGACATTTTTTCTTAAAACTAATTTTACCATAATGTCACCAGCAAATTAGGTATCATGTATATTGAAAAAGAAATTAAGTTACTGAATATGTTCAAAAATATTTTATATATATATATAAATATATTTATATATATATATATAATTGCCCACACATTACTGATTTGCTAATGACATTTATATATATGTGTGTGTGTGTATATATGTGTGTGTATAAATATATATATATATATATATATATATATGTGTGTATATGTATGTATGTATATATATATATATATATATATATATATATATATATATATATATATATATATATATATATATATATATATGTGTGTGTGTATATATATACTGTATATGTGTGTGTGTATGCAAGACCAAATGTCACCTGAATTAATTAGATGTGTATAAATAAATAATTTTCCAATGGCATGGAGAGTCCACAAATCCATTCAATTACTAGTGAGAATTCAACTCCTAGCCACCAGGTGGAGACAAAGAACACTCCAGCAAAGCTGTTAAGTATCACTCCCACTTCCCATAAACCCCCAGTCATTCTTTGCCTAGTTCATCGGGTGGATGTGCGAAGTTAGTATCTGAAAATATTTAATCATTTAATGGGTACTTTTCCCTAGAAGCAAGGGTTTGGGGTTATGCTGTGTCCATGTCAATCTCTTTACTAAGAGTAATGGTGGCTTTTAGCAGTTAGAAGACGGCGAGTTAGTCTTTGCTTAACTTTTTGAAGGTTTTGGTGGTGGCTAGATTTCTGGAGTTGAGGTTGCTCCATTCCTGGACTATGTCTAGATTCAGGTGCTTTATTCAGCAAGGTACCACAGATCTCTCGATTGGAAGATGATCTGAATATCACAGACTGGATCTCCATGCAAAATTTCTTGCGGAGGTCAAAAATTAAATCTTCTTGCTACCGTTCCTTTTTCTTCAGTCCTTTATCAGCCCTTCAGTAGCAAATGTGTTTGGAAGATTTTGATCTCATGGTGCCTTCCATGGACATTTCTCTTGTAAGGTGTATCCAGTCCATGGGTTCATCCATTACTTGTGGGATATTCTCCTTCCCAACAGGAAGTTGCAAGAGGACACCCACAGCAGAGCTGTCTATATAGCTCCTCCCATAACTGCCACTCCCAGTCATTCTCTTGCAACTCTCGACAAGAAAGGAAGTATCAAGAGATATGTGGTGACTTAGTGTAGTTTTACCTTCTATCAAGAGTTTGTTATTTTTAAACGGTACCGGCCTTGTACTGTTTTACTCTCAGGCAGAAATTAGAAGAAGATCGGCATCTTCTCTTTCTTTTGGCTGAGAAGCATAATCCGTTTTTCTTATGAGACTGCTGGCCAGCAGCCTCCTGAAAGAATTACTGCTCATTCCACTAGAGTGGTAGCTTCCACATGGGCTTTTAAAAATGAGGCCTCTGTTGAACAGATTTGTAAGGCGGCGACTTGGTCTTCGCTTCATACTTTTTCTAAATTCTACAAATTTTGCTTCCTCTGAGGCTATTTTTGGGAGAAAGGTCTTGCAGGCAGTGGTGCCTTCCGCTTAAGTTCCTGCCTTGTCCCTCCCTTCATCCGTGTCCTAAAGATTTGGTATTGGTATCCCACAAGTAATGCATGAACCCGTGGACTGGATACACCTTTACAAGAGAAAACAAAATTTATGCTTACCTGATAAATTTCTTTCTCTTGTGGTGTATCCAGTCCACGACCCGCCCTGTCACTTTAAGGCAGGTGTTCTTTATTTTTAAACTACAGTCACCACTGCACCCTATAGTTTCTCCTTTTTTCTTGCTTGTCTTCGGTCGAATGACTGGGAGTGGCAGTTAGGGGAGGAGCTATATAGACAGCTCTGCTGTGGGTGTCCTCTTGCAACTTCCTGTTGGGAAGGAGAATATCCCACAAGTAATGGATGAACCCGTGGACTGGATACACCACAAGAGAAAGAAATTTATCAGGTAAGCATAAATTTTGTTTTTTCAGTTTGTTTGTTTCTATCCGAGAACTCTCCATTTAGTATGCTCAGACAATGGATCGGAGTCCAAGAGGATAGTCTTAAGGCTCTTGGACAAGAGTTTCTCTGTCTTGGTGGCTCTCAGGACGATCTGTTCCAGTGCACATACTCCTCAGGTCCATCTTGGGATTTTGTGTCCTCGATCGCCAGCCTTTCGAGCTGGGGAACAGTTGGAGTTCCTTAGGAGCTCAGGATAGTTGGATTCTGGAGAACTCTTTCATCCCGCTTTATATTTTAAGGTTAAGAGCAGTCTCAATATTCCTGTGATCCTTGATCTTATCTAGTTTGTTCCGGTTTATCAGATATTTCTATCGGATACCATCTTGGTGATGTACAGCTTCCTCCAGGAAGGAAAGAAAGAAAAAAGAAGGATGGCGCTATTTGCGGAGTGAAAAACGTGGTGAAAGAATATATATCAAAGGATAACACAATTCAAAAATGTGCTATTCAAATAGACCACTAATCTAAATAGACTGTGTCAAAACCACCCAAAAAGCCCCTAATGTGGGTTTAAGTAAAAACCTGAACATGTTCACTATGTTTTAGAGCCCATTACCATTTTATAAATTGCCACTGAATTTGCATATTATTCAGCAAGAGCTACTGTGTTATCATTAAATAATATCGTTCTATTATAACTTTCTGACTTATTTCTTTTTTGAGGTATTGCGTTGGTTCCGCTATTGCTTAGCTAGGACTTAAGCCACATCTTTTGTCACAGCACATCTATTTGACTTCACACTTAATCTATTAGCATTTAATCTATTAAGATTACTACACTCTTTATTGCACACATTTTGTCTGTTTGTCATAGTTTCATATTTCTTCACGATTGTGATATATACATTCAACTTATTATCACCAGTACCTTATTCAGGTTTTTACTTACACCCACATTAGGGGCTTTTTGGGTGGTTTTGACACTGTCAAATTTAGATTAGTGGTCTATTTGAATAGCACGTTTTTGAATTGTGTTATCCTTTGATATATATTCTTTTACCCCGTTTTTCACTCCGCTTATAGCGTCGTCCTTCTTTTTTCTTTATTTCTATTTACTGGTTGTCCTCGTGGAGGGATTCCTTAGGATAGGCTGTGAGTGTCACCCTTAGCGCAATACTTTTCTGTTCCTCCAGGAAGAACCTCGGATCACCTAGCTATGAAGAAGGTGCTTTCCATTTTTCATTTGTAATTTTTCTGTCTTCTCCCAGGGTTTGTCATCTGGGAGGCGGATTGTCTGAGCTGACAGATTTTTTTATCTTATATCTAGCAGGAGCTAGCGTCAGTGATTCTAATCGCCCCAGCTTGGCATCTCAGAATCTAGGTTACAGACCTTATATGGATGTTGTCCATTACTTTTTGGCAGTTTTCCTCTATGGAGGGACCATCTATTTCAGAGTCTTTTTCCCTCTTCGAATCTGGATTCTCTGACGCTGACTGTTAGGAGATTGAACACCTAGTTTTGTCTGGACAAGGTTTTCCCTCTAGGGTTTTTTTAATCTATTCTTCAGGCTTGTAAGCCAATAGCTCGCAGGACTTACCATGGGGTGTGGTGTCCCTTGGTGTCTGGGGGGTCCTCGAATTCTGTCTTTTCTTTAGGAGATCCTGGAGACGGACTTGTCAATCATTTTTCTCTGAAGGGTCAGTTCTCAGCCCTTTCGTTTCCTCTTTTTTATCGTCTGGTGGAATTGCTATCCTTGAATTCAGGCCTTGGTCAGAATCAGGCCTGTGTTTGATCCAGTTGCTCCTCCATGGAGTCTTACTCTGGTTCTTAGGTTTTTGCTCAGGCTCCTTTTGAGCCTATGCATTCGGTTGTTATTAAGACGTTATCTTGGAAAGTGTCAAAGTTGAAGTTATCTGAGTAACCCTGGTTATTTTTTTATAAGCAAATCTCAGCTGCAGACTTAGATGATTATTAAACGGATACTAAACGCAATTTTTTTTTCATGATTCAGATAGAGCATGAGATTTTAAGCACCTTTCTAATTTACTTCTATTATCAATTTTTCTTTGTTCTCATGCCATCTTGATTTGAAAAAGCAGTACTGTAAGCTTTAGAGCCAGACCATTTTTTGTTCAGCACATGGGTAGCATTTGCTGATTTTTGGCTAAAAGTAGCAAACCAATCAGCAGCTCTACCAAGGTGCTGAACTAAAAAATGGGCCGGCTCCTAAACTTTTATTACTGCTTTTTCAAATCAAGATAACATGAGAACATGATAATAGTAGTAAATTAGAAAGTTACTTAAAATTGCATGCTCTATCTGAATCATGATATAAAAAATGAGGGGTTACTATCCCTTTAAGTTGTATTTGTGTCACTTGCTATGTAACAACTACTACTTATGAAAATAGTTGATATGCTATAGTAAGTGATAAATTGCTGCAGGGGAATTTAGTATGTGAACTATAATGATTTGGTTCACAAGATGTTATAAAACCCCAATTAGCAATGCTGAGAATATGAGAAGGAATGATGAGTAAAATGAGGCTGAAGATTGGGTTACCTTAGAGAGAGTTCGTCAGCAGTAACGGAACTGTGTGGATAGCAGCAGCTCTCAACCCGTATTGACTCTCTGAACTTGCGTAGTAGCAGCAAAACAGAGTGGGCGGAATAATCTCTGAGACAGTTAGAGTGACGGGTGACATCACCGTACGATCAGCTGGAAGTCGGGTTTGCCGTAACCGGAGGATTAAACAGTCTCTGCTGATGTAAGGCTTTTGTGGTAATTCCGGTTGTAGAATAATGCTGTTGACAATACTTCTGCCCAAGTACAAATGTAAATCCGGAATGTAGCTAGAAGGTGAGATGATTTGATCAGCTGTTTGCAGTTTGCCAAAATAGCGTTTTACACGCTGAGTCCTTATGTTAGGCGGATAGAGTTAGGTAACAGATCTGGCTTCTACAATCCTGAGGAAATCTTTAAAGTGAGCAAGTAATCCACTAGAAGGTAGTTTGAATCAAATAAAGCCCAAGGTAATCAGTAGCTTAGGTCAGAGGACATATCTGTGATAAACCACAAAATTACTAAGCACTAGGAACAGGGCGTGTTGCTGATTTAAAGTTAAACTGGGAGGAGTTTAGACATGAATGCAGGGAAACAAGGAGAATCCTGACAGAAAGTTTGTCCTCGCTATTTCTTCTACTCGCAGAGTTTCAGAGCTTTCGGCTCTGCAGTGTGTTTCCTCTCCTTGCTTTGTCTGCGGATAGGGCGGTTCTTCGTTCTTAGTTAGGATTTCTTCCTAAGGTAGTGTCTGACCGCAGTTTAAATTAAAAAATTGTTGTTCCTTTGTTCTGTCCTAGGAATTCTGTTGCATAGCTTGGATGTTGTGCGTGCTCTGTAATTCTTTCTGAGAGATTTTAATTTCTCTCTGGTTAGCATAAGGACAGGAGTTTTCTTCTTCTCTTCTTTCTGGTTGAGAAGTATTATTTGGTTGACTTAGAGCCAGCTGGTCTACAGCCTACTGTGAGTATTTAGGCTCTTTCTTCTGGGTCTGTCTTTTCTTCCTGGGTCTTAAATAATTAATCTTTTGTGGTTCAGATCTGCATAGCGGCCTTTTGGCCCTCATTGCTTACTTTTCCCCGAAGTTACTTACTTTTGCCCGAATCAATGCTTTTTGCCTCCGCGGAGGCTTCTTTTGGGAAGAAAGTTCTTCAGGTGGGGTTGCCTTCTGTTTAGGTCCACTTTCTCCCTCACTTTCATTCTGTGTCCTCTAGCTTGGGTATTGGTTCCCACTAGTAATTAAATGGATTCGTATATGCTCCATGCCATTGGAAGGAAAACAAAATTTATGCTTACCTGATAAATTATTTTCTTTCTTGTCCACGACCCGCCCTTGTTTTATTTTTAAGACTGCGTTAAATTTTGTTCTTTTATACCTCTGACACCTCTATACCTTTTGTGTCCTCTTCTCTTTCCGTATTCCCTCGGCTGAATGACTGCGAGTTTATGGGAAGTGGGAGTGATACTTAAAGTGATGGTAAACTCTACCCTTTATAAAATCAGATCTGGAATGTAAGCGCTATTTTAGATGACGTTTAATTAATTAGCTGTAATGAAGATGCAGTATAACTTAGTTATTAATATAGATATGAAATTCAAATACTTCATGCTCCTCCGCCCACTTCAAGTAAAAAAAAAAAAGTAAACTTTTCTGTGAGCTAACAGATTGAATTGTTGTCCAATCAGCGCTCTCCCCATATGGCACTTTTGTTGTAGCTAGAGCATTGATTGGAGAGTAATTCAATCATTTAGCTGACAGGAAAATTGACTTTTGAAGTGGGTTTTGTAACTGGGGTATTTGAATTTCATATCTATATTAAAAACTAAGTTATAGCGCATCTTCATTGCACATGATGAATAAAACCCCATCTAAAATAGTGCTTACATTCCAGATCTGATTTTAAAAAGGGGAGAGTTTACCATCACTTTAACAGCTTTGCTGGAGTGTTCTTTGCCTCCACCTGGTGGCCAGGAGTTGAATTCCCACTAGTAATTGAATGGATTTGTCACTCTTCATGCCAGGAAAGAAAATAATTTATCAGGTAAGCATACATTTTGTTTTAATTATATTTTATCTTGAAGTTGAGTTTTGCCATGTTTCCTTCTTTTTGAGTTGACTAGTGGATATTTTCAGCCCTATATTCATTTAAAGTGTATATATGTATAAGAGATACATTTTCTAGCAAATTATAAAGTGTATCAATCCTTGGAGTTTTCATTAGCAAGGCGTGAGGAAGCAGATTTTTGTGCAAAATTAATTAAGGCCTATAATCTAATATATATATATATTATTTTTCCAGGCACGCAAAGCTGGTCTTAAAATATACAGGCCTGGAGTAAAGGATGAGGACAACAACTCCGGTGGGTGGTTTGGCTGGATGTGGGGCTGGTCTGGTGAAAATACTGAAAAAAAGGAAACTGCAAAATCTGGAAGTAAGTTATGTTAAATTATATAAGATACCCATGAAATTAAAATGTTAGAAAGGGTAATTAAATGATCTCTAAAGTATTCATGTTAAAAAATAAGTTTAATTGTTTTTCTTCTTAAACGGGTCCACAGCTGCATTCATTACTTTTGGGAAATACAGAACCTGGCCACCAGGAGGAGGCAAAGACACCCCAGCCAAAGGCTTAAATACCTCCCCCACTTCCCTCATCCGCCAGTCATTCTTTGCCTTTCATCACAGGAGGTTGGCAGAGAAGTGTCAGAAGTTCAAGATAGTCTCTTATGGAGGGTAGTACTCTTCGCAATGGGACTGGAGTTTTAAATAATCCTGTCAGCTTCTCAGTGAGAGCATGGATGAAAGTTAGTGTCCGCAGATGCAGGGAGAGTTTTCCTGCGAACCCATAACAGTTCCTTGGTAATAAGTGTTGACGAATTTCGCTGCCTACCTTTATTCACTCAAGTCCATGTCAGAAGCGAGGCTACTATCTGTCACACTTGAAGGGTCGTGTTCCTGTTCCACGGCGTAGATTCCGGTAAGATCGTTTCATTTTTCTAAATAAACCCGAAATGTTACATACAAGACTGTACCCGTAAATTAAATTTTCATGTATATATGTAGAGAGAATTACAAGATAGGAATGGGGGCTGAGGTCCTTTTTGTTTATTGCATATTTTTCTTAGTGATCTTAGGACACTAAGATGTTTATTTCATGCCGATAGGGCTGTTCTACCTACTAAATTGGTATTTCTTCCCAAGGTGGTCTTGTACCGCAATATCAATCAGGATATTTTGTCCTAATTATTCATCTCAGAAGGAACTATAATTTTTAAGGCAGCATTTATTTTATATTCTTCAGACACCTCAATAACCCTTGTGTTCCTCTTCCTCTTTCCTTATTCCCTCAGCTGAATGACTGGGGAGTAAGGGAAGTGGGAGGTATACTTAAGCTTTGCTGGGGTGTGTCTGCCTCCTCCTGGTGGCCATGAGTTGAATTCTCAACAGTAATTGAATGGAATCGTGGACTCTCCATGCTAGGAAAGAAAATAATTTATCAGGTAAGCATAAATTATGTTTTACCTTTGGTATTTCTTATTGGCTAATATTTTGCTTGTCATTTGGGAAAGGGAGGAATTGATGTCTGCATTTAATAGTTTTTCTGTTGTATAACAATGCCAGCATTCCGTTTTTCATAATTGAACCTTCTAGTTACAAGTTTACAAGGGAATGGCAGCATTTTATAGTGGTCATTGTTTGCACATTAAAGGGACTGTCTAGTCAAAATTAACCTTGCATGATTCAGATAGGACATGCAATTTTAAACAACTTTCCAATTTACTTTTATCATCAAATTTGCTTTGTTCTCTTGGTATTCTTTATTGAAAATTAAATATTGGTAGGCTCATATGCTAATTTCTAAGCCCTTGAAGGATGCTTCTTATGTCAGTGCATTTTGACAGTTTTTTTTTTTTTTTTTTTACAGCAACATTGTGCTCATTCCCGTGGAGTTACCTAGGAGTCAGCACTGATTGGCTAAAATGTATATCTGTCAAAAGAACTTAAATAAGGGAGCAGTCTGCAGAGTCTTAGAAAGTAGATAATCACAGAGTTCAAAAGTATATTAATATAACCATGCTGTTATGCAAAACTGGGGAATGGTGGGTAATAAAGGGATTATCTATCTTTTTAAACAATACAAATTCTTGAGTAGACTGTCCCTTTAAGATGCTAGTGATCTTTTGCTAGTGCATGGAGTTGTTGACCAGGAGAAGAAAATTATCAAAGGTGTGACATTAATCTAATTTCCTTCCTAAAATAGGGAGAGTCCACGGCTTCATTCCTTACTGTTGGGAAATACAACACCTGACCACCAGGAGGAGGCAAAAACACCCTAGCCAAAGGCTTGAATATCCCTCCTACTTCCTCATTAACCCAGTCATTTTTTGCCTTTCGTCACATTAGGAGGTGGCAGAGAAGTGTCAGATTTGGAGAGTCCTGAAAAAGGGTGTCTGCCCTTTAAGATAGGACTGGAGTTTTAAGTAGTCATGTCAACCTCTCAGTAAGAGTATTGATGAAAGTTAGAGTCTTCTAGTGTTTCACTGCCTGCTTCTCTCACTCAAGTCCATGTCAGGAGCGCTGCTATAAGACTGTCACACTTGAGAGGCTGTGTTCTGTTCCACAGCATGGATCCTGGAGGTAAGGTTGTTTCAATTTTTACACATAAAACGCTATAACAGGCTCACAGTGTGGCTCCTTTATACCTTGATAGGATCCAGGGTTAATAATTTCTGAAGGGGGTTTATTGAGCAGTTGGGGTTAATTAATCAGTGTATTGATTATTTGCATGCTGATTTGTGTGATTTTTTTTTCCTAGGCTGATAGACAGTTGTTTTTGGCTGGAATAAACAGGTTTCACTTTTAAGTTTCACTTTCGTTTTTGAAAGTGTTGCATAGTTCATATTACTTGCTGTACTTTTAATAACAGGGGAAGTACTGTCTTGCACTCCATGTGACCGGATGTGGTCTATGTTCATTTCCTCCATTCCGGCTGAGACTTTAACCTGAGGAGAGTGTTTCCTCTGTTAACTGTCTGGGTCTAGGAGGTGGTGAGTGCCCCAGCCATTGGGAGTATAAAGGTGCAGTTTTCTATAATAACATTTTTTATTTGTGTCCTTCTGTGGGTATAACCTGAGCTATGGAGGACTCTGACATGTTAGAAGGTACTCCTTCTGTACTAAATCATGCCTGTTTATATTGTGAGGAAACCATGGTTTTCCTGCCCGCTTAATTAAATTCCACATGACTTAACACCGTTATAAAGTCTTAGAAGGGAGACAAGCCTGCTAAGGCTCTTAGTCCCTGCCATCTACCTCTCAGGACTCGACATCCTGTGAGATTACTACCCTTGCTACATTATCCACTCTCCATAAAGTTCTCTGTAGCACATCTAATCCTCCATTCCGAGGGGGCCTTCTTTCTGCGGACTTTGCTGCGCAGTTACAGATGGCGGTGTCTGCGGCCCTCAGTTCATTTCCTCGCTCTAACAAACGCAAGAGAAAGGTTAAACATAGCTCTCCTGACCTGGAATCATCTAAATATTTATCGGATTTAGCTATTATGTCCCAGTTATCCGATGATGAGTTAACCTCTGTAGCTTCAGAGGAGAACTTTCTGGGTCGAGTCCTTAGCGTCTAAGCCTCCTGCTGCGGAGGAACCGTCCTTCAGATTTAAAATTGAGCACTTGCGTTTTTTATTAAAGGAGGTTCTGTCTACGTTAGAGGTTCCAGAGGCCGCACTGCCTGAAGAATCTATGATATCTAAATTAGACAGAGTTTACGATAACAGGAAAGTTCCTTTTGACTTTTCCTGTGCCGGTTAAGATGGCGAACATTATTAAGAACGAATAGGAAAGAATTGGTCCTTCCTTTTCCCCCTTGTCTACTTTTAAAAACTTGTTCCCGGTCCTGGACTCTCAACTGGATTTGTGGGGCTCCATTTATAAGGTGGATTGTGCTATCTCTACGCTTTCTAAACGCTTTACTATACCTCTTGAAGATAATTCTTCGTTCAGAGAGCCGATGGATAAGAAAATGGAAGCCTTTCTGCGAAAGATGTTTCAACATACAGGAATTTTGTTTCAACCGGCGGCTGCAGTTGCCACAGTTGCTGGAGCGACTACCTACTGGTGTGACTCTTTGTCTGAACTCATTGAGGTAGAGTCTCCCTCAAGAATATTCAAGATAGAATTAAAGCTCTGAGAATTGCTATTTCTTTTGTCTGTGATGCGAGTATGCAAAATATTCGCCTAAAGGCAAAGGCCTCTGGCTTTGCGGTCCTAGCCCGCCGGGTGCTCTGGTTGAAGTCTTGGTTTGCGGATATGACTTCTAAGTCCAGACTCCTTTCTATTCCCTTCAAGGGAAAGACTTTATTTGGTCCAGGCCTGGACTCCATTATTTCTAGGAGGCAAGGGTGCCTTCCTACCACAAGATAAGAAGAACAGGTCTAAGAGAATTTTTGTTCCTTTCGTTCTGACAAATCCCAATGACAACAATCCTCCTCCAAGCCCGAGCAACCCAAGAGTACTTGGAAGCCGGCTCAGTCCTGGAATAATTCCAAGCAGAAAAAGAAGCCCACCGAAAACAAATCGGCATGAAAGGGTGGCCCCCGATCTGGAATCGGATTGTGTAGGGGCAGACTGTCTCTTTTTTCAGATGCCTGGTTCAAGGACGTACAGGATTCGTTGGTCCTGGAGGTGGTATCTCAGGGATACAAGGTTGGCTTCAAATCTCATCTACCAAGGGGCAGATTCCTTCTCTTGAATCTGTCTACCAGACCAGAAAAGAGGGATGCCTTTCTAGGGTGCATTCGGGATCTATCCTCCTTAGGAGTTGTGGTCCCGGTGCCTATCGAAGAAAGAGGTTTGGGGTTTTATTTAAACCTTTTCGTGGTCCCAAAGAAGGAGGGAACTTTCTGCCCAATTCTGAACCTAAAGTGCTTAAACAAATTTCTCAGTGTCCCTTCCTTCAAGATGGAGACGATAATGTCAATCCTTCCTTTAACTCAGGAAGGCCAGTTTATGACCACTATAGATCTGAAGGACGCTTACCTTCATGGTTCCAATCCACAGGGGACACTTTTTCAATTCCTGAGGTTTTCATTCCTGGACCAGCATTTCCAGTTCATTGCCCTTCCGTTTGGCCTAGCTACTGCTCTAAGAATCTTTATGAAGGTTCTGGGGGCTCTTTTGGACGATATTCTGATGCAAGCACCATCCTTTTGTCTTGCGGAAGTAGTCTCAGAGTCCCTTCTCAGTCTTCTTCGATCACATGGATGGAAGATAAACTTGGAAAAGAGTTATCTTATCCCAAGTACCAGGGTGGAATTCCTGGTTACTATAATAGACTCCATATCCATGAGGATATTTCTAACAGACCAGAGACGTTGCAATCTTACTTCAGCATGTCTTGCCCTCCGGACCTCCTTGAGCCCCTCTGTGGCTCAGTGTATGAAGGTGATTGGTCTCATGGTGTCCTGCATGGACATCATTCCTTTTACCAGGTTCCGTCTCCGATCTTTACAACTGTGCATGCTGAGGCAGTGGAGCGGTGAACATTCAGATCTGTCTCAACAGTTTGTATTAGACAGCCGGTCGAGAGAATCGCTTTCTTGGTGTCTCTGTCCAGATCATCTGTCCCAAGGGACATGCTTCTTAAGACCATCCTGGGAGATTGTGACGCAAGCCTATCTGGATGGGGAGCTGTTTGGGGTGCCAGGAAGGCACAGGGGTTGTGGCCACTTCTGGGTTCGTCCCAGTTTATCAGATTCCAATCAGACAATATAACCTCAGTGGCTTACATCAACCATCAGGGGGGGAACAAGAAGTTCCTTGGCAATGAAGGAAGCATCTCAGATTCTGGAGTGGGCGGAGGCGGATTTTCTCAGCAGGCAATCCTTCCATCCAGGGGAATGGTCTCTCCATCCCGAGGTGTTTGCAGAGATTTGCAGCAAGTGAGGGATGCCAGAGATAGATCTCATGGCGTCCCGTCTCAATACCAAGGTACCCAGGTACTGGTCGAGGGATCCCCAAGCGGATCTAATAGATGCATTAGCAGTGCCCTGGAGGATCAAACTCATGTATCTTTTTCCTCCATTACCGCTTCTTCCTCGAGTGGTGGCCCGCATCAAGCAGGAGCGGGTATCAGTAATCCTGGTTGCTCCATTGTGGCCGCGAAAGACGTGGTTGCAGTAGCCCCATACTTGAACGGATCTAGTGGAGATGTCCTCATCTCCTCCATGGAAGTTACCTTGTCGCAGAGACCTGCTGATACAAGTCTATTGGGTACTTATAGAGCGCGAACTAATCACCTGTGAGGGTCTCAAGGCTCTGAGAGTTTCATTGATACTCTTATTCAAGCTCGTAAACCAGTTACTCTGCGTATCTACCACAAGATGTGGAGTACCTACTTATTCTGGTTTGAAGAGCGTGGTTTTTCCTGGCACAGAGTTAAGGTTGCCAGGATTTTATCTTTTCTCCAGGATGGGCTGGAGAAGGGCCTTTCTGCTAGTTCCCTGAGGGTACAGATTTCGGCCCTGTTGGTTTTATTTCACAAGAAACTGGCTGAGCTTCCAGGCGTGCAGTCCTTAGTTAAGGCTCTAATTAGGATCAGACCTGTGTTTAGATCTGGGGCTCCTCCTTGGAGCCTAAATCTTGTTCTTTGGGTTTTGTAACAGGTTCCAGTTGATCCTCTGCATTCCGTTGACATTAAATTGTTATCTTGGAAGGTTCTCTTTCTTATTGGCTATTGCCTCTGCGCGCAGAGTTTCTGAGATTTCTGCTTTGCAATGTGAGCCCCCTTATCTGTTTTTTCATGCAGATAAGGCAGTTTTACGTACTAAAGTAGGTTTTCTTCCTAAGGTTGTGTCAGATCGCAACATCAATCAGGAGAATGTGGTTCCTTTTTTTTTCTTGTCTATCGGCTATCTATTATTTATTTTATTCTTCTGGCACCATTTATACCCTAATGTTTCTCCTACTTTTCCTTGTTCCCTCGGCAGAATGACTGGGGTAATGAGGAAGTGGGAGAGATATTTAAGCCTTTGGCTGGGGTGTATTTGCCTCCTCCTGGTGGCCAGGTGTTGTATTTCCCAACAGTAAGGAATGAAACCGTGGACTCTCCCTATCCGGAAGCAAAGAAATTTATCTGGTAAGCATAAATTATGTTTTTCTCCTGTTTCTCTAAAGAAGAACAGTAATAAACAAGCTTTCATGTAACTTCTACTTTTGCCAAGGAACTGTGAATACTGTTCTTAGCTTTGATTTTCTAATTGTTATTGGATTTCAGCAGGTTTTGAAGAATTGTTAAGTTCTGAGGAGAAAACAAAGCTGTATGCAGCCATTGGATACAGTGACTCAGCTGTTGACCCAACATTACCGAAGTCTGTAAGTAGAAAAAAACATGAAATAGCTTTCAGATATTTAGCAGTTTGGTGTTGATTTCATGACTGTGTTCAACCGTGTGAAAAAACTACACAAGCACAGAATGAATGAAAAAATAGTATTTATATTTATGTATTTGCATTTCAAATTATATCTAAAATAGTACATTCTATTTTATTTTGTTTATTTTTTATTTGATTAATAGTACATAATTCCCTAAAATGTATACATTGTAAAACTGGTAATCAAATACATTTATAAACTTTTGTCCTCCTATTAATTTTTTTTTTTTTTTTATACAATAGTCAGCTGTGAGTAGTGTAGGTTTATTTTACTCAGCTGTTGGATCATACTGTGTATTTAGAATGAAGACTGAACATGCTGACGGAAGTTAGTAATTAGGCTGATCTTTACTTGACTACTAAATAAAGCTACACCAACATACATGTAAGGGGTACTTTTATTAAGCTGCACTTACAGCCTCTGAGACTTTGTGATGCTGCAGCAACAAATTTAAAGGGACAGACAAATCCAAAAAAAACTATCATGATTTAAATAGGGCATGTAATTTTAAACAACTTTCCAATTTACTTATATCACGAATTTTGCTTTGTTCTCTTGGTATTCTTAGTTAAAGGCCGCCTCTAAGCTCAATATATTTAGACAGTTTTTCACCACTAGAGGGGTGTTAGTTCATGTGTTTCATATAGATAACATTGAGTTCAAGAGCGTAAATTTACAGAGGAGTGAGCACTGATTGGCTAAAATGCAAGTCTGTCAAAAGAACTGAAATAAGGGGGCAGTCTGCAGAGGCTTAGATACATGGTAATCACAGAGGTAAAACGTGTATAATTATAACTGTGTTGGTTATGCAAAACTGGGCAATGGGTAATAAAGGGATTATCTATCTTTTGAAACTACAAAAGTTCTGGTGTTGACTGTCCCTTTAAGAAGTTGAAGCTGCTTCCTTAGCCTCACCACCATCTTAGAAGTTGCAAGATTAATCACCTCACACTTGCTTGTTCGGGGTGGGGATTGACTTGCCCTGCTCTCATGCAATTGGTTCAGGTTGAGCAAGAGATGGGCAAAGCATTACACAAGAAAGCACAAAAATGTTGCCACACAATGCAATGTAAGTGGCGATTGCAGACCGACAAGTTCTTTCCATTTAAACAGAAATAGAGCCTTGTATTTTATTTGTTTACCTATCAAAACTATATTTCTCCAACATTGGTGTGTCCGGTCCACGGCGTCATCCTTACTTGTGGGAATATCTCTTCCCCAACAGGAAATGGCAAAGAGTCCCAGCAAAGCTGGCCATATAGTCCCTCCTAGGCTCCGCCCACCCCAGTCATTCTCTTTGCCGTTGCACAGGCAACATCTCAACGGAGATGGTTAAGAGTATGTGGTGTTTAGTTGTAGTTTTTTATTCTACTATCAAGAGTTTGTTATTTTAAAATAGTGCTGGTATGTACTATTTACTCTGAAACAGAAAAGGATGAAGATTTCTGTTTGTGAGAGGAAGATGATTTTAGCAGACAGTAACTAAAATAGATTGCTGTTTCCACATAGGACTGTTGAGCTGAAGTAACTTCAGTTGGGGGAAACAGTTAGCAGACTTTTCTGCTTAAGGTATGACTAGCCATATTTCTAACAAGACTGTGTAATGCTGGAAGGCTGTCATTTCCCCTCATGGGGTCCGGTAAGCCATTTTCTTAGTCTCAAACAGAATAAAGGGCTTAATATGGGCTATAAAACTGGTAGACACTTTTATGGGCTAAATCGATTGCTTTATTTGGACATTTTATGCATGTTTATGCTGATAATTCACACTTATAAACTTGGGGAACGTTTTTTAACGTCAGGCACTATGTTAGACACCTTTTCCAGTCAGGAAGAGCCTTCCCAGTTGTAGGCTGAGCCTCATTTTCGCGCCATTACTGCGCAGTTGTTTTTGAGAGCAAGACATGCAGATGCATGTGTGAGGACCTGAAAGTAGTTGGAAAAGTTCCTAAAAGGCGTCATTTGGTATCGTATTCCCCTCTGGGCTTGGTAAAATCACAGCAAAGGCTGTAGCTGGGACTGTATAGGGGTTAAATATATAACCGGCTCCGGTTTCGTTATTTTAAGGGTTAGAGCTCTGAAAATTGGTGTGCAATACTTTTAATGCTTTAAGACACTGTGGTGAAATTTTGGTAAATTTTGAACAATTCCTTCATATTTTTTCACATATTCAGTAATAAAGTGTGCTCTGTTTAAAATTTAAAGAGACAGTAACGGTTTTGTTTTAAAACGGTTTTTGTGCTTTATTGACAAGTTTAAGCCTGTTTAACATGTCTGTGCCTTCAGATAAGCTATGTTCTATATGTATGAAAGCCAATGTGTCTCCCCCTTCAAAATTGTGTGATAATTGTGCCATAGCGTTCAATCAAAGTAAGGACAGTACTGCCACAGATAATGAAATTGCCCAAGATGATTCCTCAGATGAAGGGAGTAGACATGGTTCTACATCATCTCCTTCTGTGTCTACGCCAGTTTTGCCCACGCAGGAGGCCCCTAGTACTTCTAGCGCGCCAATGCTTATTACCATGCAACAATTGACGGCTGTAATGGATAACTCCATAGCAAATATTTTATCCAAAATGCCTGCATATCACACCTTCAGATTGGTGTGAGGGTAATTGTTCTGTCATACCCTCACACCAATCTGAAGGGGCCATGAGGGAGGTTTTGTCAGATGGGGAAATTTCAGATTCAGGGAAAATTTCTCAACAGGCTGAACCTGATGTTGTGACATTTAAATTTAAATTAGAACATCTCCGTGCACTGCTTAAGGAGGTGTTATCTACTCTGGATGATTGTGACAACTTGGCCATTCCAGAAAAATTATGCAAGATGGACAAGTTCCTAGAGGTTCCGGTGCACCCCGACGCTTTTCCTATACCCAAGCGGGTGGCGGACATAGTGAATAAGGAGTGGGAGAAGCCCGGCATACCTTTTGTTCCCCCTCCTATATTTAAGAAATTATTTCCTATGGTCGACCCCAGAAAGGACTTATGGCAGACAGTCCCTAAGGTCGAGGGGGCAGTTTCTACTCTAAACAAGCGCACTACTATTCCTATCGAGGATAGTTGTGCTTTCACAGATCCTATGGATAAAAATTTGGAATGTTTGCTTAAAAAGATTTTTGTACAGCAAGGTTACCTTCTACAACCCATTTCGTGCATTGTTCCTGTCACTACAGCAGCGTGGTTCTGGTTTGAGGAACTAGAAAAGTCGCTCAGTAGAGAGACTCCATATGAGGAGGTTATGGACAGAGTTCACGCACTTAAGTTGGCTAACTCTTTTATTTTAGATGCTGCTTTGCAATTAGCTAGATTAGCGGCGAAAAATTCAGGGTTTGCAATTGTGGCGCGCAGAGCGCTTTGGCTAAAGTCTTGGTCAGCGGATGTATCATCCAAGACAAAATTGCTTAACATCCCCTTCAAGGGTAAAACTCTTTGGACCAGAATTGAAAGAGATTATCTCAGACATCACTGGGGGAAAGGGTCACGCCCTCCCACAAGATAGGCCTTTCAAGGCCAAGAATAAGTCTAATTTTCATTCCTTTCGTAATTTCAGGAACGGACCGGGCTCTAATTCTGCATCCTCTAAGCAAGAGGGTAATACCTCACAGACCAAACCAGCCTGGAAACCGATGCAAGGCTGGAACAAGGGTAAGCAGGCCAAGAAGCCTGCCGCTGCTAACAAAACAGCATGAAGGAGTAGCCCCCGATCTGGGACCGGATCTAGTGGGGGGCAGACTCTCTCTCTTTGCTCAGGCTTGGGCAAGAGATGTTCAGGATCCCTGGACGCTAGAAATAGTTTCTCAGGGTTATCTTCTGGAATTCAAGGAACTACCCCCAAGGGGAAGGTTCCACATGTCTCACTTATCCTCAAACCAAATAAAGAGACAGGCGTTCTTACTTTGTGTAGAAGACCTGTTAAAGATGGGAGTGATACACCCAGTTCCAATGACGGATCAAGGAATGGGATTTTACTCAAATCTGTTCGTAGTTCCCAAAAAAGAGGGAACCTTCAGACCAATTCTGGATTTAAAGATCCTAAACAAATTTCTCAGGGTACCATCGTTCAAAATGGAAACCATTCGAACGATTCTACCCACTATCCAGGAAGGTCAATTTATGACTACCGTGGATCTAAAGGATGCGTACCTACATATTCCTATCCACAAAGAACATCATCAGTTCCTAAGGTTCGCCTTTCTGGACAAACATTACCAGTTTGTGGCCCTCCCATTCGGATTAGCCACTGCTCCAAGGATTTTCACAAAGGTACTCGGGTCCCTTCTAGCGGTTCTAAGACAGAGGGGCATTGCAGTAGTACCATACTTGGACGACATTCTAATACAAGCGTCGTCCCTTTCAAAATCAAAGGCTCATACAGACATCGTTCTGGCCTTTCTCAGATCTCACGGATGGAAGGTGAACATAGAAAAAAGTTCTCTATCTCCGTCAACCAGAGTTCCCTTCTTGGGAACAATAATAGATTCCTTAGAAATGAAGATCTTTCTGACAGATGTCAGAAAGTCAAAACTTCTAAGCGCTTGTCAAGTTCTTCATTCTGTTCCACGTCCTTCCATAGCTCAGTGCATGGAAGTAGTAGGGTTGATGGTTGCGGCAATGGACATAGTTCCTTTTGCGCGAATTCATCTAAGACCATTACAACTGTGCATGCTGAAACAGTGGAATGGGGACTATACAAACTTGTCTCCAGTGATTCAAGTAGATCAGAAGACCAGAGATTCACTCCGTTGGTGGATATCCCTGGACCACCTATCCCAGGGAATGAGCTTCCGCAGACCAGAGTGGGTCATTGTCACGACCGACGCCAGTCTAGTGGGCTGGGGTGCGGTCTGGGAATCCCTGAAAGCTCAGGGACTATGGTCTCGGGAAGAGTCTCTTCTCCCGATAAACATTCTGGAACTAAGAGCGATATTCAATGCTCTCAGGGCTTGGCCTCAGCTTGCAAAGGCCAGATTCATAAGATTCCAATCAGACAACATGACGACTGTTGCGTATATCAATCATCAGGGGGGAACAAGGAGTTCCCTGGCGATGAAAGAAGTAACCAAAATAATACAATGGGCGGAGAATCACTCCTGCCATCTATCTGCGATCCACATCCCAGGTGTGGAAAACTGGGAAGCGGATTATCTGAGTCGTCAGACATTCCATCCGGGGGAGTGGGAACTCCACCCGGAGATTTTTGCCCAATTGACTCAATTATGGGGCATTCCAGACATGGATCTGATGGCGTCTCGTCAGAACTTCAAGGTTCCTTGCTACGGGTCCAGATCCAGGGATCCCAAGGCGACTCTAGTGGATGCACTAGTAGCGCCTTGGACCTTCAACCTAGCTTATGTGTTTCCACCGTTTCCTCTCATTCCCAGGCTGGTAGCCAGGATCCAACAGGAGAGGGCCTCGGTGATCTTGATAGCCCCTGCGTGGCCACGCAGGACTTGGTATGCAGACCTGGTGAATATGTCATCGGTTCCACCATGGAAGCTACCTTTGAGACAGGACCTTCTTGTTCAGGGTCCATTCGAACATCCAAATCTGGTCTCCCTCCAGCTGACGGCTTGGAGATTGAACGCTTGATTCTATCAAAGCGTGGGTTTTCAGATTCTGTGATTGATACTCTGGTTCAGGCCAGAAAACCTGTAACTAGAAAGATTTACCATAAGATATGGAAAAGATATATCTGCTGGTGTGAATCCAAGGGATTACCTTGGAATAAGATAAAAATTCCTAAGATTCTTTCCTTTCTGCAAGAAGGTTTGGATAAAGGATTATCTGCGAGTTCTCTAAAGGGACAGATTTCTGCTTTATCTGTCTTACTACACAAACGACTGGCAGCTATGCCAGATGTTCAAGCATTTGTTCAGGCTCTGGTTAGGATCAAGCCTGTTTACAGACCTTTGACTCCTCCCTGGAGTTTAAATTTAGTTCTTTCAGTTCTTCAAGGGGTTCCGTTTGAACCTCTACATTCCATAGATATTAAGTTGTTATCTTGGAAAGTTTTGTTTTTGGTTGCTATTTCTTCTGCTAGAAGAGTTTCAGAGTTATCTGCTCTGCAGTGTGCTCCGCCCTATCTGGTGTTCCATGCAGATAAGGTGGTTTTGCGTACTAAGCCTGGTTTTCTTCCAAAGGTTGTTTCTAACAAGAATATTAACCAGGAGATAGTTGTACCTTCTTTGTGTCCGAATCCAGTTTCAAAGAAGCAACGTTTGTTACACGATTTGGACGTAGTCCGTGCTCTAAAATTCTATTTAGAAGCTACAAAAGATTTCAGACAAACATCTTCTCTGTTTGTCGTCTATTCTGGTAAAAGGAGAGGTCAAAAAGCGACTTCTACCTCTCTTTCCTTTTGGCTTAAAAGCATCATCCGATTGGCTTACGAGACTGCAGCCTCCTGAAAGAATCACAGCTCACTCCACTAGGGCTGTGGCTTCCACATGGGCCTTCAAGAACGAGGCTTCTGTTGATCAGATATGTAAGGCAGCGACTTGGTCTTCACTGCACACTTTTGCTAAATTTTACAAATTTGATACTTTTGCTTCTTCGGAGGCTATTTTTGGGAGAAAGGTTTTGCAAGCCGTGGTGCCTTCCGTTTAGGTAACCTGATTTGCTCCCTCCCTTCATCCGTGTCCTAAAGCTTTGGTATTGGTTCCCACAAGTAAGGATGACGCCGTGGACCGGACACACCAATGTTGGAGAAAACAGAATTTATGCTTACCTGATAAATTACTTTCTCCAACGGTGTGTCCGGTCCACGGCCCACCCTGGTTTTTTAATCAGGTCTGATGAATTATTTTCTCTAACTACAGTCACCACGGTACCATATGGTTTCTCCTATATTTTTCCTCCTGTCCGTCGGTCGAATGACTGGGGTGGGCGGAGCCTAGGAGGGACTATATGGCCAGCTTTGCTGGGACTCTTTGCCATTTCCTGTTGGGGAAGAGATATTCCCACAAGTAAGGATGACGCCGTGGACCGGACACACCGTTGGAGAAAGTAATTTATCAGGTAAGCATAAATTCTGTTATTTTTTTTTAAGCAGACAACCCAAGATATTCATCTAGGCCCATTTTTGTCTATTTCATGCCATCATTTCACCGCCAAATGCGATCATTAAATTTTTTTTATTTTTTTTTACATTTTCACAAACTTTGTGTTTCTCACTGAAATTATTTATATACCGCTTGTGCAATCATGACACAAATTATTGTAAAAGCTTCTATGGGATCCACTTTGCTCAGAAATAACAGATGATCACTCCCAAACATATGATCCTCCTCAACCCTCCCACCTCCCTGATCCCTTCCAAACTGCTCTCTAACCCTCCCACTAATGGCGGCCATCTTTGGTACTGGCTGTTGTCTGCCATTACCTCATTTATACATATTTTATTTTTGTTTTATATTTTTAAAATGTTTTCTTTAGTGCAGTGTCCCCCCTTCCCTTTCCCTTTAATTTGTTTTTCTGCAGTGTAGGGTCACTCCCTCCCTCTAAGAAGCAATCCTGTGACCACTACTACTTCTTACATTGCGGTAAGCCCTTAGAAGGGCTTCAGAACAGAATGCACTGTTTAGTACATGGAACCCTATGTTTTTAACCAGTTTGTGAGAGTTAAAAATGCAACAATGCGTCAAGAAAATCCTGTGCCTTTAATTTTCCACAGATATATGGACTGATCAAACAGTCAGTACTTTTTCCCATATGTCTCGTATAATCCTGGTAATTACCATGTTTATGCAACCTAATAAGTTCAATAAAAACTTTGGGAAAAAACTTAATGAAATGCTGGCATGTAATTTTAAAGGGACATAAAATCCTAATTAAATTCTTTTATGTTTCAGATAGAGCATACAAGTTTAAAAAACTTTCCAAATTTACTTCTGTTATCAAATTGTCTTTGTTTTCTTGTTATACTTTTTGCAAACATTATTGCAAATCTGCAGCACTTTATGGCAGCAGTTTTGCAACAAGGTTACACATTAGCACTAGATGGCAACACTATTTCTTGTCATGTAGTACTCTAGACACGTGCACGCTACCTATCTAGGTATCTCTTCAACAAAGACTAACATAAGAACAAAATACATTTGATAATAGATGTAAATTGGAAACTTTTTTTTAAGTTGTATGCCCTGTCCTAATCATGAAAGAAAAAAATTGTGTTTCATGCTGGTTCATCTCTTTAGACGCTCACTTATAAGGCTGCTGAACAAATTATAGAAATTCTTTTTTTTGGTCAGAGTGAAGATTAAACATAAAGGGCTACAAGTGGTGCGTTAAATATTTTTTTCACGCGTTTGCAAACACCTCTAAAAGTAATCTTTTAACACAGGTGCGTTAGCGCTCATATTACAAGTTGAAAGTACATTTTCTCTTGTTAAGTGTGTTCAGTCCACGGGTCATCCATTACTTATGGGATATATTCTCCTTCCCAACAGGAAGTTGCAAGAGGATCACCCAAGCAGAGCTGCTATATAGCTCCTCCCCTCACATGTCATGCCCAGTCATTCTCTTGCAACCCTCAACAAAGAAGGAGGTCGCGGGAGGAGTGGGAGTTTTTACTTAATTATTCTTCAATCAAAAGTTTGTTATTTTAAATGGCACCGGAGTGTGCTGTTTTTCTATCTCAGGCAGTATTTGGAAGAAGAAACTGCCTGCGTTTTCTATGATCTTAGCAGGCGTAACTAAGATCCACTGGCTGTTCTCGACATTCTGAGGAGTGGGGTAACTTCAGAACATGGGAATAGCATGCAGGGTCCCCCGCAAATGAGGTATGTGCAGTACAATATTTTCTGGGAATGGAATTGACTAAGAAAACACTGCTGTTACCCGTATGATGTAAGTACAGCCTTAAATGCAGTAGTAGCGACTGGTATCAGGCTGATAAATGTATGCACAGTAGAGTTATTTTCTAGGGACTAGAATTTGACTGAGAAAATACTGTTAATACTGAAATAATGCTTAAGCCTTATCTGCAGTGGAAGCGACTGGTTGCAGGCTTAGTGATAACTTTGCATGACATTTAAAGAAGTTTGTTTTCAAAACGTTTACTGGCATGTTATTCGTTTTGTGAGGTACTTTGGTGATAAATCCTTTTGGGCATGATTTTTTTTTTTTTCTCTTTTTTTCCACATGGCTAACGTATATTTCTTTCATGTAATTAGCAAGAGTCCATGAGCTAGTGACGTATGGGATATACATTCCTACCAGGAGGGGCAAAGTTTCCCAAACCTCAAAATGCCTATAAATACACCCCTCACCACACCCACAATTCAGTTTTACAAACTTTGCCTCCGATGGAGGTGGTGAAGTAAGTTTGTGCTAGATTCTACGTTGATATGCGCTCCGCAGCAAGTTGGAGCCCGGTTTTCCTCTCAGCGTGCAGTGAATGTCAGAGGGATGTGAGGAGAGTATTGCCTATTTGAATGCAGTGATCTCCTTCTAAGGGGTCTATTTCATAGGTTCTCTGTTATCGGTCGTAGAGATTCATCTCTTACCTCCCTTTTCAGATCGACGATATACTCTTATATATACCATTACCTCTACTGATTCTCGTTTCAGTACTGGTTTGGCTATCTACTATATGTAGATGAGTGTCCTGGGGTAAGTAAGTCTTATTTTCTGTGACACTCCTAGCTATGGTTGGGCACTTTGTTTATAAAGTTCTAAATATATGTATTCAAACATTTATTTGCCTTGACTCAGAATGTTCAACTTTCCTTATTTTCAGACAGTCAGTTTCATATTTGGGATAATGCATTTTAATTTAACATTTTTTCTTACCTTAAAATTTGACTTTTTCCCTGTGGGCTGTTAGGCTCGCGGGGGCTGAAAATGCTTCATTTTATTGCGTCATTCTTGGCGCGGACTTTTTTGGCGCAAAAATTCTATTTCCGTTTCCGGCGTCATACGTGTCGCCGGAAGTTGCGTCATTTTTTGACGTTATTTTGCGCCAAAAATGTCGGCGTTCCGGATGTGGCGTCATTTTTGGCGCCAAAAAGCATTTAGGCGCCAAATAATGTGGGCGTCTTATTTGGCGCGAAAAAATATGGGCGTCACTTTTGTCTCCACATTATTTAAGTCTCATTTTTTATTGCTTCTGGTTGCTAGAAGCTTGTTCTTTGGCATTTTTTCCCATTCCTGAAACTGTCATTTAAGGAATTTGATCAATTTTGCTTTATATATATGTTGTTTTTTCTCTTACATATTGCAAGATGTCTCACGTTGCATCTGAGTCAGAAGATACTACAGGAAAATCGCTGTCAAGTGCTGAATCTACCAAAGCTAAGTGTATCTGCTGTAAACTTTTCGTAGCTATTCCTCCAGCTGTTGTTTGTATTGATTGTCATGACAAACTTGTTAAAGCAGATAATATTTCCTTTAGTAAAGTACCATTGCCTGTTGCAGTTCCTTCAACATCTAAGGTGCAGAATGTTCCTGATAATATAAGAGATTTTGTTTCTGAATCCATAAAGAAGGCTATGTCTGTTATTTCTCCTTCTAGTAAACGTAAAAAATCTTTTAAAACTTCTCTCCCTACAGATGAATTTTTAACTGAACATCATCATTCTGATTCTGATGATTCCTCTGGTTCAGAGGATTCTGTCTCAGAGGTTGATGCTGATAAATCTTCATATTTATTTAAAATGGAATTTATTCGTTCTTTACTTAAAGAAGTCCTAATTGCTTTAGAAATAGAGGATTCTGGTCCTCTTGATACTAAATCTAAACGTTTAAATAAGGTTTTTAAAACTCCTGTAGTTATTCCAGAAGTTTTTCCTGTCCCTGATGCTATTTCTGCAGTAATTTCCAAAGAATGGGATAATTTGGGTAATTCATTTACTCCTTCTAAACGTTTTAAGCAATTATATCCTGTGCCGTCTGACAGATTAGAATTTTGGGACAAGATCCCTAAAGTTGATGGGGCTATTTCTACCCTTGCTAAACGTACTACTATTCCTACGTCAGATGGTACTTCGTTTAAGGATCCTCTAGATAGGAAAATTGAGTCCTTTCTAAGAAAAGCTTATCTGTGTTCAGGTAATCTTCTTAGACCTGCTATATCTTTGGCTGATGTTGCTGCAGCTTCAACTTTTTGGTTGGAAACTTTAGCGCAACAAGTAACACATCGTGATTCTCATGATATTATTCTTCTTCTTCAACATGCTAATAATTTTATCTGTGATGCCTTTTTTGATATTATCAGAGTTGATGTCAGGTTTATGTCTCTAGCTATTTTAGCTAGAAGAGCTTTATGGCTTAAAACTTGGAATGCTGATATGGCTTCTAAATCAACTTTACTTTCCATTTCTTTCCAGGGTAACAAATTATTTGGTTCTCAGTTGGATTCCATTATTTCAACTGTTACTGGTGGGAAAGGAACTTTTTTACCACAGGATAAAAAATCTAAAGGTAAAAACAGGGCTAATAATCGTTTTCGTTCCTTTCGTTTCAACAAAGAACAAAAGCCTGATCCTTCATCCTCAGGAGCAGTTTCAGTTTGGAGACCATCTCCAGTCTGGAATAAATCCAAGCCAGCTAGAAAGGCAAAGCCTGCTTCTAAGTCCACATGAAGGTGCGGCCCTCATTCCAGCTCAGCTGGTAGGGGGCAGGTTACGTTTTTTCAAGGAAATTTGGATCAATTCTGTTCACAATCCTTGGATTCAGAGCATTGTTTCAGAAGGGTACAGAATTTGTTTCAAGTTGAGACCTCCTGCAAAGAGATTTTTTCTTTCCCGTGTCCCAGTAAATCCAGTAAAAGCTCAAGCATTTCTGAAATGTGTTTCAGATCTAGAGTTGACTGGAGTAATTATGCCAGTTCCAGTTCCGGAACAGGGGATGGGGTTTTATTCAAATCTCTTCATTGTACCAAAGAAGGAGAATTCTTTCAGACCAGTTCTGGATCTAAAAATATTGAATCGTTATGTAAGGATACCAACGTTCAAGATGGTAACTGTAAGGACTATCTTACCTTTTGTTCAGCAAGGGAATTATATGTCCACAATAGATTTACAGGATGCATATCTGCATATTCCGATTCATCCAGATCATTATCAGTTCCTGAGATTCTCGTTTCTGGACAAGCATTACCAGTTTGTGGCTCTGCCGTTTGGCCTAGCTACAGCTCCAAGAATTTTTACAAAGGTTCTCGGTGCCCTGCTATCTGTAATCAGAGAACAGGGTATTGTGGTATTTCCTTATTTGGACGATATCTTGGTACTTGCTCAGTCTTTACATTTAGCAGAATCTCATACGAATCGACTTGTGTTGTTTCTTCAAGATCATGGTTGGAGGATCAATTTACCAAAAAGTTCTTTGATTCCTCAGACAAGGGTAACCTTTCTGGGTTTCCAGATGGATTCAGTGTCCATGACTCTGTCTTTAACAGACAAGAGACGTCTAAAGTTGATTACAGCTTGTCGAAACCTTCAGTCACAATCATTCCCTTCGGTAGCCTTATGCATGGAAATTCTAGGTCTTATGACTGCTGCATCGGACGCGATCCCCTTTGCTCGTTTTCACATGCGACCTCTTCAGCTCTGTATGCTGAAGCAATGGTGCAAGGATTACACGAAGATATCTCAATTAATATCTTTAAAACCGATTGTTCGACACTCTCTAACATGGTGGACAGATCACCATCGTTTAATTCAGGGGGCTTCTTTTGTGCTTCCGACCTGGACTGTAATTTCAACAGATGCAAGTCTCACAGGTTGGGGAGCCTTGTGGGGATCTCTGACGGCACAAGGAGTTTGGGAATCTCAGGAGGTGAGATTACCGATCAATATTTTGGAACTCCGTGCAATTTTCAGAGCTCTTCAGTTTTGGCCTCTTCTGAAGAGAGAATCGTTCATTTGTTTTCAGACAGACAATGTCACAACTGTGGCATACATCAATCATCAAGGAGGGACTCACAGTCCTCTGGCTATGAAAGAAGTATCTCGAATTTTGGTTTGGGCGGAATCCAGCTCCTTTCTAATCTCTGCGGTTCATATCCCAGGTGTAGACAATTGGGAAGCGGATTATCTCAGTCGCCAAATGTTGCATCCGGGCGAATGGTCTCTTCACCCAGATGTATTTCTTCAGATTGTTCAAATGTGGGAACTTCCAGAAATAGATCTGATGGCGTCCCATCTAAACAAGAAACTTCCCAGGTATCTGTCCAGATCCCGGGATCCTCAGGCGGAGGCAGTGGATGCATTATCACTTCCTTGGAAGTATCATCCTGCCTATATCTTTCCGCCTCTAGTTCTTCTTCCAAGAGTAATCTCCAAGATTCTGAAGGAATGCTCGTTTGTTCTGCTGGTAGCTCCGGCATGGCCTCACAGGTTTTGGTATGCGGATCTTGTCCGGATGGCCTCTTGCCAACCGTGGACTCTTCCGTTAAGACCAGACCTTCTGTCACAAGGTCCTTTTTTCCATCAGGATCTGAAATCCTTAAATTTAAAGGTATGGAGATTGAACGCTTGATTCTTGGTCAAAGAGGTTTCTCTGACTCTGTGATTAATACTATGTTACAGGCTCGTAAATCTGTATCTCGAGAGATATATTATAGAGTCTGGAAGACTTATATTTCTTGGTGTCATTCTCATCATTTTTCCTGGCATTCTTTTAGAATACCGAGAATTTTACAGTTCCTTCAGGATGGTTTAGATAAGGGTTTGTCCGCAAGTTCTTTGAAAGGACAAATCTCTGCTCTTTCTGTTCTTTTTCACAGAAAGATTGCTATTCTTCCTGATATTCATTGTTTTGTACAAGCTTTGGTTCGTATAAAACCTGTCATTAAGTCAATTTCTCCTCCTTGGAGTTTGAATTTGGTTCTGGGAGCTCTTCAAGCTCATCCGTTTGAACCTATGCATTCATTGGACATTAAATTTCTTTCTTGGAAAGTTTTGTTCCTTTTGGCCATCTCTTCTGCCAGAAGAGTTTCTGAATTATCTGCTCTTTCTTGTGAGTCTCCTTTTCTGATTTTTCATCAGGATAAGGCGGTGTTGCGAACTTCTTTTGAATTTTTACCTAAAGTTGTGAATTCCAACAACATTAGTAGAGAAATTGTGGTTCCTTCATTATGTCCTAATCCTAAGAATTCTAAGGAGAAATCGTTGCATTCTTTGGATGTTGTTAGAGCTTTGAAATATTATGTTGAAGCTACGAAATCTTTTCGTAAGACTTCTAGTCTATTTGTTATCTTTTCCGGTTCTAGAAAAGGCCAGAAAGCTTCTGCCATTTCTTTGGCATCTTGGTTGAAATCTTTAATTCATCTTGCCTATGTTGAGTCGGGTAAAACTCCGCCTCAGAGAATTACAGCTCATTCTACTAGGTCAGTTTCTACTTCCTGGGCGTTTAGGAATGAAGCTTCGGTTGACCAGATCTGCAAAGCAGCTACTTGGTCCTCTTTGCATACTTTTACTAAATTCTACCATTTTGATGTATTTTCTTCTTCTGAAGCAGTTTTTGGTAGAAAAGTACTTCAGGCAGCGGTTTCAGTTTGAATCTTCTGCTTATGTTTTTCGTTAAACTTTATTTGGGTGTGGATTATTTTCAGCAGGAATTGGCTGTCTTTATTTTATCCCTCCCTCTCTAGTGACTCTTGTGTGGAAAGATCCACTTCTTGGGTAGTCATTATCCCATACGTCACTAGCTCATGGACTCTTGCTAATTACATGAAAGAAAACATAATTTATGTAAGAACTTACCTGATAAATTCATTTCTTTCATATTAGCAAGAGTCCATGAGGCCCGCCCTTTTTTTGTGGTGGTTATGATTTTTGTATAAAGCACAATTATTCCAATTCCTTATTTTATATGCTTTCGCACTTTTTTATCACCCCACTTCTTGGCTATTCGTTAAACTGAATTGTGGGTGTGGTGAGGGGTGTATTTATAGGCATTTTGAGGTTTGGGAAACTTTGCCCCTCCTGGTAGGAATGTATATCCCATACGTCACTAGCTCATGGACTCTTGCTAATATGAAAGAAATTAATTTATCAGGTAAGTTCTTACATAAATTATGTTTTCTGCATAGAAACCGTTATATCAGGTCTCCCACTGTTGATGAGCGGGAGGGGCCTTTTTTAGCGCCTTGTTGCGCATTTAAAATTCTAGCACAGTCTTCCTGCTTCTTCCTCCTTGATCCAGGACGTCTCTAGAGAGCTCAGGGGTCTTCAAAATTCGTTTTTGAGGGAGGTAATCGGTCACAGCAGACCTGTGACAGTGTGTTAGACTGTGATAAAAATGTTTAATATTAATTTGATATCCGTTTTTTTGGGTACTGAGGGGTTAATCATCCTGTTGCTAATGGGTGCAATCCTCTGCTAATTAATACATTTAAAGAATTGTTGACTATAACTGAATTAGTTCTTTGTTACTCAACTGTGTTTTTTAAAAGCGCTGCAGCGTTTTTTATATTGCTTGTAAACTTATTGAAAGTAATTTCCAAGCTTGCTAGTTTCATTGCTAGTCTGTTTAAACATGTCTGATACAGAGGATTCTGCTTGTTCATTATGTTTAAAAGCCGTTGTGGAGCCCAATAGAAATATGTGTACCAATTGTATTGATATTACTTTGAAAAGTCAATCTGTACCAATAAAAAAATTATCACCAGACAACGAGGGGGCAGTTATGCCGTCTAACTCTCCTCACGTGTCAGTACCTTCGTCTCCCGCTCGGGAGGTGCGTGAGATTGAGGCGCCAAGTACATCAAGGCCCTTACAAATCACTTTACATGATATGGCTAATGTTATGAAAGGAGTATTATACAATATGCCCGAGTTAAGAGGCAAGCGCGACAGTTCTGGGTTAAGGACAGAGCACGCCGATGACACGAGAGCCATGTCTGATACTGCGTCACAATTTGCAGAACATGAGGACGGAGAGCTTCATTCTGTGGGTGACGGTTCTGATTCGGGGGGACCGGATTCAGAAATTTCAAATTTTAAATTTAAGCTTGAGAACCTCCGCGTGTTGCTAGGGGAGGTGTTAGCGGCTCTGAATGATTGTGACACGGTGGCAATCCCAGAGAAATTATGTAAGCTGGATAAATACTACGCGGTACCGGTGTGTACTGACGTTTTTCCTATACCAAAGAGGCTTACAGAGATTATTAGTAAGGAGTGGGATAGACCCGGTGTGCCTTTTTCCCCTCCTCCGATATTTAGAAAAATGTTCCCTATAGACGCCACCACACGAGACTTATGGCAGACAGTCCCTAAGGTGGAGGGAGCAGTTTCTACTTTAGCCAAGCGTACCACTATCCCGGTGGAGGATAGCTGTGCTTTCTCAGATCCAATGGATAAAAAATTAGAGGGTTATCTTAAGAAAATGTTTGTTCAACAAGGTTTTATATTACAGCCTCTTGCATGCATTGCGCCTGTCACTGCTGCAGCGGCATTGTGGTTTGAGTCTCTGGAAGAGGCGATTTGCACAGCACCATTGGATGAGTCTTTGAGCAAGATTAGAACCCTTAAGCTGGCTAATGCGTTTGTTTCGGATGCCGTAGTGCATTTAACCAAACTTACGGCTAAAAATTCCAGATTCGCCATACAGGCGCGCAGAGCGCTTTGGCTTAAATCCTGGTCAGCAGATGTAACTTCTAAGTCTAAATTACTAAACATTCCTTTCAAAGGGCAGATCTTATTCGGGCCCGGCTTGAAGGAAATCATTGCTGACATTACTGGAGGTAAGGGCCACACCCTTCCTCAGGACAGGGCCAAATCGAAGGCCAAACAGTCTAATTTTCGTGCCTTTCGTAATTTCAAGGCAGGAGCAGCATCAACTTCCTCCGCTCCAAAACAGGAAGGAACTACTGCTCCTTACAAACAGGGTTGAAAAGGCAACCAGTCATGGAACAAGGGCAAGCAGGCCAGAAAGCCTACTTCCGCCCCTAAGACAGCATGAAGTCAGGGCCCCCTTTCCGGAGACGGATCTAGTGGGGGGCAGACTCTCTCTCTTCGCCCAGGCTTGGGCAAGAGATGTACAGGATCCCTGGACGTTGGAGATTATATCTCAGGCATACCTTCTGGATTTCAAAACTTCTCCTCCACAAGGGAGGTTTCATCTGTCAAGGTTATCAACAAACCTAGTAAAGAAAGAGGCATTTCTACAATGTGTACAAGACCTCTTAGTAATGGGAGTGATCCACTCAGTTCCGCGGACGGAACAGGGGCAAGGGTTTTATTCAAATCTGTTTGTGGTTCCCAAGAAAGAGGGAACCTTCAGACCAATCTTAGATTTAAAAATCTTAAACAAATTCCTAAGGGTTCCATCGTTCAAGATGGAAACCATTCGGACCATCCTACCCAAGATCCACATACCGATTCACAAAGATCATTATCGGTACCTAAGGTTTGCCTTTCTAGACAGGCATTACCAGTTTGTAGCACTTCCCTTCGGATTAGCTACGGCCCCGAGAATTTTTACAAAGGTTCTGGGCTCTCTTCTGGCGGTACTACGACCACGAGGCATAGCGGTGGCTCCGTACCTAGACGACATTCTGATACAAGCGTCAAGTTTTCAAACTGCAAAGTCTCATACAGAGATAGTTCTAGCATTTCTGAGGTCGCATGGGTGGAAAGTGAACGTGGAAAAGAGTTCTCTGTTACCACTCACAAGGGTCCCTTTTCTATGGACTCTTATAGATTCTGTAGAGATGAGGATTTACCTGACGGAGTCCAGGTTATCAAAGATTCTCAATGCTTGCCGTGTTCTTCACTCCATTCCAAGCCCATCAGTAGCTCAGTGCATGGAAGTAATCGGCTTAATGGTCGCGGCAATGGACATAGTGCCATTTGCGCGCCTACATCTCAGACCGCTGCAACTATGCATGCTAAGTCAATGGAACGGGGATTACTCAGATCTGTCCCCTTTGCTAAATCTGGACCAGGAGACCAGAGATTCTCTTCTCTGGTGGTTATCACGGGTTCATTTGTCCAAAGGAATGACTTTTCGCAGACCAGATTGGACGATTGTAACAACAGATGCCAGCCTCCTAGGCTGGGGAGCAGTCTGGAACTCCCTGAAGGCTCAGGGATCGTGGACTCAGGAGGAGAAACTCCTCCCAATAAACATTCTAGAATTAAGAGCAATATTCAATGCTCTTCTAGCTTGGCCTCAGTTAGCAACACTGAGGTTCATCAGATTTCAGTCGGGCAACATCACGACTGTGGCTTACATCAATCATCAAGGGGGAACCAGGAGTTCCCTAGCGATGTTGGAAGTCTCGAAGATTATTCGCTGGGCAGAGTCTCACTCTTGCCACCTGTCAGCGATCTACATCCCAGGCGTGGAGAACTGGGAGGCGGATTTTCTAAGTCGCCAGACTTTTCATCCGGGGGAGTGGGAACTTCACCCGGAGGTATTTGCTCAACTGATTCTTTGTTGGGGCAAACCGGATCTGGATCTTATGGCATCTCGCCAGAACGCCAAGCTTCCTTGTTACGGATCCAGGTCCAGGGACCAGGGAGCGGTGCTGGTAGATGCGCTAGCGGCCCCTTGGGTTTTCAACATAGCTTATGTGTTTCCACCTTTTCCGATGCTACCTCGACTGATTGCCAGGATCAAACAGGAGAGAGCATCGGTGATTCTGATAGCGCCTGCGTGGCCACGCAGGACCTGGTATGCAGACCTAGTGGACATGTCGTCCTGTCCACCATGGTCTCTACCCCTGAGGCAGGACCTTCTAATTCAGGGTCCTTTCAACCATCCAAACCTAATTTCTCTGAGGCTGACTGCTTGGAAATTGAACGCTTGATTCTATCAAAGCGGGGGTTTTCGGATTCGGTTATTGATACATTAATACAGGCTCGGAAACCTGTTACCAGAAAAATTTACCATAAGATATGGCGTAAATATTTATATTGGTGTGAATCCAAGAGTTACTCATGGAGTAAGGTTAGGATTCCTAGGATATTGTCTTTTCTACAAGAGGGTTTAGAAAAGGGCTTATCCGCTAGTTCACTAAAGGGACAGATTTCTGCTCTGTCTATTCTTTTACACAAGCGTCTGGCAGAGAATCCAGACGTCCAGGCTTTTTGTCAGGCTTTGGCTAGGATTAAGCCTGTGTTTAAAGCTGTTGCTCCTCCGTGGAGCTTAAACTTGGTTCTTAAAGTTCTTCAGGGTGTTCCGTTTGAACCCCTTCATTCCATTGATATTAAGCTTTTATCTTGGAAAGTTTTGTTTTTGATGGCTATTTCCTCGGCTCAAAGAGTCTCTGAGTTATCTGCCTTACATTGTGATTCTCCTTATCTGATTTTTCATTCAGACAAGGTAGTCCTGCGTACTAAACCTGGGTTTTTACCTAAGGTTGTTTCTAACAAGAATATCAATCAAGAGATTGTTGTTCCATCCTTATGTCCTAATCCTTCTTCAAAGAAGGAACGTCTTTTGCATAATCTAGACGTGGTCCGTGCCCTGAAGTTCTACTTACAGGCAACTAAAGATTTTCGACAAACTTCTTCTCTGTTTGTCGTTTACTCTGGACAGAGGAGAGGTCAAAAGGCTTCGGCTACCTCTCTCTCTTTTTGGCTTCGTAGCATAATACGCTTAGCCTATGAGACTGCTGGACAGCAGCCTCCTGTATGGATTACAGCTGTGGCTTCCACCTGGGCCTTTAAGAATGAGGCCTCTGTTGAACAGATTTGCAAGGCTGCAACTTGGGCTTCACTTCATACTTTTTCCAAATTTTACAAATTTGACACTTTTGCTTCTTCGGAGGCTGTTTTTGGGAGAAAGGTTCTACAGGCAGTGGTTCCTTCTGTTTAATGTTCCTGCCTTGTCCCTCCCATCATCCGTGTACTTTAGCTTTGGTATTGGTATCCCATAAGTAATGAATGACCCGTGGACTGAACACACTTAACAAGAGAAAACATAATTTATGCTTACCTGATAAATTTATTTCTCTTGTAGTGTGTTCAGTCCACGGCCCGCCTTGTCTATTTGAGGCAGGTTCTAAATTTTAAATTATAACTCCAGTCACCACTGCACCCTATAGTTTCTCCTTTCTCGTCTTGTTTCGGTCGAATGACTGGATATGACATGTGAGGGGAGGAGCTATATAGCAGCTCTGCTTGGGTGATCCTCTTGCAACTTCCTGTTGGGGAGGAGAATATATCCCATAAGTAATGGATGACCCGTGGACTGAACACACTACAAGAGAAATAAATTTATCAGGTAAGCATAAATTATGTTTTTATAGAATCGTCCATGACATTCAGCACAAAGCCTTCACACCAGTCAGGATGACACAATATTGGGAACGGAAAACAGTTGAGTCCACATATAACCTGACCGGCAGATCATGAGGTAGGCTCCTTTTTGTAAAACACAGTCAACCAACTCCTCTTCTGTTAGAGACAGGTGTAAGATAAGTTCTGAGGTGATATAACTCCGCTTTCCTGGGGTACAGTTGCTCAACGATTTACGGGTAATCACTCCAGTCCGCTGCTATATCTGGTTTCCCTATCAACGCAGTGTCGGGACTGGCTCTTCCCCTTTCTTCTCTAGCAGCGGGTAGGTACTTAGAAGAATAAATTACCTGAACAATTGCCCAAGTATCACCGACCTGCTGAGCCGACTCTCCTCTTCTGTAGTGGGAAGGGGATTGAGTGAGGTCTGCCCTATCTGTCTGAAGACGCACTGGGCGGTAGATCTGACCAGACAGCTGACATTTCGCAGACTGATATTTCACCGGAGCGGTGGAAATACATGTGGTCTCCTCGTGTCTATTCTGGGTCTGGGCATCAGCACTCCCTTCATAAGGCCCAATAGAGATAGCATTAGTTAGTTGGGATTCGCCGCCATCTTGCACTGCAGCCGCATGCCGCATATGAGCTGTCCCGAACCACTGTATAAATAACGTGTGTAAGCCAGCCAGGTGGTCTCTGAGTATATCGCATAATGCCTCCTCCAGGCTGTCTACCACCATTATTGGTAGCATAAAGGGTTCCTTCCACAGAGTTATCGTCTTCAATGCCTATTCCACGCAGTCCAAATAAGCAACTCCCTCACCAGCAGGAAAATGTCCTCTCACAAGGATCCCGGTGAAGGGCGCCACAAGATTTTTCAAAATTACCCTGCTTGCCACATTCTCTCAACCTGCAAATTTATTCCTTAGAGTCTGTGGGCTGATTAGTTTCCTGTAGCTGTAAATGAGACTGGGCTGAACGGCCAAATATACAGTTATTTGTAGTATATTTCCAGAGCTATATCAATGTGCGACCGTTCAGACCCAGAGCTTGCTCCCCCCCCCCCCCCCACCACTTAGATAATTTAACTACTTATCTACATTTTAGGTTCACACAAATGCTTGGGCCCTAAAGTTGCTTTTGCAGCTTTATAAATGGAGCCCAAAATTTAAAATCTTGTAAAACATTTGTAACATAAATTTCCTTCTTAATACAGGGAGAGTCCACAGCTGCATTCCTTACTTGTGGGAAATATGAAACCTGTGCACCAGGAGGAGGCAAAGACACCCCAGCCAAAGGCTTAAATACCTCCCCCACCCCCCTCATCCCACAGTCATTCGTTGCCTTTCGTCACATGGCAGAGAAGTTTCGGAAGATTCGGAGTAGTCTCTTATAGAGGGTAGTACTTTTCGCTATGGGACTGGAGTTTTAAGTAGTTTTGTCAGCCTCTCAGTGAGAGCATTGATGAAAGTCTGGAGATGCAGGGAGAGTCTTTCTGCAAAACCATCCACACTCATTTTAAATAGCTCCTTAAGCAATCAGCGCTGACAAGTTCCGCTGCTTGCTTTCTTCACTCAAGTCCATGTCAGAAGTGCTGCTACAATCTGTCAAACTTGAAGGACCGTGTTCCACGGCATAGATTCCAGTAAGATCGTTTAATTTTTTTACACATATTGCAAACGCTAGGAGACAGGGTCACAGTGTGGCTCCTTATATCTATATGGAATCAAGGGTTAATATCTCCTGAGGGGGATTATGAACAGTTGGGTTTAATCATATATGCTTTATTTGATTTATGATGCTTTATGTGTAAGATGTTTATGGGCTCATAGGCTGAGATGGAACATACAGGTTTCACTTTCACTTTGAAGGTTGCACAGCTTAAAAGCTTGGCGCGCTTTTTCTCATAGCAAGGACGGTCCTGCATTGCGCACCATTTGACCGGAATGGTCAAGGCTTCCATTTCCTTTCTCTTGACCGAGTTACTACCGGAGAGGAGTTTTATCTCTGTTCTGTCTGGGTCATAGGAGGTGGTGAGTGCCCGAGCCATTGGAGGTATAAAGGTGCATTTTTTTTTTATTTAAAATTAAAAAAAATTCGTTTTGGAGGATTCTGATTCATTAGAGGGTTCTCCCTGTATTTCAAAGAGTAATGCCTGTTTATATTGTGACCGAGTTCTAGAATATCCGCCTTCTCTATTATGTTCCATATGCCTTGATAAGGGGATTATATGAAATAAGGTTGACATGCTTGATACCACTGAGCCGCCCACCTCTGAGGAGTCCTCGTCCAGTGAGGTGCAAACCCTACATGCATCTTTTCTTTCAAATGACACGGTAAGTCCACGGATCATCATCAATTACTGATGAGAATATCACTCCTGGCCAGCAGGAGGAGGCAAAGAGCACCACAGCAAATCTGTTAAATATTACTTCCCTTCCCACAACCCCCAGTCATTCTCTTTCCTCTAGTGCAAGGAAGAGGTGAAGTAATTAGGTGTCCTGATTATGATTCTTCTATCAAGATTTTTTTTATTTTGACGTCTGGGCAAGATTGCTCTGGCCTTCCATCACAATCTGGGTATAGCTGTACTCCACTTTAGTCTCTTCGGCAGGGCTGTGGTGGCTTTAAAGCAGTTAGGAACTTGTAAAGTGGGCTGTGTTTTCCTAACATGTTGCTGCCCTGGTATAGAAAGCCTGAGTAAGCTTACTCTGTCTTTCTTTTTACACAGGTCTCTGTGAGGAGCGGCATCCTCTCAAACTTTGTGAGTCGTCTGACTGCTGGACGGCTAGAATGCAGGTAAGTGCCTTTATTCTTCTGGGGCTAGAAGGCTGGCACTGAAGGGGTTAAGGGCCCTCTGCTTTTATTGGGACAAATCCTTATGGATGCTTATAGCAGTGTGCAGGCACATTAGACATGAGACGTGGAGACTTGGGGGTTAATCCCCTTCATAGCAGAGGAAGGGGTTAACCTAATTGGGGCTCTGATCTAAATTTTAATTCTTTGTTTAGACAGCCTCCCTTTTTAATGTTCGAATGGTCTAAAATGAGTAGATCAGGGGAGGAACGAGTACTGCGCCATTTCTTTGGGACTGCATAGCTGTGATGGGGTCTTCACAGGGATTGAGGATACGAGAGGCAACTTACTCTGAGTTTTTGGGGTCTTATTATCGCAGAAAGGCCCTATGTTCTGTTTATTGACAAATTATTATTATTCTTTATTTATAAAGCACCAACAGATTCTGCAGCGCTGTCCATGGGTACAAAGATAAAAGTACAGTACAATACAATATAAAAGACCCCGGACAAAGTTTAACAAACAAATACAGGGGAAATTGAGGGCCCTGTTCCCGTGGGAACTTACAATCTAGATGGGTAGGAGGGTGAGAAACAGGAGGTGGGGACTGCAAAGGTGAGAATGATGTTAGTGTGGAGTTAGATGAGGGCAGCAATTATAGGCAAGTGGAATTCATGTGTTACTGATTTGGAGATAGGCTTCCATGAACAGAAAAGTCTTTAGGGAGCGTTTAAAGGAGGAAAGGTTAGGGGAGAGTCTGACAGCTCTAGGAAGTGCATTCCAAATGGTTGGTGCTGCACAAGAGAAGTCCTGTTGCCTAGCATGGGAGGAGGTGATGGTAGAAGATGCAAGGAGCAGGTCATTGTTGGATCTTAGGGGGGCGGGCTGAAGTATATTTGTTAATGAGTGAGGACAGATGGGGGGGGGGTTGCGTTTGTAAGGGCTTTGTAGGTCAGGATGAGAATTTTGAATTTAATTCTGCTGTGGATGGGTAGCCAGTGAAGGGACTCACAAAGAGGTGCAGCAGATACAGAGCGTCGGGAGAGGTGGATTAGCCTAGCAGAGGCATTTAGGATGGATTGAAGAGGGGAGAGGCGGGAGAGAAGGAGGTCAGTTAGTAGGTTATTACAATAGTCAAGTCAGGAGATTACCAGGGAGTGGATTAGCTGTTTAGTAGTTTCAGCACTCAGAAACTGATGAATTTTGGAGATATTGCTTAGATGGTTGCGACAGGAGCAATAGAGCAATTGGATGTGGGGTATGAAGGACAGATTGGAGTCAAGTGTAACTCCTAGGCAGCGAACTTGGGGTGATGGGTAGATAGTGGTGTCACCAACAGTGATTGAAATGTTAGGAACCTGGGTAGAATTAGAGGGGGGGGGGGGGATTAGAAGGAGCTCAGTCTTGGACATGTTGATTTTTAGGTGGTGAGAGGCCATCCAAGAAGAAGTGCCAGATAAGCAGACACTGGTGTGAGAAATGACAGAAGGAAAGAGTGAAGGGGAGGATAAGTAGATCTGAGTATCATCAGCATAGAGGTGGTAGTTGAAGCCTTAGCTACTGATAAGTTTACCCAGTGAGGATGTATAAAAAAGAAGAGTAAAGGACCCAGAACAGAGCCTTGAGGTACTCCAACAGACAGAGGCAATGGAGAGGAGTCGCCAGCAAAGGAGACAGAAAAGGACAAATTTAGACTGTAGTCAGTGTTTAAGATGGTGCGGAAGGATGAAGCGTAATGTTTGCATGCTTCATCACCATGCTGTTTTTGTGTCCCTGCCTCCTTCTTTTCAAGTACGGAGAAGCGCCATCTTGGATTGTAAATGCAGTTGCCTCGTTCTCAGAGTACAGAGCGGTGTTACTATCCTGTACGACTCTGAGGACTTAGAAGGATAGTTCTGTGAGACAGAGTCTAGCAAATATCGTAGTTCCCTTAATCAGTCTCTACCTCTGTAATTTTACGATTGGCAAGGATTGCATAGAGAGAGTTTCTCATAATCCTCTGTGGGGCTTGTTAGACTTATGTTTACTGAGTTTTGCTAGTTTTTTATTAAAGCTTGGGGAATATTCATGCATTTATTCTAATCTGTGTAAAAAAAATCCCAATGTCGAAATACTTATACCTGCAGTGGGATTGGGCAGAATTTATGCTTGTTTCATAAGTTATACATTCATATACCTTGGTTTAGGTTAGATTTCCTTCACTAAAGGAAATATTTCCATAAGTCCATTGATTAATTTTCATTTTGTTAAAGAATGGAACAGAGATCTGTTCCTAAATGTATATATATTTTGCTTAAATGAAAAAAAAAAACAAAAAAAAAACTATACTAAAGTGACAGTGTCATTTTAAAATATTTTTAAAATAAGTTATTTCTCTTGTAAGATGTATCGAGTCCACGGATTCATCCATTACTTGTGGGATATTCTCCTTCCCTACAGGAAGTGGCAGAGAGAGCACCCACAGCAGAGCTGTCTATATAGCTCCCCCATTAGCTCCACCCCCAGTCATTCTCTCTGCCTGCTTAACTGCTAGGAAGGGCAAAGAGCTATGTGGTGACTAAAATGTAGTTTTTTACTTCTCAAGCAAAAGTTTATTATTTTAAATAGTACCGGTGTGTACTATTTACTCTCTGGCAGAAAAGGGATGAAGATTTCTGCAAGAAGGATGATGATCTTAGCACTTTGTTACTAAGATCCACTGCTGTTCTCACAAGGCCTGAAGAGAATAGGAAAACTTCAGTTGGGAGAACGGTTTGCAGACTAAGCTGAATATGAGGTATGTTCAGTCTATATTTTTCTAGACAGACTGTGTTAAATCTAGAAAAGGCTGGCAATATCCCCATGAGGGAAGGGTAAGCTGTATTCAGATACTTTAACAGGAATTTCAGCTTGCTTGAAGGGCTCGTTAGTTACTGGTGACACTGTTAGGAAAAAACGTTTTGTTTTTTGATGCATTTATAACGTTTTTTGAAGGGACTAAAGGGGTCATTGTGGCTTGGTTTTGAGTTTTGTAACTCACATGTTTAATTAAGAGACACTCTGGTGTTTCTCTGGTAGGCCTCAAAACATCGAGTGAGGTGGGAGGGGCCTATTTTCGCGCCTCAGTTGCGCAGTTTCCTTTCCCCTGAGACATATCACTGCTTCTCCTGTCATTTCTGCTGTGTTTGAGGGTTATTAAAGAAGATTTTTCCCCCCAAATCGTTCTGAAGGGCAGGTAGGAGCCACAGCAGAGCTGTGGCATGGTGCTGAAAGTCTTTTTTTCTGGGTTTAACGTTTTTTCAATCCGTTTTTGCCATTAAAGAGTTAATTGTTTATTTGCATAGCTGTGCAAAGTTACTAAGCCTTTATAATGCTACTGTAAAAAATTTGTTACGTTTACTGCTTTTTTTACACTGTTTTGCAGAACTGGTGCAGCTTTTTTTCTCTTAAAGGCACAGTACCGTTTTATTTCTAAGTGTTTTTTACTTTGATTACAGTGTTTTCCAAGCTTGCTTGTTACATTACTAGCCTGTTTAACATGTCGGACACCAAGGAAAATCCTTGTTTAATATGTTTGGAAGCCATTGTGGAACCCCCTCTTAGAATGTGTCCCAATTGTACTGATATGTCTATAAACTATAAAGAACCTATATTAGCACTTAAAAATAGAGCAATAGATGATTCTCAGTCAGAAGTAAATGAGGGTTCGCCATCTAGCTCTCCCCAAGTGTCACAACCAGTAACACCCGCACAAGTGACGCCAAGTACCTCTAGTGCGTCAAATTCTTTTACTTTACAAGACATGGCCACAGTTATGAATACAACCCTCACATAGGTTTTATCTAAACTGCCTGGTTTACAAGGAAAGCGGGACAGCTCTGGGCTTAGGAAAAATGCTGAGCCGTCTGATGCTTTAGTAGCCGTATCTGATATGCCCTCACAATGCTCTGAAGTAGGGGTGAGGGATTTGTTATCTGAGGGAGAAATTTCTGATTCAGGAAAGACGCTTCTTCAGACAGATTCTGATATGACGTCCTTTAAATTTAAGCTTGAACACCTCCGCTATTGCTCAGGGAGGTATTAGCGACTCTAGATTGTGACCCTATAGTGGTTCCAGAGAAATTGTGTGAAATGGATAAATACTTAGATGTTCCTGTTTACACTGATGTTTTTCCAGTTCCTAAGAGGATTGTGAATATTATTACAGGTAGCCCTCAGTTTACGCCGGGGTTAGGTTCCAGAAGGAATGGTTGTAAATCGAAACCGTTGTAAACTGAAATCCAGTTTATAATGTAAGTCAATGGGAAGTGAGGGAGATAGGTTCCAGGCCCCTGTCAAAATTGTCATAAGTAAGACCTAATACATTATTTTTAAAGCTTTGAAATGAAGACTTTAGATGCTAAACAACATTATAAACCTAATAAAATAATCACACAACACAGAATATATAATTAAAATAAGTTAAATTAACAAAAACATTTGCTAAACAGCATTATAAACCTAAAAAAATAATCACACAACACAGACTTCACTTGCATTTTTCTGCAAACAGTTCTTTTTATGCATTCCAATCTGGACTGATTTATAGACAGGAAGCTCTTGTTCCTATGAAATCTGCTCGATAGCTCAGGTCTGGTTAAACTGATTAATTTCAGCTTGCCTGGCTTTGCTGCAACACAAGCGGACAGCTCCACCTACTGGCTATTTTAATAAATGCACTACTTCTCAATGTTTTTCAATAGCAGTCACATGACTGGAAAAAAAGGTTGTTATTCTGAAACGGTGTAAATTGAACCGTTGTAAAACGAGGGCCACCTTACTAAGGAGTGAGATAGACCAGGTATTCTGTTCTCTCCCCCTCCTGTTTTTAAGAAAATGTTTCCCATATCTGACACCATGCAGGACTCGTGGCAGACAGTCCCTAAGGTGGAGGGAGCTATTTCTACTCTGTCTAAGCGTACAACTATACCTATCGAAGACAGTTGTGCTTTCAAAGATCCTATGGATAAAAAATTAGAGGGTCTCCTGAAGAAGATCTTTGTTCATCAGGGTTTTTCTCTTCAACCTATTGCGTGCGTTGTTCCTGTAACTACTGCAGCTGCTTTCTGGTTTGAGGCTCTAGAAGAGGCTCTTCAGATGGAGACTCCATTAGAGGAGATTATGGACAGAATCAAGGCCCTTAAATTTGCTAATTCTTTTATTACAGATGCCGCTTTTCAACTGGCTAAATTAGCGGCAAAGAATTCAGGTTTTGCCATTTTAGCACGCAGGGCGTTATGGCTTAAGTCCTGGTCTGCTGATGTGTCATCCAAATCTAAACTCTTGAACATCCCTTTCAAAGGAAAGACCCTATTTGGGCCTGAACTGAAAGAGATTATTTCAGACATCACTGGAGGGAAAGGTCATGCCCTTCCTCAGGATAGATCAAATACGATGAAGATCAAACAAAGTAATTTTCGTTCCTTTTGGAACTTCAAGAGTGGTTCCGTTTTGGCTTCCTCTGCTGCAAAGCAAGAGGCGAATTTTGCCCAATCCAAGTCAGTCTGGAGACCTAACCAGACTTGGAACAAGGGTAAACAGGCCAAGAAGCCTGCAGCTGCCTCTAAGACAGCATGAAGGGGTAGCCCCCAATCCGGGACCGGATCTAGTAGGGGGCAGACTCTCTCTCTTCACTCAGGCTTGGGCAAGAGATGTTCACGATCCCTGGGCTTTAGAAATTGTGTCCCAGGGATATCTTCTGGAATTCAAAGACTCCCTTCCACGGGGGAGATTTCATATTTCTCGATTGTCTGTAAACCAGACAAAGAGAGAGGCGTTCTTACGCTGTGTAGAAGATCTGCTTACCATGGGGGTGATCCGCCCAGTCCCGAAAGAGGAACAGGGACTAGGGTTCTACTCAAACCTGTTTGTGGTTCCCAAAAAAGAGGGAACTTTCAGACCAATCTTGGATCTCAAAATTCTAAACAAGTTCCTCAAGGTTCCATCATTCAAGATGGAGACCATTCGGACTATTCTGCCTCTGATTCAGGAAGGTCAATATATGACTACCGTGGACTTAAAGGATGCGTATCTACACATCCCTATTCACAGAAATCATCATCAATTTCTCAGATTTGCCTTTCTAAACAGGCATTACCAGTTTGTGGCTCTTCCCTTCGGGTTGGCCACGGCTCCAAGAATTTTCACAAAGGTGCTAGGGTACCTTCTGGCGGTTCTACGACCTTGGGGCATAGCAGTGGCGTCTTATCTAGACGACATCTTAATTCAGGCGTCGACTTTTCAGCTAGCCAAGCTCATACGGACATGGTGTTGGCTTTTCGGAAATCTCACGGGTGGAAGGTGAACATAAAAAAAGAGTTTTCTCTTCCCTCTCACAAGAGTTTCCTTTCTGGGACTCTTAACCACTTGCCGAACTCTTCATTCCATTCCTCGGCCATCTGTGGCTCAGTGTATGGAGGTAATCGGACTCATGGTAGCGGCAATGGACATAGTTCCTTTTGCCCACCTACACCGCAGATCACTGCAACTATGCTTGCTCAAACAGTGGAATGGGGATTATGCAGATTTATCTCCTCAACTGCATCTGGACCAGGAGACCAGAGATTCTCTTCTCTGGTGGTTGTCTCAGCACCACCTGTCTCAGGGAATGTACTTCCACAGGCCAGAGTGGCTCGTTGTAACGACAGATGCCAGCCTGCTAGGCTGGGGTGCAGTCTGGAACTCCCTGAAAGCACAGGGCTTATGGTCTCGGGAGGAATCTCTTCTTCCTATAAACATCCTAGAACTGAGAGCGATATTCAAGGCGCTTCAGGCATGGCCTCAGCTTGCTGCAGCCAAATTCATCAGGTTTCAGTCGGACAACATCACGACTGTAGCTTATATCAATCATCAAGGAGGAACAAGGAGTTCTCTAGCGATGATGGAGGTAACCAAAATAATCCGATGGGCAGAGGATCTCTCAGCAATCCACATTCCAGGAGTAGAGAATTGGGAGGCGGATTTTCTAAGTCGTCAGACTTTTCATCCGGGGGAGTGGGAACTCCACCCGGAGGTATTTGCTCAGCTGATTCAGCTATGGGGCACACCAGAATTAGATCTGATGGCGTCGCGTCAGAATGCCAAACTTCCTCGTTACGGGGTCCAGGTCCCGGGATCCCAAGGCGGTACTGATAGATGCTCTAGTAGTGCCTTGGTCCTTCAATCTGGCCTACATATTTCCACCGCTTCCTCTCCTTCCACGTCTGGTTGCCAGAATCAAGCAGGAGAGAGCTTCTGTGATTCTGATAGCACCTGCGTGGCCACGCAAGACTTGGTATGCAGACCTAGTGGGCATGTCCTCGGTTCCACTGTGGACCCTGCCAATGAGGCGGGACTTTCTAATCCAAGGTCCGTTCTCGCATCCAAATCTAGTTTCTCTGCGTCTGACTGCTTGGAGATTGAACGCCTAGTTCTATCAAAGCGTGGTTTCTCTGAGTCGGTCATTGATACCCTGATTCAGGCTAGAAAGCCTGTCACCAGGAAGATCTATCATGAAATTTGGCGCAAATATCTTTATTGGTGTGAATCCAAAGGTTACTCGTGGAGTAAGATTAGGATTCCTAGAATATTGTCTTTTCTCCAAGAGGGTTTGGAGAAGGGATTATCAGCTAGTTCTCTAAAAGGACAAATATCTGCTTTGTCTATTCTACTACACAAACTTCTGGCAGATGTCCCAGACGTTCATACTTTTAGTCAGGCTTTGGTCAGAATTAAGCTTGTATTTAAGCCTGCTTCTCCGCCTTGGAGCCTAAACTTAGTCCTTAGTGTTCTTCAAGGGGTTCCGTTTGAACCTATGCATTCCATAGATATTACATTTCTATCTTGGAAAGTTTTGTTCTTAGTTGCTATCTCTTCGGCTCGAAGAGTTTCTGAGCTATCAGCTTTACAGTGTGTTTCCCCTTATCTTATTTTCCATTCAGATAAGGTGGTTTTGCGTACCAAACCTGGTATTCTTCCTAAGGTTGTTTCTAATAAGAATATCAATCAAGAGATTGTTGTTCCTTCTCTGTGTCCTAATCCTTCATCAAAGAAGGAACGTCTGTTGCACAATCTTGATGTGGTTCATGCTTTAAAGTTCTACTTACAAGCAACCAAAGATTTCCGTCAAACATCTTCATTGTTTGTTGTTTATTCTGGTAAGCGGAGAGGCCAAAAGGCTATGGCTACCTCTCTTTCCTTTTGGCTAAAAAGCATCATCCGTTTAGCCTATGAGACTGCTGGACAGCAGCCTACTGAAAGAATTACTGCTCATTCTACTAGAGCTGTGGCTTCCACATGGGCTTTTAAAAATTACGCTTCTGTTGAACAGATTTGTAAGGCAGCGACTTGGTCTTTGCTTCATACTTTTTCCAAATTTTACAAATTTGATACTTTTGCTTCTTCGGAGGCTATTTTTGGGATAAAGGTTCTTCAAGCAGTGGTGCCTTCTGTTTAAAGGTCCCTGTCTTGTCCCTCCCTTCATCCGTGTCCTAAAGCTTTGGTATTGGTATCCCACAAGTAATGGATGAATCCGTGGACTTGATACATCTTACAAGAGAAAACATAATTTATGCTTACCTGATAAATTTATTTCTCTTGTGATGTATCGAGTCCATGGCCCGCCCTGTTTATTACGACAGGCATATATATTTTTATTTTTTAAACTTTCAGTCACCACTGCACCCTATGGTTTCTCCTTTTTCTCCATGGTGCACGATGCCTTATGTAGAAGGGGACTTTTCTACTCTGGCTAAGAGAACTACGATCCCTATAGAGGAGAGCTGCTCCTTTACGGATCCTATGGACAAGAAGCTGGAGGATTATTTGATCATCTTGGTTTTCAATGGAGAAACCTGCAGTTGATATTTCCACTATTTTCAAGTGCGGCTTCCTTTTGGTGCAGCGCCTTGTCTTTTTTTTTTTTTTTCAAAAATAGTTTTATTTTGCAGATAGAAAATTATACATTGTGTATGTACTTTTGTTAGAGTTACAACTCAATATGGCTTTACAGCTGTGTAGATTGTGCATACACAATGCTGTTAACAAATAAACATACAATAAGAAAGGTAAAGAACAATAAATCATATAACAACACATAAAACGAAAAACAACACACTGTGCTTCCTGGTGTCCCTCGTGTTTTCCCCCTCCAATACCTCAATACCAGTTTCCACCTCCCCTACCAATATCTCAGGTCATACGTTTTGGCGTTTTATGTCCTACGGGTATCAAACTTATTCCTCAAGTATTCTTCCCAGAGAATCTTAATCTGTATGTACTTGTCTAACCTTCGTTGTCTAAGGTAATGGTATTCCTCTAGCTGTATGGAGCGGTTGCACTCCTGCACCCATAGCGCAATGGTCGGAATTACAGAACTTTTCCAGTTCTTGGCTATTAGTATCTTGATACTGTTACTTGCTATGTTAAATAATTTAGTTTGCTCTGGAGTGAATTTTTTGGGGACGATGTGAAACAGCCACAAGAGTGGGTCTACTGGTAAGGCTTTATCTAATAACCTTGTCGTTTCCTTTGTGATTTCATCCCACATTGGGGTTATTTTAGGGCAAAGCCACCAGATATGTGCCATATGGCCGATTTGGTCATGACACCTCCAGCACAGGTTGGAGGCATCCCTGAATATTTTCTGGCATCTTGATGGGGTAAGATACCATCTGTGCAGAAGTTTCAGGTTTAACTCAATAAGGTTACTAGATGTGGCAGATCTCTTAATGGCTATAAATATCTTAGATGCGTCAATGTGTGATATCTGGATTCCCAGTTCTTCCCCCCATCTGTTGATGAAGTGAGGGGTGTGACCTGGTGCATTTTGTTTCAGTAGTGCATATATCATTGATAGAGTGTGTTTTGTAGGAGATTCTTTATGGCACAAGGACTCGAGTATCGTCAGTGGCCTCAGCATATTCCTTTTATGCGGATGTCCTGACAGGTAGTTATAACACTGCATATAAAAATACCAATCTCTAAAACAATTAAAGCCTTTTTCAATTAGGGCCGTTCTAGAGAACAACTGAGTTTCATTCCCTAGGTGACACATCATCAACTCCCTGTCCGGTTGTGTATCATTTTTTATCTTTGCTACTAGGCCAGGGGCAAATTCTTTATTAGAGATGAAAGAGGTGAGAGGAGAGTAAGTAGACGAGATGTTAGGGTACTCTACAAGTATCCTTTCCCATATCGACATGGTCTCCTGTACTGTGTGTGCGACATATATCTGAGGTGATCTAGTAATTGACGGCGTCCAGCATCGTGTGCCCAAGTGTAATGAGCCAGCTATGTCGTGTTCGAGGCGAACCCAGATTTTAAAGTTGAAGTTAGTGTACCAGTCCACTATTCTCTGTAAGTGTGTGGCCTTCCAGTATGCGACTAGGTCAGGTACCCCCAGTCCCCCGTTATCTAATGTCTGATACATGTCTTTCCTATTGATCCGTGCGTGGCGTTTGTTCCATATGAATTCAAAGATTTTAGTTTGCAAGGACGTAAGAAAAGTGCGTGGAAGGGCTAAGGGTAGTGTCTGTATGATATATAGTATTTTTGGCAGGATACTCATCTTAAAAGCGCTGATCCTGCCTATCCAGGATAGGGGTTTCCTACGCCATGAGGACAGGGTGGATACTATAGTCGATTGAAGAGGTAAGAAATTTGTCTCGAATATTTGGGTAATCTTTGGGGTTAGAAATATCCCTAAATATTTCAATTTGCTTTTTTGCCACCTAAATGTACATACTCGTGTAATAAGTGGTAGGTCCCCCTCTGGGATGTTGATATTTAGGATTTCTGATTTACTCTGATTGATAAGGAAGTTTGAGATCTTTCCAAATTCATCTAGCTGTTTCAATAAACCTGGGATAGATTGTATGGGATTCGTCAAAAAAAAGAGCACGTCATCTGCATACAGAAGCAGCTTATGTTGATGTCCCTTAACCTTTACTCCTTCAATGTCTACCGTCGATCTAACCTTTAACGCCAGCATTTATATTACACAGGCAAACAGAAGCGGGGATAGAGGACATCCCTGCCTGGTTCCATTAGATATCCCGAATGGGGCTGATAGAGACCCGTTTACCCGGATTCTAGCTGTTGGACAATGGTACATTGCAAATACCCTATCTACAAATGTCTCGCCAAGGCCCATTCTCATAAGGACCACCCGGAGGAACTGCCAGCTGACCCGGTCGAACGCCTTTTCAGCATCTGTGGATATTACCACTGTAGGTATACCACAATGGTTTACATAGTCTATTAAATTAAGGGCTCGTACAGTGTTGTCTTTAGCTTCTCTTGTGGGAACAAAGCCCACTTGGTCAGCGTGGATTAAATTTGGAAGTAAGGCGTTCAGCCGGGCCGCTAGCAGTTTGGTATATATCTTCACGTCGGTGTTCAGTAGTGAGATCGGCCTATAGTTCTCGACTCTCGAGTGGTCCCTACCTTCCTTTGGGATCAGTGTTATATGTGCGGCCAGAGAGCTGCTAAGGAATGGTTCTTTACTGGAGATGGAGTTAAAAAGGGTCAGCATGTGTGGGGCCAGTATCTTACTGTACTTTTTATAGTAGTAGTTAGTGAAGCCGTCAGGGCCAGGGGCTTTTCCGGTCGGTAGGTCTTTTATGGCCAAGAGAAGTTCTTTCATAGTGAAGGGGGAATTAAGAGATTCTTTTTGTTCCTGGGTGACCTGTGGTATGTCTAAGTCCTTGAGGAAGGATTCTATGAGGGTAATATTAGGTGTGTCAGTAGTGGGAGCAGTTGGCAAGTTGTAGAGGGACTCATAGTATGTGCGAAATGTCTCTGATATGCTAGAGGTGGAGTAAACCATGCCTTTCCCTGGTCCACTGATAGACAGAATATATGAGCGGTGAGTCCGCCGTTTCAATTTGCGAGCTAACAATCTACTACATCTGTTATCGCTGTCATAGTAAGTTTGTTGTAGTTTGAGTGCGAGTAGTTTGCAATCTTTGTCTAAGAGGGTATTAACTACTTCCCTCTGCGTCTGTAGGTCCTTTTTCAGTGTTGTGTCCGTCTGTGTTTTTTTAAGTTTCTCCTCAGTCATAGTGATATTATTCAATGCGGTCTGTAGTGCAGTGCACTGTTGTTTATGGTTATGGGACTGCATGCTGATAAGATCCCCCCTAAGTGTGCTTTTATGTGCCTCCCAGATAAGTCTAAAGTCAGTTATGGATGCTACATTTAGTTGAAAATATTCCTGTAGGCGATTCTCTATCTTTTCTTGGTATAGTGGATGGTCTAATAAGTTATTGTCTAATTTCCAAAGAAATGTGGAGTGTGGTGCTGAAGGCCATTCAATAGAACAGGTCACCATAGAGTGATCCGTCCATCCTGTGGGGGTTATCGCCGACCTTACTGCCATGGACAAGCAGGACACATCTAAGAGGATGTAGTCTATGCGGGAGAATCGGAAGTGTGGAAAGTAAAAGAAAGTATATTGGCGGTCTACCGGATGATGTATCCTCCAAGTGTCATGTACTGCCAGGTCTCTGATATGTTGTTTAATTCTATAAAGAACCCTATTCGGTGTTGAGGAGAGCCCAGTTGATGTGTCTAATGCTGTGTTGAGGGAGACATTAAGGTCCCCTCCTAGTATCAACAAACCCCTTTTAATCTCTAGTATGGCATCCGAAAGGCGTTTAAAAAAGATGTCTTGTTGGGTGTTAGGGGCATATACACAGGCCATTGTGACTATTGTGTTATAAAGTTTGCCAACCAAGATCAAATATCTGCCCTCTCGATCTCGTGCTAAGCTAAATAGAGTAAAAGGTATGCCCTGTTTGATTAAGATTCCCACCCCATTAGTTTTACTGCGATTAGATGCGAAGTATGCCTCTCCAAATTTGTATCTAAATGTTTTGGGTTCTTTCTTGTGAAGGAAGTGGGTTTCCTGCAGCATTATAATATCCCCTTTGTTATCTTTAAAATCCTTAATAGCTATACTTCTTTTGTTTGGGGAATTAAGACCCTTAGCATTGACTGTGCAACTGCGTGTTATTGGGGGCCATCATATGTCAATGTAATCACGATCTGTCGCTTGGTAGTGGGGCTAGTGTCCAACCGTTGAGAGTGATACGTAGCTATCAGAGTGAGAAGCGGCACAGGATATGTCAGTATGTAGGCATTAGAAGGTGTATGTGTGATTATGCAAGCACAGTGTGTTAAACAATAACAAACATCAAAGGTAACAACAACAAAAACAAAAGTTAACGAGTTAACATTGAAACATGTAAAAACATCACCGGAGAGACTGAAGGACAGTCCCCCCGACAGAACAATTATCCTAATAGGGTAGGGGGTCAGCCGGGTACTTGGACCCAGGCAGATGTGGAATTAGTTAACATCCGTTGAAAGGATGGTATAAACGGGTAATAATAAGATGGGTTGTAAATTTTTGCACAATGGTAATAGCCTGGTTGTGACAGGTTAGGTCTATACATATTACACAACAACATCATACAGTCACTAGGATTGTCCGTGCGGGCGGTTCAGGCAAGTGATTGCCTACAGTTATCATTGTAGTAAGACCACACGTTAGGATTTCTTCTAGACAATGTGCTCGCCTCATGTTAGAGGCAGCTGCTGGCACCTACAATTTATGTAAAATAAACAACAAAAAAGGCTTGACAAGTAACTTTTACACCAATCTCACCCAACCATGGAACCTGGAAGACAATTAAGTCCTTCGATAAACATCATGAATTCAGTCTGTCTTTCCTCTTCTTATGAACAACTTTGTGCCATTGTGTCCCTGCCAAGGTATGTGGTGGTGAAGCTGTTTTGTCAGGAGGCTTCTCTGATGGGTGAGGCGGCTGGAGTGACAGGCCCAAGCCCTTAGAGAAGGACTCCAGGTCTTGAGGCCCTCTGTAGGTGTGAGTCTGGCCTTCATTAGATATCATCAAACTAAAAGGAAACCCCCAGCGATACTTGATATCTTTCTCTTGTAGTGCAGTGGTTATAAATCGGACGTCTCTTCTGCGTTGTAGGGTGCTTGGACATAGATCTGGGTATATTTGTAAGGTGTGATCTAGATACATTATTTTCCTCAGTTGTCTCGACTTGGTCCAGATTTCCTCCCTGTCAGTGAATCTCAGAAATTTAAGGATAACATCCCTGGGGGGTGCACCAGTTGGTGGGGGTGGGCGTAATGCCCGATGTACTCTTTCCAGTTCCATTTCAGGTATATCTGGGTCCCCTATCAGATGTTGAAAAAGGTTCTGCATGTATTCTCTAAGTTCAGAGCTTTTTATTGACTCTGGTATACCCCGCACTCTTAAATTAGACCGCCGACTGCGGTTTTCGAGATCCTCAATTCTTTCTTGCATTGTCTCTATTTGCGAGGATTGGACATTAGCATGCGTATCTAGGGCCCCCACCATTTCAGAGATGGTAGTTTGCATGTCTTCTACTTCCTCTACTCTGCTCCCTAAGGCGTTTATGTCTGTTCTCATGGAGGTAAGCTCTTTGGTTATTAATGCCTTTAGGGAGGCAAAGTCCTCTTTTGATGGCAGGTTGGCAATATCTTGTTTTAACTGTGTAATGTAAGAAGTAGCTATCTCCATTTCTGTGGCACTTGATAAATCAGTGGAGGTCTCAGTGGCAGTTGCAGTCCGATGAGCAGGGTTGGCTACTGTATCTGGCAGTTGAAAAAATGTGCTCACAGAAACTGGTACGTTGGTCTGGCTTTTCGTGAGCTTCTCCCCTTTAGGCAAGCGTTTAGTCGCCATGTTTTGCGGTTAAGTAAGTAATAAGAGTGTTCAGCTGTCCTGTGTGCCCTTTCCCAGGGTTATTGTTTTGAGGAGGAGATAGTAATGATTTAAGCTGTTAGTGATGCCCATTTAAAGGTTTACAATCAGGTGTGATGTGCTTCTGTTACGATTTACTAAGAGCAGGTTGTGCGCTCCACACCATGTTATGGTGATGCTATTCAGGGTCTCATTTCTCCGGATCAATGCTTTATGCCCCCCTCTCCTATCATAGAAAGGCCCATTCAATTATGCGTGTGGTCAAGGGAGCTTTTAAGTTTGTGGCGGGTGTTTTATTTCTCCTTCTGATGGTGCTGGCATGTATCATAAGTGGCCCTTTGTCCAACTGTGCGGTTGTTATATACTGTGGTTCATATATTTGAGCTGAGTCTGAGAGGAGCCCCGTTATCTGCGTCCGCATGACTCGCACACGGCCCTTTCCAAGATGGCGGCGGTCGTTTTTTCTGCAGCTAAAGAGCGGTCTGTTTTTAGCCTAATCACGGCTCAAATCGCCTTCATACCATGGCGGTTAGTGTCCCCGCATATTTAGTCGCCTGTGTACCACTGTAGAAGGCGATTCCTGCAGGTTTATAGTCCCAGGTCCTTTTTCCCAGCACGGAGCCGATTCACACTGCGGCCATTTGCCTGCACGGCCGAGCTCCGCCCCCCGGTGCAGCGCCTTGTCTTAATATACTGGGAGCCAAGATTTCTGGCTTTGTTGTGCTAGTCTGTTGGGTGTTGTGGCTGAAGTCTTGGTCAGCTGATGTATCCTCCAAGTCCAAGCTTCTGGCATTTCCTTACTGGGTAGGTCCTTGTTTCAACCTGGTTTTGCAGAAATAATTTCTGATTTTACAGGTGGAAAAGGGTCTTGTTCTTCCACAAGTTAATTCGCATAGACCTAAAAGGATGTCAGAGTAATTTTACTTCCTTTCGTAACTTCACTGGGAAGTCTTCCTCTTCCAAGCAGGAACAGTTACAAGTCTTCTTGAAAACCCAATCAGTCTTGGAACAAGGGAAAGCAATCAAATAAACCCTCAGCTGAGTCTACATCAGCGTGAAGGGTTTATCCCCGATCTGGGATCGGATCATGTTATGGGCAGACTTTCTCATTTTATCAAGCATGGATACGAAATGTTCCAGATCCTTGGCCTGTGGTCATTGTGTCTCAGGGTTCAGTCTTGTATTCAAGACCTATACCAGGACCTCTCAAGATTATCTGCAGTCCAGATTAAGAGAGGCATTCTTGAAATGTGTTCAGGTTCTTTTCTCCCTGGGAATGATAGTTCCTTCCTGTAAGGGAACAGGGTTTAGAATGTTATTCAACTCTGTTCGTGGTTCCCAAAAAGAGGGAACTTTCCATCTAAAGGGGAGGAGAGTCCACGGCTTCATTCATTACTTTTGGGAAATAAGATCCTGGCCACTCCCCTTATCCCCCAGTCATTATTTGCCTTTTGTCACAGGAGGATGGCAGAGAAGTGCCAAAGATTTGGAGTAGTCTCTTATGAAGGGTAGTGCTTTTTCAGAATGGGACTGGAGTTTTAAGTAGTCCTGTCAGCCTCTCAGTGAGAGCATAGATGAAAGTTAAAGTCCGGAGATGCAGGGAGAGTCTTTCTGCGAAACCATTCCGACTCATATTAACAGCTCCACAAGCAACGAGTTTCATTGCCTGTTTTCTGCACTCAAATGCATGTCAGGAGCGATGCTTCTACCTGTCACAATTGAAGGGCCGTGTTCCTATTCCACATCATTGATTCTGGTAAGATTGTTTCATTTTTTATATACATAATGATAACACAGAAGACAGGGTCACAATGTGGTGCCTTTTATCTTATGGAATCAAGGGTTAATATTCCTAGTGTGGGGATTATTTAACAGGGGGGTTTATGCATAATATTGATTATTGTGTTTTTGCTGTGTTATGTGCGAGATGTGGCTCTGGCAATGGTCTAACTTCAGGTTGACTTCCGGGAGTAGTTGCGAGGCCGATTTTGTCGCGTTTTCTCGACAAGTGCAGGGGCGGTCCTGCGAGACATCCCAGGTGACCGGGTGTGAGTTCTCACTTCCTCTTTTGATAAGCGGCATAGGAGACAAAGTGGTTTCTGTATTCCGGGTCATAGGAGGTGTTAAGTGCCCTGGCCATTGGAGTATAAAGGTGCCTGTATGCATTCTATCGACATTAAGATTCTGTCCTGAAAGGTTCTCTTTCTGTTGGCCATTGCATCGGCATGCAGAGTATCTGAGCTGACTGCCTTGCAATTCGAGCCTCCTTATCTGGTCTTTCATGCAGATAAGGCTGTTCTTCGCACCCAATGTGGTGTCTAACCGTAACATCAATCAGGAAATATTTGTTCCTTCTTTGTGTCCTAACCCTTCTTCTTCTAAGGAGAGGTTATTTCATAATGTGGATGTGGTTCCGGCCTTAAAGTTCTATCTTCAGGCTACAAAGGATTTCAGACAGTCTACATCTCTTTTTGTGGTGTATTCCGGGAAGCGCAAGGGGCAGAGGGCCTCTTCTACTTCTTTTTCCTTTTGGTTGAGAAGCTTGATTCGCTTGGCCTATAAGACAGCGGGAAATAAGCATCCTCAGAGGATCACGGCTCATTCAACTAGAGCTGTGGCTTCATCTTGAGCCTTCAAGAATTAGGCTGTGGTGCCTTCAGATTAGGGTCCGCCTTTTTACCCTCCCGGTTTCATTCAGTGTCCTCTAAAGCTTGGGTATATGTTTTCCAAAAGTAATGAATGAAGCCGTGGACTCTCCTCCCCTTTAGATGGAAAACATAAATTATGCTTACCTGATAATTTTATTTCCATCGTGGGTAGGAGGGTCCACGGCTCCCTCCCGTAACTCTGGTGGGCACACCTAACTTTAATTTATCTTATGGCACCATTTATACCCTGATATTTCTCCTACTGATCGTTGTTCCCTCGGCAGAATGAGTGGGGGAGTTATTTAAGCCTTTGGCTGCGGTGTCTGCCTCCTCCTGGTGGCCAGGTTCTTATTTCCCAAAAGTAATGAATGAAGCCGTGGACTCTCCTCCCCACGATGGAAATAAAATTATCAGGTAAGCATAATTTATGTTTTCCGACCTATCCTAGACCTGAGGTGTCTAAACAAGTTTTTCAGAATACCGTCCTTTAAAATGGATACTATTCGTTCCATTCTTCCTTTGTCCAAGGGAGTCAGTTCCTGGCGACAATAGGCCTAAAGCATGTGTATCTTCATTTTCCCATCCACAGGGATCATTTTATTTTCCTGAGATCGCCTTTCTAGGCTAACATTTTCAGTTGGTGTCTCTTACGTTTGGCCTTGCCACTGCTCCCAGAATTTTAATTGTAGTGGCGCCCTACCTAGATGTTTGTTATGTTGGTCCAGGCGTCATCTGTTCAACAGGCAAACTCTCATACAGATATCTTGTTGTCTTTTCTTCGTTTTCATGGATGGAAACTGAGCCTGGAAAGAGGTCCCTTGTTCCAGTTACAAGGGTAGTTTTCTTAGGGACTATAATAGATTCCCTATCTATGAGAATATTTCTGACAGTGGTCAGAAAGTCAAAGTTTCTTGCCTCTCGTTGCAGTCTACTGTTCTGCCATCAGTGGCTCAATGTATAGAGGTAATTGGTCTGATGTTTGCTTCCATGGACATCATCCCTTTGCTCGATCCCATTTGAGAGCTCTGCAGTTATGCATGCTAAGACAATGGAACGGAGACCATTCGGATTTATCTCAGAGGATAGATCTAGACCAGTTGACAAGAGACTCTCTAACGTGGTGGTTTTCTCAGGAGCATCTGTCTCAGGGCACAGGCTTCCAGAGACCTTTCTAGGTGATTGTGACCACGAACGCCAGCCTGCTGGGCTGGGGAGCAGTCTGGGACTCTTTAAAGGTGCAAGGACTATGGACTCGGAAGGAGTCTGCTCTCCCCATGAACATCTTGGAGTTGAGAGCGATTTACAATGCTCTGATAGCTTGGCCTTCAGTTGTCCTTAGCCGGTTTATCAGGTTCCAGTTGGACTATATCACCTCAGTGGCTTACATCAACCACCAAGGAGGAACTTAGAGTTCCTTAGCCATGAAGGAGTTGGCTTGGATTATTCTTTGGGCGGAAGCTTACAATTGCTGTCATTCACATTCCAGGAGTGGACAACTGGGAAGTGGTTTTCCTGAGCAGTAAGACATTTCATCCCGGAGAGCGGGCTCTCCATCCGGAGGTGTTGTCGAGGTTAACCCTCAAATGGGGGATGCCGGAGTTGGATCTGATGGCATCTCGGCAGAACGCCAAGCTTCCAAGGTATGGTTCAAGGTCAAGAGATCCACAGGCTTCCCTGATAGAAGCTCAGGCGGTTCCTTGGGATTTCGGTTTAGCATACCTGTTTGCTCTCCTTTCACGAGTCATTGCTCGTATCAAACAGGAGAGAGCATTGGTAATTATTTTAGCTCCTGCGTGGCTTCGCAGGATCTGGTATGCAGATCTAGTGAAGATGTCATCTCTTCCTCGTTGGAGGTTGCCGATGAGGAAGGACCTTCTAACTCAGGGTCCATTCTTTCTTCCAAATCTTGTTTCTCTGAAGCGGACTGCTTGGAGATTGAACGCTTAGTTCTGTCTAAGCATGTTTTTTTTCTGAGTCGGTCATTGAGACCATGATTCAGGCTTGTAAACCTGTTACTAGAAAGTTTTACCATAGGGTATGGCGTAAATATATTCATTGGTTGTGAATCCAAGTCCAAGGGCTACTCTTGGAGTAGGGTCAGGATTCCTAGGATTTAGTCTTTTCTTCAGGAAGGTCTGGAGAAGGGATTGTCAGTCAGTACTCTGAAAGGTCAGATTTCTGCATTATCTTTTCTGTTACATAAACGTCTGGCGGATGTACCAGACGTTCAATCTTTTTGTCAGGCCTTGCAGTGTGATTCGCCTTGCCTTATTTTTCATGCTGATAAGGCGGTTCTTCGTACTAAGTTTGGTTTTCTTCATAAAGTGGTTTAAGATAGGAATCTTAATCAGGAAATTGTTTTTCCTTCCCTATGTCCTAATCCTTCTTCGCATAAGGAATGTTTGTTGCACAACCTGGATGTTGTGCGTGCTCTAAAAATTCTACCTACAGACGACTAAGGATTTTCGCCAGTCCTCTGTCCTGTTTGTTTGTTTGTTTCACTGGAAAGTGTAAAGGTCAAAAGGCGACTGCTTCTTCTCTTTCTCTCTGGTTGAGAAGTATAATTAGTTTTCCTTATGAGACTGCTGGACAGCATTATGGCTCATTCCACGAGTGCTGTCTCCTCTTGGGAGAAAGGTTCTTCATGCGATAGTGCGTTCTGTTTAGGTCTGCCTATCTTGTTCTCCCTCCCTTTTCATTCCATGTCCTCTAGCTTGGGTATTGGTTCCCACTAGTAATTGAGGACGTTGTGGACTCACCATATCTTGGGAAAGAAAACAAAATTTATGCTTACCTGATGAGTTTATTTCTTTCTTTCATGTAATTGGCAAGAGTCCATGAGCTAGTGACATATGGGATATACAATCCTACCAGGAGGGGCAAAGTTTCCCAAACTTCAAAATGCCTATAAATACACCCCTCACCACACCCACAATTCAGTTTTACAAACTTTGCCTCCTATGGAGGTGGTGAAGTAAGTTTGTGCTAAGATTTCTACGTTGATATGCGCTTCTCAGCATTGTTGAAGCCCGATTCCTCTGAGTACAGCGAATGTCAGAGGGACGTGAAGGGAGTATCACCTATTGAATACAATGATTTCTCTAACGGGGGTCTTTTTCATGGTTTCTCTGTTATCGGTCGTAGAGATTCATCTCCTACCTCCCTTTTCAGATAGACGTTATACTCTCAAATTTACCATTACCTCTACTAAGAACTGTTTTAGTACTGGTTTGGCTATCTGCTATATGTGGATGGGTGTCTTTTGGTAAGTATGTTTTCATTTACTTAAGACACTCTCAGCTATGGTTTGGCACTTTATGCAAATTATATAAAGTTCTAAATATATGTATTGTACTTATATTTGCCATGAGTCAGGTTCATGTATTTCCTTCTGCAGACTGTCAGTTTCATATTTGGGAATATAAACACTTTAAGAAATTTATTTCTTACCTGGGGTTTAGTCTTTTTCAATTTGACTACTTTTTGCATTTGCGGGTATTAGGCCCGCGGGTGCGTCAAATGTTAGACTTTATTGCGTCATTTTTGGCGCAAACTTTTTTGGCGTGGAAAAATACGTTTTTGACGCAACTTCGTCATTTCCGGCGTCATACGTGACGCCGAGACCTTTCACACAGCGGCGTCATTAGTGACGCAAGTGTGTCATTTCCGGTCATTTTTGGCGCCAAAAAAGTTTACGTTACGTTGTGTGTCATACTTGGCCAATTTTTCTTCATTATTTCAATACCCCATTGTTGTTTGCCTCCTGCTTTCTTTTCTATCAAGAGGCCTATGCTTTTGCATTGTTTCCCATTCCTGAAACTGTCATTTAAGGGAATAGATAATTTTGCTTTATATGTTGTTTTTTCTCTTACATTGAGCAAGATGTCCCAATCTGATCCTGCCTCTAAAGTTTCTGCTGGAACATTGCTGCCTGACATCGGTTCTACCAAAGCTAAGTGTATTTGTTGTAAAATTGTAGAAATTATTCCACCGAATGTCATTTGTAATAGTTGTCATGATAAACTTTTACATGCAGATAGTGTTTCTATCAGTAATAGTACATTGCCAGTTGCAGTTCCTTCAACTTCTAATGTGCATGATATACCTGTAAATTTTAAAGAATTTGTTTCTGATTCTATTATGAAGGCTTTGTCTGCATTTCCACCTTCTAATAAACGTAAAAGGTCTTTTAAAACTTCTCATTTAGCTGATGAAATTTCAAATGACCAACAACATAATAATTCATCCTCTTCTGATGAGGATCTATCTGAAACAGAAGATCCTTCCTCAGATATTGACACTGACAAATCTACTTATTTATTTAAAATAGAGTATATGCGTTCTTTATTAAAAGAAGTGTTAATTACTTTGGATATTGAGGTAACCAGTCCTATTGACGTTCAATCTAATAAACGTTTAAATGCTGTTTTTAAACCTCCTGTGGTTTCCCCAGGTGTTTTTCCCATTCCTGAGGCTATTTCTGATATGATTTCTAGGGAATGGAATAAGCCAGGTACTTCCTTTATTCCTTCTTCAAGGTTTAAGAGATTGTATCCTTTACCAGCAAAATCTATAGAGGCGAGATTACCAATAAATATTTTAGAACTCTGTGCAATTCTCAGGGCTCTTCAGTTCTGGCCTCTACTAAAGAGAGAACCGTTCATTTGTTTTCAGACAGACAATATCACAACTGTGGCTTATGTCAATCATCAGGGTGGGACTCACAGTCCCCAAGCTATGAAAGAAGTATCTCGGATACTTGCCTGGGCAGAATCCAGCTCCTGTCTAATCTCTGCGGTGCATATCCCAGGCGTAGACAATTGGGAGGCGGATTATCTCAGCCGCCAGACTTTACATCCAGGGGAGTGGTCTCTCCATCCAGATGTGTTTTCTCAGATTGTTCAGATGTGGGGGCTTCCAGAGAGAGATCTCATGGCCTCTCATCTAAACAAGAAACTTCCCAGATACCTGTCCCGGTCCAGGGATGTTCAGGCGGAAGCAGTGGATGCGCTGACACTTCCTTGGTGTTATCAACCTGCTTACATCTTTCCGCCTCTAGTTCTCCTTCCAAGAGTGATCTCCAAAATCATCATGGAACAGTCTTTTGTGTTGCTGGTGGCTCCAGCATGGCCACACAGGTTTTGGTATGCGGATCTGGTTCGGATGTCCAGTTGCCCGCCTTGGCCACTTCGTTACGGCCGGACCTGCTATCTCAAGGTCGGTTTTTCCATCAGGATCTCAAATCATTAAATTTGAAGGTATGGAAATTGAACGCTTAGTTCTAAGTCATAGAGGTTTCTCTGACTCAGTGATTAATACTATGTTACAAGCTCGTAAATCTGTTTCTAGAAAGATTTATTATAGAGTTTGGAAGACTTACATTTCATGGTGTTCTTCTCATAAATTCTCCTGGCATTCTTTTAGAATTCCTAGAATTTTACAGTTTCTTCAGGATGGTTTGGATAAAGGTTTGTCTGCAAGTTCTTTGAAAGGACAAATCTCTGCTCTTTCTGTTTTATTTAACAGAAAGATTGCTATTCTTCCTGATATTCACTGTTTTGTACAGGCTTTAGTTCGTATTAAGCCTGTCATTAAATCAATTTCTCCTCCTTGGAGTCTTAATTTGGTTTTGAAGGCTTTACAGGCTCCTCCATTTGAGCCTATGCATTCTTTGGACATTAAACTACTTTCCTGGAAAGTGTTGTTCCTTTTGGCTATTTCTTCTGCTAGAAGAGTTTCTGAGCTATCTGCTCTTTCTTGTGAGTCTCCTTTTCTGATTTTTCATCAGGATAAGGCAGTTTTGCGGACTTCTTTTCAATTTTTACCTAAGGTTGTGAATTCTAACAACATTAATAGAGAAATTGTTGTTCCTTCCTTGTGTCCTAATCCTAAGAATTCTTTGGAGAGATCCTTACATTCTTTGGATGTGGTAAGAGCTTTGAAATATTATGTGGAAGCTACTAAAAATTTCAGGAAGACTTCCAGTTTATTTCTTTTATTTTTTGGTCCTAGGAAAGGTCAGAAAGCTTCTGCTATTTCTTTGGGTTCTTGGTTGAAACTTTTGATTCATCAAGCTTATTTGGAGTCGGGTCAAACCCCGCCTCAGAGAATTACAGCTCATTCTACTAGATCAGTCTCCACTTCGTGGGCTTTTAAGAATGAAGCTTCAGTTGATCAGATTTGCAAAGCAGCAACTTGGTCCTCTTTGCATACATTTACTAAATTCTACCATTTTGATGTATTTGCTTCTTCGGAAGCAGTTTTTGGTAGAAAAGTTCTTCAGGCAGCTGTTTCAGTTTGATTCTTCTGCTTTTGATTTAAGTTTTTTTCTTTCAAAACTGAAAATAACTTATTTTTTGGGTTGTGGATTATTTTTTCAGTGGAATATGGCTGTTTTTATTTTATTCCCTCCCCACATCTTGGGTATTGATATCCCATATGTCACTAGCTCATGGACTCTTGACAATTACATGAAAGAAAACATTTTTTATTTATGTAAGAACTTACCTGATAAATTCATTTCTTTCATATTGGCAAGAGTCCATGAGGCCCACCCTTTTTATGGTGGTTATGATTTTTTGTATAAAGCACAATTATTTCCAAATTTCCTTTGTTGATGCTTTCTACTCCTTTCTTTATCACCCCACTGCTTGGCTATTCGTTAAACTGAATTGTGGGTGTGGTGAGGGGTGTATTTATAGGCATTTTGAGGTTTGGGAAACTTTGTCCCTCCTGGTAGGATTGTATATCCCATATGTCACTAGCTCATGCACTCTTGCCAATATGAAAGAAATGAATTTATCAGGTAAGTTCTTACATAAATTATGTTTTCTGGATATGGTGAGTCCACAATCCCACCCTTTTTTCAAGACATTTAGTTTTGTCTAAACCTCAGGCACCTCTACACCTTTGTGTTATCTTCTTTTTCCATTTCCCTTCGGCTAAATGACTGGGGATTATGGGTAAGGGAAGTGACACTTAACAGCTTTGCTGTGGTGCTCTTTGCCTCCTCCTGCTGGCCAGGAGTGATATTCCCATTAGTAATTGAGGACGTTGTGGACTCACCATATCCGTAAAGAAAGAAATTTAGCAGGTAAGCATACATTTTTTTTTTTTCAATTTGCATGCTCCATTAATGTCTATGAGGAGAAGACCATAACGCGGTTGCAATATAAACGTCCTTAAGTTAGCGTGTGTCAGATTTTGCTTGTGCGCAAACCATTAACTTTTAACTTGTAAGACTTAAGCACTATATAGCGCACCACTTGTAATATGGCCCACAGTCAGCAAAAACAAAGTAATTCCAGTGAAATTGTTTGTTATCCATTCATTCTTATTTACTGAAGAAAATTTACTTTTAATAAATATATTTTCTATTTCCCCCCCCCCAGTATGAAGCTATTATTCTCTGTGTAAAGCTGCTGAGTATGTCAATTCATTTACGAGAAGACAAGAGTAAACCAGAGTTGATCAATTTGGCAATTACAGATTTGAGTACAGTATTAAAACAACGCCCAGGAGCACAAGCACTTAGGTAAGATAGGCAAGAGTAAATGTATTGGTCTAATGAATAATTAATTACTGTAAATCTACTTCCTTATTTACAATAACTGGACATCATTCCATAGTGGATATAGACCTAGATTACTTTGCTTTTTGATAATTCAGCTAAATCAGACTGAACTTTACACATTTAAAATTAAAATAGTTTGTATGTGGCATTTACTTAATACAATATTGCATTATAATAATGTGCAAAAAGAAAATATAGTTAACACAATAAGGTGAATATGTGGTTCAAAAACAGCAACAAGTGAAATAAAAAGTGAACAAATAAACACTTTTAAAATACTTATATTAGGGGAATCAAATCCAGAAAACCAATTGAGATTTATATTCTGGATTTACTTCCCATAATAAAAATATTTTGAAGGTGTTTATTTGTTCAGTTATTATAATGTGTTTCAAGCACTTTAAAATTAGATGCAGCTTTACAAAGTATAATAAAAATGATGATGTCTGATAGAAATGATTAATATACTTAAAGAATAATGTTAAAGGGACATTGTGCTCTCCTTTAAAATGTTCATTTACCTTTATTTTGTCATTTGAAATAGCTACTTTTTCCTGTAGAAACCATCACCTACACTGAAAATATGAATAACAAATGTATTATCTGTAGAAAATGTATGTAGACAGGAGACAATAGCACTAATCACTCTCCCAGTGGGAGGAGGGGTTAGGTAAGGGACATAGATTTTTTTGTATCTGAAATAGCTGGTACTGCTCAGACATAGTAAGCCTTTCAATACCTATGTTTAGACATAGGTAGCAATAGCAGGTCTGCTTTACTTGCAGGTTTAGCCCATTTTATGATCATGTCCTTGAGTATGACAGGTCATAGTTTCAATGTGCAAAACAACTATTTTAAATACAAAAACGAACATGAAAGAACAATTTCCCATGCATTTAATACTCTGCAGTAGGTATAACAATGCATTTGCAACACATTAAGGGGAAGCATATTAGTACAGTGTCCCTTTAAATCTTATTAAGAAACTTTTAGAATCTTTTAATTTTAAAACTCTGTCTCCTACATTGAATGACTCTTTTTGTACATACAGGTTTGAAGCCCAGATTGGTACATTTGAGGTAACCGGTGCACCACAAGGGAAGGATATTCCCTGTTTGCTTTCTTCCCGAAATGTTGTAACGGAAAATAATGTCTCCCTGCTTAGCCTTATGTTTGAAACCAATCCGCTAGATGAGCTTGTAGACCAGAGACTACTTGTTGAGTCACAGCCTCTGGAAATAATATACGATGCAGTAAGTACCAATTATTGCAATCTCCCTGTAAAACTAATTTTGATTGGCTGCAAATTATAAAAAGGTTATATTCCAGGTGTTATTTAAAAAACTGGACAGTCGTGGAAAAATTCTGTAAGAATACTTTTTTATAATGAAAATATTTGACCTTATTTGTAATACAATATTTATATTAATCCTGTATCGTATTACTATAAAACTATATAATGTGTTTTGTTTTCTCCAGAAAACCATTAACAGTTTAGCAGACTTTTTCCGGCCTCCCCAAGACGTTCATCTTGAACAACTGACTTCAGCTACTTTGTCCAAACTTGAAGAATTTCGTGATAAAACCTCAACAGGTAAACAGCACATTATTATGAGTCATTGACCATAAGTATGTTTAGAATAGGAAACACATTTATTTAGCTTCAGAGATAAACTTTTATTAGAGAAAATTAAAGTTTTGTATTAGAATTAAAAAGGTTTACACTGTACTTGTGTGCACTAAATTAATATAAAAATGTTTTCATAACAGAAATTATTAATCTCATTATCTATTGACTACCTGTATATGTTTATCTCCTTTAGTTGTCATTGATGTAATAATTTATCTGTAGTAATAGAAAACATTTAAGATGAGAAACCGTTAAGAGGTCCATCTAACCATAGACTCCATTTAAGTATCAGGTTCAGACACTTTTGAAATGTTTGATTAATGTTCCATGCAGCAGATTTATAACTACAGGAACCTCTAGAATTCTTGCCATTGGTTTTTACTAATAACAGTCTAGATGTTGATTGACTACCGGAAAGAGTCAACTTGGTCATATAAGTCATTTTAAAACTGTATATGCTAATGGAAAATTCTAGTTACATGTAATTTCCATGACACACTCTCCTGCTAAAATGAACCCCACCAAGCAACCTCTGCACACTAGGAACCTGGTTTCAGCAATAATTGATAGACCTTTCTTGATTGAAGCCATTGATGATAAAGTTGTACAAGTGCTAATTGCTGAAATTCATTAATAATTGGTTAATTAAACTATGGTGTTAATAAAAATAGGTAGTCCTATGTTTTATGAAAATTAGGAACCATGGCCTTAAATAGGAATTAAGAAACAACTGGCTGTCTGGAACAAGGGTTAAGGTAGAAACCTATATTTGGGTGGGGATGTGAACTCTATGCTATTAAATGCTTATCTACATTGCATTTAGAAATTACAGGTGTTTAAGAAATGTCACCAACATCTAGCCCAGATTCAAATTGATTTACAGACTTCATTTGTAGCGGAAATGTCTTTAACCAACTTAGAACTCTCAGGTGTCTGAGATTGTCCCACAGTAATAGCTTGTCCTCCAGTTCATCTACGTTTGTTGATTGGTGCCAGTCAGAAACCTATGACTGCCTAAACCCTGCCCTATATTTCCTGGATCAATTGGCCTGGCCTCATATGTCCTAGGTCAAAAAAATCAGATGCTGGGAGGTATGCTAACTTTCCACTTTCATGCGCGGATATTCAAAGCATCAGCAGACAAACGTTCTGGCCTTGTTAAGCTCACAGTCTGTCGATATATTTTAAAAAAGGGGGCGGACCTGTGAAGTGTCAGCGAGTGGTGATACCTCAGGCAGTATTTGAAGTGTTCCTACTCAGCATAGACAGTGCACTCACTGAAACCAAACACGGTTTCTGTCTAGGGACACTTAAAATAATGCCTGTGTGACCTTACTGTAACTACACCTACACTGCCTGCCTCACACTGTAAAATCTTGCCGCTGAAAAGGTGGCGACACACACATGGCTGAAATCTTACTCATAACCTGTTCTTCATAGATTTGAATAAATCGCACTTCTGGTGATGTATCCCAATCAAAGTGCAGATTACTCCCCCTGGAATGCCCAGCTAACTCCCACAGAACACCTACGTCATACTTTAGCTATAATCCCCCTGGAACGCCCAGCTAACTCCATAAAAACCCCGCCACCTATTCCATATCTTAGCTATACTCCCCCTGGAATGCCTAGCTAACTTCCACAGTCCGCCTACACCTATGTCATGTCTTACCTATACCCCCTATAAAATGATATGCATTGTTAAGTATATTGCATATTATTTTATGTATTGTATTTAATTTAAAATGTAGTTATTTTTGCTTGTTAATTTTATAATTTTAAACATAAATATATAATTTCTTTCATGTAATTAGCAAGAGTCCATGAGCTAGTGACGTATGGGATATACATTCCTACCAGGAGGGGCAAAGTTTCCCAAACCTCAAAATGCCTATAAATACACCCCTCACCACACCCACAAATCAGTTTTACAAACTTTGCCTCCTATGGAGGTGGTGAAGTAAGTTTGTGCTAGATTCTACGTTGATATGCGCTCCGCAGCAGGTTGGAGCCCAGTTTTCCTCTCGGCGTGCAGTGAATGTCAGAGGGATGTGAGGAGAGTATTGCCTATTTGAATTCAATGATCTCCTTCTACGGGGTCTATTTCATAGGTTCTCTGTTATCGGTCGTAGAGATTCATCTCTTACCTCCCTTTTCAGATCGACAATATACTCTTATATATACCATTACCTCTACTGATTCTCGTTTCAGTACTGGTTTGGCTTTCTACTACATGTAGATGAGTGTCCTGGGGTAAGTAAGTCTTATTTTTGTGACACTCTAAGCTATGGTTGGGCACTTTTATATAAAGTTCTAAATATATGTATTCAAACATTTATTTGCCTTGACTCAGGATGTTCAAACATTCCTTATTTCAGACAGTCAGTTTCATATTTGGGATAATGCATATGAATAAATCAATTTTTTTTCTTACCTTAAAATTTGACTTTTTTTCCCTGTGGGCTGTTAGGCTCGCGGGGGCTGAAAATGCTTCATTTTATTGCGTCATTTTTTGGCGCAGACTTTTTTGGCGCAATTTTTTTTTTTTCTGTTTCCGGCGTCATACGTGTCGCCGGAAGTTGCGTCATTTTTTGACGTTTTTTTGCGCCAAAAGTGTCGGCGTTCTGGATACGGCGTCATTTTTGGCGCCAAAAGCATTTAGGCGCCAAATAATGTGGGCGTCTTTTTTGGCGCTAAAAAATATGGGCGTCACTATTGTCTCCACATTATTTAAGTCTCATTATTTATTGCTTCTGGTTGCTAGAAGCTTGTTCACTGGCATTTTTTTCCATTCCTGAAACTGTCATTTAAGGAATTTGATCAATTTTGCTTTATATGTTGTTTTTTCTATTACATATTGCAAGATGTCCCAGATTGACACTGAATCAGAAGATACTTCTGGAAAAACGCTGCCTGGTGCTGGATCTATCAAAGTTAAGTGTATCTGCTGTAAACTTGTGGTATCTATTCCTCCAGCTGTTGTTTGTAATGAATGTCATGACAAACTTGTTAATGCAGATAATATTTCCTTTAGTAATGTTACATTACCTGTTGCTGTTCCATCAACATCTAATACTCAGAGTGTTCCTGTTAACATAAGAGATTTTGTTTCTAAATCCATTAAGAAGGCTATGTCTGTTATTCCTCCTTCTAGTAAACGTAAAAGGTCTTTTAAAACTTCTCATTTTTCAGATGAATTTTTAAATGAACATCATCATTCTGATTCTGATAATGGTTCCTCTGGTTCAGAGGATTCTGTCTCAGAGGTTGATGCTGATAAATCTTCATATTTATTCAAAATGGAATTTATTCGTTTTTTACTTAAAGAAGTCTTAATTGCATTAGAAATAGAGGATTCTGGTCCTCTTGATACTAAATCTAAACGTTTAAATAAGGTTTTTAAATCTCCTGTAGTTATTCCAGAAATTTTTCCTGTCCCTGATGCTATTTCTGAAGTAATCTCCAGGGAATGGAATAATTTGGGTAATTCATTTACTCCTTCTAAACGTTTTAAGCAATTATATCCTGTGCCATCTGACAGATTAGAATTTTGGGACAAAATCCCTAAAGTTGATGGGGCTGTCTCTACTCTTGCTAAACGTACTACTATTCCTACGGCAGATAGTACTTCCTTTAAGGATCCTTTAGATAGGAAGATTGAATCCTTTCTAAGAAAAGCTTACTTATGTTCAGGTAATCTTCTTAGACCTGCTATATCTTTAGCGGATGTTGCTGCAGCTTCAACTTTTTGGTTAGAAGCTTTAGCGCAACAAGTAACAGATCATAATTCTCATAGCATTGTTAATCTTCTTCAACATGCTAATAATTTTATTTGTGATTCTATCTTTGATTTCATTGGGGTTGATGTCAGGTATATGTCTCTAGCTATTTTAGCTAGAAGAGCTTTATGGCTTTAAACTTGGAATGCTGATATGTCTTCTAAGTCAACTTTGCTTTCCCTTTCTTTCCAGGGTAATAAATTATTTGGTTCTCAGTTGGATTCTATTATCTCAACTGTTACTGGAGGGAAAGGAACCTTTTTACCACAGGATAAAAAATCTAAAGGTAAATTTAGATCTAATAATCGTTTTCGTTCCTTTCGTCACAATAAGGAACAAAAGCCTGATCCTTCATCCACAGGAGCGGTATCAGTTTGGAAACCATCTCCAGTCTGGAATAAATCCAAGCCTTTTAGAAAACCAAAGCCAGCTCCCAAGTCCACATGAAGGTGCGGCCCTCATTCCAGCCCAGCTGTTAGGGGGCAGATTACGATTTTTCAAAGAAATTTGGATCAATTCAATTCACAATCTTTGGATTCAAAACATTGTTTCAGAAGGGTACAGAATTGGCTTCAAGATAAGGCCTCCTGCAAAGAGATTTTTTCTTTCCCGTGTCCCAGTAAATCCAGCGATTTCTGAAATGTGTTTCAGATCTAGAGTTGGCTGGAGTAATTATGCCAGTTCCAGGAACAGGGGCTGGGGTTTTATTCAAATCTCTTCATTGTACCAAAGAAGGAGAATTCCTTCAGACCAGTTCTGGATCTAAAAATATTGAATCGTTATGTAAGGATACCAACATTCAAAATGGTAACTATAAGGACTATCCTGCCTTTTGTTCAGCAAGGGCATTATATGTCCACAATAGATTTATAGGATGCATATCTGCATATTCTGATTCATCCAGATCACTATCAGTTTCTGAGATTCTCTTTCCTAGACAAGCATTACCAGTTTGTGGCTCTGCTGTTTGGCCTAGCAACAGCTCCAAGAATTTTTACAAAGGTTCTCGGTGCCCTTCTGTCTGTAATCAGAGAACAGGGTATTGTGGTATTTCCTTATTTGGACGATATCTTGGTACTTGCTCAGTCTTCACATTTAGCAGAATCTCATACGAATCGACTTGTGTTGTTTCTTCAAGATCATGGTTGGAGGATCAATTTACCGAAAAGTTCATTGATTCCTCAGACAAGGGTAACCTTTTTAGGTTTCCAGATAGATTCAGCGTCCATGACTCTGTCTCTGACAGACAAGATACGTCTAAAATTTATTTCAGCTTGTCGAAACCTTCAATCACAATCATTCCCTTCGGTAGCCTTATGCATGGAAATTCTAGGTCTTATGACTGCTGCATCGGACGCGATCCCCTTTGCTCGTTTTCACATGCGACCTCTTCAGCTCTGTATGCTGAACCAGTGGTGCAGGGATTACACAAAGATATCTCAAGTAATATCTTTAAAACCGATTGTACGACACTCTCTGACGTGGTGGACAGATCACCATCGTTTAGTTCAGGGGGCTACTTTTGTTCTTCCGACCTGGACTGTAATTTCAACAGATGCAAGTCTGACAGGTTGGGGAGCTGTTTGGGGGTTTCTGACAGCACAAGGGGTTTGGGAATCTCAGGAGGTGAGATTACCAATCAATATTTTGGAACTCCGTGCAATTTTCAGAGCTCTTCAGTCATGGCCTCTTCTAAAGAGAGAATCGTTCATTTGTTTTCAGACAGACAATGTCACAACTGTGGCATACATCAATCATCAAGGAGGGACTCACAGTCCTCTGGCTATGAAAGAAGTATCTCGGATACTGGTATGGGCGGAATCCAGCTCCTGTCTAGTTTCTGCGGTTCATATCCCAGGTATAGACAATTGGGAAGCGGATTATCTCAGTCGCCAAACGTTACATCCGGGCGAATGGTCTCTTCACCCAGAGGTATTTCTTCAGATTGTTCAAATGTGGGGACTTCCAGAAATAGATCTGATGGCTTCTCATCTAAACAAGAAACTTCCCAGGTATCTTTCCAGATCCAGGGATCCTCAAGCGGAAGCAGTGGATGCATTGTCACTTCCTTGGAAGTATCATCCTGCCTATATCTTTCCGCCTCTAGTTCTTCTTCCAAGAGTAATCTCCAAGATTCTGAAGGAATGCTCGTTTGTTATGCTGGTGGCTCCAGCATGGCCTCACAGGTTTTGGTATGCGGATCTTGTCCGGATGGCCTCTTGCCAACCGTGGACTCTTCCGTTATGACCAGACCTTCTGTCACAAGGTCCTTTTTTCTATTAGGATCTCAAAGCCTTAAATTTTAAAGGTATGGAGATTGAACGCTTGATTCTTAGTCAAAGAGGTTTCTCTGACTCTGTGATTAATACTATGTTACAGGCTCGTAAATCTGTATCTAGGAAGATATATTATAGAGTCTGGAAGACTTACATTTCTTGGTGTCTTTCTCATCATTTTTCCTGGCATTCTTTTAGAATTCCGAGAATTTTACAGTTTCTTCAGGATGGTTTGGATAAAGGTTTGTCTGCAAGTTCCTTGAAAGGACTAATCTCTGCTCTTTCTGTTCTTTTTCACAGAAAGATTGCTAATCTTCCTGATATTCATTGTTTTGTACAAGCTTTGGTTCGTATAAAACCTGTCATTAAGTCAATTTCTCCTCCTTGGAGTTTGAATTTGGTTCTGGGGGCTCTTCAAGCTCCTCCGTTTGAACCTATGTATTCATTGGACATTAAATTACTTTCTTGGAAAGTTTTGTTTCTTTTGGCCATCTGAGAAATTGTGGTTCCTTCATTATGTCCTAATCCTAAGAATTCTAAGGAGAAATCATTGCATTCTTTGGATGTAGTTAGAGCTTTGAAATATTATGTTGAAGCTACTAAGAATTTCCGAAAGACTTCTAGTCTATTTGTTATCTTTTCCGGTTCTAGGAAAGGTCAGAAGGCCTCTGCCATTTCTTTGGCATCTTGGTTAAAATCTTTAATTCATCATGCCTATGTCGAGTCGGGTAAAACTCCGCCTCAAAGGATTACAGCTCATTCTACTAGGTCAGTTTCTACTTCCTGGGCGTTTAGGAATGAAGCTTCGGTCGATCAGATTTTCAAAGCAGCAACTTGGTCTTCTTTGCATACTTTTACTAAATTCTACCATTTTGATGTGTTTTCTTCTTCTGAAGCAGTTTTTGGTAGAAAAGTACTTCAGGCAGCTGTTTCAGTTTGATTCTTCTGCTTATAATTTCATTTTTGTTCATTATAAGATTTAAACTTTATTTTGGGTGTGGATTATTTTCAGCGGAATTGGCTGTCTTTATTTTATCCCTCCCTCTCTAGTAACTCTTGCGTGGAAGATCCACATCTTGGGTAGTCATTATCCCATACGTCACTAGCTCATGGACTCTTGCTAATTACATGAAAGAAAACATAATTTATGTAAGAACTTACCTGATAAATTCATTTCTTTCATATTAGCAAGAGTCCATGAGGCCCACCCTTTTTGTGGTGGTTATGATTTTTTTTGTATAAAGCACAATTATTCCAATTCCGTATTTTTTATGCTTTCGCACTTTTTTCTTATCACCCCACTTCTTGGCTATGCGTTAAACTGATTTGTGGGTGTGGTGAGGGGTGTATTTATAGGCATTTTGAGGTTTGGGAAACTTTGCCCCTCCTGGTAGGAATGTATATCCCATACGTCACTAGCTCATGGACTCTTGCTAATGTGAAAGAAATGAATTTATCAGGTAAGTTCTTACATAAATTATGTTTTAATATATATATATATATATATATATATATATATATATACTGTATGTGTGTGTATATATATATATATATATATATATATATATATATATGTTTAAAATAATAAAATGAACATGTGTATATAACTTCATTTTAAATTATATACAATACTTAAAATAATATTCATTATACATCACAATACATATAATTTTAACATTATATATAAATGCAATTGTACACTAAAATATTAGCCACTTACTTGCCCTAACCCCCAGTGCAACCTACACCATTAACCCCATATCTTCCATAACCTAAATACTTAACTACCCCATAAACTATTAACTCCTAAGCCACCACAGCCCCTCATCACAATAAGACCCCTAACCTATTAGACCCTTAACCGCCACAGCAGCCATAACAATAAGCCCCTAACCCACCATAGCTCCCCATCACAATAAAACCCCTAACCTATTAAACGCTAATCCGCCACAACCCCCCAAATCAAAACAACAAACCATAAAATTACACAAAATTAAAAAAAATACTTTTACCAAAATTAAAAAAAAAAAAGTTATGTCTGTCATAAAACTAATGTCCCCTTTAAAAAAAACAACAAACACCTTAAAATAAAGAAAACCCTATACTAACACTAAAGGTTACTATAGCAATTAGAATGGCTTTTTATATAGCAGTGTCTTAAAGTGTCTAAGGTCTTTTTTTTTTTTTTTTTTTTTTTTAAAAAAACAACCCTATTCTACAATAAAAGTTACCCCCCCCCCCCCCAAAAAAAAAGCCTATCTAAAAAAAAAACTACTCTAAAAGTTGCCCTGAAAGGGCATTTGGTTGGGCATTGCCCTTGAAAGTGCACATAGCTATTTTGTCCAAATCCAAAAAAAGCCTGTTTTTTTTTTTAGAAGTTTTTATTTATTGCCCTACAAAAAACCTTTCTAAGGGCTTTTGCTATAGTAACTTTTATATACTTTTAGTATAGTTTTTTTTTATTTTTAGTTGGGGTTTTCTTTTTAAAGGGGGCTTTTTAGGATATGCAAACTGTCGGCTAGCTTATGAGTTGTGCGTTAAGGTAAAAAAGCAGCGTTAAGAGGTAACGCTGCTTTTTTACGCCCGCTGCTATTACGAGTTTTGTAGGTTTAGGGGCACCGCACACTTCTTTGGCCTTACCGCAAAACAACTTACGTAAACTTTGTAAAGTCTTTTTCTATGGGACTTCCATAGCGCTGATGTTACGAGTCTGTCCTGGGAGGCCAAAAAGTGAGCGGTACACCCTACCTCGTCAAGAGTCCTAACGCATCTAAAAGTCAGTAGTTAAGAGTTTTATGGTACAACGCCGTAGCATGAAACTCATAGCTAAAGGGCTAAAAAGTACTCTAACATCCATAAACTACCTATTAACCCCTAAACCGAGGCCCTCCCGCATCGCAAACACTATAATAAAAATTTTAACCCCTAATCTGCCGCTCCGGACATCGCCTCAACTAAAATAAAGATATTAACCCCTAAACTGCCTACACTCCCGCCTCGCAAACACTAGTTAAATATTAACCCCTAATCTGCCGCCCCTAACTTCGCCGCCACCTACCTACATTTATTAACCCCTAATCTGCCGCTCCCAACGTTGCCGCCACTATACTAAATGTATTAACCCCTAAACCTAAGTCTAACCCTAACACCCCCTAACTTAAATATAATTACAATAAATCTAAATAAAAATTAATATTATTACCTAAAAAATTCCTATTTAAAACTAAATACTTACCTATAAAATAAACCCTAAGCTAGCTACAATATAACTAATAGTTACATTGTAGCTAGCTTAGGGTTTATTTTTATTTTACAGGCAAGTTTGTATTTATTTTAACTAGGTAGAATAGTTATTAAATAGTTATTAACTATTTAATAACTACCTAGCTAAAATAAATACAAAAGTACCTGTAAAATAAAACCTAACCTAAGTTACAATAACACCTAACCTAACCCTACAATTAAATAAATTAACTAAATTAAAAATAATGAAATAAATTAAATTAGCTAAAGTACAAAATAAAACAAACACTAAATTACAGAAAATATTAAACAAATTACAAGATATTTAAACTATTTACACCTAATCTAATAGCCCTATCAAAATAAAAAAAGCCCCCCCCCCCAAAATAAAAAAAAACCCTAGCCTAAACTAAACTAAACTATCAATAGCCCTTAAAAGGGCCTTTGGCGGGGCATTGCCCCAAAGTAATCAGCTCTTTTACCTGTAAAAAAAAAATACAAACAACCCCGCCAACAGTAAATCTCACCACGCACACAACCAACCCCCCAAATAGGGGCTTTTCCCAGCTGACTTTACCGCGTAGTTACCATCGGCGGAGTCTGCGGCCCTGAGTGCCTTACCTTGCTCTAACAAACGCAAGAGAAAGATTAAACATAGTTCTCTTGACCTAGTCATCTAAATATTTGCCGGATTTAGCTACTATGTCCCAGCTATCTGAGAATGAGTTAGCCTCTGTAGCTTCAGAGTGTGAACTTTCGGAATCGGAGACTTCAGTTTCTAAACCTCCTTCAGCGTTTGGAACCCTCCTTTAGATTTAAAATTGAGCATCTGCATTTTTTATTAAAGCAGGTTCTGTCAACGTTAGAGGTTCCAGAGGCTACACTCCCTGAGGAACATAAGATCCCTAAATTAGACAGGATTTATGAAGATAGGAATGTCCCTCTGACTTTTCCTGTGCCAGTTAAGATGGTGAACATTATTAGTAACGAAATAGAAAAGAGTAGGAACTTCTTTATCCCCCTCGTCTACTTTAAAAAAATTATTCCCGGTCCCTGACTCTCAATTCGATTTGTGGGGCTCCATCCCTAAGGTGGATGGCGCTATCTCTATGCGGGCTAAGCATACTACTATCCCTTTGGAGGATAGTTCTTCTTTTAGAGAGCCTATGGATAAGAACATGGAAACTTTTCTGAGGAATATATTTAAACATGCAGGATTTTTATTTCAACCGGCGGCAGCTGGAGCCGCGGGTGCTGGAGCAGCTTACCTACTGGTGTGATACTCTGTTGGAGCTCAATGAGGTGGAGACTCCCCTCATGGATATTCAGGAGAGGATTAAAGCACTGGGAATTGCTAACTCTTTCATCTGTGACGTTAATATGCAAATTATTTGCCTAAATGCAAAGGCTTCTGGCTTTGTGGTTCTAGCCCACCAGGCTCTCTGGTTGAAGTCTTGGTCTGAGGATATGACTTCTAAATCCAGACTCCTTTCTCTTCCTTTCAAGCAAAATATTTTATTCGATCCAGGGCTGGACTCCATTATTTCTACGGTTAATGGAGGGAAGGGTGTCTTCCTCCCGCAGGACAAGAAAAATAGGCCTAAGGGATGACAGCAATCCTCATCCAAGTCCAAGCAGCCCAAGGGTACTTGGAAGCCGGCTCAGTCCTGGAATAAAAACAGACTGAGATCCTTGGGTTCTGGAGATTGTATCTCAAGGATACAGGATAGGATTCAAGTCTCGTCTGCCCAGGGGCAGATTCCTACTCTCCAGTCTGTCTACAAGACCAGAAAAGAGGGCTGCCTTCTTAGGTTGCATACAGAATCTCTCCTCTTTACGAGTAATTGTCCCAGTACCTACTGCAGAAAGATGTTTGGGGTTTTATTGAAACCTTTTTGTGGTTCCAAAGCAGGATACAAAGAATGAGGGAACTTTGTGTCCAATTCCAGACCTAAAGTGCCTAAACAAGTTTAAGAGTGTTCCTTCTTTCAAAATGGAGACAATTCAGTCAATCCTTCCTCTGGTTCAGGAAGGACAGTTTATGACCACAACAGTTTATGACCCCCTCCCCTTTGATGTTATTTTAATCCATTCACTTAGTTTCACTTTTTATTCACGGCATCCTGACGGTATACACTGCTTAATACACCTTACTATCACATATAGACTACTGGCCATTACTCGTTTGAGTAATTAGAAATCATGTCACATTGTAGACCTTATAGTCAAAAAAAAATTGATGTAGTATAATAGAATTGCAACAAAGGATCTATGATGGATATAACTAAGCTGTGATTATATTTTGACACCTTAGTAATTCTACACTATATATATTACAACTGTAGATCTTACAATTTGGGAATATATTTAGTATAAGTGATTATATAATACAGGTCCCATAACCAACATACCTAGTTATGATGATATTCTGATACCTGTAGCAATTAAATTCTACACACAGTATAATTGAAGATCCTGTAATTTAAGAACACATCTAATACAAGAGAATAATCTAAACCATATGACATATGCTAAAGAGCTGTGATGACTTTGATACCTCTAGCAACTAGAACTGGTACCCACTTTAATTTCATGTACTTTAAGAACTTGCGTAATATAAGGGAATGTATTACACAGGCTCTAAGACAGATCTACTTTTGGCAATCAGATTCTATGTACATTATAGTCCGTTTTGTACACGTCACTATACCTTTTGTTTGACACTAACTCTTTTTCTCAACTCTGATTGGAGTTAATCCGTATGAGTGACAGAAAGTCTATCCAATCATTAAGGAGAGAATAACTCCACTGGGTTCCGTGAGAATACTTAAACCGGCACATCCGGAGGATTGGCCTCTTTGAAAAAGCCTAATACGGATGAAACGCGTCAGGGGGTTGGGAGCTAACAGGAGCTCCATTTTTAAATGTTTCCATAGATCTGATGATCGCTGTAGCGGCACTAGGTGATATACGCTACTATCCTTTACCGTTGCTAGCCAATAGGAGCTATTGCTCAAAGGCAGCTTTATTTACTTTGATACTTATGCACCTAGTGCTAGTCTTCTACAAAGTCTTATTGAGACCTTATGTTACTTAAGTTACTGCTCACTAATAACCATAGACATTTATAACGTTGCTGTGAAAGTTGTTCCAGCATCGTCTAGGAGGAGGGAGTATGTCTTAGTGCTATCAACATATACCAATATATTGTTCCATTACACGTTGTTCTAATGTTTGCTAACAACTCTGCTAAATACAGTCTGCAGTGTGGCTGTTAAATAGAAGCTATTACTTAAAGTGAAGGTAAACTTTGATGAATGAAAGCCCGTTTTTAAAAAATACTATTAAAAAACAGGGGCACTTTCATTCATCAAAGTTTAGAAGGCAGCCGTTTTGTTTAAAAACTTACCTCTCTTTTTTTCACAGCCAGAGCAGCTTCCCCAACCCGGAGATGCTCTCTTCACACGTCATCCATGACTAATCCAGCTTTCTCCAATAACGGCATGGCGTCAAGGCCCAGGCAATGACTTCCCTGGGGGGAAAGCCGTGATTGGAGGAAACTGGATTAGTCATTGATGACGTGTGAAGAGATGATCTCCGGGTGGGGGAAGCTGCTCTGGTTGTGAAAAAAACAAAGGTAAGTTTTTAATCCAAACGGCTGCTTTCTACACTTTGATGAATGAAAGTGCCCCTGTTTTTAATAGTATTTTTTAAAAACTGTCTTTCATTCATCAAGAGCAACAGTATTTTATCGGATACATTTGCACTCACTGTTAGTTCAAAAGCAACAATATTTAATTTGATACATTGGTATTCACTGTTACTTGATTGCATAATGCTGCTGTGAAATTTGTTCCAGCAACTCGTGGGAAGAATAATTACAATTAAGTACCACTAAAGCAACCATAACTAAGGAAACAGTGCCTGTGAACAATCCATAAAGATTCAACACAAATCAATAAGAATAGGTATATAAAATGTTGCAAAAATACATGTGTTGAAGCATTACACGAATGCTTAACGTTACACGAACGTTTAATATCACAAGTCCCTATATGTCAATATATAACTCCAACAACATACTAGTGGAGACTTTATTGTCAAGAACCATTAGAAACATAATATTAGTTTCTATCTGATTATTTATTAAGATTGCTAGATACAGTACACAAGATTTTAATCTTTGATTGTAGGTGCCTAAGCACTATTACCTTCTATAACGATATTGTATGTGAATAAGAGTGGCACTTACTATAATAGTGGTAATGATTTTACTACTTCACTGATTGTCAGCAGTATATCATGGTCTTTAAGAACCGCTATAGTACTAGACCTTGTACTGATACTGATTTATTAAGACCATAACCACTCTCTCTACCCCAATTAATCTCATATATTAGCCCTGACTACCCTCTACTATAGTAGAATACATTTTTGTCTCTGCACCATATGCTAGACTGCACAGTGTCGTTTCCTGTTTTAATGTATCACATCTCAAAGGCAGTAATAGTATACGAACAGGAATTATCATCAACAGGTCTTTGGTTGTTTTTAATGTGTTTCACATTGGGTCCCTTTTTTTTAACCTGTTATCAGTAAAAGTTATATTTTATTTGCCCCTTTTGTTCTCTCCGTTCATAAGTCTATGCCCAGAGTGCTAGTAGTGCAGCCTATTTTGTGGGTCCTTTCCATCAGTTGTTTGCAGTTACTCGTCGTATCTACCATAAAGTGTGGAGGACTTACTTGTACTGGTGTGAAGAGCATGGCTTTTCCTGGCATAAGGTTAAGGTTGCTAGAATTTAGCTTTTCTCCAGGATGGACTGGAAAAGGGTTTATGTGCTAGTTCCCTGAAGGGACAGATATCAGCCCTGTTGGTGTTACTGCACAAAAGATTGGCTGAGATTCTGGATGTGCAATTCTTTAAGGTTCTGGCTAGGATCAGACCTGTGTTTAGATCTGGGGCTCCACCTTGGAGCCTCAATCTTGTTCTTATTGTTTTGCAGCATGCTCCGTTTGAGCCTATGCATACTGTTGACATTAAATTGTTATCTTGGAAGGTTCTCTTTCTTTTGCAAGATGTACCGAGTCCATGGATTCATCCTAACTTGTGGGATATTGTCCTTCCTGACAGGAAGTAGCAAAGAGAGCACCACAGCAGAGCTGTCTATATAACTCCCCCCTTAACTCCACCCCCCAGTCATTCTCATTGCTGGCTCTAAGCAGGAAGGGTAAAGAGAAGAGGTGTTAAACTGTTAGTTTTTTATTTTATCTTCAATCAAGAGTTTGTTATTTTAAATGGTACCGGTATTGTACTATTTACTCTCAGGCAGGACATAGCTGAAGATTTCTGCCTGGAGGATGATGATCTTAGCATTTGTAACTAAAGTCCACTGCTGTTCCTACATGAGCTGAGGAGTACAGGAAAACTTCAGTGTGAGGAACGATTTCTTGCTATACAGCAATGAGGTTTGTTCAGTCATTTTTTCTGCAGAGACTGTGTTAACTCAGAAAGGCTGACAGTATCCCCATTAGGGGAAGGGTAAGCAGTAATCCTAGTTTAATAAGGGGCATTACTAGCTTACATAATGGGCTAATTTCATGTGCACTCAGTTTGATGTTATATTTGCAAATGTTTGTGTGTCTGGGAGTAAAACGTTTTTTATTTTATGATGGGACATCTGTTGAGGGTTCATTTGGCTTATTTAAGGGTTTTTATAACCCACATGGTCTATAAACAGGGCTTTATGGATTTGGTTTAGGCCCCAGCAACATCGAGTGAGATGGGCGGGGCCTATTTTCGTGCCTCAGTTGCGCATCTAGTTATACAGACAGGCAGCAAGCAGCATCTCCAGAGGTCCTGGTACTCTCCTGGAGCCTAAACAAAGCTTTATCCTCATATTTTCGTCCCCTAAGGGCAGGTAGGCGCCACAGCAGAGCTGTGGCAAGGTGCTAACAGGTTTTTTTTACCGGTTTTGGGCATTATCAATCCGGTTTGCTCATTTTGGGGTTTATTGCCTATTTACTTGGGGTGCAATCTTTCTAAAGCTTTGTGGGTACACTGTTAACATTTCAGAAGATTTGAAGCAATTTTAACCTGTTTTGCAGTTTGTGTATGCCTTTTTTTCTCTTAAAGGCACAGTACCATTTTTGAAAATTGTGTTTTTTTCATTAAATAAAGTGTTTTCCAAGCCTGCTTGTCTCATTACTAGCCTGTTCAACATGTCTGACATTGAGGGAACTCATTGTTCAATTTGTTTAGAATCCATTGTGGAACCCCCTCTTAGAATGTGTCCCACTTGTATTGATATGTCTATAACTTGCAGACAGCATATTTTGAGTTTGGCAATGGAATGATTCTCAGACAGAAGGAAATCAGGTTTTGCCATCTAGTTCTCCCCAAGTGTCACAACCAATAACGCCCGCACAAGCGACGGCAAGTACTTCTAGTGCGTCTAATTCTATCACCTTGCAAGATATGGCCTCAGTTATGAATACTACCCTTACAGAGGTTTTATCTAAACTGGCAGGGTTGCAAGGGAAGCGCAGTAGCTCTGGGTTAAGAACAAATGCTGAGCCTTCTGACGCTTTAGTTGCCGTATCCGATACTCCCTCACAATGTTCTGAGGTAGGGATGAGGGATTTGCTATCTGAGGGAGAGATCTCTGATTCAGGAAGGTTACTCCCTCAGACAGCTTCTGATATGACGGCATTTAAATTTTAGCTAGAACACCTCTGTTTTTTGCTCAGGGAGGTTTTAGCGACTCTGGATGATTTTGACTCTATTATATTTCCAGAGAAATTGTGTAAAATGGACAAATATCTAGAGGTTCCTGTTTACACTGATGTTTTTCCAGTCCCTAAGAGGATTTCGGACATTGTTACTAAGGAGTGGGATAGACCCGGTATTCCGTTCGCTCCCCCTCCTGTTTTTAAGAAAATGTTTCCCATATCTGAGGGACTCATGGCAGACGGTCCCTAAGGTGGAGGGAGCTATTTCTACTCTGGCTAAGCGTACAACTATACCTATTGAAGACAGTTGTGCTTTCATTGATCCGATGGATAAAAAATTAGAGGGTCTCCTAAAGAAAATTTTTATTCATCAAGGTTTTCTTCTTCAACCTATAGCGTGCATTGTTCCTGTATCCGCTGCAGCTGCCTTTTGGTTTGAGGCTCTAGAAGAGGCGCTTCAAGTGGAGACCCCACTAGATGATATTCTGGACAGAATTAAGACTCTTAAGCTAGTTAATTCTTTTATTACAGACGCCGCTTTTCATCTCGCTAAGTTAGCGGCAAAGAATTCAGGTTTTGCCATTTTAGCGCGTAGAGCGTTATGGCTTAAGTCCTGGTCAGCTGATGTGTCATCTAAATCTAAGCTTTTGACCATCCCTTTCATTGATGAGACCCTATTCAGGCCTGCTCTGAAAGAGATCATTTCGGACATCACTGGGGGGAAGGGCCATGCCCTCCCTCAAGATAAGTTGAATAAGACAAGGACCAAACAAAATAATTTTCGTTCCTTTCGAAACTTCAAGGGTGGTCCCGCTTCCTCTTCCCCAGCTGCAAAGCAAGAGGGGAACTTTGCTCAATCCAAACCAACCTGGAGACCTAACCAGGCTTGGAACAAGGGTAAACAGGCCAAAAAGCCTGCTGCTGCCACTAAAATAGCATGAAGGGGTAGCCCCGATCCAGGACCGGATCTAGAAGGGGGCAGACTTTTCTCTCTTTGCTCAGGCCTGGGCAAGAGACGTTCAGGACTCCTGGGCCGTAGAAATTGTAACCCAGGGGTATCTCCTAGATTTCAAGGATTCTTCTCCAAAGGGGAGATTCCATCTTTCTCAATTGTCTGTAAACCAGACAAAAAGAGAGGCGTTCTTACGCAGTGTAGAAGACCTTTTTACTATGGGAGTGATCTGCCCAGTTCCGAAAGCAGAACAGGGGCAAGGTTTCTACTCAAATCTGTTTGAGATGGAGACCATTCGGACTATTTTACCAATGATCCAGGAGGGTCAATATATGACCACCGTGGATTTAAAGGATGCGTATCTACACATTCCTATCCACAAAGATCATCACCAATTCCTAAGGTTTGCCTTTCTGGACAGGCATTACCAGTTTGTGGCTCTTCCCTTCGGGCTGGCCACGGCGCCAAGAATCTTCACAAAAGTGCTAGGGTCCCTGCTGGCGGTCCTAAGGCCGCGGGGAATTGCAGGGCGCCTTATCTAGACGACATCTTAATTCAAGCTTCGACTTTCCAACTAGCCAAGTCCCACACGGACTTAGTGTTGGCCTTTCTAAGATCTCATGGGTGGAAGGTGAACGTGAAAAAGAGTTCCCTTATTCCTCTCACAAGAGTTCCATTCTTGGGAATTCTGATAGATTCGGTGAACATGAAGATTTTTCTGACGGAGGTCAGGAAATCAAAGATTATAACCACCTGTCGAGCTCTTCATTCCATTCCTCGGCCGTCAGTGGCTCAGTGTATGGAGGTAATCGGACTTATGGTAGCGGCAATGGACATAGTTCCGTTTGCTCGCTTGCATCTCAGACCACTGCAACTATGCATGCTAAAACAGTGGAATGGGGATTATGCAGATTTATCTCCTCGGATAAATCTGGATCCAGAGACCAGAGATTCTCTTCTGTGGTGGTTGTCACAGGATCAGTTGTCCAGGGGAATGTGTTTCCGCAGGCCAGCGTGGGTTATAGTGACGGACGCCAGCCTACTGGGCTGGGGTGCAGTCTGTAATTCCCTGAAAGCGAAAGGTTTGTGGACTCAGGAGGAGACCCTCCTCCCGATAAATATTCTGGAATTAAGAGTTATATTCAATGCTCTTCAGGCGTGGCCTCAGCTGGCTTCGGCCGGTTTTATCAGGTTTCAGTCGGACAACATCATGACTTTAGCTTATATCAATCATCAGGGGGGAACAAGGAGTTCCTTGGCGATGATAGAAGATTCCAGGATAATCCGATGGGCAGAGACTCAATCTTGCCATCTATCAGCGATCTATATCCCAGGAGTAGAGAACTGGTAGGCAGATTTTCTAAGTTGTCAGACTTTTCATCCGGGGGAGTGGGAGCTCCATCCCGAGGTGTTTGCTCAACTGGTTCAGCTATGGGGCACACCAGAATTGGATCTGATGGCGTCTCGTCAGAACGCCAAGCTTCCTTGTTACGGATCCAGGTCCAGGGATCCCCAGGCAGTACTGATAGATGCTCTAGCAGTACCCTGGTCGTTCAACCTGGCTTATGTGTTTCCACCTTTCCCTCTCCTTCCGCGTCTGATTGCCAGAATCAAACAGGAGAGGGCTTCAATGATTTTGATAGCACCTGCGTGGCCACGCAGGACTTGGTATGCAGACCTGGTGGACATGTCATTCCTAGGATTTTGTCCTTTCTTCAAGAAGGATTGGAGAAAGGATTGTCAGCTAGTTCCTTAAAGGGACAGATATCTGCTTTGTCTTTCCTATTACACAAGCATCTGGCTGATGTCCCAGACCTTCTGGCTTTTTGTCAGGCTTTAGTTAGAATCAAGCCTGTGTTTAAACCTGTTGCTCCGCCATGGAGTCTAAATTTAGTTCTTAATGTTCTTCAAGGGTTTCCGTTTGAACCCTTGCATTCCATAGATATTAAGCTTCTATCTTGGAAAGTTCTGTTTTTAGTTGCTATCTCTTCAGCTCAAAGAGTTTCTGGGCTATCTGCATTACAGTGCGACTCGCCTTAGATGGTTTTCCATGCTGATAAGGTGGATTTGCGTTCCAAACCTGGGTTCCTCCCTAAGGTTGTTTCTAACAGGAATATCAATCAGGAAATTATTGTTCCTTCTCTGTGTCATAATCCTTCTAAGAAGGAACGTCTGTTGCACAACTTGGACGTGGTTCGTGCCTTGAAGTTTTATTTGCACGCAACCAAACATTTTCGCAAATCTTCTTCTTTGTTTGTTGTCTATGCTGGAAAGCGTAGAGGTCAAAAGGCTACGGCTACCTCTCTTTCCTTTTGGCTGAAAAGCATCATCCGTTTGGCTTATGAGACTGCTGGACAGCAGCCTCCTGAAATAATTACAGCTCACTCCACTAGAGCGGTGGCTTCCACATGGGCTTTTAAAAATGATGCTTCTGTTGAACAGATTTGTAAGGCTGCGACTTGGTCTTCGCTTCATACCTTTTCCAAATTTTCCAAATTTGATACTTTTGCTTCTTCGTAGGCTATTTTTGGGAGACAGGTTTTGCAGGCAGTGGTGCCTTCCGTTTAGGTTCCTGTCTTGTCCCTCCCTTCATCCGTGTCCTAAAGCTTTGGTATTGGTATCCCACAAGTTAGGATGAATCCGTGGACTCGGTACATCTTGCAAAAGAAAACTAAATTTATGCTTACCTGATAAATTTCTTTCTTTTGCGATGTACCGAGTTCACGGCCCGCCCTGTCTATTCAAGACAGATAGTATTTTTTTTATGTAAACTTCAGTCACCTCTGCACCTTATAGTTTCTCCTTTTCTTCCTTGGCCTTCGGTCGAATGACTGGGGGGTGGAGTTAAGGGGGGAGCTATATAGACAGCTCTGCTGTGGTGCTCTCTTTGCTACTTCCTGTCAGGAAGGACAATATCCCACAAGTTAGGATGAATCCGTGGACTCGGTACATGGCAAAAGAAATAAATTCATCAGGTAAGCATAAATTTAGTTTTTTGTTGGCTATTGCCTCTGCGTGCAGAGTTTCTGAGATTTCTGCTTTGCAATGTGTCCCCCCTTATCTGGTTTTTCATGTTGATAAGGCGGTTTTATGCACTAAACTAGGGTTCTTCCCTAAGGGGGTGTTGAATCTTAACATTAATCAACAAATTTTTGTTCCTTCCTTGTGTCCTAATCCTTCTTCAGCGAAGGAACGTTTGCTTCACAATCTAAATGTGGTTCGTGCCTTGAAGTTCTATCTTCAGGCTACTAAGGAATTCAGACAATCGTCCTCTTTGTTTGTCATCTATGCGGGGAAGAGTAAGGGGCAGAAGGCTACTACGACTTTCCTATCTTTCTGGTTGAGGAGTGTCATACGCTTAGCTTATGAGACAGCGGGACAACAGCCTCCTGAGAGGATAACGGCCCATTCTACTAGAGCAGTGGCTTCTTCTTGGGCTTTTAAGAGCGAAGCCTCAATAGATCAGATTTGTGAGGCAGCTACCTGGTACTCCTTACACACTTTTTCTAAATTTTAGAAGTTTGATGGGTTTGCTTCGGCTGAAGCAGCGTTCAAGAGAAAAGTTTTGCGGGCTGTTGTGCCCTCAGAATAGGGTCCGCCTCTTTTTTCTGTTCCCTCCCGTTATTCATTCAGTGTCCTCTGTAGCTTGGGTATAGTTTTCCCAACAGAAAGGAATGAAGTTGTGGACTCTCCCTGCTATATGGAAGGAAAACATCATTTATGCTTACCAGATAAATTCCTTTCCTTCCTGGCAGGGAGAGTCCACGACCCCGCCCGTAATTTGTTTTTGATGGGCAGCACCCTTTTCATATTTCTTCTGGCACCTTTTATACCCTGATGTTTCTCCTACTTTTCCTTGTTCCCTTGGCAGAATGACTGGGGGATAGGGGAAGTGGGAGGGATATTTAAGCCTTTGGCTGGGGTGTCTTTGCCTCCTCCTGGTGGCCAGGTGTTGTATTTCCCAAAAGTAAGGAATGAAGTTGTGGACTCTCCTTGCCAGGAAGGAAAATAATTTATCTGATAAGCATAAATTATGTTTTTAGACCATTTTGCTTGTTGATTATTTTTAAATACAGACTTCTTTTTCTCTAAGATGTAGAGGAATCTCAGTCCTTTTATAATGGACGCGACTGTGAGAGTACTGCTATAAGTAAAGAGCAGTGTACATTTTTCACATAAGGTGTATGTGCAGAGAGACTTTACAGTGGGACTTATATAGTATATATACTGTTAATCGTTTTATCAGCTATTCTATCTTATTATAGCTTTACTATGCGCTTTTTGTGCCTCGTCACCAGGGGGACTAATAAATGTCTGAGGAATTAGTATTAGAAACTGTTAAGTTAGATTCAGTTTTCTTTATCGTCTTTGTTTTCAAAAAATTTCTCTCCGGACCTGTGGGGTATAATTTAATGGCGCCTCCTTTACTTTAACCCATAGTCTGGGGTATACGATATGAGGATTGGGGGTTAAATTTAATTTCTCCCTTACAGAGCATAAATTCTTTTTCGCTGTTTAAGAATTCTGTTCTTCTGTTATTTCTTGGTATTTGGCACCATCTTGTGGTAATTTGATGTTATTACATCTTTTTAATCTTCAAAATCTGAAATGATATCTGTACTGTCTGTGGCATCTTTTGTTTTTATAACTTTAAATATATATATTTTCTTGGTAATCTAGAGATCTAAGAGGATACTTTTATCTTCTCTTGTTGTTTTTTTTTATGACCGTTGTAGGACGTGAGGTCATAGGATTTCCTTTCTTAATGTTCTTAGGACTCTAAGGATTTGTTTTCTTCCTATCTGTTTATATAGTTTTCCACACTATGTTCTCATACAAAAAGGTATTGTGCCTAGGACAATGCCTCTACATAAAAAATATTCTTTTTTTTTTTTTTTTTAAATCCTCTAATGGGTAGTTTCCCTGCAAGCGGGGATAGGGGTAATGCTGTGTCGTAGTAATACTCTTAAGTAAGAGTTGTGGTAGCTGTTAGCCGTTTGGAGATCAGCAGGGTAGTCCTTGTTTCTCCTGCATCTATTTATGCTTAACCCCATATAGTAATCCAGGTTTGGTTACTCTGCTTTTCATTTTTCTCCAGGTCCCTGTCAGAAATAGTCTGGATCTGTCGGACCTGGGATGCTGTGCCTGCTACACAGCTGAAGCTCCAAAGATAAGTGCTTATTTCCTTCTAGGTAGGAGGATCAAGCACATCAGGGGATGACCCCCTTTTTTTCTCTTTTAGGATTATGGAACTTGGGGACCTTAAATTAAGTCACTTAATTTTTGGATGTTTTATGTGAGCAGTATATTCAGGGCTCTTATGTGTAAAAAGATTTTTAGTTACAAAAAAATCCAATTGTAGCCCTACCTTTTGGCCTAGCACTGCTCCTCAAATAATTTACAAAGGTTCTAGGGGGCTCTTCTAGCAGTAGCCAGATCTCAAGATATTGCGGTGGCACCTTACCTGGACGATATCTTGGTTCAGGCGCCATCTTTTCATTTAGCAAGATCCCATACAGATTCTCTATTGTTGATTCTCCGCTCTCATGGGTGGAAGGTGAATCTGTAAAAGAGTTCCTTGGTGCCAGATACCAGGGTTTGTTTTTTTGGGGACGATCATAGACTCGATCTCCATGGAGATTTTCTTAACATGCCAGAAAATCCAAACTTCTTGCTACTTGTCTTCCTCAGGCTCCAATTGCTCCAGCTTGGCCTTGCAGAATTTGGTTTGCTGATCTGGTGGAGATGTCGTCTATTCCCCCATGGAAATTACCTCTGAGGAGGGACCTTCTACTTCAGAGTCAGTTTCTACATCCAAACCTAGTTTCTCTGAAGCTGACTGCTTGGAGATCGAATGCCTAGTCTTGTCTAGATGTTGGTTTTCAGAGAGGGTTATTAATACTATGATTCAGTCTTGTAAGACAGTAACTCGGAAGATTTAACATAAGGTGCGGCGTACATACCTTTACTGGTGCAAATCTAGGGGTTTCCCTGGGAGTCAGTTGAGGGTTCCCTGCATTTTTTCCTTTCTTTAGGAGGGCCTGGAGAAGGGCTTGTCAGTCAGTACTCTGAAAGGTCAGATCTCTGCCCTTTCGATGCCTTTGCATAAACGTCTGGCCAATGTCCAATACTTTGTTCAGAATAGACCTGTTGCTCCTCCTTGGAGCCTTAATCTTGTTCTTAGGGTTCTTTAGCAGGCTCCGTTTTTGTGCCTATGCTCTCTGTTGATATTAAGTTATTGTCTTGGAAGGTTTTGTTTCTTCTAGCTATTTCTTCTGCCCGTAGAGTCTCTGAGCTTTCGGCTCTATAGTGTGAACCCCCTTATCTTATTTTCCATGCGGATAGGGTCGGTCCTTTGTACCACATTGGGATTTTTTCTTATGGTTGTTTTGTAGCACAATATCAATTAGGAAATTGTCTTTCCTTCGTTCTGTCCTTATTTTTCTTCTCCGTTACATAACCTGGATGTAGTGCGTGCTTTGTAGTTCTATTTACAAGCTACTAGGGATTTTTCGGCAATCTACTGTCCTTTTTGTTGCGTTTCTGGTAAACGTAAAGGAGGAAGGCCTCTTCTACTACTCTTTCCTTTTGGTTGAGAAGTGTTCTTCGGTTGGTCTGAGACAGCTGGGCAACAGCCTTCTGAGAGGATTACAGCTCATTCCTCTTGGGTTGTCTCTTCTTCCTGGGCCTTTCAAAAAAGAGTCTTATGTGGAACAAATCTACAAGACGGTCTCTTGGGCTGATGTTTTTGCCTCTTCTGAGGCTTCTTTTGGGAGGAAAGTTCTTCAGGCGGTGCTGCCTTCTGTTTAGGTCGCCTCTCTTGTTCTCCCTCCCTTCCATTCTGTGTCCTCTAGCTTGGGTATTGGTTCCCACTAGTAATTAGAATGGATTTGTGGACTCTCCATGGCAGGAAAGAAAATAATTTATCAGGTAATCATACATTTTTTATTTTCTGTAATTTTAGTGTTTGTTATTTTGTCTAACTTAGGAGGTGTTAGGTTAATGGTCTTGGGAAGTTAGCTGTTAGGTAGTTAAGTAGTGTAGGGCTAGTTTGCATTGGGGGTTGTGGCGATTTAGGGGTTGATAGGTTGGGGGTGTTTGTGTTGGGGAGTTGTGGCGGTATAGGGGTTAATAAGTTAGGAGGGAGGATATTTTGCCATCATTGCACCCATTGCAATGTACAGTAAAATGCCCTTCTGCGATGCTTCCTTTAAAGATTAATGTCAGCACTTTTAAATATTTTGCCGTCATTCTCGACATTGCGTCGGATGGATCCCTTTTAAATATATTGCCGCCTCGCAGCACTTTTTATCATTGGGGCTTCAGTGAGAAGAAACAATTAATGACCTTGGTTAGCAAAACTGGAAGCTAGGAATCTTCTAGGAATCTAGGCATATTTTACCTCTTAAAGGGCCATTAAACCCACAAAATAATGTGCAGAATTATATAACATCAGCTTAGCACAAACTTTGTACCTTAAAAGATTTCAGTGAAAAAATGCTACGAAATTTACTTTCACAGTACGCCGCTCCTGGCTCTACTGAGCAGGTCTGTTTGTTTTCCCTAAGCCATCGGGCTCACTGTCTACACACAGTCGGCCTGATCGCTCCATTAAACTCAATGTAACTCGCTCCTGCTACCAGACCAGAGCAGGAGCGAGTTACATTGAGTTTAATGGTGCGATCGGGCTAGCTGATGTTATATAATTCTATAACATTATTTTGTGGGTTTACTGGCCCTTTAATATGTTATGTATGTGTTATAATATTGTTATTTTTATCCTTAGGCTTATTATACATCATTGAGACCCAGAAAATTCTTGACTTAAAAATTAACTTAATGGCCTCATACATCCTTGTTCCTCAAAATGGTTTTTATGAGTCATCTTCAAACTTGCTTATCCTCGATCTTGGTAGTTTTAAGGTAAGTATTTCTTGTGTCACTGTTGTATTTATGTATTTGTTGTTTTTTTTTTGTTAAATTAAAAAATGTATCATAACAATACTGAATTTGAGTTTAAAAACAAAGCAAAAATACACAAATAATTTCTTTATAAATGTATTTAAGAGAATGTATCTTGCGGTTCTTGCTACTTCATGTTTTTGTTTTGTTTTTTGTATTGTCAAGATGGCCAGCAAAAACCGTTCACATCTCCCTCAGCTTAAGATAGGACACAGTAGCATTGAAGACATCATGTCAAGGGCATATGACAGCTTTGATGTGCAACTAAGCAGCATGCAACTACTTTACAGTGAACATTGTAAGTATTCTATTTGTATTAAGTACATTCTGAGGTGAATTATTGGAATATGTATAATCTGACAATTAGTCAAGAATATTGTTGGTTTTACAAAGGTCATAATGATTTAACCCCTTAATGACAACTGACGTACCAGGTACGTCATGCATTAACAAGCAGTTAATGACAATAGACGTACCTGGTACGTCAGTTGTCTAACAGAGTGCTGGAAGTGATCACAACCACTTCCAGCAGCTCTGAGGGTATTGCAGTGATGCCTCGATATGGAGGCATCCTGCAATACCCCTTTACAAGCTTCCGATGCAGAGAGAGCCACTCTGTGGCCCTCTCTGCATTGGTAGCGATGGTGCCGATGGTGCCGTTTGACCGGGTGGGAGGAGGGAGCGTGTGCGCGCGTGCACGATGCGCGCGCCTGCACGAGGGTGTGCACGTGCACACATTAGCCACACTGACACCAATGAAGTTAGGAAGGGGGAAAAAAAGTTACAATTTTTTTTTTCCATATAAAAGGATCTGGGAGGGGGAGGGGGTGGGGGTATTGTGGGGGGGCTGCTACACTACAGAAATAATTAAAAATAAAAATAAAAGTTAAAAATAAAATTAAAATACTTTGGTTTGTGGGGCCAAACTGGGTACTGGCAGACAGCTGCCAGTACCCAAGATGGCGGTAATTGGGTAGGGGAGAGGGTTAGAGAGCTGGAGGGGGGGATCAGGGAGGTTGGTGCTAAGGAAGGGGTTCATCACAACTAAAATATTTTATTATTTTTATTTAAAAAAAAAAAAAAAACTCTTTTATTTAGTACTGGCAGACTTTCTGCCAGTACTTAAGATGGCGGTAACAATTGTGGGGTGGGGGAGGGAAGAGAGCTGTTTGGGAGGGATCAGGGGGTGGGATGTGTCAGGTGGGAGGCTGATCTCTAAAATTAACCCTGCAAGCTCCTTACAAGCTACCTAATTTAACCCCTTCACTGCTGGGCATAATTCACGTGTGGTGCACAGCAGCATTTAGCGGCCTTCTAATTACCAAAAAGCAACGCCAAAGCCATATAAGTCTGCTATTTCTCAACAAAGGGGATCCCAGAGAAGCTTTCACAACAATTTCTGCCATAATAACACAAGCTGTTTGTAAATAATTTCAGTGAGAAACCTAAAATTGGGAAAAATGTAAAGTTTTTTTTTTATTTGCTCGCATTTGGCGGTGAAATGGTGGCATAAAATATACCAAAATGGGCCTAGATCAATACTTGGGGTTGTCTACTACACTACACTAAAGCTAAAATTAACACTACAAGCTCCCTACAAGCGCCCTAATTAACCCCTTCACTCCTGGACATAAAACACGTGTGGTGCGCAGCGGCATTTAGCGGCCTTCTAATTACCAAAACGCAACCACAAAGCCATATAAGTCTGTTATTTCTGAAAAAGGGGATCCCAGAGAAGAATTTACAACCATTTGTGCCATAATTGCAGAAGCTGTTTATAAATAATTTCAGTGGGAAACCAAAAGTTTGTGACAAAATTTGTGAAAAAGTGAACTTTTTTTTTTTTTTATCGCATTTGGCGGTGAAATGGTGGCATGAAATATACCAAAATGGGCCTAGATCAATACTTTGGGATGTCTTCTAAAAAAAAATATATACATGTCAAGGGATATTCAGGGATTCCTGACAGATATCAGGGTTCCAAAGTAACTAGCGCTAATTTTGAAAAAAAGTGGTTTGGAAATAGTAAAGTGCTACTTGTATTTATTGCCCCATAAATTGCAAAAAAAGCAAAGAACGTTCAAACATTGGGTATTTCTAAACTCAGGACAAAATTTATAAACTATTTAGCATGGGTGTTTTTTGGTGGTTGTAGATGTGTAACAGATTTTGGGGGTCAAAGTTAGAAAAAGTGTGTTTTTTTCCATTTTTTCCTCATATTTTATCATTTTTTTTTAGTAAATTATAAGATATGATGAAAATAATGGTATCTTTAGAAAGTCCATTTAATGACGAGAAAAACGGTATATAATATGTGTGGGTACAGTAAATGAGTAAGAGGGAAATTACAGCTAAACGCAAACACTGCAGAAATGTAAAATTAGCCATTGTCATTAAGGGTAAGAAAATTGAAAAATTGTCCGGTCATTAAGGGGTTAAAATTACTTAAAGAACCTTAAAAATCAAACATTTTCTTTCATGATTCATGGGATAGAGAGAAAATGTGTAGGCGCTAGGGATCTCTAAAAGCCAAGTATAAAAGGGGACCCCAATAAGATACCCCTGGTGAAGCAGGGGTAATACCCTAGCTCCTCAGAGCCAGTATATATCCTCTTTCTTCTTTCATGATTCATGAACAACTTTCCAATGTACTTCCATTATCACATTTTCTTCATTTTTTTCTTATCCTTTGTTGAAAAGCAGCAGTTTTGCTACAATGTTATACATTAGCAAGAGCACTAGATGGCAGCACTATTTCCTGATGTACAGCTCCAGACATGTGCTTGTTACTTAGCTAAATATCTCTTCAACAAAGAACAACATGAGAACTAAGCACATTTGATAATAGAAGTAAATTGGAAACTTTTTTTAAAAAATGTACTCTTTATCTGACTCATGAAAAAAAAATCTTTGACACTACTAAGTCCTTTTAATTATTTAACTTCATATTGTACAGCATCAATTGTATGATATCCAAATTTGTAAACAATCACATTAAACAATCACATTAAACCATGAAATTTGTGGTAACAAAATATTATATTAGCCATAGGGACCTGAGAAAAATATGATAGCTGTGTTTGATCACAATACTTGGAATTGCAGTTAGGGGAACAATTACATAGAAGTTGACACAGTTACAATAGACGTCAGTCTTGGTTAAAATACAAATACACTGTATTTTGGGGATGTAAGAAATCAGTTACTGCTTCCAAGCAACATACTACAAAAATATTTTATAGTATATTTACAAATAAGCAGTTTCCTTCTTAATACAAGGAGAGTCCACAGCTTCATTCCTTACTGTTGGGAAATACTAAACCTGGCCACCAGGAGGAGGCAAAGACACCCCAGCCAAAGGCTTAAATACCTCTCCCACTTCCCCCATCCCCCAGACATTATTTGCCTTTTGTCACAGGAGGATGGCAGAGAAGTGTCAGAAGATTTCGGAGATGTTCCTCAGGAGGGATATATGCCTTTCGTTATGGAACTGGAGTTTTAAGTATTCTTGTCAGCCTCTCAGTGAGAGCATTGACGAAAGTTAGAGTCTGGAGATGCAGGGAGAGTCTTTCTACGAACCCATCCAGACTACATGCTTACAGCTCCTTAAGCAACCAGTGTTGACGAGTTTCACTGTCTGCTTTCTTCACTCAAGTCCATGTCAGGAGCGATGCTACAAGACTGTCACACTTGAGAGGCTGTGTTTCTGTTCCACATCACGGATTCTGGTAAGATCGTTTCAATTTCTTTCATGTAATTAGCAAGAGTCCATGAGCTAGTGACGTATGGGATATACATTCCTACCAGGAGGGGCAAAGTTTCCCAAACCTCAAAATGCCTATAAATACACCCCTCACCACACCCACAATTCAGTTTTACAAACTTTGCCTCCGATGGAGGTGGTGAAGTAAGTTTGTGCTAGATTCTACGTTGATATGCGCTCCGCAGCAAGTTGGAGCCCGGTTTTCCTCTCAGCGTGCAGTGAATGTCAGAGGGATGTGAGGAGAGTATTGCCTATTTGAATGCAGTGATCTCCTTCTACGGGGTCTATTTCATAGGTTCTCTGTTATCGGTCGTAGAGATTCATCTCTTACCTCCCTTTTCAGATCGACGATATACTCTTATATATACCATTACCTCTGCTGATTCTCGTTTCAGTACTGGTTTGGCTTTCTACAAACATGTAGATGAGTGTCCTGGGGTAAGTAAATCTTATTTTCTGTGACACTCTAAGCTATGGTTGGGCACTTTGTTTATAAAGTTCTAAATATATGTATTCAAACATTTATTTGCCTTGACTCAGAATGTTCAACTTTCCTTATTTTTGAGACAGTCAGTTTCATATTTGGGATTATGCATTTGAATTATTCATTTTTTCTTACCTTCAAAAATTTGACTCTTTTTTCCCTGTGGGCTGTTAGGCTCGCGGGGGCTGAAAATGCTTCATTTTATTGCGTCATTCTTGGCGCGGACTTTTTTGGCGCAAAAATTCTTTTCCGTTTCCGGCGTCATACGTGTCGCCGGAAGTTGCGTCATTTTTTGACGTTATTTTGCGCCAAAAATGTCGGCGTTCCGGATGTGGCGTCATTTTTGGCGCCAAAAGCATTTAGGCGCCAAATAATGTGGGCGTCTTATTTGGCGCTAAAAAATATGGGCGTCGCTTTTGTCTCCACATTATTTAAGTCTCATTTTTCATTGCTTCTGGTTGCTAGAAGCTTGTTCTTTGGCATTTTTTCCCATTCCTGAAACTGTCATTTAAGGAATTTGATCAATTTTGCTTTATATGTTGTTTTTTCTCTTACATATTGCAAGATGTCTCACGTTGCATCTGAGTCAGAAGATACTACAGGAAAATCGCTGTCTAGTGCTGGATCTACCAAAGCTAAGTGTATCTGCTGTAAACTTTTGGTAGCTATTCCTCCGGCTGTTGTTTGTATTAATTGTCATGACAAACTTGTTAATGCAGATAATATTTCCTTTAGTAAAGTACCATTGTCTGTTGCAGTTCCTTCAACATCTAAGGTGCAGAATGTTCCTGATAACATAAGAGATTTTGTTTCTGAATCCATCAAGAAGGCTATGTCTGTTATTTCTCCTTCTAGTAAACGTAAAAAATCTTTTAAAACTTCTCTCCCTACAGATGAATTTTTAAATGAACATCATCATTCTGATTCTGATGACTCTTCTGGTTCAGAGGATTCTGTTTCAGAGATTGATGCTGATAAATCTTCATATTTATTTAAAATGGAATTTATTCGTTCTTTACTTAAAGAAGTATTAATTGCTTTAGAAATAGAGGATTCTGGTCCTCTTGATACTAATTCTAAACGTTTAGATAAGGTATTTAAATCTCCTGTGGTTATTCCAGAAGTTTTTCCTGTTCCTAATGCTATTTCTGCAGTAATTTCCAAAGAATGGGATAAATTGGGTAATTCATTTACTCCTTCTAAACGTTTTAAGCAATTATATCCTGTACCGTCTGACAGGTTAGAATTTTGGGACAAAATCCCTAAAGTTGATGGGGCTATTTCTACCCTTGCTAAACGTACTACCATTCCTACGTCAGATGGTACTTCGTTTAAAGATCCTTTAGATAGGAAAATTGAATCCTTTCTAAGAAAAGCTTATCTGTGTTCAGGTAATCTTCTTAGACCTGCTATATCATTGGCTGATGTTGCTGCAGCTTCAACTTTTTGGTTGGAAACTTTAGCGCAACAAGTAACAAATCATGATTCTCATGATATTATTATTCTTCTTCAGCATGCTAATAATTTTATCTGTGATGCCATTTTTGATATTATCAGAGTTGATGTCAGGTTTATGTCTCTAGCTATTTTAGCTAGAAGAGCTTTATGGCTTAAGACTTGGAATGCTGATATGGCTTCTAAATCCACTTTACTTTCCATTTCTTTCCAGGGTAACAAATTATTTGGTTCTCAGTTGGATTCTATTATCTCAACTGTTACTGGTGGGAAAGGAACTTTTTTACCACAGGATAAAAAATCTAAAGGTAAAAACAGGGCTAATAATCGTTTTCGTTCCTTTCGTTTCAACAAAGAACAAAAGCCTGATCCTTCATCCTCAGGAGCAGTTTCAGTTTGGAAACCATCTCCAGTCTGGAATAAATCCAAGCCTGCTAGAAAGGCAAAGCCTGCTTCTAAGTCCACATGAAGGTGCGGCCCTCATTCCAGCTCAGCTGGTAGGGGGCAGGTTACGTTTTTTCAAAGAAATTTGGATCAATTCTGTTCACAATCTTTGGATTCAGAACATTGTTTCAGAAGGGTACAGAATTGGTTTCAAGATGAGACCTCCTGCAAAGAGATTTTTTCTTTCCCGTGTCCCAGTAAATCCAGTGAAAGCTCAAGCATTTCTGAATTGTGTTTCAGATCTAGAGTTGGCTGGAGTAATTATGCCAGTTCCAGTTCAGGAACAGGGGATGGGGTTTTATTCAAATCTCTTCATTGTACCAAAGAAGGAGAATTCCTTCAGACCAGTTCTGGATCTAAAAATATTGAATCGTTATGTAAGGATACCAACGTTCAAGATGGTAACTGTAAGGACTATCTTGCCTTTTGTTCAGCAAGGGAATTATATGTCCACAATAGATTTACAGGATGCATATCTGCATATTCCGATTCATCCAGATCATTATCAGTTCCTGAGATTCTCTTTTCTGGACAAGCATTACCAGTTTGTGGCTCTTCCGTTTGGCCTAGCTACAGCTCCAAGAATTTTTACAAAGGTTCTCGGTGCCCTTCTGTCTGTAATCAGAGAACAGGGTATTGTGGTATTTCCTTATTTGGACGATATCTTGGTACTTGCTCAGTCTTTACATTTAGCAGAATCTCATACGAATCGACTTGTGTTGTTTCTTCAAGATCATGGTTGGAGGATCAATTTACCAAAAAGTTCTTTGATTCCTCAGACAAGGGTAACCTTTCTGGGTTTCCAGATAGATTCAGTGTCCATGACTCTGTCTTTAACAGACAAGAGATGTCTAAAATTGATTGCAGCTTGTCGAAACCTTCAGTCACAATCATTCCCTTCGGTAGCCTTATGCATGGAAATTCTAGGTCTTATGACTGCTGCATCGGACGCGATCCCCTTTGCTCGTTTTCACATGCGACCTCTTCAGCTCTGTATGCTGAATCAATGGTGCAAGGATTACACAAAGATATCTCAATTAATATCTTTAAAACCGATTGTTCGACACTCTCTAACGTGGTGGACAGATCACCATCGTTTAATTCAGGGGGCTTCTTTTGTGCTTCCGACCTGGACTGTAATTTCAACAGATGCAAGTCTCACAGGTTGGGGAGCTGTGTGGGGATCTCTGACGGCACTAGGAGTTTGGGAATCTCAGGAGGTGAGATTACCGATCAATATTTTGGAACTCCGTGCAATTTTCAGAGCTCTTCAGTTTTGGCCTCTTCTGAAGAGAGAATCGTTCATTTGTTTTCAGACAGACAATGTCACAACTGTGGCATACATCAATCATCAAGGAGGGACTCACAGTCCTCTGGCTATGAAAGAAGTATCTCGAATTTTGGTTTGGGCGGAATCCAGCTCCTGTCTAATCTCTGCGGTTCATATCCCAGGTATAGACAATTGGGAAGCGGATTATCTCAGTCGCCAAACGTTGCATCCGGGCGAATGGTCTCTTCACCCAGAGGTATTTCTTCAGATTGTTCAAATGTGGGAACTTCCAGAAATAGATCTGATGGCGTCTCATCTAAACAAGAAACTTCCCAGGTATCTGTCCAGATCCCGGGATCCTCAGGCGGAGGCAGTGGATGCATTATCACTTCCTTGGAAGTATCATCCTGCCTATATCTTTCCGCCTCTAGTTCTTCTTCCAAGAGTAATCTCCAAGATTCTGAAGGAATGCTCGTTTGTTCTGCTGGTAGCTCCGGCATGGCCTCACAGGTTTTGGTATGCGGATCTTGTCCGGATGGCCTCTTGCCAACCGTGGACTCTTCCGTTAAGACCAGACCTTCTGTCTCAAGGTCCTTTTTTCCATCAGGATCTGAAATCCTTAAATTTAAAGGTATGGAGATTGAATGCTTGATTCTTGGTCAAAGAGGTTTCTCTGACTCTGTGATTAATACTATGTTACAGGCTCGTAAATCTGTATCTAGAGAGATATATTATAGAGTCTGGAAGACTTATATTTCTTGGTGTCTTTCTCATCATTTTTCTTGGCATTCTTTTAGAATACCGAGAATTTTACAGTTTCTTCAGGATGGTTTAGATAAGGGTTTGTCCGCAAGTTCCTTGAAAGGACAAATCTCTGCTCTTTCTCCAACATAGGTGTGTCCGGTCCACGGCGTCATCCTTACTTGTGGGATATTCTCTTCCCCAACAGGAAATGGCAAAGAGCCCAGCAAAGCTGGTCACATGATCCCTCCTAGGCTCCGCCTTCCCCAGTCATTCTCTTTGCCGTTGTACAGGCAACATCTCCACGGAGATGGCTTAGAGTTTTTTAGTGTTTAACTGTAGTTTTTATTATTCAATCAAGAGTTTGTTATTTTAAAATAGTGCTGGTATGTACTATTTACTCTGAAACAGAAAAGAGATGAAGATTTCTGTTTGTAAGAGGAAAATGATTTTAGCAACCGTTACTAAAATCGATGGCTGTTCCACACAGGACTGTTGAGAGGAATTAACTTCAGTTGGGGGAACAGTGAGCAGACTTTTGCTGCTTGAGGTATGACACATTCTAACAAGACGATGTAATGCTGGAAGCTGTCATTTTCCCTATGGGATCTGGTAAGCCATTTTATTACAGACAGTAAATAAGGGCTTCACAAGGGCTTTTTAAGACTGTAGACATTTTCTGGGCTAAATCGATTTATATATAAACATATTTTATACTCCATAGCCTTGAGGAATTATTTTAATCTTGGGAATTTTGTAAAATAACCGGCAGGCACTGTATTGGACACCTTATTCTCTAGGGGCTTTCCCTAATCATAGGCAGAGTCTCATTTTCGCGACTGTATTGCGCACTTGTTTTTGAGAAGCATGACATGCAGATGCATGTGTGAGGAGCTCTGATACATAGAAAAGACTTTCTGAAGGCGTCATTTGGTATCGTATTCCCCTTTGGGCTTGGTTGGGTCTCAGCAAAGCAGATACCAGGGACTGTAAAGGGGTTAAATATAAAAACGGCTTTTAAGGGTTAAAGTTTCCAAATTTGGTGTGCAATACTTTTAAGGCTTTAAGACACTGTGGTGAAATTTTGGTGAATTTTGAACAATTCCTTCATACTTTTTCGCAATTGCAGTAATAAAGTGTGTTCAGTTTAAAATTTAAAGTGACAGTAACGGTTTTATTTTAAAACGTTTTTTGTACTTTGTTATCAAGTTTATGCCTGTTTAACATGTCTGAACTGCCAGATAGACTGTGTTCTGAATGTGGGGAAGCCAAGGTCCCTTCTCATTTAAATAGATGTGATTTATGTGACACAAAATTTAGAGAAAATGATGCCCAAGATGATTCCTCAAGTGAGGGGAGTAAGCATGGTACTGCATCATCCCCTCCTTCGTCTACACCAGTCTTGCCCACACAAGAGGCCCCTAGTACATCTAGCGCGCCAATACTCCTTACTATGCAACAATTAACGGCTGTAATGGATAATTCTATCAAAAACATTTTAGCCAAAATGCCCACTTATCAGCGAAAGCGCGACTGCTCTGTTTTAGAAAATACTGAAGAGCATAAGGACGCTGATGATATTGTTTCTGAAGGGCCCCTACACCAGTCTGAGGGGGCCAGGGAGGTTTTGTCTGAGGGAGAAATTTCAGATTCAGGGAAAATTTCTCAACAAGCTGAACCTGATGTGATTACATTTAAATTTAAGTTGGAACATCTCCGCGCTCTGCTTAAGGAGGTGTTATCCACTCTGGATGATTGTGAGAATTTGGTCATCCCAGAGAAACTATGTAAAATGGACAAGTTCCTAGAGGTCCCGGGGCCCCCCGAAGCTTTTCCTATACCCAAGCGGGTGGCGGATATTGTAAATAAAGAATGGGAAAGGCCCGGTATACCTTTCGTCCCTCCTCCCATATTTAAAAAATTGTTTCCTATGGTCGACCCCAGAAAGGACTTATGGCAGACAGTCCCCAAGGTCGAGGGGGCGGTTTCTACTCTAAACAAACGCACCACTATACCCATAGAAGATAGTTGTGCTTTCAAAGATCCTATGGATAAAAAATTAGAAGGTTTGCTTAAAAAGATGTTTGTTCAGCAAGGTTACCTTCTACAACCAATTTCATGCATTGTCCCTGTCACTACAGCCGCGTGTTTCTGGTTCGATGAGCTAGAAAAGGCGATCACTAGTAATTCTCCTTCTTATGAGGAGATTATGGACAGAATCCGTGCTCTCAAATTGGCTAATTCTTTCACCCTAGACGCCACTTTACAATTGGCTAGGTTAGCGGCGAAAAATTCTGGGTTTGCTATTGTGGCGCGCAGAGCGCTTTGGTTAAAATCTTGGTCAGCGGATGCGTCTTCCAAGAACAAATTGCTTAACATTCCTTTCAAGGGGAAAACGCTGTTTGGCCCTGACTTGAAAGAGATTATCTCTGATATCACTGGGGGCAAGGGCCACGCCCTTCCTCAGGATAGGTCTTTCAAGGCCAAAAATAAACCTAATTTTCGTCCCTTTCGTAGAAACGGACCAGCCCCAAGTGCTACGTCCTCTAAGCAAGAGGGTAATACTTCTCAAGCCAAGCCAGCCTGGAGACCAATGCAAGGCTGGAACAAGGGAAAGCAGGCCAAGAAACCTGCCACTGCTACCAAGACAGCATGAGATGTTGGCCCCCGATCCGGGACCGGATCTGGTGGGGGGCAGACTCTCTCTCTTCGCTCAGGCTTGGGCAAGAGATGTTCTGGATCCTTGGGCGCTAGAAATAGTCTCCCAAGGTTATCTTCTGGAATTCAAAGGGCTTCCCCCAAGGGGGAGGTTCCACAGGTCTCAATTGTCTTCAGACCACATAAAAAAACAGGCATTCTTACATTGTGTAGAAGACCTGTTAAAAATGGGAGTGATTCATCCTGTTCCATTAGGAGAACAAGGGATGGGGTTCTACTCCAATCTGTTCGTAGTTCCCAAAAAAGAGGGAACGTTCAGACCAATCTTAGATCTCAAGATCCTAAACAAGTTTCTCAAGGTTCCATCGTTCAAAATGGAAACCATTCGAACAATTCTTCCTTCCATCCAGGAAGGTCAATTCATGACCACGGTGGATTTAAAGGATGCGTATCTACATATTCCTATCCACAGGGAACATCATCGGTTCCTAAGGTTCGCATTCCTGGACAAGCATTACCAGTTCGTGGCACTTCCGTTCGGATTAGCCACTGCTCCAAGGATTTTCACAAAGGTACTAGGGTCCCTTCTAGCGGTGCTAAGACCAAGGGGCATTGCAGTAGTACCTTACTTGGACGACATTCTGATTCAAGCGTCGTCCCTTCCTCTAGCAAAGGCTCACACGGACATTGTCCTGGCCTTTCTCAGATCTCACGGATGGAAAGTGAACGTAGAAAAGAGTTCTCTATCTCCGTCACCGAGGGTTCCCTTCTTGGGAACAATAATAGACTCCTTAAAAATGAGGATTTTTCTGACAGAGGCCAGAAAAACAAAACTTCTAAACTCTTGTCAAATACTTCATTCCGTTCCTCTTCCTTCCATAGCGCAGTGCATGGAAGTAATAGGTTTGATGGTAGCGGCAATGGACATAGTTCCTTTTGCGCGCATTCATCTAAGACCATTACAACTGTGCATGCTCAGTCAGTGGAATGGGGACTATACAGACTTGTCTCCGACGATACAAGTAAATCAGAGGACCAGAGATTCACTCCGTTGGTGGCTGTCCCTGGACAATCTGTCACAGGGGATGAGCTTCCGCAGACCAGAGTGGGTCATTGTCACGACCGACGCCAGTCTGATGGGCTGGGGCGCGGTCTGGGGACCCCTGAAAGCTCAGGGTCTTTGGTCTCGGGAAGAATCTCTTCTACCGATAAATATTCTGGAACTGAGAGCGATACTCAATGCTCTCAAGGCTTGGCCTCAGCTAGCAAAGGCCAAGTTCATACGGTTTCAATCAGACAACATGACGACTGTTGCGTACATCAACCATCAGGGGGGAACAAGGAGTTCCCTGGCGATGGAAGAAGTGACCAAAATCATTCAATGGGCGGAGACTCACTCCTGCCACTTGTCTGCAATCCACATCCCAGGAGTGGAAAATTGGGAAGCGGATTTTCTGAGTCGTCAGACATTACATCCGGGGGAGTGGGAACTCCATCCGGAAATCTTTGCCCACATTACTCAACTGTGGGGCATTCCAGACATGGATCTGATGGCCTCTCGTCAGAACTTCAAGGTTCCTTGCTACGGGTCCAGATCCAGGGATCCCAAGGCGACTCTAGTAGATGCACTAGTAGCACCTTGGACCTTCAAACTAGCTTATGTATTCCCGCCGTTTCCTCTCATCCCCAGGCTGGTAGCCAGGATCAATCAGGAGAGGGCATCGGTGATCTTGATAGCTCCTGCGTGGCCACGCAGGACTTGGTATGCAGACCTGGTGAATATGTCATCGGCTCCACCATGGAAGCTACCTTTGAGACGAGACCTTCTTGTTCAGGGTCCGTTCGAACATCCGAATCTGGTTTCACTCCAACTGACTGCTTGGAGATTGAACGCTTGATCTTATCAAAGCGAGGGTTCTCAGATTCTGTTATTGATACTCTTGTTCAGGCCAGAAAGCCTGTAACTAGAAAAATTTACCACAAAATATGGAAAAAATATATCTGTTGGTGTGAATCTAAAGGATTCCCTTGGGACAAGGTAAAAATTCCTAAGATTCTATCCTTTCTTCAAGAAGGATTGGAGAAAGGATTATCTGCAAGTTCCTTGAAGGGACAGATTTCTGCCTTGTCTGTGTTACTTCACAAAAAGCTGGCAGCTGTGCCAGATGTTCAAGCCTTTGTTCAGGCTCTGGTTAGAATCAAGCCTGTTTACAAACCTTTGACTCCTCCTTGGAGTCTCAATTTAGTTCTTTCAGTTCTTCAGGGGGTTCCGTTTGAACCCTTACATTCCGTTGATATTAAGTTATTATCTTGGAAAGTTTTGTTTTTGGTTGCAATTTCTTCTGCTAGAAGAGTTTCAGAATTATCTGCTCTGCAGGGTTCTCCTCCTTATCTGGTGTTCCATGCAGATAAGGTGGTTTTACGTACTAAACCTGGTTTTCTTCCGAAAGTTGTTTCTAACAAAAACATTAACCAGGAGATAGTCGTGCCTTCTTTGTGTCCGAATCCAGTTTCAAAGAAGGAACGTTTGTTGCACAATTTGGATGTTGTTCGCGCTCTAAAATTCTATTTAGATGCTACAAAGGATTTTAGACAAACATCTTCCTTGTTTGTTGTTTATTCTGGTAAAAGGAGAGGTCAAAAAGCAACTTCTACCTCTCTCTCTTTTTGGATTAAAAGCATCATCAGATTGGCTTATGAGACTGCCGGACGGCAGCCTCCTGAAAGAATCACAGCTCATTCCACTAGGGCTGTGGCTTCCACATGGGCCTTCAAGAACGAGGCTTCTGTTGATCAGATATGTAAGGCAGCGACTTTGTCTTCACTGCACACTTTTACCAAATTTTACAAGTTTGATACTTTTGCTTCTTCTGAGGCTATTTTTGGGAGAAAGGTTTTGCAAGCCGTGGTGCCTTCCATTTAGGTGACCTGATTTGCTCCCTCCCTTCATCCGTGTCCTAAAGCTTTGGTATTGGTTCCCACAAGTAAGGATGACGCCGTGGACCGGACACACCTATGTTGGAGAAAACAGAATTTATGTTTACCTGATAAATTACTTTCTCCAACGGTGTGTCCGGTCCACGGCCCGCCCTGGTTTTTTAATCAGGTCTGATAATTTATTTTCTTTAACTACAGTCACCACGGTATCATATGATTTCTCCTATGCAAATATTCCTCCTTTACGTCGGTCGAATGACTGGGGAAGGCGGAGCCTAGGAGGGATCATGTGACCAGCTTTGCTGGGCTCTTTGCCATTTCCTGTTGGGGAAGAGAATATCCCACAAGTAAGGATGACGCCGTGGACCGGACACACCGTTGGAGAAAGTAATTTATCAGGTAAACATAAATTCTGTTTTCTGTTCTTTTTCACAGAAAGATTGCTATTCTTCCTGATATTCATTGTTTTGTACAAGCTTTGGTTCATATAAAACCTGTCATTAAGTCAATTTCTCCTCCTTGGAGTTTGAATTTGGTTCTGGGGGCTCTTCAAGCTCCTCCATTTGAACCTATGCATTCATTGGACATTAAATTACTTTCTTGGAAAGTTTTGTTCCTTTTGGCCATCTCTTCTGCCAGAAGAGTTTCTGAATTATCTGCTCTTTCTTGTGAGTCTCCTTTTCTGATTTTTCATCAGGATAAGGCGGTGTTGCGAACTTCTTTTGAATTTTTACCTAAAGTTGTAAATTCCAACAACATTAGTAGAGAAATTGTGGTTCCTTCATTATGTCCTAATCCTAAGAATTCTAAGGAGAAATCGTTGCATTCTTTGGATGTTGTTAGAGCTTTGAAATATTATGTTGAAGCTACTAAATCTTTCCGAAAGACTTCTAGTCTATTTGTTATCTTTTCCGGTTCTAGAAAAGGCCAGAAAGCTTCTGCCATTTCTTTGGCATCTTGGTTGAAATCTTTAATTCATCTTGCCTATGTTGAGTCGGGTAAAACTCCGCCTCAGAGGATTACAGCTCATTCTACTAGGTCAGTTTCTACTTCCTGGGCGTTTCGGAATGAAGCTTCGGTTGATCAGATTTGCAAAGCAGCAACTTCGTCCTCTTTGCATACTTTTACTAAATTCTACCATTTTGATGTATTTTCTTCTTCTGAAGCAGTTTTTGGTAGAAAAGTACTTCAGGCAGCGGTTTCAGTTTGAATCTTCTGCTTATGTTTTTCATTAAACTTTATTTTGGGTGTGGATTATTTTCAGGAGGAATTGGCTGTCTTTATTTTATCCCTCCCTCTTTAGTGACTCTTGTGTGGAAAGATCCACATCTTGGGTAATCATTATCCCATACGTCACTAGCTCATGGACTCTTGCTAATTACATGAAAGAAAACATAATTTATGTAAGAACTTACCTGATAAATTCATTTCTTTCATATTAGCAAGAGTCCATGAGGCCCGCCCTTTTTTGTGGTGGTTATGATTTTGTATAAAGCACAATTATTCCAATTCCTTATTTTATATGCTTTCGCACTTTTTTATCACCCCACTTCTTGGCTATTTGTTAAACTGAATTGTGGGTGTGGTGAGGGGTGTATTTATAGGCATTTTGAGGTTTGGGAAACTTTGCCCCTCCTGGTAGGAATGTATATCCCATACGTCACTAGCTCATGGACTCTTGCTAATATGAAAGAAATGAATTTATCAGGTAAGTTCTTACATAAATTATGTTTTTTACTTATGTTGAAATTGCTGAAGACAGGGTCACAGTGTGAATCCTTTTATCTTTGAACAGTGGGCGATTAATCAAATGTGTTTCTTTGATTTATACTGCTTTTATGTGATTTTTTTTTTTTGGGCTCATAGACTGTTTTTATGAGGTAACGGAACATACAGGTTTTTTACTTTCACTTTGAACGCTGCACAGCTTGATAGCATTGGCGCTCTTTTTTTTGTGGTCACACTTTCGTTTTCTCTTTCCTGACTGAGCTAGCTGTCAAGAGAGGTCGCTTCTTCTCTGGGTGTATCCTACTGTTGTTAGCGCAAGATATGGAAGATCCTGATATGCTTGAGGGTACTCCCTTTATTCCTAGTAGTAATACCTGTCTATATTGTGAGGAGGCCTTGGTGTGCCCACCCTCTCAACTGTGTTCCATATGCATCAACAAGGTTATTTTGTCTAAGAAGTTTAACCCCTTTAGTACAACTGAGCCGTCCACCTCTGAGGACTCGCCATCCCGTGAGGTGCGTACTTATCAATCATCTCCATTGTCTCATGCAGCTTTCTGTAGCATGCCTGATCCTCCGTCTGGAGGGAGCCTTTTACCATCAGACTTTACCGCTCAGTTAAAGACGGCAGTGTTTGAGGCCCATAGTGCTTTACCTTGCCCTGCTAAGCACAAGCGAAAGGTTAAACATAGCGCTCCGGTCCAGGGGACATCCAGTGATTTACTTGATTTGTCTGCCTTTCAGGTATCCTGGTATGGGTCACACTCTAAGTCTTCAGAGGGTGAAATTTCTGGATCGGAGTCTGCTACCTCTAGGCCTCCAGCTGAGGAGGAGCCAGCCTTTTGATTTAAAATTGAACACTTACGTTTTCTTCTAAAGGATGGTCTGTCTACATTAGAGGTTCCAGAAGCCAAGTTGCCTGATGAACCTTTGATCCCTAAATTAGAGAGAGTGTACGAGGGCAGGGTAGCGCCGCTAACTTTTCCCGTACCTGTAAAAATGGTGAATATTATTAAAAAACGAATGGGATAGAATTGTATCTTCATTTTCTCCTTAGTCTGCCATTAAAAAATTGTTCCCAGTCCCGAACTCTCAGATAGAAATGTGGGGGTTCCGTCCCTAAGTTAGCCAAGCGTACTACTACTATCCCTCTTGAGGATAGCTCGTCTTTCAGAGAGCCGATGGATAAGAAAATGGAAACTTTTCTCAGGAAAATGTTTCAGCATACGGGATATTTATTTCAACCTGCATCGGCTGTTGCCTCGGTTGCTGGAGCCGCGGCCTACTGGTGCGACTTCTTAGCGGAATTGATCGAGGTGGAGGGTCCCCTCGACATTATCCAGGAAAGAATTAAGGCTTTGAGAATTGCTAATTCTTTTATATGTGATGCAAACATGCAGATTTTTCACCTGAATGCTAAAATCTTTGGTTTCTCAGTGCAGACACGTCGGGTGCTCTGGCTGAAGTCCTGGTCTGCGGACATGACTTCTAAGTCTAGACTACTTTCCCTCCCTTTTAAGGGAAACATTTTATTTAGTCCAGGTCCCCAAGGCAGAACATACAGTGATCTGAGATGTCATCGCAGAAAATGCAGCATGTCTGCAGAAAGAAGACACATGCAGAAACTGTTAGCGATTTAACTTTTCAGTGCTGCTTCACATTAGGCTTCTCTCTTCAAACAGAGCTGTTCTCTGACAACACTGTGTAAGTTTTCCTTATCACAGTTCCTCCAGAGCAACGTACTGTTTGAAGTGAACAGTCAAATATGCAGAAGCGCTGCAAAGTAGTAGTGCATTAATTGACTGGCTCTCAGAGATCGTTTCAAGCTCGTCCCCTAGCCTTTCATAGTCTGCAAAGCTGTTATTTTTTCTGAATGTAAAACGTTTGTATAAGCAATGCACCTTTTTTAGAGTATCTCTGCAGCTAATTTGCAATGCAATTTTCAACTCACACTATATTATAAAACTTTAAATATTGCTTTATTCTACAGTTAACTAACAAATTACAATTTAAAATTAGAATTTTATTTAAAAATGACCTGCAGAAAGTTTTTCAGTAAAAAAATATCGCAGAAAGTGAAAAAAAGTTCTGCCTCTGGGGTCCAGGCTTGGACTCCATTATCTCCATGGTTACAGGGGGCAAGGGTGCCTTCCTACTGCAGGATAAAAAAAAAAAAATCTAAGGGACAAGGATCTAATTTTCGTTCCTTTTGTTCTGAGAAGTCCCAATGTCAGCAGTCCTCCTCTAAGCCCGAGCAAACCAAGAACTCTTGGAAGCCGGCTCAATCCTGGAATAAATTCAAGCAGAACAAGAAGCCCGCTGAGAACAAGTCGGCATGAAGGGGCGGCCCTCGATCCAAAGCTGAATCGTGTAGGGGGCAGACTGTTGCTATTTTCAGATGCTTGGTCCAGGGATGTGCAGGATCCGTGGGTCCTGGAGGTCATAGCTCAGGGATACAAGATAGGTTTCAAATCTCAGGGCAGTTTCTCCTCTCAAGCCTGTCTTTAAAATTAGAAAAGAGGGAAGCCTTTTTGGGGTGCATGCGGGATCTGTCCTCCTTAGGGGTCATTGTCCCAGTTCCTATCGCAGAAAGAGGTTTGGGATACTGCTTGAATCTGTTTGTGGTCCCAAAGAAGGAGGGAACTTTCTGCCAAATTCTGGACCTAAAGTGCTTAAACAAGTTTTTAAATGTCGCCTCTTTCAAGATGGAGACAATAAGGTCCATTCTTTCTCTAGTTCAGGAAGTACAGTTTATGACCACTATAGATCTGAAGGATGCCTACCTTTACGTTCCAATCCACAGGGACCACTTCCAGTTCCTAAGGTTTGTGTTCCTGGATCAGCACTTCCAGTTCATTGCACTTCCTTTTGGTCTAGCTACGGCCCCAAGAATCTTCACAAAGGTTCTGGGAGCTCTCCTGGCTGTCCCCAGAACCCAAGGTATAGCAGTAGCTCCCAATTTGGACGACATTCTGGTTCAAGCGCCATCCTTTCGTCTAGCAGAGCTCCATTAGGTTTCTCTTCTCTCTCTTCTTCGATCACATGGATGGAAGATAAACTTAGAGAAGAGTTTTCTCATCCCAAGCACCAGGGTAGAATTCCTTGGCACTATACTAGATTTAGTATCCATGAGGATATTTCTAACCGACCAGAGATGGTGCAAGCTAGCTTCGGCATGTCTTGCACTGCACACCTCCTTAAGGCCATCTGTGGCTCAGTGTATGGAGTTAATTGGTCTCATGGTGTCCAGCATGGACATATTTCCTTTTGGTAGGTTCCGTTTCAGTCCGCTACAGCTGTGCATGCTGAGGCAGTGGAACGGCGATCATTCGGATCTGTCTCAACAGATTTCCCTGGACAACTGGTCGAGAGACTCGCTCTCTTGGTGGCTCTGTCCAGATCATCTGTCCCGAGGGATATCCTTTCTCAGACCATCCTGGAAGATTGTGACTATGGAAGCGAGCCTCTCAGGATGGGGAACTGTTTGGGGTGCCATGAAGGCACAGGGCCTTTGGTCCCAGGAGGAACGCTCCCACCCGAACAACATTTTGGATCTTCGAGCAATCTACAATGCTCTGAAGGCTTGGCCTCTTCTGGGTTCGTCCCAGTTTATCAGATTCCAATCAGACACTATAACCTCGGTGGCTTACATCAACTATCAGGGGGGAACGAGAAGCTCCCTAGCGATGAGGGAAGTATCTCAGATTCTGGAGTGGGAAGTGGTCCGAGATCCACATACCGGGTGTGGACAACTGGAAAGCAGACTTTCTCAGCAGACAATCCTTTCATCCAGGGGAATGGTCGCTCCATCCCAAAGTGTTTGCGGAGATATGCTTCAGGTGGGGGACGCCGGAAATAGATCTTATGGCATCTCGTCTCAATACCAAACTACCAAGATATGGGTTGAGGTCCAGGGATCCTCAGGCGGAGCTAATAGATGCGTTAGCTGTGCCTTGGAGGTTCAATCTAATCTACCTTTTTTCACCTTTACCACTCCTTCGAGTAGTGGCTGCATCAAGCAGGAGCAAGCGTCAGTAATTCTGATTGTTCCATTGTGTCCTTGAATGACGTGGTTCGCGGACCTAGTGAGAATGTCCCTGGTCACAGAAATCTGCTGGAACAGGGTCCTTTTGTTCATCAAAATCTAGATTTCTCTTGTAAGATGTATCGAGTCCACGGATTCATCCTTACTTGTGGGATATTCTTCTCCCCTACAGGAAGTGGTAAAGAGAGCACCCACAACAGAGCTGCCTATATAGCTCCCCCCTTAGCTCCACCCCCCAGTCATTCTCTTTGCCTACTCTAAGTAACTAGGAAGTGCAAAGGGAGTGTGGTGACAAAAATGTTAGTTTTTTATTTCTCAAGCAAAAGTTTGTTATTTTAAATGGTGCCGGTGTGTACTATTTACTCTTTGGCAGAAAAAGAGATGAAGATTTCTGCAAGGAGGATTATGATCTTAGCACTTTGTAACTAAGATCCACTGCTGTTCTCACAAGGGCTGAAGAGTACAGGAAAACTTCAGTTGGGGGAATGGTTTGCAGGCTAAACGGCATTAAGGTATGTTCAGTCTATGTTTTTCTAGACAGACTGTGTTTATTCTAGAAAAGACTGGCAATATCCCCATGGGGAAAGGGTAAGCTGTATTCAGACACTTGGATAGGAATTTCAGCTTGCTTGAAGGGCTCATTTGTTACTGGTGACACTGTTAGGAAAAAATGTTTTTTGTTTGTTCAGTAAATGATGCAATTTTAACGTTTTTTGAAGGGACTGAAGGGGTCATTGTGGCTTGTGTTAGGGTTTTTTAACCCACATAGTTAATTAAGAGACACTCAGGTGTTTTTCTAATAGGCCTCACAACATCGAGTGAGGTGGGAGGAGCCTCGGTTGCGCAGTTTCTTTTCCTTAAGAGTCATCCAACTGCTTTTCTAGAGGTTCCTGCTGTGTTTGAGGGCTGTAAAGGAGGTTTTTTCCCCACAAATCTTTCTGAAGGGCAGGTAGGCGCCACAGCAGAGCTGTGGCAAGGTGCTGAAAGTCTTTTTTACCGGTTTTGATGTTTTTTCAATCCGGTTTTGCCATTAAGGGGTTAATTGTTTATTTGCATAGTTGTGCAAAGTTACTAAGGCTGTAAGATACTACTGTAAAAATTTCGTTAAGTTTACTGCTTTTTTACACTGTTTTGCAGAACTTGTGCAGCTTTTTTTCTCTTAAAGGCACAGTACCGTTTTATTTCTAAGTGTTATTTACTCTGATTACAGTGTTTTCCAAGCTTGCTTGTTACATTACTAGCCTGTTTAACATGTCTGATACCAAGGAAAATCCTTGTTCAATATGTTTGCAAGCCATAGTGGAACCCCCTCTTAGAATGTGTCCCAAATGTACTGTTTTGTCTATAAATTATAAAGAACATATATTAGCACTTAAAAATAGAGCAATAGATAATTCTCAGTCAGAAGTAAATGAGGGTTCTACATTTAAAGAAAGATGAGGTAAGAGAGCCTCAAAAAAAGGCCGGTGGTTTAACAAGCACTCATTCCTGTGTAAAGTAAATTTAAATTTAAAAGGCAAATTTTATTAAGTAATTTAAAATACAGGCCTAAACAACCACAATGTACCTAAAGTTAAACTAAGTCAAAATTGTCCCCCTGTTTCCTGGCCGATAGCAGCTCCCTCGGCTTCAGGTGACAGGGACAACGGACTACTAAATTTAAAATCAATCACCAACATGCAACTAAGTTTACAAAAGATATATGAGCAGCAAACTAGTTTCGGCTGTACTATCAGCCTTTCTCAATGCTATGGACAAACCGAGGCCCGGGTGCCACCCCTTTAAGTAGCACTATGCAAAATCCATTAGCCAATCATTAGTTACTTTGGAAACACTCCTATTTTTGATCCAATCCCTGTGTGTTTAGAGATTGTACAATTTACTTGCTTTGTAATTGGTTCGTATATAACCTATTACCCCTGTGATTCAATGTTTCTGTTGCGATCGTATGTATTAAATACTTATAGGTAGGTTCCTTACTTCCCATATTGTATGTTTCTATTCATAGAAATATGGTTCATGAGGTAGGATCGTGATCGATCGTGGCATTGACAAACATTGTTTACATAAAAATGTAACTCTAATTCCTTATTGAAGTCAAAGTCCTCATATAAGACGCTTCTGCATGTGATTTAATAGGTTTTTTGATAAGTTTTTCATTTGGTTTGTTATGTTAAATGCAGCACGTAAATGGGCAAGTTCTATTGGTCTATTAGTCCAACACTCCCACTTCTGGCATTTTCTAATATGCGCATAAAAATGTATATACAGCCCAAGTGCGTTAGTGTGCTTAGTAATGCCCCCCTTGATCTGCACTACACCGTGAAAATTGATGTCATAATAGTCAATATGTTATAGTTAGATCACTTTAACTACAAAGGATATTTGCACGTGTAGTCCGGTAAAATTATACTTTAAAATATTCTCTTCGATGTGACACGTAATTGGGGAGATCCTATTGGTCCACTGGACACTCCCACTTTTGGTGTTAACCATTCAAATTACAAGGGTGTGTATACTGGCAAAGCGTTGATTGTTTGTTCCATATGTTAAAACATCCTATAGTTTGAATCACTTTGTCAGAGTGCCTAGAGGTGATATAGTGTAACTGTTAAAGAACGATATTTGTACTTTAAAAGTGCCCACGTTCACAGTATTAATCCACCTCATATCAGGTTTATTTTCTAAGCATATGTCAAGGATAAAGACTTAGTATCTAATGTTTAATGTGGTTTGGCACCTAAGATGCATAATATTTCAGACAAATATTTTACCAAAAATTAACTTTTTTATACTTTCTTAGTGTGAAAACACATATAGGTATTAATTAATATTGAGCAAAAAAACATAATTTATGCTTACCTGATAAATTTATTTCTCTTGTAGTGTATCCAGTCCATGGATCATCCACTACTTATGGGATATTCTCCTTCCCAACAGGAAGTTGCAAGAGGATCACCCACAGCAGAGCTGCTATATAGCTCATCCCCTAACTGTCATATCCAGTCATTCGACTGAAAACAAACAGAGAAAGGAGAAACCATAGGGTGCAGTGGTGACTGTAGTTTAATTAAAATTTAGACCTGCCTTAAAAGGACAGGGCGGGCCGTGGACTGGATACACTACAAGAGAAATAAATTTATCAGGTAAGCATAAATTATGTTTTCTCTTGTTAAGTGTATCCAGTCCACGGATCATCCATTACTTATGGGATACCAATACCAAAGCTAAAGTACACGGATGATGGGAGGGACAAGGCAGAATTAAGCGGAAGGAACCACTGCCTGAAGAACCTTTCTCCCAAAAACAGCCTCCGAAGAAGCAAAAGTATCAAATTTGTAAAATTTGGAAAAAGTGTGAAGCGAAGACCAAGTCGCGGCCTTGCAAATCTGTTCAACAGAGGCCTCATTTTTAAAGGCCCAGGTGGAAGCCACAGCTCTAGTAGAATGAGCTGTAATCCTTTCAGGGGGCTGCTGTCCAGCAGTCTCATAGGCTAGGCGTATTATGCTCCGAAGCCAAAAGGAAAGAGAGGTTGCCAAAGCTTTTTGACCTCTCCTCTGTCCAGAGTAAACGACAAACAGGGTAGATGTTTGACGAAAATCTTTAGTAGCTTGTAAGTAAAACTTCAAGGCACGGACTACGTCCAGATTATGTAAAAGACGTTCCTTCTTTGAAGAAGGATTAGGACACAATGATGGAACAACAATCTCTTGATTGATATTCTTGTTAGAAACCACCTTAGGTAAAAACCCAGGTTTGGTACGCAGGACTACCTTATCTGCATGAAAAATCAGATAAGGAGAATCACATTGTAAGGCAGATAGCTCAGAGACTCTCCGAGCCGAGGAAATAGCCATCAAAAACAGAACTTTCCAAGATAAAAGTTTAATATCAATGGAATGAAGGGGTTCCAACGGAACTCCTTGAAGAACTTTAAGAACCAAGTTTAATCTCCACGGGGGAGCAACAGGTTTAAACACAGGCTTAATTCTAACCAAAGCCTGGCAAAATGCCTGGACGTCTGGAACCTCTGCCAGACGCTTGTGCAAAAGAATAGACAGAGCAGAAATCTGTCCCTTTAAGGAACTAGCTGATAATCCTTTGTCCAAGCCCTCTTGGAGAAAAGACAATATTCTAGGAATCCTAACCTTACTCCATGAGTAATTCTTGGATTCACACCAATAAAGATATTTACTCCATATCTTGTGGTAGATTTTCCTGGTAACAGGCTTTCGTGCCTGTATTAAAGTATCAATGACTGACTCGGAGAAGCCACGCTTTGATAGAATCAAGCGTTCAATCTCCATGCAGTCAGTCTCAGAGAAATTAGATTTGGATGATTGAAAGGACCTTGTATCAGAAGGTCCTGTCTTAGAGGCAGAGTCCATGGTGGAAAGGATGACATGTCCACTAGGTCTGCATACCAAGTCCTGCGTGGGCACGCAGGTGCTATCAGAATCACTGATGCTCTCTCCTGTTTGATTTTGGCAATCAGTCGAGGGAGCAGAGGAAACGGTGGAAACACATAAGCCAGGTTGAAGAACCAAGGCGCTGCTAGAGCATCTATCAGTGTCGCTTCTGGGTCCCTGGACCTGGATCCGTAACAAGGAAGCTTGGCGTTCTGGCGAGACGTCATGAGATCCAACTCTGGTTTGCCCCAACGATGAATCAACTGAGCAAACACCTCCGGATGGAGTTCCCACTCCCCCGGATGGAAAGTCTGACGACTTAGAAAATCCGCCTCCCAGTTCTCCACGCCTGGGATATGGATTGCTGACAGGTGGCAAGAGTGGTACTCTGCCCAGCAAATTATATTTGAGACTTCTAACATCGCTAGGGAACTCCTGGTTCCCCCTTGATGGTTGATGTAAGCCACAGTCGTGATGTTGTCCGACTGAAATCTGATGAACCTCAGTGTTGCTAACTGAGGCCAAGCCAGAAGAGCATTGAATATCGCTCTTAACTCCAGAATATTTATTGGAAGGAGTTTCTCCTCCTGAGTCCACGATCCCTGTGCCTTCAGGGAATTCCAGACTGCACCCCAACCTAGAAGGCTGGCATCTGTTGTTACAATTGTCCAATCTGGCCTGCGAAAGGTCATACCCTTGGACAGGTGTACCCGAGACAACCACCAGAGAAGAGAATCTCTGGTCTCTTGATCCAGATTTAGCAGAGGGGACAAATCTGTGTAATCCCCATTCCACTGACTCAGCATGCATAATTGCAGCGGTCTGAGATGAAGGCGCGCAAATGGCACTATGTCCATTGCCGCTACCATTAAGCCGATTACCTCCATACACTGAGCTACCGAAGGGCGCGGAATGGAGTGAAGAACACGGCAAGCATTTAGAAGTTTTGATAACCTGGACTCCGTCAGGTAAATTTTCATTTCTACAGAATCTATAAGAGTCCCTAAGAAGGAGACTCTTGTGAGTGGGGATAGAGAACTCTTTTCCTCGTTCACTTTCCACCCGTGCGACCTCAGAAATGCCAGAACTATCTCTGTATGAGACTTGGCAACTTGAAAGCTTGACGCCTGTATCAGGATGTCATCTAGACACGGAGCCACCGCTATGCCTCGCGGTCTTAGAACCGCCAGAAGTGAGCCCAGAACCTTTGTAAAGATTCTCGGGGCTGTAGCCAACCCGAAGGGAAGAGCTACAAATTGGTAATGCCTGTCTAGAAAGGCAAACCTTAGAAACCGATGATGATCTTTGTGAATCGGTATGTGAAGGTAGGCATCCTTTAAGTCCACTGTGGTCATGTACTGACCTTCTTGGATCATGGGTAGGATGGTCCGAATAGTTTCCATTTTGAAAGATGGAACTCTGAGGAATTTGTTTAAGATCTTAAGATCCAAAATTGGTCTGAAGGTTCCCTCTTTTTTGGGAACCACAAACAGATTCGAATAAAAACCCTGTCCTTGTTCCGTCCGCGGAACTGGATGGATCACTCCCATAACTAGGAGGTCTTGCACACAGCGTAGGAATGCTTCTTTCTTTATCTGATTTGCAGATAGCCTTGAAAGATGAAATCTCCCTTGTGGAGGGGAAGCTTTGAAGTCCAGAAGATATCCCTGAGATATGATCTCCAACGCCCAGGGATCCTGAACATCTCTTGCCCACGCCTGGGCGAAGAGAGAAAGTCTGCCCCCCACTAGATCCGTCGCCGGATAGGGGGCCGTTCCTTCATGCTGTCTTAGAGGCAGCAGCAGGCTTTCTGGCCTGCTTGCCTTTGTTCCAGGACTGGTTAGGTTTCCAGGCCTGCTTAGATTGAGCAAAAGTTCCCTCTTGTTTAGAAGAGGAGGAAGTTGATGCTGCACCTGCCTTGAAATTTCGAAAGGCACGAAAATTAGACTGTTTGGCCTTTGCTTTGGCCCTGTCCTCAGGAAGGGTGTGACCCTTACCTCCAGTAATGTCAGCAATAATTTCCTTCAAACCAGGCCCGAATAAGGTCTGCCCCTGGAAAGGAATGTTGAGTAATTTAGACTTCGAAGTCACGTCAGCTGACCAGGATTTAAGCCATAGCGCCCTACGCGCTTGGATGGCGAATCCGGAATTCTTAGCCGTTAGTTTAGTCAAATGAACAATGGCATCAGAAACAAATGAGTTAGCTAGCTTAAGTGTTCTAAGCTTGTCAATAATTTCAGTCAATGGAGCTGTATGGATGGCCTCTTCCAGGGCCTCAAACCAGAATGCCGCCACGGCCGTGACAGGCGCAATGCATGCAAGGGGCTGTAAAATAAAACCTTGTTGAATAAACATTTTCTTAAGGTAACCCTCCAAATTTTTATCCATTGGATCTGAAAAAGCACAACTGTCCTCAACCGGGATAGTAGTACGCTTTGCTAAAGTAGAAACTGCTCCCTCCACCTTAGGGACCATCTGCCATAAGTCCCGTGTAGTGGCGTCTATTGGAAAAAAATTTCTAAATATAGGAGGTGGGGAAAAAGGCACACCCGGTCTATCCCACTCCTTGCTAATAATTTCTGTAAGCCTTTTAGGTATAGGAAAAACATCAGTACACACCGGTACCGCATAGTATTTATCCAGCCTACACAATTTCTCTGGTACTGCAACTGTGTTACAGTCATTCAGAGCAGCTAATACCTCCCCAAGCAACACACGGAGGTTCTCGAGCTTAAATTTAAAATTAGAAATCTCTGAATCAGGATTCCCCGAATCAGAGATGTCACCCACAGACTGAAGCTCTCCGTCCTCATGATCTGCATATTGGGACGCAGTATCAGACATGGCCCTTACAGCATCTGCGCGCTCTGTATTTCTCCTAACCCCAGAGCAATCGCGCTTGCCTCTTAATTCAGGCAACCTGGATAATACCTCTGACAGGGTATTATTCATGATTGCAGCCATGTCCTGCAAGGTAATCGCTATGGGCGTCCCTGATGTAATTGGCCCCATATTAGCGTGCATCCCCTGAGCGGGAGGCGAAGGGTCTGACACGTGGGGAGAGTTAGTCGGCATAACTTCCCCCTCATCAGAATCTTCTGGTGATATTTCTTTTATAGTTAAAGACTGATCTTTACTGTTTAAGGTGAAATCAATACATTTAGTACACATTCTCCTATGGGGCTCCACCATGGCTTTCAAACATAATGAATAAGTAATTTCCTCTGTGTCAGACATGTTTAAACAGACTAGCAATGAGACTAGCAAGCTTGGAAAACACTTTAAACAAGTTTACAAGCAATATAAAAAACGTTACTGCACCTTTAAGAAACACAAATTTTGTCAAAATTTGAAAAAAGGCAGTTACACTAACGAAATTTTTACAGTGTATGTAACAAGTTAGCAGAGCATTGCACCCACTTGCAAATGGATGATTAACCCCTTAATACCCAAAAAATAATAAAAGACAAAAACTTTTTTTTTTTTTTTTTTTCAAACAGTCACAACAACTGCCACAGCTCTACTGTGGCTTTTTACCTCCCTCAAAAACGACTTTGAAGCCTTTTGAGCCCTCCAGAGATGTCCTGGATCATGCAGGAAGAAGCTGGATGTCTGTGTCTGTAATTTTTGCTGTGCAAAATCCGGCAAAATAGGCCCCTCCCACTCATATTACAACAGTGGAAAGCCTAAGGAAACTGTTTCTAGGCCAAATTCAAGCCAGCCATGTGGAAAAAAACTAGGCCCCAATAAGTTTTATCACCAAATACATATAAAAACGATTAAACATGCCAGCAAACGTTTTATATTACATTTTTATAAGAGTATGCATCTCTATTAATAAGCCTGATACCAGTAGCTATCACTGCATTTAAGGCTTTACTTACATTAGTTCGGTATCAGCAGCATTTTCTAGCAAATTCCATCCCTAGAAAAATATTAACTGCACATACCTTATTGCAGGAAAACCTGCACGCCATTCCCTCTCTGAAGTTACCTCACTCCTCAGAATATGTGAGAACAGCCATGGATCTTAGTTACTTCTGCTAAGATCATAGAAAACGCAGGCAGATTCTTCTTCTAAATACTGCCTGAGATAAACAGTACACTCCGGCACCATTTAAAAATAACAAACTTTTGATTGAAGAATAAACTAAGTATAAAACACCACACTCCTCTTACGACCCCATCTTGGTTGAGGCTTGCAAGAGAATGACTGGATATGACAGTTAGGGGAGGAGCTATATAGCAGCTCTGCTGTGGGTGATCCTCTTGCAACTTCCTGTTGGGAAGGAGAATATCCCATAAATAATGGATGATCCGTGGACTGGATACACTTAACAAGAGAAATGTCATTATACTATGCAGTTTCCCGGCTTTAGTTCAATATATCTATACCAATGCTTAAACTAACATAAGCCGTAAGGTTGTCAATTACACACATAATTATTAGATATATGGGAAGAAATATAAATATAGGTATGGAAGGTGCTACAGGCGGCAATAGAACACCCAGTAAATATATTCATGATTAGATAGAGACTATAATCCAAAACTTGTACTCATTGTCTGAGACCACGACCTTTTATCTCATTTAAGGTGCCAATTTCTGAGTAGATTCAGGTTGGAACCTATGAGTGTCATATTAAGTGAAGTGGTAATCGGATTAAAATTAAGTATAATTTGGTAACCAGAATATATTAGTTTATTCATTTTTTGAGGAAGAATACGATACAATAAATTAAATCAGTGTATTTGTACCACATATGTGGATGTTTATGATTCATAATTCTTATTTGGTGTATATATTTACTTATAAGGAGATGTGACGAAGTATGTTGGTATTCAAATATCATTATTATATAGTCACTATAAACGTGATTTTTAAAGAAATACCCAAAAGTTATTGGCCTTGTTCATCCCATTGGGTATGATTGTATTAAGTCTGAAAATCCAACCTGTTTCTTTTTGCAACAGGATTTTTTCACAGTTGCCTCCTCTGATTCCAGGTTTTATCTGTTCCAGACCCCAGCACTTAAAAGAAATAGTTTTGCCAGAGTGATATTGGAGAAAATGTCTGGCCACGCTAGTGATTTGTTTGCCCTTTTCTACATCTCTCTGTGCATTGCGAATATTACTTAGATGTTCTATCATTCTAGTGCTCAACTTGCGTGTAGTCATTCCTGTGTAAATTAAATTACATGAGCATGATAGACAGTAAATTACATTTTCGCTTTGGCAGTTAATGTAGCTTTTAATTTTCCAAGTTTTGGAAAATCTATCTACTATGGTGTCTTTTTTCACCATGTACTGGCAGGTATTACAATGCCCACAAGGTACAGAGCCTTGGTGGATAGGTTTCTTATTATTCTCCCCCTTTTTTCTCTATAAGTAAATGAGGGTTCGCCATCTAGCTCTCCCCAAGTGTCACAACCAGTAACGCCCGCACAAGTGACGCCAAGTACCTCTAGTGCGTCACATTCATTTACTTTACAAGACATGGCCACAGTTATGAATACAACCCTCACTGAGGTTTTATCCAAACTGCCTGGTTTACAAGGAAAGCGGGACAGCTCTGGGTTAAGGAAAAATGCTGAGCCGTCTCACGCTTTAATAGTCGTTTCTGATATGCCCTCACAATGCTCTGCAGGGGCGAGGGATTTGTTATCTGAGGGAGAAATTTCTGATTCAGGAAAGACGCTTCCTCAGACAGATTCTGATATGACGGCCTTTAAATTTAAGCTTGAACACCTCCGCTTATTGCTTAGGGAGGTATTAGCAACTCTAGATGATTGTGACCCTATAGTGGTCCCAGAGAAATTGTGTAAAATGGATAGATACTTAGAGGTTCCTGTTTACACTGATGTTTTTCCAGTCCCTAAGAGGATTGTCAATATTATTGCTAAGGAGTGGGATAGACCAGGTATTCCGTTCACTCCCCCCTCCTGTTTTTAAGAAAATGTTTCCCATATCTGATACCATTAGGGACTGTGTAGAAGACCTACATACCATGGGGGTTCCTCAAAGTTCCATCATTCAAGATGGAGACTATTCGGACTATTCTACCTCTGATCCAGGAGGGTCAATATATGACTACCGTGGACTTAAAGGATGCGTATCTACACATCCCTATTCACAGAGATCATCATCAATTCCTCAGATTCTCCTTTCTAAACAGGCATTACCAGTTTGTGGCCCTTCCTTTCGGGTTGGCCACGGTTCCCAGAATTTTCACAAAAGTGCTAGGGTCCCTTCTGGCGGTTCTACGGCCACGGGGCATAGCAGTGGCGTCTTATCTAGACGACATCTTAATTCAGGCGTCGACTTTCCAGCTAGCCAAGTCTCACACAGACATGGTGTTGGCTTTTCTGACATCTCAAGGGTGGAAGGTTAACATAAAAAAGAGTTCTCTCTTCCCTCTTACAAGAGTTTCCTTCCTAGGGACTCTGATAAACTCGGTAGAAATGTAAATATTTCTGACGGAGGTCAGAAAGTTAAAACTCTTATCCATTTGCCGAGTTCTTCATTCCATTTCTCGGCCATCAGTGGCTCAGTGTATGGAGGTAATCGGACTCATGGTAGCGGAATGGACATAGTTCCTTTTGCCCGTCTACACCTCAGACCACTGCAACTATGCATGCTCAAACAGTGGAATGGGGATTATGCAGACTTATCTCCTCAACTGCATCTGGACCAGGAGAACAGAGATTCTCTTCTCTGGTGGTTGTCTCAGGACCACCTGTCTCAGGGAATGTGCTTCCGCAGGCCAGAGTGGCTGATTGTAACGACAGATGCCAGCCTGCTAGGCTGGGGTGCAGTCTGGAACTCCCTGAAAGCACAGGGCTTATGGTCTCAGGAGGAAGCTCTCCTCCCGATAAACATTTTAGAACTGAGAGTGATTTTCAATGCGCTTCAGGCGTGGCCTCAGCTTGCTGCGGCCGAATTCATCAGGTTTCAGTCGGACAACATCACAACTGTAGCTTATATCAATCATCAGGGAGGAACAAGGAGTTCTCTAGCGATGATGGAGGTAACCAAAATAATCCAGTGGACAGAGGATCACTCTTGCCATCTCTCAGCAATCCACATCCCAGGAGTAGAGAACTGGGAGGCGAATTTTCTAAGTCGTCAGACTCTTCATCCGGGGGAGTGGGAACTCTATCCGGAGGTATTCGCCCAGCTGATTCAGCTATGGGGCACACCAGAATTGGATCTGACGGCGTCTCGTCAGAATGCCAAACTTCCTTGTTACGGGTCCAGGTCCCGGGATCCCAAGGCGGTACTGATAGATGCTCTAGCAGTGCCTTGGTCCTTCATTCAGGCTTATGTATTTCCACCATTTCCTCTCCTCCCATGTCTGGCTGCCAGAATCAAGCAGGAGAGAGCTTTGGTAATTCTGATAGCTTCTGCGTGGCCACGCAGGACTTGGTATGCAAATCTAGTGGAAATGTCCCCGGTTCCACTGTGGACTCTGCCAATCGAGGCGGGACCTTCTAATCCAAGGGCCGTTCACGCATCCAAATCTAATTGCTTGACTGACTGCTTGGAGATTGAACGCATGATTTTATCAAAGCGTGGTTTCTCTGAATCGGTCATTGATACCCTGATTCAGGCTAGAAAGCCTGTCACCAGGAAGATTTATCATAAGATTTGGCGCAAATATATTTATTCGTGTGAATCCAAAGGTTACTCGTGGAGTAAGATTAGGATTCCTAGAATATTGTCTTTTCTCCAAGATGGTTTGGAGAAGGGATTATCTGCTAGTTCTCTTAAAGGTCAAATATCTGCTTTGTCTATTCTACTTCACAAACGTCTGGAAGATGTCCCAGACATTAAAGCATTTAGTCAGGCTTTGGTCAGAATCAAGCCTGTATTTAAACCTGTTGCTCCGCCATGGAGCCTAAACTTAGTTCTTAAAGTTCTTCCGTTTGAACCTATGCATTCCATAGATATTAAGCTTCTATCTTGGAAAGTTTTGTTTTAGTAACTATCTCTTCGGCTCAAAGAGTTTCTGAGCTATCTGCTTTACAATGTGATTCCCTTTACCTTGTTTTCCATGCAGATAAGGTGGTTTTACGTACCAAACCTGGGTTTCTTCCTAAGGTTGTTTCTAATAAGAATATCAATCAAGAGATTGTGGTTCCTTCTTTGTGTCCTAATCCTTCATCTAAGAAGGAACGTCTGTTACACAATCTTGATGTGGTTCGTGCTTTAAAATTCTACTTACAAGCAACTAAAGATTTCCGTCAAACATCTTCTTTGTTTGTTGTTTATTCTGGTAAACTGAGAGGTCAAAGGGCTACAGCTACCTCTCTTTCCTTTTGGCTGAAAAGCATCATCCGTTTGGCCTATGAGACTGCTGGACGGCAGCCTCCTGAAAGAATTACTGCTCATTCTACTAGAGCTGTGGCTTCCACATGGGCTTTTAAAAATTAGGCTTCTGTTGAACAGATTTGTAAGGCGGCGACTTGGTCTTCGCTTCATACTTTTTCCAAATTTTACAAATTCTATACTTTTGCTTCTTCAGAGGCTATTTTTGGGAGAAAGGTTCTACAAGCAGTGGTGCCTTCCTTTTAAGTTCCCTGTCTTGTCCCTCCCTTCATCCGTGTCCTAAAGCTTTGGTATTGGTATCCCACAAGTAAGGATGAATCCGTGGACTCGATACATCTTACAAGAGAAAACATAATTTATGCTTACCTGATAAATTTATTTCTCTTGTGATGTATCGAGTCCACGGCCCGCCTGTTTTTTAAGACAGGCATATATATTTTTATTTTTAAACTTCCAGTCACCACTGCACCCTATGGTTTCTCCTTTTTCTTCCTAGCCTTCGGTCAAATGACTGGGGGGTGGAGCTAAGGGGGGAGCTATATAGGCAGCTCTGCTGTGGGTCCTCTCTTTGCCACTTCCTGTAGGGGAGGATAATATCCCACAAGTAAGGATGAATCCGTGGACTCGATACATCACAAGAGAAATAAATTTATCAGGTAAGCATAAATTATGTTTTTCTGAGGCTGCGTGGAGATTGAACGCTTAGTCCTAGCCAATAGAGGGTTTTCTGAGAGAGTTATTGATACTCTCATTCAAGCTCGTAAGCCGGTTACTCGTCGCATCTATCATAAGGTGTGGAGAACCTACTTATTCTGGTGTGAAGAGTGTGGATATCCTTGGCATAAAGTTAAGGTTGCCAGGATTTTGATGTTTCTCCAGGATGATCTGGAGAAGGGTCTTTCGGCCAGTTCCCTGAGGTGACAGATTTCAGCCTTGTCTGTTTTACTGCACAAGAGTCTCTCTGAGCTTCCAGATGTTCAGTCCTTTGTTAAGGCTCTGATTAGGATCAGACCTGTGTTCAAATCTTTGGCTCCCCCTTGGAGTCTGAATCTGGTTCTTAAGGTTTTGCAACGGGCTCCGTTTGAGCCTAGGCATGAAATTGATATTAAGTTGTTGTCCTGGAAAGTTCTCTTTCTACTGGCTATTGCTTCGGCGCACAGAGTATCTGAGATTGCCGCCTTGCAATGTGAGCCTCCTTATCTGGTGTTCCATTAGGATAAGGCTGTCCTACGGACGGAGTTAGGGTTTCTCCCTAAAGTTGTGTCAGACGGCAACATCAATCAAGAGATTGTGGTCCCTTCTTTGTGTCCTAATCCTTCCTCTTCAAAGGAACGTTTACTTCATAATCTGGCCGTGGTTCCGCCTTGAAGTTTTATATTCAAGCTACTAAGGATTTTAGACAAGTTTCTTCCTTATTTGTGGCATATTCTGGGAAGCGTATGGGCCAGAAGGTCTCTTCGACTTCCTTATCCTTTTGGTTGAGGAGTCTTATCCACTTATCCTATGAGACAGCGGGAGATAGACCTTCTCAGAGAATTACGGATCATTCTACAAGAGCAGTGGCTTCCTCTTGGGCCTTTAAGAATGAGGCCTCTATTGATCAGATTTGTAAGGCGGCCACCTGGTCCTCCTCACACACTTTTTCTAAATTTTACAAGTTTTATGTTTTTGCTTCAGCTGAAGCAGCCTTCGGGTGAAAGGTTTTGCAGGCTGTGGTGCCCTCAGATTAGGGTCTGCCTCTCTTTTTGTCCCTCCTGTTTTCATTCAGTGTCCTCTAGAGCTTGGGTATAAGTTTCCCAACAGTAAGGAACGAAGCTGTGGACTCTCCTTGTATGAAGAAGGAAAACATAAATTATGCTTACCATATAATTTCATTTCCTTCTGTACAAGGAGAGTCCACGGCCCCCGCCCGTGTTCTCCAATGGGCGGCCTCCTAAATTATAATTTTTTTCTGGCACCTTTTGTACCCTGATATTTCTCCTACTGTTCCTTGTTTCCTCGGCAGAATGACTGGGGATGGGGGAAGTGTGAGAGGTATTTAAGCCTTTGGCTGGGATGTCTTTGCCTCCTCCTGGTGGCCAGGTTCAGTATTTCCCAACAGTAAGGAATGAAGCTGTGGACTCTCCTTGTACAGAAGGAAATTAAATTATCTGGTAAGCATAATTAAATAAAAATTATTACAATTGCCAGAATGTCATGGTTACACCAAAGCAGACATTATTTTAGTGGAAGCTATAGTTTTTGTTGCAGTTTTCACACAAGTCATTATCTTTTTATATGACAGCTCTAAATACTTCCTATGGCTTGTATATTGGGCAGTGCTGTATCAATAAATTCACTACTTTTATATCCACAATAAAGCTGTGAGTGGCTTGCACGTAAAACCACTACTTATATATTTACTATTTATTATAATTTTTTTTAAGAAAATGAATATATATTCTTAGTAGCAGTCTTACAAATACAGGCCTGGATTACAAGTTGCGTGGTAAATCCTTTGCGAACACACTGTGTGCAATGTTGCTTTAATGCAATTTCCATTGCGTTGCCACGTGCGTTATGCTGCGGTAACCAGCATACTGCGCACAAACCAAGTACCGACTTGGCGTGCGCGTGAATGTATTCCCCCATAGAGATCAATAGAGAAAAAATGTTGGAAAAACATTTTGCATTTTTGCATTCCCCATTGAAGTCTATGGAGAAAAAGAAAGTTGACAAAAAAAAAACTAACCCTAACATAAGCCCCATGTCTAATAACCCCTAAACCACCATCCCCCTCACATCGCAGCTGCTAAATAAACCTATTAACCCCTAAACCACCATCTCCCACACAACGCAACTACTAAATAAACTTGTTAACCCATAAACCGCCATCCCCCACCCCACAAGGCAACTACTAATTAAACCTATTAACCCCTAAACCGCCACCCTCCTCATCACAACTTCTAAATAAACCTATAAACCCCTAAACCGCCATCCTCCACATCGCAACTACTAAATAAACCTATAAACCCCTAAACCGCCATTCTCCACATCGCAAATACTAAATAAACCTATTAACCCCTAAACCAACATCCCCCCACATCGCAACTACCTACATTAAACTATTAACCCCTAAACCGCCATCCCCCACATCGCAATTACCTACATTAAACTATTAACCCCTAAACCTAACACCCCCTAACCTTGCCACAATTAAAATACATCTAAATTAAAGTTAAAATAAACGAACTACCTTAAAATAAATAAAAGCTTACCTGTAAAACAAAATTAAAATCTAAGCATAAACTAATAAAACACCTTTTTATACAATTACTTGTTAAAAAAAAAAAAAAAAAAAACAACAACCTACATTACCAAAAAGAAAAAACCTAACATTACAAAAAAATGAAAAAACTACCATTACAAAAAAACTAAACACTGAAATTACAAAAAATTAAAAAGCTACCATTACAAAAAATAACAAACGAAATTATCCAAAATAAAAACCATGATTTTTATTCTAATACCACCCCCCAAAAAACTAATCTAAAAATAAACTACCAATAGCCTGTTGCAGGGCCTTAGTGTTCCTTTTAACTATTTGTTGACTACTACATTTTTATTTTGGGAAATTCTAATAAAGTGATTATCTTGTTTTATATTGATAGCATGTGTCTGTTTATAAATTGTTCATGCTGTTGGTATTATATATTTTTAATGAAGTGCACTGAAGAAATGACATATATTTTAGGTGAGAACTGGAAAGAGGCCCGTAAACTAAAACATTCATCCCAGCACATTTTGGAGCCAATGGATCTGAGGGTGGACTTCAGCAGAGCTTTGGTGGTAACTGATGCCAGAATGCCCAAGTATGTTTTAGTTTATATTAAGTGGGAACATATTATGTCAACTCTCAACAAATGTATATGTACTGACCAATAAATGTGCTTTATTAAGAATGTAAAACAAATACAGTAAGTCTGAATATTTTAGCATTTAAGCCTTAGATATATAGGACATGTAATTTAATTTTATCTATCTGTTTCTTATCTTAATGGTAATGACTGAAAGGAATGATTTACGCCAGTGTCTTAAAGCCACAGTTAAAATCACAAATTAGTAATATTAATAATTTGCTCTTTAAGGGATATAAACCCCAAACTATTTAAAAAAATGTTTCCAATTTACTTCTATTATCAAATTTGCTTCGTTCCCATGATATTCTGTGTTCAAGAGATACCTAGGTAGGCATCTGGGGCACTACATAATAGGAAATAGTGCTGCCATCTACTGCTCTTGCAAATGGATAACATTCATGCAAAACTGCTGCCATATTGTGCTCCAGAAATGTGCCGTCTCCTAAGCATATGTCCCTGCTTTTCAACAAAAGATACCAAGATATCGAAGAAAAATTCATAATAGAAGTAAATTAAAAAGATGTTTTAATCACATATCCGAATCATGAAAGAAAAATGTTGGGTTTTATATCCCTTTAAAGTTAAAGTAAAATTTAATCCCCAAAGGAAGATAAGGAAAACCAGTTTCTAGCCAGGGCAACATTTGACAAGAATCATCTTCCTTTGCTTTGAGTAGTTAATGGGTAATTAGTTGTTATAGGTGACATACACTGGCAGGGAAACAAATCACTATAATAACACGCAGGAAGAACTTCATCTCACAAAACACTTTGTGGAAGATGTTTCAGATAGTGGCATCATTTCTGTCTTCTGCTTGGAAGATGCTCTACTAACAAATCTTGCACGTTTCTATTTTCAGCTAAAGTCCCAGTTCAAGCTTTCATATGCATACAGGTTTAATCAGTCTCTCTTTTCTTTCTCAAATCAAATCTAGTTAAATGGATATTAAAAAAAATATTTCTTTCATAAATGTGATGAGTCTACAAATCATTACTCCTAGGAATTACTCTTCCTGGCCACTAGGAAAAGGCAAAGATTCCCAAACCCCAAGAGCTCTATAAAACCCCTCCCACCTTACTAGAAACTAGTCTTCTCTTTGCCTCAGCTGGAGGTAGGTGAAGAATGAAGGTGCTCCAGATGTTATTTTGTGAGAGGGGCCCAATTTCCCCTCGGTGCTTCTGATTGACGGAGGGATGTATTTGGAGTTTTGGGTAGTGGTACAATCGTCTGTATACTCCTATTCCATTTCCTATGGTTTTATGTTTCTGCACTGATTTGGCTTTATGCTGGATTCCACTTTATCTTTCAGTAGTTGGGTTTCTATGTGTAAGTACAATTTTCTTTCATACAGGTGGTGAGAGTCCATGATCCATTTCTCATGGGAATTACCCATCTCTACCACTAGGAGGACACAGAGTCCCAAACCCCAAGAGCTCTTTAAAACCCCTCCCCCCTCACACATACCTCAGTCTTTACTTTGTCTCCGCTGGAGGTGGTTGAAGAATGAAGATGTGCGTTTGAAAGGGGTTTTCAGTCTATATTTAGAGCTGACTTCCCCTCAGAGTACAGTGTTTGTCAGAGGGATGTATTTGGGGAATGGTTTATGATTCTTTGTTTCACCTCATGGAATTTTTTTTATAAACCCTCTATAATTGGTCACAAAGACTTGTCTTTTGCCTCGCTTTATGGATCTACATTTACTCCTATTTCCATAACCTCTGCTGATATATTTTGCTGTACTAGTTTGGCTGTTTTCTGCTTGTTAGTTAATGGACGAGTGAATAGTGCTGTTGTAGAGCTTCCTGCAGTGAATTTTTTTTCAAGGCTGCAGTTTTTGAAGTGTTTGGCTGCTCTCATACTTACTAACAAGCAATAAAGTTATTTCCTATAGGATTTCTGTCATGGCTGCCCTCCTATGTCACAGGGACTTGTCCTGCAGCCTTCCACTGTGGGATTCTGGTATTTCCTACAAGATTTCCTCTGCGTTACCCGTATCTGCATTGGATGGACTCTCTTCTGGATACTGCTGCATACCTAGTAAGCTGGTTGAGGGGTGTTTTTGCAGGTAATTGCTTTAGCACACACACTGCCAGAGTATTTTTTTTGGTACTCAGTCAGGTACAACATAGCCAGGGCTTTAACTCTGTTTCTCCTCTTGACACACTTTTTTGCCTATTTTGCAGGTCCCTGCATTCTTTATACAGTTTTTTAAAACATTAAACACTATAGCACCTTTCTGTATTAGGTATTTGGCCCATTAAGATATCTGCTGGCATTTTTGTGCAGTTAACAGTTTAGTTGTGAATTCTCTAGTTTTGTAGGGGACGTGTTTTTATGGGGTTTTAATGCTTATTTTGCTCAGTACAGACAAGGTTTGTTTTTTTAACATTTTATTTTTTGCTCTCACTTTGGCCGTTAGCCCCCCACAACTTCCAGTTCTTTTTCAAATTTCCTGAGGCCTTCTCAGTGTAAATAAGCAGTGCAGTGTTTTGGGTCTGTAATTCATCCAGTTTGATGCATCTAATCATGGATTTAGTTGCTAGTAAGGGGTAAGTACTCATGCAACGGGCTGCCAGGGGGTTTATTTAGCATTTTCAGTCTGTAGCATGTGTCAGAACATTTGTAGAGAGGTCTCTACTTGTTTTTTCATTATATGTATACTGTTTTTACACTGTATTATGGAACAAAAACTGCCCCCACTGTTTTTTGTACTATAAAAATTTGTTCCAGCACTAGGTTATTTCAGTGTTGCTGCAAAACTGACTGTAAAGGTTTTCTGATGATTGCCTTATGTTACAGTCTATATGTATTTACTACACACACATATATAAATATATATATATATATATATATATATATAATTACTCCAGTAGAGCGCACTCTCACCTCCAGGTCAGCTACTAGGGTGCAAGCAAGGCGAGATCCCCGAAACGTCACTGATTTATTGTCTGCCAATACAGCACTATTTTCACAAATCCAGTGAGTGCATGCTGTTTTTGGGACTATATACTGTATATGAATATGAAGAATGCAGAATTCCAGGCATCCAGAAGGTATTTATAAAAAGTCCAAATTTTATTCAAAGGTTATATTCATTAAAATCCTGAATAGCAGAGTCTCTAGGTTAAAAACAACAAACACTGCCTACATATATATTGAGCCGCAACAACTAATCGGCATGCCAACGGATTTCATAATTGATTAGTTGGTTTGCAATTAGTTGGTCTGTGCACAGCACCAGCTTCTTACTCCAATGAGCTTCTGCACATGGTTTTGTGTTTTATGGTTATGCCCTTAGCCTAAAGGACGTCTTCAGACATTTTACTTTTCACTTTTTCAGGGCACTATAAGTTTCTATTTAAGTTTACAACTACTCCTGTCTTATGTGCAACTCAGAAATAAAATAGGAATCATAATTTAATAATATTAAATCAGGTGATTTTGGACTATGCTTTGCATTAAATAGTGCCGAGCCTAGCCCTAGAATGATGGCATTTGTTAAATAAATTGATGTCGCAATTACCTGTTTGCACAATTTTTTGCTGAATGTATAGCTTTCTATTGCTGATATATGTACTCTATAGATAAATGTGTAAGGCAGTGCCCTGTTACTGAAATATAGTCTTTAGCACTTTTGCCTTTTTAAAAAAATATAAAAATATATGTTTAATTAATTGGAATATGTACCAAATTCTACCGCTTAAGTATATATCTGTTATTTTAAAAGTGGACTAGATTTTTTTCCTCTAACCTTAGAGCTGGTCATTTACCATTGCAAATAGATATTCAAGATATTTTTATGTCAGAATGAAGTCCAGGCTTACTTTGTTAAGAGGCCCCTTGAATTGGTGGAGACCTAACAAAGATAAATAGCCCACCTTGGTGAAATTGGCAAAACCCTACTTATGCATCTCAGACACCTCAACACCATCTGAGCGCCTCTTCTCTGCTGCAGGCAAAATAGCTTGCAAAAAGAGAGGCAACCTCAGCCAGGAGCATGTGGTCATGTTGACATTTGTGCATTTCAATGCAAAGTTTCTGAAAAAGTGAATAACAGAATGTGATAAGCAGTAATAGTCTACCTCTTTCCAATTCTACCTCTTTTCAAACAGTTTGTGGTTTTATTTCGCTTAATTATAAAAAATTTGTTCTGCTGCTTAAAAAATTGGACCAACGGTTGTGTTAATGTAAAGTTGTAAAGTTTTAGTCTGACGTTTATATTTATAACACTCAGTATGTGGATTTTATTTTAAATATAGGAAAAAGCGTTATAGCATTATATTGCTTTCACTTACTGTATGATTATGCAGATATGTTTATATGTGTACAGGAAAATATGGTCTTATATACAATACTTATTAGGTTGTATATGTCTACTACATTTTGTTTCTTTATATGTAAACCTTTGTGTCTTTGTAGCATTGAAGACATTTTATGCCCTATACTTTTATTTAGTGTACACAATATTTTCCATGCCTATGTAGGTATATTCATTTTACTCTGCATGTTTAAATTCCTAACACAGTTTTACAGGATTTTACAGTTCTCAGTGTAGCAATGAGATCCTTTAGAGAAAGTCTCTTTGTAGATGCTGAATTTGAACCATGTATATTTTCAGTAGCCATAGGTTTAGTGTGTTTTTCACTTTGTAAATGTTTTAGTAAGTGCAGTCTCTGTTTTTCTGAACAGGTTTTTATCAGTATCTGTGGTATATCCAATTATGCAGTGCTTGTCTAACAGTCAGGCCAATTTTTATACGGAATTTGTATGTATTGTGTATACTAATTCTTGTTTTATAAACTTGTTATAATTATTTGCATAAGTTTATATATTTTAGAATTTTTCATTATAAAGTAAACCGGACTTCTGGGTTTATTCCTTTGTCTTTTTGGAGATTGGGAGTTTTTCTTTTCATAGACGCAGATTCCTCCTAATTGGTCAGCTAACCTGAACCTCTTTAGGAAGAGCCCCATGATGCAGGAATTATCATTAAGGAAGAATATATTTATTTGAGGTTGTGGATATAATTTCTCAGTGAAAAAAATGTTTTAAATCCCTCCCTGTTATTACTTGTGGACTCCACAGCTTGGGTTTATTTCCCATGAGTAATAGATTGTGGACTCTCACCACCTGTATGAAAGAAAATATAATTTATGCCTACCTGATAAATTAATTTCTTTCATGGTGGTGAGAGTCCACAAGACCCCATCTGTGTGTTTTTTTCTGAGGTTATATATATATATATATATATATACATATTAACACATAAATATATATGTATATAAGCATAAACATATATATTTACAATTTGCTGCCATCGCTGCACGACTTACAGCATGAGAGCAAGCGCAGAGAAGGGGGTGTCTCACATTGGAGCCTATGGACGCGCACTCTTCCCAGCAATGCGAACAGGAGGTTGCATTCGTATTGTGGTTAACTTGTAATACCAGCGTACATTTGCATGTGCTGGTATTACACAGTGGAGCGCAAATATCGCTTTCGCAAAAAAAAAAAAAAGAAATCTAGCCCTTAATCTGGTTTGAAAGGTTTTGCAGGCTCTTCCATTTGAGCCCATGCATATGGTGGCTATCAAGCTTTTATCTTGGAAGTTTTTTTTTCTTTTGTCTATCTCTACTGCTATGGAGATTTTTTGAATTGTCTGCCCTTTGTCTGTGACCCTCCTTATCTTATTTTTTTTTAAAATATTTTAGAATAAAGCAGTTTTGAGAACTAAGTTTGATTTCTTACCTAATGTGGTGTCTTCAGACAATATGAGTAGGGAAATTATTGTTCCCTGTTTTTGCCCTAATCCTAAGAACTCTCGTTTGAGGCTTCTCCATAATTTGGATGTTGTTTAAAGTACTTCTTGCAAGCTACTAAGGATTCTAGTTTGTTTCTTCCTTATTCTGGTTCTAGATAAGGGCAGAAAGCTACGGTTTTTTCTTTGGCGTCTTGGCTTAAGCTTTTGATTCAGAAAGCTTACTTGGAGGTGGTTCCGTCTCCTCTTAAACGGATTACAGCTCATTCAACCAGATCAGTTGCCACATCTTGGGCCTTTAAGAATGAGGCTTCTGTGGATCAAATTTGTAAGGCAGCTACATGGTCTTCTTCACATATTTTATACTAAATTTTACCACTTTTCTGCTTCTTTTGAAGCAGCTTTTGGTAGGAAAGTTCTTCAGGCTGTTTCTAGTTGATGTAGTTTTGTTAAGTTCTTTTCATGTTTTTTTGCATGTTAAAAAAAATCGATCTAATATTGTGAAAAAAGAGGGAGGGGGATAAAAAAAGCATACTGAAAAGCATATATCATGCTTGTCCCACTCTTATTCACTGCTTGGGTATTAGTTTCCCAGGAGTAACGTATTGTGGACTCTCACCACCTGTATGAAAGAAAACAGTATTTACGCCTACCTGATTAATTCATTTCTTTCATTGTGGTGATTTTCCACGAGACCCCACTCTGTTCTTTCTTCTGGTGGTGGATTTATTTTTATTCTTGCACCTCTCTTTTTCCCTCCTCCTTTTTGTTTCTCTTATTACTTTTTCCTACCTTTTTTGCTTGGCTATACGTCAGACTAGTTTCCCAGGAGTAATGGGTCGTGGACTCTCATCACCATGTAAGAAATGAATTAATCAGGTAAGCATAAATTATGTTTTTGTGATTCAGATAGAGCATACAATTTTAAAAATGTGTCCATTTTACTTCTATTATCAAATTTGCTTCGTTCACATGATATCCTTTGTTGAAGAGATACCTAGGTAAGTGTCTGGGCACTAAATGACAGGAAATAGTGCTGTCATCTAGTGCTCTTGCAAATGGATAACATTCTTCAAAGCTGCTGCCATATAGTGTTCCAGACACATGCATGCTCCTGAGCTTACCTTCCTGCTTTTCAACAAAAGATACCATGAGAACAAAGAAAATGTGATTATAGAAGTAAATTAGAAAGTTGTTTAAAATGACATGTTCTGTCTTAATGATGAAAGAAAAAAATTGGGTTTAATATCTCTTTAACTCTGACTAGATATTAATCTCTAATCAATCCTTGCTTCAATCCAACTCTAACTGGTTTCAGTTCTGAGAAACTATAAAAAACAAAAACTCTTTCACCAAGCAGTAATACCCTTCCCCGCACAGGGTTAGATCCCGCTCGCACGCTAACTCTGCTTGACTAATGCTGTTTACACTCGTAGAGTAGTACATGTATTAAAAGTTGAAAGTAAATATTTTTCGCTCATCTGCTAACTCTACACGCACAAAGAGCAGAGGTTAGAATATTGCAATCGCGTTAACACCCATACTCACGCGCTCACCCAAATCGACATAAGCCCCCTACTATAGTAACCCCTTACCCACCGCTATGTACCGGCTACACTATTAACCCCTAACCCGCCACATAGCCTATCACAAAGTACCTGCTGCACTATTAACCCCAAAACCGCCACCCCCCCCACAAAGTAACTCACTACACTATTAACCCCCTAACTGCCACAACCTCATTGCAAAATAACCCACTACACTATTAACCACTAAGCCACCACATCCCCCATCGAAAAGTAACATCTAAACCCACTAACCTAACACCCCCTATGTTATCCCCAAATAGACTAATCTTACCTGTAAAAAAAACCTAACCGTACCTTAAAACAACAAAAAAACTTTACCTGAAAAAATAAAAAACATAACATTTTCTGTAAAAATAAAAAAACCTAATCTTACCTTAAAACTAACAAACCTAACATTGCTTAAAAAAATAACTTAACATTACAAAGAAGACCAAACAACTGCGGCTGCTCTCCATCTTCTATCTTCATTCCGGCAGCGATCTTCTTATGTTTATCCCGGCGACGCTCTTCATCCATCTTCTTATGTTCAGTTGCTAATGTCCTCTTCATGCGGTCACCAGCCACACACCCTTGCATTCCTATTGGCTGATTTTCAATTTCATATTCAAATAAGCCAATAGAAAAAGCTTTCATTCTATTGGCTGATTTGAATTTGAAATGGAAAATCGGCCAAAAGGAATGCAATGGTACCTGCATGAAGAGGATGTCTGTAACCGAAGATAAGAAGATAGGTGAAGAGCGTCACTGGGATGAAGATAAGAAGATGAACCACCACCGGGATGTAGATGGAGCGCCGTTTGGCATATTCATCTTTGAGAACCATTTTCGTGGTTAAGTGCTAGTTGTTTTTTTTTTTTTGTGGGTTTTGTTTTAGATTAGCAAATGCATTTACTTTTAACTTGTTATACAAGTGGACATTGCCTCTCAACGACGCCCATAGAAAATATGAGGAGTGTAAATTACCGCCTTTCTCACAAAAGAAATTGTGGTAATTTAAACAGTGCGCCACTTGTAATATGGAATATTTGAGCATAAAGAACACCACAATCTTGATATCGCGTTTATGCTCCTCACGCTAACGATAGCGCTCCACTCGTAATCTGGCCCACAATGTCTAAAAACTTATTCGTCATAATAAGGTTGAATATATTCTGTATTAAAACTTTTATAAGGTAAACAAGCCTTAGTTTCATGTCCTATCTAGCCTGGAAACAAGTATAGCAAAGAAAAAGACAACTTTAATATCTGCTAATATTTTAACTGTTTGAGTAATTATTTGTGTATCATAATGGCTGATTATTTTGAGATGAAAAAATGCAGCTGAGGGGATTGCTGGAAGAGCCTTCAATGGGAGGATCTGAAAAGTATTTTTTATAAGTTACACCAAGTATGTTAATGTATACCTATATTTAGCCTATATAAATCTGTGTGTGCGTGTGTGGCCACCTGCTAGCTTCTAATAGTTCATTGCTATTCCTGAGCCTATCTAGGTATGCTTTTTAACAATGGATCCTTAGTGAACAAAGTAAATGCTTTATCTGAATTATTTTGACTCTACTGTCCCTTTAAATCAGTTTAATAAACCTTTGTTGTTATTATTTTTAACAGATTTAAACTGTTTGGAGAACTTCCTTTACTTTGTGTCCGGATCTCTGATAAGAAGCTTAAAGGCGTGTTAGAGTTAATTGATAGCATTCCCAAACCGGAAAGTCCGCCTGAACCTCCTGCTTCATCCAAAAATCTTCTGGTTTGTATTTATAATATTGCTGTACTTTATTCCATATTCCTTGTTTTGCTTTGTTACCTTTTTAAGCTTATTATATAATCTTATATATAGGAGTATGGTTATCAGTCCGCTGGTGGAGTAACCTTGCTAACTTTCATAGCCTTTTTTTATTTCTGTATAACAGTTTTTAATATGCACATTATGTGTTGTAGTGCTGGAGACGCGCTTTATTTAATTGGGATTAGGTGTACGCGGCTGAGCATTAAAAAACGTCTAATTGAAGCAAAACAATTACCCTATACAAATGTAATACCACCATGTTTAAAGGGACATGAAACCCAAAATTTTCCTTTTATGATTCATATAGAGCAGAGCTTTCCAAACTTTTTATGTTGGTGACACACTTTTTAGACCTACATCATTTCCCGACGCAGTAATTCAGTTGTACTAGCAAAAAGGAGGTTAAACTAACTTGTTTTAAGAGATACGGACACATACATGAATTATATATTAATGAAATGTATTTACAAGTAACAGTAAGTATGTGCAAGAATTAAACAAAAGTTTAATAACACCAATAGCTACTTGATATTTTAATGGGATGTATGAGTTTGATGGGATGAAAACAATTTCTGAATATTTGGTGGAATATTAGATAAAGACACTTGCATTTCATCATCAAGCATTTCTTAAGCTTCCACTTCCTATCCATATATCAAGAGCAGGAGCAGCAATGCACTACTGGGAGCTAGCTGCAAAAAAAAACCCACTGACTTCAGCTCAGCATTTAAGCTGTAGCCCTCAGAGCTCGGTGAGTCTGATTGACTACTGCCCGCGCTGCAAACACACTGCTCTCCCACTCCCTGACTACACATGCAGTCACGAGCCAATTAAGGAGACTACACGTGCAGTCAGGAGCCAATGTGCCGCCAATGGGAATAGTTTCAGTTTCCACTGAGCTGAGCCAATAGGTTAAGATGATCTGTGTCCCCTAGGTATCAATCACGTGTCAATGTGATATGCGTAGCAGGCAGGTGGAAAGTCAGAAACCAGTTTGGAAAGCACTGATATAGAGCATAAAATTGTAAACGACTTTCCAATTTACTTCTATTATCATTTTGCTTCATTCTCATGAAATCCTTTATTGAAAGAGCAGCAATGCACTACTGGGAGATACCTAAGCACAAAGGCAAACCAATGACAAAAAGCATATATGTGCACCCACCAATCAGCTTCTAGCTCCCACCTCCTACGCCTACCAAGGTATGCTTTTCAACAAAGAATAGAGCAAATTAGATAATAGAAGTAAATTGCAAAGTTGTTAAAAATGATATTTTCTATCTAAATCATGAAAGAAAAATGTGGGGTTCCAAGTTCCTTTAACTGCACAGGCATGCATCTACATGGCCGCTTTAATAAAAATGCTAGTAATTTAGTCCTCCCTCATCGAGATTTGACACTTCAATCTGCTCATGCTTCTAATTACGTAATTGCATTCCACACATTCTTTTCTAACACAGGTGGCGTGCAATTACGTAATTGTACGCATGCGCACATTCAGGTAGCAAATCCCGACAGAACACCGGAAATCCTTTATCACATTTGTTTTTTGTTTCTTTTAAAGATGCAAAAGTCTCCTCCTTTGAACACTCCTCCACTAGCACCGAGCAGACCTGCTTTTGTGGAACTACAGTCTCTAATTGAATCTGGTAGGTAATCTGTTACAAGCTTTAAAATGCACCCTTTAAAATTATATTTAATATTATAGCACTTCATTATCTATTTCTCTTGTAAGGTGTATCCAGTCCACAGGTTCATCCATTACTTGTGGGATATTCTCCTTCCCAACAGGAAGTTGCAAGAGGACACCCACAGCAGAGCTGTCTGTATAGCTCCTCCCCTAACTGCCACTACCAGTCATTCTCTTGCAACTCTCGACAAGAAAGGAAGTATCAAGAGATATGTGGTGACTTAGTGTAGTTTTACCTTCAATCGAGTTTGTTATTTTTAAACGGTACCGGTGTTGTACTGTTTTACTCTCAGGCAGAAATTAGAAGAAGAATTCTGCCTGGAGGTTTGATGATCTTAGCGGTTTGTAACTAAGGTCCATTGCTGTTCTCACACATAACTGAAGAATATGGGAAAACTTCAGTTGGGGGAACGGTCTGCAGATTACCTGCTTTGAGGTATGTTCAATAGTTTTATTTCTAGAGAGATGAATAAGTTCTAGAAAATGCTGACAGAGCCTTGTGTATTTGAGGTAAGCTAGATGCAGTGATTTAACAGCGACTGGGATCATGCTTACAAAACAGGGTAATAATCATGTTAATAATCATATTACTTAGTGACAAAACGTTTACACGATTTCATAAATAGGATGTTTTTTCTCTGAGGGAGATAAGTCTTTATTTGGGGCCTAGTTTCCACATAGCTAGTCAGATACTCCTAGGAGTATTTTTTTAAGGCCCCTCTGGCATCCAGTACATGGTGGGAGGGGCCTATTTTAGTGCTCTAACTGCGCAGTTTTAATTCAGACTGAGACATCCAGCTTCCCTAGAGGAGTCCTCTGGCATCTGAGGACCATTTCAAAGGGGTTATTTCTGCACAAAATCGTTTTTGAGGGCAGGTAGGAGCCTCAGCAGAGCTGTGGCAAGGTGCTCAATTGACTTTTAACGTTTTTTAATGTTTTTCAATCCGGTTTGGGGCCTAAGGGGTTAATCATCCATTTGCAAGTGGGTGCAATGTTTCTTTAGTCCCTTACACACACTGTAAACATTTCAAAGACTTTACTGTATTTTTACACTGTTTTGCAGTTTAAGTGCTAGTTTTTTTCTCTTAAAGGCACAGTAACGTTTTTGTGTAATTGCTGTTTCACCTTTATTAATGTGTTTTCCAAACTTGCTTGTCTCATTACTAGTCTGTTAAACATGCCTGACATAGTGGAAACTCCTTGTTCATTATGTTTGGAAGCCATGGTGGAACCCCCTCTTAGAATGTGTACCAAATGTACTGATATTTCTATAAACTATAAAGACCATATTATGGCGCTTAAAGATTTATCTCCAGGGGATTCTCTGACTGAAAAGAGGGAGATTATGCCATCTAGCTCTCCCCATGTGTCAGAACCTATAACTCCCGCTCAAGTGACGCCAAGTACATCTAGCACGTCTAATTCTTTTACCTTACAGGACATGGCGGCAGTTATGAATGCTACCCTCTCAGAGGTATTCTCCAAACTGCCAGGGTTACAAGGAAAGCGAGACAGCTCTGGGGCTAGAACTAATACAGAGCTTTCTGACGCTTTAATGCATGTGTCCGATATACCCTCACAATGCTCAGAAGCCGAGGCAGGTGAGCTTCTATCTGTGGGTGACATTTCAGACTCAGGGAAGGCGTTACTTCAGTCTGATTCTGAAATGACAGCATTTAAATTTAAGCTCGAACACCTCCGCTTATTGCTTAGGGAGGTTTTAGCGACTCTGAATGACTGTGACCCCATTGTGGTTCCAGAGAAATTGTGTAAAATGGACAAATACTTTGCAGTGCCTGTTTACACTGATGTTTTCTCTTGTTAAGTGTGTTCAGTCCACGGGTCATCCATTACTTATGGGATATATTCTCCTTCCCAACAGGAAGTTGCAAGAGGATCACCCAAGCAGAGCTGCTATATAGCTCCTCCCCTCACATGTCATACCCAGTCATTCTCTTGCAACCCTCAACAAAGAAGGAGGTCGCGGGAGGAGTTGGAGTTTTTACTTAATTATTCTTCAATCAAAAGTTTGTTATTTTAAATGGCACCGGAGTGTGCTGTTTTTCTATCTCAGGCAGTATTTGGAAGAAGAAACTGCCTGCGTTTTCTATGATCTTAGCAGGCGTAACTAAGATCCACTGGCTGTTCTCGACATTCTGAGGAGTGGGGTAACTTCAGAACATGGGAATAGCATGCGGGGTCTCCCGCAAATGAGGTATGTTCAGTACAATATTTTCTGGGAATGGAATTGACTAAGAAAACACTGCTGTTACCCGTATGATGTAAGTACAGCCTTAAATGCAGTAGTATTGACTGGTATCAGGCTGATAAATGTATGCACAGTAGAGTTATTTTCTAGGGACTAGAATTTGACTGAGAAAATACTGTTAATACTGAAATAATGCTTAAGCCTTATCTGCAGTGGAAGCGACTGGTAGCAGGCTTAGTGATAACTTTGTATGACATTAAAAGAAAAACGTTTACTGGCATGTTATTCGTTTTGTGAGGTACTTTGGTGATAAATCCTTTTGGGCATGAATTTTTTTCCACATGGCTAACGTATATTTCTGCATAGAAACCGTTATATCAGGTCTCCCACTGTTGTAAATGAGTGGGAGGGGACTTTTTTAGCGCCTTGTTGCGCAGTTAAAATTCTAATACAGTCTTCCTGCTTCTTCTTCCTTGATCCAGGACGTCTCTAGAGAGCTCAGGGATCTTCAAAATTCGTTTTTGAGGGAGGTAATCAGTTACAGCAGACCTGTGACAGTGTGTTTGACTGTGATAAAAACGTTAAATCTTAATTTGATATCCGTTTTTTTGGGTACTGAGGGGTTAATCATCCTTTTGCTAACGGGTGCAATCCTCTGCTAATTAATACATTTAAAGAATTGTTGACTATAACTGAATTAGTTCTTTGTTATTCAACTGTGTTTTTATAAAAGCGCTGCAGCGTTTTTTAGATTGCTTGTAAACTTATTGAAAGTAATTTCCAAGCTTGCTAGCTTCATTGCTAGTCTGTTTAAACATGTCTGATACAGAGGAATCTGCTTGTTCATTATGTTTAAAAGCCGATGTGGAGCCCAATCGAAATATGTGTACCAATTGTATTGATATTACTTTGAATAAAAGTCAATCTGTACCGAAAAAGAAATTATCACCAGACAACGAGGGGGAAGTTATGCCGTCTAACTCTCCTCACGTGTCAGTACCTTCGTCTCCCGCTCGGGAGGTGCGTGAGATTGAGGCGCCAAGTACATCAAGGCCCTTACAAATCACTTTACATGATATGGCTAATGTTATGAAAGAAGTTTTATACAATATGCCCGAGTTAAGAGGCAAGCGCGACAGCTCTGGGTTAAGGAAAGAGCGCGCCGATGACACGAGAGCCATGTCTGATACACACAATTTGCAGAACATGAGGACGGAGAGCTTCATTCTGTGGGTGACGGTTCTGATTCGGGGAGACCGGATTCAGAAATTTAAAATTTTTAAATTTTAAATTTAAGCTTGAGAACCTCCGCGTGTTGCTAGGGGAGGTGTAAGCGGCTCTGAATGATTGTGACACGGTGGCAATCCCAGAGAAATTATGTAGGCTGGATAAATACTATGCGGTACCGGTGTGTACTGACGTTTTTCCTATACCAAAGAGGCTTACAGAGATTATTAGCAAGGAGTGGGATAGACCCGGTGTGCCTTTTTCCCCTCCCCCGATATTTAGAAAAATGTTCCCTATAGACGCCACCACACGAGACTTATGGCAGACGGTCCCTAAGGTGGAGGGAGCAGTTTCTACTTTAGCCAAGCGTACCACTATCCCGGTAGAGGATAGCTGTGCTTACTCAGATCCAATGGATAAAAAAATTAGAGGGTTACCTTAAGAAAATGTTTGTTCAACAAGGTTTTATATTACAGCCTCTTGCATGCATTGCGCCTGTCACTGCTGCAGCGGCATTCTGGTTTGAGTCTCTGGAAGAGGCGATTCGCACAGCACCATTGGATGAGTCTTTGAGCAAGCTTAGAAACCTTAAGCTGGCTAATGCGTTTGTTTCGGATGCCGTAGTGCATTTAACCAAACTTACGGCTAAGAATTCCGGATTCGCCATACAGGCGCGCAGAGCGCTATGGCTTAAGTCCTGGTCAGCAGATGTAACTTCTTAGTCTAAACTACTGAACATTCCTTTCAAAGGGCAGACCTTATTCGAGCCCGGCTTGAAGGAAATTATTGCTGACATTACTGGAGGTAAGGGCCACACCCTTCCTCAGGACAGGGCCAAAGCAAAGGCCAAACAGTCTAATTTTCGTGCCTTTCGTAATTTCAAGGCAGGAGCAGCATCAACTTCCTCCGCTCCAAAACAGGAAGGAACTACTGCTCGTTACAGACAGGGTTGGAAAGGCAACCAGTCATGGAACAAGGGCAACAAGGCCAGAAACCCTACTTCCGCCCCTAAGACAGCATGTCGGCAGGGCCCCCTTTCCGGAGACGGATCTAGTGGGGGGCAGACTTTCTCTCTTTGCCCAGGATCCCTGGACATTGGAGATTATATCTCAGGGATACCTTCTGGATTTCAAAACTTCTCCTCCACAAGGGAGGTTCCATCTGTCAAGGTTATCAACAAACCTAGTAAAGAAAGAGGCATTTCTGCAATGTGTACAAGACCTCTTAGTGATGGGAGTGATCCACCCAGTTCCGCGAACGGAACAGGGGCAAGGGTTTTATTCAAATCTGTTTGTGGTTCCCAAAAAAGGGGGAACCTTCAGACCAATCTTAGACTTAAAGATCTTAAACAAATTCCTAAGGGTTCCATCGTTCAAGATGGAAACCATTCGGACCATCCTACCCATGATCCAAGAGGGTCAATATATGACCACAGTGGACTTAAAGGATGCCTACCTTCACATACCGATTCACAGAGATCATTATCGGTACCTAAGGTTTGCCTTTCTAGACAGGCATTACCAGTTTGTAGCTCTTCCCTTCGGGTTGGCTACGGCCCCGAGAATTTTTACAAAGGTTCTGGGCTCACTTCTGGCTGTACTAAGACCACGAAGCATAGCGGTGGCTCCGTACCTAGACGACATTCTGATACAAGCGTCAAGTTTTCAAAAGGCAAAGTCTCATACAGAGATAGTTCTAGCATTTCTGAGGTCGCATGGGTGGAAAGTGAACGTGGAAAAGAGTTCTCTGTTACCACTCACAAGGGTCCCTTTTCTAGATTATAGATTCTGTAGAGATGAAGATTTACCTGACGGAGTCCAGGTTATCAAAGATTCTCAATGCTTTCCGTGTCCTTCACTCCATTCCAAGCCCATCAGTAGCTCAGTGCATGGAAGTAATCGGCTTAATAGTCGCGGCAATGGACATAGTGCCATTTGCGCGCCTACATCTCAGACCGCTGCAACTATGCATGCTAAGTCAATCGAACGGGGATTACTCAGATCTGTCCCCTTTGCTAAATCTGGACCAGAAGACCAGAGATTCTCTTCTCTGGTGGTTATCACGGGTTCATCTGTCCAAAGGAATGACTTTTCGCAGGCCAGATTGGACGATTGTAACAACAGATGCCAGCCTTCTAGGCTGGGGAGCAGTCTGGAACTCCCTGAAGGCTCAGAGATCATGGACTCAGGAGGAGAAACTCCTCCCGATAAACATTCTAGAATTAAGAGCAATATTCAATGCTCTTCTAGCTTGGCCTCAGTTAGCAACACTGAGGTTCATCAGATTTCAGTCGGACAACATCACGACTGTGGCTTACATCAATCATCAAGGGGGAACCAGGAGTTCCCTAGCGATGTTGGAAGTCTCGAAGATAATTCGCTGGGCAGAGTCTCACTCTTGCCACCTGTCAGCGATCTACATCCCAGGCGTGGAGAACTGGGAGGCGGATTTTCTAAGTCGCCAGACTTTTCATCCGGGGGAGTGGGAACTTCACCCGGAGGTATTTGCTCAACTGATTCATCGTTGGGGCAAACCGGATCTGGATCTCATGGCATCTCGCCAGAACGCCAAGCTTCCTTGTTACGGATCCAGGTCCAGGGACCCGGGTGCGGTGCTGGTAGATGCACTAGCAGCCCCTTGGGTTTTCAACATAGCTTATGTGTTTCCACCTTTTCCGTTGCTACCTCGACTGATTGCCAGGATCAAACAGGAGAGAGCATCTGTGATTCTGATAGCGCCTGCGTGGCCACGCAGGACCTGGTATGCAGACCTAGTGGACATGTCGTCCTGTCCACCGTGGTCTCTACCCCTGAGGCAGGACCTTCAGGTCCTTTCAACCATCCGAACCTAATTTCTCTGAGGCTGACTGCTTGGAAATTGAACGCTTGATTCTATCAAAGCGTGGGTTTTCGGATTCGGTTATTGATACATTAATACAGGCTCGGAAACCTGTTACCAGAAAAATTTACCATAAAATATGGCGTAAATATTTATATTGGTGTGAATCCAAGAGTTACTCATGGAGTAGGGTTAGGATTCCTAGGATATTGTCCTTTCTACAAGAGGGTTTAGAAAAGGGCTTATCCGCTAGTTCACTAAAGGGACAGATTTCTGCTCTGTCTATTCTTTTACACAAGCGTCTGGCGGAGAATCCAGACGTCCAGGCCTTTTGTCAGGCTTTGACTAGAATTAAACCTGTGTTTAAAACTGTTGCTCCTCCTTGGAGCTTAAACTTGGTTCTTAAAGTTCTTCAGGGTGTTCCGTTTGAACCCCTTCATTCCATTGATATTAAACTTTTATCTTGGAAAGTTCTGTTTTTGATGGCTATTTCCTCGGCTCGAAGAGTCTCTGAGTTATCTGCCTTACATTGCGATTCCCCTTACCTGATCTTTCATTCAGACAAGGTAGTCCTGCGTACTAAACCTGGGTTTTTACCTAAGGTTGTTTCTAACAGGAATATCAATCAAGAGATTGTTGTTCCATCATTATGTCCTAATCCTTCTTCAAAGAAGGAACGTCTTTTGCATAATCTAGACATGGTCCGTGCCCTGAAGTTCTACTTACAGGCAACTAAAGATTTTCGGCAAACTTCTTCTCTGTTTGTCGTTTACTCTGGACAGAGGAGAGGTCAAAAGGCTTCGGCTACCTCTCTCTCTTTTTGGCTTCGTAGCATAATACGTTTAGCCTATGAGACTGCTGGACAGCAGCCTCCTGAAAGAATTACAGCTCATTCCACTAGAGCTGTGGCTTCCACCTGGGCCTTTAAGAATGAGGCCTCTGTTGAACAGATTTGCAAGGCTGCAACTTGGTCTTCACTTCATACTTTTTCCAAATTTTACAAATTTGACACTTTTGCTTCTTCGGAGGCTGTTTTTGGGAGAAAGGTTCTACAGGCAGTGGTTCCTTCTGTTTAATGTTCCTGCCTTGTCCCTCCCATCATCCGTGTTCTTTAGCTTTTGTATTGGTATCCCATAAGTAATGGATGACCCGTGGACTGAACACACTTAACAAGAGAAAACATAATTTATGCTTACCTGATAAATTTATTTCTCTTGTAGAGTGTTCAGTCCACGGCCCGCCCTGTCTTTTTGAGGCAGGTTCTAAATTTTAAATTATAACTCCAGTCACCACTGCACCCTATAGTTTCTCCTTTCTCGTCTTGTTTCGGTCGAATGACTGGATATGACATGTGAGGGGAGGAGCTATATAGCAGCTCTGCTTGGGTGATCCTCTTGCAACTTCCTGTTGGGAAGGAGAATATATCCCATAAGTAATGGATGACCCGTGGACTGAACACACTACAAGAGAAATAAATTTATCAGGTAAGCATAAATTATGTTTTTCCAGTCCCTAAGAGGTTTTCAGAAATTATTACTAAGGAATGGGATAGACCAGGTGTGCCGTTCTCTCCCCCTCCTGCTTTCAAAAAGATGTTTCCCATAGATGCCACCATACGGGACTTGTGGCAGACGGTGCAGGTGGAGGGAGCAGTCTCTACCCTAGCTAAGCGTACAACTATCCCCGTCGAGGACAGTTGTGCTTTCCTAGATCCTATGGATAAAAAATTGGAGGGTCTCCTTAAGAAAATTTTTATACATCAAGGTTTTATTCTCCAGCCTCTTTCATGCATTGCCCCAGTTACTGCTGCAGCAGCTTTTTGGTTTGAGTCTCTTGAGGAGGCTTTACAGGTGGAGACCCCGCTAGACGATATTCTAGACAGGATTAAAGCTCTGAAGTTAGGTAACTCCTTTATTTCTGACGCCATTTTTCATTTATCCAAGCTAACGGCTAAAAATTCAGGTTTTGCCATTTTGGCGCGTAGGGCGCTATCGCTTAAGTCCTGGTCAGCATTCGTTACTGCTGCTCCCCTAACATCCCCTTCAAGGGACAGATCCTATTCGGGCCTGGTCTGAAGGAGATCATTTCTGATATTACTGGAGGAAAAGGTCCCTTCCTCAGGATAGGTCCACTAAGTTAAGGACCAAACAGAATAATTTTCGTTCATTTCGAAACTTCAAGAGTGGCGCAGCTTCAGTTTAATCTAATGCAAAACAAGAGGGAAATTTTGCTCAGTCCAAACCAGTCTGGAGACCTAACCAGGCTTGGAACAAGGGGAAGCAGGCCAAGAAACCTAAGTCTGCCTCTAAGACAGCATGAAGGAGTAGCCCCCGATCCGGGACCGGATCTAGTAGGGGACAGACTTTGCCTCTTCGCCCAGGCTTGGGCAAGAGACGTCCAGGATTATTTCCCAGGGATATCTTCTGGACTTCATCTCTCACAATTATCTGCAAACCAGATAAAGAGAGAGGCATTCTTACGTTGTGTTCAAGATCTTCTGGTTATGGGAGTGATCCACCCAGTTCCAAGGGAGGAATAGGGGCAGGGCTTCTATTCAAATCTGTTTATAGTTCCCAAAAAAGAGGGAACTTTCAGACCAATCTTGGATCTCAAGATCCTAAACAAATTTCTCAGGGTCCCATCCTTCAAGATGGAGACTATCCAAACCATCCTTCCTATGATCCAGGAGGGTCAATATATGACTACCGTGGACTTAAAGGATGCTTTTCTCCACATTCCGATTCACAAAGATCATCATCAGTTCCTCAGGTTCGTCTTCTTAGACAGGCATTACCAGTTTGTGGCTCTTCCCTTCGGGTTAGCCACTGCACCAAGAATCTTTACGAAGGTTCTAGGGTCCCTACTGGCGGTTCTAAGACCAACGGGGCATAGCAGTGGCTCCTTACCTAGTCGACATTCTGATACAGGCGTCGACTTTTCAAATTGCCAAGTCCCATACGGACATTGTTCTGGCCTTTCTGAGGTCTCATGGGTGGAAGGTGAACGCAGAAAAGAGTTCTCTCTCCCCTCTCACAAGAGTTTCCTTCCTAGAAACACTGATAGATTCAGTAGAAATGAAAATTTTTCTGACAGAGGTCAGATTATCAAAGCTTCTAACTTCCTGCCGTGCTCTTCATTCCACTTCTCGGCCGACAGTGGCTCAGTGTATGGAAGTAATCGGCCTAATGGTAGCAGCAATGGACATGGTTCCGTTTGCCCGCCTACATCTCAGATCACTGCAACTTTGCATGCTCAATCAGTGGAATGGGGACTACACAGATTTGTCCCCTCTGCTAAATCTGGATCAAGAGACCAGGGATTCTCTTCTCTGGTGGTTATCTCGGGTCCATCTGTCCAGGGGAATGAGTTTCCGCAGGCCAGAGTGGACTATAGTGACGACAGATGCCAGCCTTCTGGGCTGGGGCGCGGTCTGAAACTCCCTGAAGGCTCAGGGTTCATGGACTCAGGAGGAAGCCCTCCTTCCGATAAACATTCTGGAACTGAGAACGATATTCAATCAGGTTCATCAGATTTCAGTCTGACAATATCACGACTGTAGCCTATATCAACCATCAGGGGGGGAACAAGAAGCCCCCTGGCAATGTTGGAGGTTTCAAAGATAATTCTATGGGCAGAGGTTCACTCTTGCCATCTCTCAGCTATCCATATCCCAGGACTAGAGAACTGGGAGGCGGATTTTTTAAGTCGGCAGACTTTTCATCTGGGGGAGTGGGAGCTCCATCTGGAGGTATTTGCCCAGCTGATTCAACTATGGGGCAAACTAGAACTGGATCTGATGGCGTCTCGTCAGAACGCCAAGCTTCCTTGTTACGGGTCCAGGTCAAGGGATCCCCAGGCAGCGCTGATAGATGCTCTAGCAGCGCCCTGGTCCTTCAGCCTGGCTTATGTGTTCTCACCATTTCCTCTCCTCCCTTGTCTGATTGCCAAGATCAAGCAGGAGAGACCTTCGGTGATTTTGATAGCACCGGCGTGGCCACGCAGGACTTGGTATGCAGATCTGGTGGACATGTCATCCCTTCCACCATGGTCTCTGCCGCTGAGGCAGGACCTTCTACTCCAAGGTCCATTCAAACATCCAAATCTAATTTCTCTGTGGCTGACTGCTTGGAGATTGAACGCTTGATTTTGTCAAAACGTGGTTTCTCCGAGTCGGTCATTGATACCTTAATTCAGGCTCGAAAGCCTGTCACCAGGAAAATCTATCATAAGATATGGTGTAAATATCTTCATTGGTGTGAATCCAAGGGTTACTCATGGAGTAAAGTCAGGATTCCTAGGATATTATCCTTTCTCCAAGAAGGATTGGAGAAGGGATTGTCAGCTAGTTCCTTAAAGGGACAGATTTCTGCTCTGTCTATTCTTCTACACAAGCATCTGGCGGATGTTCCAGACGTTCAGGCGTTTTGTCAGGCTTTAGTTAGAATCAAGCCTGTGTTTAAACCTGTTGCTCCACCATGGAGTTTAAATTTAGTTCTTAAAGTTCTTCAAGGGGTTCCGTTTGAACCTCTGCATTCCATAGATATCAAGCTTTTATCTTGGAAAGTTCTGTTTTTGGTAGCTATCTCTTCGGCTCATAGAGTTTCAGAGTTAGCTGCCTTACAGTGTGATTCCCCTTATCTGATCTTCCATGCAGATAAGGTAGTTTTGCGTGCCAAACCTGGGTTTCTTCCTAAGGTGGTATCTAATGAGACTATCAATCAGGAGATTGTTGTTCCGTCACTGTGTCCTAATCCTTCTTCAAAGAAGGAACGTCTATTACACAATCTTGACGTGGTTCTTGCTTTAAAGTTTTATTTACACGCTACTAAGGATTTTCGTCAAACATCTGCATTGTTTGTTGTCTACTCTGGACAGAGGAGAGGCCAAAAGGCTTCGGCATCTTCTCTTTCTTTTTGGCTGAGAAGCATAATCCGTTTTGCTTATGAGACTGCTGGTCAGCAGCCTCCTGAAAGAATTACAGCTCATTCCACTAGAGCGGTAGCTTCCACATGGGCTTTTAAAAATGAGGCCTCTGTTGAACAGATTTGTAAGGCGGAGACTTGGTCTTCGCTTCATACTTTTTCTAAATTCTACAAATTTTATACTTTTGCTTCCTCTGAGGCTATTTTTGGGAGAAAGGTCTTGCAGGCAGTGGTGCCTTCCGCTTAAGTTCCTGCCTTGTCCCTCCCTTCATCCGTGTCCTAAAGCTTTGGTATTGGTATCCCACAAGTAATGGATGAACCCGTGGACTGGATACACCTTACAAGATAAAACTAAATAAAATTTATGCTTGCCTGATAAATTTTTCTCTTGTGGTGTATCCAGTCCACGGCCCGCCCTGTCACTTTAAGGCAGGTGTTTTTTTATTTTTAAACTACAGTCACCACTGCACCCTATAGTTTCTCCCTTTTTCTTGCTTGTCTTTTGTTGAATGACTGGGAGTGGCAGTTAGGGGAGGGGCTATATAGACAGCTCTGCTGTGGGTGTCCTCTTGCAACTTCCTGTTGGGAAGGCGAATATCCCACAAGTAATGGATGAACCCGTGGACTGGATACACCACAAGAGAAAGAAATTTATCAGGTAAGCATAAATTTTGTTTTTATATATAGGCACCAATTCTGTTGCTGGTTTAATTTTTTAACATATTCATTATACCCGGACCAAAAATCACTCCTCTATTTATTCTTTAATGAACTATTTCAATATAATAACATAGGAACTGGTGAATGCTGGAGGCACTGGAGAGGTAATTTAGTGATACATAGAGAGATCCTGGGGAAACTTATGATCTTTTATAGGAAACTGGATGAACTGGCCATTTAATGGACACTAAACGTTTGCAAACACTGAATTAGATATATCCATCTATGATATCCATATTTGTAATAGGATTAGTGTGTCACATTACTACGGTTCACTGAATATTAACTGTCAAAAATGAATTGGTTTCCAAACCCGCCGTTATAACATGTAGTTTTAATACCGAATCGTACACAATTACCTGAGTTATCAATATGGCCGATTTGCCCCGTACTGCGCATGCGCGAGCAATCCAACACGTCACTATATATGTCACCGTACTCTGAACAAGCAGACCGTCTCAATCGGAAGCGGATAGACAGGAAAGAGCCTTTATTTCCTAATAGTGGGCATGTCATATTTCTGTATATTCACGTTGATGGTGAATGTTTATTACTTGATAAATCCTGTCATTGAATATTGTCCATAAAGATATTAGAATGTCCCTTGTATTGCTTAATGTCTTCCTTTTTTGCCACTATACTTTATATACAGTCGCTCCACAAAGAAAGGCACTCTCCGGAATATATAAATTCTATTATTTATTTTTTTCTTTGCAGATGTAGACGAAGAGGAGTTTTATGATGCTCCAACAAGTCCTGTTGAGGATATGCCATTTTTTGATGTTTCAAGTGGTTCTCTAAGCAGGGCTGGTAGTATGAAAAGACTAAGGCTAAAGAAACAAGAAACTTTAAGAAATATGACTGAATTTCAAATGAGATTTGAAGTAACAGAGGTATGTTTAACTTTTAGTGTATATTGTGTCCATTGTCCATCAAAATTATACTATTCAAGAATTAGATATAGTTCAATAGTCATTATGTCAAAAATATTGTGCAAGATTAAAGTGATATTAAATACTAAATACACTGTATGCACCTAATATTGAGTACTACCATTTAGGAACCTAGGTTTCACTGCAGGTATCTGAAGGAGAGTTACTGTCCATGTGCAAGCACGACACGGCACTAGAATGTAATGAAATATAGATTTCAACATGTTGGCACCCGTTAGTGGAGTGAGGTGGGGAATGACCTCAATACTATGATTTATAAAATGTATTTAGTGTTTAATGTCCCTTTAAATGTCAACATAGTGATGTAGTTATTTCTTTTATAAGGTACGACGAGTCCACGGATTCATCCTTTACTTGTGGGATATTATCCTCCTGCTAACAGGAAGTGGCAAAGAGCACCACAGCAGAGCTCTCTATATAGCTCCTCCCTTAGCTCCACCCCCCAGTCATTCTCTTTGCCTACTTTAAGTACTAGGAAGGGTAAAGTGAAAGAGGTGATAAAATAAAGTTCTTCAAGGGGTTCCGTTTGAACATATGCATTCCATAGATATTAAGCTTCTATCTTGGAAAGTTCTGTTTTTAGTTGCGATCTCTTCGGCTCGAAGAGTTTCTGAAATATCTGCATTGCAATGTGACTCGCCTTATCTTGTTTTCCATGCTGATAAGGTGGTTTTGCGTACCAAACCTGGATTCCTTCCTAAGGTTGTTACTAATAAGAATATTAATCAAGAAATTGTTGTTCCTTCTCTGTGTCCTAATCCTTCCTCTAAGAAGGAGCGTCTGTTGCACAACTTGGACGTGGTTCATGCTTTGAAGTTTTACTTGCAAGCGACCAAAGATTTCCGTAAAACATCTTCTCTGTTTGTTGTCTATTCTGGAAAACGTAGAGGTCAAAAAGCTACGGCTACCTCTCTTTTTGGCTGAAAAGCATCATCCGTTTGGCATATGAGACTGCTGGACAGCAGCCTCCTTAAAGAATTACAGCTCACTCTACTAGAGCAGTGGCTTCCACTTGTGCTTTTAAAAATGATGCTTCTGTTTAACAGATTTGTAAGGTTGCGACTTGGTCTTCGCTTCATACCTTTTGCTTCTTCGGAGGCTATTTTTGGGAGAAAAGTTCTTCAAGCAGTTGTGTCTTCTGTTTAGCCATCTGTCTTGTCCCTCCCGTTCATCCGTGTCCTGTAGCTTTGGTATTGTATCCCACAAGTAAAGGATGAATCCGTGGACTTGTCGTACCTTATAGAAGAAAAGTAAATTTATGCTTACCTGATAAATTAATTTCTTCCATGGTACGACGAGTCCACGGCTCGCCCTGTCATTTTAAGAGAGATTATATTTTTTTATTTTAAACTTCAGTCACCTCTGCACCTTTTAGTTTCTCCTTTTTCTTCCTGTACCTTCGGTCGAATGACTGGGAGGTGGAGCTAAGGGAGGAGCTATATAGACAGCTCTGCTGTGGTGCTCTTTGCCACTTCCTGTTAGCAGGAGGATAATATCCCACAAGTAAAGGATTAATCCGTGGACTCGTCGTACCATAGAAGAAATTAATTTATCAGGTAAGCATAAATTTACTTTTTATAGTTGAAGGTATTGGCTGACTCATTTTTGGCTATTATTAATATTTAGTGGACCCAATCTTTTGTCTTTTTTATTTACAATTTTATTTCCTTGAATTTTAGACGATACTACAGATATGCAATCTTTCTGAGGATACAGAAAAAATTGTTCTGCAGCTGGAGATTTTGGGTTTAGGCACTGAACTTAATGTTAGAACATTTGATATGGCTGCAAATGCATTTTTGAGAGAGATCTCTCTAAAATGCCCTCAGTACACAGGTAAAAAACTCACATTGTTTCTTACTTTTAATAGCATTAAAGTAAATTACAATATTCATTTTACTTTATTTTACGTAGATGATGAAGAAAAACCAGTTTACATTATTACAACATTGGATAACACCACAGATGACCTTTTGACCCTTGAGTACACCAAGGTTGGCACAACTATAATGAAACATAATTAAGAGTTTTCAATTTTGATTTGTTTGTAACACTATCATTATTATTATTATATTTGTGTGTTTAGGCAGATGTAAATGGACCAGAATTCAAGACAACATATAAGAATGTAGAACAACTGATAAAGGTATTTCGTTTATATATAATGTGCCGTACAAATGAATATATTGTGTGTTTGGTAAATTATTCTTTTTCCACTCAATAAACCAGTAATAATAAAATTCTCTATTACTTTGTGCTTAAAAAGTATCCTTCATGCATAAGCCAGTGCAGCATTTACACGTTAAAAATATTTTTTTAGCATAAAAAAAATGTTAAAGGAATAGTCTAGTCAAAATTCAACTTTCATGATTTAGATAGAGCATGCAATTTTAAGCAACTTTCTAATTTACTCCTATTATAATTTGTTCTCTTGATATCTTTATTTGAGTGTAAGCTTAGAAACCAGCCCATTTTTGGTTCAGCACCTAGGTAGCGCTTGCTGATTGGTGGCTACATTTAGACACCAATCAGAAAGTGCTACCCAGGTCTGAACCAAAAATAGGCCAGCTCCTCTGCATTTTCAAATAAAGATACCAACAACGAAGCAAAATTGATAATAGTAGTAAATTAGAAAGTTGCTTAAAATCGCATGCTCTATCTGAAGTTTTGAGATTTAACTTCCTTGGTGAAAGCTATTCATCTAACTCTACTGCTTCTACTGCTTCTCATTAGTATGAGTGGCCTGTGAGTATAGATAAGGAGAGCCCAAACTATTTTTACATTGGCTGCGGCCCATTTACACTTAAACTAAAGATGACACCTCAAATTTATAATCGTGTCAAATTTAGGGTACCAATAAATGTGTAGAAAACTGTTATCACACAGAAATATACAAAATAGTAAATAAATGATAGATAAATTGCAAAACCTAATAATGAATAAAGGATATGTCCATGCGTATCAAACACTACAAGTGATAATGTGTCTGTGTCGTCTTGGTGCCTCAAAAATAAACAAATAGTGTTACTCTGTATGGAGGTGCACACTGTATTGGTGATGTTTTTTATACTTTTAATACATTTTATCTTACTACGGAATACTGGTTGCCTATCAGTATAAAGATAAGTGCGCACATTTAACAGGGCTGGTAAAAGTAGCAACTTTGTGATATCTTCTTGGTTTGTTTTCCATAAGGAGCTGCACTTTTGCACTATTTATTTATTTTGAGACACCAAGATCACATGGACACATTGTCACTTGATACGCACGGACATATCCTTTATTCATTATTAATTTTTTTGTATTTGTTTTTTATTGTTTTCAAATTTAATTTAAAAATACATAGTAAATTAGCTACTATTAATTAATTTAATTTACCTGTATATTTACACAATTTTGTACAATGGCGCATGCTTAGTTGCTTAACCCCTTAACGATTATCGTTGGTCTTTTTATGGGGCTTGTTTTTCCAAATAGCCCGGTTTTGCTTGCTGCCAGGGGTAAGACAGCGCTATTTCAGGACGCCTACAAGTGGGAGGCTATAATAGCGTGGTCTACCCTCTGGCGGCGAGACTGGCGCTATTATAGGCAGGAATACCCTTAATAAGCAGCGATGTACAGGGTATGTTGTGGTCTTTATGGGGTTAGTCAGAAGTAGTGGTCCATGGGTACTTCTGCTAATTATCAATGGCTGAGGCTTACTTCCTGCTAAGAAGCTTTGGATGTTATAAACATATACTCAGCCTATATATATATATAATTTAATTTATACAACATTTTCTTGTTTGCATTTTTGTAATTGTATCCATAATTTTGTATAATTAATATAAAAGATATTTTAGCCAATTCTCTGCATTAAGCTTGATATAATTCTGTTCTGCACTCTTAAACCCATGAATGTTGCACTAACTCTCTCTTCAGGTGAATTTCTCTTCTTTGGATGTACATTTGCACACTGAAGCTCTTCTGAATACAATGAGCTTTCTGACCAGCCTTGTACCACAGTCTGAAAATAAGGAACCTGAGCAGCATCAAGTGCCAGAGACAGAGGAAGAAAAGAAAGAAGCTCAAAGGAAGAAAATAAGTATGATTACGATCAGTCCTGATAGATAGTGGTCCAGATTAGATTAGATTAGATTAGATTAGATAAGTAAGCTTACTGTGTTTTCATTAGTTTCACATTACAGGGCCATTGCTTGTGTTTTGCAATCCAGGGACATATGACTTAAAACGCCTCTTAAGTATGTTTATCTTTAGATTTACATATATAAATGAGCTCCTGCACTGATCAATTAATTACTGTGTAGAATATTTTAGGATCTGCAGGATGCACCTAGAGGGTAGAGAAAATCCCCCGACAATTTTCAGAGTTAAAGCGACAGTGTAATGTAAAATAGTTTTTTTCTTAATGTGTTTATAATGCGTTTTATACCAGCTGCAGAGTATAAAATATATGGGGAAATTCTATATATATATATATATATATATATATATATATATATATATATATATATATGTATATATATTTGTGACTATAATTCGTTTATAGCTGTCTCTACTAATAACCACAACACAGTGAAATGTGCTGAGCTTGTAGGGAAAGCAGTTCTCATTAGTTTATTCAATCCTTCTGGTCTTATCTTTCAATACACAGTGAGACCAATACCAAAAAAATTGAATATTAACATTTTAGTATTTCTCTGTCCAACCCCCTAGTGGAAGCATGATTTTTTTAAACGTTCTTGTTTGCATAGCATACTGACATTTTCTGTATAGGTGGGGATAAAACAGGCAAAATGAGCTATTTCAAATGATGAAATAAATGTAAAGGAGATACATGTAAACGATTAAATACACTTCCGCAGATAAAATTGCTCCTGGGAAGACACTCACAAGGAGAGAGAAAAAAATCACAGTACATTGTTCCTATATATTAAAGGTATAGCAACCGCAATAAATGAGTCGATGACAAAAAGCTTTTTTTTACTAAATACAAACATTATTTTTTTTGTCCCTATAAACCCAAGGTGCATCAGAATGTTTGCGTTTGCCTTTGGATGTTTGAGAACCCGTTCTCTAGAATGTAACTTTGTGATCATGATTCTCCTTAGTCAAACCTAAATTTTACAACTTCAAAGCTTGTATTTGGCTGTACTGCATGCCTAGACTTTAGAGAATGGGTTAGCGGTGAAATAAGATAAGCGGCCACAGGAAGTTAAAATGATCTAATTCAGTATGTTTCATAATGTGAGGGACATACATATTGCTTAAACTGCAGTGTGTAATGTACAGTGCGAACAAAATAATGTATAATCACTTACACACTTTTTTTCCAGAATATATTTTAGACATTACCTCTTATGACAAGTTTGTTCCTTTCTCCACTGATAACCTATATGATTATTTACATTTTTTACCCAGTCGAGATAAAGGAATATACATGAGATACTTTAACAAATGGACTATTTAATTTGGCCTATGCTTAGAAATTAAACTGTAAGTATTTTTTACAAAAGGGAAAAAACAAGTATGTTTTGTCAAAAAGCATGCATATTAATGGGTAAACCATTAAACTAATTCTTTGTGTTTTTCTTTTTATCCAGCACTAAAAAGATCAAAGTATGATGATGTTATAAATCTCCATATTTGTGCCGATTTGTCCTGTCTTCGGGTTTTTATTCGCCAGCAAAAATGTAGAATTTCAGAAATCAGCATACAAGGTAAAAAAATAAAATAAATGTTTGCACTATTGCACACATTATAGGAACAGTGTATTTTTTATTTTGGTGTACAACATTGGTTAAAAGTAAATAGCAAATCCTCAGAATACTTTTGCAATGCATTTGCAAAACCACAATCCATCTGTTTTCAGACAATTACTTTTTAAAATGCTTTAAAGGCTTTCTACTGTAACTGTTAATATGAAACCATTTGACCGTGCGGTTATAGATAAGAGTGCTCCCAGCTATAGTTTATTTTCATGCTGCATTTTATAAAGCTGCACAAAGTGTTGATTACACCAATTAAACTGTATTTCTGTCTTTCTAGGTCTTGATTCTCAGGTGATAATGAGGAAGCAATCTATGGAGGTATTGGCAAAATTGAAAAACATTGTTGTACTAGATTCAAGCAAGAATGCTCTGTATAAAAAGGTGGGTTTAATCTAGTTGTGAATTATTGATTTAAAATATTGAAAATGTTTACTAATATCAAGATTGGTCACATCATCACTGTTTAGTACTGGTGATATAGATTGCTTTCTGTTTAAAATATGTAGCTGACAGCTGAATGGAAATGAATTAACTTTTTTTTTTACCTTTTTAAAAAACAAAATTTATGCTTACCCGATAAATGTATTTATTTCCAGGCATGAAGAGTCCACGAATCATTCCAATTATTAGTGGGATATTCACTCCTGACCAGCAGGAGAAGGCAATGAGCACCCCAGTAGAGCTGTTAAGTATCACTTCCCTTACCCATAAACCCCAGTCATTCGACCAAAGGAAAAGGGAAAAAGAAGATAACACAAAGGTATAGAGGTGCCTGAGGTTTTAACAAAAAAACTGCCGTTTGATATAAATAAGGGCGGTTCGTGGACTCTCCATGCCTGGAAAGAAATACATTTATCAGGTAAGCATACTTTTTTTTTTCTTTCCTATAGCATGGAGAATCCATGAATCATTCCAATTTCTAGTGGGAACCAATAACCAAGCTAGAGAACACGTAATGAAAGGGAGGGAGAACAAGACAGGCGAACCTAAACCGAAGGCACCACTGCTTGAAGAACTTTCCTCCCAAAAGAAACCTCAGCCAAGGCAAAAGTATCAGATTTATAAAATGTGGAAAAAGTGTCCGCCTTGCAAATTTGCTCCACCGAAGCTTCATTCTTGAAAGCCCAAGAAGAAGAAACAGCTCTAGTAGAATGAGCCATAATTCTCTCAGGAGGCTGTTGTCCAGCTGTCTCATAAGCTAACCGGATGACACTTCTCAACCAGAGAGAAGAGTGGTAGAAGTGGCCTTCTGACTCCTACGCTTACCAGAGAAAACAATGAACAGGGCAGAAGACTGCCGAAAATCCTTAGTTGCTTGAAGGTTAACTAGAAGAGCATGCACAACATCCAAGTTATGCAAAAGGCGTTCCTTTTTTGAAGAAGGGTTAGGACAAAAAGAGGGAACAACAATTTCCTGATTAATATTGCGATCCCACACTACCTTAGGGAGAAACCCCAGCTTAGTACGGAGGACCACCTTATCAACATGAAAAATACGTTAAGGGGAATCGCACTGCAAAGCCGAAAGTTCAGAAACTCTGTGAGCAGAAGAAATAGCAATAAGAAATAAAACCTTCCAAAATAGTAACTTGATATCAATAGAATTCATCGGCTCAAACGAATCCTGCTGCAATACCCTAAGAACAAGATTAAGGCTCCAAGGAGGAGCAACGGATTTAAACACAGGCCTGATTCTGACTAAAGCCTGAACAAAAAAATTAACATCTGGTAGAACTGCCAGACGTTTATGCAAAAGAATAGACAGTGCCGAAATCTAACCTTTCAGAGTACTGACTTACAAACCTTTCTCCAGACCTTTACCTTGTTCCAAGAAAGACCATTTGAATCACACCAATGAAGGTATTTACACCATACCCTATGGTTGATCTTGCAAGTAACCACTTACGAGCCTGAAGCATAGTATCTATGACATTCTCAGAGAAGCAACGTCTATCAAAAGTAGACGTTTAATCTCCAAGCAGTCAGCTTCAGAGAAACCAGATTTGGATGAAGGAAAGGACCCTGAAGTAGAAGGTCTTTCCTTAAAGGTAAACCTCCAAGGCGGAAGAGATGACATCGTCACCAGATCCCCAAACCATATCCTGCTAGGCCATGCAGGAGCTATTAGAATCACAGAAGCTCTCTCCTGCTTGATGCGAGCAATCACTCTTGGAAGAAGAGCAAACGAAGGAAACGGTTAAGATAGATTGAAGTCCCAAGGAACCACCAGAGTGTCTATCAGAACGGCCTGAGGATCTCTTGACCTTAAACCATACCTCGGAAGCTTGGCGTTTTGAAGAGACGCCATCAGATCCAACTCCGGAACCCCCCACCTGAAGGTTATCATTGAGAACACCTCCGGATGAAGAGCCCACTCCCCAGGATGAAAAGTCTGTCTGCTCAGAAAATCCGCCTACCAATTGTCGACTACTGGAATGTGGATGGCAGAAGACAATCATGAGTTTCTGCCCAATGAAGAATTCGAGTCACCCCCTTTGGTGGTTGATGTAAGCCCCTGAAGTAATGTTGTCCGACTGGAATCTGATAAAACAGACCAAAGCTAGTTGAGGCCATCGAAGATTGCTCTCAATTCCAAAATGTTTATTGAAACAGATGACTCCTCCGGAAAAATTATTAAATATATTGTATTATAACCCGGCCATATACTGACAGGGAAGTGATACTTAACAGCTCTGCTGGGGTGCTCTTTGCCTCCTCCTGCCAGCCAGGATTAAATATATCCCACTAGTAATTGGAATGATTCATGGACTCTGCATGCCATAGGAAAGAAAACTGTATATTACCAACATTTAAATTCACACTAAAAAAAACAGATAACATACAGTTATTAAAAAAGGGTGCTAAACTCACCCTATCTGTGCCATAGTCTTTACCAATAAGGTGACGTTTCCGCCTCTAAACCAATAGCCGTGCTAGGATGTTAGATGACACGCATGGCTATTGGTTTAGAGGTGGAAATGTCACCTCATTAAAGAAGAGCGCTGTGCCGTGGGCGGCCGGAGCCACTGTCTTTAACGAGCTGTCGCAGCACTGAAAAGGTGAGGGTAGCACCTTTTTTTAGTAACTGATGACTGAAACTACAGTTTATTGTTAGTGAAGGTAAATCCTAGCGTTTTTTTTAAATGCTTGGATTTACCATCACTTTAATGTCCCTTTAATTAGGAGAAGATTTTTATTTCTGTGAAACTGAATGTCATAATTTTTTTACAAAGAACTGTATCTTTTAATCATAAACCAAATACATCTATCTTCACACTTCTAAACTAGTGTTTGTTTTAGCATTTTTTTTGTTTACATTAATGTATATTTTGTGTCTTTTGTAGGCTGTCTACATCACTGGAAAAGAAGTTTTCAGTTTTAAAATGATATCATATGTTAATGCTACAGAAGGTGTTGCCTACACAGATATGAACATAGTTGACAGCCACATCACATTAACTGTTGGGTGCATTCAAGTCATATTTGTTAACAAATTTGTATCAGCCATTTTGGTAAGTAAAAAGAGATTATTGTTGTTGATAATGATAAAATATGCTTCACAAAGTCAAATATGTTTTGTACAAAGAGCAATAAAATGGACAAATGAAATGCATGACGCGGACGTTTGTTCAAAAGCTAATGGCAGCAGTTTAAGGCTTGTAGAGAATAGGTAATGAGAAGATGGACCTGTCTTTGTACAAGCCTCATGATAAAGGAAATTGGCAGCTGCACTTGAATATTAAACTGGTTAGGATAAAACTGAGGTTTTCTTAGCGTACCCACTGCTTAATAAACAAGAATATTGCAAACTGATTATTCCTTAAAGGGACATGAAAACCATTTTTTTTCTTTCATGATTCAGATGGAGCATGTGTTTGTAAACAACTTTATAATTTACTTTTATTATCAAACTTTCTTTGTTCCATAGGTATCCATTGTTTAAGAACAGGGTGGCAAGTTCAGGAGTGTGCACGTGTCTGCAACAGTTTTGAAAGAATGTGATATATTTGCAAGAGCACCACATGGCAGAACTATTTCCTGCCATGTAGTGCTTTAGAAATAAGCACACTACCTACCTAGGTATCTCTTCAATAAAGAATTATGCAAATTTGATAATAGAAGTAAAATGAAAACTGCTTTAAAATCATATGCTCAGCCTGAATCACAAAGTAACATTTTCAGGTTTTTGATCTTTTAATTGTATTGTATAAACACACAAGACACAGGTAACTGCTACAAGTTGATAGTCAAAATATATGGAAAATTTGGAGCAATGGGTATTTGGTATAGAGTATTGAAATTCAATAATTGGTAACAGTATTGAGTATGAAAAAACATAAATTATGCTTACTTGATAATTTAATTTCCATTGAGGGGAGGAGAGTCCATGGCTTCATTCATTACTGTTGGGAATTAAGAACCTGGCCACCAGGAGGAGGCAAAGACACCCCAGCCAAAGGCTTAAATACCTCCCCCACCTCCCTCATCCCCCAGTCATTCTTTCAACAGAACAAGAAACAGTAGGAGAAATATCAGAGTATAAATGGTGCCAGAAGATAAATTAAATTTAGGTCCGCCCATCGGAGATACGGGCGGGAGCCGTGTACTCTCCTCCCCTCGATGGAAATGAAATTATCAGGTAAGCATAATTTATGTTTTCCATCTAAAGGGGAGGAGAGTCCACGGCTTCATTCATTACTGTTGGAAACATATACCCAAGCTCTAGAGGACACTGAATGAAACCGGGAGGGTAAAAGGCGGACCCTAATCAAAGGGCACCGTAGCCTGCAAAACCTTTCTCCCAAAAACAGCTTCTGCAGAAGCAAAAACGTCAAATTTGTAAAACTTTGTAAAAGTGTGTATGGAGGAACAGGTAGCCGCCTTACAAATTTGCTCCATAGAGGCCTCATCCTTGAAGGCCCAAGACGAAGCTACAGCTCTAGTGGAATAAGCCATGATCCTCTGAGGAGTCTTATGTCCCGCAGTCTCATAGGCCAAGTGAATCAAGCTCCTCAAACAAAAGGACAAAGAAGTAGAAGAGGCTTTCTGCCCCTTGCACTTCCCTGAATACACCACAAAAAGAGATTGTAGACTGTCTGAAATCCTTTGTAGCCTGAAGATAGAACTTTAAGGCACGAACCACATCCAGGTTACGAAGTAACCTCTCCTTAGAAGAAGGGCTAGGACATAAAGAAGGAACAAATATTTCCTGATTGATGTTACGGTTAGACACCACCTTGGGAAGAAACCCCAAACCAGTGCGAAGCACAGCCTTATCCACATGAAAAACCAGATAAGGATGCTCACATTGCAAGGCAGCCAGTTCAGATACTCTGCGTGTCGATGCAATGGCCAACAGGAAAAGAACCTTCCAGGACAGAATCTTAATGTCAATGGAGTGCATAAGCTCAAATGGAACCTTCTGCAATACTTAGGACCAAGTTTAAGCTCCATGGGGGAGCAGACTGTCTAAACACAGGCCTGATTCTAGACAGAGCCTGAACAACAGATTGTATGTCAGGGAGCTCAGCAAGCCTCCTATGCAACAAGACTGATAATGCCTAAATCTGTCCCTTTAAGGAACTGGCGGCAAGACCCTTCTCCAAACCCTCTTGGAGAAAGGACAGAATCCTGGATACTTTTACCTTTTGCCAAGGATATCCATGCTTCTCACACCAGGACAAGTAAGTAAGCTAGGCTGAACCCCCAAGGCACCGCCAAGGCATCTATCAGCTCTGCCTTGTGATCCCTGGACCTCGACCCATATCGGGGTAGCTTGCAATTGAGTCTGGACGCCTTGAGATATATCTCCGGCGATCCCCACCTGAGACAAATCTCCACAAACACTTCGGGGTGGAGAGACCATTCCCCCGTATAGAAGGATTGCCTGCTGAGAAAATTTTGCTTCCCAGTTGTCCACACCTGGAATGTGAATCGCTCAGAGCGAGCAGCTGTGGGACTCCGCCCACTCCAAGATCCTCATGGCTAGGGAGCTCCTCGTACCCCCCTGATGGTTGATGTAAGCCACTGAGGTAATGTTATCAGTCTGGAATCTGATGAAGCTGAACGACCCCAGAGGAGGCCATGCCTTTAGAGCATTGTAGAGTGCTCGGAGTTCCAGAATATTTATCGGAAGGGGAGACTCCACCCGGGTCCATTTTCCTTGTGCCATCCTGGCACCCCAAACAGCACCCCATCCTGCCAGACCTGCGTCCGTGGTCACAATCTCCCAGGACGGTCTCAAGAAGGATGCCCCCATGAACAGTTGCTCCGAACGGATCCACCAAGAGAGGGAGATCTGAGTCCGAGCATTCATGGATATCTGCTGTGATAGATCTGAATGATCACCGTTCCACTGTCTCAACATGCACAATTGAAGAGGTCTGAGATGGAACCTGGAGAATGGAATGACGTCTATGCTGGAAACCATGAGTCCGATCACCTCCATACACTGAGCCACCAAGGGGCTTGAGGAGGACTGAAGGGCAAGACAAGAGGACGCAATCTTCCTGCGTCGATGGTCTGAGAAATATTTTCATGGACATAGAGTCTATTATTGTGCCCAGGAACTCCACCCTGTTGCTGGGAACCAGGGAACTTTTTCCTGAGTTGATTTTCCAACCGTGAGATTGGACCAAAAGAAGAAGAGCCCTCGAATGATCCTCTGCGAGACTGATTGACGGCGCCTGGACTAGGATGCCACAGCAATGCCTCTGGCTCTGGCCACTGCAAGTAGCCCCCCCAGAACCTTTGTGAAGACTCTCAGGGCCGTCACCAGACAAAAGGGGAGGGCCACAAACTGGAAGTGTTGGTCCAGAAACACAAATCTTAGGAACTTGAAGTGGTCCCTGTGAATTGGCACATGAAGGTAAGCGTCCTTCAAGTCTATAGTTGTCATGAACTCTCCCTCTTGAACTGGGGGCAGAATAGATCTGATTGTTTCCATTTTGAACGATGGAACACTCAGAAACTTGTTTAAACACTTTAGGTCCAGAATCGGGCGGAACGTGCCCTCCTTCTTTGGAACCACAAAAAGATTTGAATAGTAGCCTAGACCCCTTTCTGCTTGGGGTACTGGTACGATAACGCTGAGAGAGGAGTGATCCCTCACACATTCTAGAAAGGCGCCTCTCTTTTCTGTCTTGAAGACGGGTTTGACAGGAGGAATCTGCCCCTGGGCGGATGGGATCTGAACCCTATCCTGTAACCCTGGGCGACAACCTCCAGAACCTAAGGGTCCTGAACGTCCTGTAGCCAGGCTTCTGAGAAGAGAGATAATCTGCCCCCTACTTGGTCCGGAGACCGGTTGGGGGCCGCCTCTTCATGCCGATTTTGTCTCAGCGGGATTCTTGCTCTGCTTAAACTTGTTCCAAAAATGAGCCGGCTTCCAAGTTCCCTTGGACTGGTCCGCTTTTGCGGCGGGCTGCTGGCGCTGGGCCTTGTCCGCATGAAAGTGATGAAAAGTAGATCCTTTAGGCTTTGACTTCTTATCCTGCGGTAGGAAAGCTCCCTTGCCTCCCTTAACCGTGTATATGATTGAATCCAATCCTGGACCGAACAGCCTCGATTTAGAGGTCATGTCCGCAGACCAAGACTTTAGCCACAGTGCCCTGCGAGCTAAAACGGAAAAACCTGACACCTTGGCGTTCAGGCGAATAATTTGCATATTGGCATTACAGATGAAAGAATTGGCAACCTTCAGCGCCTTAATCTTATCCTGTATCTCGTCGATGGAAGTCTTCCCCTCGACCATTTTACACAGGGATTCACACCAATATGTCGCAGCTCCGGAAACTGCAGCTACGGCCGCTGCCAGCTGAATAACAAACCCTGTGTGTTGAAACATCTTCCTTAACATGTTTTCCAACTTTTTATCCATTGGCTCTTTAAACAACGAACTATCCTCGAGTGGAATAGTTGTCTGCTTTGCGAGCGTGGAGATAGCATCATCCACCTTAGGGACAGTACCCCACAGCTCAAGCTGAGAATCCAGAACAGGGAACAGTTTCTTAAAAGAAGAAGGTGAAAAGGAAGAACCTAATCGCTCCCATTCATTCTTAATAATTTTAGCCATCTTAACAGGAACCAGGAAGGCCAGAGGCACCACCCTGTCCTCATATACTTTATCAAGCATAGGAATCGCAGGTTCCGGAAACCTCCAGAGTAGCAAGCACTTGCTTCAGCAAAAAGCACAAATTCTCTATCCTAAACCTGGTCAGGCTTCTCCTCAGCCGGAGGTTTAGATGACACGGACTCCGACCCAGAAGGGGCCTCCTCCGAAGAGTCGGAGTGGGCCTCGTCATCGTATAACGCCTCTGATATTTCCATAGGCGTAGACAACCCCTGGGCCGGGCCGCCATGATACGCCCTACGCTTGCGCTTAGCAGAACGTGATAAGGCATGGATCACTTTCGATACCGCCATTTGCAGTTGACCCGCAAAATCTGACGGCCAATGAATCTCCCCCGCAGGAGAAATGGTTGGACTTTGGGGTGCTGCATGTGCAATTGGAGATGAATACGAGGAACCCTCAGAGGTGGATGGCTCAGTAGTACTAGACATCCGTTTACTTTTAGATGTCGTAACTTTATTAAGGCATGTGGAACATAGTTGAGCAGGCTGTTCTACCGAAACCTCCTCACAATAAACACAGGAATTAGACCTTGTTAAAGAGGGAGAACCCTCTAATGCGTCAGAGTCCTCCATAGCTTGCGCTTTTATTACGGACTAGATTAACTTAATAAATAGGCACCTTTATAACCTCCAATGGCCGGGGCACTCACCACCTCCTATGACCCAGACTATAGAAGCCATTTCATCTCCTGCACCGCTGATCAACAGAGGAAGAGAGATTGCCACACCCGGTCACATGTAATGCCTGGCAGGACCGCCCCTGCCTAAGGAGAAAACGCGCCAAAAGAGGGACGCGCAATACTCCCGTAAATCAGCTGAAAGTTCCACACATTGCCAGAGCCTCATCTCACACATAATGCAGCAATGACACAATAAACAATATCATGTATAAACTCCCCCTGTTCAATAATCCCCTTTCCAGAAATATTAACCATTGATTCTTGATTCTAAAGATAAAAGGTGTCACACTGACCCTGTCTTCCGTGTTATCATTATGTAATAAAAAATGAAACAATCTTACCAGAATCTACGCTGTGGAACAGGAACATGGTCCTTCAAGTGTGACAGGTTAGTAGCCTTGCTGCTGACATGGACTTGAGTGTAAAAAGCAGGCAGCAAAACTCGTCAACGCTGATTGCTTGTGGAGCTGTTAATTTGAGTCGGGATGGTTTCGCAGAAAGGCTCTTCCTGCATCGCTGGACTCTAACTTTCGCCCAGGCTCTCACTGAGAGGCTGACAGGACTACTTAAAACTCCAGTCCCAATGCGAAGCGTACTACCCTCCATAAGAGACTACACCGATCTTCGGCATTTCTCTGCCGTCCTCCTGTGACGAAAGGCAAAGAATGACTGGGGGATGAGGGAAGTGGGATAGGTATTTAAGGTGTCTTTGCCTCCTCCTGGTGGCCAGGTTCTTAATTCCCAACAATAATGAATGAAGCTGTGGACTCTCCTCCCCTTTAGATGGAAATTGTGTTATTGACCATCTCTAAACAATCTGGACATTGATCTTAATTCAAGGCCCTTTACTCTCTTTTAATTCAACTCTAAATGCTAAAATTATATTTTATACAATGTATGTTTATTTATTATTTTTTCTTCTTAGGCATTTGTTGATAACTTTCAAACCGCCAAAGAGGCCCTAACAGAAGCCACAGTACATGCAGCCGAAAAGGCAGCAACAGGTGTGAAAGAGCTTGCTGAGCGCAGTTTTAGACTAGCATTGGATATTAATATTAAAGCACCTGTTGTCATTGTACCACAGTCATCTACTTCTACAAATGTCTTGGTTGCTGACCTTGGTTTCATTACTGTTAATAATACGTTCTCCATCGTACCTTTAAAAAGTCGCTGCAGTCTTCCTCCTGTGATTGACTCCATGACCGTGAAATTAAGCGAATTAAAGTTATACAGGTAAATTTGTGAGAATAAAACCGCTATTAAAATGGAATAACCTTTGCTTACTTATTTGTAGCGAATACACTGTTTATAGATAGCAGAATTAAAGGGACATGAAACCTAAATGTATCCTTTCATGACTGAGATAAAGCATACAAAAAAAAATCGTTTGTATACTTTACTGCTATCATCAAGTTGCTCTCATGGTGTTCTTTGTTATATATCTTATTTATGTAGGTATATTGCATGCGACTAGAGCACTATATGGCAACAAACACTGCTGCCATCTAGCATTCTTGCAAATGAATAACATTGTTAAAAGCATTCTTGCGAAACTGGTGCCATATAGTGCTCTAGTCACATGCACACATCTCATGCCTATTTACCTGCTTTTCAACAAATGATACCAAGAGAACATAATACATTTGCTAATAGAATTTTTATTTTTATTTTAATCCTGTCTAAAACATGAAAGAGAATTATGGCAAATGACTATAAGACTTAGAAATTAAATAAAAAAAATAGAAGCCTCCTAGTCCCAAGATTGGGAAGGGCTATTATTTTGTCTGTTGGCTTTAGTGTGTGACGTAATAGATCGAACACAAATCAAGTTAAATCTTCATTAAACATCTCATTTTAACTTTTATACTGCTGACCATCATTTTCCATATTTTTTCTCTCTCTGTTGTTGATCCACAGTAAATATATGTCTGTAAACACCCAAAAACCTCTTCAAAACCAGATGTAAACCATCTCAGATTCTTATGTTTTTCATTTAGTACTGTCTTGAAACAAATATTCCACTTCCACTTTATCTTGACTGTCCAAAGTAGCACTTAGCAATGACAAGTTGTTCCCCATCTGGTGTCAGACATAACATCAAAGCTCATACATACAGAAAGAGAAGTGCTCTCCCAGCTCTATAGTTTGTTCTTTGGTCAGTCCAGCCTGAAATACCAGGCAATCCTTCTTTAAACATGGCAACCCCATACAATCATTTTGGTCTTCTTTGGGCCTTGCAGTGAGGTGCAGCCATATTCCTTTAAGCTCATTGAACAAGGAGTCCATGTCTAGTTTCACCATCACCCTTAGAGAGACTTCCCCAGGGTCAAATTACAAATAGATACAGAAGGAGCACTCTCTCAGGAATGAACAACAGTTCCATAGTTTGTTCTATGGTGATTTACTACCTGGGAGCAGCCTCTTTTAGCCCAAAAGTGTTTTTTTCATCCTGAGAAAGCGCTTCTCTTTCTTTATGTATACATTGCAGTATGGTAGCATCACAGCATTGTGTGTGTGTGTGCTCCAGTGTCGTACGTTGCTTTTTACACAGGGATCTTGCAGATTTTTTTTTTTTCATCAAGTATAATTTATGGATAAATACGCCTAGATTTAGAGTTCTGCATTAGCCGTCCAAACCAGCGTTAGGGGGTCCTAACGCTGGTTTTGGCCGCCCGCTGGTATTTAGAGTCAGTCAGGAAAGGGTCTAACGCTCACTTTCCAGCCGCAACTTTTCCATACCGCAGATCCCCTTACATCAATTGCGTATCCTATCTTTTCAATGGGATCTTTCTAACGCTGGTATTTAGAGTCTTGACTGAAGTGAGCGTTAGAACTCTAACGACAAAACTCCAGCCGCAGAAAAAAAGTCAGGAGTTAAGAGCTTTCTGGGCTAACGCCGGTTCATAAAGCTCTTAACTACTGTGCTCTAAAGTACACTAACACCCATAAACTACCTATGCACCTCTAAACCGAGGTCCCCCCACATCGCCCCCACTCTAATAAAAAAAATGTAACCCCTAATCTGCCGACCGCACACCGCCGCAACCTACATTATCCCTATGTACCCCTAATCTGCTGCCCCTAACATCGCTGACCCCTATATTATATTTATTAACCACTAATCTGCCCCCCCCAACGTCGCCGCTACCTACCTACACTTATTAACCCCTAATCTGCCGACCGGACCTCGCCGCTACTATAATAAATTTATTAACCCCTAAACCGCCTCACTCCCGCCTAGCAAACCCTATAATAAATTTTATTAACCCCTAATCTGCCCTCCCTAACATCGCCGACACCTAACTTCAAGTATTAACCCCTAATCTGCCGACCAGACCTCGCCGCTACTCTAATAAATGTATTAACCCCTAAAGCGAAGTCTAACCCTAACACTAACACCCCCCTAAGTTAAATATAATTTTTATCTAACGAAATAAATTAAATATTATTAACTAAAGTCTTCCTATTTAAAGCTAAATACTTACCTGTAAAATAAACCCTAATATAGCTACAAAATAACGAATAATTATATTGTAGCTATTTTAGGATTTATATTTATTTTACAGGCAACTTTGTATTTATTTTAACTAGGTACAATAGCTATTAAATAGTTATTTACTATTTAATAGCTACCTAGTTAAAATAATTACTAAATTACCTGTAAAATAAATCCTAACCTAAGTTACAATTAAACCTAACACTAAACTATCAATAAATTAATTAACTAAACTATCTACAATTATCTACAATTAAATCAAATAAACTAAATGACAAAAAAATAAAAAAAGATTACAAGAATTTTAAACTAATTACACCTACTCTAAGCCCCCCAAAATAAAAAAAATGCCCTACCCTATTCTAAAATAAAAAGTTAACAGCTCTTTTACCTTACCAGCCCTTAAAAGGGCCTTTTGCGGGGCATGCCCCAAAGAAAACAGCTCTTTTGCATTTAAATAAACATACTATACCCCCCCCAACATTACAACCCACCACCCACATACCCCTAATCTAATCCAAACACCCCTTAAAAAACCTAACACTAAGCCCCTGAAGATCTCCCTACCTTATCTTCACCACGCCGGGTATCACCGATATATCTGTAAATTCCATCATATTAATCAGTTTTGTTTCAGTCCTGAGGAAGAGAGTAAACTCTCGAAAGCTTGTGTTTTTTTTGTTTTTTTATATTTTGGCCTATAAAAAAGTATCATTGCTTAATTCAATACTGTTTTTTTTTGTAACTAGACTAACACGGCTAATACACACACACACATACACATATACACACACATACATACATACATACACACACACACACATACATACATACACACACACACACACACACACACACACACACATACATACATACACACACATAAATACATACATACACACACATAAATACATTCATACACACACACAAATACATACACACATATATATATATATATATATATATATATATATATATATATATATATATATTATACTAGAAATGTCCATGCACTGACTGCTCTCAAAAGTTAATGTCTGGGTGCTCAATGAATCCAAAAATAGCAAATGCATCAGATTGGCACGTACAGGTCTTTCCTTGTTGAGAGAAATAAGTTTGTCTGTAATAGAACTGAAGCACTTTTTGTGCTGAAATAATAAATGTTTGATTTTTAAGGAAAGACCTGTGCGTGTTAATCTTAATTTTATGTTTTTGCAATAACTCTATTTAAATATACTTTTAACTCATTTTTGAAATGTTAGGAGTGACATCAATGAGCTCATTTTTAATCATTTATTTGTTTTTAAAAATAGGACTGTACTTGAGAAAGGTGTATTGCAAGCAGAAGTGCAGCTGTTGCAGCCACTGAATATGGATCTTACAATTGAACGCAATTTGGCAGCCGCCTGGTACAGTGATATTCCTGATATTAAAATCCTTGGACATCTAAAACCAATGAATGTAGGTTTTATTTACGGTTTGCTTGTAGCCATGGATAGATTTTACTACTGTACTTATCTTAGGATTCCTTACACTGATCTATTTTCCCTGAATGTCAAGTTAGTATAAAATATATACTGTGCCAACAGTACGCTTTACTCTCAAAAACACTGTTGGGCCAGATTGCAAGTGGCGCGCTAACAGTTATGCGCGAGCGAAAAGGGGATTATTGTGGTTGTTTGTGCGTATCTGGTTTAGTGATCGTATTACAAGTTGAAGGTAAACGCGAGCACGTGAGCTCAATTTCGATTTACGCTAAAATGATTACCGCGTCCTCAGAGCTCTTGTTAACTGTTTCGTAAAACAAAAAAGTGTCACAAAACACATCAAAAATACACTACAAAGTACAATTACACTCATTCTAACACTATCTAATAAATATTATTCAAAAATAATATTGCACAAAAAAGTTGGAAGGGCTCAGAGATATGAGGTTGCAGGTGTTAGAAAGAAAAAGCTTTGCAAAGAGCTTTAACAGAGAGATACATACATATACATGTCTAAATGTGTGTGTGTGTGTATACATATTATACAGATATAAACACATAAATACATATGTACACATATATCAACATATATAGAAGTGCATTGGAGCCCTTTGGAGTTAAAGGGATACTAAACAATTTTTTTTCTTATTTTATGATTCAGATAGAGCGTGCAATTTTAAGCAACTTTCTAATTTACTCCTATTATCAAATTTTCTTTGTTCTCTTGCTATCTTTATTTCAAAAGCAGGAATGTAAAGCTTACGAGCCGGCCCATTTTTGGTTTAGCACCCTGGATAGCGCTTGCTTTATTGGTGGCTACATTTAGGTTTCTTTCCCCCTTTTTTTTGCTCCTATGACTTCTATGGGGTAACACGTCAACACATGCGTGATATCCTAACTTTGACTTTTTGTGTGCATCGGGTTAGTGCGTGAGCGAAAACATTTTACTTTTAACTTGTAATATGAGCCCTACTCGATGTTGCGCAAAAAACTTATTTCCAGCAGAGTTCCAAAGTATATACAAAGTTAACTTAAACACTCAATGGAAAGGAGCTGGGTTTCCTAGTTAGGTAACAATTACTGCCTATAGAGCTATGGTATAGATTAGGGCCGGTGTCAAAAGTGCATGTTTGTAAAGACTCCCAAGGACAGGAAGCTAAATATTTCTTACCGCTGCCTCCTGGACTTTGGCCAGTCTTAGGGTAGAAGTAGGCGACTGGATCATGTCTGAAAAATCATGTCTTTACCCGAAATTTATAAGGTCATAATCCGAATTGAAGCCTTTTGGTAACCTTGTTTGAAGTTTAAAAATCCAAAAGACTTCCTGTTGACCTAGTAGCCTCTCTCTATCCCCTCCCCTCCAAGGTAGGAATACTCTTTCTATAGCTGTCCATAAAAAGGTTTTGGTATCCTTATTGTGTACAATGACAAAGTGTTCCACTAATGGTGTACTAGCAGTACCCTTCTTAATTGTAGATAGGTGTTCCCTTATCCTGGATCTGACTTCTCTCTTCATTATCATTGTGGATAAAGTATTAGGAACATGTTTTCTTGTTACAATCTATCATTTTGTGTATATGTTTATATCTATTGCCTTGTGTACATGACTGTAGATGTATAAAGTTGAACATGTAATATAGAATAATATTAAGGGGAACAATACTTATACACTAGTGTCAAGGTATAGACGCAATGTGAATTCTTGCCTAGATCTGTGAATGATTAATGGTTTACCCAAAATGTTTAGTAGATTTGCAATAGGTTATAGCTAGGGAATAGTCGCCAAGAATATGTTTGATACAAATCTTGAGATCCTTTGCATATATCAAACTGATATTTGGGTATATGGCTTTTAATGTCCTCATCACGGATTGATATGTGCTAAGGATCAATAGAAAATTTTGCTGGTTGACAGAAGCTATTCAAAAATACTAGCCGTGGCTATATGTTAACATGTTGATAAGTTTATATATATTGAAGCTTTAGCTTATAATAAAGATTGGTAGGACAAGCCATCAAGTAGAGAGGTAGAGGAAAGGGTTAAAGGCTGTGTATGGAGACATTCTTTCAAGAATGTGTGCAATTAGTTAATTAATGGGGGCAATTAGTTAATTAATGGGTGAACCAGTCAGACGAGGTCTGTTTCCTTTAAAGTTTGAACATTTTAATGTGACAAGTAGCAGCTTTTGAGTATGGCTATCCAGTTGAAACGCGTCAGTTGCATACTTGCTGACCACACTGTACCACCATTCTTCCACTTTGTGCTGTAAAAATGGGAATTTTTAAAGATTGACACGGATTTGTGTAAAATAAAGGTTGTTTAACTTTTAAACAATTCTCCTAGCCGGTGCTCCTACTTTTTTGCTTTATTGATTCTAGCAGAGTTAGCACGCATGCGTTAAATAGTGCTTCACTTGTAATCTGGCCCTTTTGGTGAGAGGGAAAGGAGGGTTTCTTTTTGTTTTGTTGTATTACATTTTTACTAAGGATCCTTGTAATTTTCAGATTTTGTTTCTAGACTATTATTGATATGATCATAGCTTAAAAGGCTCATATTACTAATAAGGCCACAAATAAGTCTTTCTAAAGTTTTCTTAAACATATTTCTGATCAGAATTATTGCATTTTTGAAGTCAAAGTTCCTGATTTATTGCAGCAAAATCTCCTTAGTTTGTTTTCCAACTGTTGTTGTTTTGTGAACTCCTTTCCACAATTTGAAAAGCATAAATCATTCCAGATTTAAATTATGAAACACCACAATTAAAGTAAAATCCCTAGCTATAAATTATTTCATGGCATGTAGTATCTGTGTGAAAATGTATAATGACATATACTATGTCCTCCTAAAGGTTTTCAGTTGCAATTTTCTGCAACCCTTTTAAAGGCACACTGTACTGTAATGTTTTTATTGTCTTCCAGTTGTCTTGTTATACCAGCTGCATAGTAATACATGTACAGTATTTGAAAATGTTCCTTTAAGTTTAGCTTTACATTTCAAATAGCTGTTTTGCTCTGTGAAAAGTGTAAAGTGTTTGTAAAGTTTAATTAATTACTGCCCAGTATCTAAAAATAATCTTAAAAACAGGGGCACTTTAATTCATTAAACTTTACAATGACACTTTTTTTATATAAATTTACCATTGCATTATGGTAAACCTACCACCGATCCTCAGCCCACATCTCCTACTGTATTTAGCATATTGATGATGAATCTGGCTTCCTACAATCATTGTGTGCCCCCTTTTGGCGTCCGGTAAAAGAAGTAACCAGGAATTGTAAGCATGGCTGACATTCTTTTAGTGCACCCTATAAACATTTTAAGTACGCTCTATAAACATTTGTTCATATTACAAATGGGGATTTATGTGATTTTTTTTTTATTATTATTATTTTTTATACGGAATATACATCAATGAACAGCAAATAAAAATCTAGTATATTGCATGATATGCGGCAATATTTGACCAATGTTAATAATATTAAAAACCTTCCATGAATGTCATCTTTCTGGCATTTTACCTTCCCAGACATACAAAAAAGTTAAGTCAATATCCAGTTTTAATGTGCACAGTACTAGTCTGGAGAAAATATATTCCAAAGAAATGGCCTCTCTCAGTAGCAAGTGGGATGGAACTCCAATTAACCCCATGCTTATTAAAAGCTTATCTAGGTAATACATGAGACAAAAGGGTACCCTAGCAAAGCCATCCTCTCAATTTTGTACAAAAAAAATATTCTCATATAAAAATACTTAATTCAAATGTCATATTAAAAGTAGAAAAATTAAGACAAATCCTTGCACCTAGTGCCTTTTTAAAACAAGGGAAAAACAAGCCAAAACTGTAAGTTGGGATAATTTTATTTTGTAGGAATGTAGAATCTTGTCCACTATGCAGTTTGGGATGCAAACTTACACTTTGAAACAATGAGAACCTACAAAATTGGTTAAATTCACCAATGGACAACAGCATATCAGTGTTTCATTTGGATTGACATGATAACTTTGCATAGTCAATTCTGCACGTATATTACAAATTTATGGTTGATAATTTGAGAAATGTAGGCCATTGTATTTATATAGATCATGATTTTCAAAATATAAAATTATTTTATTAGAATTTGTGCATTTCAAAATGCTGTAAGTATTTCATCTATGTTTTGAGATGGTGAAAAACTATCCTATTACTTCCTTAGGTTATACTTGGACAGGAAGACTTAACTACTATTTTAAGGACACTAAATGAAAACTTAGGTGAAACCGCTGAAATATCTCCTGAATCAGAAAAGATGGACAAAGGTGGCACAAACAGTGAGGAAAACAGTAGCTACCAAGTCTCTGCAGGTACCTTATGAAACATAACGAAACTCAGAAGACTAGCATAATCAGTAATGCATAATAAAAAGACAATGCAAAAGCACATGGAAATCTACTACTCATTTGAAATTTAAACTTTCTCCAACATAGGTGTGTCCGGTCCACGGCGTCATCCTTACTTGTGGGATATTCTCTTCCCCAACAGGAAATGGCAAAGAGCCCAGCAAAGCTGGTCACATGATCCCTCCTAGGCTCCGCCTACCCCAGTCATTCTCTTTGCCGTTGTACAGGCAACATCTCCACGGAGATGGCTTAGAGTTTTTTAGTGTTTAACTGCTTGGAGATTGAACGCTTGATTTTATCGAAGCGAGGATTCTCAGATTCTGTTATCGATACTCTTGTTCAGGCCAGAAAGCCTGTGACTAGAAAGATTTACCACAAAATTTGGAAAAAATATATCTGTTGGTGTGAATCTAAAGGATTCCCTTGGGACAAGGTTAAGATTCCTAGGATTCTATCCTTCCTTCAAGAAGGATTGGACAAAGGATTATCTGCTAGTTCCCTGAAGGGACAGATTTCTGCCTTGTCGGTATTACTTCACAAAAAGCTGGCAGCTGTGCCAGATGTTCAAGCCTTTGTTCAGGCTCTGGTTAGAATCAAGCCTGTTTACAAACCTTTGACTCCTCCTTGGAGTCTCAATTTAGTTCTTTCAGTTCTTCAGGGGGTTCCGTTTGAACCCTTACATTCCGTTGATATTAAGTTATTATCTTGGAAAGTTTTGTTTTTAGTTGCGATTTCTTCTGCTAGAAGAGTCTCAGAATTTTCTGCTCTGCAGTGTTCTCCTCCTTATCTGGTGTTCCATGCAGATAAGGTGGTTTTACGTACTAAACCTGGTTTTCTTCCAAAAGTTGTTTCTAACAAAAACATTAACCAGGAGATTATCGTACCTTCTCTGTGTCCAAAACCAGTTTCAAAGAAGGAACGTTTGTTGCACAATTTGGATGTTGTTCGCGCTCTAAAATTCTATTTAGATGCTACAAAGGATTTTAGACAAACATCTTCCTTGTTTGTTGTTTATTCAGGTAAAAGGAGAGGTCAAAAAGCAACTTCTACCTCTCTCTCTTTTTGGATTAAAAGCATCATCAGATTGGCTTACGAGACTGCCGGACGGCAGCCTCCCGAAAGAATCACAGCTCATTCCACTAGGGCTGTGGCTTCCACATGGGCCTTCAAGAACGAGGCTTCTGTTGATCAGATATGTAGGGCAGCGACTTGGTCTTCACTGCACACTTTTACCAAATTTTACAAGTTTGATACTTTTGCTTCTTCTGAGGCTATTTTTGGGAGAAAGGTTTTGCAAGCCGTGGTGCCTTCCATTTAGGTGACCTGATTTGCTCCCTCCCTTCATCCGTGTCCTAAAGCTTTGGTATTGGTTCCCACAAGTAAGGATGACGCCGTGGACCGGACACACCTATGTTGGAGAAAACAGAATTTATGTTTACCTGATAAATTTCTTTCTCCAACGGTGTGTCCGGTCCACGGCCCGCCCTGGTTTTTTTAATCAGGTCTGATATTTTATTTTCTTTAACTACAGTCACCACGGTACCATATGGTTTCTCCTATGCAAATATTCCTCCTTAACGTCGGTCGAATGACTGGGGTAGGCGGAGCCTAGGAGGGATCATGTGACCAGCTTTGCTGGGCTCTTTGCCATTTCCTGTTGGGGAAGAGAATATCCCACAAGTAAGGATGACGCCGTGGACCGGACACACCGTTGGAGAAAGAAATTTATCAGGTAAACATAAATTCTGTTTTTTACCTCCCACTGCATCATGTGACAGCCACCATCCAATCACCAAATGCATATACCTATACTCTGTGGATTCTTGCACATGCTCAATATGAGCTGAGGCCTCAGAAAGTGTGCAAGTTAAAGGGATATAAAACCTAACATTTGTATTTCATTATTTGATAGAGCAGGCAATTTTAAACAAATTTCTAATTTATTTATATTCTCAATTTGTCTTTGTTTTCTTGGTATCTTTGTTGACATAAGCCCAGGAGCCTGTTCGTTTCTGGAGCACTATATGGCAGCAGTTTTGCAAGAATGTTATCCATTTGCAAGAGCACTAGATGGCAGCACTATTTCCTGCCATGTAGTGCTTGAGATGCCTACCTAGGTATCCAACAAAGAATACTATGGGAAAAAAGCAAATAATAGAAGCAAATTGGAAACCTTTTTATTTATTTTTAAATTATTTGCTCTGCCTGAATCACAATTTTTGTTTTTTACTTAATATCCCTTTAAGACTGTGCATATTTGGATAATGGAAGTGAATTTGAAAGTTGTTTGCTCTATATAAATCATGAAAGTTTAATTTTGACTTAAGTGTCCCTTTAAAATAGGTGTTTAAAACGTGGTCTGCACTGTTATCTGTTTTGTAGTTTAGTATTCTTTTATGGATCTTGTTTCTGATTGCATATCATTCTTTTTCTAAGGACAACAATGTTGTTTCTTTCCAGATACAAGATAAGCAGAGTGTAAAATGTGTATAAAGTATATACCATCAGCTATATATCTTACAGGAGTTAATATAAGTCTCATCATTAGTACTGCATGCTTTACCTAAATCAAATAAATGTTTTTCCTTAAGAAATCTTAACCTACACAGAGGACAAAAGGAACTATCCTTGTAGGCAACAGGTGCGCAATTAGTGAAGCTGTGTGCCTGCAAACGCCACTTGTGATGTTGCATCGAACAGTGAAATTTACCTTTGCACAAAAGCTTCCTTGTGCATTGCCACCCCCTACTCTGGCACAACCAATTATGCTAGAACAGGGCAAATTAATCACCCAGAGTGAGCGAGTGTCAGGGTGATTGATCTCACCACCTTTGAAGTGGACAGAGAGAAAAAAGAAGCAGTTTCTGCTCATTAAATATGTGGCAGCAGACTTGCTCCACATAGCCCAAAAAGCTCAGAATACAGCTGTATAAATCTAGCCCAAAAAATAAATTTAGGTTTCATGATTTCTAAATCTAGTGATGTCTTTATACAATGGAAAAATGCAAATAGAACAGTTTGCGGCTGATACGCATTTCACACGTTCACATCCCCCTCAAGGTGTTTCTTTTTTAAGACACGATGAGTCCATGAATCATCTTAATTACTAATGGGATATTCACCTCCTGGTTAGCAGGAGGAGGCAAAGAGCACCACAACAGAGCTGTTAAATAGCTCCTCCCTTCCCTCCCACTCCAGTCATTCTCTTTGCCTACGTTAGTGATAGGAAGAAATTCTCACTGCGCCTCCCATATACTGTTGCTGCCCTAACCTGGAAAAATCTGAGGGATATTACTCAGTGTTTTCTTTTAATCCTCAGGTCCATGTGAGGAGTAGGACTTCAAAAACCTGGGAGCTGCCTTTGCTGTAGGCAGACTGTGAGGTAAGTGCTGCTTTTTATTTCTGGGGTTAAAAGAAAAAAGAAGAACTCAGAAGAAGTTGGCCACTCACATTGTAAATGGGAAGCCCTTAGTTTATTTTATTCAGGTATGAATTCTCCTTTAGGTTTGGGAGACTATACTCGACATACGGTCACTAGGGCGACGGCAAATTGATTTGATGCGTTGTCTGATGCTACTAAATCAGAAACTCCCCTGGATAAAATCCAGGATAGGATAAAAGCTTTCATATTGGCTAATCTTTTTATTTCAAATTTTTCCTTTCAAGTTATCAAACTTGGAGCTTTCTCTGTTCCAGCTCTCAGAGCTTCATGGTTAGAGTCTTGTTCTACGGATATATGCTCTAAGTCTAAACTTTTAGTTATTCCTTACCAGGGACCGGTTGACGGAAATAATCTCTTTTGAAAATTTAAACAATTGCAAAATACAGGGTCTGGGTTTTTTATCCCAATCAGGTTGTGATTCCCAAAAAAAAGAGGGAATCTTCAGACCACTTTTTAGATTTCAAGAGTCTAAACAATTTTCTTAGGGTTCTGCCCTTCAAGATGGAAACTATTTGTTCCATTCTTTCCTTGATCCAAGAGGGTCAATTTATGACAACAGTGGATTATAGGATGTGTAACATCATGAGCCATTCACAGGTTCTAAGGTTTGCCTTTCTGGACAAACGCTTCTAGTTTGTGACTCTCTTCCTTTCGGTCTTGCGACAGCTTCAGAGTTTTCACAAGGGCTCTGGGATCGCTGTTGGCAGTGCTTCGATTACGAGGCATTGCAGTGGCGCCCTATCTGGACGACATCCTAGTCCAGGTGCCGTCCTTACAGCGAGCAAGATTTCACTCGGACATGGTGTTATCCTTCCCGCGATCTCATGGGTGGAAGGTAAATTTGGAAAAGTTTTCCTTAGTCCCAAGCACAAGGGTAACTTTCTTGAGAATCATAATAGATTCCAGATCATTGAAAACATTTCTCACAGAAGTCAGGAAATCAAAGATTATCTATACTTGTTGAGTCCTTCAGTCCACTCTTCGGCCTTCAGTGACTTATTTCATGGAGGTAATCGGGCTGATGGTGGCGGCAATAGGGGTGTTGAAAATAATCGGCACAATGATGCATCACGATGCAGCCTTTAACGATGCTGCATCGATGCAGTGAAGAGCCGAATCGATTCACGCAATGTCACGTGACCCCTCCTCCAGAAATAAAGTTTTTTTGTTGTCATTTTAATAGCGGCCAGCAGGGGCGTTGCGGTAGTGGGGAGAAGTGAACTGAGTGTCTTGAGGGCGGAGTGAGTGGGAAAAGAAGCCCTCATATACAGCAAATGTTTGCAGCTGTGAATTACGTCCAACTTTGACAGTCAGCAGGCAGGGTAAATATATAATATAGAATGTGCAGGTCCTGCCGTGACAATGATCTTATGACATCTTCCAGCAGTGCTGGCAATAGCACTTCAGTTTCTACGCTCTTCTGCTCTTTAAAAAAATTGAGTAGCTCTTTTTACACAGTGAGTCGCTCCTAACCAGTAGTAAGATCACTAAGGGACATAGAGGTAAATATATTCAGGAAGGAGTACATTATTTAATCAGACAAACACAAGGAAACAAGTTTGTATACATCGATCATGAAAGTGTCTGCTCTCTGAGGAAAAAATATGCAGCGTTAATAAAGGATGTGAAACCCTTTACTAGAGCGAGTTGTTCCTATGAAGAAACACAGGCTTCTGTAGAGAGGGGTGAGCGGTAGTTGCATGTTCAGAGCAGGCGTGCTTTAAACAGAGGCTTGAAATGAAAGTGGCCGCTCAGAATTACCAAGTACCGCCCACCCCTCTCTACACTGAAGCCTGCGTTTCTTCATAGGAACAACTAGCTCTAGTAAAGGGTTTCACATCCTTTATTAATGTCACTGTTTAATATCTGCATATATTTTCTGGTTAATGAATTCCCTGATTTCTACAATCTACTCTTACCCGGGGCCAGAGAGCAGACACTTTCATGATCGTTGTATACAAACTTGTTTCCTTGTGTTTGTCTGATTAAATAATGTACTCCTTCCTGAATATATTTACCTCTATGTCCCTTAGTAATCTTACTACCGGTTAGGAGCGACTCGCTTTGTGCAAAAAGAGTGACTCAACTTTTTTAAAGAACGTAGAAACTGAAGTGCTATTGTCAGCACTGCTGGAAGTTGTCATAAGATCATTGTTCCTTATATAAACAACTCGCTCCTGCAGGACCAGCACATTCTATAGTCCTGTATATAGAAGTGAAGACAGGAAGCAGGAATCCCTGCAAATGCAGGCTGCTTTAGAATTAAGTACACCCTATTTGCACAAATAATACATGTACATCTGAAATGTGTTTTGTATATGTGTGTGTCTGTATGTATGTATGTATGCATATATATTTGTGTGTATTTATATATGTACTCTATATGCTTGTATGTATGTGTGTGTATGCATGTATGTATGTGTGTGTGTGTATCTGTATGTATGTATGTATGTATATATGTATATGCATGTGTATGTATACTATATGTATGTGTGTGCATATACATCTGGTACTCTCCTTATACACAGGTACACATGCTTATACTCATTATGGAGCAGTAGCAATTTATATATATATATATATATATATATATATATATATATATATATATATATATATATATATATATATATATATATATATATATATATATAAAATATGGAATAGAACAAGTTCATGAAAATCATGGGCAGTAATCGTGATGCGTCGCCGAATCAAATCGAATCGTTACCATGATAATCGTAATTGAATCGTGAGAACAGTGAAGATGCGCAGCCCTAGGCGGCAATGGACATCATTCCGTTTGCTCATTTTCATCTCAGACCTCTGCAGCTAAGCATGCTCAGGCAATGGAATGGGGATTATGCAATCTTGTCTCCTCGAATAATTCTGGAACAGGGGACAAGGACCTCTCTTCAATAGTGGTTGTCTCTGAATCACCTCTCCCAGGGGACCTGCTTTCGCAGACCATCTTGGGTGATTGTGACAACAGACACCAGTCTTCTGGGGTGGGGAGCAGTCTGGGGCTCCCTGAAGGCTCAGGGAGTTTGCACTCAGTCAGAGTCTGTTCTTCCTATAAACATTCTTGATCTGAGAGCGATCTACAATGCTTTTCTGGCCTGGTCACAGTTAGCCACGGTCCAGTTTTTCAGGTTCCAGTCGGACAACTTATCTTTAGTTGCTTACATCACTCATCTGTGAGGAACGAGGAGTTCCTTAGCGATGACAGAGGTAGCCAAAATATTCCAGTGGGCAGAAGTCCACTCTTGATACCTATAGACGTTACACTTCCCAGGGGTAAACATAGTTCTCAGGTGGGGTCAACCAGAATTGGTTCTCATGACGTCCTCAAAATGCCAAGCTCCCGAGATACGGGTCGGGGTCCAGGGATCCCAGGTGGAACTGATAGAGGCTCTGGCATTCCCATGGATCTTCAGTCTAGCATACCTATTCCCTCTGTTTACTCTTCTTCCTCTGGTAATTGCTCGAATCAAACAGGAGAGGGCTTCAGTGATTCTCATAGCTCTGACTTGGCCTCGCAGGATTTGGTCTGCGGATCTGGTGGAGATGGCATCTCTACCGCCTTGAAGACTTCCGTTGAGGAAGGATCCTCTGATTCAGGGTCCCTTACTTCATCCAAATCTAGTTTCTCTGAAGCTGCCTGCTTGGAGATTGTACGCTCAATTTTATTCAAGCGAGAATTTTTTCTGATTCGGTCATAGAGACTATGATTCAGGCCTGTAAGCCTGTGACTAGAAGGATTTACCATAAAATTTGGCGTAAATACCTTTTATTGGTGTGAATCTAAGGGCTACTCATGGAGTAGGGTTAGGATTCCTAGACTTTTGTCTTTTCTCCAAGAGGGCTTGTTGAAAGGCTTGTCTATTTTATTACGCAAACGTCTGGCGGATGTTCCAGATGTTCAATCATTTTGTCAGGCCTTGGTTAGGATCAGGACTGTGTTCAAAACAGTTACTCCTCCATGGAGTCTAAATTTAGTTCTCAAAGTTCTTCAGGTTCCGTTTGAGCCTATGCATTCCTTAGATGCATTCCTTAGATATGATGTTACTATCTTGGAAAGTTTTATTTCTTGTAGCTATCGGAGAGTGTCAGAACTCTCAGAGTTACAGTATGAGTCACCTTTCCTTATTTTCCATTCAGATAAGGTAGTTTTACGTACTTAATTAGGATTTCTTCCTAAGGTTGTTTCTGATCGGAACATTAATCATGAGATTGTTGTTCTTTCCTTGTGTCTTAAGAGACTTCTGCACAATTTGGACATGGTCCATGCTTTAAAGTTTTATTTACAGGCGAATAAGAATTTTTGCCAGTCTTCTTTGTTTGTGTTTTTCTTGGGAAAACGTAAGGGACAGAGAGCTTCGGATACTTCTCTTTCTTTTTGGCTAATGAGCATAATACATTTTGCTTATGAGTCTGCTGGACAGCAGCCTCCCGAAAGAGTTGTGGCTTATTTCACAAGGGCTGTTGCTTCCTCATGGGAATTCAAAGCTGTAGTTTCTGTAGAACAGATTTGCAAGGCTGCAACCTGGTCCTCTCTTCACTCTATTTCAAGGTTTTACTAATTTGACTCTTTTGCCTCTGCTGAGGCTGTTTTTGGGAGAAAGGTTCTTCAAGCAGTGGTGTCTTCCATTTAGGTTCCCTGTCTTGTCCCTCCCGTATCATCTGTGTACTCTAGCTTGGATATTGAATCCCATTAGTAATTAAGATGATCCGTGGACTCATCATGTCTAAAAAAAGAAAAGAAAAGAAGGTTGTAGGTTATTGTAAACTTCAGACACCTCTGCACCTTGGCTTTTCCTTTCTCTTCCTAACTTCGGTCAAATGACTGGAGTGGGAGGGAAGGGAGGAGCTATTTAACAGCTCTGCTATGGTGCTCTTTGCCTCCTCCTGCTGACCAGGAGGTGAATATCCCATTAGTAATTAAAATTATCCGTGGACTCATCGTAGCAAAAAATAAATAAATTTATCAGGTAAGCATAAATTTTCTTTTTTAAACACTTTAAGATTGTAAAATAAAATGTATCATTTTTCGTAAAAAAAAACCAAAAACGTTATGTACTATACATTATTTATGCTGTTCTTTTTCCCTGTATTTTTTTCGGATTATTTTGGGGGTTTCCAATACCCATAAATTTCTAAAGAGTAATGGTCCCCGCCATGTTGAAACCTAGGTTTTCCTTCAGAAGTCAATCAGGGACAGATGAAGAGAGCAAACAATAGCTGTGCAGAATACAGAAATGACAACAAAAAAAACACTTTAACATTTGAATATTTTATACATTTATTGCTTGCACTCTTTTTCTGTCCTTATCAGAAGACATTAGATAAGGGAAACATAAGTTTGACTGTGACAGTATGTCTGTGAGGGTCTAATGGTATACTTCTGTTTGAGATGATATTATTAAATATAAAAATACTTAGTTATCAAGCATCCAGATTACTCAGGAGTTAGTTACCTAATATCTTTATTAAAATTTACAGGTATAAAAAGACTCCCCAGACACTAAATATTTTTTTTCTTTTTAATAACCTTGTGTTACAGATTATACATAAATGAAAGGAGGCTTGCAACACAAGTAGCGTAGTTGCTTTTATGGTGACTGTTACTCCAAATGGTTATTTATGCATATGATAATGTACAAACATATCTTCAAACCCCTTGTAGTTATAGACATAGCTTTAGCTTTATTTAAGTTGTCATTAATTTGTGTGGTTCATTTTTCTTATAATATGAGATGAAGCTGTTTGTTATTTTTGTATTCTTTCTATTAAAGGGACGACAGTGGTGATAGCGGCTGTTGTTGAAACTCATACACCTGCTAAAGTGAAAACAACAATGAAGTTGGATTTTCAGTTTGATTCCCTTACATTAAATTTGCAAAGCTCCAGTTCAATTTCTTCTCAGGTAAGAGTAACAGTGGAATACAATCTTCTCAGCTTTATGCAAACATGAAACAACCCACAATGCAAGTGAGCTGTAAAGTAAGCATGTTGTTTTCTTTCTTAAAGGAATATGAAACCCCAAAAAAAATATTTAGTGGTTCAGACAGAGCATACCATTTTAGAAAAGTTTCCAAATTACTTCTATTTTAATATTTGCTTCATTCCCATTATATTCTTTGTTGAAGAGATATCTAGGTAGAAAATAGGGCAGAAAATAGGGCCTCCATCTAGTGCTCTTACAAATGGGTAACATTCTTGCAAAACTGCAAAGAGAACGAAGAAAAAAAATTAATATAAGTAAATTAGAAATGTGTTTAAAATTGCACGTTCTATCTAAATTATGAAAGAAACATTTTGGGTTTCATATCCCTTTAAGATGGTGAGAGTCCACAAGCTCCTTATGTATGGGAATTTAACACCTGGCCTACATGAAGAGGCAAAGACACCCAACATACCAAGAGCTTTTGGTCCATCCCACTTCACTGTATCTCCCTGTCTTTTCTTTGCCTTCACATGAGTAGGTGAAGATTTGAGGTGTTCCAACTTTGTTACCCCTTTAATCCACTTGGAATGCTAAGATAGGAAGAAAGGGGTAAAGAGGAATACTTGAGCTCAATAAAATAATTCTCCTGCGGGCGGGGGGTTTTGTTAATAGCCTGCCACAGATGTCTCAGGGACTGTGCCTCCTTCTGTTTGGCCTTTGTCATTGTACTCCTATGGAAATCCTGTTCTGTTCTATGTAGCACTGGATGGGCTCTCTACAGAAGGCAGAAGAGCTGCAGCTGGGGTAAGCAGTAGAGTGGGTGTCTGTCAGGTAAGTATACACACCCACATAGGCCGCAGGCTATTAGTAGGTGCACATAGAGGGTACATAATATCCACAGTAAGATGGAACAAGGTAAGCTCAGACAGTTTGTAAGGGGCAGCATGTTTGTGCACTTAGACTGTATGCACATTTAGGTTTGTGCACAAAGTTAAAATCAAACATTGGTACTTTAAGGGACAAGTGAGGTCTGTATGCAGTGTTATGTGTACGTGCTTACATTTTGACTTGTATAAGAAAGCTTATTTTATTGTTTTTTCAGTTCTGTTTTTTTGATGTGTGGCGCAGTTCAGCTCTCTATGGCAGTGCAAGTGTTAAACTTTTTTTCCTGCCACATTGCAAAGTTGCGCGCAAGCCTTCTCCTTTACTTCACTAGATAGCTGCCATTTTACAGAGCGTTTGTGTTTTTGTTGATCCGGTTTCGTTGTTCGGCAGGACGGGGTGAGTACTTGGTATACCAAGAAAGAGGGAGGGGTTTCATTGTCTTATTTTGCTCTATATTTGACTATATCGGAGCATAATTTTTGGAAACACTATGTATATATTTGACTTCATTTTCTCTATCATAGTGTGATAGTTATTCTCAGGAACAGCCTTACAGTGTTAGTTTCTGCTGGAACCCCTTATTAAAGAAAACCCTTTCTTTTATTTACACTGCCTGTGCACTTATTTCAAGTTTTCTGTGTCTGTATGGAGCAATCTGGAACTGTTCCTACTACCATGTCCTCAGACCCCTTAGAGGGGAGGTCCACAGATTTTTTGCCTCCTTTAAATAAATGTATACTGTGCAAAGTGGCTACTGATTGCCCTCCAGCACAGCTTTGCAGTTTGTTTAAATTCTGTGTTGCTTTCTCACAAGAGTACACCTGCAATTCCATCTAAGGTATCATGTACCCTATCAGGGGGTTCCTCTCATGAGAGGGGCCTTATGATTTCCCCCAGATTTTAAAGGATTATGTGAGAAATACTGTTACTGAAGTGTTGGTGGCTATGCCCCCTTCAAAAAAGAACAAACATTTATCCTCTCATTCTCTGAACAGGATTTAATTTTGCATTCTACTGACATTTCTAACAAAAATCTTCAGGTTTCAGACTCTGAGGCCCCTGGTTCGTCCTCAGAGGGAGGAGCAGGATTCTAATCCTGATCATGATTATGATACGGTTTGCTTTAAGATCAAGATTGAGCATTCAGGAAGTTTTGCAAACTTTAGGAGTTCAGGAACCTAAGCAGGTGGAGGATAAATCTGTTAAGCAGTTTGATTTCATTTTAAACCTACAGCAAAATCTGTGGAGGTATTTCCTATTCTGGATGCTGTATCTGAAATTATTTCCAAGGAATGGAACAAACCGTGTATTCCTTATTTACCCTCCCAAAGTTTAAGAAGATGTTTCCAATTCCTAATGACAATTTAGAGCTCTGGGAGTCCATTCTGAAAGTTAATGGAGCTATCTCCACATTGGCTAAGAGAACTACAATCTGATTTCGGAAGAACCCCATTAGAGGATATTCTGGATCATGTAACATTTCTCAGGCTTGCTAACTTTTATTTTTGATTTAATAATTGAAATTATTTGTATCAATGTTAAAAATATGGCTTTGACTGTTTTAAAAATTAAAATCGGTTTTAAAAAAATTTAAAGTCGGCTCACATGGTCTCTAAGAGTAGACTTCTCTCCTTCCCTTTTAAGGGGAAAATTATATTTGGACTTGGTTTAGATGTTATAATTTATACTGTTACTGGAGGAAAGGGATTCTTTCTTCCTCAAGAAAAGAGATCAAGGTGTAAAGGTAGATCTACTAATAGATTTAGTGCCTTTTATAACTCCAAAAATCAAAAGTTCTCTTCTTCGCAGAAATCTGTGAAATCTTCATACCTATTCTGGTTTGAAACAAAATAAGAAGCTGTCTACTACAAAGTCAGTATGAAATTCATTCTCATATTATCTTCTGGTAGGGTGCAGATTTAGCCTTTTTCAGGAGGCCTAGTCACAGTCATTTCAGTATCCCTGGGTACTCAGCATAGTATCTCAGGGTTATCGAATAGGATTTTGGTCATGGCATCCGAAAGGGAGGTTTCTTCTCTCTCACATTCCAAAGGATATTCCTGCAAAGCCACAACTCCCAGAATCTTTTCCAAAGTTCTAGGTGCTCTGTTTTTAGTAGTCAGATTTCCGGGTACAGCAGTTGCTCTTTACTTGGCCGATATATTGGTTGAAGCGTCATCTTGACCTTTGGCAGTAAGTCATACCAGCAGACTACTGGCGTTTCTTCGTAGTCATGGATAGAAAATAAATGTTTGCTGACTCAGACAAAAGTCACCTTTTTGGGGGTGATTATAGATTTTTCCATGCGACTTGTATCTAACAGAACAGCGCAAAATTACAAACATCCTGTCGAATTCTTCAGTTTATGTCTCATCCTTCGGTAGCCTTGTGCTATCTCTTTTCGCCCGTTTTCACTTGCACCCTCTTCAGCTATGAATGCTGAAGCAGTGAGGTGGGGATTATGCTCTTCTTTCTCAGATCATTCATTTACCCCTTCTGGTCAGTCAGTTCCTATTTTGGTGGACCTTCAATCAAAATATATCTCTGGGAATGTAATTTCAACATCCCTCATCATGGATGATAATTACCACAAAAGCCAGTCTCTTGGGTTTGGGAGAGGTCTAGGGACCTCTGAGTTCGCAGGGAATTTGGTTTCTTCATGAGGCGAGGTTACCTATCAATGTTCTAGAACTCTGTGCGATCTTCAAAGCTCTTTAGACTTTTCTCTTCTCAAGTTGGAAATCTACATTTGTTTTAAAAACAGACAATATTATTGCAGTAGCATACATAAATTGTCAAGGGGCACTCGCAGTGTCCTGGTGATAAATGCGGTTTCACATATTGTGCTGGGCAGACACAAATCACTATACAATTTCCACAATTCACATAATCTAGATGTAGTGTGAACTTGAAATATTATTTGCAAGATACTACAAGTTTATTTGTACATTTTCCAGGAAACTGTTAAGGCCAGAAGGCATCAGCAAGGAACGTCTCCTCCACAACATATTACAGCTCATTCTACTAGTTTAGTTCCCACTTCCTGGGCGTTCAAAAATTAATGCTTCAGTGGAACATTTGCAAGGCTGCAACTTGGTCTTTGCACACTTTTAGAAAATGCAACTATTTTGCTGTGTTTGCGTCTTCTGATGCAACATTTGGCAGGAAGGTACTCTAGGCAACCGTGTCTGGTATTCAGTCCCATACTTAAGGAGTTTGTGGACTCTCACCACCTTAAGAAAGAAAACCATAATTTATGCTTACCTGATAAATGCTTGATCTGTTCTTCTCCTCTGCTAGGCTTTACATTTAGACTGGGAAGTACAGGGAAGTCGGAAAGACTAAAATCTCTTGTGTTGGGTCTCTTTGCCTCCTTCTGGTGGCCAGGTGAATTCCCACCACCAAGAAATAAAAGGATTTATCAGGTAAGAATAATTTATGTTTTTGAAATATGCATTAAGTATCACTACATATAATGGCAGTACTTGTACATGAATGTAAAAAAAAAAGGTAAAATGTGGTATTAATTTGTATATTCAGTACAGTTGTTATTTGTGACCTGTTTACAAATGAATGCTTGATACAATTTCTTTATAGATAATGTCTCTGCTACTGAATTACCTTCAGTATTAAAGGGACAGGATACCCAAATGTTGAAGCACTTGAAAGTGAATCAGCTGTAAAAAGATGACTAGAAAATATCACCTGAACATCTATATGTAAAAAAGAAAGATATTTTACCTCAAAAAGTCCTAAGTATTAACACCCCATTGTAAAGGACAAGCAGCAAATCAGTATGCTTGTCCCGGGACCTGCAAGGGAGCGTGCCTCATGCACACTCATGTTATTTCCCTATTAATTTGTATATTCAGTATAGTTATTTGTCACCTCTAAATGACCTGATTACAAATGAATGCTTGATACAATTTCTATATAGATAAGGTCTCTGCTCCTGAATTACCTTTAGCATTAAAGGGACAGGATACCCAAATGTTGACGCACTTGAAAGTGATGCAGCTGTAAAAAGCTGACTACAAATTATCACCTAAACATCTATATGTAAAAAATAGATATTTTACCTCAAGTCCTAAGTATTACACCCCATTGTAAAGGGACTTTAAGCCCCAAATCACTATGCTTGTCCAAGGACCTGCAAGGGATCGTGCCTCATGCATACTCATGTTATTTCCCTATTCAAGTTAAGGAAGTTTACTATGAAATCTCATGATATCACAGTAAAACAGTTCATGACCTCAGCACTGCTGATGCTGATTGGCTGCTGTTCATTTCTTTGTCTTTTTTTTTTTTTTTTTTTAAACCTGCAGCTGGGCAGTAACTGAAAGATAACTTTTTACAGAACACTTACTCTGGTGAGCTGAGGATTATTTTTAGGTAAAATATCTTCCTTTTTTACATATAGATGTTCAGGGGATATTTTCCTGTCAGCTGTTTACAGTTATGCTGCCTCACTTTCAAGTGATTTAGCATATAAGTATTATGTCCCTTTAAGTTGTATGTGCTACACAAAATTCTATTTTGTATTTTATTTACAGCCAAGGGATTATTTTTCTTGCCTTTTTGTTAAACATAATATATATTGACACTATATTAATATGTATAATATATGTAGTGATATAATATTTATTATCCAGTGATGCAGAACTAAATTTATGTAAAACTTAGATTGACTATTGTGTATATCAGGTAGTTAAAAAGAAACTAATTTACATATATTTTAAAAAGTATTATAATATTTTTAGTTTAAATGGGCAGTGAAGTCAAAAATAAACTTTTATAATTCATATAGGGCATGCAATTTTAAACAACTTTCCAATTTACTTTTTCCTCAGATTTGCTTTGTTCTTTTGGTATTCTTTCTTGATTGTTAAACCTAGGTAGGCTCATATTCTTGAAGGCCCGTTCTTATGTCAGTACATTTTGACAGATTTTCACTGCTTGACAGTGCTAGTTTATGTGTGCATATAGATAACATTGTGCTCACTCCCATGGAGTTGTTAATAAGTCAGCACTGATTGGCTAAAATGCAAGTCTGTCAAAAGAACTGAAATAAGGTGACGGTCTGCAGAGGCTTAAATGCAAGGGAATCAAAGAGGTAAAAAGTATATTAATATAACAGTGTTTGTTATGCAAAAAGTGGAGAATGGGTAGTAAAGGGATTATCTTTCTTTTTTAAAGTATAACAATTCTGAAGTAGACTGCCCCTTTAATTCTAATATAACATGGAATATGTCTATGTTACTAAACGATTGTCTTGCATTTATTGCTCTTTCTTTAAAGGGCCATGCTTTCCTTTTTTGGTAAGTTGTTGCAGTCTGCAATGCTAATATTTCATTTATTCCCATTAGCAGTGCAATTGGAGGAAATAAGTATTAAGGAGACCTTATATTAGTATGTATTTAGGTAAATACAGTTAGATTCATTTTGCTATATGCTTTTGTTTGCAAAAATATTTTTTAAAAATTATCTGTGCTTGACGGCTACGTTTTAACATGCTTGTAAGCTGTCACTGAGACAACGGAAGGCATCATGTATGCACCCCATGTGCTTTTAGTGCTGCAGTGGAAAAACTGAAGCTTGGAGCATGTGTGGGAGGCAAGTGCATATTATACACTAAACCTAATATTCTGAGAATGTTATAAAATTATCACCCTAGACCACTGGTTTTCAAACCTGCCCTCAGGCCTCCCTAACAGGCCAGATTTTAAGGATTACCTTGGATGAGATCAGGTTAATAACCATGTTTACTAGTCAGCTTATTATTTCACCTGTGCTACAGTTCAGATATCCTCCAAATCTGGCCTGTTAGGGAGGCCTGAGTATAGGTTTGTAAGCCCCTGCTCTAGGGCAGGGGCTTACAGACCTGTCATCAGGCCTCCCTAGCAGGCCATATTTTCAGGATATCTGAACTTGAGCGCAGGTGAAATAATTAGCTGATTAGTAAACATGGTTATTAACCTGCTCTCACCCAAGGTGCATTTGTCTTGCGTTCATCATGACAGCACATGAAGGTGGATATCATTCTAGAGAACTGAGATAACAGCCATCTAGCTGATGAAAGACATAAACTTCACACCAACTATGCAAATTAAGACTTCTCCAGTTTGTTTAAAGTTTCTGCTTGGAGAAAACATTTCCTTGGTACTCTACCTGATTATTTTAATCTTAATACTCTATCACTTCCTTCTCTAAGCAATCTTACAATGCCTCTTGGTACATCATGGTTCATGCTAATTCTTTATCACACAATATACCTCAAGCTCTTCCCTTATCTACATGCTGTTCCTCACTCCTGTTTGTGCTCTCAATCAATTACAGAGAGGTCCTATGTGCATTCTCATTATGGCTGGGACCTAGAATAAGGGTTGGCCATTACAGATTGTATACAACACCTCCAGACAGCTATAAAACAGCAGCTTAACATTTCTTCTAGCAATATCTACACTTCCCCATTGTGACCACAAGACTGATGTTTTCATGTTTCAAAACTTTCTTTTACTTTTTTCTGACATGCCTCAGAGGTTGACTCTTTAATACAGAATCTTTTTTTTATTAGATGTGTTAATACTCTATAGGCAGCTTTAAGAACTTGTCCTCACAAACAAGTAAAACAAAAAAAATAAAGGGACAGTTTACTTGAAAATTGTTATTGTTTAAAAAGATAAATAATCCCTTTATTACCCATTCCCCAGTTTTCCATAACCAACACAGTTATATTAATATACTTTTTTACCTCTGTAATTACCTGTAACTAAGCCCCTGCAGACTGCCCCTTATCTCAGTGCTTTTTACAAGCTTGCATCTCAGCAAATTAGTGCTCACTCTATGCATAACTGTATGTCAGTGAGAACAATGATATATATATATATATATATGGCACACATGAACTAGCACTGTCTGGCTGTATATTGCAAGATTTACAAAGCTTATAAAAAGCACTGATATAAGAGATGGCTTGCATGGGCTTAGAAACAGACAAACTTAGGTGTTATACAGTATATTAATATAACAATATTGGTTATGCAAAGCTGAAGAATAAATAGTAAAAGAATTATCTATCTTTAAAAAAAAAAAAAAAAGTAGACTGTCCCTTTAATTGTGTGTTAAAAAACCAAACAAAAAAAACTGCCTTATTTTTTTTTTTTATCAAATTAAATTCCATTAAATTGAATTTCTCTTGTTAAGTGTGTTCAGTCCACGGGTCATCCATTACTTATGGGATATATTCTCCTTCCCAACAGGAAGTTGCAAGAGGATCACCCAAGCAGAGCTGCTATATAGCTCCTCCCCTCACATGTCATACCCAGTCATTCTCTTGCAACTCTCAACAAAGAAGGAGGTCGTGAGAGGAGTTAGGAGTTTTTTACTTAATTATTCTACAATCAAAAGTTTGTTATTTTAAATGGCACCGGAGTGTGCTGTTTTTTCTTTCAGGCAGTATTTAGAAGAAGAATCTGCCTGCGTTTTCTATGATCTTAGCAGACGTAACTAAGATCCACTGGCTGTTCTCGCATTCTGAGGAGTGGGGTAACTTCAGAAAAGGGAATAGCTTGCGGGGTCCCCCGCAAATGAGGTATGTGCAGTAAAATATTTTCTAGGAATGGAATTGACTAAGAAAACACTGCTGATACCCATATGATGTAAGTACAGCCTTAAATGCAGTAGTAGCGACTGGTATCAGGCTGGTAAATGTATGCGCAGTAGAGTTATTTTCTAGGGAATAGAATTTGACTGAAAAAATACTGTTAGTACTGAAATAATGTATGAGCCTTAACTGCAGTAGAAGCGACTGGTAGCAGGCTTAGTGATAACTTTACATAACATTGAAATGTTTGTTTTTAAAACGTTTACTGGCATGTTAATCGTTTTGTGAGGTACTTTGGTGATAAATCTTTTGGGGCATGATTTTTTTCCACATGGCTAACGTATATTTCTACATAGAAACCGTTATATCAGGTCTCCCACTGTTGTGATATAAGTGGGAGGGGCCTTCTTTAGCGCCTTGTTGCGCAGTTAAAATTCAATCACAGTTCTTCCTCCTTGATCCAGGACGTCTCCAGAGAGCTCAGGGGTCTTCAAAATTCATTTTTGAGGGAGGTAATCAGTCACAGCAGATCTGTGACAGTGTGTTTGACTGAGAGAAAAACGTTATCTGTTAAATTGGTATTAAGGGGTTAATCATCCTTTTGCTAGTGGGTGCAATCCTCTGCTAATTTCATACGTTTACTGTAAAAATTTGGTTGCTATAACTGAATTAGTTCATTGTTAATTCAACTGTGACAGTTTTTTTGTGTGTTTAAAAGCCAAGCAGCGTTTTTTATATTGCTTGAAAACTTATTGAAGGTATTTTCCAAGCTTGCTAGTCTCATTGCTAGTCTGTTTAAACATGTCTGATACAGATGAATCTGCCTGTTCATTATGTTTAAAAGCCAATGTGGAGCCCAATAGAAATATGTGTACCAATTGTATTGATGTTACTTTAAATAAAAGTCAGTCTTTACCGGTAAAGAAATTATCACCAGACAACGAGGGGGAAGTTATGCCGCCTAACTCTCCTCACGTGTCAGTACCTTCGCCTCCCGCTCAGGAGGTGCGTGATGTTGTGGCGCCAAGTACATCAAGGCCCTTACAAATCACTTTGCAAGATATGGCTAATGTTATGACTGAAGTATTATCTAAATTGCCTGAGTTAAGAGGCAAGCGCGATAGCTCTGGGTTAAGGACAGAGCGCACTGATGACACGAGAGCCATGTCCGATACTGCGTCACAAATTACAGAACATGAGGACGGAGAGCTTCATTCTGTGGGTGACGGATCTTATCCAGGGAGACCGGATTCAGAAATTTCAAATTTTAAATTTAAGCTTGAGAACCTCCGTGTATTGCTAGGGGAGGTGTTAGCGGCTCTGAATGATTGTGACACGGTTGCAATCCCAGAGAAATTATGTAGGCTGGATAAATACTATGCGTTACCAGTGTGTACTGACGTTTTCCCTATACCTAAAAGGCTTACAGAGATTATTAGCAAGGAGTGGGAGAGACCAGGTGAGCCTTTTTCCCCTCCTCCGATATTTAGGAAAATGTTCCCAATAGACGCTACCACACGGGACTTATGGCAGACGATCCCTAAGGTGGAGGGAGCAGTTTCTACTTTAGCTAAGCGTACCACTATCCCGGTGGAGGATAGTTGTGCTTTTTCAGATCCAATGGATAAAAAATTAGAAGGTTACCTTAAGAAAATGTTTGTTCAACAAGGTTTTATATTACAGCCCCTTGCATGCATTGCGCCCGTCACTGCTGCGGCGGCATTCTGGTTTGAGTCTCTGGAAGAGGCTATTCGCACAGCACCATTGGATGAGATCATGAACAAGCTTAAAGCAATTAAGCTAGCTAATGCTTTTGTTTCGGACGCCGTTGTGCATTTAACCAAACTAACGGCTAAGAACTCCGGATTCGCCATCCAGGCACGAAGAGCCCTATGGCTTAAATCCTGGTCAGCAGATGTGACTTCTAAATCTAAATTGCTTAATATTCCTTTCAAAGGGCAAACCCTTTTCGGGCCCGGCTTGAAAGAAATTATTGCTGACATTACTGGAGGTAAGGGGCACTCCCTTCCTCAGGACAGGGCCAAATCAAAGGCCAAACAGTCTAATTTTCGTGCCTTTCGTAATTTCAAGGCAGGAGCAGCATCAACTTCCTCCGCCCCAAAACAGGATAGGAACTGCTGCTCGTTACAGACAGGGTTGGAAAGGCAACCAGTCCTGGAACAAGGGCAAGCAGGCCAGAAAGCCTACTTCTGCCCCTAAGACAGCATGAAGAAAGGGCCCCCTATCCGGAAACGGATCTAGTGGGGGGCAGACTTTCTCTCTTTGCCTAGGCTTGGGCAAGAGATGTCCAGGATCCCTGGACGTTGGAGATCATATCTCAGGGGTACCTTCTGGATTTCAAAGCTTCTCCTCCACAAGGGAGATTTCATCTGTCAAGGTTTTCAACAAACCTAATAAAGAAAGAGGCATTTCTACAATGTGTACAAGACCTCTTAGTAATGGGAGTGATCCACACGGTTCCGCGGACGGAACAAGGGCAAGGTTTTTACTCAAATCTGTTTGTGGTTCCCAAAAAAGAGGGAACCTTCAGACCAATCTTGGATCTAAAGATCTTAAACAAGTTCCTAAGGGTTCCATCGTTCAAAATGGAAACTATTCGAACCATCCTACCCATGATCCAAGAGGGTCAATATATGACCACAGTGGACTTAAAGGATGCCTACCTTCACATACCGATTCACAAAGATCATTATCGGTACCTAAGGTTTGCCTTTCTAGACAGGCATTACCAGTTTGTAGCTCTTCCCTTCAGGTTAGCTATGGCCCCGAGAATTTTTACAAAGGTTCTGGGCTCGCTTCTGGCGGTGCTAAGACCGCGAGGCATAGCGGTGGCTCCGTACCTAGACGACATTCTGATACAAGCGTCAAGTTTTCAAAATGCAAAGTCTCATACAGAGATAGTTCTAGCATTTCTGAGGTTGCATGGGTGGAAAGTGAACATGGAAAAGTGTTCTCTTTTACCACTCACAAGGGTTCCCTTTCTAGGGACTCTTATAGATTCTGTAGAGATGAAGATTTACCTGACGGAGTCCAGGTTAACAAAACTTCTAAATGCTTGCCGTGTCCTTCACTCCATTCCACGCCCGTCAGTGGCTCAATGCATGGAAGTAATCGGCTTAATGGTAGCGGCAATGGACATAGTGCCATTTGCGCGCCTGCATCTCAGACCGCTGCAATTATGCATGCTAAGTCAGTGGAATGGGGATTACTCAGATTTGTCCCCTATACTAAATCTGGATCAAGAGACTAGAGATTCTCTTCTCTGGTGGTTGTCTCGGGTTCATCTGTCCAAAGGAATGAATTTTCGCAGGCCAGATTGGACGATTGTAACAACAGATGCCAGCCTACTAGGCTGGGGCGCAGTCTGGAACTCCCTGAAGGCTCAGGGATCGTGGACTCAGGAGGAGAAACTCCTCCCTATCAATATTCTGGAATTAAGAGCAATATTCAATGCTCTTCTGGCTTTGCCACAGTTAGCAACACTGAGGTTCATCAGATTTCAGTCGGACAACATCACGACTGTGGCTTACATCAACCATCAAGGGGGAACCCTAGCGATGTTAGAAGTCTCGAAGATAATTCGCTGGGCAGAGTCTCACTCTTGCCACCTGTCAGCGATCTACATCCCAGGCGTGGAGAACTGGGAGGCGGACTTTCTAAGTCACCAGACCTTTCATCCGGGGGAGTGGGAACTTCACCCGGAGGTATTTGCTCAACTGATTCTTCGTTGGGGCGAACCGGAACTGGATCTCATGGCATCTCGCCAGAACGCCAAGCTTCCTTGTTACGGATCCAGGTCCAGGGACCCGGGAGCGGTGCGGATAGATGCACTAGCAGCCCCTTGGGTTTTCAACATGGCTTATGTGTTTCCACCGTTTCCGTTGCTGCCTCGACTGATTGCCAAGATCAAACAGGAGAGAGCATCGGTGATTCTGATAGCGCCTGCGTGGCCACGCAGGACCTGGTATGCAGACCTAGTGGACATGTCGTCCTGTCCACCATGGTCTCTGCCTCTGAGGCAGGACCTTCTAATTCAGGGTCCTTTCAACCATCCAAACCTAATTTCTCTGAGGCTGACTGCATGGAGATTGAACGCTTAATTCTATCAAAGCGTGGTTTTTCGGAGTCGGTTATTGATACATTAATACAGGCTCGGAAACCTGTTACCAGAAAAATTTACCATAAGATATGGCGTAAATATTTATACTGGTGTGAATCCAAGAGTTACTCATGGAGTAAGGTTAGGATTCCTAGGATATTGTCTTTTCTACAAGAGGGTTTAGAAAAGAGTTTATCCGCTAGTTTGTTAAAGGGACAGATTTCTGCTCTGTCTATTCTTTTACACAAACGTCTGGCAGAAGTTCCAGACGTTCAGGCTTTTTGTCAGGCTTTAGCTAGGATTAAGCCTGTGTTTTAGACTGTTGCTCCGCCATGGAGCTTAAACTTAGTTCTTAAAGTTCTCCAAGGTGTTCCATTTGAACCCCTTCATTCCAGTGATATTAAGCTGTTATCTTGGAAAGTTCTGTTTTTGATGGCTATTTCCTCGGCTCGAAGAGTCTCTGAGTTATCTGCCTTACATTGTGATTCTCCTTATCTGATTTTCCATTCAGACAAGGTAGTTCTGCGTACTAAACCTGGGTTTTTACCTAAGGCAGTTTCTAACAGGAATATCAATCAGGAGATTGTTGTTCCATCATTATGTCCTAATCCTTCTTCAAAGAAGGAACGTCTTTTGCATAATCTGGATGTGGTCCGTGCCCTGAAGTTCTACTTACAGGCAACTAAAGATTTTCGGCAAACTTCTTCTCTGTTTGTCGTTTATTCTGGACAGAGGAGAGGTCAAAAGGCTTCGGCCACCTCTCTCTCTTTTTGGCTTCGTAGCATAATACATTTAGCCTATGAGACTGCTGGACAGCAGCCCCCTGAAAGAATTACAGCTCATTCCACTAGAGCTGTGGCTTCCACCTGGGCCTTTAAGAATGAGGCCTCTGTTGAACAGATTTGCAAGGCTGCAACTTGGTCTTCACTTCATACCTTTTCAAAATTTTACAAATTTGACACTTTTGCTTCTTCGGAGGCTGTTTTTGGGAGAAAGGTTCTACAGGCAGTGGTTCCTTCTGTTTAATGTTCCTGCCTTGTCCCTCCCTTCATCCGTGTACTTTAGCTTTGGTATTGGTATCCCATAAGTAATGGATGACCCGTGGACTGAACACACTTAACAAGAGAAAACATAATTTATGCTTACCTGATAAATTTATTTCTCTTGTAGTGTGTTCAGTCCACGGCCCGCCCTGTCTTTTTTGAGGCAGTTCTAAATTTTAATTAAAACTCCAGTCATCACTGCACCCTATAGTTTCTCCTTTCTCGTCTTGTTTCGGTCGAATGACTGGATATGACATGTGAGGGGAGGAGCTATATAGCAGCTCTGCTTGGGTGATCCTCTTGCAACTTCCTGTTGGGAAGGAGAATATATCCCATAAGTAATGGATGACCCGTGGACTGAACACACTACAAGAGAAATAAATTTATCAGGTAAGCATAAATTATGTTTTGTAAAATAAGCAACCTTCGATAAAAATGTAAATATCACTTTTGCCCTCTCTTCGCTGCTCAAAAGTGGAGCAAAGTATTTTACGTTTATGCTGAAAACTAGAAAATCCTTGCAAACTAACCTCTGCTCCAAGTTATTAGTTGCAGACACACTCCACAAACTTACATTTATGTGATTTTGTCACGTGACCCTGACTTAGGGGCTCAACGGATTTTCTAGTAATGCTGGAGACTTATAGCAGTTTGGCTATATAGAATTCCAGCTCCCCCAGTGACAAATGTTTCTCCTCACTGTTGCTCTGGCTGGAGATCTCATCTTATTAAAGGGACAGTCTACACCAAAAATTTTATTGTTTTAAAAGATAGATAATCCCTTTATTACCAATTCCCTAGATTTGCATAACCAACACTGTTATAGAGCACACTGTTATCTATATGACACAGATGAACTAACACCTTCTAGTGGTGAAAAACTGTCAAAATGCATTCAGATTAGAGGCGGCCTTCAAGGTCTAAGAAATTTGCATATGAACCTCCTAGGTTTAGCTTTCAACTAAAAATACCAAGAGAACAAATCAAAATTGGTGAAAAAAGTAAATTGGAAAGTTGTTTAAAATGACATGCCCTATCTGAATCATGAAAGTTTATTTTGAAATAGACTGTCCCTTTAAGTGTTTTGTCGTTCATTTGCCTTTTATCAAGAAAAGTCATCAAGAGGCTCCATTTTAAATAGTCCTTCATCCGATCAAACACATTTTTACATCTTAAAAGGGCATATATCAAAACAAAAGGTCTGCACTCACTGGGCTTATATCAAGTATAAATTTTATTGATATGTGATGTTTCGGGAAATCACAACAATCCCCTTTCTTGGACACAGAGGAAGGGGAGTGTTTTGATCCCTAAAACATCACATATCAATAAACTTTATACTTGATATAAGCCCATCGAGGGGGAATAAATATTCATAACATCACATAAATGTAATTATAATAGCTAAGTTGTCCCACATCAGAATCCTTAGGAGGTGATTTTTTTATTATTTTTTTATAACAGAAATAGTGTATAATCAATCCAGTTTATTTAAAACAGGAAGAAACTGGAAAATAATTTGAAAAACAGGGTAAATTATAATAAAGATGATAATTTTATTACAATAAAATTTAACTCAGGATTTAGACTATAGGGGTCCAAAGTTTTAAATGTATATATTAACTTTGCTTCTTTGTACAACATATTTCTTTCACAGTTACCTTCTCTCCAATTTGGGGTAATTTTACAAACCCCCCCCCCCCCCCAATATAGAATTTATATTATGGTATTCACTAAAGTGTATAGATAACGTAATCTAATTTCCCTTTTTTAATATTAAGTAAATGTTTCCTTATACAATATTATAGTTGTCTACTGTTTTCTTCTCTCAGCTTTTGCATATGTTCTGCTTTATAGATCAGATGGTGGATTCCTTTGTCTTCCTTCCTCTATGTCTATGTCCATTCCTCCTTGTGACTGTTTTTAAGTGCTGTGCATGCCTTGTTCTTTATCCATGAGATTTCTTTATCCATATTTAACCAACATAGGACAGTCTTGCACAGTGGGTTTGGGCCTCTGTCATTATTCTAATGATTGGTAGACTGTCTTACATACTTACATGTAGTCAGACTTACTACTAGTACCTCAAGCCTACAGTATTTTTTTTCTTGCAAGATTAATCTTCTATTTGGTTTCTTGGCATCTCAAATCTGGCTTTTCTATCGGCTTTGGTCAGCCATTTTTCTGACATACTAGGCAGCCAGAAAGGATTAATGTTTTCCTATTACTGCTCACTCTACTGCTTTTTGTTGTGACCTTGTGGGCAGCTTGCTATGAGATAATGCTTGATCGGTTGTTTAAGGCAACCATGTGGTCCTTTTTTCATGCATGTGATGTAGCTGGCCTAGGGTGGAAGTCTGTTGATTCTCGGTAAAAGCACGTTGTTTTAGGCAACCAATAATTCTAATGAATTGTCTAGTATCATCTCTTGTTTTGTGGTCTATAATTAAGTGTAAAGAAAGATTCATTTAATGGTTAAAAAAAACTAAGTTTTATGCGTACCACTTTTATGTTCCTACAAAAATTATTTTCCTGAGCCTCTCATTTCCTCTAGTTGCATATTCAGGATTGTAGAAAATTAAATAGATAAAAGTACATGTATTGCCCTTTAATTTAACTGTTGTTTTTTCTGGAGAATTCTAAAACCTGTTTTTATTTTCAACAGACAAATGCCATTGAAAGAGACAGCAACCTGAAGCTTGCAGAATTCAAATTAGGATTAATTTCAACATCTGTTAAAATGTCGTCTGACGGCACCATGAATGCTGCAGTTAAACTAACAAATTGTACATTGGATGATAAGAGACAAGCGGTTCAGAAAGCTACTCCAAGGTATTATTTTAAAGTAGTAATTGAAGTAATGAGCTTTTGAGTATGGTGTACCCACTCTGTGTCTAATGGTTACTATGGTAGCGTAAAGTTATTAGTATAATGTTTTCATATTGTGTACAATGGTTACTAGGGTAGTGTACAGTTATTAGTATAATGTGTTCATACTGTGTACAATGGTTACTAGGGTAGTGTACAGTTATTAGTATAATGTGTTCATACTGTGTCTAATGGTTACTATGGTAGTGTACAGTTATTAGTATAATGTGTTCATACTGTGTACAATGGTTACTAGCGTAGCGTACAGTTATTAGTATAATGTGTTCATACCGTGTACAATGGTTACTAGCGTAGCGTACAGTTATTAGTATAATGTGTTCATACCATGTACAATGGTTATTAGTATAATGTGTTCATACAGTGTACAATGGTTACTAGCGTAGTGTACAGTTATTAGTATAATGTGTTCATACTGTGTACAATGGTTACTAGGGTAGTGTACGGTTAGTAGTATAATGTGTTCATACTGTGTACAATGGTTACTAGGGTAGTGTACAGTTATTAGTATAATGTGTTCATACTGTGTACAATGGTTACTAGGGTAGTGTACAGTTATTAGTATAATGTGTTCATACTGTGTACAATGGTTACTAGGTTAGTGTACAGTTATTAGTATAATGTGTTCATACTGTGTACAATGGTTACTAGGGTAGTGTACAGTTATTAGTATAATGTGTTCATATTGTGTACAATGGTTACTAGGGTAGTGTACAGTTATTAGTATAATGTGTTCATACTGGCCTAGATTTAGAGTTCGGCGGTAGCCGTCAAAACCAGCGTTAGAGGCTCCTAACGCTGGTTTTGGCCGCCCGCTGGTATTTGGAGTCAGTGATTAAAGGGTCTAACGCTCACTTTACAGCCGCGACTTTTCCATACCGCAGATCCCCCTACGCCATTTGCGTAGCCTATCTTTTCAATGGGATCTTTCTAACGCTGGTATTTAGAGTCGTTTCTGCAGTGAGCGTTAGAGCTCTAACGACAAGATTCCAGCCGCCTGAAAAAAGCAGGAGTTAAGAGCTTTCTGGCTAACGCCGGTTTATAAAGCTCTTAACTACTGTACCCTAAAGTACACTAACACCCATAAACTACCTATGTACCCCTAAACCGAGGTCCCCCCACATCGCCGCCACTCGATTAAAATTTTTAACCCCTAATCTGCCGACCGCCACCTACGTTATACTTATGTACCCCTAATCTGCTGCCCCTAACCCCGCCGACCCCTATATTATATTTATTAACCCCTAACTTGCCCCCCACAACGTCGCCGCAAGCTACTTAAAATAATTAACCCCTAATCTTCCGACCGCAAATCGCCGCCACCTACGTTATCCCTATGTACCCCTAATCTGCTGCCCCTAACATCGCCGACCCCTATGTTATATTTATTAACCCCTAATCTGCCCCCCACAACGTCGCCGACACCTACCTACACTTATTAACCCCTAATCTGCCGAGCGGACCTGAGCGCTACTATAATAAAGTTATTAACCCCTAATCCGCCTCACTAACCCTATCATAAATAGTATTAACCCCTAATCTGCCCTCCCTAACATCGCCGACACCTACCTTCAATTATTAACCCCTAATCTGCCGACCGGAGCTCACCGCTATTCTAATAAATGTATTAACCCCTAAAGCTAAGTCTAACCCTAACACTAACACCCCCCTAAGTTAAATATAATTTTTATCTAACGAAATAAATTAACTCTTATTAAATAAATGATTCCTATTTAAAGCTAAATACTTACCTGTAAAATAAATCCTAATATAGCTACAATATAAATTACATTTATATTATAGCTATTTTAGGATTAATATTTATTTTACAGGTAACTTTGTATTTATTTTAACCAGGTACAATAGCTATTAAATAGTTAAGAACCTAGTTAAAATAATTACAAATTTACCTGTAAAATAAATCCTAACCTAAGATATAATTAAACCTAACACTACCCTATCAATAAAATAATTAAATAAACTACCTACAATTACCTACAATTAACCTAACACTACACTATCAATAAATTAATTAATTCTATTGGCTGTTCCGATCAGCCAATAGAATGCGAGCTCAATCTGATTGGCTGATTGGATCAGCCAATCGGATTGAACTTGATTCTGATTGGCTGATTCCATCAGCCAATCAGAATATTCCTACCTTAATTCCGATTGGCTGATAGAATCCTATCAGCCAATCGGAATTCGAGGGACGCCATCTTGGATGACGTCCCTTAAAGGAACCGTCATTCGTCGTCTAGTCGTCGGAAGAAGAGGATGGATCCGCGCTGGAGGTCTTCAAGATGGAGCCGGTCGTCATCGGATGGAAGAACATAGAAGATGCCGCTTGGAGAAGATGTTTGCCGGTCCGGATGTCCTCTTCTTGCCGGATAGGAGGAAGACTTTGGAGCACCGGATTATGGATCGCCAACCCCCGCTTGGGTTGGATGAAGATCTTGGAGCCAGGACGGATCGGTGATACCTGGATGGTGAAGACAAGGTAGGAAGATCTTCAGGGGATTAGTGTTAGGTTTATTTAAGGGGGTTTGGGTTAGATTAGGGGTATGTGGGTGGTGGGTTGTAATGTTGGGGGGGGGGTATTGTATGTTTTTTTTTACATGCAAAAGAGCTGAAATTCTTGGGGCATGCCCCGCAAAGGGCCCTGTTCAGGGCTGGTAAGGTAAAAGAGCTTGTAATTTTTGTATTTTAGAATAGGGTAGGGAATTTTTTATTTTGGGGGTCTTTGTTATTTTATTAGGGGGCTTAGAGTAGGTGTAATTAGTTTAAAATTGTTGTAATATTTTTCTTATGTTTGTAAATATTTTTTTATTTTCTGTAACTTAGTTCTTTTTTATTTTTTGTACTTTAGATAGTTTATTTAATTGTATTTATTTGTAGCAATTGTGTTTAATTAATTTATTGATAGTGTAGTGTTAGGTTAATTGTAGGTAATTGTAGGTAGTTTATTTAATTATTTTATTGATAGGGTAGTGTTAGGTTTAATTATATCTTAGGTTAGGATTTATTTTACAGGTAAATTTGTAATTATTTTAACTAGGTAACTATTAAATAGTTCTTAACTATTTAATAGCTATTGTACCTGGTTAAAATAAATACAAAGTTACCTGTAAAATAAATATTAATCCTAAAATAGCTATAATATAAATGTAATTTATATTGTAGCTATATTAGGATTTATTTTACAGGTAAGTATTTAGCTTTAAATAGGAATCATTTATTTAATAAGAGTTAATTTATTTCGTTAGATAAAAATTATATTTAACTTAGGGGGGTGTTAGTGTTAGGGTTAGACTTAGCTTTAGGGGTTAATACATTTATTAGAATAGCGGTGAGCTCCGGTCGGCAGATTAGGGGTTAATAATTGAAGGTAGGTGTCGGCGATGTTAGGGAGGGCAGATTAGGGGTTAATACTATTTATGATAGGGTTAGTGAGGCGGATTAGGGGTTAATAACTTTATTATAGTAGCGCTCAGGTCCGCTCGGCAGATTAGGGGTTAATAAGTGTAGGTAGGTGTCGGCGACGTTGTGGGGGGCAGATTAGGGGTTAATAAATATAATATAGGGGTCGGCGGGGTTAGGGGCAGCAGATTAGGGGTACATAAGTATAACGTAGGTGGCGGCGGTTTACGGAGCGGCAGATTAGGGGTTAAAAGTGTAATGCAGGGGTCAGCGATAGCGGGGGCGGCAGATTAGGGGTTAATAAGTGTAAGGCTAGGGGTGTTTAGACTCGGGGTACATGTTAGAGTGTTAGGTGCAGACGTAGGAAGTGTTTCCCCATAGGAAACAATGGGGCGGCGTTAGGAGCTGAACGCTGCTTTTTTGCAGGTGTTAGGTTTTTTTTCAGCTCAAACAGCCCCATTGTTTCCTATGGGAGAATCGTGCACGAGCACGTTTTTGAGGCCGGCCGCGTCCGTAAGCAACTCTGGTATCGAGAGTTGCATTTGCGGTAAATATGCTCTACGCTCCTTTTTTGGAGCCTAACGCAGCATTTGTTTGAACTCTCGATACCAGAGTTAAATTTATGGTGCGGCCAGAAAAAAACCCGCGGAGCGTTAACAGCCCTTTTACCGCCAAACTCCAAATCTAGCCGACTGTGTCTAATGGTTACTATGGTAGTGTACAGTTATTAGTATAATGTGTTCATATTGTGTACAATGGTTACTAGGGTAGTGTACAGTTATTAGTATAATGTGTTCATACTGTGTACAATGGTTACTAGGGTAGCGTACAGTTATTAGTATAATGTGTTCATACTGTGTACAATGGTTACTAGGGTAGTGTACAGTTATTAATATAATGTGTTCATACTGTGTACAATTGTTACTAGGGTAGTGTACAGTTATTAGAATAATGTGTTCATACTGTGTACAATGGTTACTAGGGTATTGTACAGTTATAAGGATAATGTGTTCATACTGTGTACAATGGTTACTAGGGTAGTGTACGGTTAGTAGTATAATGTGTTCATACTGTGTACAATGGTTACTAGGGTAGTGTACAGTTATTAGTATAATATGTTCATACTGTGTACAATGGTTACTAGGGTAGTGTACAGTGATTAGTATAATGTGTTCATACTGTGTACAATGGTTACTAGGGTAGTGTACAGTGATTAGTATAATGTGTTCATACTGTGTACAATGGTTACTAGAGTAGTGTACAGTTATTAGTATAATGTGTTCATACTGTGTACAATGGTTTCTAGGGTAGTGTACAGTTATTAGTATAATGTTTTCATACTGTGTACAATGGTTATTAGGGTAGCGTGCAGTTATTAGTATAATGTGTTCATACTGTGTACAATGGTTATTAGGGTAGCGTGCAGTTATTAGTATAATGTTTTCATACTGTGTACAATGGTTACTAGGTTAGTGTACAGTTATTAGTATAATGTGTTCATACTGTGTACAATGGTTACTAGGGTAATGTACAGTTATTAGTATAATGTGTTAATACTGTGTACAATGGTTACTAGGGTAGTGTACAGTTATTAGTATAATGTGTTCATACTGTGTACAATTGTTACTAGGGTAGTGTACGGTTAGTAGTATAATGTGTTCATACTGTGTACAATGGTTACTAGGGTAGTGTACGGTTAGTAGTATAATGTGTTCATACTGTGTACAATGGTTACTAGGGTAGTGTACAGTTATTAGTATAATGTGTTCATTCTGTGTACAATGTTTACTAGGGTAGTGTACAGTTATTAGTATAATGTGTTCATACTGTGTACAATGGTTACTAGAGTAGCGTACAGTTATTAGTATAATGTGTTCATACTGTCTACAATGGTTACTAGAGTAGCGTACAGTTATTAGTATAATGTGTTCATACTGTCTACAATGGTTACTAGAGTAGCATACAGTTATTAGTATAATGTGTTCAAACTGTGTACAATGGTTACTAGGATAGTGTACATTTATTAGTATAATGTGTTCATACTGTGTAAAATGGTTACTAGGGTAGTGTATGGTTATTAGTATAATGTGTTCATACTGTTTACAATGGTTACTAGAGTAGCGTACATTTATTAGTATAATGTGTTCATACTGTGTACAATGGTTACTAGGGTAGTGTATGGTTTTTAATATAATGTGTTCATACTGTGTACAATGGTTACTAGAGAAGCATACATTTATTAGAATAATGTGTTCATACTGTGTGCAATGGTTACTAGGGTAGTGTACAGTGATTAGTATAATGTGTTCATACTGTGTACAATGGTTACTAGGGTAGTGTACAGTTATTAGTATAATGTGTTCATACTGTGTACAATGGTTACTAGAGTAGTGTACAGTTATTAGTATAATGTGTTCATACTGTGTACAATGGTTACTATGGTAGTGTACAGTTATTAGTATAATGTGTTCATACTGTGTACAATGGTTACTAGGGTAGTGTACAGTTATTAGTATAATGTGTTCATACTGTGTACAATGGTTACTAGGGTAGTGTACAGTTATTAGTATAATGTGTTCATACTGTGTACAATGGTTACTAGGGTAGTGTACAGTTATTAGTATAATGTGTTTATACTGTGTACAATGGTTACTAGAGTAGCGTACATTTGTTAGTATAATGTGTTCATACTGTGTACAATGGTTACTAGGGTAGTGTACAGTTATTAGTATAATGTGTTCATACTGTGTACAATGGTTACTAGGGTATTGTACAGTTATTAGTATAATGTGTTCATACTGTGTACAATGGTTACTGGGGTATTGTACAGTTATTAGTATAATGTGTTCATACTGTGTACAATGGTTACTAGAGTAGCGTACAGTTATTAGTATAATGTGTTCATACTGTGTACAATGGTTCCTAGAGTAGCGTACAGTTATTAGTATAATGTGTTCATACTGTGTACAATGGTTACTAGGGTAGTGTACAGTTATTAGTATAATGTGTTCATACTGTGTACAATGTTACTAGGGTAGCATACAGTTATTAGTATAATGTGTTCATACTGTGTACAATGGTTACTAGAGTAACATACAGTTATTAGTATAATGTGTTCATACTGTGTACAATGGTTACTAGATTAGCATACAGTTATTAGTATAATGTGTTCATACTGTGTACAATGGTTACTAGGGTAGTGTACAGTTATTAGTATAATGTGTTCATACTGTGTACAATGGTTACTAGGGTAGTGTACAGTTATTAGTATAATGTGTTCATACTGTGTACAATGGTTACTAGGGTAGTGTACAGTTATTAGTATAATGTGTTCATACTGTGTACAATGGTTACTAGGGTAGTGTACAGTTATTAGTATAATGTGTTCATACTGTGTACAATGGTTACTAGGGTAGCGTACAGTTATTAGTATAATGTGTTCATACTGTGTACAATGGTTACTAGGGTAGTGTACGGTTAGTAGTATAATGTGTTCATACTGTGTACAATGGTTACTAGGGTAGTGTACAGTTATTAGTATAATGTGTTCATACTGTGTACAATGGTTACTAGGGTAGTGTACGGTTATTAGTATAATGTGTTCATACTGTGTACATTGGTTATTAGGGTAGCGTGCAGTTATTAGTATAATGTGTTCATACTGTGTACAATGGTTACTAGGGTAGTGTACAGTTATTAGTGTAATGTGTTCATACTGTGTACAATGGTTACTAGGGTATTGTACAGTTATTAGTATAATGTGTTCATACTGTGTACAATGGTTACTAGAGTAGTGTACAGTTATTAGTATAATGTGTTCATACTGTGTACAATGGTTTCTAGGGTAGTGTACAGTTATTAGTATAATGTGTTCATACTGTGTACAATGGTTATTAGGGTAGTGTACATTTATTAGTATAATGTGTTCATACTGTGTACAATGGTTACTAGAGTAGCATACAGTTATTAGTATAATGTGTTCATACTGTGTACAATGGTTACTGGGGTATTGTACAGTTATTAGTATAATGTGTTCATACTGTGTACAATGGTTACTAGAGTAGCGTACAGTTATTAGTATAATGTGTTCATACTGTGTACAATGGTTCCTAGAGTAGCGTACAGTTATTAGTATAATGTGTTCATACTGTGTACAATGGTTACTAGGGTAGTGTACAGTTATTAGTATAATGTGTTCATACTGTGTACAATGTTACTAGGGTAGCATACAGTTATTAGTATAATGTGTTTATACTGTGTACAATGGTTACTAGAGTAACATACAGTTATTAGTATAATGTGTTCATACTGTGTACAATGGTTACTAGAGTAGCATACAGTTATTAGTATAATGTGTTCATACTGTGTACAATGGTTACTAGGGTAGTGTACAGTTATTAGTGTAATGTGTTCATACTGTGTACAATGGTTACTAGGGTATTGTACAGTTATTAGTATAATGTGTTCATACTGTGTACAATGGTTACTAGGGTAGTGTACGGTTATTAGTATAATGTGTTCATACTGTGTACAATGGTTATTAGGGTAGCGTGCAGTTATTAGTATAATGTGTTCATACTGTGTACAATGGTTACTAGGGTAGTGTACAGTTATTAGTATAATGTGTTCATACTGTGTACAATGGTTATTAGGGTAGTGTACATTTATTAGTATAATGTGTTCATACTGTGTACAACGGTTACTAGGGTAGTGTACAGTTATTAGTATAATGTGTTCATACTGTGTACAATGGTTACTGGGGTATTGTACAGTTATTAGTATAATGTGTTCATACTGTGTACAATGGTTACTAGAGTAGCGTACAGTTATTAGTATAATGTGTTCATACTGTGTACAATGGTTCCTAGAGTAGCGTACAGTTATTAGTATGTGTTCATACTGTGTACAATGGTTACTAGGGTAGTGTACAGTTATTAGTATAATGTGTTCATACTGTGTACAATGTTACTAGGGTAGCATACAGTTATTAGTATAATGTGTTCATACTGTGTACAATGGTTACTAGAGTAGCATACAGTTATTAGTATAATGTGTTCATACTGTGTACAATGGTTACTAGGGTAGTGTACAGTTATTAGTATAATGTGTTCATACTGTGTACAATTGTTACTAGGGTAGTGTACAGTTATTAGTGTAATGTGTTCATACTGTGTACAATGGTTACTAGGGTATTGTACAGTTATTAGTATAATGTGTTCATACTGTGTACAATGGTTACTAGGGTAGTGTACGGTTAGTAGTATAATGTGTTCATACTGTGTACAATGGTTACTAGGGTAGTGTACAGTTATTAGTATAATGTGTTCATACTGTGTACAATGGTTACTAGGGTAGTGTACAGTTATTAGTATAATGTGTTCATACTGTGTACAATGGTTTCTAGGGTAGTGTACAGTTATTAGTATAATGTGTTCATACTGTGCACAATGGTTACTAGAGTAGCGTACAGTTATTAGTATAATGTGTTCATACTGTGTACAATGGTTACTAGGGTTGCATACAGTTATTAGTATAATGTGTTCATACTGTGTACAATGGTTACTAGGGTAGTGTACAGTTATTAGTATAATGTGTTCATACTGTGTACAATTGTTACTAGGGTAGTGTACAGTTATTAGTATAATGTGTTCATACTGTGTACAATGGTTACTAGGGTAGTGTACAGTTATTAGTATAATGTGTTCATACTGTGTACAATGGTTACTAGGGTCGTGTACAGTTATTAGTATAATGTGTTCATACTGTGCACAATGGTTACTAGGGTAGTGTACAGTTATTAGTATAATGTGTTCATACTGTGTACAATGGTTACTAGGGTCGTGTACAGTTGTTAGTATAATGTGTTCATACTGTGTACAATGGTTACTAGAGTAGCGTACAGTTATTAGTATAATGTGTTCCTACTGTGTACAATGGTTACTAGAGTAGTGTACAGTTATTAGTATAATGTGTTCATACTGTGTACAATGGTTACTAGGGTTGTGTACATTTATTAGTATAATGTGTTCATACTGTGTAAAACGGTTACTAGGGTAGTGTATGGTTATTAGTAAAATGTGTTCATACTGTGTACAATGGTTACTAGAGTAACGTACATTTATTAGTATAATGTGTTCATACGGTGTACAATGGTTACTAGGGTAGTGTACGGTTATTAATATAATGTGTTCATACTGTGTACAATGGTAACTAGGGTAGTGTACAGTTATTAGTATAATGTGTTCATACTGTGTACAATGGTTACTAGGGTAGCGTACATTTATTAGTATTATGTGTTCATACTGTGTACAATGGTTACTAGGGTAGCGTACAGTTATTAGTATAATGTGTTCATACTGTGTACAATGGTTACTAGGATAGTGTACATTTATTAGTATAATGTGTTCATACTGTGTAAAATGGTTACTAGGGTAGTGTATGGTTATTAGTATAATGTGTTCATACTGTTTACAATGGTTACTAGAGTAGCGTACATTTATTAGTATAATGTGTTCATACTGTGTACAATGGTTACTAGGGTAGTGTACGGTTTTTAAAATAATGTGTTCATACTGTGTACAATGGTTACTAGAGAAGCATACATTTATTAGAATAATGTGTTCATACTGTGTGCAATGGTTACTAGAGTAGTGTACAGTTATTAGTATAATGTGTTCATACTGTGTACAATGGTTACTATGGTAGTGTACAGTTATTAGTATAATGTGTTCATACTGTGTACAATAGTTACTAGGGTAGTGTACAGTTATTAGTATAATGTGTTCATACTGTGTACAATGGTTACTAGGGTAGTGTACAGTTATTAGTATAATGTGTTCATACTGTGTACAATGGTTACTAGGGTAGTGTACAGTTATTAGTATAATGTGTTTATACTGTGTACAATGGTTACTAGAGTAGCGTACATTTATTAGTATAATGTGTTCATACTGTGTACAATGGTTACTAGGGTAGTGTACAGTTATTAGTATAATGTGTTCATACTGTGTACAATGGTTACTAGGGTAGTGTACAGTTATTAGTATAATGTGTTCATACTGTGTACAATGGTTACTGGGGTATTGTACAGTTATTAGTATAATGTGTTCATACTGTGTACAATGGTTACTAGAGTAGCGTACAGTTATTAGTATAATGTGTTCATACTGTGTACAATGGTTCCTGGAGTAGCGTACAGTTATTAGTATAATGTGTTCATACTGTGTACAATGGTTACTAGGGTAGTGTACAGTTATTAGTATAATGTGTTCATACTGTGTACAATGTTACTAGGGTAGCATACAGTTATTAGTATAATGTGTTCATACTGTGTACAATGTTACTAGGGTAGCATACAGTTATTAGTATAATGTGTTCATACTGTGTACAATGGTTACTAGAGTAACATACAGTTATTAGTATAATGTGTTCATACTGTGTACAATGGTTACTAGATTAGCATACAGTTATTAGTATAATGTGTTCATACTGTGTACAATGGTTACTAGGGTAGTGTACAGTTATTAGTATAATGTGTTCATACTGTGTACAATGGTTACTAGGGTAGTGTACAGTTATTAGTATAATGTGTTCATACTGTGTACAATGGTTACTAGGGTAGTGTACGGTTAGTAGTATAATGTGTTCATACTGTGTACAATGGTTACTAGGGTAGTGTACAGTTATTAGTATAATGTGTTCATACTGTGTACAATGGTTACTAGGGTAGTGTACAGTTATTAGTATAATGTGTTCATACTGTGTACAATGGTTACTAGGGTAGTGTACAGTTATTAGTATAATGTGTTCATACTGTGTACAATGGTTACTAGGGTAGCGTACAGTTATTAGTATAATGTGTTCATACTGTGTACAATGGTTACTAGGGTAGTGTACGGTTAGTAGTATAATGTGTTCATACTGTGTACAATGGTTACTAGGGTAGTGTACAGTTATTAGTATAATGTGTTCATACTGTGTACAATGGTTACTAGGGTAGTGTAAAGTTATTAGTATAATGTGTTCATACTGTGTACAATGGTTACTAGAGTAGTGTACAGTTATTAGTATAATGTGTTCATACTGTGTACAATGGTTACTAGGGTAGCGTACATTTATTAGTATTATGTGTTCATACTGTGTACAATGGTTACTAGGGTAGCGTACAGTTATTAGTATAATGTGTTCATACTGTGTACAATGGTTACTAGAGTAGCGTACAGTTATTAGTATAATGTGTTCAAACTGTGTACAATGGTTACTAGGATAGTGTACATTTATTAGTATAATGTGTTCATACTGTGTAAAATGGTTACTAGGGTAGTGTATGGTTATTAGTATAATGTGTTCATACTGTTTACAATGGTTACTAGAGTAGCGTACATTTATTAGTATAATGTGTTCATACTGTGTACAATGGTTACTAGGGTAGTGTACGGTTTTTAAAATAATGTGTTCATACTGTGTACAATGGTTACTAGAGAAGCATACATTTATTAGAATAATGTGTTCATACTGTGTGCAATGGTTACTAGAGTAGTGTACAGTTATTAGTATAATGTGTTCATACTGTGTACAATGGTTACTATGGTAGTGTACAGTTATTAGTATAATGTGTTCATACTGTGTACAATAGTTACTAGGGTAGTGTACAGTTATTAGTATAATGTGTTCATACTGTGTACAATGGTTACTAGGGTAGTGTACAGTTATTAGTATAATGTGTTCATACTGTGTACAATGGTTACTAGGGTAGTGTACAGTTATTAGTATAATGTGTTTATACTGTGTACAATGGTTACTAGAGTAGCGTACATTTATTAGTGTAATGTGTTCATACTGTGTACAATGGTTACTAGGGTAGTGTACAGTTATTAGTATAATGTGTTCATACTGTGTACAATGGTTACTAGGGTAGTGTACAGTTATTAGTATAATGTGTTCATACTGTGTACAATGGTTACTGGGGTATTGTACAGTTATTAGTATAATGTGTTCATACTGTGTACAATGGTTACTAGAGTAGCGTACAGTTATTAGTATAATGTGTTCATACTGTGTACAATGGTTACTAGAGTAGCGTACAGTTATTAGTATAATGTGTTCATACTGTGTACAATGGTTCCTAGAGTAGCGTACAGTTATTAGTATAATGTGTTCATTCTGTGTACAATGGTTACTAGGGTAGTGTATAGTTATTAGTATAATGTGTTCATACTGTGTACAATGTTACTAGGGTAGCATACAGTTATTAGTATAATGTGTGTATACTGTGTACAATGGTTACTAGAGTAACATACAGTTATTAGTATAATGTGTTCATACTGTGTACAATGGTTACTAGGGTAGCGTACAGTTATTAGTATAATGTGTTCATACTGTGTACAATGGTTACTAGGGTAGTGTACGGTTAGTAGTATAATGTGTTCATACTGTGTACAATGGTTACTAGGGTAGTGTACAGTTATTAGTATAATGTGTTCATACTGTGTACAATGGTTACTAGGGTAGTGTACGGTTATTAGTATAATGTGTTCATACTGTGTACATTGGTTATTAGGGTAGCGTGCAGTTATTAGTATAATGTGTTCATACTGTGTACAATGGTTATTAGGGTAGTGTACATTTATTAGTATAATGTGTTCATACTGTGTACAATGGTTACTAGAGTAGCATACAGTTATTAGTATAATGTGTTCATACTGTGTACAATGGTTACTAGGGTAGCGTACAGTTATTAGTATAATGTGTTCATACTGTGTACAATGGTTACTAGAGTAGCGTACAGTTATTAGTATAATGTGTTCATACTGTGTACAATGGTTCCTAGAGTAGCGTACAGTTATTAGTATAATGTGTTCATTCTGTGTACAATGGTTACTAGGGTAGTGTATAGTTATTAGTATAATGTGTTCATACTGTGTACAATGTTACTAGGGTAGCATACAGTTATTAGTATAATGTGTTTATACTGTGTACAATGGTTACTAGAGTAACATACAGTTATTAGTATAATGTGTTCATACTGTGTACAATGGTTACTAGAGTAGCATACAGTTATTAGTATAATGTGTTCATACTGTGTACAATGGTTACTAGGGTAGTGTACAGTTATTAGTATAATGTGTTCATACTGTGTACAATTGTTACTAGGGTAGTGTACAGTTATTAGTGTAATGTGTTCATACTGTGTACAATGGTTACTAGGGTATTGTACAGTTATTAGTATAATGTGTTCATACTGTGTACAATGGTTACTAGGGTAGTGTACGGTTATTAGTATAATGTGTTCATACTGTGTACAATGGTTATTAGGGTAGCGTGCAGTTATTAGTATAATGTGTTCATACTGTGTACAATGGTTATTAGGGTAGTGTACATTTATTAGTATAATGTGTTCATACTGTGTACAATGGTTACTAGGGTAGTGTACAGTTATTAGTATAATGTGTTCATACTGTGTACAATGGTTACTGGGGTATTGTACAGTTATTAGTATAATGTGTTCATACTGTGTACAATGGTTACTAGAGTAGCGTACAGTTATTAGTATAATGTGTTCATACTGTGTACAATGGTTCCTAGAGTAGCGTACAGTTATTAGTATGTGTTCATACTGTGTACAATGGTTACTAGGGTAGTGTACAGTTATTAGTATAATGTGTTCATACTGTGTACAATGTTACTAGGGTAGCATACAGTTATTAGTATAATGTGTTTATACTGTGTACAATGGTTACTAGAGTAACATACAGTTATTAGTATAATGTGTTCATACTGTGTACAATGGTTACTAGAGTAGCATACAGTTATTAGTATAATGTGTTCATACTGTGTACAATTGTTACTAGGGTAGTGTACAGTTATTAGTGTAATGTGTTCATACTGTGTACAATGGTTACTAGGGTATTGTACAGTTATTAGTATAATGTGTTCATACTGTGTACAATGGTTACTAGGGTAGTGTACAGTTATTAGTATAATGTGTTCATACTGTGTACAATGGTTACTAGGGTAGTGTACAGTTATTAGTATAATGTGTTCATACTGTGTACAATGGTTTCTAGTGTAGTGTACAGTTATTAGTATAATGTGTTCATACTGTGCACAATGGTTACTAGAGTAGCGTACAGTTATTAGTATAATGTGTTCATACTGTGTACAATGGTTACTAGGGTTGCATACAGTTATTAGTATAATGTGTTCATACTGTGTACAATGGTTACTAGGGTAGTATACAGTTATTAGTATAATGTGTTCAAACTGTGTACAATGGTTACTAAGGTAGTGTACATTTATTAGTATAATGTGTTCATACTGTGTACAATGGTTACTAGAGTAGCGTACATTTATTAGTATAATGTGTTCATTCTGTGTACAATCGTTACTAGGGTAGTGTACAGTTATTAATATAATGTGTTCATACTGTGTACAATGGTTACTAGAGAAGCGTACATTTATTAGAATAATGTGTTCATACTGTGTGCAATGGTTACTAGGGTAGTGTACAGTTATTAGTATAATGTGTTCTTACTGTGTACAATGGTTACTAGGGTAGTGTACAGTTATTAGTATAATGTGTTCATACTGTTTACAATGGTTACAAGGGGAAGTGTAAAGTTATTAGTATAGTATAATGTGTTCATACTGTGTACAATGGTTACTAGAGTAGTGTACATTTATTAGTATAATGTGTTCATACTGTGTACAATGGTTACTAGAGTAGCGTACAGTTATTAGTATAATGTGTTCATACTGTGTACAATGGTTACTTGGGTAGCGTACAGTTATTAGTATAATGTGTTCATACTGTGTACAATGGTTACTAGGGTAATGTACAGTTATTAGTATAGTATAATGTGTTCATACTGTGTACAATGGTTACTAGGGTAGTGTACAGTTATTAGTATAATGTGTTCATACTGTGTACAATGGTCACTAGGGTAGTGTACAGTTTATTAGTATAATGTGTTCATACCGTGTACAATGGTTACTAGGGTAACGTACAGTTATTAGTATAATGTGTTCATACTGTGTACAATGGTTACTAGAGTAGCGTACATTTATTAGTATAATGTGTTCATACTGTTTACAATGGTTACTAGGGTAGCGTACAGTTATTAGTATAATGTGTTCATACTGTGTACAATGGTTACTAGGGTAGTGTACAGTTATTAGTATAATGTTTTTATACTGTGTACAATGATTACTAGGGTAGTGTACGGCTATTAGTATAATGTGTTCATACTGTGTACAATGGTTACTAGGGTAGCGTACAGTTATTAGTATAATGTGTTCATACTGTGTGCAATGGTTACTAGGGTAGCATGCAGTTATTAGTATAATGTGTTCATACTGTGTACAATGGTTACTAGGGTAGTGTTCAGTTATTAGTATAATGTGTTCATACTGTGTACAATGGTTACTAGGGTAGTGTACGGTTAGTAGTATAATGTGTTCATACTGTGTACAATGGTTACTAGGGTAGTGTACGGTTAGTAGTATAATGTGTTCATACTGTGTACAATGGTTACTAGGGTAGTGTACAGTTATTAGTATAATGTGTTCATACTGTGTACAATGGTTACTAGGGTAGTGTACGGTTATTATTATAATGTGTTCATACTGTGTACAATGGTTATTAGGGTAGCGTGCAGTTATTAGTATAATGTGTTCATACTGTGTACAATGGTTATTAGGGTAGAATACATTTATTAGTATAATGTGTTCATACTGTGTACAATGGTTACTAGGGTAGTGTACAGTTATTAGTATTAATGTGTTCATACTGTGTACAATGGTTACTGGGGTATTGTACAGTTATTAGTATAATGTGTTAATACTGTGTACAATGGTTACTAGAGTAGCGTACAGTTATTAGTATAATGTGTTCATACTGTGTACAATGGTTCCTAGAGTAGCGTACAGTTATTAGTATAATGTGTTCATACTGTGTACAATGGTTACTAGGGTAGTGTACAGTTATTAGTATAATGTGTTCATACTGTGTACAATGGTTACTAGAGTAGCATACAGTTATTAGTATAATGTGTTCATACTGTGTACAATGGTTACTAGTGTAGTGTACAGTTATTAGTATAATGTGTTCATACTGTGTACAATTGTTACTAGGGTAGTGTACAGTTATTAGTGTAATGTGTTCATACTGTGTACAATGGTTACTAGGGTATTGTACATTTATTAGTATAATGTGTTCATACTGTGTACAATGGTTACTAGAGTAGCGTACAGTTATTAGTATAATGTGTTCATACTGTGTACAATGGTTCCTAGAGTAGCGTACAGTTATTAGTATAATGTGTTCATACTGTGTACAATGTTACTAGGGTAGCATACAGTTATTAGTATAATGTGTTTATACTGTGTACAATGGTTACTAGAGTAGCATACAGTTATTAGTATAATGTGTTCATACTGTGTACAATGGTTACTAGGGTAGTGTACAGTTATTAGTATAATGTGTTCATACTGTGTACAATTGTTACTAGGGTAGTGTACAGTTATTAGTGTAATGTGTTCATACTGTGTACAATGGTTACTAGGGTATTGTACAGTTATTAGTATAATGTGTTCATACTGTGCACAATGGTTACTAGAGTAGCGTACAGTTATTAGTATAATGTGTTTATACTGTGTACAATGGTTACTAGAGTAGCATACAGTTATTAGTATAATGTGTTCATACTGTGTACAATGGTTACTAGGGTAGTGTACAGTTATTAGTATAATGTGTTCATACTGTGTACAATTGTTACTAGGGTAGTGTACAGTTATTAGTGTAATGTGTTCATACTGTGTACAATGGTTACTAGGGTAGTGTACAGTTATTAGAATAATGTGTTCATACTGTGTACAATGGTTACTAGGGTATTGTACAGTTATTAGTATAATGTGTTCATACTGTGTACAATTGTTACTAGGGTAGTGTACAGTTATTAGTGTAATGTGTTCATACTGTGTACAATGGTTACTAGGGTATTGTACAGTTATTAGTATAATGTGTTCATACTGTGTACAATGGTTACTAGAGTAGCGTACAGTTATTAGTATAATGTGTTCATACTGTGTACAATGGTTCCTAGAGTAGGGTACAGTTATTAGTATAATGTGTTCATACTGTGTACAATGTTACTAGGGTAGCATACAGTTATTAGTATAATGTGTTCATACTGTGTACAATGGTTACTAGAGTAGCATACAGTTATTAGTATAATGTGTTCATACTGTGTACAATGGTTACTAGGGTAGTGTACAGTTATTAGTATAATGTGTTCATACTGTGTACAATTGTTACTAGGGTAGTGTACAGTTATTAGTGTAATGTGTTCATACTGTGTACAATGGTTACTAGGGTATTGCACAGTTATTAGTATAATGTGTTCATACTGTGCACAATGGTTACTAGAGTAGCGTACAGTTATTAGTATAATGTGTTCATACTGTGTACAATGGTTACTAGGGTTGCATACAGTTATTAGTATAATGTGTTCATACTGTGTACAATGGTTACTAGGGTAGTGTACAGTTATTAGAATAATGTGTTCATACTGTGTACAATGGTTACTAGGGTATTGTACAGTTATTAGTATAATGTGTTCATACTGTGTACAATTGTTACTAGGGTAGTGTACAGTTATTAGTGTAATGTGTTCATACTGTGTACAATGGTTATTAGGGTAGTGTACATTTATTAGTGTAATGTGTTCATACTGTGTACAATGGTTACTAGGGTATTGTACAGTTATTAGTATAATGTGTTCATACTGTGTACAATTGTTACTAGGGTAGTGTACAGTTATTAGTATAATGTGTTCATACTGTGTACAATGGTTACTGGGGTATTGTACAGTTATTAGTATAATGTGTTCATACTGTGTACAATGGTTACTAGAGTAGCGTACAGTTATTAGTATAATGTGTTCATACTGTGTACAATGGTTCCTAGAGTAGGGTACAGTTATTAGTATAATGTGTTCATACTGTGTACAATGTTACTAGGGTAGCATACAGTTATTAGTATAATGTGTTTATACTGTGTACAATGGTTACTAGAGTAACATACAGTTATTAGTATAATGTGTTCATACTGTGTACAATTGTTACTAGGGTAGTGTACAGTTATTAGTGTAATGTGTTCATACTGTGTACAATGGTTACTAGGGTATTGTACAGTTATTAGTATAATGTGTTCATACTGTGCACAATGGTTACTAGAGTAGCGTACAGTTATTAGTATAATGTGTTCATACTGTGTACAATGGTTACTAGGGTTGCATACAGTTATTAGTATAATGTGTTCATACTGTGTACAATGGTTACTAGGGTAGTGTACAGTTAATAGAATAATGTGTTCATACTGTGTACAATTGTTACTAGGGTAGTGTACAGTTATTAGTGTAATGTGTTCATACTGTGTACAATGGTTACTAGGGTATTGTACAGTTATTAGTATAATGTGTTCATACTGTGTACAATGGTTACTAGGGTATTGTACAGTTATTAGTATAATGTGTTCATACTGTGCACAATGGTTACTAGAGTAGCGTACAGTTATTAGTATAATGTGTTCATACTGTGTACAATGGTTACTAGGGTAGCGTACAGTTATTAGTATAATGTCTTCATACTGTGTACAATTGTTACTAGGGTAGTGTACAGTTATTAGTATAATGTGTTCATACTGTGTACAATGGTTACTAGGGTAGTGTACGGTTATTAGTATAATGTGTTCATATTGTGTACAATGGTTATTAGGGTAGCGTGCAGTTATTAGTATAATGTGTTCATACTGTGTACAATGGTTATTAGGGTAGTGTACATTTATTAGTGTAATGTGTTCATACTGTGTACAATGGTTACTAGGGTATTGTACAGTTATTAGTATAATGTGTTCATACTGTGTACAATTGTTACTAGGGTAGTGTACAGTTATTAGTATAATGTGCTCATACTGTGTACAATGGTTACTGGGGTATTGTACAGTTATTAGTATAATGTGTTCATACTGTGTAAAATGGTTACTAGAGTAGCGTACAGTTATTAGTATAATGTGTTCATACTGTGTACAATGGTTCCTAGAGTAGGGTACAGTTATTAGTATAATGTGTTCATACTGTGTACAATGTTACTAGGGTAGCATACAGTTATTAGTATAATGTGTTTATACTGTGTACAATGGTTACTAGAGTAACATACAGTTATTAGTATAATGTGTTCATACTGTGTACAATGGTTACTAGAGTAGCATACAGTTATTAGTATAATGTGTTCATACTGTGTACAATGGTTACTAGGGTAGTGTACAGTTATTAGTATAATGTGTTCATACTGTGTACAATTGTTACTAGGGTAGTGTACAGTTATTAGTGTAATGTGTTCATACTGTGTACAATGGTTACTAGGGTATTGCACAGTTATTAGTATAATGTGTTCATACTGTGCACAATGGTTACTAGAGTAGCGTACAGTTATTAGTATAATGTGTTCATACTGTGTACAATGGTTACTAGGGTTGCATACAGTTATTAGTATAATGTGTTCATACTGTGTACAATGGTTACTAGGGTAGTGTACAGTTATTAGAATAATGTGTTCATACTGTGTACAATGGTTACTAGGGTATTGTACAGTTATTAGTATAATGTGTTCATACTGTGTACAATTGTTACTAGGGTAGTGTACAGTTATTAGTGTAATGTGTTCATACTGTGTACAATGGTTACTAGGGTATTGTACAGTTATTAGTATAATGTGTTCATACTGTGCACAATGGTTACTAGAGTAGCGTACAGTTATTAGTATAATGTGTTCATACTGTGTACAATGGTTACTAGGGTAGCGTACAGTTATTAGTATAATGTCTTCATACTGTGTACAATTGTTACTAGGGTAGTGTACAGTTATTAGTATAATGTTTTCATACTGTGTACAATGGTTACTAGGGTAGTGTACGGTTATTAGTATAATGTGTTCATATTGTGTACAATGGTTATTAGGGTAGCGTGCAGTTATTAGTATAATGTGTTCATACTGTGTACAATGGTTATTAGGGTAGTGTACATTTATTAGTGTAATGTGTTCATACTGTGTACAATGGTTACTAGGGTATTGTACAGTTATTAGTATAATGTGTTCATACTGTGTACAATTGTTACTAGGGTAGTGTACAGTTATTAGTATAATGTGCTCATACTGTGTACAATGGTTACTGGGGTATTGTACAGTTATTAGTATAATGTGTTCATACTGTGTAAAATGGTTACTAGAGTAGCGTACAGTTATTAGTATAATGTGTTCATACTGTGTACAATGGTTCCTAGAGTAGGGTACAGTTATTAGTATAATGTGTTCATACTGTGTACAATGTTACTAGGGTAGCATACAGTTATTAGTATAATGTGTTTATACTGTGTACAATGGTTACTAGAGTAACATACAGTTATTAGTATAATGTGTTCATACTGTGTACAATGGTTACTAGAGTAGCATACAGTTATTAGTATAATGTGTTCATACTGTGTACAATGGTTACTAGGGTAGTGTACAGTTATTAGTATAATGTGTTCATACTGTGTACAATTGTTACTAGGGTAGTGTACAGTTATTAGTGTAATGTGTTCATACTGTGTACAATGGTTACTAGGGTATTGCACAGTTATTAGTATAATGTGTTCATACTGTGCACAATGGTTACTAGAGTAGCGTACAGTTATTAGTATAATGTGTTCATACTGTGTACAATGGTTACTAGGGTTGCATACAGTTATTAGTATAATGTGTTCATACTGTGTACAATGGTTACTAGAGTAGCATACAGTTATTAGTATAATGTGTTCATACTGTGTACAATGGTTACTAGGGTAGTGTACAGTTATTAGTATAATGTGTTCATACTGTGTACAATTGTTACTAGGGTAGTGTACAGTTATTAGTGTAATGTGTTCATACTGTGTACAATGGTTACTAGGGTATTGCACAGTTATTAGTATAATGTGTTCATACTGTGCACAATGGTTACTAGAGTAGCGTACAGTTATTAGTATAATGTGTTCATACTGTGTACAATGGTTACTAGGGTTGCATACAGTTATTAGTATAATGTGTTCATACTGTGTACAATGGTTACTAGGGTAGTGTACAGTTATTAGAATAATGTGTTCATACTGTGTACAATGGTTACTAGGGTATTGTACAGTTATTAGTATAATGTGTTCATACTGTGTACAATTGTTACTAGGGTAGTGTACAGTTATTAGTGTAATGTGTTCATACTGTGTACAATGGTTACTAGGGTATTGTACAGTTATTAGTATAATGTGTTCATACTGTGCACAATGGTTACTAGAGTAGCGTACAGTTATTAGTATAATGTGTTCATACTGTGTACAATGGTTACTAGGGTTGCATACAGTTATTAGTATAATGTGTTCATACTGTGTACAATGGTTACTAGGGTAGTGTACAGTTATTAGTATAATGTGTTCATATTGTGTACAATTGTTACTAGGGTAGTGTACAGTTATTAGAATAATGTGTTCATACTGTGTACAATGGTTACTAGGGTAGTGTACGGTTAGTAGTATAATGTGTTCATACTGTGTAATATGGTTACTAGGGTAGTGTACAGTTATTAGTATAATGTGTTCATACTGTGTACAATGGTTACTAGGGTAGTGTACAGTTATTAGTATAATGTGTTCATACTGTGTACAATGGTTTCTAGGGTAGTGTACAGTTATTAGTATAATGTGTTCATACTGTGCACAATGGTTACTAGAGTAGCGTACAGTTATTAGTATAATGTGTTCATACTGTGTACAATGGTTACTAGGGTTGCATACAGTTATTAGTATAATGTGTTCATACTGTGTACAATGGTTACTAGGGTAGTGTACAGTTATTAGTATAATGTGTTCATACTGTGTACAATTGTTACTAGTGTAGTGTACAGTTATTAGAATAATGTGTTCATACTGTGTACAATGGTTACTAGGGTATTGTACAGTTATTAGTATAATGTGTTCATATTGTGTATAATGGTTACTAGGGTAGTGTACGGTTAGTAGTATAATGTGTTCATACTGTGTACAATGGTTACTAGGGTAGTGTACAGTTATTAGTATAATGTGTTCATACTGTGTACAATGGTTACTAGGGTAGTGTACAGTTATTAGTATAATGTGTTCATACTGTGTACAATGGTTACTAGGGTCGTGTACAGTTATTAGTATAATGTGTTCATACTGTGCACAATGGTTACTAGGGTAGTGTACAGTTATTAGTATAATGTGTTCATACTGTGTACAATGGTTACTAGGGTCGTGTACAGTTATTAGTATAATGTGTTCATACTGTGTACAATGGTTACTAGAGTAGCGTACAGTTATTAGTATAATGTGTTCCTACTGTGTACAATGGTTACTAGAGTAGTGTACAGTTATTAGTATAATGTGTTCAAACTGTGTACAATGGTTACTAGGGTTGTGTACATTTATTAGTATAATGTGTTCATACTGTGTAAAACGGTTACTAGGGTAGTGTATGGTTATTAGTATAATGTGTTCATACTGTGTACAATGGTTACTAGAGTAACGTACATTTATTAGTATAATGTGTTCATACGGTGTACAATGGTTACTAGGGTAGTGTACGGTTATTAATATAATGTGTTCATACTGTGTACAATGGTTACTAGGGTAGTGTACAGTTATTAGTATAATGTGTTCATACTGTGTACAATGGTTACTAGGGTAGTGTACAGTTATTAGTATAATGTGTTCATACTGTGTACAATGGTTACTAGGGTAGTGTACAGTTATTAGTATAATGTGTTCTAACTGTGTACAATGGTTACTAAGGTAGTGTACATTTATTAGTATAATGTGTTCATACTGTGTACAATGGTTCCTAGAGTAGCGTACATTTATTAGTATAATGTGTTCATTCTGTGTACAATGTTTACTAGGGTAGTGTACAGTTATTAATATAATGTGTTCATACTGTGTACAATGGTTACTAGAGAAGCGTACATTTATTAGAATAATGTGTTCATACTGTGTGCAATGGTTACTAGGGTAGTGTACAGTTATTAGTATAATGTGTTCTTACTGTGTACAATGGTTACTAGGGTAGTGTACAGTTATTAGTATAATGTTTCTCCAACATTGGTGTGTCCGGTCCACGGCGTCATCCTTACTTGTGGGAATATTCTCTTCCCCAACAGGAAATGGCAAAGAGTCCCAGCAAAGCTGGTCACATGATCCCTCCTAGGCTCCGCCCACCTCAGTCATTCTCTTTGCCGTTGCACAGGCAACATCTCCACGGAGATGGTTAAGAGTTTTTTGGTGTTTAAATGTAGTTTTTATTCTTCTATCAAGTGTTTGTTATTTTAAAATAGTGCTGGTATGTACTATTTACTCTGAAACAGAAAAGAATGAAGATTTCTGTTTGTAAGAGGAAGATGATTTTAGCAGACAGTAACTAAAATCGATTGCTGTTTCCACACAGGACTGTTGAGATGAAGTAACTTCAGTTGGGGGAAACAGTTAGCAGACTTTTCTGCTTAAGGTATGACTAGTCATATTTCTAACAAGACCATGTAATGCTGGAAGGCTGTCATTTCCCCTCATGGGGACCGGTAAGCCATTTTCTTAGTCAAACATAAAAGAATAAAGGGCTTAAAAAAGGGCTTAAAAACTGGTAGACATTTTTATGGGCTAAAACGATTGCTTTATTGGGGCATATTATGCAGATTCTAGCTAATAATTGGCATTATAATCTTGGGGAACGTTTAAAAAACGGCAGGCACTGTATTGGACACCTTTTTTAGTCTGGGGGCCTTTCTAGTTATAGACTGAGCCTCATTTTCGCGCCATTACTGCGCAGTTGTTTTTGGAGAGCAAGGCATGCAGATGCATGTGTGAGGATCTAAGAATCACTAAAAAAGCTTCTAGAAGGCGTCATTTGGTATCGTATTCCCCTCTGGGCTTGGTTGGGTCTCAGCAAAGCATATAGCTGGGACTGTATAGGGGTTAAATTTAAAAACGGCTCCGGTTCCGTTATTTTAAGGGTTAAAGCTCTGAAATTTGGTGTGCAATACTTTTAATGCTTTAAGACAATGTGGTGAATTTTTGAACAATTCCTTCATACTTTTTCACATATTCAGTAATAATTTGTTTTCAGTTTGAAATTTAAAGTGACAGTAACAGTTTTATTTTAAAACGTTTTTTGTGCTTTGTTGACAAGTTTAAGCCTGTTTAACATGTCTGTACCATCAGATAAGCTATGTTCTATATGTATGAAAGCCAATGTGTCTCCCCATTTAAATTTATGTGATAATTGTGCCATAGTGTCCAAACAAAGTAAGGACAGTAATGCCACAGATAATGATATTGCCCAAGATGATTCCTCAAATGAGGGGAGTAAACATGATACTACATCATCCCCTACTGTGTCTACACCAGTTTTGCCCACACAGGAGGCCCCTAGTACATCTAGTGCGCCAATACTTATTACCATGCAACAATTAACGGCTGTAATGGATAACTCCATAGCAAATCTTTTATCCAAAATGCCTACTTATCAGAGAAAGCGCGATTGCTCTGTTTTAAACACTGAAGAGCAAGAGGGCGCTGATGATAACTGTTCTGACATACCCTCACACCAATCTCAAGGGGCCATGAGGGAGGTTTTGTCTGATGGAGAAATCTCAGATTCAGGAAAAATTTCTCATCAAGCTGAACCTGATGTTGTGACATTTAAATTTAAATTAGAACATCTCCGCGCACTGCTTAAGGAGGTGTTATCTACTCTGGATGATTGTGACAATTTGGTCATTCCAGAGAAATTATGTAAGATGGACAAGTTCCTAGAGGTTCCGGTGCCCCCCGACGCTTTTCCTATACCCAAGCGGGTGGCGGACATTGTAAATAAAGAGTGGGAAAAGCCCGGCATACCTTTTGTTCCCCCCCCCTATATTTAAGAAATTATTTCCTATAGTAGCAGACAGTCCCCAAGGTCGAGGGGGCGGTTTCTACTCTAAACAAACGCACTTCTATTCCTATCGAAGATAGTTGTGCTTTCAAAGATCCTATGGATAAAAAATTAGAGGGTTTGCTTAAAAAGATTTTTGTACAGCAAGGTTACCTTCTACAACCAATTTCATGCATTGTTCCTGTCACTACGGTAGCGTGTTTCTGGTTCGAGGAACTAGAAAAGTCGCTCAGTAAAGAATCTTCGTATGAGGAGGTTATGGACAGAGTTCAAGCACTTAAATTGGCTAACTCTTTTGTTTTAGACGCCGCTTTGCAATTAGCTAGATTAGCAGCGAAAAATTCAGGGTTTGCTATCGTGGCGCGCAGAGCGCTTTGGCTAAAGTCTTGGTCAGCGGATGTGTCTTCCAAGACAAAATTGCTTAACATTCCTTTCAAAGGTAAAACATTATTTGGACCAGATTTGAAAGAGATTATTTCGGACATCACTGGGGGAAAGGGCCACGCCCTCCCACAGGATAGGTCTTTTAAGGCTAAAAATAAGCCTAATTTTCGTCCCTTTCGCAGAAACGGACCAGCCTCTAATTCTGCATCCTCTAAGCAAGAGGCTAATACTTCACAACCCAAACCAGTCTGGAAACCAATGCAAGGCTGGAACAAGGGTAAGCAGGCCAAGAAGCCTACCACTGCTACCAAAACAGCATGAAGGGATAGCCCCCGATCCGGGACTGGATCTAGTGGGGGGCAGACTCTCTCTCTTTGCTCAGGCTTGGGCAAGAGATGTTCAGGATCCTTGGGCGCTAGAAATAGTTTCTCAAGGTTATCTCCTGGAATTCAAGGAACTACCCCCAAGGGGAAGGTTCCACAGGTCTCACTTATCTTCAAACCAAATAAAGAGACAGGCATTCTTACATTGTGTAGAAGACCTGTTAAAGATGGGAGTGATACATCCAGTTCCAATAAGAGAACAAGGAATGGGATTTTATTCCAATCTGTTCATAGTTCCCAAAAAAGAGGGAACATTCAGACCAATTTTGGATCTGAAGATCCTAAACAAATTTCTCAGGGTACCATCGTTCAAAATGGAAACTATTCGAACGATCCTACCCACCATCCAGGAAAGTCAATTTATGACTACCGTGGATTTAAAGGATGCGTACCTACATATTCCTATCCACAAGGAACATCATCAGTTCCTAAGGTTCGCTTTTCTGGACATGCATTACCAGTTTGTGGCACTTCCATTCGGATTAGCCACTGCTCCAAGGATTTTCACAAAGGTACTAGGGTCCCTTCTAGCGGTTCTAAGACCAAGGGGCATTGCCGTAGTACCTTACTTGGACGACATCCTAATTCAAGCGTCGTCCCTTTCAAAAGCAAAGGCTCATACGGACATCGTCCTAGCCTTTCTCAGATCTCACGGATGGAAGGTGAACAAAGAAAAAAGTTCTCTGTCCCCGTCTACAAGAGTTCCCTTCTTGGGAACAATAATAGATTCCTTAGAAATGAGGATTTTTCTGACAGAGGTCAGAAAATCAAAACTTCTAAGCTTTTGTCAAGTACTTCATTCTGTTCCTCGTCCTTCCATAGCGCAGTGCATGGAAGTAATAGGATTGATGGTTGCAACAGTGGACATAGTTCCTTTTGCACGAATTCATCTAAGACCATTACAACTGTGCATGCTCAGACAGTGGAATGGGGATTATACAGACTTGTCTCCGATGATTCAAGTAGATCAAAAGACCAGAGATTCACTCCGTTGGTGGCTGACCCTGGACAATCTGTCACAGGGAATGAGCTTCCGCAGACCAGAGTGGGTCATTGTCACGACCGACGCCAGTCTAGTGGGCTGGGGTGCGGACTGGGAATCCCTGAAAGCTCAGGGTCTATGGTCTCGGGAAGAGTCTCTTCTCCCGATAAACATTCTGGAACTGAGAGCGATATTCAATGTTCTCAGAGCTTGGCCTCAACTAGCAAAGGCCAAATTCATAAGGTTTCAATCAGACAACATGACGACCGTCGCATATATCAATCATCAGGGGGGAACAAGGAGTTCCCTGGCGATGAAAGAAGTGACCAAGATAATTCAATGGGCGGAGGATCACTCCTGCCACTTGTCTGCGATCCACATCCCAGGAGTGGGAAATTGGGAAGCGGATTTTCTGAGTCGTCAGACATTCCATCCGGGGGAGTGGGAACTCCATCTGGAAATCTTTGCCCAAATAACTCAATTATGGGGCATTCCAGACATGGATCTGATGGCGTCTCGTAAGAACTTCAAGGTTCCTTGCTACGGGTCCAGATCCAGGGATCCCAAGGCGACTCTAGTAGATGCACTAGTAGCACCTTGGACCTTCAACCTAGCTTATGTATTCCCACCGTTTCCTCTCATTCCCAGGCTGGTAGCCAGGATCAATCAGGAGAGGGCCTCGGTGATCTTGATAGCTCCTGCGTGGCCACGCAGGACTTGGTATGCAGACCTGGTGAATATGTCATCGGCTCCACCATGGAAGCTACCTTTGAGACAGGACCTTCTTGTTCAGGGTCCATTCGAACATCCGAATCTGGTTTCCCTCCAACTGACGGCTTGGAGATTGAACGCTTGATTTTATCAAAGCGTGGGTTTTCAGATTCTGTAATAGATACTCTGATTCAGGCTAGGAAGCCTGTAACTAGAAAAATTTACCATAAAATATGGAAAAAATATATCTGTTGGTGTGAATCCAAAGGATTCCCATGGAACAAGATAAAAATTCCTAAGATTCTATCCTTTCTACAAGAAGGTTTGGAGAAAGGATTATCTGCAAGTTCTCTAAAGGGACAGATCTCTGCTTTATCTGTTTTACTTCACAAAAGACTGGCAGCCGTGCCAGATGTTCAAGCATTTGTTCAGGCTCTGGTTAGGATCAAGCCTGTTTACAGACCTTTGACTCCTCCCTGGAGTCTAAATCTAGTTCTTTCAGTTCTTCAAGGGGTTCCGTTTGAACCTTTACATTCCATAGATATTAAGTTACTATCTTGGAAAGTTTTGTTTTTAGTTGCAATTTCTTCTGCTAGAAGAGTTTCAGAGTTATCTGCTCTGCAGTGTTCTCCGCCCTATCTGGTGTTCCATGCAGATAAGGTGGTTTTGCGTACTAAGCCTGGTTTTCTTCCGAAAGTTGTTTCTAACAAAAATATTAACCAGGAGATAGTTGTACCTTCTTTGTGTCCGAATCCAGTTTCAAAGAAGGAACGTTTGTTACACAATTTGGACGTAGTCCGTGCTCTAAAATTCTATTTAGAGGCTACTAAAGATTTCATACAAACATCTTCCTTGTTTGTTGTTTATTCTGGTAAAAGGAGAGGTCAAAAAGCGACTTCTACCTCTCTTTCCTTTTGGCTTAAAAGTATTATCCGATTGGCTTATGAGACTGCCGGACGGCAGCCTCCCGAAAGAATCACAGCTCACTCCACTAGGGCTGTAGCTTCCACATGGGCCTTCAAGAACGAGGCTTCTGTTGACCAGATATGTAAGGCAGCGACTTGGTCTTCACTGCACACTTTTGCCAAATTTTACAAATTTGATACTTTTGCTTCTTCGGAGGCTATTTTTGTGAGAAAGGTTTTGCAAGCTGTGGTTCCTTCCATTTAGGTGACCTGATTTGCTCCCTCCCTTCATCCGTGTCCTAAAGCTTTGGTATTGGTTCCCACAAGTAAGGATGACGCCGTGGACCGGACACACCAATGTTGGAGAAAACAGAATTTATGCTTACCTGATAAATTACTTTCTCCAACGGTGTGTCCGGTCCACAGCCCGCCCTGGTTTTTTAATCAGGTCTGATGAATTATTTTCTCTAACTACAGTCACCACGGTATCATATGGTTTCTCCTATATATATTTCCTCCTGTCCGTCAGTCGAATGACTGGGGTGGGCGGAGCCTAGGAGGGATCATGTGACCAGCTTTGCTGGGACTCTTTGCCATTTCCTGTTGGGGAAGAGAATATTCCCACAAGTAAGGATGACGCCGTGGACCGGACACACCGTTGGAGAAAGTAATTTATCAGGTAAGCATAAATTCTGTTTTTCATACTGTTTACAATGGTTACAAGGGGAAGTGTAAAGTTATTAGTATAGTATAATGTGTTCATACTGTGTACAATGGTTACTAGAGTAGCGTACACTTATTAGTATAATGTGTTCATACTGTGTACAATGGTTACTTGGGTAGCGTACAGTTATTAGTATAATGTGTTCATACTGTGTACAATGGTTACTAGGGTAATGTACAGTTATTAGTAAAGTATAATGTGTTCATACTGTGTACAATGGTTACTAGGGTAGTGTACAGTTATTAGTATAATGTGTTCATACTGTGTACAATGGTCACTAGGGTAGTGTACAGTTATTAGTATAATGTGTTCATACTGTGTACAATGGTTACTAGGGTAACATACAGTTATTAGTATAATGTGTTCATACTGTGTACAATGGTTACGAGAGTAGCGTACATTTATTGGTATAATGTGTTCATACTGTGTACAATGGTTACTAGGGTAGCGTACAGTTATTAGTATAATGTGTTCATACTGTGTACAATGGTCACTAGGGTAGCGTACAGTTATTAGTATAATGTGTTTATACTGTGTACAATGGTTACTAGGGTAGTGTACCGCTATTAGTATAATGTGTTCATACTGTGTACAATGGTTACTAGGGTAATGTACAGTTATTAGTATAGTATAATGTGTTCATACTGTGTACAATGGTTACTAGGGTAGTGTACAGTTATTAGTATAATGTGTTCATACTGTGTACAATGGTCACTAGGGTAGTGTACAGTTATTAGTATAATGTGTTCATACTGTGTACAATGGTTACTAGGGTAACGTACAGTTATTAGTATAATGTGTTCATACTGTGTACAATGGTTACGAGAGTAGCGTACATTTATTAGTATAATGTGTTCATACTGTGTACAATGGTTACTAGGGTAGCGTACAGTTATTAGTATAATGTGTTGATACTGTGTACAATGGTCACTAGGGTAGCGTACAGTTATTAGTATAATGTGTTTATACTGTGTACAATGGTTACTAGGGTAGTGTACCGCTATTAGTATAATGTGTTCATACTGTGTACAATGGTTACTAGGGTAACGTACAGTTATTAGTATAATGTATTCATACTGTGTACAATGGTTAGTAGGGTAGTGTACAGTTATTAGTATAATGTGTTCATACTGTGTACAATGGTTACTAGGGCAGCGTACAGTTATTAGTATAATGCATTCATACTGTGTACAATGGTTACTAGGGTAGCATGCAGTTTTTAGTATAATGTGTTCATACTGTGTGCAATGGTTACTAGGGTAGCATGCAGTTATTAGTATAATGTGTTCATACTGTGTACAATGGTTACTAGGGTAGTGTGCAGTTATTAGTATAATGTGTTCATACTGTGTACAATGGTTACTAGGTTAGTGTACAGTTATTAGTATAATGTGTACAATGGTTACTAGGGTAGCGTACAGTTATTAGTATAATGTGTTCATACTGTGTACAATGGTTACTAGGGTTGCATACAGTTATTAGTATAATGTGTTCATACTGTGTACAATGGTTACTAGGGTAGTGTACAGTTATTAATATAATGTGTTCATACTGTGTACAATTGTTACTAGGGTAGTGTACAGTTATTAGAATAATGTGTTCATACTGTGTACAATGGTTACTAGGGTATTGTACAGTTATTAGTATAATGTGTTCATACTGTGTATAATGGTTACTAGGGTAGTGTACGGTTAGTAGTATAATGTGTTCATACTGTGTACAATGGTTACTAGGGTAGTGTACAGTTATTAGTATAATGTGTTCATACTGTGTACAATGGTTACTAGGGTAGTGTACAGTTATTAGTATAATGTGTTCATACTGTGTACAATGGTTACTAGGGTCGTGTACAGTTATTAGTATAATGTGTTCATACTGTGCACAATGGTTACTAGGGTAGTGTACAGTTATTAGTATAATGTGTTCATACTCTGTACAATGGTTACTAGGGTCGTGTACAGTTATTAGTATAATGTGTTCATACTGTGTACAATGGTTACTAGAGTAGCGTACAGTTATTAGTATAATGTGTTCCTACTGTGTACAATGGTTACTAGAGTAGTGTACAGTTATTAGTATAATGTGTACAATGGTTACTAGGGTTGTGTACATTTATTAGTATAATGTGTTCATACTGTGTAAAACGGTTACTAGGGTAGTGTATGGTTATTAGTATAATGTGTTCATACTGTGTACAATGGTTACTAGAGTAACGTACATTTATTAGTATAATGTGTTCATACGGTGTACAATGGTTACTAGGGTAGTGTACGGTTATTAATATAATGTGTTCATACTGTGTACAATGGTTACTAGGGTAGTGTACAGTTATTAGTATAATGTGTTCATACTGTGTACAATGGTTACTAGGGTAGTGTACAGTTATTAGTATAATGTGTTCATACTGTGTACAATGGTTACTAGAGAAGCGTACATTTATTAGAATAATGTGTTCATACTGTGTGCAATGGTTACTAGGGTAGTGTACAGTTATTAGTATAATGTGTTCATACTGTGTACAATGGTTACTAGGGTAGTGTACAGTTATTAGTATAATGTGTTCATACTGTTTACAATGGGAAGTGTAAAGTTATTAGTATAGTATAATGTGTTCATACTGTGTACAATGGTTACTAGAGAAGCGTACATTTATTAGAATAATGTGTTCATACTGTGTGCAATGGTTACTAGGGTAGTGTACAGTTATTAGTATAATGTGTTCTTACTGTGTACAGTTATTAGTATAATGTGTTCATACTGTTTACAATGGTTACAAGGGGAAGTGTAAAGTTATTAGTATAGTATAATGTGTTCATACTGTGTACAATGGTTACTAGAGTAGCGTACAGTTATTAGTATAATGTGTTCATACTGTGTACAATGGTTACTTGGGTAGCGTACAGTTATTAGTATAATGTGTTCATACTGTGTACAATGGTTACTAGGGTAATGTACAGTTATTAGTATAGTATAATGTGTTCATACTGTGTACAATGGTCACTAGGGTAGTGTACAGTTATTAGTATAATGTGTTCATACTGTGTACAATGGTTACTAGGGTAACGTACAGTTATTAGTATAATGCGTTCATACTGTGTACAATGGTTACTAGAGTAGCGTACATTTATTAGTATAATGTGTTCATACTGTGTACAATGGTTACTAGGGTAGCGTACAGTTATTAGTATAATGTGTTCATACTGTGTACAATGGTTACTAGAGTAGCGTACATTTATTAGTATAATGTGTTCATACTGTGTACAATGGTTACTAGGGTAGCGTACAGTTATTAGTATAATGTGTTCATACTGTGTACAATGGTTACTAGGGTAGCGTACAGTTATTAGTATAATGTGTTTATACTGTGTACAATGGTTACTAGGGTAGTGTACGGCTATTAGTATAATGTGTTCATACTGTGTACAATGGTTACTAGGGTAGCGTACAGTTATTAGTATAATGTATTCATACTGTGTACAATGGTTACTAGGGTAGTGTACAGTTATTAGTATAATGTGTTCATACTGTGTACAATGGTTACTAGGGCAGCGTACAGTTATTAGTATAATGCATTCATACTGTGTACAATGGTTACTAGGGTAGCGTACAGTTATTAGTATAATGTGTTCATACTGTGTACAATGGTTACTAGGGTAGCGTACAGTTATTAGTATAATGTGTTTATACTGTGTACAATGGTTACTAGGGTAGTGTACGGCTATTAGTATAATGTGTTCATACTGTGTACAATGGTTACTAGGGTAGCGTACAGTTATTAGTATAATGTATTCATACTGTGTACAATGGTTACTAGGGTAGTGTAGAGTTATTAGTATAATGTAACAAAGGAGGGCCCAGACAATACATTTAAAAACCCAGGAATGATTCAACTAATAAAGGAATTCTAAACAGAGTTGTAATTAACCATGTAAATAACTGCTATAATGTCAATAGCATTTATAAATAACTAGACTGGGCTTTCAACCGATTCTATGCGTTATCTACTTCTAATACTAGTGGGAGTAACCCACAAGATTGTTAGAACATTCTTGTATATAGTAAGTATTCTTAAGACAATATCAGGCTATGTAATGTGGTGGTTATGGTATCATGTGGTATACCATGTACTTTAATATGGGGTTCAGTGTAATATTGATGCTCATTCGACTTTATCCCCAAATGGGTACACTGGTCTGAATATTGATTGACCCCTGTAGTGATATTTATGTCTCAATTGTAATTACTTTATAACTTGTTTCAGTAAGCTGATAGTAGACCCAAAGTTAATAAATATTTAAACACCTTTATATGGGTGTCATCAGTCTACTAGTGGCTATCGTAAAAATATTCAAGAATCTGGCTGATATCCAAATTGTTATAGTGTATTTATGGTTCTTTAAGTCTCTGTTTTATTCCAAATTATGGTGGACCATTAAGTATTTGATGCAGTTCTAATAGCACAGCAAGTTGATTGCTGATATGCCTTATTATTGAACTAGAGTTAGTATATCCTTGTTCATCTAATATATATAAAGCTCCTCCGTAAACTAAGCAGCTGATTGTAATATCAGTGAACTATTGGCCCTGATTATTGATCTCTTATACTATCATATCCTCTAAGTAAGCCTTTATACACAATAATATAGATATATCTTATACAAGGAGCCTACGGTGAGGTATAAAATGATTTATATAGGTCAATACATATGACTTGTTAGTTCAGTATTATCAGGGTCGCTTACTGCAGCTCCGTTATTTTGCTGAAAATAAGTATACTTCAGCCGTAAAATAAATTAACAAAGCCAAAGCCAAAAGTAGTAAGTTAGTAGCCACTTAGTTTCTAGGAGTATTTCAATGACATCGTGTCAATAAGGATACTAGGTTTTTACTTTTAAGGCAGTTTGTTCATCGCTAATAGAAAACTGACACAAACAGTGATACAATGTCAGTGACTATCCATAGTAATAGTAATACTTTAACCACCTTGGAAACTGATTATCTGTAGTTTAAATCGGTTTCCCACAGTGGTATCTTATTTTCAATATGTCTTTGCTGCGTTACTCGCCGTACTGTTTGTTAAGTTAAGTATTAACTACAAAGGCTAAATGAGTCATCGGAATTTATACCATTACAAAGATGGTCTTTTACATAAATGGATATATTTATATACATACTGATGTATCCAATATTCAAATTCCAACCGTAAAACCAGTGCTCTCTAAAGTAAATATAACAGGGATGATCATGCACCCTCCGCTAACGTAGGTAAAGGTAAACATACACACCCCCACTCATGATTGGCTAAAAACTAATGACAAGCTTAAGAAAGGCGGAGTCAGTGGGTTGAAATACCCGCCAAGTCTTCACCTCCGTAAAACCCTTTGATAAAGCCGAATTGCTCGGCGAAACATGTCAGGGGAGGTTGGGAGTAAAATGGGCTCCTTATAGTGTTATATAAGTTTTAATTTTCAGGAAATCGTAGATTCTGTTATTTAAATGGTGCCGGACTTGTAAATTATTTAAAGCAGCGGTATTCCGATGACTCATTTAGCCTTTGTAGTTAATACTTAACTTAACAAACAGTACGGCGAGTAACGCAGCAAAGACATATTGAAAATAAGATACCACTGTGGGAAACTGATTTAAACTACAGATAATCAGTTTCCAAGGTGGTTAAAGTATTACTATTACTATGGATAGTCACTGACATTGTATCACTGTTTGTGTCAGTTTTCTATTAGCGATGAACAAACTGCCTTAAAAGTAAAAACCTAGTATCCTTATTGACACAATGTCATTGAAATACTCCTAGAAACTAAGTGGCTACTAACTTACTACTTTTGGCTTTGGCTTTGTTAATTTATTTTACGGCTGAAGTATACTTATTTTCAGCAAAATAACGGAGCTGCAGTAAGCGACCCTGATAATACTGAACTAACAAGTCATATGTATTGACCTATATAAATCATTTTATACCTCACCGTAGGCTCCTTGTATAAGATATATCTATATTATTGTGTATAAAGGCTTACTTAGAGGATATGATAGTATAAGAGATCAATAATCAGGGCCAATAGTTCACTGATATTACAATCAGCTGCTTAGTTTATGGAGGAGCTTTATATATATTAGATGAACAAGGATATACTAACTCTAGTTCAATAATAAGGCATATCAGCAATCAACTTGCTGTGCTATTAGAACTGCATCAAATACTTAATGGTCCACCATAATTTGGAATAAAACAGAGACTTAAAGAACCATAAATACACTATAACAATTTGGATATCAGCCAGATTCTTGAATATTTTTACGATAGCCACTAGTAGACTGATGACACCCATATAAAGGTGTTTAAATATTTATTAACTTTGGGTCTACTATCAGCTTACTGAAACAAGTTATAAAGTAATTACAATTGAGACATAAATATCACTACAGGGGTCAATCAATATTCAGACCAGTGTACCCATTTGGGGATAAAGTCGAATGAGCATCAATATTACACTGAACCCCATATTAAAGTACATGGTATACCACATGATACCATAACCACCACATTACATAGCCTGATATTGTCTTAAGAATACTTACTATATACAAGAATGTTCTAACAATCTTGTGGGTTACTCCCACTAGTATTAGAAGTAGATAACGCATAGAATCGGTTGAAAGCCCAGTCTAGTTATTTATAAATGCTATTGACATTATAGCAGTTATTTACATGGTTAATTACAACTCTGTTTAGAATTCCTTTATTAGTTGAATCATTCCTGGGTTTTTAAATGTATTGTCCATTCCATTTATTTTAATATATAGTTTAATAAAAGTTATGTTTTAAATTCAATCCTTATGAGCCGCCATCTTGTGACTCAGATATAATTCCAGATTAGGGAATTAGAGTGCTAACCAAGTGTACATTCCTTTGGAGATTTTTTCCCCAAAAAATCTTTTCTCTATTAGTATAATGTGTTCATACTGTGTACAATGGTTACTAGGGCAGCGTACAGTTATTAGTATAATGCATTCATACTGTGTACAATGGTTACTAGGGTAGCATGCAGTTTTTAGTATAATGTGTTCATACTGTGTGCAATGGTTACTAGGGTAGCATGCAGTTATTAGTATAATGTGTTCATACTGTGTACAATGGTTACTAGGTTAGTGTACAGTTATTAGTATAATGTGTTCATACTGTGTACAATGGTTACTAGGTTAATGTACAGTTATTAGTATAATGTGTTCATACTGTGTGCAATGGTTACTAGGGTAGTGTGCAGTTATTAGTATAATGTGTTCATACTGTGTACAATGGTTACTAGGTTAGTGTACAGTTATTAGTATAATGTGTTCATACTGTGTACAATGGTTACTAGGGTAGCGTACAGTTATTAGTATAATGTGTTCATACTGTGTACAATGGTTACTAGGGTAGTGTACAGTTATTAGTATAATGTGTTCATACTGTGTACAATGGTTACTAGGGTAGTGTACAGTTATTAGTATAATGTGTTCATACTGTGTACAATGGTTACTAGGGTAGCGTACAGTTATTAGTATAATGTGTTCATACTGTGTACAATGGTTATAGGGTAGTGTACGGTTAGTAGTATAATGTGTTCATACTGTGTACAATGGTTACTAAGGTAGTGTACAGTTATTAGTATAATGTGTTCATACTGTGTACAATGGTTACTAGGGTAGTGTACGGTTATTAGTATAATGTGTTCATACTGTGTACAATGGTTATTAGGGTAGCGTGCAGTTATTAGTATAATGTGTTCATTTGTGTACAATGGTTATTAGGGTAGTGTACATTTATTAGTATAATGTGTTCATACTGTGTACAATGGTTACTAGGGTAGTGTACAGTTATTAGTATAATGTGTTCATACTGTGTACAATGGTTACTGGGGTATTGTACAGTTATTAGTATAATGTGTTCATACTGTGTACAATGGTTCCTAGAGTAGCGTACAGTTATTAGTATAATGTGTTCATACTGTGTACAATGGTTACTAGGGTAGTGTACAGTTATTAGTATAATGTGTTCATACTGTGTACAATGTTACTAGGGTAGCATACAGTTATTAGTATAATGTGTTTATACTGTGTACAATGGTTACTAGAGTAACATACAGTTTTAGTATAATGTGTTCATACTGTGTACAATGGTTACTAGAGTAGCATTCAGTTATTAGTATAATGTGTTCATACTGTGTACAATGGTTACTAGGGTAGTGTACAGTTATTAGTATAATGTGTTCATACTGTGTACAATTGTTACTAGGGTAGTGTACAGTTATTAGTGTAATGTGTTCATACTGTGTACAATGGTTACTAGGGTATTGTACAGTTATTAGTATAATGTGTTCATACTGTGTACAATGGTTACTAGGGTAGTGTACAGTTATTAGTATAATGTGTTCATACTGTGTACAATGGTTATTAGGGTAGCGTGCAGTTATTAGTATAATGTGTTCATACTGTGTACAATGGTTATTAGGGTAGTGTACATTTATTAGTATAATGTGTTCATACTGTGTACAATGGTTACTAGGGTAGTGTACAGTTATTAGTATAATGTGTTCATACTGTGTACAATGGTTACTGGGGTATTGTACAGTTATTAGTATAATGTGTTCATACAGTGTACAATGGTTCCTAGAGTAGCGTACAGTTATTAGTATAATGTGTTCATACTGTGTACAATGGTTACTAGGGTAGTGTACAGTTATTAGTATAATGTGTTCATACTGTGTACAATGTTACTAGGGTAGCATACAGTTATTAGTATAATGTGTTTATACTGTGTACAATGGTTACTAGAGTAACATACAGTTATTAGTATAATGTGTTCATACTGTGTACAATGGTTACTAGGGTAGTGTACGGTTATTAATATAATGTGTTCATACTGTGTACAATTGTTACTAGGGTAGTGTACAGTTATTAGTGTAATGTGTTCATACTGTGTACAATGGTTATTAGGGTAGCGTGCAGTTATTAGTATAATGTGTTCATACTGTGTACAATGGTTATTAGGGTAGTGTACATTTATTAGTATAATGTGTTCATACTGTGTACAATGGTTACTAGGGTAGTGTACAGTTATTAGTATAATGTGTTCATACTGTGTACAATGGGTACTGGGGTATTGTACAGTTATTTGTATAATGTGTTCATACTGTGTACAATGGTTACTAGAGTAGCGTACAGTTATTACTATAATGTGTTCATACTGTGTACAATGGTTCCTAGAGTAGCGTACAGTTATTAGTATAATGTGTTCATACTGTGTACAATGGTTACTAGGGTAGTGTACAGTTATTAGTGTAATGTGTTCATACTGTGTAAAATGTTACTAGGGTAGCATACAGTTATTAGTATAATGTGTTTATACTGTGTACAATGGTTACTAGAGTAACATACAGTTATTAGTATAATGTGTTCATACTGTGTACAATGGTTACTAGAGTAGCATACAGTTATTAGTATAATGTGTTCATACTGTGTACAATGGTTACTAGGGTAGTGTACAGTTATTAGTATAATGTGTTCATACTGTGTACAATGTTACTAGGGTAGCATACAGTTATTAGTATAATGTGTTTATACTGTGTACAATGGTTACTAGAGTAACATACAGTTATTAGTATAATGTGTTCATACTGTGTACAATGGTTACTAGAGTAGCATACAGTTATTAGTATAATGTGTTCATACTGTGTACAATGGTTACTAGGGTAGTGTACAGTTATTAGTATAATGTGTTCATACTGTGTACAATTGTTACTAGGGTAGTGTACAGTTATTAGTATAATGTGTTCATACTGTGTACAATTGTTACTAGGGTAGTGTACAGTTATTAGTGTAATGTGTTCATACTGTGTACAATGGTTACTAGGGTAGTGTACGGTTAGTAGTACAATGTGTTCATACTGTGTAAAATGGTTACTAGGGTAGTGTACAGTTATTAGTATAATGTGTTCATACTGTGTACAATGGTTACTAGGGTAGTGTACAGTTATTAGTATAATGTGTTCATACTGTGTACAATGGTTTCTAGGGTAGTGTACAGTTATTAGTATAATGTGTTCATACTGTGCAAAATGGTTACTAGGGTTGCATACAGTTATTAGTATAATGTGTTCATACTGTGTACAATGGTTACTAGGGTAGTGTACAGTTATTAGTATAATGTGTTCATACTGTGTACAATTGTTACTAGGGTAGTGTACAGTTATTAGAATAATGTGTTCATACTGTGTACAATGGTTACTAGGGTATTGTACAGTTATTAGTATAATGTGTTCATACTGTGTATAATGGTTTCTAGGGTATTGTACGGTTAGTAGTATAATGTGTTCATACTGTGTATAATGGTTACTAGGGTAGTGTACGGTTAGTAGTATAATGTGTTCATACTGTGTACAATGGTTACTAGGGTAGTGTACAGTTAGTAGTATAATGTGTTCATACTGTGTACAATGGTTACTAGGGTAGTGTACAGTTATTAGTATAATGTGTTCATACTGTGTACAATGGTTACTAGGGTCGTGTACAGTTATTAGTATAATGTGTTCATACTGTGCACAATGGTTACTAGGGTAGTGTACAGTTATTAGTATAATGTGTTCATACTGTGTACAATGGTTACTAGGGTCGTGTACAGTTATTAGTATAATGTGTTCATACTGTGTACAATGGTTACTAGAGTAGCGTTCAGTTATTAGTATAATGTGTTCCTACTGTGTACAATGGTTACTAGAGTAGTGTACAGTTATTAGTATAATGTGTTCAAACTGTGTACAATGGTTACTAGGGTTGTGTACATTTATTAGTATAATGTGTTCATACTGTGTAAAACGGTTACTAGGGTAGTGTATGGTTATTAGTATAATGTGTTCATACTGTGTACAATGGTTACTAGAGTAACGTACATTTATTAGTATAATGTGTTCATACGGTGTACAATGGTTACTAGGGTAGTGTACGGTTATTAATATAATCTGTTCATACTGTGTACAATGGTTACTAGGGTAGTGTACAGTTATTAGTATAATGTGTTCTTACTGTGTACAATGGTTACTAGGGTAGTGTACAGTTATTAGTATAATGTGTTCATACTGTTTACAATGGTTACAAGGGGAAGTGTAAAGTTATTAGTATAGTATAATGTGTTCATACTGTGTACAATGGTTACTAGAGTAGCGTACAGTTATTAGTATAATGTGTTCATACTGTGTACAATGGTTACTTGGGTAGCGTACAGTTATTAGTATAATGTGTTCATACTGTGTACAATGGTTACTAGGGTAATGTACAGTTATTAGTATAGCATAATGTGTTCATACTGTGTACAATGGTTACTAGGGTAGTGTACAGTTATTAGTATAATGTGTTCATACTGTGTACAATGGTCACTAGGGTAGTGTACAGTTATTAGTATAATGTGTTCATACTGTGTACAATGGTTACTAGGGTAACGTACAGTTATTAGTATAATGTGTTCATACTGTGTACAATGGTTACTAGAGTAGCGTACATTTATTAGAATAATGTGTTCATACTGTGTGCAATGGTTACTAGGGTAGTGTACAGTTATTAGTATAATGTGTTCTTACTGTGTACAATGGTTACTAGGGTAGTGTACAGTTATTAGTATAATGTGTTCATACTGTTTACAATGGTTACAAGGGGAAGTGTAAAGTTATTAGTATAGTATAATGTGTTCATACTGTGTACAATGGTTACTAGAGTAGCGTACAGTTATTAGTATAATGTGTTCATACTGTGTACAATGGTTACTTGGGTAGCGTACAGTTATTAGTATAATGTGTTCATACTGTGTACAATGGTTACTAGGGTAATGTACAGTTATTAGTATAGCATAATGTGTTCATACTGTGTACAATGGTTACTAGGGTAGTGTACAGTTATTAGTATAATGTGTTCATACTGTGTACAATGGTCACTAGGGTAGTGTACAGTTATTAGTATAATGTGTTCATACTGTGTACAATGGTTACTAGGGTAACGTACAGTTATTAGTATAATGTGTTCATACTGTGTACAATGGTTACTAGAGTAGCGTACATTTATTAGTATAATGTGTTCATACTGTGTACAATGGTTACTAGGGTAGCGTACAGTTATTAGTATAATGTGTTCATACTGTGTACAATGGTTACTAGGGTAGTGTACAGTTATTAGTATAATGTGTTTATACTGTGTACAATGGTTACTAGGGTAGTGTACGGCTATTAGTATAATGTGTTCATACTGTGTACAATGGTTACTAGGGTAGCGTACAGTTATTAGTATAATGTATTCATACTGTGTACAATGGTTACTAGGGTAGTGTACAGTTATTAGTATAATGTGTTCATACTGTGTACAATGGTTACTAGGGCAGCGTACAGTTATTAGTATAATGCATTCATACTGTGTACAATGGTTACTAGGGTAGCATGCAGTTTTTAGTATAATGTGTTCATACTGTGTGCAATGGTTACTAGGGTAGCATGCAGTTATTAGTATAATGTGTTCATACTGTGTTCAATGGTTACTAGGGTAGTGTGCAGTTATTAGTATAATATGTTCATACTGTTTACAATGGTTACTAGGTTAGTGTACAGTTATTAGTATAATGTGTACAATGGTTACTAGGGTAGTGTACAGTTATTAGTATAATGTGTTCATACTGTGTACAATGGTTACTAGGGTAGTGTACCGTTATTAGTATAATGCGTTCATACTGTGTACAATGGTTACTAGGGTAGTGTACAGTTATTAGTATAATGTGTTCATACTGTGTACAATGGTTACTAGGGTAGTGTACAGTTATTAGTATAATGTGTTCATACTGTGTAAAATGGTTACTAGGGTAGTGTACAGTTATTAGTATAATGTGTTCATACTGTGTACAATGGTTACTAGGGTAGCGTACAGTTATTAATATAATGTGTTCATACTGTGTACAATGGTTACTTACTAGGGTAGCGTACCGTTATTAGCATATATATATATATATATATATATATATATATATATATATATATATATTATGCTTACCTGATAATTTAATTTCCTTCTTTGTAATGAGAGCCCACTGCATCATTTCTTACTGTTGGGAAATACTGAACCTGGTCACCAGAAGGAGGCAAAGACACCCCTGCCAAATGATTAAATACTCCCCCCATCTTCCCTCATATCCCAGTCATTCTGCCAAGGGAAGAAGGAACAGTAGAACAGTAAATGAAAACCTGTTTTTTAAAAATACTATTAAAAACAGGGGCACTTTCATTCATCAAAGTTTACAAAGCAGCCGTTTTGTAAAATAAAATACCTTTTCTCTTGTTAAGTGTATCGAGTCCACGGATCATCCATTACTTGTGGGATATTCTCCTTCCCAACAGGAAGTTGCAAGAGGATCACCCACAGCAGAGCTGCTATATAGCTCCTCCCCTAACTGTCATATCCAGTCATTCTCTTGCAAGCCTCAACCAAGATGGAGGTCGTAAGAGGAGTGTGGTGTTTTATACTTAGTTTATTCTTCAATCAAAAGTTTGTTATTTTTAAATGGTGCCGGAGTGTACTGTTTATCTCAGGCAGTATTTAGAAGAAGAATCTGCCTGCGTTTTCTATGATCTTAGCAGAAGTAACTAAGATCCATGGCTGTTCTCACATATTCTGAGAAGTGAGGTAACTTCAGAGAGGGAATGGCGTGCAGGTTTTCCTGCAATAAGGTATGTGCAGTTAATATTTTTCTAGGGATGGAATTTGCTAGAAAATGCTGCTGATACCGAACTAATGTAAGTAAAGCCTTAAATGCAGTGATAGCGACTGGTATCAGGCTTATTAATAGAGATACATATTCTTATAAAAATGTAATATAATACGTTTGCTGGCATGTTTAATCGTTTTTATATGTATTTGGTGATAAAACTTATTGGGGCCTAGTTTTTTTCCACATGGCTGGCTTGAATTTTGCCTAGAAACAGTTTCCTTAGGCTTTCCACTGTTGTAATATGAGTGGGAGGGGCCTATTTTAGCGGTTTTTTGCACTGCAAAAATTACAGACACAGACATCCAGCTTCTTCCTGCATGATCCAGGACATCTCTGGAGGGCTCAAAAGGCTTCAAAGTCGTTTTTGAGGGAGGTAAAAAGCCACAGTAGAGCTGTGGCAGTTGTTGTGACTGTTTGAAAAAAGTTTTTGTCTTTTATTATTCAGTTGTGGTTATTAAGGGGTTAATCATCCATTTGCAAGTGGGTGCAATGCTCTGCTAACTTGTTACATAAACTGTAAAAATTTTGTTAGTGTAACTGCCTTTTTTCACTGTTATTTCAAATTTTGACAAATTTGTGTTTCTTAAAGGTGCAGTAACGTTTTTTATATTGCTTGTAAACTTGTTTAAAGTGTTTTCCAAGCTTGCTAGTCTCATTGCTAGTCTGTTTAAACATGTCTGACACAGAGGAAACTACTTGTTCATTATGTTTGAAAGCCATGGTGGAGCCCCATAGGAGAATGTGTACTAAATGTATTGATTTCACCTTAAACTTTAAAGATCAGTCTTTAACTATAAAAGAAATATCACCAGAAGATTCTGACGAGGGGGAAGTTATGCCGACTAACTCTCCCCACGTGTCAGACCCTTCGCCTCCCGCTCAGGGGATGCACGCTAATATGGCGCCAATTACATCAGGGACGCCCATAGCGATTACCTTGCAGGACATGGCTGCAATCATGAATAATACCCTGTCAGAGGTATTATCCAGGTTGCCTGAATTAAGAGGCAAGCGCGATTGCTCTGGGGTTAGGAGAAATACAGAGCGCGCAGATGCTGTAAGGGCCATGTCTGATACTGCGTCACAATATGCAGATCATGAGGACGGAGAGCTTCAGTCTGTGGGTGACATCTCTGATTCGGGGAAACCTGAATCAGAGATTTCTAATTTAAAATTTAAGCTTGAGAACCTCCTTGTGTTGCTTGGGGAGGTATTAGCTGCTCTGAATGACTGTAACACAGTTGCAGTACCAGAGAAATTGTGTAGGCTGGATAAATACTATGCGGTACCGGTGTGTACTTTCCTATACCTAAAAGGCTTATAGAAATTATTAGCAAGGAGTGGGATATACCGGGTGTGCCTTTTTCCCCACCTCCTATATTTAGAAAAATGTTCCCAATAGACGCCACTACACGGGACTTATGGCAGACGGTCCCTAAGGTGGAGGGAGCAGTTTCTACTTTAGCAAAGCGTACTACTATCCTGGTTGAGGACAGTTGTGCTTTTTCAGATCCAATGGATAAAAAATTGGAGGGTTACCTTAAGAAAATGTTTATTCAACAAGGTTTTATTTTACAGCCCCTTGCATGCATTGCGCCTGTCACGGCCGCGGCGGCATTCTGGTTTGAGGCCCTGGAAGAGGCCATCCATACAGCTCCATTGACTGAAATTATTGACAAGCTTAGAACACTTAAGCTAGCTAACTCATTTGTTTCTGATGCCATTGTTCATTTGACTAAACTAACGGCTAAGAATTCCGGATTCACCATCCAAGCGCGTATGGCGCTATGGCTTAAATCCTGGTCAGCTGACGTGACTTCGAAGTCTAAATTACTCAACATTCCTTTCAAGGGGCTTTATTGCTGACATTACTGGAGGTAAGGGTCACTCCGTTCCTCAGGACAGGGCCAAAGCAAAGGCCAAACAGTCTAATTTTCGTGCCTTTCGAAATTTCAAGGCAGGTGCAGCATCAACTTCCTCCGCTTCAAAACAAGAGGGAACTTTTGCTCAATCTAAGCAGGCCTGGAAACCTAACCAGTCCTGGAACAAAGGCAAGCAGGCCAGAAAGCCTGCTGCTGCCTCTAAGACAGCATGAAGGAACGGCCCTCTATCCGGCGACGGATCTAGTAGGGGGCACACTTTCTCTCTTCGCCCAGGCGTGGGCAAGAGATGTTCAGGATCCCTGGGCGTTGGAGATCATATCTCAGGGATATCTTCTGGACTTCAAAGCTTCCCCTCCACAAGGGAGATTTCATCTTTCAAGGCTATCTGCAAATCAGATAAAGAAAGAGGCATTCCTACGCTGTGTGCAAGACCTCCTAGTTATGGGAGTGATCCATCCAGTTCCGCGGACGGAACAAGGACAAGGTTTTTATTCGAATCTGTTTGTGGTTCCCAAAAAAGAGGGAACCTTCAGACCAATTTTGGATCTAAAGATCTTAAACAAATTCCTCAGAGTTCCATCTTTCAAAATGGAAACTATTCGGACCATCCTACCCATGATCCAAGAAGGTCAGTACATGACCAAAGTGGACTTAAAGGATGCCTACCTTCACATACCGATTCACAAAGATCATCATCGGTTTCTAAGGTTTGCCTTTCTAGACAGGCATTACCAATTTGTAGCTATTCCCTTCTGGTTGGCTACAGCCCCGAGAATCTTTATAAAGGTTCTGGGCTCACTTCTGGCGGTTCTAAGACCGCGAGGCATAGCGGTGGCTCCGTATCTAGACGACATCCTGATACAGGCGTCAAGCTTTCAAGTTGCCAAGTCTCATACAGAGATAGTTCTGGCATTTCTGAGGTCGCACGGGTGGAAAGTGAACGAGGAAAAGAGTTCTCTATCCCCACTCACAAGAGTCTCCTTCTTAGGGATTCTTATAGATTCTGTAGAAATGAAAATTTACCTGACGGAGTCCAGGTTATCAAAACTTCTAAATGCTTGCCGTGTTCTTCACTCCATTCCGCGCCCTTCGGTAGCTCAGTGTATGGAGGTAATCGGCTTAATGGTAGCGGCAATGGACATAGTGCCATTTGCGCGCCTTCATCTCAGACCGCTGCAATTATGCATGCTGAGTCAGTGGAATGGGGATTACACAGATTTGTCCCCTCTGCTAAATCTGGATCAAGAGACCAGAGATTCTCTTCTCTGGTGGTTGTCTCGGGTACACCTGTCCAAGGATATGACCTTTCGCAGGCCAGATTGGACAATTGTAACAACAGATGCCAGCCTTCTAGGTTGGGGTGCAGTCTGGAATTCCCTGAAGGCACAGGGATCGTGGACTCAGGAGGAGAAACTCCTTCCAATAAATATTCTGGAGTTAAGAGCGATATTCAATGCTCTTCTGGCTTGGCCTCAGTTAGCAACACTGAGGTTCATCAGATTTCAGTCGGACAACATCACGACTGTGGCTTACATCAACCATCAAGGGGGAACCAGGAGTTCCCTAGCGATGTTAGAAGTCTCAAAAATAATTCGCTGGGCAGAGTACCACTCTTGCCACCTGTCAGCAATCCATATCCCAGGCGTGGAGAACTGGGAGGCAGATTTTCTAAGTCGTCAGACTTTCCATCCGGGGGAGTGGGAACTCCATCCGGAGGTGTTTGCTCAGTGTATTCATCGTTGGGGCAAACCAGAGTTGGATCTCATGGCGTCTCGCCAGAATGCCAAGCTTCCTTGTTTTACGGATCCAGGTCCAGGGACCCAGAAGCGACGCTGATAGATGCTCTAGCAGCGCCTTGGTTCTTCAATCTGGCTTATGTGTTTCCACCGTTTCCTCTGATCCCTCGACTGATTGCCAAAATCAAACAGGAGAGAGCATCAGTGATTCTGATAGCACCTGCGTGGCCACGCAGGACTTGGTATGCAGACCTAGTGGACATGTCATCCTTTCCACCATGGACTCTGCCTCTAAGACAGGACCTTCTGATACAAGGTCCTTTCAATCATCCAAATCTAATTTCTCTGAGACTGACTGCATGGAGATTGAACGCTTGATTCTATCAAAGCGTGGCTTCTCCAAGTCAGTCATTGATACTTTAATACAGGCACAAAAGCCTGTTACCAGGAAAATCTACCACAAGATATGGAGTAAATATCTTTATTGGTGTGAATCCAAGAATTACTCATGGAGTAAAGTTAGGATTCCTAGAATATTGTCTTTTCTCCAAGAGGGCTTGGACAAAGGATTATCAGCTAGTTCCTTAAAGGGACAGATTTCTGCTCTGTCTATTCTTTTGCACAAGCGTCTGGCAGAGGTTCCAGATGTCCAGGCATTTTGCCAGGCTTTGGTTAGAATTAAGCCTGTGTTTAAACCTGTTGTTCCCCCGTGGAGCTTAAACTTGGTTCTTAAGGTTCTTCAAGGAGTTCCGTTTGAACCCCTTCATTTTATTGATATTAAACTTTTATCTTGGAAAGTTCTGTTTTTGATGGCTATTTCCTCGGCTCGGAGAGTCTCTGAGCTATCTGCCTTACAATGTGATTTTCCCTATCTGATTTTTCATGCAGATAAGGTAGTTCTGCGTACCAAACCTGGGTTTTTACCTAAGGTGGTTTCTGACAAGAATATCAATCAAGAGATTGTTGTTCCATCGTTGTGCCCTAATCCTTCTTCAAGGAAGGAACGTCTTTTACATAATCTGGACGTAGTCCGTGCCTTGAAGTTTTACTTACAAGCTACTAAGGATTTTCGTCAAACATCTTTCCTGTTTGTCGTTTACTCTGGACAGAGGAGAGGTCAAAAAGCTTTGGCAACCTCTCTTTCCTTTTGGCTTTGTAGCGTAATACGCCTAGCCTATGAGACTGCTGGACAGCAGCCCCCTGAAAGGATTACAGCTCATTCTACTAGAGCTGCGGCTTCCACCTGGGCCTTCAAAAATGAGGCCTCTGTTGAACAGATTTGCAAGGCTGCGACTTGGTCTTCGCTTCACACTTTTTCAAAATTTTACAAATTTGATACTTTTGCTTCTTCGGAGGCTGTGTTTGGGAGAAAGGTTCTTCAGGCAGTGGTTCCTTCCGCTTAATCCTGCCTTGTCCCTCCCATCATCCGTGTACTTTAGCTTTGGTATTGGTATCCCACAAGTAATGGATGATCCGTGGACTGGATACACTTAACAAGAGAAAACATAATTTATGCTTACCTGATAAATTTATTTCTCTTGTAGTGTATCCAGTCCACGGCCCGCCCTGTCCTTTTAAGGCAGGTCTAAATTTTAATTAAACTACAGTCACCACTGCACCCTATGGTTTCTCCTTTCTCTGTTTTCGGTCGAATGACTGGATATGACAGGGGAGGAGCTATATAGCAGCTCTGCTGTGGGTGATCCTCTTGCAACTTCCTGTTGGGAAGGAGAATATCCCACAAGTAATGGATGGTCCGTGGACTGGATACACTACAAGAGAAATAAATTTATCAGGTAAGCATAAATTATGTTTCTCCAACATAGGTGTGTCCGGTCCACGGCGTCATCCTTACTTGTGGGATATTCTCTTCCCCAACAGGAAATGGCAAAGAGCCCAGCAAAGCTGGTCACATGATCCCTCCTAGGCTCCGCCTACCCCAGTCATTCTCTTTGCCGTTGTACAGGCAACATCTCCACGGAGATGGCTTAGAGTTTTTTAGTGTTTAACTGTAGTTTTTATTATTCAATCAAGAGTTTGTTATTTTGAAATAGTGCTGGTATGTACTATTTACTCAGAAACAGAAAAGAGATGAAGATTTCTGTTTGTATGAGGAAAATGATTTTAGCAACCGTCACTAAAATCCATGGCTGTTCCACACAGGACTGTTGAGAGCAATTAACTTCAGTTGGGGGAACAGTGAGCAGTCTCTTGCTGCTTGAGGTATGACACATTCTAACAAGACGATGTAATGCTGGAAGCTGTCATTTTCCCTCTGGGATCCGGTAAGCCATGTTTATTACGATTGTAAATAAGGGCTTCAAAAAGGGCTTATTAAGACTGTAGACTTTTTTTGGGCTAAATCGATTGATTATTAACACATATTTAGCCTTGAGGAATCATTTTATCTGGGTATTTTGATATAATAATATCGGCAGGCACTGTTTTAGACACCTTATTCTTTAGGGGCTTTCCCAAAGCATAGGCAGAGCCTCATTTTCGCGCCGGTGTTGCGCACTTGTTTTTGAGAGGCATGGCATGCAGTCGCATGTGAGAGGAGCTCTGATACTTAGAAAAGACTTTCTGAAGGCGTCATTTGGTATCGTATTCCCCTTGGGGCTTGGTTGGGTCTCAGCAAAGCAGATACCAGGGACTGTAAAGGGGTTAAAGTTCAAAACGGCTCCGGTTCCGTTATTTTAAGGGTTAAAGCTTCCAAATTTGGTGTGCAATACTTTTAAGGCTTTAAGACACTGTGGTGAAAATTTGGTAAATTTTGAACAATTCCTTCATGTTTTTTCGCATTTGCAGTAATAAAGTGTGTTCAGTTTAAAATTTAAAGTGACAGTAACGGTTTTATTTTAAAACGTTTTTTGTACTTGTTATCAAGTTTATGCCTGTTTAACATGTCTGAACTACCAGATAGACTGTGTTCTGAATGTGGGGAAGCCAGAATTCCTATTCATTTAAATAAATGTGATTTATGTGACAATGACAATGATGCCCAAGATGATTCCTCAAGTGAGGGGAGTAAGCATGGTACTGCATCATTCCCTCCTTCGTCTACACGAGTCTTGCCCACTCAGGAGGCCCCTAGTACATCTAGCGCGCCAATACTCCTTACTATGCAACAATTAACGGCTGTAATGGATAATTCTGTCAAAAACATTTTAGCCAAAATGAACACTTATCAGCGTAAGCGCGACTGCTCTGTTTTAGATACTGAAGAGCATGACGACGCTGATATTAATATTTCTGAAGGGCCCCTAACTCAGTCTGATGGGGCCAGGGAGGTTTTGTCTGAGGGAGAAATTACTGATTCAGGGAACATTTCTCAACAAGCTGAACCTGATGTGATTGCATTTAAATTTAAGTTGGAACATCTCCGCATTCTGCTTAAGGAGGTATTATCCACTCTGGATGATTGTGACAAGTTGGTCATCCCAGAGAAACTATGTAAAATGGACAAGTTCCTAGAGGTGCCGGGGCTCCCAGAAGCTTTTCCTATACCCAAGCGGGTGGCGGACATTGTTAATAAAGAATGGGAAAGGCCCGGTATTCCGTTCGTCCCTCCCCCCATATTTAAAAAATTGTTTCCTATGGTCGACCCCAGAAAGGACTTATGGCAGACAGTCCCCAAGGTCGAGGGAGCGGTTTCCACTTTAAACAAACGCACCACTATACCCATAGAGGATAGTTGTGCTTTCAAAGATCCTATGGATAAAAAATTAGAAGGTTTGCTTAAAAAGATGTTTGTTCAGCAGGGTTACCTTCTACAACCAATTTCATGCATTGTCCCTGTCGCTACAGCCGCATGTTTCTGGTTCGATGAGCTGATAAAGGCGGTCGACAGTGATTCTCCTCCTTATGAGGAGATTATGGACAGAATCAATGCTCTCAAATTGGCTAATTCTTTCACCCTAGACGCCACTTTGCAATTGGCTAGGTTAGCGGCTAAGAATTCTGGGTTTGCTATTGTGGCGCGCAGAGCGCTTTGGTTGAAATCTTGGTCGGCTGATGCGTCTTCCAAGAACAAGCTACTTAACATTCCTTTCAAGGGGAAAACGCTGTTTGGCCCTGACTTGAAAGAGATTATCTCGGATATCACTGGGGGTAAGGGCCACGCCCTTCCTCAGGATCGGCCTTTCAAGGCAAAAAATAAACCTAATTTTCGTCCCTTTCGTAGAAATGGACCAGCCCAAAGTGCTACGTCCTCTAAGCAAGAGGGTAATACTTCTCAAGCCAAGCCAGCTTGGAGACCAATGCAAGGCTGGAACAAGGGAAAGCAGGCCAAGAAACCTGCCACTGCTACCAAGACAGCATGAAATGTTGGCCCCCGATCCGGGACCGGATCTGGTGGGGGGCAGACTCTCTCTCTTCGCTCAGGCTTGGGCAAGAGATGTTCTGGATCCTTGGGCGCTAGAAATAGTCTCCCAAGGTTATCTTCTGGAATTCAAGGGACTTCCCCCAAGGGGGAGGTTCCACAGGTCTCAGTTGTCTTCAGACCACATAAAAAGACAGGCATTCTTACATTGTGTAGAAGACCTGTTAAAAATGGGAGTGATTCATCCCGTTCCATTAAGAGAACAAGGGATGGGGTTCTACTCCAATCTGTTTATAGTTCCCAAAAAAGAGGGAACGTTCAGACCAATCTTAGATCTCAAGATCTTAAACAAGTTTCTCAAGGTTCCATCGTTCAAGATGGAAACCATTCGAACTATTCTTCCTTCCATCCAGGAAGGTCAATTCATGACCACGGTGGATTTAAAGGATGCGTATCTACATATTCCTATCCACAAGGAACATCATCGGTTCCTGAGGTTCGCATTCCTGGACAAACATTACCAGTTCGTGGCGCTTCCTTTCGGATTAGCCACTGCTCCAAGGATTTTCACAAAGGTACTAGGGTCCCTTCTAGCTGTGCTAAGACCAAGGGGCATTGCTGTAGTACCTTACTTGGACGACATTCTGATTCAAGCGTCGTCCCTTCCTCAAGCAAAGGCTCACACGGACATTGTCCTGGCCTTTCTCAGATCTCACGGATGGAAAGTGAACGTGGAAAAGAGTTCTCTATCTCCGTCAACAAGGGTTCCCTTCTTGGGAACAATAATAGACTCCTTAGAAATGAGGATTTTTCTGACAGAGGCCAGAAAAACAAAACTTCTAGACTCTTGTCGGATACTCCATTCCGTTCCTCTTCCTTCCATAGCTCAGTGCATGGAAGTGATCGGGTTGATGGTAGCGGCAATGGACATAGTTCCTTTTGCACGCATTCATCTAAGACCATTACAACTGTGCATGCTCAGTCAGTGGAATGGGGACTATACAGACTTGTCTCCGAAGATACAAGTAAATCAGAGGACCAGAGACTCACTCCGTTGGTGGCTGTCCCTGGACAACCTGTCACGAGGGATGACATTCCGCAGACCAGAGTGGGTCATTGTCACGACCGACGCCAGTCTGATGGGCTGGGGCGCGGTCTGGGGATCCCTGAAAGCTCAGGGTCTTTGGTCTCGGGAAGAATCTCTTCTACCGATAAATATTCTGGAACTGAGAGCGATATTCAATGCTCTCAAGGCTTGGCCTCAGCTAGCGAGGGCCAAGTTCATACGGTTTCAATCAGACAACATGACAACTGTTGCGTACATCAACCATCAGGGGGGAACAAGGAGTTCCCTGGCGATGGAAGAAGTGACCAAAATCATTCTATGGGCGGAGTCTCACTCCTGCCACCTGTCTGCTATCCACATCCCAGGAGTGGAAAATTGGGAAGCGGATTTTCTGAGTCGTCAGACATTGCATCCGGGGGAGTGGGAACTCCATCCGGAAATCTTTGCCCAAGTCACTCAGCTGTGGGGCATTCCAGACATGGATCTGATGGCCTCTCGTCAGAACTTCAAAGTTCCTTGCTACGGGTCCAGATCCAGGGATCCCAAGGCGGCTCTAGTGGATGCACTAGTAGCACCTTGGACCTTCAAACTAGCTTATGTGTTCCCGCCGTTTCCTCTCATCCCCAGGCTGGTAGCCAGGATCAATCAGGAGAGGGCGTCGGTGATCTTGATAGCTCCTGCGTGGCCACGCAGGACTTGGTACGCAGATCTGGTGAATATGTCATCGGCTCCTCCTTGGAAGCTACCTTTGAGACGAGACCTTCTTGTTCAGGGTCCGTTCGAACATCCGAATCTGGTTTCACTCCAGCTGACTGCTTGGAGATTGAACGCTTGATCTTATCGAAGCGAGGATTCTCAGATTCTGTTATCGATACTCTTGTTCAGGCCAGAAAGCCTGTAACTAGAAAGATTTACCACAAAAATTGGGAAAAAATATATCTGTTGGTGTGAATCTAAAGGATTCCCTTGGGACAAGGTTAAGATTCCTAGGATTCTATCCTTCCTTCAAGAAGGATTGGAAAAAGGATTATCTGCAAGTTCCCTGAAGGGGACAGATTTCTGCCTTGTCTGTGTTACTTCACAAAAAGCTGGCCGCTGTGCCAGATGTTCAAGCCTTTGTTCAGGCTCTGGTTAGAATTAAGCCTGTTTACAAACCTTTGACTCCTCCTTGGAGTCTCAATTTAGTTCTTTCAGTTCTTCAGGGGGTTCCGTTTGAACCCTTGCATTCCGTTGATATTAAGTTATTATCTTGGAAAGTTTTGTTTTTAGTTGCAATTTCTTCTGCTAGAAGAGTTTCAGAATTATCTGCTCTGCAGTGTTCTCCTCCTTATCTGGTGTTCCATGCAGATAAGGTGGTTTTACGTACTAAACCTGGTTTTCTTCCAAAAGTTGTTTCTAACAAAAACATTAACCAGGAGATTATCGTACCTTCTCTGTGTCCGAAACCAGTTTCAAAGAAGGAACGTTTGTTGCACAATTTGGATGTTGTTCGCGCTCTAAAATTCTATTTAGATGCTACAAAGGATTTTAGACAAACATCTTCCTTGTTTGTTGTTTATTCCGGTAAAAGGAGAGGTCAAAAAGCAACTTCTACCTCTCTCTCCTTTTGGATTAAAAGCATCATCAGATTGGCTTACGAGACTGCCGGACGGCAGCCTCCCGAAAGAATCACAGCTCATTCCACTAGGGCTGTGGCTTCCACATGGGCCTTCAAGAACGAGGCTTCAGATATGTAGGGCAGCGACTTGGTCTTCACTGCACACTTTTACCAAATTTTACAAGTTTGATACTTTTGCTTCTTCTGAGGCTATTTTTGGGAGAAAGGTTTTGCAAGCCGTGGTGCCTTCCATTTAGGTGACCTGATTTGCTCCCTCCCTTCATCCGTGTCCTAAAGCTTTGGTATTGGTTCCCACAAGTAAGGATGACGCCGTGGACCGGACACACCTATGTTGGAGAAAACAGAATTTATGTTTACCTGATAAATTACTTTCTCCAACGGTGTGTCCGGTCCACGGCCCGCCCTGGTTTTTTTAATCAGGTCTGATAATTTATTTTCTTTAACTACAGTCACCACGGTACCATATGGTTTCTCCTATGCAAATATTCCTCCTTAACGTCGGTCGAATGACTGGGGTAGGCGGAGCCTAGGAGGGATCATGTGACCAGCTTTGCTGGGCTCTTTGCCATTTCCTGTTGGGGAAGAGAATATCCCACAAGTAAGGATGACGCCGTGGACCGGACACACCGTTGGAGAAAGTAATTTATCAGGTAAACATAAATTCTGTTTTTTTTTCTTTTCACTGCTACAGCAGCTTCCCCCACCTAGAGATCCTCTATTCACACGTCAGCAATGACTAATCCTGCTTCCTCCAATCACAGCTTTCCCCCAGGGTTGTCATTGCCTGAGGCTAAAAGTTACATTGTAGCTAGCTTAGGGTTTATTTTTATTTTACAGGCAAGTTTGTATTTTTTTTAACTAGGTAGAATAATTATTAAATAGTTATTAACTATTTAATAACTACCTAGCTAAAATAAATATAAATTTACCTATAAAATAAAACCTAACCTAAAGTACACTAACACCTATCACTACACTACAATTAAATAAATTACCTAAATTAAATACAATTAAATAAATTAAATAAATTAGCTAAATTACCAAAAAACAAACAAACACTAAATTACAGAAAATAAAAAACAAATTACAAGATATTTAAACTAAATACACCTAATCTAATAGCCCTATAAAAATAAAAAAGCCCTCCCAAAATAAAACCCCCTCTAGCCTAAACTAAACTATCCATAGCCCTTAAAAGGGCCTTTTGCGGATCATTGCCCCAAAGAAATCAGCTCTTTTACCTGTAAAAAAAAAATACAAACAACCCCCCAACAGTAAAAGCCACCGCCCAAACCCCCAAATAAAAGCCTAACTAAAAAAACCTAAGCTCCCCATTGCCCTGAAAAGGGCATTTGGATGGGCATTGCCCTTAAAAGAGCATTTAGCTCTATTGCAGGCCCAAAGCCCTATCCTAAACAATAAACCCACCCAATACACCCTTAAAAAAATCCTAACACTAACTTAGTTTTTTTTAGTTAGGCTTTTATTTGGGGGTTTGTTGTGTGGATGGTGGGTTTTACTGTTGGGGGGGTTGTTTGTATTATTTTTTTACAGGTAAAAGAGCTGATTTCTTTGGGGCAATGCCCCGCAAAAGGCCCTTTTAAGGGCTATTGATAGTTTAGTTTAGGCTAGGTTTTTTTATTTTGGGGGGCTTTTTTTTTATTTTGATAGGGCTATTAGATTAGGTGTAATTAGTTTAAATATCATGTAATTTGTTTTTTATTTTCTTTAATTTAGTGGGGGGGGTTTTGTGTGATTTAGCTAATTTAATTTATTTATTTGTATTTAATGTAGGTAATTGATTTAATTGTAGTATAGTGTTAGGTGTTAGTGTAACTTAGGTTAGGTTTTATTTTACAGGTAAATTTGTATTTATTTTAGCTAGGTAGTTATTAAATAGTTAATAACTATTTAATAACTATTCTACCTAGTTAAAATAAATACAAACTTGCCTGTCAATTAAAAATAAAACCCTAAGCTAGATACAATGTAACTATTAGTTATATTGTAGGTAGCTTAGGGTTTATTTTATAGGTAAGTATTTAGTTTTAAATAGGAATAATTTAGATAATAATTGTAAATTTTATTTAGATTTATTTAAATTATATTTACGTTAGGGGGTGTTAAGGTTAGACTTAGGTTTAGAGGTTAATAAATTTAGAATAGTGGCTGCGACGTTGGCGGCAGATTATTGGTTAATAAGTGTAGGTAGGTTGCAGCGACATTGGGGGCGGCAGATTAGGGGTTCATAAATATAATGTAGGTGGCGGCGATGTTGGGGGCAGCAGATTAGGGGTTAATAAATATAATGTAGGTGGCGGCGATGTCCGGAGCGGCAGATTAGGGGTTAATAAGTATACTGTAGGTGGCGGCGATGTTAGTGGCGGCAGATTAGGGGTTAATAATATTTAACTAGTGTTTGCGAGGCGGGAGTGCGGCGGTTTAGGGGTTAATATGTTTATTCGAGTGGTGGCGATGTCCGGAGCGGCAGATTAGGGGTTAAAATTTTTATTATAATGTTTGCGATGCGGGAGGGCCTTAGTTTAGGGGTTAATAGTTAGTTTATGGGTGTTAGTGTACTTTTTATCACTTTAGCACACTCGTAATATCAGCGCTATGGAAGTCCCATAGAAAAAAGACTTTACGAACTTTACGTAAGTCGGTTTGCGGTAAGGCCAAAGAAGTGTGCGGTGCCCCTAAACCTGCAAGACTCGTAATACCAGCGGTAGTGAAAAAGCAGCGTTAGGACCTGTTAACCCTGCTTTTTCAGCTTAACGCAAAACTCGTAATCTAGCCAAGAGTTTCGATCTTCTTATCCATGGGCTCTTTAAACGGCAAACTATCCTCAAGCGGGATAGTAGTGCGTTTAGCAAGCGTGAAGATAGCGCCATCCACCTTTGGGATGGAACCCCACAATTCTAATTGAGAGTCTGGAACTGGGAACAATTTTTTTAAAGGAAGAAGGGGAAAAAGAAGAACCAATTCTTTGCCATTCATTCTTAATAATGTTCGTCAAGTTTATGGGAACTGGAAAAGTCTGTGGAACAACCCTGTCCTCGTAGACCTTATCTAATTTAGAAATCAAAGGTTCCTCATGCAATTTATGCTTTGGAACCTCTAACGTAGCCAAAACTTCCTTTAGCAGAAAACGTAAATGTTCAATCCTAAATCTAAAGTCTGGTTCCTCCGCAGCTGGAGGCTTAGAGACAGCAGATTCCTACCCAGAAAGAGCACCTCTGAAGTATCAGAGGCGTCTTCATCATCGGATAATCTTGTATCAGATAAATCCAATAAGCTTCCCTTTGCTCTGAGCAGCTCGAGGTAAAGCACTAAAGACCGCAGACACTTCTGTTTGTAACTGATCAGTAAGGTCTTATGGTAAAAGGGCCCCTCCAGATGAAGGATTAGGAGTGCTACGGGAAGCTTCATGTGTATTAGGAGATGACAGTAGGGTGTGCACCTCATGGGACGGAGACTCCTCAGAGGTGGATGGCTCAGTGGTATCAAACATATTAACTTTCTTTGACATGATTACTTTATCAAGGCATGTAGAACATAATTGAGCAGGCGGGTATACTGTGGCCTTCTCATAATACAGACGGGTATTAGATTTAGGTAAAGAGGGAGTACGCATCAGAATCCTCCATAGCTTGCGCTTATAAAGTAGACTATTCTTCTTCTCTCTTAAACCGCACGGTCAGGAAAGAGGAAATCAGTATAATCACGCCCAGTCACATGGTGCGCAATGCAGGACCGCCCCTGCTATAAGGAAAAAAGCACACCAAGCCTTCCAGGCTGCGCAGCTTACAAAAATGAAAGTTAAACCTGTACGTTCCAACATCTGCCTGAGTCTCATCTCACACATGTCGCAGCATAATCGTAATAAAATAAAATTATATGATTAATCCGCCGTGTTCAGTAATCCCCCTCAGGAGATTTTAACCCTTGATTCCATACAGATAAAAGGAGCCACACTGTGACCCTATCTTCTTGCGTTATCATATGTTTATAAAAAATGAAACAATCTTACCAGACTCTATGCCGTGGAACAGTAACACAGCCTCTCAAGTTTGGCAGTCTTGTAGCGTTGCTCATGACATAAATTTGAGTGATGGAAGCAGGCAGTGAAACTCGTCAACACTGATTGCTTAGAAGCTGTTAATATCAGTCTGGATGGGTTCGCAGAAAGACTCTCCCTGCATCTCCAAACTCTAGCATGTGTCAATGCTCTCACTGAGAGGCTGACAAGAATACTTAAAACTCCAGTCCCATTTCGAAAGGTAGATACCCTTCATAAGGAACCACTCTGAATCTTCTGACACTTCTCTGCCAATCTCCTGTGATAAAAGGCAAAGAATGACTGGGGTAGGGGGAGTATTTAAGCTTTTGGCTGGGGTGTCTTTGCCTCCTCCTGGTGGCCAGGTTCAGTATTTCCCAACAGTAAGGAATGTTGCCATGGACTCTGACTTTCCTCATATTAAGAAGGAAATATTTGTGTGTGTGTGTGCGCGTTAGGGATAGACCATATATATATAATAAGATAAAATAATTATGCAGTCTATCAAATATTAAATTTGAGCATGCTTATTGTATTTCTAGATACATTCTGTGTATTGCAATTCTGAGGTCAGACATGAGATGCCTTGCTGACTTCACATCAAAATTCAATCCTCCCCACTCAATATGCAAAACTACACAGGAGAGAACAAAGGATTTAGACCTTTGCCTAGATAAGACCAATGGGTAACTTTAAAGTAAATGTTAACATATGGAGTCCTCAGATTTATGTGCCCATATATGGGTTTCCTGCCCAACATGGATAATAGATTTACAGACCCCCTCACTGCTCAATACATCTAAGAGAGAGAAAAAGGAAAACATTTGGTTCAATTAGTGAAGCTGACGAACCCCTGCAATGAGGTAGTCAGTCTACAATATTAAACTTTTTTGAAGCTAGCTGAATCTCAAGAAATTGTAGCTTTCACCATCTACAAGTTAAACTATCCCCTGCGGAGCTACATAAGCAGCTCCCAGACAAGCTGACATTTTAAGTCTCTGTATGACATGGGAACCTAAAACTCAGATAAAGGAATTGTGCCTAATCTCCATAATAATTTAAAATACACAGATCATATTACAAAAAGTTGCTAAATGAATTATACCTTATTCGTATTTCATACATTCAAAACAATGTTATATCAGAATATTTTTTGAATGCATCTCTTGAAATATTATAAGTAGAATTGTATGGAAGTATACATGAGATAGATATATTGTATAGATTTAAAGTTATGCATAGACCTGGTATCTGAATGTATAGGAAGTCTATATATGTATATTTGAAGAGATATTATAAGTGGAGTATATTAATGTTTAATCTTGAAATACTTAGGGTAAATAGTATGACATAATCCAATACACATGAAACATGTGGTTTGTTAATACTGGAAGTTAAAGTGTATTTAATAAATATTTTAAAGGTTAGATACTAGACTGTTGGCAATATTGATAATGAAAGTGCATTTATAGTTGTCTGCTGCCCTCTGATAGTTTATTTGAGAATTGCAACCAAGGGGAATAGTAGTATCAGATAACCATATGTCTCAAGGGCCAATCAATGCTCAGCTCCATTAGGGCCTATCAGAGACAGCACCGGGGAGCGTATCCAAACATTCACCAACGATTAGAATAAAAAGGGGTGCGGTATATAACGTGTTATAACCTCATGCAAGGAGAAAGAAGGGGTCTTTGGCTTGCTTAAATTTTGACGGTCACTATAAGCACAATTGGGCTACCTTTGTATTCATATTGCAAAATACCCCTCTTAATTTATGAGGTGAACTTCAATTTTATCTGGTAACGTATAATAGGTTATTTCATACTTTTATATTTAAATCAAAGATATTCTAAAGCTTTAGTTAGATTGTAGTAAGTATACTGGTATTAAATATTAATGTTTAGAAACAATTTTGTATTTTAATATCATAAATTAATTACAGTTATTGCTATATATTTATTTAGAATTTGCCGTATTGTAGCTTAATAGTAGGTCATTTCAGATCAGACATATTGACATATAAATTGGCTGTTTGCATTAATAATATATACAATTTCTGATGTTTTTAATTGAAGTTATATAGAATCATTTGTGGACTAAATAACTTAAAGGGCCATTATACACTCATTTTTTCTTTGCATAAATGTTTTGTAGATGATCTATTTATAAAGCCCATAAAGTTTTTTTTTTTTTTTAAAAATGTATAGTTTTGCTTATTTTTAAATAACATTGCTCTGATTTTCAGAGTCCTACCCAAGCCCCAAAGTTTTATTTGAATACCGTCAGCTACCTTCTCCAGCTTGCTCCTGTTTGTGTAAAGGGTCTTTTCATATGCAAAAGAAGGGGGAGGGGGGAGTGTCTTATTTCCCACTTGCAGTGGGCTTTCCAACTGCTTTTTTCAACAGAGTTAAACTGAAAACTTGTAAGTACGTTTTTAAACCATTTTATACTGGATTTTTATATCAGTATCTGTGCATCTTATTCTTTATAGTAGTGTCTATTACATGCAGTTATATGAAAATGAGTGTATACTGTCCTTTAATTATACTTGTCTGAAAGTTATCTTAAATCTATTGAGACCCAGTAAGATTTGTGTGAAGTATCTTGGTATATTGTTTATCTAAACACTGTGAAGTTAGTGGTCCATATTCTGGTATTTTATTGTGGTATTTTAATGCGATTCATTGTGAGTAAAGTTAATTTTAACGGTATATCTTGTATGATCTTTGTAAGAATATTACAACAGCATATGTGTATAGTTGATTCATAATCTAGTCTCTTTTCCATATAAATATTTTTCAATGTGTTTATAAATTTAACTAATCTCAAGAGTTTAGGAATAAATATTAATTTCAATTGTTTCGTATATACATTTTAATTGAAGGTTGTTTTAAAGAATAATATAAATAAATTGTATTATAACCCTGGTATATACTTACAACCAATTATCGGAGCGGCCAATTATTATGGCCTATATTTGAAATTTCTGAAGTAATGGGTATCGGCTTGAAACTTACTGATATGGAGCAAATCAAAAGAAATTTAGCTCTGTGTACTTCAGGGAAACTATGTAGTTTTAAATGACAAAAATCATCACATCTATAGCACATATAAGCTGGACATAGCAGAGCATCTAATAATAAATCAATTCAATCTGCTTGCTAATTGTTGTCAGAAATAGAACATTATTTGTGGCATTCTGATAAATTTTACAAACATTTCACTAAAGCTGCTATATTTGATGATTTTTTTAATTTAAATATTTTATTTTCCCCTTTGATGGGCATAGAAAAAAACATAAAAAACAAAAATGATAGTTCAGGCACATCAATTAAATGTCCACAACAACAAACCTTGAGTAGAAAGCTATGCAGTATAGGAGACTAGTATCAATATTCTCTAGCAGTAGGTAACAATGCTCTGACCATTAGGTGACGCTGCTACACATGTATAAAACTGCCCATAAGTGACATAATAAAGAAACTTATAGTCCACTCCCCAGTACCAGGAAAGGTATTTGCAATCCAGTAAATATATGAGCATATTAAAAATTAAAGCAAATAAATCTAGCACTGATATTCCAGCAGCATATCATTTCTTTCCCTGTCAAGTGGCAGTATGTATGTGTGTGTATATATATATATATATATATATATATATATATATATATAATGTCATGTGATAGTTTACCAAGCACAATACAGACTAATTATTTAAGATTCTTTCTTTATAATTATAAAGGACTGTACTTCAAAAGACATTATGAAATAATAAAACAGTTTTATTTGTCACAAAGTTCACTGAACATGTTTATAAATAAAAAATATTACATTAAAATATTAAATTTAAAGGGGTTATGCAATTGGGTTGTAGGGCTGTTATATAACACCAATCTGACATTTGTATGGAGGTTCGACTCTAAGTAGAACAGTCTTTCACTTTCCACACTACTGCATGGGGCAGAAAGATATTTTTGGGCCATTTTAGCCAGAGCTGGAAATCTGTTTATTAACTGACCAGTACTTCAGGGGTTTTTCTGAACGAGGTACAGTGATGTCTCCTACAATAATACAAATAACAGCAATTTGTATTGGCAGAACAGTAGTAAACAATTTTTAGTTTAGTCTCCACTGCCACAAGATAGCATATGGGTAGGAAGTGGAGGTATCGGTTTAAGTATCGGTGCATTTGCACGAGTACAAGTACTCATGCAAATACTTAGTATCGGTACCGATACCGATACTAATATCGGTATCGGTGCAACTCTAATATATATATATATATATATATATATATATATATATATATATATATATATAATTTTTTTAATTTTTTTTAACTTTACTTTTAACCCTTATCTGTAAAGTGTACCAAGTGAGTGTGTTTTTAGTAAAGTGGCAACAATATATGAAAAAAACAAAAGCCGTTTAACAGGAGAACATGCTGAAATGTTATGCTTTCTGCACTATGTTTTTCTACTTAACTGTGAGTATTGAAGAAATGGTGTAGTGTCTAACTTAGACAGTGACAGTAGTGACTTAGGGGTCGTTTTATCAAAGGCTTTCACCAGCCTTCGACCCCCTACGACTGCAGGTTCTCACAAGAACCTGCAGTCGTATGTGCGCCCCTCTCCGCCCCAGCTTTATAAATCGACCCCTTAAATTTAATTTTATATCAGTGTGCAGTTTAAAGGTATTTATGCCATTTTTTTAATGTTTTGGGAAGCGATTTAATAAGTTCATTTTCAAGCACTCGTCAATTTATTGAAAATCTTGGAGACCATAAATATATATATATATATATATATATATATATGTATGTGTATAATTATATATATTTATTTATTTATGGTCTCCAAGATTTTCAATAAATTGACGAGCCCTGATAAATAGATATCCAGAGAGAGATGAATAAAATCTATAATCTTCCAAGTGAAAAAAGAATAGTGTTTTCTCCCCTTTGATACTTAAATCTTGGTAGTTTTCAACTGACATTTTAAATAGTTTTATAGTGTACAGAAACTGTGACTTGAACTGAAAGGGAAACATTGACATTCGCATTAAATAATGATTGGTTTCAGTATAAAATGTATAGTTTATTAATGTATTGCTTAAGTAGTTATATTATTTTTTTTTATATATATATTTTTAGAATGTTAGAAATGAAGCGTGGAAATGACAAAAATGTTATGATTGATATTGGTTACAAACAAGGAAGAGAAGGCACTGTGCTTGATGTAATTGTCCGAGACATCTATCTGTGTGCTAGCATGGAGTTCCTCCTTACTGTGGCAGATATATTTCTAAAGGCTAATGAGCAAAGCTCCGCCGCTCAGAAAAGCATTAAACAAACATCATCATCAGCCACTAAGGAAACAGGTATGCACACAGTTTATTATTAGCCAAAACAAAAAAGTCTCGGAAGTTGAATTATATCTGTTTGTACACACAAAATTACTTTGTCAATTATGCCTAATGTAACTCATTAATTCAAATATTCCAAACTTAAAGTGAATGTAAATTTGAATGAATAAGTGCCTGTTTATTAAAAATACTATTAAAAACAGGGGCACTTTAATTCATTAAATGTTTTTTTTTTTTTTAAATACTTATCTTTTTCTTTAGGAAAACCAGACCGTCGATCCTCCGCCCACAGCTCCTTCTGTACTTAGCACCTTAATGACAAAACTGGCTTCCTCCAATTGTTGCAAGCACCCCAAGGTGCCCAGCTCGTAAGGTCACGAACGATTGTAGGAAGCCGGATTCGTCATTGATATGCTAAATACAGCAGGAGAAGTGGGAGGAGGATCACCAGTCTGGTTTTCCTAAAGAAAAAGATAAGTATTTAAAAAAAACGCTTCAATGTAAATTTTAATAAATGAAAGTGCCCCTGTTTTTAATATTATTTTTAAAAACTGGGCACTTAATCATTCAAACATAAATGTAACACATTTCCTTTTTTTTTAATTTAAACCACCACAACCACAGGGCTAAGTAATTTAACTTCATAGTATAAAAGAGGATTAGTTTAAATCAAAAAGTCTTATCTGTATACTGAACCATGGAGTTATCTTTTTATATGACCATGCTTTGCACAGAAAATAGATACAATGTTAACACTAGTTCAAGCGTCTTAGTAAACCTTTGCAGCTTATGTTGCTGTTGTTTAAGATTTCTTGTTCTTATACAAAATGCATAGACTGTGCAAAAATTCCATATGTGGAGTCGTTTGCTCTAGTTAACTGATTACTGCCACTGTCAATAAACTGTTGTAACCTGCACTTACTTTAGACAATACCTGGATTATATGATCTGAGACTGTGCAAGCTATTTCTTTCCTATGGCATGGAGAGTCCACGATTTCATTCCAATTATTAGTGGGATATTCAACTCCTGGCCAGCAGGAGGAGGCAAAGAGCACCCTAACAGTGCTGTTAAGTGTCACTTCCCTTACCCATAATCCCCAGTCATTCTCTATGCCTCTGTCAATGGAGGATGTGCAAAGATGGTGTCTGAAGATATTTAATCCTTTTATGGGTACTTTTCCCTGCAAGCAAGGATTAGGGGCTATGCTGTGTCAATGTCAATCTCTTTAGTAAGAGTAATGGTGGCTATTAGCAGTTAGAAAGCGGCGAGGTTGTCTTTGCTTTATTTCTAACATTATTGCTACCCCTTTATAAAAAGCCAGGGTTGGTTACTCTGTTCTTTCTTATTCTCCAGGTCACTGTCAGTCATGGTATGGATCAGTCAAACCTAGGATTTAGTGTTTGCCCACAACTGTTCCAGGGTCCCTGTCAGAAGCCGGTGCAATTGACAGACCACACGCTGGTGTAGAAGAAAGAAGACTTCTAACCGTGAGTCCTGTATCCCTGCCCTCATGGCTTGTTGTCTGATGGGGGTAAGGGACTTGTTCTTATTTTCTCTGTGTGGGTGGAAATCGAGGGGCCTTTTTCAGTGAAAGCTAAAGTCTGTAAAATCCCTCAGTGGGGACATCTGTTTAACTGTAGAGATTACATTTCGCCGGTATATATCTGGGTCTGCTATAATCATTTCAAGTTAGGATTTATATATGACCTCAGTATGAAACCCCTTTTTAGAACTAGGGGTTATTTTCTGAGCCTGTACGGTTCCCTGAGCAGTCAGGAACCCCTCCCTCAGTGCTAAACGTTTCTTCCTTGGGTAGTCAGGAACCCTTCTCTCAGTGCTAAGTTTCTCACTTCCCAAAGATGATATTAATTTCTTTCCTATGGCATGGAGAGTCCACAAAACATTTTAATTACTAGTGGGATTTCCACTCCTGGCCAGCAGGAGGAGGCAAAGAGTACCCCAGCAGAGCTGTTAAGTATCACTTCCCTTACCCATAACCCCCAGTCATTCTCTTTGCCTTTATCACGGGATGATGGCAAAGATGGTGTCTGAAGATTTTAATCCTTTTAATGGGTACTTTTCCCTGCAAGCAAGGATTGGGGCTATGCTTTGTCCTTGTCAATTGTAAGTTGGTTACTCTGTTCTTTCTTTTCTATAGGTCCCTGGTAGAAATGGTTAAGCTGCCACACCTCAGAAATCAGCTCTTGCCTGATAGAGCAGGATCCACAGGTAAGTGCTTTCCCTTCTAGGTTTAAAGGTACCGGCACTATAGGGGTTAAATCCTTGTTGAAAGTATTTGAATCTGTTTTAGGGGCTCTGCTTTTATGTGAAAGAGGCATCTTTTTTTATTGTGGCTCAGAGATGGAGAGTGTATAAATTTTTTGACAGGTGTTTGTTTTACTTCTTACTTGTTGCAATCGCTTTTTCAGCTCAGCTTATTGGCCCAATCACTTTTGCTATGCTGCTGTTGGATTTTTTTGTGCGGTCATGTGACTGCTCCTCTGCACTTCCGGTTTCGGCTTCTCTGTTCAGATCGGAGTTTGCCGCCGCGAGTGTGGAGGCTGCAGTTTCTCTATCTACAGTGGCAAGTGGATTTTGACTGTTCTGGATAAAAGGAGGTGTATTTTGCTACCGGGTGTGTCTTGTTTTCTGTGTTAGTGGGATAGCAACTTCTGGAGGGGCAAGTTCTCAGCAGAGCTGAGGGTTTTAGGTGCTTATTTATGTTTTATTGCTTCAGAGAAATAAACTTAATTTGGCATTTAAATTGTAATTGCTTCTGACACTAATACTGAAGTTGATTCATTTGAAAAATACTTATTGTGTTTGGAGGCTAAGATAATTCCTCCTGTACAGTTTTGCTATTCATGTCTAAATAAAACTTAAGTTTAAAGATAAGATGTCTCTCCCTGAGTCTCCTGTCTCTCAGGATAGTGTTATCCTAGCTACGCCTCAACTTTTCCCTCAAGCTTCACATGCAGTTCCCTGCAGTTCCTCTTAACCTCTTTGGGGTGTTTTTTTACCCGGGGATTTCTCTGCGCAGAATACTTCTGCTGTTTCTGCAGCTTTATCAGCTTTTCCTAAAGTTTCTGGTAAGCGTAAAAGGAAATCTAAACATATTGATGTTAGTAAGGCTGACTCCGCTAATGCTGCGTTAGTCAGTTTGTCTCAATTATCTGATGAGGATGATTCTTCAGTGGCTTCTGAAGGGGGATTGTCAGATTCTAATACTGTAGGGACCAATTCTGCAGATTCAGAGGAGATAAATTTCAGATTTAAGTTAGAACACCTTCGAGTAGGTTATTGCTACTTTGGAAGAATTTGAGCATTCTGTTGCGGAGAATCCAAAGAGGTTTAGTAAGCTTAATAGGGTATATGATGTACCCTCATCTGTGAAAGTATTTCCAGTTCCAGACCATATGGCATATATTATAACTCAGGAATGGGATAAACCAGGTATTCCTTTTTCCCCGTCCCCTGTTTTTAAAAAGATGTTTCCTGTTGCTAATGCTATTCGTGATTCGTGGCACACGGTGCCCAAGGTAGAGGGAGCTATCTCTACTCTGGCTAAGAGAACTACTATTCCTATTGAAGATAGTTGTTCTTTCAAGAATCCCATGGATAAGAAGCTTGAGGCTTTTTTGAAGATGTACATTCATCAAAAATTACAGTGGCAAACTGTTGCTAGTATTGCTACAGTTGCGAGGGCAGCATCTTATTGGAGCGATGATTCATCTAATCTTATCCTAGAAGAGACTACTATAGAGGAGATCCAAGACAGGATCAAGGCTCTCAAGTTAGCCAATACCTTTATTTGCAATGCCAACATGCAAGTTCTTAGGTTGGGTGCTAAGATTTCTGGTTTTACTGTTTTAGCTCGCAGAGCTCTCTGGTTAAAATCTTGGTCTGCAGATGTTACATCCAAGTCCAAGCTTTTATCTCTGCCTTATAAGGGTAAAACCTTGTTTGGACCAGGTCTGGCAGAAATTATTACATTACAGATGGAAAGGGTTTATTCCTACCTCATGATAAAAAGAATAGACCTAAGGGTTGACAGAATTCTAATTTTTGTTGGTTTCGTAACTTTAAGGGACAGAAGTCTTCCTCTTCCAAGTCAGATCAATACAAGTCTGCCTTGGAATAGGGTGAAGCAAGCTAAGAAGCCTTCCATTGATTCTAAATCAACATGAAGGGTCCGCCCCCGATCCTGTAGTGGATCAAGTGGGTGTCAGGCTTTATTTTTTTCAGCAGTATTTGGATATGCGATGTTACCTGGGCTTTGGTTTTTCTCACGTGTTGTTTTTACTTAAATTGTTTTGGGTTTTGAGTAACTCAGGCTGTGGTGCCTTTCGAAGGGGCCGCCTTTTGTACCCACCTGTTATTTGCATTCAGTGTCCTCTAGCTTGGGTATTGTTTTCCCAAAAGTAGCTTTGGACTCTTTCATTTTAAGAAGAAAAACATAAATTATGCTTACCTGATAATTTCATTTTCTTCTGAAGGGAAGAGTCCACAACTCCCGTCTCTATGAGGCTGACTCTTTTTTGTTCTTCTGGCACTTTTTTTTAATCTGATATTTCTCCTACTGTTCCTTGTTCCCTTGGCAAAATGACTGGGGGATGAAGGAAGTGGGGGAGGTATTTAAGCCTTTGGCTGCGGTGTCTTTGCCTCCTCCTGGTGGCCAGGTTCTCTATTTCCCAAAAGTAATGAATGCAGCTGTGGACTCTTCCCTTTAGAAGAAAATGAAATTATCAGGTAAGCATAATTTATGTTTTTTGTCAGTCGTCTGCTGTTGTTTTCGCTGGTAAGCGTAAGGGTCAAAAGGCCACTTCTACTTCTCTTTCTCTCTGATTAAGAATTGTTATCCGGTTAGCTTATGAGACAGCTGGACGACAGCCTCCTGAGAGAATCACGGCTATATCCACTAGGGCTGTCTCTTTTTCTTCCTAATGGGAAAGAGTCCACAGCCGCATTCATTACTTGTGGGAAATAAGAACCTGGCCACCAGGAGGAGGCAAAGACACACCGGCCAAAGGCTTAAATACTCCTCCCACCTCCCCTATCCCCCAGTCATCCTTTGCCTTTCGTCCCAGGAGGTTGGCAGAGAAGTGTCAGAAAATACTTTTATTAATTTTTACGTAAAGTGTGTCTCTCATGGAGGGTAGTACTCTTCGCAATGGGACAGGAGTTTTAAGTAGTCCCGTTAGTCTCTCAGTGAGGGCCTAGGCGAATGTTAAAGTCTGGAGATGCAGTGGGAGTTCTCTCTGCCACACCATCCTGATTTGTATTAACAGCTCCTCTAGCACTTGGCGTTACCGATCCATCTCTTCGCTGCCTGCTGTCTTCTCTTAAGTCCATGACGGAGGCGACGCTACTATCCGTCACACTTGAAGGGTCGTGTTCCTGTTCCACAGCATAGATTCCGGTAAGATCATTTTATTTTATCAATATGAATGTTATGTTGTTATGTGGCAGATAGGTATGGGTCTCAGTGAGACTCCAGTACGGATCTGGGAATCATGGGATAATTCTTTCTCTAGGGGGGGATTTGTGAACAGGATGGGGTTCCTTAATCATGTTTCTTATGTGATCTCCCTGCTGTGTGTAGTGGGTATTGACTCTGGGGGAGACAGGAGAATTGCTTGAAGGATTTAGTGGGGCCTAGTTGCCGTCTTTTTCTGGCGCGCTTTTTTGGACTTTACAGTTCACCTTATGACCAGGCGTTGTTACACTGGGTTTTTACGCTTCCGCATTCCTGACCGTGTGGCAGCGACGATTGTCTGCTTTGTTTGGATCTGATCATAGGAGATGGTGAGTGCCCCAGCCATTGTGGGTGTCAGGTGCCGGTTTTTTTTATTATATATATTGTCCTATTTTTCTCTTTGGTTTTAACCATAGAGGATTCTGAAGCTGAGACTGTCAATGTTTCTGATTCTTCCTCTTGTGAGGAAGGTGCTTCAGCCCCACTGACGCAGGTTTATCAGTCCTGTCTCTTGTGCCTTCTTAGAGCGCCTGGTTCCTCGGGCTCGGGGAACCAGGGGCCTATGGAGCCATTAGCCTCTGGGGACTGTGTCCCTCAAGCGGCAGATTCCCAACAGCACCCTTCCTCTACATTTGCGGGTAACCCTGATGTTAATTTTCCCTCAGCACAGGGTGGTTTGTTTCCTCTGGAGATGGCGGGTCATTTCCGCTTCGATATATTAATGGCGCTAGTTCGCCTGCAGGATCTGGAGGTTTCTGCGCGGTTATGTCCTTGCCGATTATCCCGGGTGTCCAGTCTTCGGGTGGGTCTATTCAGTTACCTCCGGGGGTGAATATTCCTCCATGTTGCACCTTTCATTATTGGATTGCACGGCTGCGCGTTCTACTCCGTCGTCTTTTCGACTTATTGGGGAATCCTCTCCTCTATCAGTTGGGGAATGTGTCATCGAATGGTGCTTCAAGCTAGACTATTTGGGATGTTGATCGTCTCCTGATGGTCGCTCGTGTCCTTTCCCAGAGTTTTTTTGGCGGATGCCTCCAGGCTGCCTTATTTTCTTTCATCTGGTTAGGATATTTTTTTATTTCATTGTTCCTTCGGGAATTTCATGGATGGACTTGCTTTTTATAACTTCCTTGGAAGTTGTTTGCGGACTGTTGGGTCTGGAGTTTGTGTGCATTTTGTTGAGTTGTCCGTGACGCCTGTTGCGCCTGGCAGGTCCGGCGAGACCTTGAGTGTTTTGTTTTATTGTTTTATTGTTTATTTTCACAAACTACACTATACATCTACATCCGGACCTTCGGGTCCGCGTACCGGAAGAGATTGTGCGTGCCACTCTGTTCCCGGGGCTTGGTCGGTGGCTTCCGCCGCATCACTCTGGCTCTCTTTTCAGGGGGGCGGGGCCTTCTCCGCCAGGGCATTTTTTGGGCCTTGGTCTTCTTGCTACCCTTTGGGTGGTTTAGACTCCTAGGGTCTCTGGACCTCGTTCCTTCCACTTTCAATGTATCCTATTCGTGGATTAGCGGTGGAGCGCTTGATTGATATGCGAGACATAGCAGGATTATGCCTGCATTCTCTGTGATCCGGCAGCGGTGCTGTGGGGTGGCTAGCCTGTGACTTGCCACGCAGGGACCTGGTCGCCTTCTTTGCTGCTGGAGGTCTCTTCTAGCTGAAACCAGTTGTTATTGGGGTCACCTTGTTTCGGTTCTGGTTCTGTTTTTTCCAGGGTCAGGTGCCGACGTGGGACCCTAGATTCTGAATGTTGTGGAGTTTAGGTCTGTGTCATTGGTTCTACCGCCTTGAGATAGGTTCTGCATTTTTTCGCGGTCCTTTCTTAGGGTTTTGCTATATTTCCCGTCTTTTTTCGGGTGAGGAGTGTCTAACCGGAATTGTGGTCCGGGTCCTCTTAGTCAGGTCTATTCGTGGATCTGGGATTATATGTTGGTATAGTTCTGTCTATGCTTGTTCCGGTTTTCCCTCTAGTGTTCGGGTTGCATCTGTAAGGGGCTCTTCCTTTTCTCTCTTTAGAGAGTCTGGTCCTCTTCTTATGGCTGCTCGGGGCCTTTGTTTTCTGTGCGGACTTCCTTTATGGTCCGTTGTTCTGGGGATCTAACCTTGCATGAGCATTCCTGTGTAGTGCCTTGGTAGGGGTCACTTTGTCCTCATATCTTCCCCACCGGTATCTGCTGTGGGGCCCCGAAATTGCTACCTCGGGTAGTCTCTGCTCCTTTAGGGACTGGTTCGTTTTGACCCCTGTGTCGAGTTTTATGTCCGGGGGCAAGGTTTCCCTTGTCCTCCATCTTCCCTTGGGAGACCTTTGTCTCTGGGGGTGTGTTCATTTTGTCCCTGGTTCAGGGATAGAGATGCCCTTGGGAATGAACTTCTGAGTTCCTCTAATTCTGGTGGGACTCTGCCCGTGTTTCTGGTCGTACTCTTTCGAAGTGGCTGGTGGTGTTCCTCCCTCTTGTTCAAGGGGGGGTGGGACTCTGTCCCTGGACTTTTCACTGTCGTTGACAGGTTGGTCTTTCGTGTGTGGGTGGTCCTCGTTGCGGCGGTTCTGTGGTTGTGGAGGACGTCCCTTTTTATCTCAGGACCCTAAGCTGTGGTTCTGGTCATCTTTTGACTTTTCAGCTGTCTCTGTTTCTTTTGAATGCAGTGGGTCCCTGTTGAGGTACTCTCTGAGCTCTCGGGGGGTTGGATCTCTGATTTTTCCCTCCATGGAGGGGTGTTTATCTAGGAATTTGGTTTCTGCTCGTTCCGTTTCTCTTTGGTTCCCTCCAGCTGGGGGAGCTGGTCAAGGGTTTTTTTCCCCTTTATCTGTGGCTGCACTATAGCGTGCTACTTAGTCGTCTGTGCGGTTTTCTGTTCTCGAGATACGTTTTGTCCTCTTTCGATCTCCGACTTGGTCATGTTTGACTGATGATCCCCTTTTTTCTGGCTTCGTGAGGCTTTCTCGAGTCTCCTGAGCTAGTTTGATCGGTCTTTTGAAAGACCGGGTTCTGGTTCATTTTCCCTCTACCTTGCTTCTTCCTTTGGAGAGTTGTTGGTCAGGGTTTCCTTATGGGGGCGTGTGTATGGGATCTGCGTTTCGAGTCCTGTTGGCTCGGTGGTGTTGCATGTGGTTTTTAACAAGGCTTGGGACTGTCGTTTGTGTCCTTGGGGCCCTTTTTTCTTCATGTTTTTGCTCCCTGCTTTTGGACGAAGCAGGACTTTTTTGTGTATGGGATGTGGTTCAGTCCTGGTGCCCTCAGTTTGGGCCGCCTCTTACCCTCCCGTTCTTGGCATTCAGTGTCCTCTTTGGCTTGGGTATAATTTTCCCACAAGTAATCAATGCGGCTGTGGACTCTTTCCCATTAGGAAGAAAAACATAAATTATGCTTACCTGATAACTTCATTTTCTTCCATGGCAAAGAGTCCACAGCCCCCTGCCCATTTTTTGAGGAGTTTTTCGTTTATATTCTTCATGGCACCATTTCACCTTGATATTTCTTCCACTGATCCTTGTTCCTCGGCTGAATGACTGGGGGATAGGAGAGGTGGGAGGAGTATTTAAGCCTTTGGCTGGTGTGTCTTTGCCTCCTCCTGGTGGCCAGGTTCTTATTTCCCACAAGTAATGAATGCGGCTGTGGACTCTTTCCCACGGAAAAAAAATGAAATTATCAGGTAAGCATAATTTATGTTTTTCCTGGTCTTTCAAAATTGAAGCCTCTGTGGAACAAATCTTCAAGGCGGCCTCATGTGTCCTCTGCATACCTTTTCCAAATTCTATACATTTGGTACTTTTGCCTCAGCTGAGGCTTTCCTTGGGATAAAAGTTCTTCAAGTGGTGGTGACTTCTGTTTAGGTCTGCCTGTTTCTTTTCTCACTCCCTTTCATTCTGTGTCCTCTGGCTTGGGTATTGGTTCTCACTAGTAATTGAAATGAAATTGTGGACTCTCCATGCCATGGGAAAGAAAACAAAATTTATGCTTACCTGATAAATTTATTTCTTTCCGGACATGGAGAGTCCACGACCCGCCCTTATTTACTTTTATGTCGGCAGTTTTTTTGTATAAACCTCAGGCCCCTCTATTCCCTTGTGTTATCTTCCTTTTCCATAATCCTTCGGCCCAATGACTGGGGATTATGGGTAAGGGAAGTGACACTTAACAGCTCTGCTGGGGTGCTCTTTGCCTTCTCCTGCAGGCCAGGAGTTGAATATCCCACTATTAATTGGAATGAAATCGTGGACTCTCCATGCCCGGAAAGAGAGAAATTTATCAGGTAAACATAAATGTAGTTTTTACTGTTTTATTAGTTTTTGTTATAGAGTTTTAATTGATGATGTTAGTCCCCCTACAGGTGCTTAGGGTTTATTTCTCATTTTAATGTTGTATTGACTATTTTTTTTTCTTTGTTGTTTAGGCTGTTCTTTCATTTTTGTTGACTTTCTTTTTTTGGTGCTGGATTGAGTGACTTTTGCTAGTAAGAGTGAGGGAGTTGTGGGTCAATATATGGTTTAGAATCTCATTTGCACTTGATTTATTTAGTAAATGGTTTATTTATATATATTTATATATATATACACAGTGCATATATATATATATATATATATATATATATATATATATATATATATATATATATATATATATATAATGTGTGTTTGTGTTAGTAGTATCTTTGCTTGAATTAATTTTTTTAATTAAATTTTTTTTAGCTTCTACGCCGATCTCTAAAACAGAAATTAATGTTGTTGTTAAAAATCCAGAAATTGTATTTGTGGCCGACTTAACAAGAGCTGATGCTCCAGCGCTTGTACTTACAACGCAGTGTGAGCTGTATATTAAAAACAGTCCTGAAATGCAGAACATGACTGCGGCTGTTAAAAATTTACACATGGAAGCCTGTCCTTTCCTACCAGAAAAAAGAGCAGGGAAAATTACCACGGTGAGTGCATTGTTGTATTCAAGCTAAAATATATGTTTTATGTTTAGGAGTAGATCACAAGTGGCGCACTAAAGTTATCATGGTCCGCAACAAGCAATAACGGTATCGTGCTAACTTGCACACGTATTACAAGTTGAAAGTAGACTGCGTACTCAGTGTAATTGGTCTAACTCAGTGTTGGGTTACAGAGCAAGCATTACTTTTTTTTTTTTTTTTTAAGTGCTCTCTATTAAAGTCTTTGTGGAGAAGAAGTTAATGTGGTTGCGATATCTGAAGTTGTGAAATTAACGTGCGTCGGGTTTCGCTTGCGCTTTAAAGGGACACTGTAATCAAAAACAAAGTTAGTAAAAATTGTTTGAACATGTAGAAATAAAAAACTTTTAAATGCACTTCTATTTTTAATATGTACCTTTTAGCCGCAATGTAAATTTTATTTTTTATTGGTTTCCAAACCCACTCCGTGGGTACCTTTTGCAGGTTGTCTAACCCAGGTTGGAATATGGCGGCACTTAGCTGCAATGCGCATGCACAAGCTCTATCAACATCATTGAAGACGTCACTCCCTGGATTTCTCTCCCGAGTGTAGGAGAGCCGCTCAAATGCGCATGCATTTTTAAACTACTTTGTGGGTAATTTCGGCATCAGGGAGAGTAATTGTGCATGCGTGAATTAAACTAAATGCGCTTGTGCAGGGTGGTTATTAAATCGACATACGATTGGACATTTAATTAGAACATGTACAGCCCATATTTGGGGGTTGGATATTGTGATGTCATCACCAAAAAATAAAAGTATATTTTATAACGATATGCAGCATCATTGGATTAAAAAAGTAGGTACATTGTTATATTTAGGTATGTTATATGATATTTGTGGTCAGTTTGTGGGGGAAAAAAAGTTAGTAATCCTTTAACTTTTTTACTTTCAACTTGTAATATGTGTGCTAAAGCGTGAGCAAAAAATCCATCAGATGGTGATAGTCCACGAGCCATCAGGTGTCCCCTCCTGACCACTAGGAGGAGGCAAAAGACACCCAACACACCAGAGCTTTAAATCCCTCCTACTTCCCATGATCTTCAGTCATTTTCTTTTGTATCCTTGATGTGGAGTGAGGTGAAAGTGAAGTACAAGATCTTCTCATCGTTTGAAAGGGGATCCTCTAAGCGATCTGCTGCTCGAATCCTCCTTGCAGTAACTTGTCATTCAGAGGAGTAGACCAGGAGTTATCAGCAAGGCAGTGAGAGGTCGTTTCTCAGTGAGAAATATTGTAGACCCCCCCAGGTGAAATGTGGACTTGTCTTCCAATCCTCTTGTCAACAGTGAGCTGCTCCTTGTGGATCCACAGCAATCCCCAGGTGAAATGTGGACTTGTCCACCAATCCCCTGGGTTGAGATGCTGTTACTGATTTAGATCCATGTTATAGTGCGGTTTACACTGTTTAGAGTGTTATTGTCCACTGAAAGCAAGTTGTTGTAGATTAGATAAGCACAGTGGACAGGTGCTGAGAGGTAAGTACCTACACCTTCATAACCCACTGGCTATTAGTATGAACATGTTCACATGCTTCACATAGTCTGGGGATATATATTTATAAAACTCACAAACTTGAAAACAGCACTGTAGAATAACATTAACAAGGAGGTATCTGACCAAGCCCAAATGTATCCAGTGTAATGACAACAATCCTCCAGCTGCTTTATTAAAAAAAGAGCTTTAATAATACATCTTCAGTGCTGGGTCCACAGAAAACAGCAACGTTTCGGCTTTACCAACTGCCCGCCATGCCACTGCATGATTAAAGGCAGTTGGTAAAGCCTGAAATGTTGCTGTTTTCTGTGGACCCAACACTGAAGATGTATTAATAAAGGTATTTTTTAATCAAGCACCTGGAGACATATATTTATACACCATACACCTATACTAGCAGTTTATAGCACTTTTGGACATTTTTAAAAACTTTTTTTGTGAGGTTACTGTTGCTTTAAATTTAGAGCGGTTGGCTTAGTGCACTCAGACGTTGTTCTGAGCTATGCACAGTATGCTTTACTTCATCTCTGCTTTAGCGCTCACCGGTAGCTCAAGCACGCTAAGGGGTTAATTGTTTTAGCACCCCTTTTCTGTGTACTGATCCTTTCAGTTCCTCTGTTTATGTACCATTCCCAGAGTGTAGAAAAGTCTTTGGGACCAGTGGAGGTTGAAGTGTGCATTGATCATCAGAGCTTGATTTCAAATTTAGGGTTTACATTTTAGTTAACCCTTTATGTGCTGTGTTATTTGCTATGTAAGTCTTTTTTACTGTTTTACAATCTTTTTCAGCACTTATTTTTACAGTACCTTATGTTTATTATTGCTGTTTGTTTACCTTTTGAGGGTCAATCCGTTTTGCATTGTGCCTTTTCTTCCTTACGGGGTTATTGATTTGGATGCTTTATGCTGCTTATTTGCTTCTGTTTATCTATGATACTTAAGCTATTTCCTTACTGGTACTATGGAGCAAACTGGTGCAGCTCAGGCTCCTGGTCTGATTATTTAGAAGGGATATCCTCTGTTAATTTAACCACTTATAGTTTGTGTTTGCTTTGGTTTTACTCGATCCTAGTTACGCTTGTATTACAAGTTGAAAGTAAAGTTATCACTTGCGCGCTAACCCGACGTGCATAAAACGTCGAACTTACAATATTGCACATGCGATAACCTATTCCCTCATAGAAGTCAATGTACCAAAAAAAGCTGGAAAAAAACTAACACCCTACTCGCTCGCAAACCCGAACGCATATTTTCAAGTGCACTAACCCTACATGAAAATATTAATATTTTACATTCCAATGTACTTTCCCTTAGAAGAATATGTTTTGTTTATTTATAAATAAATATTTCTACATATATCTGATGTTTTGTTGGTACAATATATATCTGTACCTGTGTGTGTTTGTATGTATCTATGTGTGTATGTGTATATGTATATATGTGTGTGTGTATATATATATATATATATATATATATATATATATAAAATCATCTGGTCCTTAGCAGGTCTTAACATTTGTTAGATACAACAACACATGACATATTACACCGTGCCATGATTTATTTAACAAAAATAAATCATGGCACAGTGTAAATAAAGAGAAATGTTGGCCCACTCTTCTTTACGATGTTGCTTCAGTTCATTGAGGTTTGCGGGCATTCATTTATGCACAGCTCTCTTAAGGTCCGACCACAGCATTTCAATCGGGTTGAGGTCTCGACTTTGACTGGTCCATTGCAACACCTTGATTCTTTTCTTTTTCAGCCATTCTGTTGTAGATTTGCTGGTATGCTTGGGATCATTTTCCTGTTGTATGACCCCATTTCGGCCAAGCTTTAGCTGTCGGACAGATGGCCTCACATTTGACTCTAGAATACTTTGGTATACTGAGGAGTTCACGGTTGACTCAATGACTGCAAGGTGCCCATGTCCTGTGGCTGTAAAACAATCCTAAATCATCACCTCTCCACTACCGTGCTTGACAGTTGGTATGAGGTGTTTGTGCTGATATGCTGTGTTAGTTTTTCGCCAAATGTGGCGCTGTGCATTATGGCCAAACATCTCCACTTTGGTCTCGTCTCTCGGAAGGACATTGCTCCAGAAGTCTTGTGGTTTGTTCAGATGCAACTTTGCAAACCTAAGCTGTGCTGCCATGTTCTTTTTAGAAAGATGTTTTCACCTGACAAGCTGTCCATACAAATGATACTCGCTCAGTCTTTTTCTAATTGTACTGTCATGAACGTTAACATTTAACATGCTAACTGAGGCCTGTAGAGTCTGAGATGTAACTCAGGTTTTTTGCAATTTCTCTGAGCATTGCACGGTCTGAACTTGGGGTGAATTTGTTCACTTCTGGGAAGATTGGCAACTGTCTTAAATGTTTTCCACTTGTGAATAATCTTTCTCACTGTAGAATGATGGACTTTAAATTGGGAATGGCCTTATAACCCTTTCCAGATTGCTGGGCAGCAACTGTTGCTTCTCTAAGATCATTGCTGATGTCTTTCCTCCTTAGCATTATGTTAACACAAACCTGAATCCTCCAGACCAGCAAACTGCTAAAACTTCAGCTTTTTAGAGGTGGTCACACTTGCGGATGATAAATTAAAATAATCAAGGGCATTTAATTAGCGGCACCTGGCTGCTACTTAGCCCCTTTATTCCTGTGAAAGCTAGGTGCATGGAAGTTGTAGGCTCTTTTAGATGCATTTCCATTTCTAATTTAGTCTGAGATTCCTGTCCAACAATGTCATGGCTGTGGTTTATGTCAATCATTTGGAAGGAGCTCACAGTTCCATAGCGAAGGTGGAAGTGATCTGCGTCATCAGTTGGGCAGAGTGCCATCTTTTGCAGTATTTCTGCCATCCACATTCCGGGTATGAACAATCGGGAGGCACACTTTCTTAGTCGCCAGTTTCTTCACTCGGGGAATCGGGACGTTTTCAACCAGATTGTAAAATGTGGGGGGTCTGCAAGGGATCTCTGCCTCAGTATTGTTCCAGATCTCATGATCCTCATGGCTTAGTAGCTTGGCTTGGTAGTTCAACCTGATTTAAATTTTTCCTCAATTGGTGTTTCTATCCATAGTAATAACCAGAATCAACCAGGAACAAGCCTCAGCAATTCTGATTGCTCCGGAGTGGCCTTGCGTTACTTGGTTTGTAAATTTGGTACATATGTTTTGGAGACTTCATTTAAGAAAGGATTTTCTCTCTCAAGGCCCTTTCTTTTATCAAGATCTCAAAATGTTGAATTTGATGGCATGGCAATTTTGAACATTTAATTCTGACAAGAAGCTTATTGATTTAGGCATCCACCTGGTGGGTGGGTTGATTGGGTCACATAGTATATTTTGGCGGTGTGCAATCTTTGTACATTGTAGCGAATTTGAACATTGTTGCTTTTATACCTGATCACACAATCACTTCTTTGTTTTTATTACTTTCTTGGGATGTTTGGAGTGACATTAAAGCAGTAAGTGAGAAATAAAGTGAATATTCTCTCACTGGTCTATTCTTTATTCTATGTTTTTATTTGTTTTTCAAAAATTGATTTTTAATTGTTCTCTTTCAAAATCCATTAATATTGTATAATTCTTTTGTATAAAGAAGTGTAGTGAACACAGATTAATGGGGTTATAATTTTCTAGTTACAATTTTGGTATTTGCACTTCTTTGCCCCCTTTATCTTTCTTTTTACTCATCTACTTTGTTATGTGTATGACTGAGTAGCTTTGGAAGTAGGAAGGATTTAAAGTTCTGGTGTGTTGGGGTGTCTTTTGGCTCCTCCTAGTGGTCAGGAGGGGGATATTCCCACACGTGATGACTCATTAACTCTCACTATCATGAAAGGAATTAATTTATTAGGTAATCTAGTCATTAATATTACAAATACTATTTGATGCATGGTACCTTTATCTGCAAATAATTATTTTGTTAAAGTTGTCATTAGTACAATGTGTGAGGGTCCCTCTTCAGGTTGAGTGCACATGCATTTGACTTACATTCATGATGTGAGTGCTTGTGATTATCTTTCCTATCCTCACTGCACATCTACTCTCATGATCTCCACAAATTCCTAAACTCACTCTCTCTTCCCTTCACCACATCACAAAGACACTTTTTTAACACTGCAAATCTTTATCTCATCTTATGTCACTGTCTCTCTTGCTATAAATAGCTTCTATTGATATCTCCCCTAATCCTAGTCTCCTACAAATTCCTCATTTTAATTTGCTCATGTATGCCCTACCAAATTCCAAAGAAACCAGTACTCTTGAAGCCTAACTACAAATTCTTGTGTATCTATAGTCAACACCAACTTCACTTGCACACTCTGGAACTCTCGCTCTGTCTGTAGTAAGCTCATTTTTATCCATGGTCGCTTCATCACCCACTCCCTCAAGCGTCTGCCTCTCAAAGAGACCTGGCTTTCTCACTAAGACACAGCCTCCCCTGCTGCACTTTTCACATGGGGGGTCTCCACTTAAGCCACACCTTGAAAAAGACAAGGAGGTGGTGTAGGTATTTTACTTTCCTCTCACTGCATCTTACAACAAATACACCCATTTCTTCTCTTATACTTTCTTCCTTTGAAATTCACATGATTAGTTTGTTCTCTCCCCTCTCTCTATATATCACAGTTAAATATCACCCTCTGGCTCCTCAACTCAATTTCCTGCCATGTTGCACTATTTCCTCTCTTCAGAAACCCATGCCCTCATTTGTTTGTTATATCCCACTTTTTCTGTAGGAAAATTCCCCATTTCCTATTTCTAACCATCATCACAACATTCCCTACTATCCCACAAACTAGTTCCATTACCCAAATTCCACAGAAGCTTAAAGTCATTATATCCACAACTATCTCAAACCTCTGCTCTCTTCCATCTCCTCCTTTTCCTGTGCTGACCAATCAGTCTTTCTCTCACATCAGTCCTCGACAATTTGATCCCTCTTACTTTAGCTTTTAAATCATGCATTTGTCCTCTGCTCTGGCCTACTCCTCTGCTATGCAGCATAAGCAAATGTTCCTCCACTGCTGAGAGACACTGGTGAAAATCTAGCTGTTCAGCTGATTTTGTACACTACAAGTTCATCTTGTCCTTTTATTACTCTGCCCTTAGCCTCTATGGAAGATTACTCTTCTCTACTCTTTCTTCAAACCCAAAACATCTGTTTTCAATTACCTTCTCTACCCACCCCCACCTCCTATTAAAGTGATGGTAAACAATATATTATCTTGTATATCTATGCACTATAACAGTATTCTATACATTCCAACCGCCCAAATAATAATTATTTTAGTCGCAAGTATAACTTTATAATTTGATTAAAACTTACCAACCTGACTTTTTTTTCGAACTCTTACTCCACCCACTCTGTAAGTCTCCCCTTCAAACAAGTGACGTCTCTATCAATACCACCCCCTATATACGTCACTGTAATTGCACACTCCCGTTAATTGTAATAACAATACGCATGCACAATTCCATCATGGGCAGTACTTACAGTAAACATTCAATCACTCTATTTGTTAAGGCTATTACGCATGCACATCTATAATTGTTAACGTGTACAAAAAATGAAAGTGACATTGGATTTTACTAGCTGTTGCACAACTACACGCATGCGCTATAGGACATCACATTGACTAAAGCGAGCCAGTTGGACGGAGATCAGATTGGATAGTAGAAAGCCGATTTAAAAAAAAAAAAAAAACCTATTACGTGAATAGGTTGTATTAGAAGATTGACACACAGCTGGATTACAGTCATAAATACAATAGTTGATGGTAAGTTAGAGAGAAATCGAAGGCGCCAGTATATTTATTTAATACCAAAGAAATATATAGAAAAGAGTTTAAAAGGTCAGTTTACCATCCCTTTAAGGTTTTATTATTCACTTCAACAACAAAATAATCTCAATCAGAAATTAAATAATCTCTCAAATCACCAGCAAGCTCCACCCTCACAACTCCTCGCAAACATCCAATAGCTGCATATCCACAAATTCAGCTCCTTTGTCCCTGTTACTGAGGATGAAGTTTCTGTCCTTATATCATCCTCCCACCTCACTACCTGTTATCTTAATCCCAATACCTCACAACTACTGACCTCCCTCTTACCAATCCATAATGAATGCCTCTGCTAGGCTGATCTTCCTTGCACATTGCTTTTTTTCTGCTGCACCACTCTGTCAATCACTTCACTACTGGCTTTCTCTACGCTCCAGGATAAAACACAAAATCCTGACCCTAACATTTAATAACACTGCTCCCTCCTATAGCTCTTCTCTCATCATAACAAACTATCCAACCACCCCCTTTGCTCTGCCCATGACAACCTTCTCTCCTCTTCTGATGTTACCTCTTCACATTCCCATATACATTGATTCTCCAGATTGCCCCAAATCTTGTGGAACTCTCTGCCTCTCTCCACAAGACTCTGCCCTAGTTTTTAATCTTTCAAGCATTCTATAAAGACTCTACTGCTCAGGGATACATACAACCTCCACTAACCTTTCTTACTCCAGTTCCTCTTTTTCTTTTGCCAATCCTTTGAACCACCTTAGCTTCTAAGCTTATGAGCCAAGCTGTCCTTGAAAGGTGATCTAGAAAAGGTGTCAACTCTTCACATGACCTCTTCTCACTCATCTGGTCTATAATTTGCTGCTTAAATGCTACTTTTGTATGTTATACCTATGCTTACAACTGTGCATAATCTATTGGTGCTCTACAAATAAATGACGATGATAATAGTAACAAGTATTTCTTGTCAAAATTCATATTGAGAAACTGTTTGCAATGCAAATGCTTTGTTTTGCTTTTCAGAGAAAAAACACAATTCCTGCTATTCTTCCAACAATTTATAACTTCATGCAAATGTCATCTATGTTACTTTTTCCACTAATTTTAAGCACATTATACATATTCTAGTATGCATGCATATTCTGGTTCTCTAAATAAATGTCTGTTGGGGTAATTATTTAAGTTGTTTGTCACAACCATATTTAGTGAAATCTTCTTTTATAGTCATCGCTATGTGTTTTATTGTCTTCATAATGTCCAGCTCCAATTGATTTAACAAACATATCTGATGCACACACCATAGGTTAGACCTCATTGCAGATTTTACATGTTTTTATTATATATAGCCTACAGAATGTAATTAAATCTTTCTTTGTAGATACTACAACCATGTGATTTATTTTTCCAAAGCATTCAGTCTGGTGGAAGTCCACAAATGATTGATCTGTCTGTGAAGTCACTGATGTTAAAGGTATGCTGTATGTTACAAATTGTACTATTGAATCCCTGGTAATTAGCTGTTAGACCAAATTAATAATGCAGCAATTACAATAGAAGAGACACAAGAGTATTTGCATTGTTATCCACCTTTCTCGCTTTTTCAGTTATTCTTCCTTTTTCTTTTTAAGGGTGTATAACAAAACAGTATATACTGTATTGTATTAGATTGGCAAGTGTTTGAACAAGAGCCTAATATACAGTAGGTTCACCCTGATTTTATAAACATTCAACCAGCTCTAATAGTCTAACTGGAATTTGAAGATTAGGAACTTCTAACACACAATTCTTATTAAATATTAACGTGTAGCTTCCTGCTATGCATATTGGATAGGTATCTGTTGTCTCTGGTGTTCATGTGGCATTGAGGCCCACTCTGGCTTCCAAGGAATTTTTGTTTTGTTTTGTTTTTGCAAATTCTAACCACAAATTTTCAACGTGAATGTGCACCAGTGTTTATTAGCCTAAATTTGAATTTACTTGAACGCACATTACATTGGCTATACGTTTCAAAAGGAGGAAACACTAAGTTTATAAATTTAGTTATAAATTTATTTAGAAGCTATTTAAAAAAATATTGTAGCCACAGTTTTGCTATTGTAATTGTTTCTTGGGGTACAATAGCTATGTAGTTAAAAAAAAAATTGCAATATACTTAAATTAATTTATTTTGTTTCCTTTTCTGTAATTTTAATCTGAAAATTTTTGTTTTCTTCTAAAGATGTGGTGAGTCAACGGGTTCATCTTAATTACTGTTGGGAATACTACTCCTCGCCAGCAGGAGGAGGCAAAGAGCACCACAGTAAAAACTGTTATAAAGTATCACTTCCCTACCCATAAACCCCAGTCATTCTCTTTGCCTCTAAGTGCATGGAGGAGGTGAAGTTTAGTATGTAATTAAATAGTGCTTTCTGTGAAGATTGATACTTCAAGCAAGCTACAGGGTATAGCCTTATTCCACGTTAGTCTTTGTGGTCGAGCTGTGGTGACTTTAAAGTGGTGGGGAACTTGCAAAGCGTTACTTGCTGTGTTTCTCCACTTATGCTGCCCTGACCTCAGATATCAAAGTTAGTTACTTTGCTATCTGCACTTGTCCTTTTCTCTGTGAGGAAGAGGTGTCCTCTCATACTTCATGTTGGACAGCTTAGCTGTCTTCATGTCGGACAGCTTAGCAGGTATGTGCGGGTCTTACAGGTAGGAGAGGGGCACTTAAGATACCCTGCTGTGATATGTGTAAGGTACGGTATTAGCTCACCCATGGTGTTAGGGTTCACTATGACATGTTGCAGGCACAGTGTTTTTGGGAGAGACAGTGTGGGACACTTTGTGTTTTAACTTAGGCTTGTTTTTGTGTAGGGGGCTGCACTGACTTTTTTCCCCCGCTTTATATGCTCCGACGGGCGGTTTTAATTTTAACCACGCCCCCTCCTTCCCAGTGCTGTGGGAAGGTTTTCGCACCTTCCCGACATCTGCTTACATCATCAGGCCTGCTTGTCGCAGCTCTGTTCGTTACAGAGGCTGTTCGTATATGCGGCTGCGTGGTGAGGGAGTGCATAGAAGTTAGGATATCCGCTACGTGTGGTGGTAAGGGCACCTTAGTATACTGAGGTGCAGAGGGAGGCTAAGTTGGAGGATTCAATTTCACTTTCTAAATTTATTTGAATTTTTACAAATTCAAATAAAGTTCTAAGTAATTTTTTCCCCATTTTCCTTAACAATCTAAGGTGATCTTTGACATTAAGGGTTTTGTTGAATAGCGCTTACTGTTTCCGGTTGGCTGGAGGGATAATAACCAGATATGTCTGACATGGATCAAGAGTCCGCTCAGTTCAATCCTTGTGTATTGTGTTTAGACGCACAAATTGCAGCACCTATACAGTTCTGTTCTTCCTGTGTTAAACAAAAAAGATAAGTTTTTTTTTAATGTGGAGCCTAATGTCTTTTAGGAGGATGCTGTCCAGGTGTTACCAGGGCCTTCCCCTATTTCGTCCCAAGCCTCTATGGCATCTAACACTGTGTCCTGCGGTTCCTCTCTAACTCCCAGTGGAGCATTTTTAAAGGCAGAGATTGCTGCACAGGTATCCTCAGTGGTATCTGCAGCTTTGGCTGAGTTTCCCAGATTTTCAGGGAAGCGCAAAAGGAAGTCTAAAAATTCAGAGAATAGGGTATCTGTTCCTAACACTAAACCTCAGGTTTCTTTAAGATTAGAGGATGAGGAGGACTCTCACTCGGAGGGTGAAATTTCAGATTCGGACAGTGTAATGCCCTTTTCTTATGGTGAAGGATCATCCTTCAGATTTAAGCTGGAACACCTTTGTTCACTGTTAAAGGAGGTTTTAGCTACCTTGGAGGACTCAGGCAGTGGTAACGCTCAAGAAGTCCAGTAATCTTAAAAAAAAATATTTTGATGTTCCTTCCTCTTCAGAGTTTTTCCCGGTACCAGATAGGGCTAAGGAAATCATAGCCCAGGAGTGGCTTTTACACCGTCACCGGTGTTTAGGAAAATGTTTCCGGTAGAGTCATCTATTAAGGAATCTTGGTCTTCGGTGCCCAAGGTAGAAGGTGCCATTTCTACCCTGGCCAAGAGAACTACTATACCTATTGAGGATAGTTGCTCCTTCAAAGATCCAATGGATAAAAAGATACAGGCTTATTTAAAGAAGATTTATGTACATCTTGGTCTTTAATGGCAAACGGTGGTATGTATTGCAATGGTGACTAGTGCAGCCTCATATTGGTTTGAGGCATTGACAGAATCTCTACAGGAGGGGACGCCTCTAGATGAGATCCAGGACAGGATCAGAGCTCTCAAGTTCGCCAATTCCTATTTTGCTGACGGAGTTTTTCGGGTCCTTAGACTGGGAGCTAAGGCTTCAAGTTTTGCCATTTTGGCCAGACGGGCTTTATGGTTAAAGCCTTGGTCAGCTGATGTTTCGTCTAAGGTTAAGCTGATGGCTCTTCCTTACAAGGGGAAGACCTTATTTGGCCAGGATTTGGCGGAAATCATTTCTGATATTACAGGCGGAAAAAGGGTATTTTCTGCCCCAGGATAAGAGGAGCAAGCCAAAGGGACGTCAGAGTAATTTCCGTTCCTTTCGTAACTTTAGAGGAAAGCCATCCTTGTCCTTGTCCAAACAGGATAATAACAAGCCATCCAGGAAACCAAACCAATCCTGGAGTAAGGGAAAGCAGGCCAAGAAACCTGCGGCTGACTCTAAGTCTGCATGAAGGGGTTGAATAGGGGGCAGACTTTCTCAGTTCGCACAGGTCTGGTTAAGAGATGTTCCAGATCCGTGGGAGGTGGAAATTGTCTCACAGGGCTACAGGTTGGAATTCAAGGGTTGTCCTCCCAGGGGCAGGTTTCACCTTTTCAGATTATCTGCAAACCAGCTAAAGAAAGAGGCGTTCTTAAAGTGTGTTGAAGATCTTTCGGCCCTGTGAGTGATTGTACCTGTTCCAAGGTTGGAACAGGGTCTGGGATTTTACTCAAACCTTTTTGTGTTCCCCAAAAAAGAAGGGACCTTCCACCCGATTATAGATTTAAAATGTATCAACAAATTCCTCAAGGTTCCGTCCTTCAAGATGGAGACCATTCGGACAAATCTCCCTTTGATCCAAGAGGGTCAGTATATGACGACCATAGATCTAAAGGATGCATACTTACATGTTCCCATTCACAAGGATCATCACAAGTTCCTTAAGTTTGCATCTCTAGATCACTTTCAGTTTGTAACCTTACCGTTCGGCCTTGCCACGGCTCCCAGGATATTCTCAAAGGTCCTAGGAGCTCTCATAGCAGTGGTCCGATCTAGGGGGATAGCAGTGGCTCCTTATCCGGACGATATTCTGATTCAGGCCCCTTCCGTTCCACAGGCAGCATCTCATACAGAGAGGTTACTGTCCTTCCTCCGGTCTCACGGGTGGAAGGTAAATCTGGGAAAGAGTTCTCTGGTTCCAGCGACAAGAGTAGTGTTCCTAGGGACAATCATAGACTCTGTCCTGATGAAGATCTTCCTGAGGGAGACCCCTATCTATCCCCAAAGCTAACTCTAGAATAGAAGACGAAGGATTCTCTTCGGTGGTGATTATCTCTGGATCACCTGACCCAGGGCACCTGCTTTCGGAGACCTTCTTGGGTGATAGTGACTATTGACACCAGTCTAGTGGGCTGGGGTGCAGTCTGGAATTCTCTCAAGGCTCAGGGTCTTTGGACTTGAGAGGAGTCCGAACTTCCGATCAACATCTTAGAGTTGAGAGCAATTTACAATGCGCTGTTGGCCTGGCCTCAGTTGGCCTTGAGCCAGTTCATCAGATTCCAATCGGACAACATAACTTCAGTGGCGTACATCAACCACCAGGGGAACTCTAAGTTCTCTAGCTATGAGGGAGGTGTCTCGGATCATTCAGTGGGTGGATGACAACTGTTGTTGTCTGTCGGCCATCCATATCCCAGGAGTAGACAACTGGGAAGCGGACTTCTTAAGCAGACAGACTACCCATCCAGGGGAATGGGAACTTCATCCGGAGGTGTTCTCCAGGTTGGTATCCAGATGGGGGATTCCGGAGTTGGACCTCATAGCGTCTCGTCAAAATGCCAAGCTTCCAAAGTACTGGTCAAAGTCAAGGGATCCTCAAGCCTGCCTAATAGACGCATTGACAGCTCCTTGGAACTTCAGTATCTATCTAGGCCTATCTGTTTCCCCCGTTTGCTCTTCTGCCTCAGGTGATTTCTCGCATAAGACAGGAAAGGGCATCAGTGATTCTAATTGCCCCGGCTTGGCCTTGAAGGATCTGATATGTGGATCTAGTGGAGATTTCATCTCTACCTCCGTGGAGGCAATCCCTGAGGAAGGACCTTCTTCTTCAGGGACCTTTTCTTCATCCAAATCTCATTTCTCTGAAGCTGACTGCTTGGAGATTGAACGCTTGATCCTATCTAAGCGTGGGTTTTCAGAGTCAATCATTGAGACTATGATCCAGGCTCGTAAGCCTGTTACCAGGAAGATTTACCATAAGATATGGAGGAAATATCTTTTTTGGTGTGAAGCCAAGGGATATTCTTGGGGTAAGGTTAGGATTCCAAGAATTTTGTCTTTTCTCCAGGATGGTCTTACACAAGCGTTTTGCGGATGTGCTAGATGTTCAATCCTTTTGTCAGGCCTTGGTCAGAATTAGGCCTGTGTTTAAGGCTGTTGCTCCTCCTTGGAGCCTTAATCTTGTTCTTAAGGTTTTGCAGCGGCGTCCGTTTGAGCCGATGTATTCTCTTGATTTTATGATTTTATCTTGGAAGGTTTTGTTTCTATTGGCTATTTCTTCTGCTCGGAGGGTATCTGAACTTTCTGCCTTGCAGTTTGATTTTCCTTATCTTATCTTATTTTTCATGCAGATAAGGCTGTTCTTTGCACTAAGTTGGGATTTCTTCCCAAAGTTGTTTCTACTAAGAATATTAATCAGGAAATTGTTGTTCTTTATCTGTGTCCGAAGCCTTCTTCGGATAAAGAACGTTTGTTACATAATTTGGACGTGGTTTTTTTAGTTTTATTTGGAGGCGACTAAAGACTTTCGAAAGTCTTTTGCTCTTTTTGTTTGTTTTTCCGTAAAGAATAGAGGTCAGAAGGCTTCTGCCTCTATTCTTGCTTTTTGTTTGTGAAGTGTGATTCACATGGCATATGAGTCTTCTGGGAAGCAGCCTCCAGAGAGAATTAGGGCTTATTCCACCAGACCCGTAGCCTCTTTTTGGGCTTTAAAAAAAAATTAAGCTTCTATTGAGCAGATTTGCAAGGCTGCAACTTGGTCTTCTTTACATACCTTTTCTAAATTTTACAGATTTGAGGCAGCTTTTGGGAGAAAGGTTCTTCAAGCAGTGGTGCCTTCCATTTAGGCATGCTGGTTGTTATCCCTCCCTATTCATCTGTGTCCTCTAGCTTGGGTATTGGTTCCCAACAGTAATTAAGATGAACCCGTGGACTCACCACATCTTTAGAAGAAAACAAAATGTATGCTTCCCTGATAAATTTATTTCTTCAAGATGTGGTGAGTCCGCGGACCCACCTTTTTTTTCGTAGTTTTTTATGGATTTTTGACTAAACCTCAGACACCTACGCACCTTTTGTTGCTTTACTTTCTCCATTTACTTTCGGTCAAATGACTGGGGTTTATGGGTAGGGAAGTGATACTTAACAGTTTTTACTGTGGTGCTCTTTGCCTCCTGCTGGTGAGGAGTGGTATTTCCAACAGTAATTAAGATGAACCCATGGACTCACCACATCTTAAAGAAATAAATTTATCCGGTAAGCATAAATTTTGTTTTCTTCTAAAGATGTGGTGAGTCCACGGGTTCATATTAATTACTGTTGGGAACCAATACCCAAGCTAGAGGTAAGCATATATTTTTTTTTTTTTAAATTCCACTGTAAAGTAATGAACGCTGCCATGTCTGGATTTTTCTATTATGTAATTGGCAAGAGTCCATGAGCTATTGACGTATGGGATATACAATCCTACCAAGAGGGGCAAAGTTTCCCAAACCTCAAAATGCCTATAAATACACCCCTCACCACAACCACAATTCAGTTTTTACAAAGTTTGCGTCCTATGGAGGTGGTGAAGTAAATTTGTGCTTGATTTTTATAATTTCTTCTAGAATAAGCGCTTCTAAGCATTCTGAAGCCCAATTCCTCTCAGAGTACAGTGTTTGTCAGAGGGATGTGAAGAGAGTATCGCCTATTGATTATATGGTTTCCCTCACAGGAAATCTTTTCACAGGTTCTCTGTTATCGGTCGTAGGGATTCATCTCCTACCTCCCTTTTCAGATCGACAATATACTCTTATATACCATTATCTCTGCTTATAGTTTTCAGTACTGGTTTGGCTATCTGCTATATGTGGATGGGTGTCTTTCGGTAAGTATATCATTATTTAAGACACTCTCAGCTATGGTTTGGCGCTTTATGTATTATTATAAAGTTTTAAATATATGTATTTTACTTATATTTGCCATGAGTCAGGTCTATGTGTATTTCCCTTTGCAGTCTGGCAGTTTCTTTATGGAAATCATGTTTTAGGAAGTTTGTCTTACCTGGGGTATAGACTTTTTTCCAATTTGACTTGTTTTTTCTTTGGAAAACTTGCGAGCAAATTAGGCTCGCGAGGGCGCAAAATGCTGTTATTTATTGCGTCATTCTTGGCGCGAGAATTTTTTGACGTGAATGTGCGTCTGTAATGACGCAAGTTCGTAAATTTCCTGTGTCTTAGTGGACGCTAGGTTGTTTGGCACAAAATTGTGTTTGTTATGACGCGAGTTGCATAATTTCCGGATGTTTGTTGGTGCCAAAAGATTTCCCAACTTCCTTTTGCGTTGTGTGTCATTCTTGGCACCAAAATATTTTATTTTACCCCACTTCCTTTATGCTCATTGCCTTCTTTATGCTCAGAGGGCTATGCTATTTGTTTTTTTTTTTTATATTTATTTTGTTTTTCCATTTTACAAAAAGAAGAAATAAAGAGTCAATTTTGACTTTACATACTAATCGAGAATATAACAAATTCAAACAAATAAACTTTAACCTAATACAGTGCTCTGTGAGTTATTCATGTTAAATTAAGCTGTCTTTACTCTTAAACATTTCCAAGTAATCTCACCTAGTTCAATCGAATTCCTTGACGACATGCCTCCTCAGGTCCCTCCCGGCCGCCAGACCCGCTGTTTATCTGCTGCCTTTATGTATAGCCAATACAGCCTTAGCTTCCTTGTGTCTATTATTCTACCTCAGGGAGTGTTGTAAATCTCTTCCCACAAAAATTTGGCGTCTAGAAAAAAGGGTAACTTGTTCCTTTTGAGGAAGCCATACTCCTCCAAACTAATAAGCTCTGCTGTTCTCGCCACCCAAGATTCTAATGTCGGGGTTGTAGGTGTTTTCCATGCTCTTGCTATTACTGAGCGTGCCCCATTAAGCCCTATCTGTACCAGAAGGGCTCTGAGTTTACAGGTAATATGTGTCTTATCATTCAAGAGAGCCACTTTAGGAGTTAGTCTGAGGTTCCCTCCCTCTATTTTCTGTAAGTAAGATTCCACTTCTCTCCAAAAACATTGTATACGGGGACAGTCCCACCAGATATGTATCAAACTGTCCTGCTCGCCACACCCCCTCCAACATAATCGGGATGAGTCTTGATATATTGTGTTTAGTCTGGTCGGTGTTAGGTACCAGCGGGAAAGGAGCTTGTAGTTCTGTTCTAATATCTGTGGAGAGGTGGAGGATTTTTTTGTCCTTCGAAAGATGGTGTCCCATGTATTGATGTCAGTGTCTATGTGCATATCTGATGCCCATCTAGATGCAAAATTCGGTAGGTTTTTAGTCTGGGGTTCCGTCAACAGCTTGTGGGAAATTGCTAGGGAGCCTTGAACGGCCATCTCCCTCTCACATAGTCTCTCAAACTGTGTCATTGGTCGGAGGAAGTCCTCCCTGTGAGGTGATGTCTGTAGGAAGTGCTTGAGTTGTGCATATTTAAGCCAGTGTGTAAATCTGCCATCGGCCACTGTGCTGAGGTTGTTTCTGTCCATCAATTTGCCTCCCTCTAAAAATCTGCTTAATGGGACGGTGTATCCCCATTCCCTAAGTCTTCTAAAGCCTCTGTCCCACCCTCCAATCATCTCTGTGTTCAAAACTACCGGGAAAAGTGGAGATCTTTTTGATGAAATATGTGGATAAGTAGTTTTTATTCCCTCCCACTCTTTGAAAAGGTGTTTGTGGATGTCTAGGTGGCTACATTGTGGTGGTCTCAATTCTGCCGGGACCCAACACAATGCCCGGACAAACGGAACTTGAAGAATGTGAGAGTCAATAGCTACCCATGCTTTATGTGATGTCGCCCCGTGCCAGTCTATTATTCTCTGGAGTGTCACTGCCCGATAATACTCTTCTATATTCGGTAGCCCTATACCTCCTGTATCTGTCGACCTGTATAAAGTGGTTCTGTTCACTCTGGGCTTGATCCTACCCCATACGTATAAGTTAATCTGTCTCTGTAGCTTCGTTAAGTACCATTTTGGCAGATGTAGTGGCAATGCCTGGAGTATGTACAGTATTTTAGGTAAAACCGTCATTTTTATAGAATGGACCCTTCCCCACCAGGATAGCGGCTTAGTCGCCCAAATATTAAGGTCTTTAAATATGTTGTTGAGTAATGTCTCATAGTTTTTCTTAAAAAGGACTGAGTGCAGAGGGGAGAGGTGTATACCCAGGTATTTGATCGAATCTGCTTGTAGGCGTAGTGGACAGATCGATGCGAGACCTTGGAATTCTGATGCTTTTAATGAGATATTTAGAACTTCAGACTTCGATTGGTTCACTAAGAAATTTGAGAATTTACCGAATCTATCAATTTCCTCTAGGATGGCAGGGATAGTTGTAGAAGGGGAAGATATCGAGAAGAGGACATCGTCCGCGTACATAGCTATTTTGAAGTTATTGGGGCCTATTGAGATACCTTGGATTTCGCTGTTTGCACGCACATGGGCGGCCAGCACCTCCATTGTCAATATAAAAAGTATAGACGAGAGGGGACATCCCTGGCGAGTGCCATTCTTGATTGCAAAGGGTTCTGAAAGCATACCATTTACTCTTACTCTAGCACTTGGGTTTGTGTAGAGGCAACTTATTCTATTAGTTATCTTAGCTCCAAAACCAAATCTTTCTAGGGTTTGTTTTAAGAAATGCCAATTTGTTCTATCGAAAGCTTTTTCTGCGTCGGTTGTCATAAGGACTGCTGGGATGCCCTGATGCTGTGCATACATTGAAAGTGTAAGGGCTCTTATTGTATTATCTCGTGCCTCCCGGCGAGGTGTAAACCCTACTTGATCTGTGTGAATGATGTCGCTAAGTACTGTATTAACCCGATTGGCTATTATCTTGCTGAATATTTTGATGTCTGAGTTGAGTAGGGAAATTGGTCTGTAACTGCCTGGTTGGTCTTGGGGTTTATCTGGTTTTAGAATAACTGAAATATGTGCCGATAGCATTTCCGGGGAGAATCGAGAGCTTTCGTCATCTTGAGATCTAAATAGTGTTAATAACTGGGGGGCCAATATTTGCTTAAAGGATTTATAGTATGAATTGGTAAAACCATCAGGACCGGGACTTTTCCCCGAAGGGAGGTGAGATATAACTGAGAGTACTTCCTCAAGGGAGATAGGCCTGTCAAGGTCATTCATTTGTGTATCAGAGAGGGTGTTTAGGTCAGCTGATGATAGATATTGTTGTAGTTCCTCATAGTGCGTCTGAGAGTCTGTCTGTTTTAGGTTATAGAGGTGTGCATAAAAGCTTCTAAATCCTTCTGCTATGCCCTTGCTATCTTGTGTGTCTTCCCCGTTGTGGAGTTGTAATTTGTGGACATGTGTTTGGCTAGTTCGTGTCTTTAGTGCCCTGGCTAGTAATGACCCTGTCCTGTTCCCCTCATAAAAGAAGGTTTTCCGGAGTTTGAAGGCTTTCTGTTGGGCCTCTCTAGTGAGTATGTCGTTGAGTTCCAATCTAGTTTTGGTGATTGAGGCTAGAAGGTCTGAATTCTTCGGTTGTTGCTTATGCTCTAGTTCTAGTTTGCGCAGTTTGGCTAATAAAGTGTCCATTGCCCTATTGTGTTCTTTTTTGAGATGTGCAGCATGTTTAATACATTTGCCTCTTATCACCGCCTTATGCGCCTCCCATAGGTTTAGTGGTGAGGTGTCTGGTCCCTTATTAAGAGTGAAGTATTCATCTATTGATGTGGAGAGAGACTGGTGGGTTGGTGGGTGTCGTAACAGATATTCGTCTAACCTCCATATGTATGGGTTAAGTGGGACCTCTGGCCAATTTAAATAAATGGAGACTGTGGAATGGTCGGTCCATGTCGTTGGTTGTATGTCCGAGTCTTTAATGTGTGATAGACTAGATTGATCTACGTATAGGTAGTCTAACCTAGAATAGGATTCCCATGGGAAGGAGTAAAAGGTATAGTTCCATTGCCGGGGATGTTGTAACCTCCAGACATCTACCAAGCTTAGATGTCTAAAACAATTGTACACTACATCCGGGGGTCTGTGTGTGGTAGCCATGTTGGAGGAGGTGGTGTCCATCCCAGGGTCCATGGTCACGTTAAGGTCGCCCCCTAATATCAGTATTCCTTTCTTGTGTTCTAGTACTAGTGAAAGTAGTCTCTTAAAAAAGGGGGCTCTGTTTGAGTTGGGTCCATACACGTTAACTAAGGTCACTGGTCTGTTGTATATTAGACCCACTTCTATTAACACTCTGCCCTCTCTGTCTCCCATAGTTTTAATAAGCTGGAAGGGGATATTGCGGTGGATCAAAATCCCTACTCCGTTTCTTTTCTTAGTGTGGGAATTAAAGTAGCCGACTGGGTATTCTCTGGATAAAAGTCTGGGTTCTGTCTCTTTAGGGAAGTGTGTCTCCTGAATGAATACTATAGAGCTTTTTTGCTTAGCAAACCATCTTAGCGCTATGGATCTTTTTGAGGGGGAGTTGAGCCCTTTTGCATTTTGAGATATTATCTTTAGTGTTTTATGCATTGTGAGTATTTGTGTAGTGGGCTGTAATCTCTGTTTACCTTGTCTGATAGGTGTCCCTTCTGAAAGGATTTGTCTTCTTCAGCAGTCTGGGCGGCCAGGAAGGACCCATGTCGGCAGCATTCCATAACAAACCTAAAATAACGCATTATCTGTGAATGATATAAGAAGAGCACATAACTAAACATAAACTTTATAACATTTATAACAATTAGCTGACTTCTCAGCTGATTAATAAATCTGCTAACTAAGGTAGGCCTCTTCTCGGCCAAATTACACATGGGGGGAAACAGCAATCTATTTGCTGCAATCGAACCTGCATATTAAACTATAGTAATAATTAGAGGGAATGTAAGTATGGCTATACTTCTAGATGTGAAAAGAAACATAGAAAATATGAAAAATACAAACTAATGATTTCTGGAAGTCTCTCTTCTGTGTTTCATGTGAGCCTTAGGATTGGCTTATCCGTTCCTTGTAGAGCAGTGTCCATACATAGTGTACCATTATTTTTATTCTAAAGTAAATAGGTCTAACTATAGTGTCTCAATCTCAGTTCATGTAGGAGGTGTGTCTTTGGAGAGCCCTCCAGGGCGTCTCGTCGTCGGTACTTTAGATTTCTTTTGGACTCTAGTCCACCTCTGTCTCTGTTGTCGTGGTGGCTGGTGCCGTGCGGAGTCGTCCTCGCAGTCCCAGCCTGCTCCATCAGGAATCTTTGGAAGGGGTATATGTAGATGTTGACAAAAAGAGTCTAGATCCTCCAAGTCTCTGTAGACGCACTCCTTATTGTCCTTTGATGCCTTTAGAGAAAATGGGAAACCCCATCTGTATGGAATTGACAGGTTTCTAAGGTGTGATGTGAGGAAACCCACCTCTCTGCGTTTCGCTAGTGTAAGAGGACTTAGGTCTGCAAATATTTGAAGGGAAATGTCCAGGTGTTTAATTGGTGATTTTTTCCTGGCAGCTGTGAGGATTCTTTCTTTGTCCTGGAAATAGTGACATTTCAATATGACGTCCCTAGGTGGGGCAGAGGGTTGTGGTTTCGGCTTCAGCGCCCTATGCGCTCTATCTAGCATTATATTCGTCTCTTGGCTGCCATCCAAAAGTGAACAAAAAAGTTCTTGTAGGTACTGTTGCAGGGTAGTAGGCCCTACTGTTTCGGGGATACCCCTGATCCGTAAATTTTGTCTGCGGCCCCTGTTGTCCAAGTCTTCGATTTGGTTCTGTAACTGAACAATTTCAGACGTTTGATGTTGAAGTTGAGAGGATGTCACATTAGTGGATTCAGAGAGTTCTTCAGCATAGTCCTCTAGTTGTTCTACCCTATTACCTAGGTCAGTAATGTCCTTTTTGACCTCTGCCAAACCATCTTTGATCAACTGACTAACTTGTTGCATAAAAGAGGCAAAGTCATCTTTAGAGGGTAGTTGTTTCAAATCAGCTCTGGTTAACGGAGTTTCCTCGCATTGAGGATTTTCTTCTGTAGCAGAACTCTCAACTGCCATATCAGTTGTTGGGGAAGCTGGGGTTATGTCATCTGTGGTTGCAACAGTTTTGAAAAAAGTGTTCATTTTGGAGTTTGTGCTAGTATTTGGTTTCAGTGATTTTTCAGGTTTCTGCTGCCTTTTTGATGTCATGGCTGCTTTGTAATGTGGATCTGTAAGAGCTTGTTGTTAGTGGAATGTGGGGTATAATCCCTTAGGGTAGGTTTCAATGTATATTCTAGAATCACCCTCCTATTCACTGTGAGTTCCTGGCACATACAGGATTCAGCCTGTTCCTCTTTCTTTTGTCGTCAATTTTATGTTATAATGCCTTTTTCATGGGACTGTGGCTAGACATCAGAGACTGCAGCCTCTTTGTACTGTTAAATTTACATCTGATTAAAGACGCTCTATGTTATGGCGCACTGTAGTAGGCTTTATGCTATACGGCATGTCTAAACTGTCATGGCGTGTGCCTACTCCTCCTTTACCTCATATGTGTAGGTATTATTCAAGAGTCCACTCTCCCAACGGCATCTCTTAGCTTAATTATACCCGTGTGTCCGGCTGTTCATTCTGCCTTTATGGGGGTTAGGTGTAGGTGAATATAGGGCCGGTCTTATTTTTTCAATCCCCTGCTCTGTACTCACAATGCGATGCGGCGCGAAACGCCGTGCTCCAACAACAAGGCCGCAGTCAGTCCAGTGTGAGATTAGCCTGTCTCCGCGGTGTTAATATTATTTGACCGCTGTCATTCTTGTGCTACTCCGGGGTCTTCCCTGTTGTTTACCGGACAGATTTCGGTGTTTTTTCTCCCTCTAGGCTGACTTTTAAGTTGTCAGCAGAGTCCGACTTCTCGGAGCGTTATGCTAGTGCGACCATGCTGGTCCGTGGTCGGCTCCGCCCCCCTGCTATTTGTTTTTTGTCAATTTTAGCATTTGCATTTTTTCCCATTCCTGAAACTGCTATATGTGGAAATAAGATATTTCTGTTTAAATGTTATTTTTTCTTTTACATTTTACAAGATGTCTCAATCTGATCCTGTCTCAGAAGCTGCTGTAGGAACCATGCTGCCTGAACACAGTTCTACCAAAGCTAAGTATATCTGTTGTAAGCTAGTGGAGATTATATCTCCAGCTGTAGTATGTAACAGGTTTCTATTAGTGCTAGTACAGTGTCTGTTGTTCCTTCAACATCTAAAGTACATGATATCCCTGTTGATAAAAAAAATGATATTGCTGATTCGATACAGAAGGCTATGGCTGCTATACCGCCTTCAAATAAACGTAAAAGGTCTTTTAAAACTTCTCATAATACTGATGAAATTTGTAATGACCGACAACATACTGATATATCCACCTCTGATGAGGATCTCTCTGATTCTGAAGATCCTACTTCAGACATTGACACTGATAAATCAACGTATCTTTTTAAGATTGAGTATATTTGTTCTTTGTTAAAAGAAGTGTTGATAACTTTGGATATTGAGGAATCTGGACCTCTTGATAATAAATCCAGTAAACGTTTAAATTCTGTCTATAAACCTCCAGTGATTACTCCTGAGGTGTTTCCTGTTCCTGGTGCTATTTCTGATGTGATTGCTAAGGAATGGTCTAAGCCTGGTACTTCTTTTGTTCCTTCTTCAAGGTTTAAAAAGTTGCATCCTTTGCCAGTAGCTAAATTAGTGTTTTGGGAAAAAGTCCCTAAGGTTGATGGGGCTATTTCTACTCTTGCTAAGCGTACTACTATTCCTATGGAAGATAGTACCTCTTTTAAGGATCCTTTAGATAGGAAAATTGAATCTTATCTAAGGAAAGCTTATTTACATTCTGGCTATATTCTCAGACCTGCCAGTGCTATGGCTGATGTTGCGGCTGCATCAACTTTTTGGTTGGATAGCTTAGCAAATCGGGAAAAAGATTCTGATTTACATAGCATTGTTCGTTTGCTTCAACATGCTAATCATTTTATTTGTGATGCTATTTTTGATATCATCAAGATTTATGTTAAATCTATGTCTTTGGCTATTTTAGCTAGAAGAGCTTTACTGCTAAAATCTTGGAATGCTGACATGGTATCTAAATCTAGGTTACTATCTCTATCATTCCAGGGTAATAATTTGTTTGGTTCCCAGTTGGATTCTATTATTTCCACTATTACTGGGGTAAAGGGCGTTTTTTTGCCCCAAGATAAAAAGTCTAAGGGTAAATCTAAAGCTTCTTTCGTCAGAATAGAGAACAGAAAACCACTCCTTCCCCTAAAGAATCTGGCTCCAATTGGAATCCATCTTCAAGTTGGAATAAATCCAAGCCTTATAAGAAACCAAAGTCAGCCCCCAAGTCTGCATCAAGGTGCAGCCCTCAATCCAGTTCTGCTGGTGGGGGGCAGATTGAAATTATTTCAAGACATTTGGGCAGGTTCCGTTCAGAATCAATGCATTCAGAATATTGTCTCTCAGGGGTATCGAATAGGTTTCAGAATAAGACTTCCTGTGAGAAGATTTTTTCTCTAAAAGTAGCAAAAACGTAGCCGGCACTTTTGCCTTAAAAAGTTTGATCTTTATTTGTGTCACATTAAAAGAGCCTTGAACTCCTAGAAAGCCAAAATAATCACGCCTTACATGTTTCGGCTAACAAGCCTTACTCATAAGCGTGATTAACAATAAGACAATACTAAAAGAAATAAGGCTTGCCTTTAGCTCATAGGATAATAATTATCACGTGACAAACTTAACCTAATACCTGGGTAAAGGTGGACTGAAGGGGATAAAGGCTCAAAAGTTAATGAAGGACAAAAATTGAGAAAATGTATATGCAAAACTTAAATACATCACAGTAAGAATAATAGTAGTGGAACAGTAGATGGGATCCATGATTGTAATAATCCAAAAAGTATATTATATATTATGGGGTTTGGAAAACCTATATTTCATGGTGTTTTACTCATAAATTCTCTTGGCATTCTTTTAGAATTCCTAGGATTTTACAGTTTCTTCAGGATGGTTTGGATAAAGGTTTGTCTGCAGGTACTTTGAAGGGACAAATCTCTGCTCTTTCTGTTTTATTTCATAGAAAGATTGCTAAACTTCCTGATATTAACTGTTTTGTTCAGGCTTTGGTTCGTATCAAGCCTGTTGTTAAATCAATCTCTCCTCCTTAGAGTCTTAATTTGGTTTTGAAGGCTTTGCAGGCTCCTCCTTTTGAGCCTATGCATTCTTTGGATATTAAACTACTTTCTTGGAAAGTGTTGTTTCTTTTTGCTATCTCTTCAGCTAGAAGAGTTTCTGAATTGTCTGCTCTCTCTTGGGAGTCTCCTTTTCTGATTTTCCATCAGGATAAGGCTGTTTTGCGGACTTCGTTTAAATTTCTTCCTAAGGTTGTGAATTCTGACAACATTAGTAGGGAAATTGTTGTTCCTTCCTTGTGTCCTAATCCTAAGAATACTGTTGAAAGATCTTTACATTCTTTGGCTGTTGTAAGAGCTTTGAAATATTATGTTGAAGCTACTAAAGATTTCAGGAAGACTTCTAGTCTATTTGTTGTTGTTTTTTGGTCCTAGGAAAGGTCAAAAAGCCTCTGCCATTTCTTTGGCATCTTGGTTAAAGCTTTTGATTCATAAGGCCTATTTGGGGGCGGGACAGTCTCCGCCTCAGAGAATTACAGCTAATTTTACTAGATCAGTCACCACTTCTTGGGCTTTTAAGAATGAAGCTTCAGTTGATCAGATTTGCAAAGCAGCAACTTGGTCTTCTTTGCATACATTTTACTAAATTTTACCATTTTGATGTATTTGCTTCTTCAGAAGCAGTCTTTGGTAAAAAAGTTCTTCAGGCAGCTGTCTCAGTTTGATTCTTCTGCTTATGATTTAAGTTTTTTTCTTGAAATTTATGCGTAATTTTTGAGAAAGACTTACTTATTTTTTTGTGGATTTAATGTTTTCAGCGGAAATAGCTGTTCCTAATTTATCCCTCCCTTTCTAGTGACTCTTCTGTGGTCTTCCACATCTTGGGTATTTCTATCCCATAAGTCACTAGCTCATGGACTCTTGCCAATTACTTGAAAGAAAACATAATTTATGTAAGAACTTACCTGATAAATTAATTTCTTTCATATTGGCAAGAGACCACGAGGCCCACCCTTTTTTTGGTGGTTATGATTTTTGTATAAAAGCGCAATTTTATTTCCAGTTCCTCTTTTTGTATGCTTTTTTTTTACTCCTTATTTTATCACCCCACTACTTGGCTATTCATTAAACTGAATTGTGGGTGTGTTAAGGGGTGTATTGATAGGCATTTTGAGGTTTGGGAAACTTTGCCCCTCCTGGTAGGATTGTATATTCCATACAGTCACTAGCTCATGGACTCTTGCCAATATGAAAGAAATTAATTTATCAGGTAAGTTCTTAAATTATGTTTTTTTACTGTCCTGCTGCGAACAGTTAGGGGCAGATACATAACAGGCAATACAATATTCCCCCACAACCTTGTTTACACCATTTTATTGCCTGGTTTATATATATATATATATATATATATATATATATTTCTATCTTCCCCTAATTGTTCTCAGCAGAAGAAACAGATAAATAGAAAACTAGTTCAAACATGGCGGCAACTCATATAATGGTAAAAATACAGCTACATATTACTCTTAAGTCTAATCTTCCCTTTGAATACATCATTATATCTTGCATTTACTGTTAAATATCCCTTTAATTCATGCCTTATGTAAACAGGATGTACAGAAAAGAGACAGCACACCTCCGACACTTGTAAAGCGTTTAATAACAAATAACACAAACACACAATTGTACTTACTAAAAACAAGTATAATTTTCAATTACTTGGTGTCTTTTGAAAGTTTTCAAGTCGGTGCCTTTCTTTGCCGACACACTCACTGGGGAAAACCGTACTCACAGTTTTTGAGCTTGGCTGCAATGAAAGGGACTGATTGAGAATTTTGAAAGGACATTTTACAACAAAGCAGCAAAATGTGCAAAGAGGAATACCGTTGCCTAAATAAGCCTTTTTTTTTTTAAGCATTGCAAATTGGTTCTCTGCAACAGGTGTCAATCTTTATTTTCAGGTTTCTCCTGCCATTATCAACACTGTAATTACAATCACTTCAGCTATTTCCCCCTCCAAAGAAACTGAAACTGAACTCACTAGCCCCGTCCCTCCAGATCTTTGGGAAAAAAGGGACTTGAGAGATTTAAAACTGTGGTTTCTTGAAGAGGAAAAAGAAAGTGAGAATAAGTCTGGAGACAATACAAAGATGGTCCTCTCCGGAGAGACCCTAAAGTTGAACATTGAATCAATTATTCTGACTCTTGAAGCTGGTGTTGGTCACAGAACATTACCTATGCTTTTAGCTAAATCTTCTTTTTCTGGGGATGTGAAGAACTGGAGTAGCCTTATAAATCTCCACTGCCAACTTGATCTAGAGGTAAATTACACAAAATAAGTCTATTATGTGAGTTGTGTTCTCTGTAACATATAGCGATATATATATCTATAAAAACATTGTTTTACAATAAGTAAAAACATATTCTGTTGTGTCTATGTTCTAAACCTATGTATAGCTCATTCTACTACTGCTCCAGAATTAACACCAATTAATTTTTTTTTTTTTCTTAATACCTGTATATACATTTTTTATTTTTCTTAATCAGTGCTTTTTGTTATACTTCGAGAAAAAATGTTTCTGGTAAGCTTAATGTTTGCATACCATTTTAGTAATTCTATTGAAATATTCTGTGTGGCTCTTTCAGGTGCTTTGCTATAATGAAATGTTTGGTGTGTGGGAACCGTTACTGGAACCGCTGGAGCTTGAAAGAAGTGATGATTTTAGGCCATGGAGTCTTGGAATTAAGGTATGCTTTATGCAGACATGTTAGACACAGTAGTAATGCCATCTTTGCTTTTAATTGGAAAACAAAACGTTAAATTCAATATGTACAATAAACCTTGAGTAATGAAGCAGTGCAACTCACCATAGATGTGAATATGGAGAAAGGTACAATTATAGTACAACATATGTGCACTCTTCCATAAGATAAGTTAATACAATTGTATTGGCATGTTAAACTCACATAACCAGCTACCTTAAATTCACTTTTGCAACCAATCAGTACTCTAGAGGTGTGTTTGAACTAATCTACAATTAGCTCTATGTTATTTACAACGGACATGAAATATTGTGAATGTGCACTCCCCTTGTTCTTATATTGATTTACTATATTATATATAACACAAAATAATTCACATAGTCATTTAAAAATGTTTGTACATTCACATACTTTACAAAACATTATTCAATGCAGACAATGTGAGTGGGGTCCGCTGATTAGATACTCATATGAGAATATATAATCATTAAACCTGAACATCCTTCACTTAGTTTCTACATTATCCAATCAGCATCCTTATCTGATATACTTTCAGTCCGATTAATATCATGATGTCAACAGGATCACTAATTATCATCCTATTTAAGCTTCAGGGCTGTGACTGACCACATGTATTAAAAACATATAGTCGGATTGTTCCACTCTTACTCCATATGAAGTGATAATGTCATCATACTGTGCTCCTATGAAAATTCCTGAGGGGTGTCTATACATATGTGCTCAGAAAATATATAAACAAACGAAATACCCTTATTTAAAATAACATTATAAATCTAACGTGGTGTATTGTGATGAATTGTAACAGTGTCTAGTTATTTATATTCATCTTGCCTACACATATTTCACATGTATAATTTATTTTCAGGTTATTCAGCCTATACACAGTTTTAGTTATATTATTTGATTAATTAGTTTTAGGTTAATTTGCCTATATACATATGGAATCATTTTATTTGCCATATTATTTGATGAATTACAAACATCATCACATTGTATTACCATAGAATAATATTACACACATTACACCAACCTAAAATCTAGAGTAACTAACATCTTTTTGATATTGATATCCATATTTCACATATAGGGTTAGATTACAAGTGGATTGCTAATTTACTGCGCGCCCACAAACAGTCCGATTCGCATGTTTTTGGGTGCACAATAAATAACCAACCATTACAAGTGGCTGGTTATTGCTACTGTGAGCTCGCGGTAGCAATTACCACTTATAAATTTAACCAGTGATGAGATCTCTGGTTAATTTTATAAATGTGCCCCAAATGCCCCCAAAATAGAGTGTAGTGTATTTTTATTAAATAATAAACATTGTAGCACTAGGCAGTATTTTGGGAGTAAAGTTGGCGGGTGTGGGGTGTTGCTAGTTTGCGGGTGCGTGATAATTAGCCAGCCATTACAAGTGGTTATTGCTTCCGCGAGCTCGCAGTAGCGATTACCGCTCAAAAAATTAACTAGAGATCCGATCAAAATAGAGAGCATTATAGTTTTTAATTTAAAAACAATTAGCTTTTTTTTTTTTTAAATGAAATACTGCACTAGGCAGTTTTGGGGGTCTAAAGTTGGTGGGAGTGTGGTTTTAGAAACAAAACGGCACTGATAAGTGCCTTTACATTGCAGTCTTTAGGAACTATGTGTTCCCAGTAAATATATACGTATACACATATTAACACATAAATATATATGTATATAAGCATAAACATATATATATTTATTATTGCTGCCTTCGCTGCGCTTAGGTTATGTGGCATCTCTGACGGCATGATAACGAGGCTCCCATTGGAGCCTATGGAAGCGCGCTCTTCTTGTGAGCGCAATACTTCACTGCAATGCGAACAGGAGCTTGTGTTCGCATTGCTCTTAACTTTTAATACCAGCACTCATTAGCATGCACTGGTATTACTCAGTGGAGCGCAAGTATCGATTTCAAGAAATCAAAATTTAGAGCTCCACTTGTAATCATCAGAGTATTGCGTTACACCATTCCTTTTTTTAAATGTATTTACATATTGTATTACCACAGGAATGTGTATATACATTTACACGATCACCATTACTGTATAATATAAGGGGATCAGTATTATATGACATAGGTCTTTGATCCCCTTTTCATTCGTATGAATTTACCAGTTGGATGATTGTAACACATTTTTCTTTAACATTCCTTAATTGATATTACATTGTGATAGCAACACTTGCACAGTTATTAGGTAGGCATTGTATGTCATCCTAACATTTAGATCCACTAGGGAAGCATAACGACACAAATGCTGGATTTGGTAAGATGAATATAAATAACTAGGCTTAAATACACTTCATTATGATACAGTACATTTGATTTAGAATGTTATTTTAAATATGGGTATTTAGTTTGTTTATATATTTTCTCCAACATAGGTGTGTCCGGTCCACGGCGTCATCCTTACTTGTGGGATATTCTCTTCCCCAACAGGAAATGGCAAAGAGCCCAGCAAAGCTGGTCACATGATCCCTCCTAGGCTCCGCCTACCCCAGTCATTCTCTTTGCCGTTGTACAGGCAACATCTCCACGGAGATGGCTTAGAGTTTTTTAGTGTTTAACTGTAGTTTTTATTATTCAATCAAGAGTTTGTTATTTTAAAATAGTGCTGGTATGTACTATTTACTCTGAAACAGAAAAGAGATGAAGATTTCTGTTTGTATGAGGAAAATGATTTTAGCAACCGTTACTAAAATCCATGGCTGTTCCACACAGGACTGTTGAGAGGAATTAACTTCAGTTGGGGGAACAGTGAGCAGTCTTTTGCTGCTTGAGGTATGACACATTCTAACAAGACGATGTAATGCTGGAAGCTGTCATTTTCCCTATGGGATCCGGTAAGCCATGTTTATTAAGATAGTAAATAAGGGCTTCACAAGGGCTTATTAAGACTGTAGACTTTTTCTGGGCTAAATCGATTCATATATTACACATATTTAGCCTTGAGGAATCATTTAATCTGGGTATTTTGGTAAAATTATATCGGCAGGCACTGTTTTAGACACCTTATTCTTTAGGGGCTTTCCCTAATCATAGGCAGAGCCTCATTTTCGCGCCGGTATTGCGCACTTGTTTTTGAGAGGCATGACATGCAGTCGCATGTGTGAGGAGCTCTGATACATAGAAAAGACTTTCTGAAGGCGTCATTTGGTATCGTATTCCCCTTTGGGCTTGGTTGGGTCTCAGCAAAGCAGATACCAGGGACTGTAAAGGGGTTAAAGTTAAAAACGGCTCCGGTTCCGTTATTTTAAGGGTTAAAGCTTCCAAATTTGGTGTGCAATACTTTTAAGGCTTTAAGACACTGTGGTGAAATTTTGGTGAATTTTGAACAATTCCTTCATATTTTTTCGCAATTGCAGTAATAAAGTGTGTTCAGTTTAAAATTTAAAGTGACAGTAACGGTTTTATTTTAAAACGTTTTTTGTACTTTGTTATCAAGTTTATGCCTGTTTAACATGTCTGAACTACCAGATAGACTGTGTTCTGAATGTGGGGAAGCCAGGGTTCCTTCTCATTTAAATAAATGTGATTTATGTGACAATGAAAATGATGCCCAAGATGATTCCTCAAGTGAGGGGAGTAAGCATGGTACTGCATCATTCCCTCCTTCGTCTACACGAGTCTTGCCCACTCAGGAGGCCCCTAGTACATCTAGCGCGCCAATACTCCTTACTATGCAACAATTAACGGCTGTAATGGATAATTCTATCAAAAACATTTTAGCCAAAATGCCCACTTATCAGCGTAAGCGCGACTGCTCTGTATTAGATACTGAAGAGCATGACGACGCTGATGATAATGGATCTGAAATGCCCCTACACCAGTCTGATGGGGCCAGGGAGGTTTTGTCTGAGGGAGAAATTTCAGATTCAGGGAAAATTTCTCAACAAGCTGAACCCGATGTGATTACATTTAAATTTAAGTTGGAACATCTCCGCGCTCTGCTTAAGGAGGTATTATCCACTCTGGATGATTGTGAGAATTTGATCATCCCAGAGAAACTATGTAAAATGGACAAGTTCCTAGAGGTCCCGGGGCTCCCAGAAGCTTTTCCTATACCCAAGCGGGTGGCAGACATTGTAAATAAAGAATGGGAAAGGCCCGGTATACCTTTCGTCCCTCCCCCCATATTTAAAAAATTGTTTCCTATGGTCGACCCCAGAAAGGACTTATGGCAGACAGTCCCCAAGGTCGAGGGAGCGGTTTCCACTTTAAACAAGCGCACCACTATACCCATAGAAGATAGTTGTGCTTTCAAAGATCCTATGGATAAAAAATTAGAAGGTTTACTTAAAAAGATGTTTGTTCAGCAGGGTTACCTTCTACAACCAATTTCATGCATTGTCCCTGTCACTACAGCCGCGTGTTTCTGGTTCGATGAGCTAGTAAAGGCGGTCGATAGTGATTCTCCTCCTTATGAGGAGATTATGGACAGAATCCGTGCTCTCAAATTGGCTAATTCTTTCACCCTAGACGCCACTTTGCAATTGGCTAGGTTAGCGGCTAAGAATTCTGGGTTTGCTATTGTGGCGCGCAGAGCGCTTTGGTTGAAATCTTGGTCAGCTGACGCGTCTTCCAAGAACAAACTACTTAACATTCCTTTCAAGGGGAAAACGCTGTTTGGCCCTGACTTGAAAGAGATTATCTCTGATATCACTGGGGGTAAGGGCCACGCCCTTCCTCAGGATCGGTCTTTCAAGGCCAAAAATAAACCTAATTTTCGTCCCTTTCGTAGAAACGGACCAGCCCAAAGTGCTACGTCCTCTAAGCAAGAGGGTAATACTTCTCAAGCCAAGCCAGCTTGGAGACCAATGCAAGGCTGGAACAAGGGAAAGCAGGCCAAGAAACCTGCCACTGCTACCAAGACAGCATGAAATGTTGGCCCCCGATCCGGGACCGGATCTGGTGGGGGGCAGACTCTCTCTCTTCGCTCAGGCTTGGGCAAGAGATGTTCTGGATCCTTGGGCACTAGAAATAGTCTCCCAAGGTTATCTTCTGAAATTCAAGGGGCTTCCCCCAAGGGGGAGGTTCCACAGGTCTCAGTTGTCTTCAGACCACATAAAAAGACAGGCATTCTTACATTGTGTAGAAGACCTGTTAAAAATGGGAGTGATTCATCCTGTTCCATTAGGAGAACAAGGGATGGGGTTCTACTCCAATCTGTTCATAGTTCCCAAAAAAGAGGGAACGTTCAGACCAATCTTAGATCTCAAGATCTTAAACAAGTTTCTCAAGGTTCCATCGTTCAAAATGGAAACCATTCGAACAATTCTTCCTTCCATCCAGGAAGGTCAATTCATGACCACGGTGGATTTAAAGGATGCGTATCTTCATATTCCTATCCACAAGGAACATCATCGGTTCCTAAGGTTCGCATTCCTGGACAAGCATTACCAGTTCGTGGCGCTTCCTTTCGGATTAGCCACTGCTCCAAGGATTTTCACAAAGGTAGTACCTTACTTGGACGACATTCTGATTCAAGCGTCGTCCCTTCCTCAAGCAAAGGCTCACACGGACATAGTCCTGGCCTTTCTCAGATCTCACGGATGGAAAGTGAACGTGGAAAAGAGTTCTCTATCTCCGTCGACAAGAGTTCCCTTCTTGGGAACAATAATAGACTCCTTAGAAATGAGGATTTTTCTGACAGAGGCCAGAAAAACAAAACTTCTAAACTCTTGTCGGATACTTCATTCCGTTCCTCTTCCTTCCATAGCGCAGTGCATGGAAGTGATAGGTTTGATGGTAGCGGCAATGGACATAGTTCCTTTTGCGCGCATTCATCTAAGACCATTACAACTGTGTATGCTCAGTCAGTGGAATGGGGACTATACAGACTTGTCTCCGAAGATACAAGTAAATCAGAGGACCAGAGACTCACTCCGTTGGTGGCTGTCCCTGGACAACCTGTCACAAGGGATGACCTTCCGCAGACCAGAGTGGGTCATTGTCACGACCGACGCCAGTCTGATGGGCTGGGGCGCGGTCTGGGGATCCCTGAAAGCTCAGGGTCTTTGGTCTCGGGAAGAATCTCTTCTACCGATAAATATTCTGGAACTGAGAGCGATATTCAATGCTCTCAAGGCTTGGCCTCAGCTAGCGAGGGCCAAGTTCATACGGTTTCAATCAGACAACATGACGACGGTTGCGTACATCAACCATCAGGGGGGAACAAGGAGTTCCCTGGCGATGGAAGAAGTGACCAAAATCATTCAATGGGCGGAGACTCGCTCCTGCCACCTGTCTGCAATCCACATCCCAGGAGTGGAAAATTGGGAAGCGGATTTTCTGAGTCGTCAGACATTGCATCCGGGGGAGTGGGAACTCCATCCGGAAATCTTTGCCCAAATCACTCAACTGTGGGGCATTCCAGACATGGATCTGATGGCCTCTCGTCAGAACTTCAAGGTTCCTTGCTACGGGTCCAGATCCAGGGATCCCAAGGCGACTCTAGTAGATGCACTAGTAGCACCTTGGACCTTCAAACTAGCTTATGTATTCCCGCCGTTTCCTCTCATCCCCAGGCTGGTAGCCAGGATCAATCAGGAGAGGGCGTCGGTGATCTTGATAGCTCCTGCGTGGCCACGCAGGACTTGGTATGCAGATCTGGTGAATATGTCATCGGCTCCACCATGGAAGCTACCTTTGAGACGAGACCTTCTTGTTCAAGGTCCGTTCGAACATCCGAATCTGGTCTCACTCCAGCTGACTGCTTGGAGATTGAACGCTTGATCTTATCAAAGCGAGGGTTCTCAAATTCTGTTATTGATACTCTTGTTCAGGCCAGAAAGCCTGTAACTAGAAAAATTTACCACAAAATTTGGAAAAAATATATCTGTTGGTGTGAATCTAAAGGATTCCCTTGGGACAAGGTTAAGATTCCTAAGATTCTATCCTTCCTTCAAGAAGGATTGGAAAAAGGATTATCTGCAAGTTCCTTGAAGGGACAGATTTCTGCCTTGTCTGTGTTACTTCACAAAAAGCTGGCAGCTGTGCCAGATGTTCAAGCCTTTGTTCAGGCTCTGGTTAGAATCAAGCCTGTTTACAAACCTTTGACTCCTCCTTGGAGTCTCAACTTAGTTCTTTCAGTTCTTCAGGGGGTTCCGTTTGAACCCTTACATTCCGTTGATATTAAGTTATTATCTTGGAAAGTTTTGTTTTTGGTTGCAATTTCTTCTGCTAGAAGAGTCTCAGAATTATCTGCTCTGCAGTGTTCTCCTCCTTATCTGGTGTTCCATGCAGATAAGGTGGTTTTACGTACTAAACCTGGTTTTCTTCCAAAAGTTGTTTCTAACAAAAACATTAACCAGGAGATAGTCGTGCCTTCTCTGTGTCCGAAACCAGTTTCGAAGAAGGAACGTTTGTTGCACAATTTGGATGTTGTTCGCGCTCTAAAATTCTATTTAGATGCTACAAAGGATTTTAGACAAACATCTTCCTTGTTTGTTGTTTATTCTGGTAAAAGGAGAGGTCAAAAAGCAACTTCTACCTCTCTCTCTTTTTGGATTAAAAGCATCATCAGATTGGCTTACGAGACTGCCGGACGGCAGCCTCCTGAAAGAATCACAGCTCATTCCACTAGGGCTGTGGCTTCCACATGGGCCTTCAAGAACGAGGCTTCTGTTGATCAGATATGTAGGGCAGCGACTTGGTCTTCACTGCACACTTTTACCAAATTTTACAAGTTTGATACTTTTGCTTCTTCTGAGGCTATTTTTGGGAGAAAGGTTTTGCAAGCCGTGGTGCCTTCCATTTAGGTGACCTGATTTGCTCCCTCCCTTCATCCGTGTCCTAAAGCTTTGGTATTGGTTCCCACAAGTAAGGATGACGCCGTGGACCGGACACACCTATGTTGGAGAAAACAGAATTTATGTTTACCTGATAAATTACTTTCTCCAACGGTGTGTCCGGTCCACGGCCCGCCCTGGTTTTTTAATCAGGTCTGATAATTTATTTTCTTTAACTACAGTCACCACGGTATCATATGGTTTCTCCTATGCAAATATTCCTCCTTAACGTCGGTCGAATGACTGGGGTAGGCGGAGCCTAGGAGGGATCATGTGACCAGCTTTGCTGGGCTCTTTGCCATTTCCTGTTGGGGAAGAGAATATCCCACAAGTAAGGATGACGCCGTGGACCGGACACACCGTTGGAGAAAGTAATTTATCAGGTAAACATAAATTCTGTTTTCTGTACACATGTATAGAGACTCTGCTCCATCTTGCCCAAAGTTAAAATTTGGAGTTTAAGCAAAGAAGAAAATTGTGTGAAAATGCCCTTTTCTCCAGTTACCACTGATGAAACTATGAAGAAAAATGATGACATGATGATCGGTGAACAAAAATTAACAATATGCAAAAGAGTGAGTCCGTAAGGATCTCATATGGCATGCAGCAATTAATAGTAGTATATGCTTTGGATATGAGAAAATTGACAGTATGAAGTGTACTCCAATACTATTGGGAAAACAAAAAATCATGTTCTTTTTTTCCAGTGTCTGGATTAGGATTTATTGATATATCCTCATATTTCAATTTAGTACTCACATCAAGAACTTTTGGCCTGTCCACTGGCATTTAAAGAGCCTTAACAGAAACAAAAAATGCAAAAAAAAAAAAACATTCTCTGGATGCAGATACACAGGGATATCATGTACACAGTAAAAACAGTGATAACTTTTACTAGATATATTTTTACTATACATATGTATAGCAAAAATGCCTATAGTCAAAATTAAAATATAGTGATACAAATGTTTATTTGAACTGTCATGTCTCTAAGCATAGAGGTTATGGATTATCAGGGTGGCATTTGGTCTTAGCTTCTAGCTTTTGAGTGAGAACAGACCTTCTAGTATCCCTCACCAGAAACAGGGTCAATCTAGATTCTGTGTTTCTTGAAGAAGGTTGTTATTCCTCCTGAAGATCAAAAGTGAAACATACTTATTGTAGAGGTGTGGGCATAAAAAAACATGTTCCTCTAGTCCAGGGTCAGCAACCTTGGCATTCCAGATGTTTCGGAACTACATTTTTCATGATACTCAGCCAGCCTAAAGTGTGTCTTAGCATCATGGGAAATGTAGTTCCAAAACATCTGGGGTGCCAAGGTTGCTGACCCCTGCTCTAGTCTGTCAGCATGTTGGTAAGAACTCTGTAAACATTCTCCAGATTTAGATCTTCTTACCAAGGATCTACTTTGCTACTGAACCTGTTGAAATCAGGTTACCAAGGCAGAGATCTTGTATGACAAGGTTTTCAAGCAGTAATATCAATTGCTTGTTTCCTTCAAAATTGTTGTTAAAATATAGCTCTTCATTAGAATGTTCTGGAATCTTTTATTTTAGCACAAGCCGACTCTCCAACTTGTGCTAAAGCCACTTGTGAAGTAGGACATTTTTTTTATATACAATTTGCATTTCTTTCCTAAGATATGGTGAGTCCACGGAGTAATTACTGTTGGGAATATCATGCCTGGCCAGCAGGAGGAGGCAAAGAGCACTACAGTTAAACTGCTAAGTATCACTCCCTTACCCACAACCCCCAGTCATTCTCTTTGCCTTGGGTTCATGGAGGAGGTGAAGTTTAGATGTCTGAAGAAAAATTTTGATTTAATCTACAAGCAAGTTTTGGGGTATAGCTGTATTCCACGTCATTCTTTGCAGTCGGGTAGTGGTGGCTTTAAAGCAGTTAGGAACTTGTAAAGAGGTTCTTACTGCGTTTTCCTAAAAATTGCTGCCCTAGTTTAGAAAGCCAGAGTTGGCTACTCTGTTCTTTCTTTTTCAAAGGTCGCTGTGAAGAACTGTGTCTTCTCATACCTTGTAACTGTCTACATGCCGGACAGTGTAGCAGGTAAGTGCTTTTTCTTCCAGTTGGGGAGACCATGCACTTAACAAAGACACTGCTTTTTTATTGGGACATAGATAATCCTGTTGTATGGGTTACACTGGGGCATGAAGCAGGTACTGTAGCATGTGTGAGACTAACATTTAAACTCTTTTAAAAAGAAAAGGTAAAATGTTTTTATTAGGCTTTATTTTCTGACACATATTTACTTGATAAAACAATTCAAGTTGAAAGTAAGCTGAATTTTCTATTTCAGCAGCTTATTCATTTCCCCTTTGCTCTAAAATAAAACGATGCAACATTTTAAAATGTCCGGTTTGAAAAAACGGTTATTTCTGGTACTCAGTGTACCAGGAAGCTATTTTTAGTGCCTCTCTGTGTCGCAGCAGTAATTTGAGCTCGGGAGTTGCGGTCACATGACCCGCTTTACTTAATAACGTTTCTGAGGAAAAAGTTGTTTTTCTCCATTTCTGGGTGATCCGGTCTTAACTGGTCGCGGTAAGGCACCTCAGTAATTGAGGTGTGGGGTTGCCTGAGGGGTATTTTAGAAGTTTATTTGATGTTTATTAAATGTTTTTTCTTAACTTTTCTCACAGAATTTTAGCTGGGGATCGATCCTAATTTGGGATAAAATTTAAAGTGTATTTTTTCCATAGCTTATTTAGTTGAATATTAAAATCTTTGAAACTTATCTGTACAAGTTTATTTACTGTTTTACAACATGCCTGATATGGAGCAAGAGCCTGCTCTCATGAATTCATGCTTATTATGTTTAGATGCACAAATTGCAGGTCCTATGCAATTGTGTTCTTCATGTGTCAAGAAAACCTTGCAAAATAAAGGTTACATTTTTGAGCCTAATGTCTCTCAGGATGATGCTGTTAAAATAATATCTCGGCTTTCTCCTGCTACGTCCCATGCCTCAATGGCATCACATGCAGTGCCCTGCAGTTCCTCTACAACACCTAGTGGAGTTTATTTAAAAGCAGAAATTGCTGCCCAGGTATCTTCAGTGGTATCTGCGGCATTAGCTGCCATTCCCAGATTACAGGGAAATGTAAGAGGAAATCTAGAAATTCAGAAAGTAAGGTGCCTGTCCTCAGATTAAAGCTCTTAAGTTGGCCAATTCCTTTATTGCAGATGCCATTTTACAGGTTGTTGGACTATGAGCTAAAACTTCTAGTTTCGCTGTCCTAGCCCGCAGGGCGTTGTGGTTGAAATCCTGGTCTGCAGAAGTTTTCTCTAAAATCATGCTTCTGGCGATTGTTTACAAGAGCAAAACCTTGTTTGGATCTGGTTTGGCAGAAATTATCTCTGATATTACGGGTGCAAAAGGGTCTTTTCTAGCTCAAGATAAGAAGAATAGGCCTAAAGGACATCAGAGTAATTTTCATTCCTTTCGTAACTTCAGCCTTCCCCTTCTTCTTCCAAGCAGGAACAATCCAAGTCTTCTTAGAATCCCAATCAGTCTTGGAACAAGGGGAACTAATCAAAGAAACCCACAGCTGATTCCAAATCAGCATGAAGGGCTTGCCCCCGATCCGGGATCGGATCAGGTGGGGGGCAGACTTTCTCAGTTCTCTCAAGCCTGGATACGAGATGTGCCAGATCCCTGGACTGTGAACAAAGTATACCAGGGTTACAAATTGGAATTCAAGACTTTTCCTCCCAGAGGCAGATTCCTTCTCTCAAGATTATCTGCAGACCAGATAAAGAGAGAGGCGTTCTTGAAATGTATACAACATCTTTCCTCCCTGGGAGTGATAGTTCCAGTGCAGGAACAGGGTCTCGGGTTCTGCTCCAACCTATTTGTGGTTCCCAAAAAAGAGGGAACTTTCCATTCCATTCTCGACTTGAAGTGGCTAAACAACTTTCTCAAAGTTTCATCCTTCAAGATGGAGACTATATGCTCCATTCTTCCTTTCATACAAGAGGGTCAGTTCATGACAACCATAGACGTAAAGGATGCGTATCTTCATGTTCCTATTCACAGGGACCATCACAGACTCCTGAGATTTGCCTTTCTGGACAAACATTTCCAGTTCATGGCCCTTCCATTTGGTCTAGCCACGGCTCCCAGAATTTTTTTCAAAGGTTCTGGGGGCTCTTTTGGCAGTGATCCGTTCTCGTGGAATTGCTGTGGCACCCTACCTGGACGACATATTGGTTCAGGCGCCATCTTTTCAACTAGCAAAATCTCATACAGAGATATTGTTGTCTTTTCTTCATTCCCTTGGATGGAATGTGAATCTGGACAAAAAGCTCCCTTTCCCCTGCTACAAGAGAAGTGTTCTTAGGAACCATAATAGATTCTCTATTGATGAAAAATGTTCTGACAGAGGAAAAAATAATTTCCTCTTGCCTCTCTCTTCAGGCTACTGCTCATCTTTCAGTGGCGCAATGTATGGAGGTAATTGGTCTGATGGTGGCTTCCATGGACATCCTTCCTTTTGCTCGATTCCATTTGAGAGTTTCCCAGTTGTGCATGCTCAGACAATGGAATGGCGACCATGCAGATCTATCTCAGAGAATAGAGTTAGATCAGTCGTCAATTGATTCTCTCCCGTGGTGGATTTTTCAGGAACATCTGTCTCAGGGCACATGCTTTTGGAGACCTTCCTTGGTGGTCGTGACTACGGACGCCAGCCTGCTGGGCTGGGGAGCAGTCTGGAACTTGTTAAAAGCTCTGGGCCTTTGGACTCAGGAGTAGTCTGCTCTTCCCATCAACATCTTGGAGTTGAGGGCGATTCACAATGCTCTATTTGGCTTGGCCTCAGTTGTCCTCAGCCCAGTTTATCAGGTTCCAGTCAGACAACATAACCTCTGAGGCTTACATCAATCACCAGGGAGGAACTCAGAGTTCCTTAGCCATGAAGGAATTTACTCAGATTCTTCAGTGGCCAGATACCCACAATTGCTGTCTATCTGCCATCCACATTCCAGAAGTAGACAACTGGGAAGCAGATTTTCTGAGCATACAGACTTTTCATCCCAGGGAGTGGGATTTTCCAGCTTAGAACTCATATGGGGGGTGCCGGAGTTGGATCTGATGGCTCCCGTCAGCAGGCCAAGCTTTCAAGTTAGGGTTCAAGATCAAGAGATCCGCAGACTGTTCTGATAGATGCTCTGACGGTTCCTTGGGTTTTCAGGTTGGCATACCCGTTTCCTCTGTTTGCTCTCCTTTCACGAGTCATTGCTTGTATCAAACAGGAGAGAGCGTCAGTGATTCTAATAACCCCTGCGTGGCCTTGCAGGATCTGGTTTGCAGGCCTAGTTGAGATGTTATCTCTCCCACCTTGGAGACTACCTCTGAGGAAGGACCTCCTGATTCAGGGTCCCTTCCTTCATCCAAATTTCGTTTCTCTGAAGCTGACTGCTTGGAGATTGAACACTTAATTCTGTATAAGCGTGGTTTTTCTGAGTTGGTCATTGAGACCATGATTCAGGCTTGCAAGCCTGTTACTAGAAAGATTTACCATAAGATTTGGCGTAAATATCTTTATTGGTGTGAATCCAAGGGCTACTCTTGGAGTAGAATTAGCATTCCTAGATTTTTATCTTTTCTTCAGGAAGGCCTTGAGAAGGGATTGTCAGTCAGTACCCTGAAGGGTCAGATTTCTGCTTTATCAGTTTTACTACATAAACGTTTGGTGGATGTGCCAAATGTGCAGTCTTTTTGTCAGGCCTTTGTCAAAATCAGGCCTGTCTTCAAGTCTGTTGCTCCTCCTTGGAGCCTTAACCTTGTTCTTAAAGTTTTACAGCTGGCTCCGTTTGAGCCGTTGCATTCCATAGACATTAAGTTGTTATCTTGGAAGGTTTTGTTTCTTGTTCCGCTCGAAGAGTCTCGGAACTCTCAGCTCTGCAATGTGATTCCCCTTATCTTATTTTTCAAGCCGATAAGTCGGTTCTTCATACTAAGCCAGGTTTCCTTCCTAAGGTTGTATCTAATAGAAATATCAATCAGGAAATTGTTGTTCCTTCTCTGTGTCCTAATTCTTCTTCTTCCAAAGAACGTTTGTTACACAATTTGGATGATGTACATGCTCTTAAATTTTACTTACATGAGACTAAGGATTTTTGCCATTTCTCTGCCCTCTTTGTCTGTTTCTCTGGGAAACGTAAAGGTCAGAAAACTACTGCTACTACTCTTTCTTTTTGGTTGCGAAGTATAATTCTTTTGGCTTATGAGACTGCTGGACAGCAGCCTCCTGAGAGAATTACTGCTCATTCCACAAGAACTATTTCCTCTTCTTGGGCTTTCAAAAATCAAGCTTCTGTGGAACAAATTTGCAAGGCTTCAATTTGGTCTTCTCTACATACTTTTTCCAAATTTTCCAAATTTGATATTTTTGCCTCGGCTGAGGCTTCTTTTGGAAGAATGGTTCTTCAAGTCGTGGACTCACCATATTTTAGCAAATGTATGGTTACCTGATAAATTTATTTCCGGATATGGTGAGTCCACGGCCCCACCCTTTATTTTAGTACAGTTGTTCTTTTGGCTATAACCTCAGGCACCTTTACACCATGTGTTACTCCTTTTTCTCCATTTCCCTTTGGTCTAATGACTGGGGGTTGTGGGTAAGGGAGTGAAATTTAGCAGATTAACTGTGGTGCTCTTTGCCTCCTCCTGCTGGCCAGGAGTGATATTCCCAATAGTAATTACTCAAGCCGTGGACTCACCATATCCGGAAATAAATAAATTTATCAGTTAAGCATAAATTTTGTTTTTTTACAGCAAGTATTAAGGTTAAATATTGAGTTTTTAATTTCAAGATGAAAAAGAAATCCAGAAAGCAACTTTTCGAACCAGATGGGGAGGAAGAAAATTACAAAATACCTGATTACATAACTGTGATAAACATCTTTTCAAAAGATCAGCTGAATATCACTCTCTCCAAATGTGGCATTCTGATGCTGAACAACTTGGGACAGGTAAGGTATCTATACATCCATTTAATGCATAGTACACAAGACTGTGTGAGATTTTTTTTTTATGCTATGATCACTACAAAACACGTAGTAAACATGGCAAAGTAGAAACCAATAGCAGTGTTTTTCCTCTATTTCTATTTTTTTAGTGATTTAATTGCATTCTAATGTTCTAAATATTCCATTATGCATTAAAGGCAGCTGAAGCCCTAATGATCGTAGTTATGGAGTACTTTTTGTTTAGCAGTAAGTTGGTACCTTTGTAAGTGCCATTAGTTTAGAATCTAATGGATGAAAACCAGATTATTAGTGGTGTACTAAGGTAAGTTTGGCAGGCAGGACAAAAGTTGTGGTGGTTGTGTAGTAATTGTTTTTTCTTTTATAATTCTGAACTTAAAGTGAATAGCAAGATAGGAAAGCAGCAGGTGAGTAACTTTTGTCAAGGGGTGGTTTCTATAAATAGATGATGTAAATATGCTTCTCTGCTGTGCTTGAGGCCATAAAGGAAAACAAAGACCTAGATTTGGAGTTTGGCGGTAGCCGTGAAAACCAGCGTTAGAGGCTCCTAACGCTGGTTTTAGGCTACCGCCGGTATTTAGAGTCACTCGAAATAGGGTCTAACGCTCACTTTTCAGCCGCGACTTTTCCATACCGCAGATCCCCTTACGTCAATTGCGTATCCTATCTTTTCAATGGGATCTTCCTAACTCCGGTATTTAGAGTCGTTTCTGAAGTGAGCGTTAGACATCTAACGACAAAACTCCAGCCGCAGGAAAAAAGTCAGTAGTTAAGAGCTTTCTGGGCTAACGCCGGTTCATAAAGCTCTTAACTACTGTACTCTAAAGTACACTAACACCCATAAACTACCTATGTACCCCTAAACCGAGGTCCCCCCACATCGCCGCCACTCGATTAAATTTTTTTAACCCCTAATCTGCCGACCGCCACCTACGTTATCCTTATGTACCCCTAATCTGCTGCCCCTAACACCGCCGACCCCTGTATTATATTTATTAACCCCTAATCTTCCCCCCACAACGTCGCCGCCAGCTACCTACACTTATTAACCCCTAATCTGCCGTCCGCACGCTGCCGCCAGCTACATTATCCCTATGTACCCCTAACCTGCTGCCCCTAACACCGCCGACCCCTATATTATATTTATTAACCCCTAATCTGCCCCCCACAACGTCGCCTCCACCTGCCTACACTTATTAACCCCTAATCTGCCGAGCGGACCTGAGCGCTACTATAATAAAGTTATTAACCCCTAATCCGCCTCACTAACCCTATAATAAATAGTATTAACCCCTAATCTGCCCTCCCTAACATCGCCGACACCTAACTTCAATTATTAACCCCTAATCTGACGACCGGAGCTCACCGCTATTCTAATAAATGGATTAACCCCTAAAGCTAAGTCTAACACTAACACCCCCCTAAGTTAAATATATTTAAATCTAACGAAATAAATTAACTCTTATTAAATAAATTATTCCTATTTAAAGCTAAATACTTACCTGTAAAATAAATCCTAATATAGCTACAATATAAATTATAATTATATTATAGCTATTTTAGGATTTATATTTATTTTACAGGTAACTTTGTATTTATTTTAACCAGGTACAATAGCTATTAAATAGTTAAGAACTATTTAATAGCTAAAATAGTTAAAATAATTACAAATTTACCTGTAAAAGAAATCCTAAACTAAGTTACAATTAAAACTAACACTATACTATCAATACATTAATTAAATAAACTACCTACAATTACCTACAATTAACCTAACACTACACTATCAATAAATTAATTAAATACAATTCCTACAAATAAATACAATTAAATAAACTTGCTAAAGTACAAAAAATAAAAAAGAACTAAGTTACAAAAAATAAAAAAATATCTACAAACATAAGAAAAATATTACAACAATTTTAAACTAATTACACCTACTCTAAGCCCCCTAATAAAACAACAAAGCCCCCCAAAATAAAAAATGCCCTACCCTATTCTAAATTACTAAAGTTAAAAGCTCTTTTACCTTACCAGCCCTGAACAGGGCCCTTTGCGGGGCATGCCCCAAGAAGTTCAGCTCTTTTGCCTGTAAAAAAAAAAACATACAATACCCCCCCCCCAACATTACAACCCACCACCCACATACCCCTAATCTAACCCAAACCCCCCTTAAATAAACCTAACACTAAGCCCCTGAAGATCATCCTACCTTGTCTTCACCTCACCAGGTATCACCGATCCGTCCTGGCTCCAAAATCTTCATCCAACCCAAGCGGGGGTTGGCGATCCATCATCCGGTGCCTGAAGAGGTCCAGAAGAGGCTCCAAAGTCTTCATCCTATCCGGGAAGAAGAGGCGATCCGGACCGGCAACCATCTTGATCCAAGCGGCATCTTCTATCTTCATCCGATGACGACCGGCTCCATCCTGAAGACCTCCACCGCGGACCCATCTTCTTCCGGCGACGTCCAACTGCAGAATGACGGTTCCTTTAAGGGACGTCATCCAAGATGGCGTCCCTCGAATTCCGATTGGCTGATAGGATTCTATCAGCCAATCGGAATTAAGGTAGGAATATTCCTACCTTAATTCCGATTGGCTGATAGAATCCTATCAGCCAATCGGAATTCGAGGGACGCCATCTTGGATGACGTCATTTAAAGGAACCGTCGTTCAGTCGTCGGCCAGGATGGATGTTCCGCGGTGGAGGTCTTCAGGATGCTGCCGCTTCGCTCCGGATGGATGGCGCTTGGATGAAGACTTCAATCGGATGGAAGAACTCTTCTGCCCCGCTTGGATGAAGACTTCAGCCGGATCATGGACCTCTTCAGCCCCCCGCTTGGGCTTGGATCAGGACATCGGAGGAGCTCTTCTGGACCGATCGGTGAACCTGGTATGGTGAAGACAAGGTAGGATGATCTTCAGGGGCTTAGTGTTAGGTTTATTTAAGGGGGGTTTGGGTTAGATTAGGGGTATGTGGGTGGTGGGTTGTAATGTTGGGGGGCTTGGGTATTGTATGTTTTTTTTTACAGGCAAAAGAGCTGTATTTCTTGGGGCATGCCCCGCAAAGGGCCCTGTTCAGGGCTGGTAAGGTAAAAGAGCTTTGAACTGTAGTAATTTTGAATAGGGTAGGGCATTTTTTTATTTTGGGGGGCTTTGTTATTTTATTAGGGGGCTTAGAGTAGGTGTAATTAGTTTAAAATTGTTGTAATATTTTTCTTATTTTTGTAAATATTTTTTTATTTTTTGTAACTTAGTTCTTTTTTATTTTTTGTACTTTAGATAGTTTATTTAATTGTATTTATTTGTAGCAATTGTATTTAATTAATTTATTGATAGCGTAGTGTTAGGTTAATTGTAGGTAGTTTATTTAATTAATTTATTGATAGTCTAGTGTTAGGTTTATTTGTAACTTAGGTTAGGATTTCTTTTACAGGTAAATTTGTAATTATTTTAACTATTTTAGCTATTAAATAGTTCTTAACTATTTAATAGCTATTGTACCTGGTTAAAATAAATACGAAGTTACCTGTAAAATAAATATAAATCCTAAAATAGCTATAAAATAATTATAATTTATATTGTAGCTATATTAGGATTTATTTTACAGGTAAGTATTTAGCTTTAAATAGGAATAATTTATTTAATAAGAGTTAATTAATTTCGTTAGATTTAAATTATATTTAAGTTAGGGGAGTGTTAGTATTAGGGTTAGACTTAGCTTTAGGGGTTAATACATTTATTAGAATAGCGGCGAGATTCGGTCGGCAGATTAGGGGTTAATAATTGAAGTTAGGTGTCGGCGATGTTAGGGAGGGCAGATTAGGGGTTAATACTATTTATGATAGGGTTAGTGAGGCGGATTAGGGGTTAATAACTTTATTATAATAGCGGTGCGGTCCGGTCGGCAGATTAGGGGTTAATAAGTGTAGGCAGGTGGAGGCGACGTTGTGGGGGGCAGATTAGGGGTTAATAAATATAATATAGGGGTCGGCGATGTTAAGGCAGCAGATTAGGGGTACATAGGGATAATGTAAGTAGCGGCGGTTTACGGAGCGGCAGATTAGGGGTTAATAATAATATGCAGGGGTCAGCGATAGCGGGGGCGGCAGATTAGGGGTTAATAAGTGTAAGGTTAGGGGTGTTTAGACTCGGGGTACATGTTAGAGTGTTAAGTGCAGACGTCGGAAGGGTTACCGCATAGCAAACAATGGGGCTGCGTTAGGAGCTGAACGCGGCTTTTTTGCAGGTGTTAGGTTTTTTTTTCAGCTCAAACAGCCCCATTGTTTCCTATGGGAGAATCGTGCACGAGCACGTTTTTGAGGCTGGCCGCGTCTGTAAGCAACTCTGGTATTGAGAGTTGAAGCTGCGTTAAAAATGCTCTACGCTCCTTTTTTGGAGCCTAACGCAGCCTTTATGTGGACTCTCAATACCAGAGTTATTTTTATGGTGCGGCCAGTAAAACGCGGGCGTTAGTTTTTCGGGTCGTTACCGACAAAACTCTAAATCTAGCCGAAAGTAAGGTATCGAAATTAGTGAAAAATCATAGTGATTTGTAAGACTGAGTGCAGTAAGTGATGTACTCTTATATTGTAAGGCAACAAGTGATGATGAACCAGAGTGGTTTAATGACTTAAAGTATATGTAACAATGCATATGTCTGTACTTGGAGATAGGTCTGCGTTGTTGAGTATAAGGAAACTTCTCGTTAAGAGGAGTTGTTGCAGGTGGTGTTTTGGCTCTTGATTTATAAGGACCTTGCAGTATGTTTTGTGTTTTTCTATAGTGCTGTTGTGCGAAGCTGCAGCACCTTATTATTTGAACAGCAACTACATACATACAGTTGTTTTTTTTCTGGAAGCTTTTGTCTATGTGCACACTGGGAATTGCTGCAAGGCAGTTATTCAAATTGACCCCCCCCCCCTCCAGTTGGAATTCAAAGTAACTGCGTTTTCTATATTGCACTTATATTTACTTTATCTTGGCTCTTTAGGGATACCTGACAAATTATTTAAAGGCATAGTGCAATGTAAAATTGTCTTTCCCCTAAAATGTTTCCGTTATTATACTAGCTGCAGAATATAAAATATTTGAGAAATTGCTGCTTTGTTTTTGTATTTGAAAAAGCTTGTTTTGACCTTTTGAAACCGCAACCTATTACTATTGATTGAGCTTGCATTGAAATCAGATCTCCTTATTTTATCACGTTCTGTACACACATGTGCTTCCTTATCTTATACCTGTCTATATGCCAAAGCCCAATACTTAGAGATAACAGTTAGCTATTTGTAAACAATTTATTACTCTTCTGCGTGATTATTGGGAACACATTAAAGGGGAGAAAAATAAAGGGTATGCTGTCCCTTTAAAGTAGTATAAAACGCTCTATAACAAGATGGTGTATTTTAAAAGTTGACTAATGGGTGCTTTAAAAACAAACTCTTGTAAAAATAAATGTTTGCCAGCATTTCAAATTGATAAAGGCACCATTGTCTCTGGCACTTTCCTTTGCCCACAAAAAAAAGTGTACTTCCCTGATTACAGCCATAAAAGCTCTAGACTGGCTCTAATAGACTGTAGAAGTCAACAGAGGTTTTGGTGCCTTCTGTGTTTTTTAGATTCTGCCATAGTAAGTGTTTTTGCCTTTAAGCATCTGTATGTCAATTGTTTGAAAACCCCTTTTGTTGTTGGGACTTTTATCTCCCATTTAGTTTCCTAGATGGTCATCATATTTTTGGTCTAATGTCTTTGTTTTATGAAAACTAGTTTTAATCTGCACAGTGTGGTAATGACGTCTATCAGGGTTAATAATATCCTTGTAGTAAAATGTATATAGTATGCAAGTTCATAGAAATCTAAATCATCTGCTCTCACCTAGCAAAGCACAATAACTTTAAGCACTGAATAAATAAGAAAAAAAGAATACAACTGTGGGTACTAACAACCTTTTTTTTGCCTTAGGCATTTGCTGAAGCAGCGAGCAAAACATCAGATGTCTTCAAAATGGATCGAGCTCCATTTGTGGTGAAAAACTGTTTAGGAATTAAAATTTCTGTCTCCCACAGTGATTCTTTCATGGTTATAAATGCAGATTCTCAAACCAAAGAAATAGACTTAAACGATAGTGAGTGCCTTAATATGGATTATGTCAGATCCAAGAATCAGACGGAGCAGTTTTCTGCAATGACGAGCCTTAGCAGCAAGCATTTTTACATACAACTAAGTAAGTTTCTCTTTAACAATTTGGTCTAGATCAAAATGATGTAAGACACAATCCATGTATGAGAAATAACTCCTTTACTTAAAACACAAACTCTTAGGCGTGTTAAAAAACAAGAAATAACATTTAACATAAATCCAAGGTGTAGTGGGCACCTACAAAGAGAGGAATGTATGTATATTGTATGAACAAGAAATTGTTTACCCAAGCAAATGTAGAATAATTGTTTTTAGCATCATTTTATCACCAAAGTATTTAGTTAACTTGTTCAAGTTAATGAACCCTACTTATTAGATGAGTCACAAGCTAATATAGTTAAAATGTGGATGTATCATTTATACTGTACATGCATACATTAATTGTATATTTATGCTTATGAAAATATAATGAACAAGAAAGTGTGCTATAGTAATATTTCTTTCGTATGATGATGAGTCCATAGGAATTCTACAACATTAACTACGACCTGCTTACAATGCACTACACCAGCAGTCTTTCACTTACATTAATAAAGTTATGTTGCTGTAAGTTAGTCTCTGTATTGGGTGATTTCATTGGCAGTGGAATTCAATAACATGTGGGTTATACTTCCCGCCACTAGGATGCGACCACACAAGAGCTTTAATGCCTTGTCAGCCACCTCCCCTCTCTCTGAAGATCAAGATGCTCCAGCTATTCACTTACAAAATGGATTTTAAGGGAACTCAAACCAATGTGAGACCCTTAACCCCTGATGAAGATGCATTCAGTAAGAAGATATCAGAAAGATTCAGATTTCAGCACACTGACTGAGACAGGGGCATAGGAATACCTTGTTATGTGCGCAGCATCTTCCTAAGGGATTTCAGCCATAGCTACCCACAAGCGTCGCCAGGACATGTCCCTTAGCCTCCCCCTGTGGGAAAACACGTATTACCTCTCAGATTACAAATAGTTTTAGTCTCCGTGAGTCTTTCTTTAACAGAGCAAAGGAGGTTAAATTGGTATCCACTTGTCTGAGCCTTCAGTCCCTCTCTATTCTCTCTGTTGCTCTTTGTATGGAAGTTCTGGGTCTCATGATTACAGTTTCAGATACAATTCAGTTTGCTCTATTTCACATGAGACTTCTTCAGCCTTATATGCTTCTTCAGTGGTGCAGGGATCATACCCAGCTGTCTCAAGATGTTTCTGGATCCCAGTACAAATCAGTATCTAACTTGGTGGCTGGATCATGAGTTCATTAATCAAAGGGCTTCTTTTGCTTGTCCTACCTGGACTGTGATATCTACAGTTGCAAGTCTTTCACGTTGGGGAGGTGTTTTTTGGTCTATGAGAGCACAGGGAGTTTGGGATCCTGAGGAAGCAAGGTTATCTCAACCATCAGGGGGGAACTCTTCATACCCTGGCAATGAGGGAAGTGTCTCAAATTATCTCTTAAGGGGTGGAAGACAATTCCTGTCTAGTCTCTGTGATTCATATTCTAGGAGTAAACAACTGGGAAGCTGACTTTTTTTATCAGTGCACATCCAGGGAAGTGGTCTCTTTATCTTGATGTGTTCAATCATATTGTGGGTATTTGGGGTCTCCCAGAGAGATCTGATGGCTTCTAGTTTGAACAACATACTTCTACCTCAAGGTCCATTTTCCATCCTGATTTCTAGTCTCTGAACTTGATAGCATAAACATTGAACGGTTAGTCCTTAGACATAGAGGTTTCTCTGATTCTGTGATTGAAACCTTAATTCAGGCTAGTAAGCCTGTAACTGGGTAAATTTAGCATAAGGTCTGGAAGGTCTTTATTTCTTGGTGTATAAATCATGGTTATTTCTGGCATTCTTTCAAGATTCCTAGGATTTTGCAGTTTTTAAATAACGGTCTGGATAACGACCTATCTGCCTGTTCTCTGAATGGGGAGATTTCTGCTCTTTCAGTCTTGTTTCATAGGAAGATTGGTAATCTTCCTGATATTCTTGGTTTTGTTCAGGCCTTGGTGCGTATTAAGTTTGTAATCAAGCCAGTTTCTCCTCCATGGAATCTTAACTTGGTGTTAAGGGTTTTGCAGGCTCCCCCTTTTGAACCTATGCATAAGGTGGATATTAAGCTGCTTTCATGAAAGGTTTTTATTCCTTTTGGCTATCTATTCTGCTAGAAGAGTTTCAGAGTTTTCTTGTGATCCTCTTTATATTATTTTTCTTCAGGATAAGGCAGTTTTTGGTCTTCTTTGACTTTTTGCCTAAAGTTGTTTCTTCAGAGAAATTGTTATCTCTTCTTTGTGTCCTAGACCCAAAAATACTTCAAAGTGATCTTAAATATTTCAGATGTTTTTGGAGCATTGAAATATTATGTTAATCCTGCTAAGGAAATTAGACAGACTTCTACTTTATTTCATTTTTCTGGTGCTAGAAAAGGGCAAAACAATTCTGCTGTTTCTTTGGCTTCTTGGAGGCAGGTCAGCCTTCACTGCAACAGATTACTGCTCATTCTATTAGATTAGTCGCCACTTCTTGGGCTTTCAAGAATGAGGCTTTAGTTGACCAAATTTGCAAGGCAGCTACTTGGACTTCTTTGCATACGTTTACAAACACATTTTGTGTTTTTGCTTCTTCTAAAGGCAGCCTTTGGTAAAAAAGGTCCTTTAGGCAGTTGTTTCAGCTTTATTTGTTTATGCCTCATAAATTTACTTTTTTAAGTGCATTTTAGAATTTTTTTATTGGAGTTTTTTTTTTAAATCCCTTACTTAATGTTATTACTCATGGACTCCACGGCCTGGGTATTAGTTCCCAGGAGTAATGGACTGTGGTCTTTCACCACCTGTATGAAAGAAAACAATTTATACTTGCCTGATAAATTCAATTCTTTCATGGTGTTGAGAGTGTACAAGACCCCACCCTTTGTTTTTTAAGGTTAGTTTCTTTTCTTTTTTCCTTACTACACTATGCTTGGCTATGCGTTAGACTGAGTTATGTGTGGGGTAGGATGGGTTCTTGAGGTTTTGTAATCTTTGCCTTCCCCTAGTGGTAAGAAAGGGTAATTCCCAGGATTAATGGATCGTGGACTCTCACCACCATAGAATAAATTATTTTATCAAGTCAGCATAAATTATGTTTTTTTCTGGGTTTTCCTAAGGATAAGACTTCTTACTCATTATGATTTTCTCCAAAATTGTTTCTGCAAAAAATGTAATGGAAATTCTTTAGATTCTCTAGAATATTAAATATATTTATTTAAGCTACTAGGATTCCAAACAGACAAAGTTCAGTTTGCTTGTTCTCTATCGGTTTTCATACAGTCAAGAAGGCTTCCAGTAGCTTTTGCTCTTGGTTTAATCAAGTGATTCTCAGAACTTATTAATGGCAGGGAAGTCTCCTAAGAATATCTAAGCTCATTCTTTCAGTTCAGTTGCTACATCCTGGGCTGTCATAAATGATGCATCCTTCGAACAGATTTGTAAAGCTGCAATATGTCTTCTTTGCAAACATTAAAGATTTTGGTTTTTGGGAAACGTCTTGTGGCAAGATACTACTTCAGGTTGCAGGGTCCAGCAAATAGGAACTGCCTTATTCTGTCCCTCCTTTTCCTTAATATGGACTCTCTCAGCTTGGGTGTTAAATTCCACTTGTTATAAAATTCCTATGGACTCTTATCATACCAAAGAAAACAAAATTTATGCTTACCTGATACATTCTTTTCTTTCGGCATGATGAGAGTCCACATGCCCCCATTTAAATTTTTGGGCAACGGTTCTAATTTGCCCCTCTGTAGTCCCTGCTTTTGTCTTTCCTACCTATCTGTTTCATTTTTTCTGCTCAGCTACACATTAAACTGAGGAGAGAGGGGAGGTGGGAAGGGATTACAGCTGTTTTAAGGGCTCTCTGCCTCCTCCTAGTTGTGGGAAGTATATCACACATGTTATGGAATTTCTATGAACTCTTATTATTCCGAAAGAAAATAACTTGTCCGACAAGCATTTTTTATTATTATTATTATTATTATTATTATAACCTTCTCCCCGAATTCCATGGCATTCACTTGGGCAAGATTATGAGTGGAGTGCAAATTTGCGCCCCACTCATTAATACCAGAGCACGCATTGCAGGGAAGCTTTGCTCTCAAGAAAGCGCGCTTTTATAGGCTCCAATGGGAGCCTCATTCTCATGCAGCAGTGCTGTTAAATGCTGACTAGAAAATATCACCTGAACATCTCTATGTAAAAAGGAAGATATTTTACCTCAAAATTGTAAAGGGATTTTAAGCAGCCAATCAGGATACAGACACAGCCATGTTATTTCCTTTTTCAGTTTAAGGAAGTTTACTTAGAAATCTTACGAGATTTCACTGAAATCTCATGAGATCACAGTAAATCAAAGTTACATAAGCACTGATGACATGGATTGGCTGTTGTTTTTTCCCCCAATATGTAGCTGACAGTAACTACAGCATAACTATTAACACATTACTTATTATTATAAGCTGATTTTTTTTTTTAAGGTAAAATATTTTCCTTTTTTACATAGACATATATCAGCTTTTTACAGTTACATTGCTTTACTTTCAAGTGATTTAGCATATAGGTATTATGTCCCTTTAATTAATTAAATCTAAGTTTGAAAATATCCGTCCTTTGTTGCTTATCATAAAACATTTTCTTGGCAGCACTATTTTACACCACAATATTGTGGGTAAAGATCTTGACTATGACAACATTTTGCCTACCATGACATCATCTTCAAGTGAAAGATGAGGTTTAGGTTAGAGTTAACCTCCTGGATGAAAGGGTTGGTTGCATATCTATGTGTTGCTCTTCTGTCTATAATCCTAATGGTAACTGTACGTATTCATCCCTACCACCAATGTCACCTGACTGCAGTGAAAGTATCGCCACAGAGACATCACTGCTGTGTTATTTATGCACTGATATTGCTGTTGTGGAGCCCTTTACCCTTTTAAAAATGTGCCAAATATGTTACAGTGATAGAAAATATAAAAAAATATTGAAAAAAAATAAATGACAGTTTCATGATGAAATAGTTCGAATATGTTTAGCATATTAATTGAAACATTAAACGTAATTAAAATGCTGAACCTAAATGGTAACAGATGAAGAACTTTCCTTACATATACCCAATCTGTATTCAAAGTTGGTATTGTCCAAGTTGATTTTTTTTTTGTGTTTCACGTGTTCTTCCTTCACTTTAGCACCATTGAATCACTCACGTACAGAAAAGATTCCTTTAACCAAAGTTGGTCGAAGTCTGTACAGTGTTCGACACTCGGATTCTGGCGTTGAACGATATATTGTGTGTCAGGTGGATACCGTTGATGGAGCAAAATGCATATCTATTCGCTCTCCATTGCAAGTAGGTTTTAGTATACAGTTTTAACCCTATCCTGCTACTTTTTACATCATATGTTCTAAACAAAAATGGTGATGAATGACAAGGACATAGTATAAACATTTATTTGCATGTGTCCATCTGATAATCTTCAGGCTGGAATGGTGGACTGAATAACAAAATCATGTTGACAATTGTTTTTAAAGTTTTATTAATTAGTTTGTGAGTTGCAGACTTTTTATACCCAGTGAGGTTCTCTTTATATTACTTGGGGTCACTTTAGTAAACACCCCATATGTGAGAGTTGCAACAAGTCCAGGTGAGACTGCAAATAGTGAGCTTTAAAACTAAACATCTTTGAATATAGTGAGGGGCCATAATCCATTTTAATAAACCTTAGCCAAGTATTACTGCTTTACATTTGTTTTGCTGTGTATATTGGTACCTTTGTTCAAATTGGGTTCTGGCATATTTTCTCTTATGACAAGGACATTTATTGCAAATCATCCTTTTTTTTGTATAGCAGACTTTAAATGTTTTTTTTTTTTTCTTCCTTTCGATATCTTACAGATAAGAAATCATTTTTCTGTTGCGTTTAATATTTATGAAGATGGAATTTGTTTAGGGAAAGCTGAACCAGAAGATGAATTTAATATTCCTCTATCTTCTTACAGGTAAATTAATATTTTGTGCAAGTGATTTTAGTATTTACCTTATAAGTAACATTAACCAGATTTGTAATGTTTCACAGAACGTTTTCCTATACGACATTATTTCACACATACATGCAAAGCTATTGCCATACATACGTCCTACTAGATGACTACATAAACACTCTTGAAGTGGTGCATGCTGGGTACATGATTCATTTATTAATGTTTGTAAGATGTTGTAAATCACCATTTACTGATAAATCTGAGCAGCTAACAGAACACACTGGAATTACTAAGGCAAACTGCAGATTTGCTTTTTTATAAATAAATTGCAGCATCATCTTGTGTTATTAGGGTGATTTTTAAAGCCTTCATCTTTTGTTATATTCTCAGCAAAGCACTGCATTATAAAAAGATGTGTTGCAAATTTGCTTTGCTGTTTCAGATAAAGGCATTAAAGGTACAGGAAAACCCAAATTTCTCTTTCATGATTCAGATAGGGCATATGTTTTTAAACAACTTTCCAATGTACTTCTCTTATCTCATTTACTGCATTCTCTTGGTATTCTTAGTTGAAAAGAATTACTAGGAAGGCTCAGGAGCAGCAATGCATTACTTTGAGCTAGCTGCTGATTGGTAGCTGCACACAAATGCCTCTTTTTACTGGTTCATCAGATGTGTTCAGCTAGCTCCCAGTAGTGCATTGCTGTTGCTTGCTTTGACAAAGGATAGCAAGAGAATGAAGCACATTTGATAATAGAAGTAAATTGGAAATCTGTTTAAAATCACATGTTCTATATGAATCATGAAAGAAACATTTGGGGTTTCATGTTCCTTTTTTTGTGGTCAGTAGTGATCAGATGTGATCTTAGCAATCACTGTGTATCATGATGCTTGTTCAAACAAACTGCAGGTGTGCTACAGCCTCACTTAGAGAGTGGGGAAAAAATCACACTTTCAAACATAGATTAGAGGAGATGAAGGCAGAATAAATATTAAATGTGTATTGCTTTTTTTTTATTATTATTATTATGCTTAATTTTATAAGGGGTTTCCTGTTGAATGTAATGCCCATTTAGGTGATTTGCATGTGCACACAAAGGAATCTCGCTTAAATAGACTGTCACCTGCCCTCAAATATTAGAGACATTAAAACTCAAAAGTAAATCCCCCCACATAAAATATGTGATTAAGGTAAATGAAACAGCATTGCATTATGCATTTGTTACACATCTAAACATATTGTTTGCTCCACTTCCCCCAAGAGGGGTTGGAGAGCATATCTTGTACTTAAGTATGCTACAGTTTGCTTTGCCCCCCCACAACATACTACACAGTGATTTGCTTAGATCACTGCAGGAGCTAATTTATATCTGGCCAAAACCAAATAGCACAAGATAAACATATCACTGGAAATATAAGTGAATTACTCTTCATTTTCAAAACCCTGCCAACTGTGCTAACAAATGAATATAGTAAAAATATATATACGATCTAAGGAATTTTATATATCAAACTTCTCTTTCACTGTACCTGTATTACAGCTTTAAAACATATCATATAAATAAATAAAAAGAGAAGCGCTCATAAGGCTAAAGACGTATGGTATATCAAACCCCAAACTTGTCTTTCATGGCTCAGATATAGTGTATCATTTAAAATAATAAACCCCGGTTTTCTTCTATTGTCAATTTCTATTGTTTTCTTGCTATCCTTTGTTGAAAATCAGGAAGGTAGACTCAGGAGCCTACACATGTCTGGCGCACTATTTAGCAGCAAAATTTCAAGAATGCTTTTAATAATGTTCTACAGTGCAAAAACTGCTGCCTTCTAGTGCTCAAGAACTTTCTAACAAAATTGCTGCACTCCAGACACGTGCACGTTACCTGTATAAGTTGAAGGGACCAATGGCACTACTAATAGATAAAATAGACTGAACCCTATATACATTAAATTGCCAACAGGCAAATAAAAAGAGGGGGGAGGTGCTGTGTATTGGTTACTATTCACAAACAGGCATGAATGGAAAAGAATACCATTTGAAGGAATACACAAAAAGCAGCCTAAAGTATCAGATAAACTAATAATATCAACGATGACAATTTAACATGGGACAAGAGTGTAATCTTATAGACAAATCAAAATAAAATGTAACTTTTAATAAAATGCAATTAAAAACTGGGAAATAATTAAAATCCCAACTAGTATGAAAGATACAATTGTTGAATAAGTAATACACTGGCAGTATAGCACGTGGAGACGTTGTGACAATGAATTAGGTGTATATTCAAACCTAATTAGCTCGGGGGGGGGGGGGGGAGGCTTTAAACATGAATATATTCAGAGTCTTAATCTCACAATGTGGAAAGTCTAGCTGGTATAATAGCATATAAAAGTCTGATGCTCATATTAGTGGTAAAAGTTGTTAGTAAATAACAGTATCACGCATCATTTATATGCTAGATTTCAAGATGAAATTATGTCAGATCGGTGAGATAGGTATATGATACAATGAAGCTAAAACCTTCAGATGGTGAAGTGTAGTGCAGTAACAACTATCTACAATTGCTCTGATTGGAGTGAGTGAGACACCAGATTTAGCAAGGCAGCAGCAGCGGTTTTTGATATTATAGCAATGTATCAGTGTGTTTAGTGCATACTTAAACCTCATCTTCTAAAGGTTTCAACCATAAATGTATTCAGAGCCTAGTCTCATAATGAAGAATCCGGCTAGTGGGATCGCACATGAAAGTCTGATGTTTGTATTAATATAGAGGGGTATTAGTAGAGTATTCAATGTAGCTAAATCGTTCCAGTAATGCTATACTTAAATCCGGGATGTCATATGCAGTGCAGCAATGTATAACTCAGGTTACTATGTTTATAGTGAGTGGAAAACAGATTTGACAGTATAGCAGCAGCTGGCTCTAGATATAGGAGACACCCCTGTCTGATGTTACGCTAATATTAATACATATATGAAGGAAATAAATCACGGATAACCGCTAAGAGTATTGAAATTAGAACGAGGTATGAGAGTGGGTTGGTAACTGTAATCAAAGATGCTGACTTGGTAATCCAATACAGCCCCACTACAAATACCAAAGTAACAAGTAAATGTTCCACAAGCTAATACCTAAAGTTTATTGAATAATTAAATTATCTAAAGTATCCTACTAGTTGCCCTAAAAACACAGGAGCTCCCATACTCCCCACCAGTTCCATAGCCTGTTCCGCCTACTACCCGGCTTTCTATGAGATTACACTCTTGTCACATGTTAAATTGTTATCTTTAATATTATCAGTTTTTCTGATACTTTAGGCTGTTTGAGTGCTGTTTGTGATATTCTTTTCCATTCATCCCTATTTGTGACGTGCACATTACCTACCTAGGTTTTCACTTCAACAAAAAATAGCATCAGATTTGATAATGGAAGTAAACTGGAAACTTTTTTTTTTATTTTTTTTTATTAATTTTTTTAAAATCATGAAATAAAAATTTAGGAACGGCATGTCCATTAAATGATTTTAAAATATTTTGTATGCAGGTCTTTTGCAACATAGTGCTTAACTGCATAAATATAATTGTTTGTATATGCATGTGTGTGTGTGTATATGTATATATATGTATATATATATGTGTGTGTGTGTGTGTGTATGTATATATATATATATATATATATATGTATTGGCGCACATCCAAACACATAAGACCACAATTTTTCACATATTTTGGCAGCACTCCCACAATATGTGCATTAATATATAAGATGTTTTTGTTAGATGTGCTTAACCAAACCCCCCTGTTGTATTACTTTAAGGGAGACTGACCAAATCCCCTTGGTTAAAGCACTCCACACTATTCAGGTGTGTTCCAGACAGTGCAATTGAGTTATATATTCTGTATATAAAGCCTGGGAGCCTCATTCTATGCAGTCTTGATTTGAGGCATAGTATTGCAATGTTGGAATCCTATTTTGTTATATTAGAATTGGATGATTCAGCCCAGTTAGGCTCAATTTTATAGTGTTAGGACCAGTCTATTTTGGGACACCTTGTAAGTGGTGACTGGCTGAGCAGAATATGGCCATATTGTGTGACTAAGATCCCAACTTTATTTAAAAATTTTAAAAATATTAAGCAGGCAATTTTTTGCAGCATTTAAAAATGGTCTTATGTGTTTGGATGTGCGCCAATACCTGTTTTTTTTCTTATACTTATTTTGGTCATTTTGGCAGCACTCCCACAATATGTGCATTAATATGCAAGATGTTTTTGTTAGATGTGCTTAACCAAAGCCCCCTGTTGTTTGTATGTATGTATGTATGAATGTGTGTATGTGTGTGTGTATATATATATATATATATATATATATATATATATATATATATATATATATATATATATATATACAGGTGGCCCTCTGTATATCTTTTTTTTTCAGGTGACCCTCTGTATATTCTTTTTTTCCAGTCATGTGACTGCTATTGAAAAGCAGTGCACTAATTAAAATAGCCAGTAGGTGGAGCTGTCCGCATGTGTTGCAGCAAAGTTATGCAAGCTTAGCAGACTTAAATTAATCTGTATACACAGAACAGACCTTAGCTATCGAGCAACAAGAGATCTAGCAGCCACTTCCCTATTATCTTCCTGTCCAGCTGCTTGAGGTGAGGGTGCCTAACTGCCTATTAATCGCTCCAGATTGAAATGCATAGAATAGGTGCCGACCCAATATTATCTAACATGCTAACAATGCAGAAAACTGTTTGCAGAAAAATGCAAGTAAAAAAATGTTTTTGTTCATTAAACTTAGTTTGATGATACAGTCTGTTGTGTGATTATTTAATTAGGTTTATAATGCTGTTTAGCATTTAAAGTCTTCATTTCAAAGCTTTAAAAATAATGTATTCGGTGTTACTTATGTAAATTTTGAGAGTGGTCTGGAACCTAACTCATCACTTCCCATTGACTTACATTATAAACTGGGTTTCAATTTACAACGGTTTTGATTTACAACCATTCCTTCTGGAACCTAACCCCAGCGTAAACTGAGGGCTACCTGTATATATACACACAGACACTTTACACATACACAGCTCTGCAAAAAAATACGAGACCACTGAAAAATTATAATATTCTCTGGTTTTACAATTTATAGGTATATTTTTGAGTAAAATGATTTTTTTTGGTTTATTCTATAAACTACTGACAACATTTCTTCCAAATTCAAAACAACAAAATTGTCATTTAGAGCATTTATTTGCATTAACCGTGATTTCTTTCCAATGTCATGGAAAATTCACAAATCTATTCAATTAATAGTGGGAACTCAACTCCTGGCCACCAGGTGGAGGCAAAGAACACCCCAGCAAAGCCTTAAAGGGACACTGAACCCAATTGTTTTCTTTCGTGATTCAGATAAAGCATGCAATTTAAAGCAACTTTCTAATTTACTCCTATTATCAATTTTTATTCGTTCTCTTGCTATCTTTATTTGAAAAAGAAGGCATCTAAGCTTTTTGTTGTGGTTTAGAACTCTGGACAGCACTTTTTTATTGGTGGATAAATTTATATACCAATCAGCAAGAACAACCCAGGTTGTTCAACAAAAATGGGCTGGCATCTTAACTTATATTCTTGCAATTCAAATAAAGATACCAAGAGAATGAAGACAATTTGATAATAGGAGTAAATTAGAAAGTTGCTTAAAATTGTATGCTCTATCTGAATCATGAAAGAAAAAAAATTTGGTTCAGTGTCCCTTTAAGTATCCTCCCATTACCTAGTCATTATTTGCCTGCGTAACATTGTAGGTGATGTGCAAAGAAGGTGTCTGAAGAAATCAAGTTGTTAATCCTTTAATGGGTACTTACCATCCAACATTTTTGCTACTCCTATATAGAAAACCAGGGTTGGTTATCTACATGTCAGTGAGGATTCTGTCACATCTGTTTGCTGTACCTGCCCTATAACGGATCCACAGGTAAGTGCTTTTACCTTCTAGGTGAGATGGATGCAGCACTTAGGAGTTCCTTGTTTAAAAAAAAAAAAAGAAGAAGGATACTTATAGAACAAGGTGGATCTTTATGGGACTGAATATACCTTTTAAAGGTTGGGGATTTATTGGGAAGCAGTTTAGGACACTGTTCTATCATGTGAAGTTTTATTGTTTTTGGCTATGGGGAATTTTTTGCACAGAGTTACCTTTTTATTTTGTTTGTGTAATATCTCTTTAAGAAAGTTGTTGGACCACACCTTACTTTTGAATTTGTGATCATGATTTTTACTGGCTGTTTGGAAGCCAGGATTTTCAAGGAGTCAGAGTGTTTTTTCTGACATAGGATTGTTTTTCTTGCCTGTCGCTTTTCTCTGATGGTTGCAGCTTTCTAGGATTTGCAGTTTGAACAGGATTGTTTTATCTGCTGGTGTGGATTGGATTCCTGGTTACAGGTGAGTCTCTCCAGCGTGGCTGGAGTATAGAGGTGCAGGTTTTATTCTAATTTTTTATATTGAAATTAGACAATAAGGGAAATAAAGGACTATTTTATTTACTATGGAAGCTGATCCCAAGCTTTCTCTGTCATTTGATAAATGTCTTTATTGTGCTGATGCACAGGTTATACTTCCTGTGCCATTTTCTCCAACATAGGTGTGTCCGGTCCACGGCGTCATCCTTACTTGTGGGATATTCTCTTCCCCAACAGGAAATGGCAAAGAGCCCAGCAAAGCTGGTCACATGATCCCTCCTAGGCTCCGCCTACCCCAGTCATTCTCTTTGCCGTTGTACAGGCAACATCTCCACGGAGATGGCTTAGAGTTTTTTAGTGTTTAACTGTAGTTTTTATTATTCAATCAAGAGTTTGTTATTTTAAAATAGTGCTGGTATGTACTATTTACTCAGAAACAGAAAAGAGATGAAGATTTCTGTTTGTATGAGGAAAATGATTTTAGCAACCGTTACTAAAATCCATGGCTGTTCCACACAGGACTGTTGAGAGCAATTAACTTCAGTTGGGGGAACAGTGAGCAGTCTCTTGCTGCTTGAGGTATGACACATTCTAACAAGACGATGTAATGCTGGAAGCTGTCATTTTCCCTATGGGATCCGGTAAGCCATGTTTGTTAAGATAGTAAATAAGGGCTTCACAAGGGCTTATTAAGACTGTAGACTTTTTCTGGGCTAAATCGATTCATTATTAACACATATTTAGCCTTGAGGAATCATTTAATCTGGGTATTTTGATAAGATTATATCGGCAGGCACTGTTTTAGACACCTTATTCTTTAGGGGCTTCCCAAATCATAGGCAGAGCCTCATTTTCGCGCCGGTGTTGCGCACTTGTTTTTGAGAGGCATGACATGCAGTCGCATGTGTGAGGAGCTCTGATACTTAGAAAAGACTTTCTGAAGGCGTCATTTGGTATCGTATTCCCCTTTGGGCTTGGTTGGGTCTCAGCAAAGCAGATACCAGGGACTGTAAAGGGGTTAAAGTTAAAAACGGCTCCGGTTCCGTTATTTTAAGGGTTAAAGCTTCCAAATTTGGTGTGCAATACTTTTAAGGCTTTAAGACACTGTGGTGAAATTTTGGTGAATTTTGAACAATTCCTTCATATTTTTTCGCAATTGCAGTAATAAAGTGTGTTCAGTTTAAAATTTAAAGTGACAGTAACGGTTTTATTTTAAAACGTTTTTTGTACTTTGTTATCAAGTTTATGCCTATTTAACATGTCTGAACTACCAGATAGACTGTGTTCTGAATGTGGGGAAGCCAGAGTTCCTTCTCATTTAAATAAATGTGATTTATGTGACAATGACAATGATGCCCAAGATGATTCCTCAAGTGAGGGGAGTAAGCATGGTACTGCATCATTCCCTCCTTCGTCTACACGAGTCTTGCCCACTCAGGAGGCCCCTAGTACATCTAGCGCGCCAATACTCCTTACTATGCAACAATTAACGGCTGTAATGGATAATTCTGTCAAAAACATTTTAGCCAAAATGAACACTTATCAGCGTAAGCGCGACTGCTCTGTTTTAGATACTGAAGAGCATGACGACGCTGATAATAATGGTTCTGAAGGGCCCCTAAACCAGTCTGATGGGGCCAGGGAGGTTTTGTCTGAGGGAGAAATTACTGATTCAGGGAACATTTCTCAACAAGCTGAACCTGATGTGATTACGTTTAAATTTAAGTTGGAACATCTCCGCATTCTGCTTAAGGAGGTATTATCCACTCTGGATGATTGTGACAAGTTGGTCATCCCAGAGAAACTATGTAAAATGGACAAGTTCCTAGAGGTCCCGGGGCTCCCAGAAGCTTTTCCTATACCCAAGCGTGTGGCGGACATTGTAAATAAAGAATGGGAAAGGCCCGGTATTCCTTTCGTCCCTCCCCCCATATTTAAAAAATTGTTTCCTATGGTCGACCCCAGAAAGGACTTATGGCAGACAGTCCCCAAGGTCGAGGGAGCGGTTTCCACCTTAAACAAACGCACCACTATACCCATAGAAGATAGTTGTGCTTTCAAAGATCCTATGGATAAAAAATTAGAAGGTTTACTTAAAAAGATGTTTGTTCAGCAGGGTTACCTTCTACAACCAATTTCATGCATTGTCCCTGTCGCTACAGCCGCGTGTTTCTGGTTCGATGAGCTGGTAAAGGCGGTCGATAGTGATTCTCCTCCTTATGAGGAGATTATGGACAGAATCAATGCTCTCAAATTGGCTAATTCTTTCACCTTAGACGCCACTTTGCAATTGGCTAGGTTAGCGGCTAAGAACTCTGGGTTTGCTATTGTGGCGCGCAGAGCGCTTTGGTTGAAATCTTGGTCAGCTGATGCGTCTTCCAAGAACAAGCTACTTAACATTCCTTTCAAGGGGAAAACGCTGTTTGGCCCTGACTTGAAAGAGATTATCTCTGATATCACTGGGGGTAAGGGCCACGCCCTTCCTCAGGATCGGCCTTTCAAGGCAAAAAATAAACCTAATTTTCGTCCCTTTCGTAGAAACGGACCAGCCCAAAGTGCTACGTCCTCTAAGCAAGAGGGTAATTCTTCTCAAGCCAAGCCAGCTTGGAGACCAATGCAAGGCTGGAACAAGGGAAAGCAGGCCAAGAAACCTGCCACTGCTACCAAGACAGCATGAAATGTTGGCCCCCGATCCGGGACCGGATCTGGTGGGGGGCAGACTCTCTCTCTTCGCTCAGGCTTGGGCAAGAGATGTTCTGGATCCTTGGGCGCTAGAAATAGTCTCCCAAGGTTATTTTCTGGAGTTCAAGGGGCTTCCCCCAAGGGGGAGGTTCCACAGGTCTCAGTTGTCTTCAGACCACATAAAAAGACAGGCATTCTTACATTGTGTAGAAGACCTGTTAAAGATGGGAGTGATTCATCCTGTTCCTTTAGGAGAACAAGGGATGGGGTTCTACTCCAATCTGTTCATAGTTCCCAAAAAAGAGGGAACGTTCAGACCAATCTTAGATCTCAAGATCTTAAACAAGTTTCTCAAGGTTCCATCGTTCAAGATGGAAACCATTCGAACAATTCTTCCTTCCATCCAGGAAGGTCAATTCATGACCACGGTGGATTTAAAGGATGCGTATCTACATATTCCTATCCACAAGGAACATCATCGGTTCCTAAGGTTCGCATTCCTGGACAAGCATTACCAGTTCGTGGCGCTTCCTTTCGGATTAGCCACTGCTCCAAGGATTTTCACAAAGGTACTAGGGTCCCTTCTAGCTGTGCTAAGACCAAGGGGCATTGCCGTAGTACCTTACTTGGACGACATTCTGATTCAAGCGTCGTCCCTTCCTCAAGCAAAGGCTCACACGGACATTGTCCTGGCCTTTCTCAGATCTCACGGATGGAAAGTGAACGTGGAAAAGAGTTCTCTATCTCCGTCAACAAGGGTTCCCTTCTTGGGAACAATAATAGACTCCTTAGAAATGAGGATTTTTCTGACAGAAGCCAGAAAAACAAAGCTTCTAGACTCTTGTCGGATACTTCATTCCGTTCCTCTTCCTTCCATAGCGCAGTGCATGGAAGTGATAGGTTTGATGGTAGCGGCAATGGACATAGTTCCTTTTGCGCGCATTCATCTAAGACCATTACAACTGTGCATGCTCAGTCAGTGGAATGGGGACTATACAGACTTGTCTCCGAAGATACAAGTAAATCAGAGGACCAGAGACTCACTCCGTTGGTGGCTGTCCCTGGACAACCTGTCACAAGGGATGACCTTCCGCAGACCAGAGTGGGTCATTGTCACGACCGACGCCAGTCTGATGGGCTGGGGCGCGGTCTGGGGATCCCTGAAAGCTCAGGGTCTTTGGTCTCGGGAAGAATCTCTTCTACCGATAAATATTCTGGAACTGAGAGCGATATTCAATGCTCTCAAAGCTTGGCCTCAGCTAGCGAGGGCCAAGTTCATACGGTTTCAATCAGACAACATGACAACTGTTGCGTACATCAACCATCAGGGGGGAACAAGGAGTTCCCTAGCGATGGAAGAAGTGACCAAAATCATTCTATGGGCGGAGTCTCACTCCTGCCACCTGTCTGCTATCCACATCCCAGGAGTGGAAAATTGGGAAGCGGATTTTCTGAGTCGTCAGACATTGCATCCGGGGGAGTGGGAACTCCATCCGGAAATCTTTGCCCAAGTCACTCAACTGTGGGGCATTCCAGACATGGATCTGATGGCCTCTCGTCAGAACTTCAAAGTTCCTTGCTACGGGTCCAGATCCATTGATCCCAAGGCGGCTCTAGTGGATGCACTAGTAGCACCTTGGACCTTCAAACTAGCTTATGTGTTCCCGCCGTTTCCTCTCATCCCCAGGCTGGTAGCCAGGATCAATCAGGAGAGGGCGTCGGTGATCTTGATAGCTCCTGCGTGGCCACGCAGGACTTGGTATGCAGATCTGGTGAATATGTCATCGGCTCCACCATGGAAGCTACCTTTGAGACGAGACCTTCTTGTTCAGGGTCCGTTCGAACATCCGAATCTGGTCTCACTCCAGCTGACTGCTTGGAGATTGAACGCTTGATCTTATCGAAGCGAGGGTTCTCAGATTCTGTTATCGATACTCTTGTTCAGGCCAGAAAGCCTGTAACTAGAAAGATTTACCACAAAATTTGGAAAAAATATATCTGTTGGTGTGAATCTAAAGGATTCCCTTGGGACAAGGTTAAGATTCCTAAGATTCTATCCTTCCTTCAAGAAGGATTGGAAAAAGGATTATCTGCAAGTTCCCTGAAGGGACAGATTTCTGCCTTGTCTGTGTTACTTCACAAAAAGCTGGCAGCTGTGCCAGATGTTCAAGCCTTTGTTCAGGCTCTGGTCAGAATCAAGCCTGTTTACAAACCTTTGACTCCTCCTTGGAGTCTCAACTTAGTTCTTTCAGTTCTTCAGGGGGTTCCGTTTGAACCCTTACATTCCGTTGATATTAAGTTATTATCTTGGAAAGTTTTGTTTTTGGTTGCAATTTCTTCTGCTCGAAGAGTTTCAGAATTATCTGCTCTGCAGTGTTCTCCTCCTTATCTGGTGTTCCATGCAGATAAGGTGGTTTTACGTACTAAACCTGGTTTTCTTCCAAAAGTTGTTTCTAACAAAAACATTAACCAGGAGATTATCGTACCTTCTCTGTGTCCGAAACCAGTTTCGAAGAAGGAACGTTTGTTGCACAATTTGGATGTTGTTCGCGCTCTAAAATTCTATTTAGATGCTACAAAGGATTTTAGACAAACATCTTCCTTGTTTGTTGTTTATTCCGGTAAAAGGAGAGGTCAAAAAGCAACTTCTACCTCTCTCTCTTTTTGGATTAAAAGCATCATCAGATTGGCTTACGAGACTGCCGGACGGCAGCCTCCCGAAAGAATCACAGCTCATTCCACTAGGGCTGTGGCTTCCACATGGGCCTTCAGGAATGAGGCTTCTGTTGATCAGATATGTAGGGCAGCGACTTGGTCTTCTCTGCACACTTTTACCAAATTTTACAAGTTTGATACTTTTGCTTCTTCTGAGGCTATTTTTGGGAGAAAGGTTTTGCAAGCCGTGGTGCCTTCCATTTAGGTGACCTGATTTGCTCCCTCCCTTCATCCGTGTCCTAAAGCTTTGGTATTGGTTCCCACAAGTAAGGATGACGCCGTGGACCGGACACACCTATGTTGGAGAAAACAGAATTTATGTTTACCTGATAAATTACTTTCTCCAACGGTGTGTCCGGTCCACGGCCCGCCCTGGTTTTTTAATCAGGTCTGATATTTTATTTTCTTTAACTACAGTCACCACGGTATCATATGGTTTCTCCTATGCAAATATTCCTCCTTAACGTCGGTCGAATGACTGGGGTAGGCGGAGCCTAGGAGGGATCATGTGACCAGCTTTGCTGGGCTCTTTGCCATTTCCTGTTGGGGAAGAGAATATCCCACAAGTAAGGATGACGCCGTGGACCGGACACACCGTTGGAGAAAGTAATTTATCAGGTAAACATAAATTCTGTTTTGTTCCCCTTGCCTTAATAAGATTTTAATTATCTAAGGATAAGGATTCCTTATCTAAGCCTTCTTTTTCTCAAGATAATGCTGTTCAGGGGTTGTCTCAGCCTTCTGCTAACATGGCCCAGTCTTTGAAAGATCCACATGCAGTGCCCTGCAGTTCCTCTCAGTTAGTCTCTGAGAGTGTTTGTTTGCCTAAAGATTTTAGCTTCGCAGTTGGCTTCTGCAGTTTCTGCAGCCCTAAGTGCTTTACCTAGTTTTGTTAAAAGGAAGAGGAAATATAAGAACATTTCTATGGGTTCTGATTCAGTGAAGACTGATTTGGTTAGTCTTTCTCAGTTATCTAGCGAGGATCATTCCTCTGCAGCTTCTGAGGGTGAGATCTCTGATTCAGAATCTGCAGTTCCTAGTACAATAGATTCTGAGGAGGTTAATTTAATTTTAAATTTAAACTGGAGCATCTCTGTTTAATTTTTAAGGAGGTTTTAGCTACTTTGGATGGCTCTGAAACTGTTGCTGTGGCCCCTAAAAAGGCTAATAAACTGAATAGAGTTTTTTGATGTCAAACCTAAATCTCTAGAGGTTTTTCCTGTTCCAGATTGCATGTCTGACATTATAGCTGAAGAATGGGAGAAGCCGGGTGTTCCTTTTAACCCGTCTCCTGTGTTTAAAAAGATGTTTCCTGTGGCTGATTCAGTGCAAGATCTGTGTTGCACTGTTCCTAGAGTAGAGGGCGCTATATCTACCTTAGCCAAGAGAACTACTATTCCTCTTGAGGATAGTTCCTCTTTTAGAGACCCTATGGATAAGAAACTAAAAATGTTTTCTTCATTACGGTTTGCAGTGGCAACCAGTTGCTAGTATTGCGACAGTTGCTGGTGCAGCCTCTTATTGGTGTGACTCTTTGTCTGAAGAGACTACTATAGAGGAGATCCAGGATAGGATCAAGGCTCTAAAGCTGGCTAATATTTTTATCTGTGATGCCAGTATGCAAGTTGTTAGGCTGGGAGCCAAGATTTCTAGTTTTGCAAAACTAACCTGTAGAGCCTTTGGTTAAAGTCTTGGTCTGGGGATGTGACTTCTAAATCCAAGATTCTGTCTCTACCTTTTAAGGGTAAGACTTTTTTTGGTCCTAGTCTGGCAGAGATCATTCCCACAGTTACTGGTGGAAAGGGAGTTTTTTTTACCACAGGATAAGAAGAACAGACCCACTGGTCGTCAGACTTCTAATTTTTGTTCCTTTTGTAACTTCAAGGGACAGATCTTCCTCGTCTTCTAAATCTGACCAACCCTGGAATAAGGGTAAGCAATTCAGAAAGCCTTCCACTGAGGCTAAATCAGCATGAAGGGGCCACCCCCCCCCCATCCAGTTTTCAAGGTTTTTCTGTGACACTATCATTCAGGCTTGTAAGCCTGTTACTCGCAAGATTTATTATAAGGTATGGCGTAGATTCCTTTTATTGGTGCGGGTCTAGGGGTTTTTCTTGGAGTTAGGTAGAAATTCCCCGTATTCTGTCCTTTCTTCAGGAGGGCCTGGAGAAGGATTTATCAGTCAGTACCCTAAAGGGTCAGATTTTGGCGCTGTCTACAGCAGCATCAATCTTTTATCCAGGCTTTGGTTAGAATCAGTCCTGTGTTTAGGTCAATTGTTCCTCTTTGGAGTATTAATCTGGTTCTTAAAGTTCTGCAGCAAGCTCCCTTTGATCCTATGCATTCTGTTGATATTAAGTTATTGTCTTGGCGGTTTTGTTTCTTCTGGCAATTTCCTCTGCCCATAGACTTTCAGAGCTTTCGGCTCTACAGTGTGATTCTCCTTATCCTTGACGGTTCTTTGTACTTAATTAGGTTTTCTACCTAAGGGGGTCTTGGAACACAATATTAACCAAGAAATTGTTGTTCCTTCATTTTGTCCTAATCATTCCTCTAGGAAAGAGTGGTTATTGCACAATCTCTGTGTTGTGTGTGCTTTAAGGCTCTATTTACAGGCTACAAAATATTTTCGTCAATCTTCTGCTCTTTTTGTTGTCTTTTTCAGGTAAATGGAGGGGTCAGAAGGCTTCTCCTTCTACTCTCTCCTTCTGGTTGAGAAGTGTTATTCGATTGGCTTATGAGAAAGCTGGATAGCAGCCTCCAGAGAAAATTACGGCTCACTCCACTAGGTCTGTCACTTCCTCTTGGGCCTTTATAAAAATGATGCTTCTGTGGAACAGATTTGCAAGGTGGCCACTTGGTCATCATTGCATACTTTTTCCAAATTTCACAAATGTTATGTTTTTGCCTCAGCTGAGGCTTCTTTTGGGAGGAAAGTTCTTCAAGCGGTGGTGCTTTCTGTTTAGGTTTGCCTGTCTTGTGTATCCTTACCTTCCATTCTGTGGACTCTAGCTTTGGTATTGGTTCCCACTAGTAATTGAATGGATTCAGGGACTCTCCATGTCATTGGAAAGAAAACATAATTTATACTTGCCTGATAAATTATTTTCTTACCTGCATGGAGAGTCCACGACCCACCCTTATTTTTAAGACGGCTTTTTTGTAATTTTTCTAAACCTCAGGCACCCTTAAACCCTTTGTGCCTTCTACTCTTTCCATAATTCCTCGGCTGGATGACTGGGGATTGTGGGTAACGGGAGGATACTTAAGGCTTTGCTGGGGTGTTCTTTGCCTCCACCTGGTTGCCAGAAGTTGAATTCTCACTAGTAATTGAATTGATTTGTGGACTCACCATGCCAGGAAAGAAAATAATTTATCAGGTAAGTATAAATTATGTTTTTCAATCACAGCTTTCATGAGTTTTGGCATGTTCTCCACCAGTCTTTCACATTGGCGTTGGATGACTTTATGCCACTCCTGACACAAAAACTCAAGCAGCTTGGCTTTGTTTGATGGTTTGTCCATCCGTCATCCTCTTGATCATATTCCAGAGGCTTTCAATAGGGTTCAGGTCTTGAGATTGGGCTGGTAACGACAGGGCTTTGATCTGGTGGTCTTCCATTTACACCTTGATTGACCTGGCTGTCTGGCATGGAGCATTGTCCTGATGAAAAAAACCAAACCTCAGAGTTGGGTAACATTGTCAGAAGTAAGCAAGTTTTCTTCCAAGATAACCTTGTTCATGACTTGATTTATGCGTGATTCACAAAGATAAATCTGCCCAACTTGAAGTCATCCTTTCTGACGAGTGCTACATGCCACAGTGTGTTGCACCCACTGTGAAATTTGGTGGAGGAATTGGGCAGATTTATCTTTATGAAGGACACATGAATCATCACCAGATCAAGATCCTCTCATGGCCAGCCCAATTTCAGTTTTTGCGCCAGGAGCTGTTTGAATTTTGCGCAAGGAGTGGCATAAAGTCACCCAAAAGCAATATGAAAGACTGGTGGAGAGGGTTATTCCATCAAATATTGATTTCTGAACTCTTGATAAGTTAAAACAATTACGGCTAGATTACGAGTTGTGCGTTAGGGTAAAAAAGCAGTGTTAAGAGGTCCTAACACTGCTTTTTTACGCCCGCTGCTATTACAAATCTTGAAGGTTTAGGGTCACCGCACACTTCTTTGGCCTTACCACAAAATGACTTACGTAAACTTTGTAAAGTATTTTTTCTTTGGGACTTCCATAGCGCCGGTATTACAAGTCTGTCCTGGGAGGCCAAAAAGTGAACGGAACACCCTACCCTGTCAAGATCCGTAACGCATTCTAAAGTCAGTAGTTAAAAGTTTTATGGTACAACGCCGTAACATAAAACTCATAACTAAAGTGCTAAAAAGTACACTAACACCCATAAACTACCTATTAACCCCTAAACCGAGGCCCTCCCGCATCGCAAACACTATTATAAAAAATTTAACCCCTAATCTGCCGCTCCGGACACCGCCGCCACCTACATTATATTTATGAACCCCTAATCTGCTGCCCCCAACATCGCCGCCACCTACATTATATTTATTAACCCCTAATCTGCCGCCCCCAATGTCGCCGCCACCTACCTACACTTATTAACCCCTAATCAGCCGTCTCCAACGTCGCCGCCACTATAATAAACATATTAACCCCTAAACCACTGCACTCCCTAAAATTCGTTAAATATTATTAACCCCTAATCTACCGTCCCTAACATCGACGCCACCTACCTGCATTTTTTAACCCCTAATCTGCCGCCCCCAACGTCGCCGCCACTATACCAAATGTATTAACCCCTAAACCTATCTCTAACCCTAACAACCCTAACGTAAATATAATTTAAATAAATCTAAAGAAAATTACTATCATTAACTACATTATTCCTATTTAAAACTAAATACTTACCTATACAATAAACCCTAAGCTAGCTACAATATAACTAACAGTTATATTGTAGCTAGCTTAGGATTTATTTTTATTTTACAGGCAAGTTTGTATTTATTTTAACTAGGTAGAATAGTTACTAAATAGTTATTAACTATTTAATAACTGCCTAGCTAAAATAAATACAAACTTACCTGTAATATAAAACCTAACCTAAGTTACACTAACACCTAACACTACACCATAATTAAATAAATTAACTAAATTAACAATTAAATAAGCTAAAGTACAAAAAAAACCCCACTAAATTACAGAAAATAATAAACAAATTACAAGATATTTAAACTAATTACACCTAATCTAATAGCCCTATCAAAATAAAAAAGCCCCCCCCCAAAATAAAAAAAACCCTAGCCTAAACTAAACTACCAATAGCCCTTAAAAGGGCGTTTTGCTGGGCATTACCCCAAAGTAATCAGTTCTTTTACCTGTAAAAAAAAATACAAACAACCCCCCCCAACAGTAAAACCCACCACCCACACAACCAACCCCCCAAATAAAATACTATCTAAAAAAAGCTAAGCTCCCCATTGCCCTGAAAAGGGCATTTGGATGGGCATTGCCCTTAAAAGGGCAGTTAGCTCTTTTGCAAGCCCAAACCCTAACCTAAAAATAAAACCCACCCAATACACCCTTAAAAAAATCTAACACTAACCCCCTGAAGATCGACTTACCGGGAGAAGTCTTCAACGAAGCCAGGAGAAGTCTTCATCTAACCCGGGCGAAGTGGTCATCCAGACGGTATCTTCTATCTTCATCCATCCGGCGCGGAGCGGGTCCATCTTCAAGACATCTGACGCGGAGCATCCTCTTCATCCGACAACTAAAGTCGAATGAAGGTACCTTTAAGTGACGTCATCCAAGATGACGTCCCTTAGATTCCGATTGGCTGATAGAATTCTGTCAGCCAATCAGAATTAAGGTAGAAAAAATCCTATTAGCTGATGCAATCGGCCAATAGGATTGAAGTTCAATCCTATTGGCTGATCCAATCAGCCAATAGGATTAAGCTTGCATTCTATTGGCTGTTCCAATTAGCCAATAGAATGCGAGCTCAATCCTATTGGCTGATTACATCAGTCAATAGGATTTTTTCTACCTTAATTCTGATTGGCTGATAGAATTCTATTAGCCAATCGGAATCTAAGGGACGCCATCTTGGATGACGTCACTTAAAGGTACCTTCATTCGTCTTTAGTCGTCGGATGAAGAGGATGCTCCGCGTTGGATGTCTTGAAGGTGGACCCGCTCCGCGCCGGATGGATGGAGATAGAAGATGCAGTCTGGATGAAGACTTCTGCCCGTCTGGAGGACCACTTCGCCCTGCTTGGATGAAGACTTCTCCCGGCTTCGTTGAGGACTTTGGCCCGGCTTGGATGAAGACTTCTCCCGGTAAGTCGATCTTCAGTTGGTTAGTGTTAGGTTTTTTTTTAAGGGTGTATTGGGTGGGTTTTATTTTTAGGTTAGGGTTTGGGCTTGCAAAAGAGCTAACTGCCCTTTTAAGGGCAATGCCCATCCAAATGCCCTTTTCAGGGCAATGGGGAGCTTAGGTTTTTTTAGATAGTATTTTATTTGAGGGGTTGGTTGTGTGGGTGGTGGGTTTTACTGTTGGGTTGTTTGTATTTTTTTTTACAGGTAAAAGAGCTGATTACTTTGGGGCAATGCCCGGCTATTAGATTAGGTGTAATTAGTTTAAATATCTTGTAATTTGTTTATTACTTTCTGTAATTTAGTTGGGGGGTTTTTTTGTACTTTAGCTAATTTAATTTAATTGATTTAATTGTTGTTAATTTAGTTAATTTATTTAATTATAGTATAGTGTTAGTGTAACTTAGGTTAGGTTTTATTTTACAGGTAAGTTTGTATTTATTTTAGCTAGGTAGTTATTAAATAGTTAATAGTTAATATAATAATAGTTATTAACTATTAATAATAATAGTTAATAACTATTTAGTAACTATTCTACCTAGTTAAAATAAATACAAACTTGCCTGTAAAATAAAAATAAATCATAAGATAGCTACAATGTAACTATTACATTATCTTAACCCTATCTTAGGGTTTATTTTATAGGTAAGTATTTAGTTTTAAATAGGAATAATGTAGTAATGATAGTAATTTTCTTTGGATTTATTTAAATTATATTTAAGTTAGGGGGTTTTAGAGTTAGGGTTAGACTTAGGTTTAGGGGTTAATACATTTAGTATAGTGGCGGCGACGTTGGGGGCGGCAGATTAGGGGTTAATAAATGTAGGTAGGTGGCGTCGATGTTAGGGACGGCAGATTAGGGGTTAATAATTAACTAATGTTTGCGAGGCGGGAGTGCGGCAGTTTAGGGGTTAATATGTTTATTATAGTGGCGGCGATGTTGGGGCGGCAGATTAGGGGTTAATAAGTGTAGGTAGGTGGCGGCAGATTAGGGGTTAATAAATATAATGTAGGTGGCGGCGATGTCGGGGGCGGCAGATTAGGGGTTAATAAGTGTAAGAGGGTAAGTGTAAGGGGTGTTTAGACTCGGGGTTCATGTTAGGGTGTTAGGTGTAAACATAACTTTTATTTCCCCATAGGAATCAATCGGGCTGCGTTAGTGAGTTTTACGCTGCTTTTTTGCAGGTGTTAGACTTTTTCTCAGCCGGCTCTCCCCATTGATTCCTATGGGGAAATCGTGCACGAGCACGTACGACCAGCTCACCGCTGACTTAAGCAGCGCTGGTATTGGAGTGCGGTAATGAGCAAAATTTTGCTCAACGCTCACTTCTTGTCTTTTAACGACGGGTTTGTAAAAACTCTCGTAATACCAGCACTGTAGGGAAGTGAGCGGTGAGGGAAAACTGCTCGTTAGCACCGCATAGCCTCTAACGCAAAACTTGTAATCTAGCCGTTAGTTTTTGTGTTGTTTAAAAATGAATGTGAACTTTTTTTGCATTATTCAAGCTCTGAAAATACTGCACATTTTTTGTTAATTTGACCAGTTGTCATTTTCTGCAAATAAATACTCTAAATGACAAAAAAAAAATAATTTGGGAGAAATGTTGTCAGTTTATAGAATAAAGCAAAAATGTTAATTTTACTCAAACACACACCTATAAATAGTAAAACCAGAGAAACTAAAAACTTTGCAGTGATCTCTTTATTCCTGAGCAGTATATATATAAATACAGCCTAGTTCAATTGTTGGAAGTCCCAGAAAGAGGAGAATTACTGCCTCTCACATGGAGTGTAAGACTGCTGTCAAAAAGGCAAGTGTGTGTGATTCTTCATCATTGTACATAAATTGTGATATACAAATACAAATCTTAAGTTTACAAATGAAATTCTTTTTCTTCTTTTTTTTTGTAAGGGTCTTCTTTTTTGGAAGTACACTTTTCTTTATTTATAAATACAATAACTAAATGCTAGTTCCCATTTTGCTAAAGGACTGGTGATGTCACAGCTGTCTGTTTTGCTTTTAATTAAATTTGGAGAAATGTCTGACAAAATCAATTTTCCTTAGTACATCTATACTATAATTGTGTTTGTTACACGTCCGTCGCTGTCTGCAGTTGCGCACACATCCTCAAAGGAATGTTGGCTGCGCGCGCAGCCAAAAGAATCCACCTGGATGCAGCAAAGCTGCATCCCAGTGGATCCCGAAAATGGCAGGGTGGTGAAAGAAATCCACCTTTAATCCACTTGGATGCAGCGTAGGCAAACCTGAAGCCTTAAAAAAACCACAAAAAAAAACCATGCAACCGCACATAATAACTAAAAAACACGTAACCGCCCCGCAAGAAATAAAAAAAAAAACATTTAACCGCCCACACGAAGTATAACAAAAAAAAACTAACCTTCCGCACGAAGTATAAAAAAAAAAAAAACCTAACCTCCAATAAAGTAATTAACCCCAAATCCGCAAACAACAATTAAAATATTAACCCTGAAACTCCCAACCCCCACATCCACATCATAATAACCCTAATTAATCTCTTAACCTCTAAATTGCAAAACCCCCACATCGCAATAAACCTATTTAACCTATTAACTCTTAAACCTCCAACTCCCAACATTGCAAGAAACCTAATTAACCTATTAACCCCTAAACCGCCAAACCCCCACATCACAATAAACCTAATTTATTAACCCCTATACCACCAACCCCCCCCCACAACTCAAATAACTAATTTAATTAATTACTAAGCCTCCTAACCTTACACCCCCTAAATTAACCCCAATTACTACTAAATTACAATTAAAATAAAAAATCCTAACATTAAATTACCAAAAAATTTAAAAAGTCTAACATTACAGAAAAAATAAACAAAATGATCAAAAAATAAAAAAAAAATATACCTAATCCCTATGAAAATAAAAACACCCCCTAATCTAAACTACCAATAGCCCTTAAAAGGGCCTTTTTGTAGGGCATTGCCCTAAGTTAAGCAGCTGTTTTACATTTAAAAATTACTAAATCCCCTCTAACAGTAAAAGCCCTCCACCCACCAAACTCCCCAAATAAAAAAACTAACACTAAAAGAACCTAAAAGGGCATTTGCATGGATATTGCCCTTAAAAGGGCTATCAGCTCTTTTTTCAAGCTCAAAAAAAACCCAAATCTAAAAAAAAAATCTAAAATAAAAAAAACTAAAACTAAGCCCCAAATAGGTACTCACTGTTCCTGAAGTCCGGCGGAGAAGGTCTTCTTCCAGACGGCTCCATCATCTTCGATCTTCACACGATGGCGGCGCAGTGCAGAGCTGGCTTCCCCAATGCACAGATTCTCAGCGGCGGTCTTCAGCGGAGGAGATCCTAAGCGGCGTGGAGGCTCCTCTTCATGTGACCGTCCGTCACACACTGAAGATTGAATGCAAGGTACCCCATATTTATTAGGGTACCTTGCATTCCTATTGGCTGAAATTTTGAAATCAGCCAATAGGATGGGAGCTACTGAAATCTTATTGGCTGATTTGAACAGCCAATAGGATTTCAGTAGCTCTAATCCTATTGGCTGATTTCAAAATTTCAGCCAATAGGAATGCAAGATACCCCAAATTGAATGCGGTACCTTGCATTCAATTTTCACTGTGCGACGGACATTGGATGAAAAGGAGCCTTCACGCTGCTGAGGATCACTGCTGCTGAAGACTGCCGCTGAGGACCGCCGCTCCGAATCCGCGCATCGGGAAAGACTTATCCGCACCACCTTCACACAGGATGAAGATAGAAGATGACGGAGCCGCCTGGGAGAAGACCTCCGCCAAACTTCAGGAACGGTGAGTACCTATTTGGGGCTTAGTTTTAGGATTTTTTTGATTTTTTTAAGATTAGGGATTTAATGGACTGTAGAAGAGCAGATTGCCCTTTTAAGGTCAGTAAAATAGCTGAATGCCCTTTTAAGGGCAATGCCCATACAAATGCCCCTTTAGGGGCAATGGGTAGTTAAGGTAGTGTTAGGTTTTTTATTTTTGGAGGTTTGGTTGGGTGGGGGGGTTTTACTGTTAGGGGGTAATTGGTCATTTGTGTAAGTTATATAGCTGTTTAAGGGCTATTGGTAGTTTAGTATTAGATTTGGGGGGATTTTTTATTTTTATAGGGGTATTAGATTAGGTTTACATTTTTTGTTTTGGATAGCTTTGTTTATTTTTTTCTGTAATTGTACTTTATTTTTTGTAACTTTAGCTTGGGGGGTTGTATTTTTTAAACATAGACTGCCCTCTGGACAGGCTTATCACCTAGTTATTGTATAAAACAAGGCAGAATAAGCACTTCAGACATGTTAAAGCATGTTGTATGGTAAATGACAACACAAAAAAACTTATACTCTGAAAGAAGACCACATGCTACAGACAGGTTTCCTGCTACAATGAAAACTGTTATTAAAACATCTAAATCAATATTCCTCTGTATAGTGTTGTATGATGCAAATGTGAATAATCAGTTTTGACATGTAAAGCTATGTTTTATGTTACATGATAAAATGTTACAAGTTTACCTGAGATGATGCTGATGCGCTGGGGCAAAGCAATAGTTAGTTTCCAGGCAAACTACTGAACTGACTTGCTGTGACATCACAAGTCCTTTAGCAAAATGGGAACTAACATTTATTTTTTTACAGGAATTACAATTCTAAACCAAAAAAAATTGTACTTCCAAAAAAAAAAAAGAAATTAAAGATTTGTATTTTTAAAAAAAATGCATTTCGAAAATAAAAAATAAAAAAAATGAATTACTTAAATTATACATTTAGATTTGTATGCCCCGGTTTATGTACAATGATAAAGAATAACACACACTTGCCTTTTTGACAACAATCTTATTCCATACCAACACTCATCTAAATTCTCAGTTTGCTGTAAATACAAATTATTTCTTTCATGATTCAGATGCAGCATGCGATTTAAACAATTTTCTAATTTACTTCTATTATCAAAATGTTCTTTGTTCTCTTGGTATCCTTTGTTGGAGCCGGCCCATTTCTGGAGCACTGTATGGTAGCAGTTTTAAAAAAAATCTTATCCATTTGCAAGAGCACTAGATGGCAGCACTATGTCCTGTCACACAGTGCTCCAGATGCCTACCTAGGTATCTCTTCAACACAGAATATCATGGGAACGAAGCAAAACTGGTAATAGAAGTAAACTGGAAACTTAAAATGTTGCGCACTGTCCGAATTTAAAAAAGTAAATTTTTGGGTTTCCCATCCCTTTAACTAAACTGTCACGTGTGTTTAACTTGCATTTACTTCTGTTTTAGTGCACATTTTTCTTGTCTTACCTTCACATCCAGAAACAAAGGGAATACCTCTTGAAGGGATAAAGCAAACATTTTGTCTTTTTAGAATATATTAATGTCCCTGGGAAAAAGTAATGCTGGAAAAGTCTTAGCTAAACCGCTGAAACTTAAGTCTATTCTTTGAAATGTTTGAGCCACCAAACTGAAATAATATAGCATTCGTTTTAAACAGGTCAGCTTTGTGTTTGAAGCCCGTTCTCGATGAAGACTTTGAAATGTGTGAGGGCATCAGCTTTGAAGAAATCATGAAAAGCAACGGTCAGCTATTGCAGAAAAAGTGCCAGTCTTCTAAATCTAATAAAGCCTCTCTAATTCTAAACATTGTATCAGTGAAAGATGTTCTGATATCATCAGTCTGCACCGATGATAGATGGGACCTGCCCTATGTTGTACATTTATGGCCTTCAGTGATCCTTCGCAATCTCTTGCCTTACCAGATTACTTTTTCTTTAGAGGTAATTCAATTCATTAACATGTATTATCAGAATTCTAAAGATAGCTATTTCTTTATTAGAGTCACTACAGGCTGCTAAGTATAGTCAGGTTATTTTATTGAAATGTATAAGCATTTTATAATGTTTATGATGCCTCAAAAATAAAACATGCATTGAACTAATTTGTGAAACATCAATTATTTCAGGTTTAAATAGAAAAAAAAATCGTAGTAAAATTTGCACAGCTCCAAGGCAACTGGGGAATTTGGGATTAAACAAGTAAAAACCTGCCTTTTTTTGTTTTGTTTATTTGTAAAATATACAGTAGATATGCAATTGAACATGAAAGCAAAAATTAAAATGTTCATGATTTAGGTAGAAAATGTAATTTTAGGAGATTTTTCAATTTACTTCTGTCAAATGTATTTAAAGGAAAAGTCTAGTCAAAATTAAACTGTCATGATTCAGATAGAGCATACAATTTTAAGCAACTTTCTAATCTACTCCTATTTTTCATCTTAATGGGAGGAGAGTCCACTGCTTCATTCATTACTTGTGGGAATTAAGAACCTGGCCACCAGGAGGAGGCAAAAACACCCCAGCCAAAGGCTTAAATACCTCCTCCACCCCCTCATCCCCCAGTCATTCTTTGTCTTTGTCACAGGAGGTTGGAAGAGAAGTGTTGGAAGATTGGAGTAGTCTCTTATGGAGGGTAGTACTCTTCAAAATGGGACTGGAGTTTTAAGTAGTCCTGTCAGCCTCTCAGTGAGATCATGGGTGAAAGTTAGAGTCCGGAGATGCAGGGGGAGTTCTCCTGCGAAACCATCCCGACTCATATTAACAGCTCCTTAAGCAATCAGCGTTGACGAGTTTCGCTGCCTGCTTTATTCTCTCAAGTCAGCAGTGATGCTACTAACCTGTCACACTTGAAGGGTCGTGTTCCTGTTCCACGGCATAGATTCTGGTAAGATTGTTTCATTTTATACACATATAGCGCAAGAAGACAGGGTCACAGTGTGTCTCATTTTATCTATATAGAATAATAGGTTAATATCCCTGGAAAGGGGATTATTGCACAGGGGCGAATTTATGCATAATATTTTATTGTGTTTGATGCTATATCATGTGTGAGATGAGGCTCTAGCAATGTGTGAATAGTCAGGCATAAGATCGGCGCGGCCTTCTTGGCGTGTTTTTTCTTAGTGTAGGGGCGGTCCTGCGCGGCACTCTATGTGACCGGGTGTGTTCTCTTCCACTTCCTCTTTCCTGATCGGCAGTTGCGGGAGACGTAACGGTTTCCCTGTGGTCCAGGTCATAGGAGGTGGTGAGTGCCCCGGCCATTGGTTTATAAAGGTGCCATTTAATATCTCTAGTCCGTATTAAAGGCGTAAGCTATGGAGGACTCTGATATGTTAGAGCAGTGCTTTCCAAACTGTGTGTCGGGACACACTAGTGTGTCGGCAGCAGTGTGTAGGTGTGTCCCTGCTTCAGCACAATTTTTTAAAAAATTTTTTAAATGTTTTTTTTGGTTTCCGACTTTCCACTTGCTACGCATATGACATGGTTGACACGCGATTGATACCTAGGGGGTCACAGATCATCTTAACCTATTGGCGCAGCTCAGTGGGAACTGAAACTATTCCCTTTGGCGGCACATTGGCTCCTGACTGCACATGTAGTCTCCTTAATTGGCTCGTGACTGCACATGTAGTTAGTGAGTGGGACAGTAGTGTGTTTGCAGTGTGGGCAGTAGTCAGTCGGACTCGCAGAGCTTTGAGGGCAGTAGCTTAAACACTGAGCTGAAGTCAGAAGTCAAAGTGTTGGTTTTTTTTGCAGATAGCTCCCAGTAGTGTAATATTCCACAAAATATTCAGAAACTGTGTTCATCCCATCAACCTCATACATCCCATTAAAATAGTAAGTAGCTATTGGTGGTATTAAACTTTTTTTAATTCTTGCACATACTTACTGTTACTTGTAAATACATTTTGTTATTATATAATTTATGTATGTGTCCGTATCTGTTAAAACAACTTAGTTTAACCTCCTGTTTGCCAGTACAGCTTAATTACTGTGTCGTGAAATGATGTAGGTCTAAAAAGTGTGTCACCAACATGAAAAGTTTGGAAAGCTCTGTGTTAGAGGATACTCCCTTTTTAATTAAATCTAATACCTGTGTTTATTGTGAAGAGGTACAGGTTGATCCGCCTGCTCTATTGTGTTCCACATGCTTTGATAAGATTGCAATGTCTAAAAAGAAAATTATTTAGTACTATTGAGCCGGCCACCTCTGAGGATTCTCCATCCCGCGAAGGTGCGTTCCCAACATTCATCTCCGATTACACATGTAGCTCCCCAAGGCCCTACTGATCCTCCCGCGGGTGGGGCCTTGTGGCCGCCAGATTTTGCTGCCCAGTTGCAAGAAGCGGTTTCTGCGGCCTTCCATGCCCTATCATGCCCTGCAAAGGGAAATACATAGCCTTCCGTCCCAGGGGTCATCTACTCCGTTGGATGTCTCTCAGCCTGAGAGATTATCCGATGATGAGGACGCTTCCGAGTCGTCGGTGGGAGCCCTCTCTGGGTCGGAATCGGTGTCTTTGATACCTCCGACTACAGAAGAGGCAGATTTTAAGTCTAAAATGGAGCATTTGCGCTTTTTACTGAAAAAAGTGCTTGCTACATTGGAGGTTTCGGAACCGAAACTCCCGGAAAAACCTTCGATCCCTAAACTAGATAGGGTTTACGAGGACAGGGTGGTGCCTCAGACCTTCTCAGTGCCCATGAAAATGGCTACTATAATAAGGAGTGAGTGGGAGAAACTGGGCTCATCCTTTTCTCCTTCTACCTCTTTTAAGAAGTTGTTCCCCATTCCGGACTCTCAGCATGAGCTATGGGGGGCCATTCCTAAGGTGGATGGAGCTATCTCCATGCTTGTTAAGCGTACAACTATTCCCCTCGAGGATAGTTTGTCGTTCAAGGAGCCCATGGATAAAAAGTTAGAGTCCATGTTGAGAAAGATGTTTCAACTTACGGGGTGGGTTTCCCAACCTGCAGCTGCAATTGCTACGGTGGCGGAAGCGGCTACCTACTGGTGTGACGCACTTTCCACTGTGGTCGAGGAGGACACCCCCCCCCCCCCCCGAGTAAATATAGGAAAAGATTAAGGCCTTAAGGGTAGCTAATTCTTTTATCTGTGATGCTAATATGCAGGTCATTCGCCTGAATGCCAAGACATCAGGTTTTTCTGTTCTAGCCTGTAGGGCACCGTGGTTAAAGTCGTGGTTGGCTGACATGACTTCCAAGTCGAGGTTACTAGATTATTTTTTCAAGGGAAAGTTCTCTTTGGTCCAGGCCTGGACTCTATCATATCCATGGTCACAGGAGGCAAGGGTGCTTTTCTTCTGCAGGATAAGAAGAATAAGCCTAAGGGCTCTACTTTTCGTCCCTTTTGTTCGGACAAGTCTCAGCACCAGCAGCCTGCCGCGAAGGCCGAACAGTCTAAAGGATCTTGGAAGCCAGCTCACCCTTGGAACAAGTCCAAGCAGAGCAAAAAGCTCGCAGAGACAAAGACGGCATGAAGGGACGGCCCCCGATCAGTCTCTGGATCACGTAGGGGGCAGACTATCTCTGTTCGCAGAGGCTTGGATAAGAGACGTACAGAATCCTTGGGTTCTGGAGGTTATCACCCAGGGACTCAGGATAGGGTTCAAAACTCATCCGCCCAGGGGAAAATTCCTCCTATCAAACCTATCCTCAAGACCAGAGAAGAGAGATGCCTTTCTAGAGTGCGTGAGGGATCTCACATCTCTCGGTGTAATCGTTCCAGTACCTCTAGCAGAAAGGAGTCTAGGGTACAATTCAAACCTTTTTTGTGGTTCCAAGGAAGGATGGCACGTTCCGCCCAATTCTGGACCTAAAGTGCCTCAACAAGTTCCTGTCAGTCCCATCGTTCAAAAGGGAGATGATCAGGTCAATCCTGCCCCTAGTTCAAGAGGGGCAATATATGACAACAATAGACTTGAAGGATGCTTACCTTCAGGTGCCAATCCACTAGGACCACGTCTGGTTCCTAAGATTCACTTTTCTGGACCAGCACTTCCAGTTTGTGGCCCTACCATTCAGTCTGGCGACTGCCCCAAGAGTCTTTACGAAGGTTCTGGGAGCCCTGCTCGCGGGAGCGATAGCCAGATGTATTGCAGTGGCTCCTTACCTGGACGATATTCTGGTCCAGGCTCCATCCTGCAGTCTTGCGGAGGACCACTCGAGGGCTCTTCTTCTCCTTCGATCCTATGGATGGAAGATTAACGAGGGGAAGAGTTATCTGGTTCCCAGCAACAGGGTGGAGTTCCTGGGTACGATAATAGATTCCATATCCATGAAGATAATTTTGACAGACAAGAGATATGCCAAGATTGCATCCAGCTGTCTTGCCCTTCAGTCCTCCTCAAGGCCATCTGTGGCCAAGTGTATGCAGGTGATTGGGCTCATGGTATCCAGCATAGATGTCATTCCATTCGCCAGGTTCCATCTCAGACCTCTTCAGTTATGCATGTTGAGACAATGGAATGGCAATCACTCAGATCTATCCCAACAGATATCACTGGACAACCTAGTGAGGGAATCCCTTTCTTGGTGGATCTGTCCGGGACAGCTGTCCCAGAGGACATCCTTCTTGAGGAAATCCTGGGAGATTGTGACCACGGACTCAAGTTTATCAGGATGGGGAGCTGTCTGGGGTGCCAGAAGGGCACAGGGCAAGTGGACTTGAGAGGAGTCAGCTCTACCGATAAATATTCTGGAACTTTGAGTGATATTCAACGCTCTGAGGGCTTGGCCCCCCTTGTGAACTTCCCGATTCATCAGATTCCAGTCGGACAACATTACCTTGGTGGCCTACATAAATCATCAGGGGGGAATGAGAAGCTCCCTTGCAATGAGGGAAGTATCTCGGATTCTGGAATGGGCAGAGCCCCACAACTGTTCACTCTCAGCGATCCACATTCCGGGTGTGGACAACTTGGAAGCGGATTTTCTCAGCAGACAATCATTTCATCCGGGGGAATGGGCTCTCTATCCCGAGGTGTTTACGGAGGTCTGCAACAAATGGGGGATGCCAGAGATAGACCTCATGGTGTCCAGACTCAACTCCAAGCTACCCAGATATGGGTCGCGGTCCAGGGATCCTCAGGCGGAGCTGATAGATGCCTTTGTGGTCCCTTGGGAGTTCAACCTAGTTTATATATTTCCCCTGTTGCCACTTCTCCCTCGAGTGGTGGTCCGCATCAAACAGGAGCAGACTTCAACCATTCTGATTGCTCCGTGGTGGCCACAGAGGACATGGTTTGCGGATCTGGTGGGGATGTCGTCATCTCCTCCTTGGAGGTTACCCTGTCGCAGAGATCTGCTGGTGCAGGGTCCTTTTCTTCACCAAAATCTTGATTCTCTGAGGCTGACTGCGTTGAGATTGAATGCCTAGTCTTGGCCAAGAGAGGGTTTTCAGAGAGAGTGATTGATACTCTGTTTCAGGCCAGGAAATCGGTTACTTGTCGCATGTATCATAAGGTGTGGAGGACCTATCTATCCTGATGTGAGGATCATGGATATCCCTGTCATAAGATTATGGTATCCAGAATTCTTTTCTTCAAGATGGTTTGGATAAGGGCCTTGCCGCTAGTTCCTTAAAGGGACAGATTTCGGCCTTATCGGTTCTGTTACACAAGAAGCTAGCGGAGTTTCCTGATATTCAGTCCTTTGTTCAGGCTCTGTCCAGAATCAGACCGGTTTTTAGACCTTCGGCTCCCCCTTGGAGCTTGAACTTGGTTCTGAAGGTTTTGCAGAGAGCTCCGTTTGAGCCTATGCATGCTCTTGACATTAATATTCTTTTCTGGAAAATTCTGTTTCTTCTGGCTATTGTGTCGGCTCACAGAGTCTCTGAGCTAGCGGCCTTGCAACATGAGCCCCCTTACCTGTTTTTTCACGCCGATAAGGCTGTGCTTTGCACTGGTTTGGGATTTCTTCCCAACGTGGTGTCAATATGAATCAGGAGATAGTAGTTCCTTCCTTGTATCCTAATCCTTCTTCGTCTAAGGAAAGGTTACTTCATAACTTGGATGTGGTTCGAGCTTTGAAGTATTATCTTCAGGCCACAAAAGATTTCAGACAGACTTCACCCTTATTTGTAGTGTATGCTGGGAAGCGTAAGGGGCAGAGGGCCTCTTCCACTTCTCTGTCTTTTTGTTTGAGGAGCATTATCCGTTTGGCCTATGAGACAGCGGGACATAAGCTTCCTCAGAGGATTACGGCATACACTTAACTAGGGCTGTGGCCTCTTCTTGGGCCTTTAAGAACGAGGCCTCTGTGTAGCAGATTTGTAAGGCGGCTACTTGGTCCTCCTTACATACTTTTGCAACAAGTTTGATGTTTTTGCTTTGGCGGAAGCTGTTTTGGGGAGAAAGGTTCTGCAGGCTGTGGTGCCCTCAGTATAGGGTCCGCCTCCTTTTACCCTCCCGTTTTGTTCATTCAGTGTCCTCTAGAGCTTGGGTTTTTGTTCCCACAAGTTATGAATGAAGCAGTGGACTCTCCTCCCATTAAGATGGAAAACATAAATTAAGTTTACCTAATAATTTCATTTCCATCTGTGGGAGGAGAGTCCACTGCTCCCGGCCGCTTGCTCCAGTGGGCGGACCTTAATTTAATATTATTCTTCTGAGACCATTTATACCTACCCTAATATTTCTCCTACTGTTCCTTGTTCCCTTGGCAGAATGACTGGTAGATGAGGGGAATGGGGGAGGTATTTAAGCCTTTGGCTGGGGTGTCTTTGCCTCCTCCTGGTGGCCAGGTTCTTAATTCCCACAAGTAATGAATGAAGCAGTGGACTCTGCTCCCACAGATGCAAATTAATTTTATCAGGTAAGCATAATTTATGTTATCAATTTTTATTCATTCTCTTAGTATCTTTATTTAAAAAATCAATATTGTAAGCATAGGAGCTCATTTTTGGTTCAGCACCTGGGTAGCACTTTCTGATTGGTGTCTAAATGTAGCCACCAACCAGCAAGGGCTACCCAGGTGCTGAACCAAAAATGGACCATCTCCTAAGCTTACATTCAAATAATGATACCAAGAGAACAAAGAAAAATTGATAACAGTAGTAAATTATAAAGTTGCTTAAAATTGCATGCTCTATCTGAATTATGAAAGTTTCATTTTGAATATACTATCCCTCTAATTCTCTTGGTGTCCTTTTATTGACAATCACGACTAGATAGGCTCAGGAGAAGCAAAGCACTACTGGGAGCTAGCTGTTGATTGGTAGTTGTGCACATATGCCTCTTGTAATTGATTCACCAGATGTCTTCAGCTAGTTCCTAGTAGAGCGTTGCAGCTCTAGAGCTGATTGTAAGCCCTTTGCAGATTAAACATATAGTTATAAGCAAGCTGTAATGCATAAAGAACATTTTATATTTTATAAAGCGAAGTCCAAGCATATAGCAATACATTTCTGTCTAAACTGCTTTTGTTGCTTCTTTTTTAGGGTGCAGATAATGAACCTGTTGTCTTGGAGGATGGTTGTTCAGCCCAAATAAATAATGCAGTCATAGATCATGCCAGACTGGATTTACAATTAATAAATTATCTTGAACTGGACTGGACTGGCAAATACAACATACAAAGTAAACAACAAGAAATTCACTTTATTACGTTCTGTAGCATCACAGACCTAGAGAAGACAGAGCTGGATATTGCTGTTCATGTGACGTATACAACTGGACAAACGATAATTGCAATCCATTCTCCGTACTGGATGGTAAATAAAACAGGCCGCATGCTGCAATACAAAGCCGACGATGTCCACAGAAAACATCCAGCTAACCACAAGAAGCCACTTCTCTTTTCTTTCAAGCCAAAGAACTTTTTTCAAAATAACAAGGTAATAAAATTGAAAGGGGGAAAAAAAAATCTGTATGTTTATTATTAGTGTGCAAATGGCCATAGTTTTTAAATATAATAATACAATAAGGGCACAAATACTTTGTTTTTTTTACAGGTAATATATAGATCGTCATATTTATTTATTTTAAATATTTTTTTATTTATGTTCTTTAATTATTATATAAGTTAAAGAATCTAACTATGCCTGTCACATGTCCTTTTGTTGGCTTGTTTGTTTGTATTGTGACTTGTGATTATCTGTTGATATCAATACCTGTAGGATTCTTCAAAATAAATAAATTTAACAAATTGCAACTGCAGAACTAATTAATTATACTAACTTCATAATTGTAACTAGTCTTGTTGTCTGCAATCTCAAGCCCAGACTGACTCCTTCAAAAAAATGCAAATGGTGAGTGGAGTTTGGCTATGAACAATTGCAGTAAACATTATATATATATATATATATATATATATATATATATATATATATATATATATATATATATATATATATATATATGTACAAGCAAAGTGCACTCCAGATTCAAACAGTCAGCCGCTTCGGGTGCTAGCAAAAATAGGATATATCAAAAAACAAGAAGCACTCCAGAAGACTTTCAAATAATGTCACCTTTAATTAGTGAACGTTTTCGGGCAATAAACTGCCCGTCCTCAAACTTACAAGGTTACCAAAACTTACCACCCAGCTGTGTTATGTACCGCCACCAGAGAAAAGTGCGCCACGCTCTCCGCGGTTGATGCGCTGCCCCTGACGAGTGACGTCATCGCCCGCGGCAACGTGAGGAGACTAAAGAGGGCAAAACAGAACAACAGGCAAATATTATCTAGAATATTATGCAGGCATATAATAAGCCCTAAATATAAATGCAACGCCTATAAGATAAGCATATCAAATAAGTATTACTGGCTAGAGCAGGGAAAGATTATATAACAAAATATAAATGTACGGTTGTCATAGCAACCGGAAACAATCGACGCCATATCTGGCAAGTCATAAATTATGTCAAAAAGTTAACAATATATACAAAAATAACACTGCACATCCAAATAAGTGGCTCCACAAAACAGAAAACAAACCAAAATTAGGTATGACTTATGCACCGAAGAACTGAAGAGTGGAGTCACGTACAGGATAGACAGAACGTAATTAGATTAAGCTAATGATATTACCAAAAAAAAATTTTACAAAAAATTTTTTTATTACAAAAAATGATATTGAAAAAATGGAATGGGCCATGGCTCTCAAAAAATGATCAATAGTAATATGAATGACCATGGACTCCCCCTGAAGTATGGAAGAACACCATATTTTTGTATCAGATAGTGGACCGGGATCATAAGAACACCTGCCAATCTAATTGTGTATTCAGCCCATAAGGCACAAGAGTGTTCAATTCGGATGTCCATTTAGCTTCTTTTTGGAGAAGCAGTCGATTCCTATCGCCTCCTCTTGACAACGGTGGCACATGGTCTATAATTGTATATTTAAGGTCCATGACACTGTGTTTTTGTTCCAAGAAGTGTCTGGCCACTGGTTGCTCCGATGTGCCTTTTTTAAGCGCCGTTTTGATAGCAGAACGATGGTTTGCCATACGTGTACGCAAGTCATCGCAGGTCTTTCCTACGTAATAAAGTCCACAAACACAGTGTAAAAGATACACTATATGTGTGGTAGTGCACGTGAGGCGAAATTTATGTTTATAAATTTTGCGTTTTTGTGGATGGGTAAAACAAGGTCCAGTGATGAGACCCCCACATGTTGTGCAGCCAAGGCATCGAATGACCCCTGGTTTTTTAATATCCAACCATGTTGAAGATTTGTAACTTTGTATCGGGTCGGTTTTGATTAGCAAATCCCGCAGTGACCTAGACCTCCTATAGCCCACTCTAGGTGGTTCAGCTTTGTATAAAGGTAACGATCTGTCCGTATTGATGATCTCCCAATGCTTGTTGAGTATATCTTTTAAGGGGCCTTTGTCACCTGTGAAGGTTGTGATGAATGTCATCCTTTTATCCTCTTTTTTAGGTGCTAAATCTCTGGCCTGGCAGACCTGAGCCCGCTGTTCATTCAATAGATTGTCAGGATAACTCCTTACTTCAAAGCGTTGCACCATCTCAGTGAGTTGTTCTTCCCTTTTATCCATTTCAGAGTTATTCCTCACCACACGAAGTAATTGAGATTTGGGCAATGCTTTCTTCAATGCGGGAGGATGGCAACTGGTATAATGTAGTAAGGAGTTTCTGTCGGTCTCCTTTCTGTACAGAGTTGACTGAATCCTACCAAAGCTTATATACAGTCTCACATCCAGAAAGTCAATTTGTACTTTACTTGATGTCATTTTAAACTTCAGAGCCGTATTCGCCCCATTAAGTTCTTGAAACCAATTCTCCAAGCTAGCTGACATTCCAGACCAGATCAAAAACAGGTCATCTATATATCGCTTAAAAAAGCGAATATTATTGACCTTAAATAATTCCGTCCCAAACTCCTCGAAATGGGCCATAAACAAATTGGCGTAAGAGGGGGCCATGTTTGACCCCATCGCCGTCCCCTTCAACTGTAAATAGTAGGATTGTTTGAAGCGAAAATAGTTGGTGGTCAGGCAAAATTCCAATAATTGTAAGATTATCTCAGGAGGTGGTCCAATATATGGATATCTGCAGAGATGATATAGGACAGCAAGTAACCCCTCGTCATGAGGGATTACAGTATATAGACTAGTCACATCCAGTGTGACTAGCCATGTATCCTCATCTATATCTTCAAATTGTTTAAGCATCTCCAGAAGTGCCATTGAATCCCTCAGGTATGACGGTGTATTATATACCAAAGGTTGTAAAAATCTGTCAACTAGGGTAGCAATGGGCTGCTGTATAGACCCTATTGAAGATACAATGGGTCTTCCGGGGGGAGGTGAGATCCCCTTATGTATTTTAGGGAGGGTGTATAGGACCGGGGTTCTGGGATGTGATACCACCAAATACAAGTAAGTGTCCTTATCAATAAAACCCTGATCATATATAAGTTTGATATATGCATCCAGCTGTTTCTTAAATGCCTGTGTAGGGTCATGTGGTAGCTGTCTGTATGTACTTGTGTCCTCAAGCTGAGATATGATCTCCAACCTGCAATCGCTATAGTTTAAAATGACCACTGCCCCACCTTTGTCAGCTTCACGTATGATTAGATCTTTATCTGCAAGGTTTTTCAAGACTTTCCAATCTTCTTTGGAGAAGTTATTATATGTCGCCTTATATTGTGTGGCTAGGGAATGATTCATGTCCTCCTGTAACCGTCGTGTGAAAGTGTTTATACTGGCGTTGCCAAATTGGGGAGTGTATGTAGATTTTTTTCTTCAATTGGCTGTGCTCTGTATCCATATCTCCAAATTTTTCTTTTAAGGATAATAGTCTCTGAAATTTTTTTGTATCTATATAGAAATCAAATGAGTCCGTACGGGCAGTAGGCACAAAAGTGAGACCCTTATTCAGAATCTCAATTTCAGAATCACTCAAGATGTAATCCCTCAGATTGACTACTATATCATTTTGCCTCATTACTTCTGTATTGGTGGTTTTCCTCTTATACCCGCCTCTCCTGATCCTCTTCCTCTGTAGTTTTTTGAGCGTGTTGTTACTCCTTTAGGGTGTTGTATCTCTTGAGAGGGGTTTTGTGCTTGATCAGTGTCAGAGCCTGAACCCGACCCTGAGCTTTCAATAGTGGTCAAATCCTGGGATTTGTAATAGCGTGGTAGTCTCCTCCTGGCAATATGTTGTCTCTGTCTCTCACTAGCAGACAGTTGCCATAAATAGACACGTTTATCTCTATAGTCGCTAATCACAGCTTCCAATTTTTTATTTTTGAATTGTATAAGATCAGTTTCATATTTGTCAATCTTAATCTGTAATTTATTCAGCCAATCCTCTGTATGGTCCGCCTGCAGTCTGGACAAATTAGTTAATTCATAAGCTATAATCTCTGCTTTAATTAATTGTAGTAGTCTACCCACTTCTTGTATAACTAATAACACCAGATCTAGTGAGCACTTGTTTTCAATGCTGCACCACCTTTCACAGAATGCAGGGTTCTTTCTGCCCAAAGTGGGCACATTCCTAATTCGAAATCCCCTTGGGATAAAACCTCTACGATAATACTCAGAGAGATATGCCCCATGTAAGGTAACATCTTTCTCCTTTTGTTTTAATTTTAATAAATGGGTATAAATATAAGCAGGTTTGTCTAACACCGGCCGCAGTGTTATTTTGTCAAACAGAATCCCCTCTGCATCCGCTTCCGTAAAATGCATCTTCAATAGGGTCTATACAGCAGCCCATTGCTACCCTAGTTGACAGATTTTTACAACCTTTGGTATATAATACACCGTCATACCTGAGGGATTCAATGGCACTTCTGGAGATGCTTAAACAATTTGAAGATATAGATGAGGATACATGGCTAGTCACACTGGATGTGACTAGTCTATATACTGTAATCCCTCATGACGAGGGGTTACTTGCTGTCCTATATCATCTCTGCAGATATCCATATATTGGACCACCTCCTGAGATAATCTTACAATTATTGGAATTTTGCCTGACCACCAACTATTTTCGCTTCGAACAATCCTACTATTTACAGTTGAAGGGGACGGCGATGGGGTCAAACATGGCCCCCTCTTACGCCAATTTGTTTATGGCCCATTTCGAGGAGTTTGGGACGGAATTGTTTAAGGTCAATAATATTCGCTTTTTTAAGCGATATATAGATGACCTGTTTTTGATCTGGTCTGGAACGTCAGCTAGCTTGGAGAATTGGTTTCAAGAACTTAATGGGGCGAATACGGCTCTGAAGTTTAAAATGACATCAAGTAAAGTACAAATTGACTTTCTGGATGTGAGACTGTATATAAGCTTTGGTAGGATTCAGTCAACTCTGTACAGAAAGGAGACCGACAGAAACTCCTTACTACATTATACCAGTTGCCATCCTCCCGCATTGAAGAAAGCATTGCCCAAATCTCAATTACTTCGTGTGGTGAGGAATAACTCTGAAATGGATAAAAGGGAAGAACAACTCACTGAGATGGTGCAACGCTTTGAAGTAAGGAGTTATCCTGACAATCTATTGAATGAACAGCGGGCTCAGGTCTGCCAGGCCAGAGATTTAGCACCTAAAAAAGAGGATTAAAGGATGACATTCATCACAACCTTCACAGGTGACAAAGGCCCCTTAAAAGATATACTCAACAAGCATTGGGAGATCATCAATACGGACAGATCGTTACCTTTATACAAAGCTGAACCACCTAGAGTGGGCTATAGGAGATCTAGGTCACTGCAGGATTTGCTAATCAAAACCGACCCGATACAAAGTTACAAATCTTCAACATGGTTGGATATTAAAAAACCAGGGGTCGTTCGATGCCTTGGCTGCACAACAAGTGGGGGTCTCATCACTGGACCTTGTTTTACCCATCCACAAAAACGCAAAATTTATAAACATAAATTTCGCCTCACGTGCACTACCACACATATAGTGTATCTTTTACACTGTATTTGTGGACTGTATTACGTAGGAAAGACCTGCGATGACTTGCGTACACGTATGGCAAACCATCGTTCTGCTATCAAAACGGCGCTTAAAAAAGGCACATCGGAGCAACCAGTGGCCAGACACTTCTTGGAACAAAAACACAGTGTCATGGACCTTAAATATACAATTATAGACCATGTGCCACCGTTGTCAAGAGGAGGCGATAGGAATCGACTGCTTCTCCAAAAAGAAGCTAAATGGACATTCAAATTGAACACTCTTGTGCCTTATGGGCTGAATACACAATTAGATTGGCAGGTGTTCTTATGATCCCGGTCCACTATCTGATACAAAAATATGGTGTTCTTCCATACTTCAGGGGGAGTCCATGGTCATTCATATTACTATTGATCATTTTTTGAGAGCCATGGCCCATTCCATTTTTTCAATATCATTTTTTGTAATAAAAAAAAATTTTGTAAAATTTTTTTTTTGTAATATCATTAGCTTAATCTAATTACGTTCTGTCTATCCTGTACGTGACTCCACTCTTCAGTTCTTCGGTGCATAAGTCATACCTAATTTTGGTTTGTTTTCTGTTTTGTGGAGCCACTTATTTGGATGTGCAGTGTTATTTTTGTATATATTGTTAACTTTTTGACATAATTTATGACTTGCCAGATATGGCGTTGATTGTTTCCGGTTGCTATGACAACCGTACATTTATATTTTGTTATATAATCTTTCCCTGCTCTAGCCAGTAATACTTATTTGATATGCTTATCTTATAGGCGTTGCATTTATATTTAGGGCTTATTATGTGCCTGCATAATATTCTAGATAATATTTGCCTGTTGTTCTGTTTTGCCCTCTTTAGTCTCCTCACGTTGCCGCGGGCGATGACGTCACTCGTCAGGGGCGGCGCATCAACCGCGGAGAGCATGGCGCACTTTTCTCTGGTGGCCGTACATAACACAGCTGGGTGGTAAGTTTTGGTAACCTTGTAAGTTTGAGGACGGGCAGTTTATTGCCCGGAAACGTTCACTAATTAAAGGTGACATTATTTGAAAGTCTTCTGGAGTGCTTCTTGTTTTTTGATATATATATATATATATATATATATATTATATTTACACTTAGCTGATATGTTCTATAGCAAGACAACAGAAATCTCTGGTAATTTTAACTGGGGGGATGGGGTCATGTGGATTTGGGGAACCTGTGCAAAGTGTCAAGAGGCTGGAATTTACATTCTGTAACCTAACTATGCTTACCTGGTACATACTGCACACTGATTTCTCACATACGTCTTTACAGCTGTCTCTTAACTGTTCACGTTGGTTTAATTGTAGCTACTAAGTCATTATATTATCTAAAAATATATTTTTTCTAGGTTCAGCTGATGATCACCGACAGTGAGTTATCTGACCCATTTTCCATGGACACTGTTGGCACTCATGGTGCAGTCAAATGCAAGAGTAAAAAGCTGGACTATCAAGTGAGTCTTCAGTGTCATCCTTCTTTGTTTTTTTTTTAGAATATTGGTGTTGAGATAATTTGTAACCATTTTTTTGTTAAATTTCAATTTTAGGTTGGTGTCACCATTTATGCCAGCAGTTTTAATCTCACCAGAATTGTCACATTTACGCCATTTTTTATGGTTACCAACAGAAGCATGTACAATGTGGAAGTAATTGAGGAAGGCATGGAAAAATGGTCTACAGTGTGTTCTGAACAGGTGACTATACTTTTTAATAACATGGAAATAGGGGAATTAAATGCACTTTTTGTTACTTCAGTATTTAATATGCATAAAATAGAAGCTTTTATAAATACACTATTCATCAATTATTTGCCTAAAAGGGACTTGAAACCCCATTTTTTTCATGATTCAGACAGAGCATACAATTTAAAAAAAAGTTTCCAATTTATTTCTATTTTCAAATTTGCTTCATTCTTTGTTGAGGAGATAGCTAGAAAGCTGAAGCAGTACATGGCAGGAAAAAAGTGCCTCCATCTACTGCTCTTGCAAATGTATAACAATCTTGCAAAACTGCTGCCATATAGTTCTGCAAACATGTGCACACTCCTGAGCTTGCAGTCACGTTTTTTCAACAAAGGATAGCAAGAAGAACATTTGATAATTGAAGTTAATTTGAAAGTTATTTAAAATGAAATGCTCGTTCTGTATCATTAAAGAAAACATTTGGGTTTCATCATCTTTAAACAGTGAGGTATAAGACAACATGAATATCACATAAGAAAAATTCCATCTAGAGGTTAAAAGCATATATTTTATTCCATGTAGGTTAAAACATTTGTCATAAGACAACATGGTACCATTATCTGCATTGTTTCTCTGTTATAAACATAATTATTTCAGTCTTTAGAATCTTAAAATATCCTGGGGTCATTCACAATCCTTTAGAATAATGTATCTAGTGATTTTTCTGCATACAATTCCCATTAAAGTATAAGGGAGTTTTGTAGATAAATTATTTGCTTAACTTTTCTAAAGGATTGCGATCAACCCCTATAGCGTATATTCTCTACCCCCATGGCAGAACCTGCTGTGATCTGAGATGTCATCGCAGAAAATGCATCATGTCTGCAGAAAGAACAGGACACATGGCGGACCTGTTAGCGCTTTCACTGCTGCTTTGCAGTGCTGCTCCACATTAGACTGTTCTCTTCAAACAGAGCTTTGCTGTGGCTGCATTGTGTAAGTTTTCCTTAACACAGTGCATCCAGAGAAAAGTGCTGTTTGAAGAGAACAGTCTAATATGGAGCAGCGCTGCAAAGCAGCAGTGACTGGCTGTCAGGGAATTTTTTTAACCACGCAACCCTAGCCTTTTCCAGTCTGCAAAGCTGTGACTTTTTAATGTAAAATGTTCTTGTGAGCTAAGAGAAAAGGAAACAAATTTGAGATATTTTCAAAACTTACATTTTTATTTGTCTGCAGCTAATTTGCAATGCAACTTTCAACTGCTGCCCTATATTATAAAAGTTAAAAATGTCTTGACTTTCCAGTTAAACAACACATTGCAGCTGAACTGGTGCTTTTGTGTAACTCCCTAATTCAAAATGTTATTTTATTTCAAAATGACCTGCAGAACATTTTTCACAAAAACAAATCTCATTGCAGAAAGTGAAGTAAAGTTCTGCCTCTGGGTTCTCTACCTGCTATATACATACACTCCCAGTCATAGTATGCCTACAATAAAGAAAAAAGAAAAAAATGCATTTGTATTAATTTGCATGTCAGCTAAATTTTCTTCCCAATGGCGTGGAGAGTCCACAATTCCATTCAATTACTGTTGGGTATTCAGCAAAAGACCATTTTGTCTCCTATGCATGAGCTTTTCAAGTGATAGGTCCCGTCTCTGTTTTGTAATTATTGGTGAACGTTTTGGATGTGCCCTTCTGGGGCTGTCTCTGATAGACCCGTCGGAGCTGAACATCTCTTGGTTTACTGGGATCATACCAGTTTTAGTCCACTAGGGGGCAGCAGACAACTAGAAATGTACTTTCATTTATTAACACTGCTAACAGCTTACTATATATTTTAATTGTTTATTTAATATACTCACTATTTCCTGATATTAGGAAACTTATCTGGTTAACATACATGTCCCATCTGATATAATTTAGTATGTATCTATAGAGACTAAACATGAGCATATCTCTAGTAAAATTTTAAAATGTATTTAAAAATCACACTTTTCATGAAAGGATTTAAAAGGATGCTACTGTTTTCAGTATGGATTACTAATTAATATATCAATTCATATTCTGATATAACATTGATTTGAATGCATGTTTCTCACAGGTCTGAAATTAAAGAAATAATGTTGTTATTCTGACACAGTTAAACATTTTAGATTGATTATATAGCTACTTATAAAATTCAGCAAATATTCATATTTAATATTATACAGACAATCTCATATCCATTTATTTGTACCTATAATTTGGACAGTCTGAGACACATATTAAATATATGAAAACTATATTGATAATTTGTCCAAACTTCAAATCCTCAAGACATTTATGCTTTCAAATAACACGTTTCTCTTACTAATCTTCATATAGACGTAACTTCTGGAATTTGTGGATTCAACTCAGCAGGATAATCAACTCTTGTATGGAAAGTGGTTCCCCCTCATGAAAAACCAGTTTTTTTTTATTCATATACTTAAGTTTCAAAGAGGTCATTATAGACAGAAAATCTCTTTGAAATTAACCGCCTTCACTAATTGAGAAATGTTATATGCTAAGATTACTTTGAAAACAAATCCTTTGATGAGTTGGGATAAAGGGTTGCAATGCATCTACAAGAAAAGGGGGGTTTGCAGTTACCCAGCCCAGACCATCGGACAAAGAACTGTGACTTATGTTGATAAATATATATATATATATATATATATATATATATATATATATATATATATATATATATATATATATATTATTTACTAACACTCACAGATATCCTGTCAAGGGTTTGGATCGGGGTTTGTCCGATAGTTCTTTATATGGACAGATCTCTTCCCTTTCAGTTTGGAAGATGTAGCATAGTGGTTAGTCCCATTGATCCTATAGCAGAAGGTTGTGGGTTTCAACCCAGGTGAAGTTGATGATTTTCTCATCCGGAGTGTGCTTGTGGTGCCAGCTAGCATCCTAAGCAGATGGTTTTAAGGCTGGTCTTACTTCAGGTCCTGGTTAAGTATTAGGCCTGTGTTTCAATCTCTTGCTCCTTCCTGGAGCGTAGTTTGCTTCTTTGTATTTGAACCTAACATTCTGTTGAATTTTAACTGTTGTCGTAGAATGTTTTGTTTTGCTTTTTCTTTTACTCGTTGACTCTTAGATTTGTCAGCCTCTCTGTGTGACCCTCTTTATCTTACTGTCTTTACAGAAAGGGGTAATTCTCCTTCCTAATTAGACCTCCTTCCTAAGGTGGTTCTGACCGTACTGTATGTCAGGGGATTGTAATCCCTTTCTAACGTTTGTTTCTTTCCTTGCATGAGGTTTGTATCCTTCCAGACTACTAAGGAGTTTAAACATTCTGTGTCTATTCTTTCTTTTTGACTAAGGGCTGTACTTAATTTGCTTATGGAAAACTGGACAGCAGCCTCTTTCCGGAGATGTTTCGTAGTCCTGTACATTTTAAGAACAAAGCATCCAGGGAACAGATCGATCAGACAACTTCTTTGTCTTCCTTGCTTGCCCTTTAATTTTCTTTTCTCATCTTTGACCTTTTTGCCTCAGGGGAGGTTTTCTTTTGGGAGAAAGGTGCTTCAAGTGATGGTGCCTTCAGTTTAGGTCTGCCTGCCTTTATTTCTCCTTCCCTGTCCATTCTGTGTGCTCTCTGGCTTGGGTATTGGTTTCCCAACAGTAATTGAATGGAATTGTAGACTCTCCATGCCATTGGAAAGAAAACAAAATGTATGCTTACCGGATAAATTATTTTCTTTCCAGACACAGAGATTTCACAACCTACCCTTTTATTATTTTAAGGCGACATTTAATGTTAGAGAATCTTCAGGCACCTATATACCCCTAGTGTTCCTCTTTCTCTTTACTTTTCCCTCGGCTAAGTGACTGGGGATTACGGGAAGTGGGAGGGATTCTTAAAGCTTTGAAAAGAAAATAATTTATCAGGTAAGCATACATTTTGTTTTTATTAAATTAAAATGTATTCTCAAAGTCTGGTAAGTCAGTCATTGGCGGAAGACATTGCTTATAATTTATATTAGTAGCTTAAATATTGATAGAAAATAAGTGTAAAGTTTTAGCATCCTTAAAACAATGGGCACAGCCATGTTGTAACCTAGGTTTCCTTCTTTGATGAGACCAGTTAGGGACAGTAATAAAGGGGTCACTATAGTGTGCCACTAATGACAGTGTTAAATACAGCTTTGTTAAACTCTGCACTTTAACTTCTAACAGGAAGTGGAAAGCCCACAATTTTCTAAATCAATTCTAATTTGAATTGCAGGAAAGGGGGATAAAATAAATTATGAAAGTATATTTCAAAGTTTTTTTTTAAACTACATATAATTAAACATTTTATATTACATGAACAAATGTTTAATGTCCCTTTAATGTAAAGCCTAATCAACTTAATGTATCTTCTATTTTTTTGCATGACCAAATTTATACATTACCCTTTCATCTGAAAGGGACTTTCTAATGCAAAAATTACAAGTTCTAATTTTTAGGAGCATGTCATTTCTGCTTTTCTCTCCATAAAAACTATTTAACCCAGCAAAAGATTGTTCAGAAATGAGCATTGCAACTCCAAAACAGAACACAGCTAGTAATTAACAAGTCTGATGAATGCCACTCCGGATTGGCTCACCGGCACGTGCATGCTGCCAAGCAAGACGTATCTGTCAATCTGTGTAATCCCTTTGTGAGCGTTAAACAGATAGCTAGGGTCATTAATGTGTTAGAACATACAAAATATATAGATATGGTGTGTGGAAGCACACCAATCCTCAATCAAAACAAATGTAACACAATGTAATAAGAACAATAATAATGTATACAACAACACTAAAAATAAACAGCAGAATACCAGAGAGAAAAAAAATATATAACCTTGTGACTGGAAACACAATAAATGTCCAATAGCTAAATGATATCCTGTACGTCACAATAGCTCCAGATGATTGCAAAGGTCAGCTCTCTGTCGTAGGGGGGTCAAAATCCTGATGATAACAGAAGGTCTGAAAAAAGAAACACAGAGGCGCCCAATGGCCTAATACCACAATGCCAAGGGACAAGCAAAATATGTAAGACTAATACTCACAAACGAATAGCACCAAAAAGTGCAAGGAAGCAGACTGGAACCTCACAGTTGCCAAGCAAACTGAACAGACGCAGAGATAATTCTGTAGTACTTCTTCACCAGTGAGGTCCTCCTGGTTCCTAGAGGGGAGGATATAGAGCCAGCATAGCCCAGTACAGTTTGTACAAATATATGTGTATGTCAATCTGTGTAATCCCTTTGTGAGCGTTAAACAGATAGCTAGGGTCAGTAATGTGTTAGAACATGTTATATTTGCCTTAGCATTTCCCTTGGTCATGTTTTTCTTTGGGTTCCTTCTCTTTGTTTTTAAGGGGATTTGATATTTTTGGCACTATGGGATATATCTTGCTATGGTATGTTTAAATGACAATACAGTGTCCTTTCTAAATGGTTGGGTTATATTTATTGCTAATTTATACAACATATGTAAAAATATATATTTATTTTTTTTGTTATTCTTGTGTCCAATATTTTTAAATTGTAGTGCATTCCCTTTTGGCCGGAAAATACCAACAATAAATTGCTTATTCAAGTAGATGGCTGCAAGACTCCTCCCAAGAAAATACATTTTAATAAACAAGATAACAATACTTTACTACATCTGGATGATAAGGTAATCAGTCTAATTTTACTTATGGTGCTTCATGTTAGTTGGTGAACTGACATATCCAGCTATGTTTTTGTGTGGTGGTACCAAAGGGAAAAGAAAATGAATGTTACAAGTGGCCACATGCATTAACATGTGATGCTTTTGTTATTATTTCACAGCTTGGGGGTATAATCGTAGACGTCACTCTAAGAGAGCATTCTACAGTCATCACATTCTCAGATTACCACAAGGGTGCTGCTCCATTTCTCCTAATTAACAACACAAAGTCAGAGACTATTGAATTTTACCAGAGGTAAGATATGCAATATACACCAATATAAAGAGTAGTATGATACATCTTTGTTTTGTAAAACATGATAAACTAATACATTTAAGTGGCTACATAATTCACAAGATAGCTATATCTAAAGCAGCATAGCAAAGACACTAACGTTCTAAGATACAATACATTGGTTAAAAGGCCATGTTGCTCAATATAAATTCTTATTTATCCTTGATGCAACTGTGAAAAAGGAAACGTTTTATGGCGTACACCTGGGATTTTCTTTATTTAAATTTAGTGATTTTAAATTCTGACAAACTGCTCCACATATTTCTAAAGGTCTTATCCTAACTAGCATATCAATTCATCAGCACACTGAATTATTTCACTTTGATTACTGCTCCGTTACCGTATTGAATCCAGCCTCTCTCTAAGATTTCTCCTACATTGGTGTATCCTGTCCACGGCTTCATCCTTACTTGTGGGATATTCTCAATCCCTACAGGAAGTGGCAAAGAGAGCACACAGCAAAGCTGTCCATATAGCTCCCCTCAGGCTCCGCCCCCCCAGTCATTCTCTTTGCCGCTCTAACTAGTAGCATCTCCCCGGGGGTGGTAAAGAGTATGTGGTGTTAGTTGTAGTTTTTTATTTCTTCTATCAAGAGTTTGTTATTTTAAAATAGTGCCGGCTTGTACTATTTACTCTGCAGCAGAAAGTGAAGAAGATTTCTGCTAAGAGGACTATAATTTTAGCACCAGTAACTAAAATCCATTGCTGTTCCCACGCAGGACTGTTGAAACCAGATAACATCAGTTGGGGGGAACAGTTTGCAGGCTTAACTGCTTCAGGTATGATCAGTCATTTTTCTAACAAGACCCAGTAATGCTAGAAGACTGTCAGAAATTCCCTCTGGGATAGGTAAGCCATTGTTATTAGATTCAGCAATAAAAGGATGGCTTATTTTAAGGGCTTATGCTGGTTGACACTATTGTGGGCTAATCGATTGCTTTTTAGCAAGTTTTCAACTTAAATAGGTGTTCTTTTTTATCAACTTAAAACACTTTTGGGGATTAATTTGCGCCTGGCACTTAGTTAGACACCTAATCTAGTCAGAAAGGCCCCTCCACTCTGGTATGCAGAGGAAGGAAGCCTCATTTTCGCGCCTCAATTGTGCACTTGTTTTGACTAGCCAGTTCATGCAGCTTCACGTGGGGAGTCCGGAGGCATCAGGAAGGGCTCGAGGGAGGCTTATATTCTTACCAAAATAACCCTAAGGAAGGTAAAAGCCACAGGGCAAGCTGTGGCAGAGTACTGTAGTGTGTTAACCGGTTAACTGCTGTTATTAGCTCCGGTTTGGGCATTAAGGGGTTAATTGGTCTGAAAATTTGTGGGCAACCTTTTCAAAGCATTATGACACTGGTGAAAATTTCATAAACATCGGATGTGTTTTTGATGGTTTTTTTCATGTTTCAGTAATAAAGTGTGCACTTTTATTATTTAAAGAGACAGTAACGCTTTTGTCAAAAATACATTTTATTGCATTGAAGTTACTTTTAAGTCTGTTAAACATGTCTGAACCTTCAGATAGCCTATGTTCTCTATGTTCAAAGGCCAAGGTGGTTCCCCCATTAAATTTATGTGTGAAATGTGCTATAGCGTCCAAACAGCTTAAGGACCGTACAATTACACTTAAAGATATAGCCCAAGATGATTCTTTAGCTGAAGGGTGTGAAGATAGCTCGCTATCCTCCCCTTCTGTGTCAACACCAGCTATGCCCGCGCAAGCGATGCCCAGTACATCTAACGCACCAATTGCGATTACTATGCAACAGTTAGCGGCAGTAATGGATAATTCTCTCTCAGCATTTTTATCCAAACTGCCAGCTTTTCCTAGGAAGCGTGATTGCTCAGTTTTAAACACAGAAAATGAGCAAGCTGACGCAGAGGATAATTTATCTGTAGTGCCCTCACATCAATCTGACTTGGCGGTGAGGGAGGGCCTGTCTGAGGGAGAAATTTCTGACACAGGGAAAGTTTCTCAGCAGGCAGAGCCTGATGCCATAGCATTTAAATTTAAGCTAGAACACCTCCGCGCCCTACTTAAGGAGGTCCTAGCTACACTTGATCATTGTAATCCTTTGGTGATCCCTGAAAAATTGTGTAAAATGGACAAATTCTTAGAGGTCCCAGTACACACTGATGCATTTCCGATACCTAAGAGGGTGGCGGATATCGTGACTAAGGAATGGGAGTAGCCAGGTGTACCCTTTGTTCCCCCTCCTATATTTAAGAAAATGTTCCCAATTGTTGACCCTAGAAGGGACGCATGGCAGACGGTCCCTAAGGTAGAGGGGGCAGTTTCAACGCTAGCTAAGCGCACGACTATACCAATCGAAGACAGTTGTGCTTTCAAAGATCCTATGGATAAAAAATTAGAAGGTTTACTTAAGAAAATCTTTGTTCAACAGGGTTTTCTTCTTCAACCAATTTCTTGCATTATTCCTGTAACCACTGCAGCGGCTTTTTGGTTTGAGGAACTAGAAAACTCGCTCCAAAAGGAGAGATGATGAAGTCATGGACAGAATTCACGCCCTGAAGTTGGCTAATTCTTTCATTACAGACGCCGCTTTCCAGTTAGCTAAATTAGCGGCGAAAAATTCTGGTTTTGCAATTGTGGCGCGCAGAGCGCTTTGGTTAAAGTCTTGGTCGGCGGATGTGTCGTCCAAAACAAAATTACTTAATATTCCTTTCAAGGGTAAGACCCTATTTGGGCCAGAGTTGAAGGAAATTATTTCAGATATCACTGGGGGAAAGGGCCATGCCCTTCCACAGGATAGACCTTTCAAGGCTAAAAATAAGTCTAATTTTCGTTCCTTTCGCAATTTCAGGAACGGACCGACTTCCACCTCTACAGCCACTAGGCAAGAGGGTAACGCATCCCAGCCCAAACCAGTATGGAAGCCATTGCAAGGCTGGAACAAGGGCAAACAGGCCAAGAAGCCTGCTGCTGCTACCAAGACAGCATGAAGGGGTAGCCCCCGATCCGGACCGGATCTAGTAGGGGCAGACTTTCTCTCTTTGCTCAGGCTTGGGCAAGAGATGTTCTGGACCCCTGGGCACTAGAAATTGTTTCTCAGGGGTATCTTCTAGAGTTCAAGGACCTTCCTCCAAGGGGAAGGTTCCACATGTCTCGCTTATCTTTAGACCAGATAAAGAGACAGGCATTCTTACGTTGCGTAGAAGACCTATTAAAGATGGGAGTGATACACCCAGTTCCAACAGCGGAACAAGGACTGGGTTTTTACTCAAACCTGTTTGTAGTTCCCAAAAAAGAAGAAACTTTCAGGCCAATTCTGGACTTAAAAATTCTAAACAAATTCCTCAGAGTTCCATCATTCAAAATGGAAACCATTCGGACAATTTTACCAACGATCCAGGAGGGTCAATACATGACTACCGTGGACTTAAAGGATGCGTACCTGCATATTCCTATCCACAAAGATCACCATCAGTTCCTGAGGTTCGCCTTTCTGGACAAACATTACCAGTTCGTGGCTCTTCCGTTCGGTTTAGCCACTGCTCCCAGAATTTTCACAAAGGTGCTAGGGTCCCTTCTAGCGGTGCTAAGGCCGAGGGGCATTGCAGTAGCACCTTACCTAGACGACATTCTAATACAAGCGTCGTCCCTTCCCAAAGCAAGGGCTCATACAGACATTGTTTTAGCCTTTCTCAGATCTCACGGGTGGAAGGTGAACATAGAAAAAAGTTCCCTGCCCCCGTCCACAAGGGTTCCCTTTCTGGGAACAATAATAGACTCTGTAGAAATGAAGATCTTTCTGACAGAGGTCAGGAAGTTAAAGCTTCTGAACGCTTGTCGAGTTCTTCAATCCATTCCTCAGCCCTCCATAGCTCAGTGCATGGAGGTAATAGGACTAATGGTTGCGGCAATGGACGTGGTTCCTTTTGCTCGAATTCATTTAAGACCATTGCAACTGTGCATGCTCAAACAGTGGAATGGGGATTATGCAGACTTGTCTCCCCAGATTCAAATGGACCAGAAAACCAGAGACTCACTCCTCTGGTGGCTGTCTCTAGATCACCTGTCTCAGGGAATGAGTTTCCGCAGACCGGAGTGGATCATCTGTCTGGGAGTCCCTGAAGGCTCAGGGTCTATGGTCTCGGGAAGAATCTCTTCTCCCGATAAACATATTGGAATTGAGAGCGATATTCAATGCGCTCCAGGCATGGCCTCAACTAGCGGAGGCCAGATTCATCAGATTTCAGTCGGACAACATGACGACTGTAGCGTAAATGAATCATCAGGGGGGAACGAAGAGTTCCCTGGCGATGAGAGAGGTATCCAAGATCATCAAATGGGCAGAGGATCGCTCCTGCCATCTATCAGTAATTCACATCCCAGGAGTGGACAACTGGGAAGTCGTCAGACTTTCCATCTGGGGGAGTGGGAACTTCACCCAGAGGTTTTTGCCCAGTTAACTCAACTATGGGGCATTCCGGATCTGGATCTGATGGCGTCATGTCAGAACTCAAAAGTTCCATGTTACGGGTCCAGGTCCAGGGATCCCAAGGCGACACTGGTAGATGCCTTAGCAGCGCCTTGGTCGTTCAATCTAGCTTATGTCTTTCCACCGTTTCCTCTTCTCCCACGGCTAGTAGCCAGGATCAAACAGGAGAAGGCTTCGGTAATTCTGATAGCTCCTGCGTGGCCACGCAGGACCTGGTATGCAGACCTGGTGAATATGTCATCGGTTCCACCATGGAAGCTACCTTTGAGGCAGGACCTTCTAATTCAAAGTCCATTCCTACATCCAAACCTAGTCTCTCTGCAACTGACTGCTTGGAGATTGAACGCTTGATTCTAGCTAAGCGTGGGTTTTCGGATTCAGTTATAGATACCCTGATTTGGGCTAGAAAGCCTGTCACTAGGAAAATTTACCATAAGATATGGCGGAAATATCTTTGTTGGTGCGAATCCAAGGGTTACTCATGGAGTAAGATTAGGATTCCAAGGATTTTAGCTTTTCTCCAAGAAGGATTGGAGAAAGGTTTGTCAGCTAGTTCCTTAAAAGGACAGATATCATCTCTGTCTGTTTTGTTACACAAACGTCTGGCAGCAATGCCAGATGTTCAGGAGTTTGTGCAGGCTTTAGTCAGAATCAAGCCTGTCTACAGACCTGTGGCTCCTCCATGGAGTCTAAATCTAGTTCTTTCAGTTCTTCAGGGGGTTCCGTTTGAACCTCTACATTCCATAGATATTAAGTTACTATCTTGGAAAGTTTTGGTTGCTATCTCTTCCGCTAGAAGAGTTTCTGAATTGTCTGCTTTGCAGTGTAATTCACCCTATCTGGTGTTTCATACAGATAAGGTCGTTTTACGTACCAAACCTGGTTTTCTTCCAAAAGTGGTTTCCAATAAGAATATTAACCAGGAAATAGTTGTTCCTTCTCTGTGTCCTAACCCAGCTTCTAACAAGGAACGTCTGTTACACAATCTCGATGTGGTTCGTGCTTTGAAGTTTTACCTAAAAGCAACTAAAGATTTCAGACAAACTTCGTCCTTGTTTGTTGTCTATTCTGGTAAGAGGAGAGGTCAAAAGGCGACTGCGACCTCTCTGTCTTTCTGGCTGAAAAGCATCATCCGGTTGGCTTATGAGACTGCTGGAAGGCAGCCTCCTGAACGAATTACAGCTCACTCTACTAGAGCTGTGGCTTCCACTTGGGCTTTCAAGAATGAGGCTTCTGTTGAACAGATCTGTAAGGCAGCGACTTGGTCTTCACTGCATAGATTTGCCAAATTTTACAACTTCGATACTTTTGCTTCTTCGGAGGCTATTTTTGGGAGAAAGGTTTTGCAAGCAGTGGTGCCTTCCGTTTAGGTTACCTGACTTGTTCCCTCCCTTCATCCATGTCCTAAAGCTTTGGTATTGGTTCCCACAAGTAAGGATGAAGCCGTGGACCGGATACACCAATGTAGGAAAAAACAGAATTTATGTTTGCCTGATAAATTTCTTTCTCCTACGGTGTATCCGGTCCACGGCCCACCCTGGCATTTTAGTCAGGTTCAAATTTATTTTTATAAACTACAGTCACCACTGCACCCTATAGTTCTCCTTTTTCTCCTAACCGTCAGTCGAATGACTGGGGGGGCGGAGCCTGAGGGGAGCTATATGGACAGCTTTGCTGTGTGCTCTCTTTGCCACTTCCTGTAGGGATTGAGAATATCCCACAAGTAAGGATGAAGCCGTGGACCGGATACACCGTAGGAGAAAGAAATTTATCAGGTAAACATAAATTCTGTTTTTTAAAGATCCTTCTTTGAGTGGCATCTGTTCTAGCCAATCACAGCCTCACCATGCGCCCCATGAAAAAATCTATCTGCACGTTCCTGTGCTCGGAACACTGACATGTTATTGAAATGCGCATGTGCTACAACTTACGCTATTTGCGCATTATAATAAGTGAATTAGCTGCTTTGCTAACAGTAAACAGTGCATCTGTTTAAAGCAAACAGTCAATCATTTCCCTTATTATACTGCGCAAATAGCATAAGTTGTAGCGCATGCGGATTTCAATAATATGTCAGCGTTCCGAGCACGGGAGCATGCAGATAGACTTTTTCATGGGGCGCAAGGTGACGCTGTGATTGCCTAGAACAGATGCCACTCAAAGAAGGATCTTCAAAAATCTTAGAGAGAGGCTGGATTCAATACCGTAACGTAACAGTAATAAAAGTGAAATATTTCAGTGTGCTGATGAATTTATTAATAAAAAAAGCATATTGAAATACTAGTTAGGATAAGACCTTTAGTGGAACAGTTTTTAAAGTGATGGTAAATTCTGACAATGTATGTAAATTCACCTGATTAACTGCTGTGAGGGGAGTTACCATTCAGCTGCCCTTTTTACTTTCATCTGCATAGTGGAAAAAAAGGCAAACAGCCAATCAGCATCATTATTGCTGCTTTCACACTTTGCTTTTTACTGTGATCTCATTGATTGCCCCAAAATGCCAACCTTGTATTGGGAGCTGTGCCACATTTATGCAGAAAATAATTCCTTCAGGTATAAGATCTTTTTTTTACGCCCATTACATTGATGATTTGTTTTTTTTTCTATGGAAAGGAACTATGGTACTATTGAAGTGGAAGGTCATAGAATAAATTTAGCCAATTTTTGTAAGCAAACTCTAGGCTATAATACATTGAGAGCTACATCTTGCTACCCTAAGCATACAATGAAGACTTTCCTGAAAGGAGAATTTATTAGGATTAAACTAAACTGTACTACAACATTTGAGGATGCCTTAATTAAGAGATTAGTATAAAGGGTTACAGTTCTAAAGAGTTGAGTGATGTTAAATTGGTGGTAGATAATATATCCAACCAGGTGTTCCTACAGGGTAATAGAAGGAAACAATACGGAGAAATAAACTGTGTGTTGTTTATAACAGAATGTTCTAAAGAGTTCAATAAGATCTGTGTAATATAATTTTATATCCCTTTTAAGGGATATAGAAAATCATGAATCCAAAACAGTTCTATCTAAATACACTATATGGGCAAAAGTTTGTGGACATCTGACCATTACACCTATATGAACTTGTTTAGCATCCCATTCCAAAACTATTGGCATTAATATAAAGTTCTGCACCTCCCCCCCTTTATGGCTATAACAGCTTTCCATAAAATTCTGTAGTGTGTCTGTGGGAATTTGTGCCCATTCGGCCAAAAAAGCATTTGTGAGGTCAGCCTCTGATGCTAGGCAAGAAGGTCTGGCTTGTAATCAGCATTCCAATTCATGGGGTTGAGGTTAGGACTCTGTGCAGGCTACTCAAGTTTCTTCACACCAAACTCGTCAAACCATGTCTTCATGGACCTTTCTTTGTGCACAGTCATGCTGGAGCAGGAAAGGACCTTGTCCATACTGCTGGAAAACAAGGGGGTAAACCACTTAATTGCACTAAAAGAGGAAATCTTCCTAAAAATGGGCACTCTCCCACGGTGACCAGCAGATACGAGAAAAGCAAAAAAGGAAAATAAAGGAAGAGATAATGAAGCTAAATCCTCAAAATACAAAGGAAATATAGACAAAAAAAGATGTCATAAGAGTTAAAAATGAGTTTACTATAATATAATTTAATTAATATCAGATAAAATACATAAAACCAAACAAAATGCATAAAACCACATATACAGTATTTTGTTTTGTGTTTTGTATCCCTTGCGTATGGATAATGCACTCAAATAAGACAATAGGGCATATTAAATATAACCTGATATATTAGAATTCATGAATAACATTTAGCTGGACTTTGAAAAATATGTATGAAAACAAAGCAAAATGGCCAAATGAGATATCTTAAAAAAACTGTCTTATAAGAGCAACGTCCAATGATTAAGCAATCTGTCCAAACTTTGAGTAGTAGAAAAAATAGAAATGTGCACGCACTATTAAAAGAAGCACTAGTTGAGTGCTTGAAGTACAAAATTAAGGTTCCCTCAAAACCTGCAGCTAAGAGGGCTCTGTACTTACAAAATCTTCACCACGGCAACACCAAAATTACCTGCCCTTCCAGAGGAACACTGAAACACTGCGCTTGTGAGCAGTTGATACAAAAACAGCCCCGTTTGTAATCCAACACTTCAGCTATGTGAAGGAGATGAAAGGGTTGTCTGAACTTTTGCAGATGAAAACACCTAGAGTATACGACTAAGTCTTCACTCTTAGGCGTCCGTGATTCAAACAAAGTGCTGACCTTTCCCCTTCACCTGTTAACGCGTTTTAGCCTTCTGACAAAGGCCAATCAGAAGGCCGAAACATGTTACCAAGAGTTGTTTATATGTTAATGGTTAAAGTGCCTAAGCATACGTCCCTGCTTTTCAACACAAGATACCAAGATCCCTTTAATGTGTGGAAAAAATGTTCATGTCAGCTTTTTACATATATGATGCATTACTCACATCAAGTGATTTAAAATATGGGTAACATTTCTATTAAATAAATAAAAATAACGTATCTAAATTAAAGTGTGTTATTATAAAACCTTATTTTAGCTCAAGCCATGCATGTGTGTGTGTATATATATATATATATATATATATATATATATATATATATATATATACACACACACACATGTATATACATATATATCCTGTATACAGATAAGGAACATGTAACAATTAATTAATTGTTATTATTATGTATTTATAAAGCATCTCCAAATTCCATAGCACTGAATTGAAATATGATTACTAGAATTTAAAAAAAAAAAAATTACTGTTAGAACATTTACCCTGGAACAGAAGAATATTTTTTTTATGCATGTGGTCTGTTTCAGCTCTATCCCTGTAGATATAGACAACCTTCCACCAGGGAAAGCTCTACAGTACACTTGGGTAGAACCAACAAGTCAACGAGAGTTAAGCTGGAGATGCGGTGCAAACACTGGTACTGTTGGTCCCACGGAGGTCAGTATGAATTTGCCTATTATTTTCTTCTGTTACTATATTTGTTTCTTGTTAACCTGTGACTGCTTACAAATAATTATCATAAAAGAAGCTTGCCGTATATGTGCATGTGTGAATGCATATAAACTATTATTGTCAAGCTCACCATTTGGTTGTATTTGCATCATGTGCTGCAAGGTGTGGGGAACTACATCAGCCAATTACTAACCAAGGAATGGTTACAGATGTTTAAGCAAATTAGTAAATCCACTTCCTCTATATTGGTTATTAAAATAAACATAAAATTTCTTTCTTAATATGAGGAAGTCCACGGCATTATTCCTTACTGTTAGGAAATACTGAACCTGGCCACCAGGAGGAGGCAAAGACACCCCAGCCAAAGGCTTAAATACTCCCCCCACGTCCCTCATATTCCAGTCATTCTTTGCCTTTTGTCACAGGAGGTTGGCAGAGAAGTGTCAGAAGATTCGGAGTAGTTCCTTATAAAGGGTATCTACCCTTCAAAATGAGACTGGAGTTTAATTAGTCTTGTCAGCCTCTCAGTGAGAGTATTGATGAAAGTTAGAGTCTGGAGATGCAGGGAGAGTCTTTCCCTCGTATTAACAGCTCCTAAGCAATCAGTGTTGACGAGTTTCACTGCCTGCTTCCATCAGTCAAGTTCAAGACTGTCAACTTGAGAGGCTGTGTTTCTGTTCCACGGCATAGATTCCGGTAAGATCAGTTTTTACACATATGCTAACGCCAGAAGACAGGGTCACAGTGTGGCTCCTTTTATCTGTATGGAATCAAGGGTTAATATCTCCGGAGGGGAATTATTGAACAGTGGGGATTAATCACATAAGTTTATTTGATTATGCTGCGACATGTGTGAGATGGTAGGCTCAGGCAGATGTTGGAACGTACAGGGTTTTATTTTCGTTTTGGGAGCTGTGCAGCCTGAAAGGGCTTGGCGCTTTTTTTTTGCTATTATAGCAGGCGCGGTCCTGCATTGCGCACCATGTGACCGGGTGTGGTCACAATTATTCCCTCTTTCCTGACTGTGCGGTTTACGGAGAAGAAGCGTTTCTCTGTTTGGCCTGGGTCATAGGAGGTGGTGAGTGCCCCAGCCATTGGGAAAATAAAGGTGCTCAATAGTCTGCTTTGTAAGCACAAGCTATGGAGGATTCTGATGCGGTAGCGGGTACTCCCTCTTTACCTAAATCTTATACCTGTCTATATTGTGAGGTGGCTGCGGTATACCTGCCCACTCAACTATGTTCCACATGCCTTGATAAAGTAATCATGTCAAAGAAGGTTAATATGTTTGATACCACTGAGTCGTCCACCTCTGAGGAATCTCCGTCCCGTGAGGTCCGCACCCTACAGTCATCTCCTAATACACATGCAGCTTCCCGTAGCACCTCCTAATCCTCCATCTGGAGGGGGCCTTTTACCACCAGAATTTACTGTGCAGTTACAAATGGCGGTGTCTGCGGCCTTTAGTGCTTTACCTCGCCCTGCTAAGCGCAAGCAAAAGGTCAAATATTGCTATCCTTCCCAGGGGTCATCAACTAGTTTATTGGAATTATCTGATACAAGATTATCTGATGATGAAGGCGCCTCTGATACTTCAAAGGGTGCTCTTTCTGGGTCAGAATCTGCTGCCTCTAAACCTCCAGCTTTAGATTTAGGATTGAGCATTTATGCTTTCTGTTAAAGGAAGTTTTGGCTACGTTAGAGGTTCCAGAGCCCAAATTGCCTGAGGAACCTTTGATTCCTAAGTTAGATAAGGTCTACGAGGACAGGGTGGTACCACAAACTTTCCCAGTTCATGTAAAGATGGCGAATAGTATTAAGAATGAATGGGAAAGGATTGGTCTTCATTTTCCCCTTCTTCCTCCTTTAAGAAATTGTTCCCAGACCCTCAATTGGAGTTGTGGGGTTCCATCTTCAAGGTGGATGGCGCTATCTCCACGCTTGTTAAACGCACTACTATGTAAGGATAGTTCGTTGTTTAAAGAGCCCATGGATAAGAAGATACAAACTCTGTTAAGAAAGATGTTTCAACATACGGGATAGTTGTTTCAACCGGCAGCGGCTGGTGGAGGGTCCCCTCGATGTGATCCAGGAAAGAATTAAGGCCTTAAGGGTGGCTAATTCCTTTATTTGTGATTTAAATATGCAAATTATTCGCCTGAACAATAAGGCTTCAGGTTTTTCTGTTCAAGCCCGTAGGGCACTCTGGCTGAAGTCCTGGTCTGTGGACATTACTTCTAAGTCCAGACTTCTTTCCCTTCCCTTTAAGGGAAAAATGTATTTGGTCCAGGCCTGGACTCAATGATCTCCACGGTTACTGGAGGCAAGGGTGCCTTTTTACCGCAAGATAAGAAGAACAAGCCTAAGGGACAAGGTCCTAATTTTCGTTCCTTTCGTTCTGATAAATCCCAACGTCAGCAGCCCTCTGCAAAGCCCGAGCAATCCAAGGGTACTTGGAAACCGGCTCAGTCCTGGAATAAATCCAAGTTGAGCAAGAAGCCCGCCGAGACAAAGTCGGCATGAAGGGGCGGCCCCCCGATCTGGTTCTGGATCACGTAGGAGGCAGACTGTCGTTCTTTTTGGATGCTTGGTTTGGGGACGTGCAAGACCCATGGGTCCTGGAGGTCATCGCTTAGGAATACAAGGGGCAGATTTCTCCTATCAAACCTGTCTTCCAGGCCAGAAAAGAGAGAAGCCTTTCTGGGGTGCGTAAGGGATCTCTCCTCCCTAGGAGTTATTGTCCTGGTACCTCTCACAGAAAGTGGTTTGGATACTATTTCAACCTTTTTTGTGGGCCCAATTCTGGACCTTAAGTGCTTAAACAAATTCCTATCTGTCCCCTCGTTCAAGATGGAGACGATAAGGTCCATCCTTTACTTATTTCAGGAACAACAGTTCATGACCACTATAGATCTGAAGGATGCTTACCTTCACGTTCCAATCCACAAGGAACACTTCAAATTTCTAAGGTTTGCGTTCCTGGACAAGCACTTCCAGTTTATTGCACTTCCGTTTGGTCTAGCTACTGCTCCAAGAGTTTTTACAAAGGTTCTAGGGGCTCTGCTTGTATTGCAGTAGCGCCATACTTGGACAATATTCTGGTTCAAGCACCATCTTGTCGTCTTGCACAAGACCGTTCGAAATATCTTCTGTTTCTTCTTTGATCTCATGGATGGAAGATAAACTTAAAAAGAGTTCTCTTATTTCCAGTACCAGGGTGGAATTCTTGGGTACTTTAATAGACTCCATATCCATGAGGATAGTTCTTACAGACCAGAGACATTACAAGCTAACTTCCGCTTGTCTTGCCCTCTAGACCTCCTGTTTTTTTTTGTATTATAGATTAGTTTATTTAATTGTATTTTAGTTTAGCTAATTGTAGTTAATTTATTTAATTAATTTAATGATAGTGTAGTGTTAGGTGTATTTGTAACTTAGGTTAGGATTTATTTTACAGGTAATTTTGTACTTATTTTAGCTAGGTAGCTATTAAATAGTTAACTATTTAATAGCTATTGTACCTAGTTAAAATAAATACAAAGTTGCCTGTAAAATAAATATAAATCCTAAAATAGCTACAATGTAATTATTAGTTATATTGTAGCTATATTAGGGTTTATTTTATAGGTAAGTATTTAGTTTTAAATAGGAATAATTTTTTAAATTATAGGAATATTATTTAGTTTAATTAAAATTTATATTTAACTTAGGGGGGTGTTGGGGTTAGAGTTAGGTTTAGGGGTTAATAACTTTATTATTGTAGCGGCGACGTTGTGGGAGGGAGATTAGGGATTAATAATTGTAGGTAGGTGGCGACGATGTTAGGGAGGGCAGATTAGGGGTTAATAAAATGTATTATAGTGTTTGCGAGACGGGAGTGCAGCGGTTTAGGGGTTAATACATTTATTATAGTGGCGGCAAGGTCCGGTCGGCAGATTAGGGGTTAATAAGTGTAGTTAGGTAGCGGCGATGTTGGGGGGGGGGGCAGATTAGGGGGTAATAAATATAATGTAGGTGTCGGCGATGTTAGGGGCAGCAGATTAGGGGTTCGTAGCTATAATGTAGGTGGCGGCGGTGTCCGGTCGGCAGATTAGGGGTTAAAAATTTTTATTAGAGGGTTGGCGATGTGGGGGGGGGCTTGGTTTAGAGGTACATAGGTAGTTTATGGGTGTTAGTGTACTTTATAGCACAGCAGTTAGGAGCTTTATATTCCGAACTACTGACTTTTTTTGGCGGTAGGAGTCTTCTCGGTAGAGGCTCTACCGCTCACTTGTTCCAAGACTCCAAATACCAGCGTTAGGCAAATCCCATTGAAAACATAGGATACGCAATTGACGTAAGGGGATCTGCGGTAGCCTGGAGTCGCGGAAAGGAAGTGAGCGGTAGACCCTTTCCTGGCTGACTCTAAATACCAGCGGGGGGTAAAAAGCAGCGTTAGGACCCCTTAACGCTGCTTTTGACAGCTAACGCCAAACTCTAAATCTATGCCTTAGTTGTTCTCTTTTACGGCACCATTCATACCCTCTGTCCCTTGTTCCCTTGGCAGAATGACTGGGAAGTGGGGGGAGGAGTATTTAAGCCTTTGGCTGGGGTGTCTTTGCCTCCTCCTGGTGGCCAGGTTCAGTATTTCCCAACAGTAAGGAATGATGCCGTGGAAATTATCAGGTAAGCATAATTTATGTTTTTTATGTCAATGGTATCTTACGCCTATAAGACAAGGACAGATATTGCCAAACAAATTATTGGAGGGCTTGTGTAGAAAAAGGCACACAATTCCATATTTGGTGGAAATGTTCACTCAATCGTTTTTCGACCTATATCAAAATTAAAATGGCAAAGGCTCTCTTACTTCAATTACCTATGAGACGCTTTTCTTTCTATTTAATAAATCTCCCAAAATAAGATGTGTATAATGTTTAAATTGGTTAATTATCATGATTAATAGCACAAAACAATTGACCCCTGTCACTGTGTCCTGAAAAATAAAACCTCATCTTCTGTCTCTATTTGGAAAGATAAAGTACCTTTTGTTTTGAAAATGGAGAAATACCATTACACACTGATCAAACATGTAGATGATTACTATTATATCTGTTTTCTCTGGGGTGATTATATGTCGAAAGTAGTGTAACTATAAAACAGCAAAGCACTGTCTTTTGTGAAAAGGTATGACTCTGTACAAATTTATTTTATTTGTTAACATTATTTTGAATATTTTAATTAAAATATATATATATATATATATATATATATATATATATATATATATTAATATTTTTGTCAAATTCCAGTCTTGCTGATTAACAATGTGTTTTTGATTATTGAGAATTGATATTTTAAAGTGTACTGTAGTTTCAATTACCAATAATTTTATCACCCTGTTTCCATAGTGTATTTAAAGCATTGCATTGTAACTTTTATTTTCTTTAAATTAAACAATAAAAATGTTTAACACTACACCTTAATCGTAATTATGGCTTCGTAATCCCTGTAATCCTGTTCAACACGTATAATAATATTTATTACACCCAAGTGGGCACCCCTGTGGGTGTCTAGTATGTTTTTCTAATTTGACAAGGCTATTGATACAGCTAGTATGAAGCCCCATTGATAGAAAGCTAAGCGAGCTAATTGAAGACTGACCAGCAACCAAGAAAACATGCACTCATGGGGGAAGCAGAAAATACCGTCATGATTTAGGCAGTGTAAACATTTTTAACTTTCTAAAATCTGTGTTTCCGCAAGCTATAACTATTCAGCAGTTTTTAAACAGTTTCTGTGTGGGCAGAACCAGCCATGATGTCTAATCTGTTAGTGACAACTGCAACATAGTTATGGTTTCTATAGCAGTGAATGTGTAATATAGTATCATTGGTCATACACACATTTAATAGTACCATGAAGATTTGAATACTATCCAAAATAAACCGTTGGGGTTCAACCGAATAAATGCACAATCTGTTTCTTGCAGGACAAGGTTGAATATCTAAGAATGGAGGACAGTGTTATCTATTTTGTGTCATTCCTGGAAGGTTTACAGCGAATTGTACTATTTACGGAAGATGAAGATGTATTCCAAGTGACATATGAAAGTGAGAAAGCTGAACTAGCAGAACAAGAAATAACAATATCTTTGTCAAATGTTGGCATTTCTTTAGTGAACAACTATTCAAAACAGGAAGTATCTTACATTGGAATTACAAGGTAAGTAATGTTGTATGCAAAGAAATGTTCAGTGTGTTTTTGAGGATCCATTAAGGTATAGACAATGTATGTGAGAACAGTTTATTAAAATAAAATTCTCAAATGTATCTTTCTTAAATAGACAGGAAATTTTATTTTTTTAATTGCATTATTACAAAGTTTGTTATATATATTAAGTCTTCAATATACATGAATTAAAACTTTTTAAAATAAATTCTTCATTGATATAAAATACTTATTATTTATGTCATATCACAGAGGGCTTCCTGGGTGTCATGCTCATCAACAAACGCTAAAGTGCCCGCATGTGCAGATTGATAGCCATGATGTCACGGTTAGAAGAATAAGCGTATATCTGGCACTCGCTGGCAGTCACATGACTTACTACTAAGGCCGCCTAACTGTGTCATTCATACTGTAGGAAGTGAGCAAATAAGGCACAGATTCTGGAGAGGCAAAGAAACAAAAAAATATATGATTTTTTTTAAGATCAAGTAAACACTGTAAATAAAATGTTTATTTTTGGACACTGAGCTACTGGCTTTTAGAGTAACAAAGCAGCAATGTTTATTTGTAGAAAGTAAGTCATGTGTCGGCGCTGTTTTTTAACGTCAGGTGAAAGACACATATGCGAGCGGGCGGGAGCTTGTATAAAGAAATTATGCAAATGTATAATTTATTATCGTGCAGCGATTTTAAAATTAAAGGGACACTATACCCAAACATTTTCTTTCATGATTAAGGTAGAGAATACAATTTTAAACAACATTCCAATTTACTTCTATTACCTAATTTGCTTAATTCTTTAGATATACTTTAATGAAGAAATAGCAATGCACACGGTGAACCAATCACAGGAGGCATCTTTGTGCAGCTACCAATCAGCAGCTACTAAGCATATCTAGATATGCTTTTCAGCAAAGAATATCAAGAGAATGAAGCAAATTAGATAATAGAAGTAAATTAGAAAGTTGTTTATAATTGTATGCTCTTTCTAAATCATGAAAGAAAAAAAATTGGTTTTCATGTCCCTTCAAGCTGTGCTGTGCCGTGGCCTAGAGTTTTGGAGTATGGAAGTTTACTGGTCCTTTAAGGCTTTTAGCATGGTATGGTAACTACTATTGACTTTTCTTTTTGTCCTTTTTTAGACCCATAAAGTCACCCAAGCTTTAGAGTTATACATTGCACTTAGGTGGTAGGATTTTTTGTGTGTATTTAAATAAACCCGACCCCTTAAGCCAGAACTAAAGGTGTGGTTGATGAGGGAGGATTTTTGTTGTGCAGGGTTATACAGATCTTTGAAATGTCATTCTAGGGGATTTGGGGAGCTCTATTTAAGTAAAACCATGTGTGAAGTTGGCATTTTAGAATTAACAGTAGGTTAATTTTGAACAATTTACTTTACCTGGGTTTTTGTTAAATCCTGTGTCAGAAGATGTTTGAAGGACTAACGCAGCAAGATGTTATGTGCACACAAAAGAAAGAGGATAATCAAGTGCAACTGAAAATCAGCTGATTTTAGAAGCCAGCATAGTAATGGAGCTTGTCAGAAGGTAATTTGCAGTCTTTGTAAGTGGTTGGAATCCATTGAGACATGAGATGCAAATAATCAGTGAGTAGTCTACAGTCACAAAATAAAGATATCTTTGACGTGAAACAATTGTTTGTTTCCAAACACTGCGTAGCATATGCCCTGAAAAATGTAGACATTTGTCATGTCTAAGTGAATTTATGCACTTGAATACTATTGGAGAGATTTATCTCTATGGAACATCACCATTCTCAGGCCAATGCAAAAAAAAATGCTTGCTATGAAAACTTAGTCTGAATATATCTACAAACATATTGCTATGTATACATGTGTTCTATATATTCCTGTATTTTATGTATTTTTTAAATATTTGCTGGAATTTATCAAGAAAGGGTAATCTATTTTATAGCAGGTACCCAAGGCCACTTTTTAAGGTGGGTATAAGACTCATGTCCTTCCAGTTACAATGATTAGTAGGGAGAAATTGCCTTGATTGTAAGTAGGTTATCTGACCTTAATGCTTTAATGGTTGACAGTGCAGTGTTTAATATGAAAGCCAGATAGCAAAGAATTAAAGGAACACTCAAGACAAAATTAAACTTTCATGATTCAGATAGAGCATGCAATTTTAAACAACTTTTAATTTACTTCCATTAACAAATTGTGAACAGTATTTTTATATTTACACTTTTTGAGTCACCGGCTCCTACTGAGCATGCACAAGAATTCACAAGATTATACTTTGATGCATTTGTGATTGTCTGATGGCTGTCACATGATATAGGAGGAGTGGAAATAGACGTAACCTTGAAATTTGTCAGAAAAAAAATCTTATACTCATTTGAAGTTCATACTAAGTTCTATTACATCGTCTTTTTGTATCATGCATTTGTTGACTGTATTTGCTGGTCCTTAAAGAGTATTAAAAGTTAGTGTGATAAACATTTGTATACAAGCATTTAAAGATATTTCAATGACAGTGACAATGTGTTGTTGATGGTGGATCAATAAGGTTTCTTAATTTATAACTAGTGTATGCTTAAGGGGTGGTGGAAAATATATTGGTTTTAAAGGATAGACTGAATATGAGGATATGAGTAGGTGAAACGGAGGTTAGGAATAGTTTCAAGGAGACAGTTGCTAAGGAGCTGAGTTTGTAGGTTCGTTTGGATGGTTCGTTGGAGAGTCATATTACAGAATTTGAAAGTTGGTGTGAATCTGTGAAATTTAGACTTATTAAATGCTTGAGAAGTTATTTTGTGATAGCAGTTGATGAAGAGTACAAAGGGGTTTGCATTTTGAAGCTTATCTAAAAGATATACAAAATATTAGTTTTCATAAATAATGCACCCTAGGAAAACACTCTTATACCTCTTCAAGGGCCCGATTATCTAAAGCTTTCTTGTCTGTGAGATTATTTAAGAAGTCTTGTCAGTACTGCAAGGTCCATCAAATAATTTTATAAAGACTAATTTTAGCTTGAGAGCAGTTTACCTCGCTATGTGGGGTTCTGAGTGTGAAGTAGAGACAAATACAATATAAGGCTCATGAAAAAAACTTTTGTGTGTTTTCTATCCACACCACTGTTTTTTGTTAATCAGGCCCCCAAGTGAGAAACATACCTCATTGATGCAAGGGCACTTAATGTGAGTAGAAAGCCAAGTGGAACTAGTGAGGACAAAAACAAATTAAATTGTTTTTGCTTTAGGTTCTAGTTTTCACTTTGTCTGCTATTAGTGGAATCAGGTGGGCTCAGGAGCCACTGGTAAAAAATAAAAAATTCTAGCAGTGGCTCATATGTAGCCTTAAATGCCTTTACAGGACTTATGTCTGGTGCTGAAAGCTTTGATGACATCTCTTGTTAATACATTACAGGAAGCATCCCTCTGAAATTTCAACAAAAGTTTCTCTTTTGCTTATTACCTCAGGCAGATATATAGGTGTGTTACAGGTGCCATACTGCTATTCATCGTCTTTGGTCTTTCATTAAGGTAAGGTAGTTTACCTTGCAAGTTCTTGAATTTTAGCCTATGGTTGTTTCTAGTGTCATGTTTCTCCAAATATGTGTCTAACCTCATTTTGTCCAGGTAAGGTAATGAACAACAACTTCATAGCTTTTAATTGGTTTAGTGTTTACACACCTATATCGGAGAATCTAGAAAAACTGACAAATTTCTGTTGATTCCACAAGGACATATCAAATGCGCTTCCAGATGGACTGATTGATAAGCAATCTTATCTTCTAAATGAATGAAGGCACCTATGCAACATGACGTAAAACTGATACCAGAAGGATAGTTAATCCTTCTTTGGCAGCTAAAGCAAAATCTCTTTTTTTTAACAACCTGTTAGTTCAGCACTTTAAATAACATCTTTATATCTCAGCTGAGGTCAAATTTGAAAGAAAAATGTTATATTCTGTGTTTGATTTAAGGTAAAGCTTACCTGATTACCTGGAGAGGGTATAAGAAAGATAAGTCTCACCGCAGAGGCAAACGGTACATAAGTTGTTGTGAGAAGTTTAAATGCTGTGAGGGAGATTGTGTACTGGTAATATTTGCTTCTGAAAATAAATTGGTAACTCACCACCTCAGAGGCTAGAAAGGTTCCTTGGGAGCTGGCGTGGAGCCCTAACCCACCAGCACTTCCCAGGACTAGCGCTTTGAGGGATTCCCCAGGATGAAAGAGATCAAACCTCAACTCCACCACCTACGGTAGGCCTTTCCACCTACACAGCTCACTCCATAGCATTGGGGAACACAGGCCACTGTTGACGCCTATAGTTGAGACATACAAGGTAGGTTTATAGCGCAGCAGCGGCAAAACTTTCCCCAAGGTATTTTGCACTCTTCAATCCACTGTAAGACTGCAGGAAGTCACCTTCAGTACGTTTTAGTCAGTCCGCCCACTCGTTATGTTTAGTTTATAGTTTGTAGTATTGAAAATGAGACTTTTATCCCAATAAACTATGGAGCTGATGTGGCGCACATCTGCTCACAGTGCCGGTCAGGCTCCGCCCCATGTGTGTATTCTTTTTCAACAAGAGATGCCAAGACAACGAAGCACATTTGAAAATAGAAGTTAATTTAAAAGTGTCTTAAAAATACATGCTCTATCTGAATCATGCAAGTTTCATTTTGACTTTCCTATCCAAGCAATACCTCAGTACATTTTTGGTGAACTGCAAACTACTATAGCCCTGCCCATTTCTAATTGAGTGTTTTTTTCTTTTCCTGTTTTAGATAGATAGATATAAATATTATTTTTGTTTTCATCAGCTCAGATGTAGTTTGGGAAACAAAGAAGAAGACACGATGGAGACCACTCAGTGTAAAGCAGACAGAAAAATTAGAAGAATCCTTTAAGGAATATAGTGAGTCTGCACCAACAGACAATAAAATAGTTGAGCTGGATTCCAATTGCCAGGTAAAATTTCCACAATGTAGAAGTGCTGCTGTAATGTAGCATAACAGATCATTACTAAATATGTTTGCTTATTTTTTTGGTTGCTTTTAAATACCTTTTCAAAAAGTACATTAAGGTAATGTTTCTGTCTGGAAATGTAGTGAGGTTTAAGGGTCTATATATAGGCAAAATAGCCATAACTAAAATGTATACATGGTATGACTGCTGTAATTATTTTCTGTATGGTTAGATTATTCAGTGGTGTACCAATACTTTAGTGAGACGGGATCTAGTGAAGATCTGAGCTTGCACATATTTCATATTGCTTTACTATTATTTATTTTTTTAATCAAACTTTTTTCTTTTCTTTGAGATAACTTTTATACAAAATATACTTGTGCATAATGCATTTAACTTGAGCTCATATTAGCTGAGGAGGAATTGGAAAAATCACCAAACTATCTTGATTTTAAACCTTTTATTATTTAGAAGTCTGCTTGATTGCTTGTAGGTACACATCATAAAGCTTTTCAATTTTAGATATTAGTTAAGGTGGTTTATTATTATTATTCATTTGTGCCTTTACTTGATATATTGTATTTTAAGAACATTCAATAAAAAGGACTTGTGATAATACATTGTAGCTTGATGTAGTATAGGGATGTTTTGTTTTTTCTGATTAGGTTTATACAATAATTGGACAACAATGTTGATAATTTTTTTCATATTGTCATATTCACAGCATATTTTTTTTTATGTTTTCATAAAATATTAAAGGTTTGCCTAACACCCACTTTTGTTGGCATGAGGTTTTTACAACCGACTTCAGAACCTGTAAGGAGAAGTTTTCTTCCTGCCTTAAAAATAGAATATTCTGCCTCTGCACATCAAACATCCATCAGGCTACAAGTTTACAGAATACAAGTAAGATCAATGTAAATTCTATTTAATGGTATAAATATTATTATTATTATACATAATTGTGTAATACATAAATATATCATTTAAATGTTTGGAAGATGTTGATTTGCTAAACAGAAAAAAATATTTTAATTTAAAGTTGTAGCTCTGTGCAATAAAATGCAAAGTTTATTTTACCCTGCACTATCAAATCAGAGTGGGTTCACAGCTAGATTATAAGATTAAAATGAAACTTTTATTATGATATTTGGCAAAATGGTAATAATCTCAGGTCCTTGGGTCCCTAACATATGTGCATATAGACATAGACACACATCACATATATATCTTGTTTTATAGAAGTAACAAAATAGTGTCATAGATTAACAATGAGCCTTCATTTATACTGATTAATAAATATGTCATAGCCAAGTTGGAAAAATAGACCTAGATTTCTTATTTTTTTAATTGGCTTTGTTTATGCTGTAGAACCTTTTGTAGGATGGAACTTGGGTGCTAAAAAAAAGGATTATATTATGGGAGGATCCTTTATCAGGGCTCTTCGGTGGGGGGTGAGTAAGCTGTGGTGGCTTGTCGAAGAAGGGCTTTGGTTGTGAAATGTGTTTATGAATTTAGTGGTCATATAGTTGATCATATGTAAGTTCATTCTAAGGGATCTTCAGCATCCATAAAACTCCTACACCAAGAGAGCAAAATGTAGTGGACCCTTCTCTACTTTTGTCAGTGTAAGGCCCCTTTAACCCATTCTTAAGCCCCCCCCTCCACAACATCCCCAAAGCTCAATGACCTCTTAAGCTTGTGTTTTTTATACTGTTACACTTGGCGCGGCTCCAGGACATAACACACTGAATGCTGAATAAACATGTGTATCCGGTGCACTGAGTCAGGCTAGGAGTCGCTACTGAGCGATGGATCAGACTCGCCAACAGTAGTAAAAAAAAAAGTAGCGACTCAAGGTGCAAAAGTAAAAATAAATACTTGAAGCTTTATTTCACATCATTAAATAATTAATGTTAAATTAATGTTGTCTATGATTAAGCGCCTGTAGGGGGCGCGAAACACGTCACACGTTCCTATGCTCTTATCTTTCATGTCTGCCACGCACTGTTGTATTATTTAATGATGCGAAATAAACCTTCAAGTATTTATTTTTACTTTTGCACCTTGAGTTGCTACTTTTTTGTGCCCTTACTACTTGTATTTTTTATACTGTAATTCACAGTCCAGCCTCTGTTTGACTGTAAATTGAAAATGACCAATTTCAAGATCAATATTGTTAGTATATTAAAGCGTGACGTCTGTCATCAAAATGTTACCTATCTAGAGATTACAACATCCATTTGTACAAATAGTTTTTTTGTACAATGTATTTTATATATGTAGAAGTGTTTATAGTAATTAGCACCAAATCCATAGTGTATTATTAGAATTCCGTCAGAATATTAATATTTCATATTTTGTTTCTATCATCAGGTACAAAACCAGATGCCTGGAGCTATTTTTCCATTTGTGTTTTATCCCATAAAGCCTCCAAAATCAGTTACCTTGGACTCAGGTGTGTCAACAACTTGTAAACAGGTTTTTCTTTTTCTTTCAAGCTTTGAATACGTATTTGAGTATAAAATTGACACGGAATGAGGAGCAAATTTGTTTTTTTAGAGCAGTTTACAGTTTAGTTAAAACTCTGATGTACCTTTTAGTTTCTTCCCAATTTACAGACAGGATCCCAAATACAGTGATTCAGGTGTACAAGTGCTAACTTCCTATCTTGCTGAGGCTTAAAGGCATTTCTTTATATATGCATCCAAAATTAAGCACTTCATAAAAGATCCACATACAAAATAAAAAAAATGTAAAAGTAATATTTTCTTCATAAACTGAAAGAGTCCACAGCTGCATTTATTACTTTTGGGAATTCAGAACCTGGCCACCAGGAGGAGGCAAAGACATCCCAGCCAAAGGCTTAAATACCCCTCCCACTTCCCCCATCCCTCCGTCATTCTTTGCCTTTTGTCCCAGGAGGTTGGCAGAGAAGTGTCAGAAGTTTTAATAGTCTCTTATGGATGGTAGTACTCATCGGAATGGGACTGGAGTTTTAAGTAGTCCTGTCAGCCTCTCAGTGAGAGCCTGGATGAAAGTTAGAGTCCGGAGATGCAGGGAGAGTCTTTCTGCGAAACCATCCCGACTCATCCAATCAGCGTTGAGTTTCGCTGCCTGCTTTCTTCTCTCAAGTCCATGTCAGAAGTGATGCTACTATCTGTCACACTTGAAGGACCATGTTCCTGTTCCACGGCGTAGATTCCGGTAAGTTCGTTTAATTTTACTTTCATCATACGGTAATACAACTGTTTATCTGAGAGGGGCTACATCCTTTCAGGGATAACTTTAACACAGGGTCTCAGTGAGGCTTCTTTGTATCTTGGAATCAAGAGGGGGGTTATTGAACAGGGGGGTCTTTAATCATGTTCGTTATGTGATTCTGTCTGCTAATGTGTAGTGACACTTAGGCTCATGGCTTTTTCGGAACATAACGGCCTATGGCAAGTGACGCGGCCTTTACGGTCAGGCGCGCTTTTTCGTGGACCCCACGGTACACCTTGTGACCGGGCGTGGTTACGTTTTTGCTCTCCATTTCCACATTCCTGACTGTATGGCAACAGAAGCATTTCTGATTCGCTGGTGTCTGGGTCCTAGGAGGTGGTGAGTGCCCCAGTCATTGGGGGTGTAAGGTGCCGTTTATATTTCTCTTGTTAAGTGTATTCAGTCCACGGGTCATCCATTACTTATGGGATATATTCCCTTCCCAACAGGAAGTTGCAAGAGGATCACCCAAAGCAGAGCTGCTATATAGCTCCTCCCCTCACATGTCATACCCAGTCATTCTCTTGCAACCCTCAACATAGAAGGAGGTCGTGAGAGGAGTGTGGTGTTTTATACTTAATTATTTCTTCAATCAAAAGTTTGTTATTTTTAAATGGCACCGGAGTGTGCTGTTTTTTTCTCAGGCAGTATTTGGAAGAAGAATCTGCCTGTGTTTTCTATGATCTTAGCAGAAGTAACTAAGATCCACTGGCTGTTCTCGCACATTCTGAGGAGTGGGGTAACTTCAGAAAGGGAATAGCGTGCGGGGTCCCCTGCAAATAAGGTATGTGCAGTAAAATAATTTTCTAAGGAATGGAATTGACTAAGAAAATACTGCCGATACCGATGTTATGTAAGTTCAGCCTTAAATGCAGTGGAAGTGACTGGTATCAGGCTGATTAATGTATATACAGTAAAGTAATTTTCTAGGAATGGAATTTGACTAAGAAAATGCTGCTATTACTGAAGTAATGTAATAAGTCTTAAATGCAGTAGAAGGACTGGTATCAGGCTTATTAATAGAGATACATACTCTTTAAAAAATAAAAATAAAAGGATGTTTAAAACGATTGCTGGCATGTTTAATCGTTTTTTGTGAGGTACTTTGGTGATAAAAATTATTGGGGCATGAATTTTCCACATGGCTGACTTATATTTCTGCATGGAAACAGTTAACTGAGGCTTCCCACTGTTGTAATATGAGTGGGAGGGGCCTATTTTAGCGCTTTTTTGCGCAGTAAAAATTCAGTCTCTGTCTTCCTGTTTTCTTCCTGCATGACCCAGGACGTCTCTAGAGAGCTCAGGGGACTTCAAAAGTCATTTTGAGGGAGGTAATCAGTCACAGCAGACCTGTGACAGTGTGTTTGACTGTGTTAAAAAACGTTTTTTTCTATATTATTTATCCGGTTTGGGTATTAAGGGGTTAATCATCCATTTGCAAGTGGGTGCAATGCTCTGCTAACTTAATACATTTATTGTGGAAATTTGGTTGCTATAACTGATTTGGTTCATTGTTATTTCAACTGTGACAATTTTTTGTGCTTCTTAAAGGCGCAGTAGCGTTTTATTTAGTGCTTGTAAACTTATTTCAAAGTGTTTTCCAAGCTTGCTAGTCTCATTGCTAGTCTGTTTAAACATGTCTGACACAGATGAATCTGTTTGTTCATTATGTTTGAAGGCCAGTGTGGAACCCCATAGAAATATGTGTACTAAATGTATTGATTTCACTTTAAATAATAAAGGTCAGTCTTTATCTATAAAAGAATTATCACCAGACGACGAGGGGGAAGTTATGCCGACTAACTCTCCTCACGTGTCAGTACCTTCGCCTCCCGCTCAGGAGGCGCGTGATATTGTGGCGCCAAGTACATCAGAGACGCCCATACAAATCACTTTACAAGACATGGCCACTATTATGAATAATACCCTGACAGAAGTATTATCTAAATTGCCAGAATTAAGAGGCAAGCATGATAGCTCTGGGATAAGGACAGAGCGCGCTGGTGCGGTGAGGGCCATGTCTGATACTGCGTCACAGTTTGCAGAACATGAGGACGGAGAGCTTCATTCTGTGGGTGACGGGTCTGATCCAGGGAAACCGGATTCAGAGATTTCTAATTTTAAATTTAAGCTTGAGAACCTCCGTGTATTGCTAGGGGAGGTTTTAGCGGCTCTGAATGACTGTAATACAGTTGCAATTCCAGAGAAATTATGTAGGCTGGATAGATACTATGCGGTGCCGGTGTGTACTGACGTTTTTCCTATACCTAAAAGGCTTACAGAGATTATTAGCAAGGAGTGGGACAGACCTGGTGTGCCCTTTTCCCCACCTCCTATATTTAGGAAAATGTTTCCAATAGACGCCACTACACGGGACTTATGGCAAACGGTCCCCAAGGTGGAGGGAGCAGTTTCTACTTTAACTAAGCGTACCACTATCCCGGTGGAGGATAGTTGTGCTTTTTCGGATCCAATGGATAAAAAATTAGAAGGTTACCTTAAGAAAATGTTTGTTCAACAAGGTTTTATCTTACAGCCCCTTGCATGCATTGCGCCTGTCACTGCTGCTGCGGCATTCTGGTTTGAGTCTCTAGAAGAGGCCATTCACACAGCTCCATTGGATGAAATTATGGACAAGCTTAAAGCACTTAAGCTAGCTAATGCATTTGTTTCTGATGCCATTGTACATTTAACTAAACTAACGGCTAAGAACTCCGGATTCGCCATCCAGGCGCGCAGAGCGCTATGGCTTAAATCCTGGTCAGCTGACGTGACTTCTAAATCTAAATTGCTTAATATTCCTTTCAAGGGGCAAACCTTATTCGGGCCCGGCTTGAAAGAAATTATCGCTGACATTACTGGAGGTAAGGGTCATACCCTTCCTCAGGACAGGGCCAAATCAAAGGCCAAACAGTCTAATTTTCGTGCCTTTCGAAACTTCAAGGCAGGAGCAGCATCAACTTCCTCCGCTCCAAAACAGGAAGGAACTGTTGCTCGTTACAGACAGGCCTGGAAAACTAACCAGTCCTGGAACAAGGGCAAGCAGGCCAGAAAACCTACTACTGCCCCTAAGACAGCATGAAGGGATTGCCCCCTATCCGGAAACGGATCTAGTGGGGGGCAGACTTTCTCTCTTCGCCCAGGCGTGGGCAAGAGATGTCCAGGATCCCTGGGCGTTGGAGATCATATCCCAGGGATATCTTCTGGACTTCAAAGCTTCTCCTCCACAAGGGAGATTTCATCTTTCAAGGTTATCAGCAAACCAAATAAAGAAAGAGGCATTTCTAAGTTGTGTACAAGACCTCCTTGTAATGGGGGTGATCCACCCAGTTCCGCGGACGGAACAAGGGCAAGGATTTTACTCAAATCTGTTCGTGGTTCCCAAGAAAGAGGGAACCTTCAGACTAATCTTGGACCTAAAGATCTTAAACAAATTCCTAAGAGTTCCATCATTCAAAATGGAAACTATTCGAACCATCCTACCCATGATCCAAGAGGGTCAGTACATGACCACAGTGGACTTAAAGGATGCCTACCTTCACATACCGATTCACAAAGATCATTATCGGTACCTAAGATTTGCCTTCCTAGACAGGCATTACCAGTTTGTAGCTCTTCCCTTCGGGTTAGCTACGGCCCCGAGAATCTTTACAAAGGTTCTGGGCCCACTTCTGGCGGTTCTAAGACCGCGAGGCATAGCGGTGGCTCCGTATCTAGACGACATCCTGATACAGGCGTCAAGCTTTCAAATTGCCAAATCTCATACAGAGATAGTTCTGGCATTTCTGAGGTCGCATGGGTGGAAGGTGAACGTGGAAAAGAGTTCTCTATCACCACTCACAAGAGTCTCCTTCCTAGGGACTCTTATAGATTCGGTAGTGATGAAAATTTACCTGACGGAATCCAGGTTGTCAAAACTTCTAAATGCTTGCCGTGTCCTTCATTCCATTCCACGCCCGTCAGTGGCTCAGTGCATGGAAGTAATCGGCTTAATGGTAGCGGCGATGGACATAGTGCCATTTGCGCGCCTGCATCTCAGAACGCTGCAATTATGCATGCTAAGTCAGTGGAATGGGGATTACTCAGATTTGTCCCCTCTACTAAATCGGGATCAAGAGACCAGAGATTCTCTTCTCTGGTGGCTTTCTCGGGTCCATCTGTCCAAGGGCATGACCTTTCGCAGTCCAGACTGGACGATTGTAACAACAGGTGCCAGCCTTCTAGGTTGGGGCGCAGTCTGGAACTCCCTGAAGGCTCAGGGATCGTGGACTCAGGAGGAGAAACTCCTCCCAATAAATATTCTGGAATTAAGAGCAATATTCAAGGCTCTTCTAGCTTGGCCTCAGTTAGCAACACTGAGGTTCATCAGATTTCAGTCGGACAACATCACGACTGTGGCTTACATCAACCATCAAGGGGGAACCAGGAGTTCCCTAGCGATGTTAGAAGTCTCAAAGATAATTCGCTGGGGAGAGTTTCACTCTTGCCACCTGTCAGCGATCCACATCCCAGGCGTGGAGAACTGGGAGGCGGACTTTCTAAGTCGCCAGACTTTTCATCCGGGGGAGTGGGAACTTCATCCGGAGGTGTTCGCTCAACTGATTTGTCGTTGGGGCAAACCAGAACTGGATCTCATGGCGTCTCGCCAGAACGCCAAGCTTCCTCGTTATGGATCCAGGTCCAGGGACCCGGGTGCGGCGCTGATAGATGCTCTAGCAGCCCCTTGGGTCTTCAACATGGCTTATGTGTTTCCACCGTTTCCGCTGCTGCCTCGATTGATTGCCAAGATCAGACAGGAGAGAGCATCAGTGATTCTGATAGCGCCTGCGTGGCCACGCAGGACCTTGTATGCAGACCTAGTGGACATGTCGTCCTGTCCACCATGGTCTCTACCTCTGAGGCAGGACCTTCTAATACAAGGTCCTTTCAACCATCCAAATCTAATTTCTCTGAGGCTGACTGCATGGAGATTGAACGCTTGATCCTATCAAAGCATGGCTTCTCGGACTCAGTTATTGATACCTTAATACAGGCACGGAAGCCTGTTACCAGAAAAATTTACCATAAGATATGGCGTAAATATTTATATTGGTGCGAATCCAAGAGTTACTCATGGAGTAAGGTTAGGATTCCTAGGATATTGTCCTTTCTACAAGAGGGTTTAGAAAATGGCTTATCTGCTAGTTCCTTAAAGGGACAGATTTCTGCTCTGTCTATTCTTTTACACAAACGTCTGGCGGAAGTTCCAGACGTCCAGGCTTTTTGTCAGGCTTTGGCTAGGATTAAGCCTGTGTTTAAGACTGTTGCTCCGCCGTGGAGCTTAAACTTGGTTCTTAAAGTTCTTCAAGGTGTTCCGTTTGAACCCCTTCATTCCATTGATATTAAGCTTTTATCTTGGAAAGTTCTGTTTTTGATGGCTATTTCCTCGGCTCGAAGAGTCTCTGAGTTATCTGCCTTACATTGTGATTCTCCTTATCTGATTTTCCATTCAGACAAGGTAGTTCTGCGTACTAAACCTGGGTTTTTGCCTAAGGTAGTTTCTAACAGGAATATCAATCAGGAGATTGTTGTTCCATCATTATGTCCTAATCCTTCTTCAAAGAAGGAATGACTTTTGCATAATCTGGACGTAGTCCGTGCCCTGAAGTTCTATTTACAGGCAACTAAAGATTTTCGTCAAACTTCTTCCCTGTTTGTCGTTTACTCTGGACAGAGGAGAGGTCAAAAAGCTTCGGCAACCTCTCTCTCCTTTTGGCTTCGTAGCATAATACGTTTAGCCGTTTAGCCTATGAGACCCCCTGAAAGAATTACAGCTCATTCCACTAGAGCTGTGGCTTCCACCTGGGCCTTTAAGAATGAGGCCTCTGTTGAACAGATTTGCAAGGCTGCGACTTGGTCTTCGCTTCACACCTTTTCAAAATTTTACAAATTTGACACTTTTGCTTCTTCGGAGGCTGTTTTTGGGAGAAAGGTTCTACAGGCAGTGGTTCCTTCCGTTTAAGTTCCTGCCTTGTCCCTCCCATCATCCGTGTACTTTAACTTTGGTATTGGTATCCCATAAGTAATGGATGACCCGTGGACTGAATACACTTAACAAGAGAAAACATAATTTATGCTTACCTGATAAATTTATTTCTCTTGTAGTGTATTCAGTCCACGGCCCGCCCTGTCTTTTTTAAGGCAGATCTAAATTTTAATTAAAACTTCAGTCACCACTGCACCCTATGGTTTCTCATTTCTTGTCTTGTTTCGGTCGAATGACTGGATATGACATGTGAGGGGAGGAGCTATATAGCAGCTCTGCTTTGGGTGATCCTCTTGCAACTTCCTGTTGGGAATGGAATATATCCCATAAGTAATGGATGACCCGTGGACTGAATACACTACAAGAGAAATAAATTTATCAGGTAAGCATAAATTATGTTTTTTCTTATTGGTCCATTTTTTTTTTAATATCCCAGTTATGGAGGATTCAGATTTTTTATAGACGGATGTCTCTGATTCTTGCGAAGAATATGAATTGGCCCCGGTGATACATGTCCATCAGTTATGTTCCAAATGCCGTTTTAGAGTGCTCCATTCCTCAGGATCGGGGATTCAGGGGTCCACTGAGCCAATCCGCCGCTGGGGACTCTGTTTCTTGCAAGGCACGTTCCCTACAACCGTACCTTACTATGCATGCAGGTGACCCAAACGCTGCTTATCCTTCTCTGGAAGGTGGCTTGTTTCCTCTGGAGGTTACGGCACGGTTCCGCATTGCCATATCCTTGGCGCTGGCGCATTTACATGTCCCAGGGTTCGTCAGGCGTGGGATCACCTGGTCCAGTTCAGCCTTCTGGAGGAGAGACTTCCCCTGAGGCTTCAGAGGGGCAACCTTCGGGGTCAGGGTCCTCATTTTTCCCGTCGGAGGTAAGTTTTGCCTTTCGTTATAGACTGGCGCGCCTTCATGTACTACTGAGGCATGTTTTGGCGATGCTGGAGGATCCCACTCTTAACGGGTTGGGGGATTCTCAGTCTTCCTCTTCTAATGGCATGCACAATTAGACATAAGGGAATGAAGTAATCTTCTTATCGTCTTCTTTTATTTGAGTATCCTTTCCAGTTCTGATCTTAGAAGTATCAAACCCTGTTGGACTTGTCCTGCGGGTGTGTCCGTTCTTCCTGGGCGATAACCTGCGGATTGCCCTATCTTTTATTTTAATCCGGTTAGGATGGATTTGATTTGATTTTAAAAGCTCATGTTTGTTATTATATTTCATTTGGAAATGTTCTTCTCTGGAAATGATACTCGCGATTTTGTGGTCGCTCTGTTACTTCTATGGAAGTTTTTTTTCAAGTGTGAGGACATGTTTTGTCCTATGTTTGACTGTTTGTTTATCTCTCCCTTCTATGGGGTTAACTTGTGTGGCCGTTGACAGTTCTGGGTGCCCTTTGCTTCAGGCTGATCCTGACTGGGTACAGATCCTTCTGTCTTTGAGGTCTATTTAAGTCATGTGGCGCCCGTTGTGCCTGGCTGGTCCGGCTGGGGCACAGAGTGATCCTCACTACTAATTGTTTTGTTTCCCTTGTTCTTTGTTACAAGTTACAGCTAGCATTCTAAGAGGACACATTGGTCCTTGGTTTGCCTAGGGGCATGGGGGATTGTAGCAGTCCTCATTGGCCTTTTTAATTTTGGTCAGCCGGGGCTCCACTGAGATCCGCTGCGACACATCAGTTGGTTCCCGATTTCTGTGGGAACTAGCGTACTTTCCTCCCCGTAGGTGGTTGGAGGTTCGGAGGATTTTAGGTCCTTCATTCCGCCAGTTCCTGGTGGACTTGCCTTTCCGAGGCTTCCTTGGGATTGTCCTTTTCGGATTTGTTTCCTTTTTATATTCTCTTCCTTCGGGTCGAGGCTATCTGGACCTTGTCCTTTTTTTTCTTGGCGGCTTTTGGCCGTTAAAGTTAGAAAGTTGGGGGCCTTGCGTCTCTTTCTCCTTTCGGGAGTTAGTCGTTTCCATATCGAGGATGATAGACTAGGTTTTCTCCTTATTTCCACTGCTAGCTTTCACTTTGGATCTTCCACCAGGGCTTGGAATGCTCTGCCTTGGGTGTGGTCCTACGAAAAGATAATCTGAGAGGATTATTGGGCCTTTTTTTTTTTCAGGTGACTTTGTTCTCGTAATTATTCCCTTAGTCTTGGACTTCGGGAGTGTTCTCCATTGTGCCTTGGGCTCTAGAGTGGCTGCTTGACTTTGTCATTGCCTTGCTCCTTTTTGGTAGGGAGTTTGTCTCCTACTAGGGGTGTTCTCTTCCCTTTTGGGCTTGGACTTTTATGAGTGAGACCTGTGCCCGTTTTCCGGGTTGGCCCGAATCACATTCCCTGTGATGTCTGCTCTGCTTCAGACGGGGTATCTTGTGTTCCCCTGGGGGTATAGTTTGTTTTAGAATGGTCCCGGGTCCAGGGTTCTTGTCACTGATCCTTCTTGGATGTTGGAGACTTATGTTCCTGTGGACTGTTCAGGACAGGGTTCTTGTCTCTGATCCTTCTTGGAAGGTCTGGAGATTTATGATCCTGTTGGACTGGTTCGGGACAACCCAGTGTTGTCAGTGGGGGACTGTTTGCCCTCACGGCCAGAATGTGCTTCCTTTTTTGGTGAGGGAGTTTTTCTCTGTTGCAATCAACAGTTGTGTCCGAATGATTCGCCATTCGGTCTTGGACTTTGATTCAGGCTATGGCTTCCTCGTGTTATTTTGGGCATGTGTGCTGCTTTTTGGCTGTTCTCTCCCCTTTGGGGGGGTGGTTGGACTACCTCAATACCGGCTGGTGCTCGGAGGTGGGTTTTTCCTCTCTATGGAGGGTTGTTTTCCTGCCCTGCGTGCAGGAGGTCGAGCAAATAACTTTTATTTATGTTATGCAGGGGGCAGCATCCTGCGGCTCTGTGGCTTGTCCTGTTCCGACTTTTGGAAAGTCTCCCTGTTGAAAAGGACAGGGGTATTGTGCCAGGACTTCCTAAGGCGGTCTATTTGCGCTTTTTCTATACCAAGTCCTAGAGGGTTCTCCTTGGGAGTGCCCTTAATTTTGTAAGAGCGGATTGGGTTGGCACCCGAGCTCTGTTGGGGGGTGATCTCTCATTTTCCATTCCCCAGGGGGTTTGGGATCACCTTGTTCCCCTTGTTTTATCAGACATGCCTATCGCTTGGGCTGGTCTGATGCTTGGAGCAGGATATGAGATCTGTTTGCTCTGCTAATTTTGTACTCGAGTTATGCAAGTTTTTGGTGAGCCTTCCTTGGGGGGCTCTGTTTATCTTCCACTCATTTATTGTGGGAAGGTCTGGCTGCATTCTTAGTATTCGTGTTTGGATGACGGTAGAGTGCAGTGTTTTGGCTCTTCTGGTGTCGATGTCAGGTGTTCACATAAATGAGCTTGGAGCGCAAGGCTTAGGGTTTCTGAATATTTAGATATTCTGAGCTGCTGTTCAGCAGTTTTGGGAGACCTTTGGCTTCGGTTGTTTTCAGGGTATGGACACACTCTGTTTAGGGAAGATTATCTTCTCTGTTCAGACTCCAGGATTGTTTATCCCTTGGATGCTGTGCAGACTGGGGTTTGGGTTTGCCTCCCTTTGTTTCTGCTGGATCGGTTGGGTTCTTGTTAGCTTGGCCCTGGTTTCGGGGTTTTTGCTTGGTATCCTTGGGGCTCGTTTGTGCCCTACTTCGTGGTTTCCTAGAGTCCTTTATTGGATGTCTTATCCGTGTCCTTTATCCTTTTTGGTAGAATTTGGTGATTTAACCCTTTCTCTAGTAAGGGGTGTGTTGTTGTGGGACCGATGGTGTCTCTTCGGAGGCTAGTTTGGCTCAGTCGAGTTTAGTTCCTGCAGTCTCTTGCAAGGTTATGGACTTCTGCGGGTCAGTGTCCTTGGGCCTTTTCCTTTTTTCATTTTTTTCTTGGCTTCGGACGAAGCTGGTTTTTGTTTGGGTAGGAGTTTTCAGGCCTGGTGCCCTCAGAATAGGCCGCCTCTTGTACCCTCCCGTTTTAGCATTCAGTGTCCTCTATAGCTTGGGTATTGTTTTCCCAGAAGTAATGAATTCAGCTGTGGACTCTTTCCGTTTATGAAGAAAAACTTAAATGATGCTTACCTGATAATTTTCTTTTCTTCAGACGGAAAGAGTCCACAGCTCCCCGCCCGTATTTTTCTGTGGGGCGTCTGTTATTTTTGTTCTTCTGGCACCTTTTCACCCTGATATTTCTCCTACTGTTCCTTGTCCCTCGACAGAATGACTTGGGCATGGGGGAAGTGGGAGGGGTATTTAAGCCTTTGGCTGGAGTGTCTTTGCCTCCTCCTGGTGGCCAGGTTCTTATTTCCCAAAAGTAATGAATGCAGCTGTGGACTCTTTCCGTCTGAAGAAAAGAAAATTATCAGGAAAGCATAATTTAAGTCTTGTATTGTTTTTCAGTCCATGAACCTACACCTTAAAAAAATCTGTTGATCTCATCTCCTTTGTTGTGGCTAATTAGGGCGATTTATATAAATGAGCTCCTGCACTGATCAGCCAATCACTGTGTAGCATGTAGGAAGGTTGGGGTTCTTAATTAGACATAATGCTCTCCAGCATCTATGGGGGTAGGGAGTGGAAAAACATACATTTTTAGATTTAAATGAATGCTAAACAGTCACTCTAACGGTCAGTCAATCTATAACAAATGTACATTGCAGGGATGTTTTATTATGCATAATTAAACATTTTTGTCTAGATTACAGGTGGAGTGCAAAACTATTAGTACTATTGTGTGTTAACATTGCAATAGTACTTTATTTCTGAGCTCTTATTACAAGTTAAAAGTAATATTTTATTGCACAATACTTTATGAAGCAATAACACCTGGATGTCAGCTCAGGTGCTCTAAATCCCTTCTATGGAGGAGTGCTCATTTGGCTTCTACTCGAGCACTAAAACTAAGTACATAATTAGTGGCGTTATTTACTTACACCTAGATTATGAGTTTTGCGCTATAGAGGGTGCGAAACGAACGCAACAGAAGTTGTGTTATTTCACCCTTCATACCGCTGCCATTACAAGTTTCTAAAAAGCCGCCTTGTGCGTGCGATATGGTGGCGATGAGCTCCATACTGCACAAAATCCAAGGGCTGAGTATACGTGCTTGTGCACGCTTTCCTCATAGACATCAATGGGGAAGAGCGTGTTAGAAAAAAAACTAACACCTGAAGCACGGAATGGAGATCCCCGTAACGCAACCCCATTGATGTCTATGTTGGAAAAAAAGTAAGTTTAAACCTAACACCCCAACATAACATTGCAAAAAACTAGTGCCTAGATTACGAGTTCTGCGTCAGCCTTAAAAAGCAGCGTTAAGGGGTCCTAACGCTGCTTTTTAACGCCCGCTGGTATTACGAGTCAGGGAGGTACAGGTGTACCGCTCACTTTTTTTCCGCAACTTTTCCATACCGCAAATCCCCTTACGTCAATTGTGTATCCTATCTTTTTAATGGGATTTGGCTAACACTGGTATTACAAGTCTTGGAAGAAGTGAGCGGTACAGCCTCTACCTCCAAGACTCCTACCGCATATAAAAGTCAGTAGTTAAGAGTTTTATGGGCTAACGCCAGAACATAAAGCTCTTAACTATAGTGCTACAAAGTACACTAACACCCATAAACTACCTATTAACCCCTAAACCGAGGCCCCCCCACATCGCAAACACTATAATAAAATTATTTAACCCCTAATCTGCCACCACCTACATTATACCTATGAACCCCTAACATCGCCGACACCTACATTATATTTATTAACCCCTAATCTCCCCCCCCCCCCCCAACGTCGCCGCCACCTCCTACCTAAATTTATTAACCCCTAATCTGCCGACCGGACATCGCCACCATTATAATAAATGTATTAACCCCTAAACCGCCGCACTCCCGCCTCGCAAACACTATAATAAATTTTATTAACCCCTAATCTGCCCTCCCTAACATCGCCGCCACCTACCTACAATTATTAACCCCTAATCTCCCGCCCCCAACGTTGCCGCTACTATAATAAAGTTATTAACCCCTAAACCTAACCCTAACACCCCCTAACTTAAATATAATTTAAATAAAACTTAATAAAATTACTATAATTAAATAAATGAATCCTATTTAAAACTAAATACTTACCTATAAAATAAACCCTAATATAGCTACAAGATGGAGCGGGTCCATCTTCAAGACATCCGACGCGGAGCATCCTCTTCTTTCCGACGACTAACGACGAATGAAGGTTTCTTTAAATGACGTCATCCAAGATGGCGTCCCTTGAATTCCGATTGGCTGATAGGATTCTATCAGCCAATCGGAATTAAGGTAGGAAAAATCCGATTGGCTGATTGGATCAGCCAATAGAATGCGAGGTCAAGCATCCTCTTCTTTCCGACGACGAATGAAGGTTTCTTTAAATGACGTCATCCAAGATGGCGTCCCTCGAATTCCGATTGGCTGATAGGATTCTATCAGCCAATCGGAATTAAGGTAGGAAAAATCCGATTGGCTGATTGGATCAGCCAATAGAATGCGAGGTCAAGGTAGGGTGATCTTCAATTGGGTAGTGTTTGGTTTTTTTTGTAAGGGGGGATCGGGTGGGTTTCAGAGTAGGGGTGTGTGGGTGGTGGGTTGTAATGTTGGGGGGGTATTGTATTTGTTTTTTTTACAGGTAAAAGAGCTGATTACTTTGGGGCAATGCCCCGCAAAAAGCCCTTTTAAGGACTGGTAAAAGAGCTGATTACTTTGTAATTTAGTTTAGGATAGGGAATTTTATTATTTTGGGGGGCTTTTTTATTTTATTAGGGGGCTTAGATTAGGTGTAAATAGATTAAAATTCTTGTAATATTTTTTTATTTTTTGTAATTTAGTGGGGGTTTTTTGTGTAATATAGTTTAGTTTATTTAATTGTATTTTATGTTAGATAATTGTAGTTAATTTATTTAATTAATTTATTGATAGTGTAGTGTTAGGTGTATTTGTAACTTAGGTTAGGATTTATTTCACAGGTAATTTTGTAATTATTTTAACTAGGTAGCTATTAAATAGTTATTAACTATTTAATAACTATTGTACCTAGTTAAAATAGTTAAAATAAATACAAAGTTGCCTGTAAAATAAATATAAATCCTAAAATAGCTACAATGTAACTATTATTTATATTGTAGCTATATTAGGGTTTATTTTATAGGTAAGTATTTAGTTTTAAATAGGATTAATTTATTTAATTGTAGTAATTTTATTTAGATTTATTTAAATTATATTTAAATTAGGGGGTGTTAGGGTTAGGGTTAGACTTAGGTTTAGGGGTTAATAACTTTATTATAGTAGCGGCGATGTTAGGGGCAGCAGATTAGGGGTTCATAGGGATAATGTAGGTGGCGGCGGTGTCCGGAGCGGCAGATTAGGGGTTAATACTATAATGCAGGTGGCGACGATGTTGGGGGCGGCAGATTAGAGGTTAATAAGTGTAAGGTTAGGGGTGTTTAGACTCGGGGGTTCATGTTAGGGTGTTAGGTGTAGACTTAGAAAGTGTTTCCCCATAGGAAACAATGGGGCTGCGTTAAGAGCTGAACACTGCTTTTTTGCAGGTGTTATGTTTTTTTTCAGCCAGCTCAGCACCATTGTATCCTATGGGGAAATCGTGCACAAGCACGTTTTTCCAGCTTACCGCTACCGTAAACAACGCTGTTATTACACTGAGAAGTGGAGCTAAATTTTGCTCAACGCTCACTTTTCAGAGGCTAACGCAGCCATTCAGAAAACTTGTAATACCAGCGTTGTTTAAAGTGTGCGCTGGAAAAAAAAGGAGCGTTAGCTCGGCAAGTTTTTACCGACAAAACTTGTAATCTAGCTGTAAATAAACTATTAACCCCTAAACCTAACCCCTAACAACCCCCTAACATTGAATTAAAATTACAATATCCCTATCTTAAAATAAAAAAAAACTAAATTACACATTAAAAAAAACTAACACTACTAAAAAAAATCTCCCCCCCCCCCCCCAACGTCGCCGCCACCTCCTACCTAAATTTATTAACCCCTAATCTGCCGACCGGACATCGCCACCATTATAATAAATGTATTAACCCCTAAACCGCCGCACTCCCGCCTCGCAAACACTATAATAAATTTTATTAACCCCTAATCTGCCCTCCCTAACATCGCCGCCACCTACCTACAATTATTAACCCCTAATCTCCCGCCCCCAACGTTGCCGCTACTATAATAAAGTTATTAACCCCTAAACCTAACCCTAACACCCCCTAACTTAAATATAATTTAAATAAAACTTAATAAAATTACTATAATTAAATAAATGAATCCTATTTAAAACTAAATACTTACCTATAAAATAAACCCTAATATAGCTACAAGATGGAGCGGGTCCATCTTCAAGACATCCGACGCGGAGCATCCTCTTCTTTCCGACGACTAACGACGAATGAAGGTTTCTTTAAATGACGTCATCCAAGATGGCGTCCCTTGAATTCCGATTGGCTGATAGGATTCTATCAGCCAATCGGAATTAAGGTAGGAAAAATCCGATTGGCTGATTGGATCAGCCAATAGAATGCGAGGTCAAGCATCCTCTTCTTTCCGACGACGAATGAAGGTTTCTTTAAATGACGTCATCCAAGATGGCGTCCCTCGAATTCCGATTGGCTGATAGGATTCTATCAGCCAATCGGAATTAAGGTAGGAAAAATCCGATTGGCTGATTGGATCAGCCAATAGAATGCGAGGTCAAGGTAGGGTGATCTTCAATTGGGTAGTGTTTGGTTTTTTTTGTAAGGGGGGATCGGGTGGGTTTCAGAGTAGGGGTGTGTGGGTGGTGGGTTGTAATGTTGGGGGGGTATTGTATTTGTTTTTTTTACAGGTAAAAGAGCTGATTACTTTGGGGCAATGCCCCGCAAAAAGCCCTTTTAAGGACTGGTAAAAGAGCTGATTACTTTGTAATTTAGTTTAGGATAGGGAATTTTATTATTTTGGGGGGCTTTTTTATTTTATTAGGGGGCTTAGATTAGGTGTAAATAGATTAAAATTCTTGTAATATTTTTTTATTTTTTGTAATTTAGTGGGGGGTTTTTGTGTAATATAGTTTAGTTTATTTAATTGTATTTTATGTTAGATAATTGTAGTTAATTTATTTAATTAATTTATTGATAGTGTAGTGCTAGGTGTATTTGTAACTTAGGTTAGGATTTATTTCACAGGTAATTTTGTAATTATTTTAACTAGGTAGCTATTAAATAGTTATTAACTATTTAATAACTATTGTACCTAGTTAAAATAGTTAAAATAAATACAAAGTTGCCTGTAAAATAAATATAAATCCTAAAATAGCTACAATGTAACTATTATTTATATTGTAGCTATATTAGGGTTTATTTTATAGGTAAGTATTTAGTTTTAAATAGGATTAATTTATTTAATTGTAGTAATTTTATTTAGATTTATTTAAATTATATTTCTCCAACATAGGTGTGTCCGGTCCACGGCGTCATCCTTACTTGTGGGATATTCTCTTCCCCAACAGGAAATGGCAAAGAGCCCAGCAAAGCTGGTCACATGATCCCTCCTAGGCTCCGCCTACCCCAGTCATTCTCTTTGCCGTTGTACAGGCAACATCTCCACGGAGATGGCTTAGAGTTTTTTAGTGTTTAACAAGTAAATCAGAGGACCAGAGACTCACTCCGTTGGTGGCTGTCCCTGGACAATCTGTCACAAGGGATGACGTTCCGCAGACCAGAGTGGGTCATTGTCACGACCGACGCCAGTCTGATGGGCTGGGGCGCGGTCTGGGGATCCCTGAAAGCTCAGGGTCTTTGGTCTCGGGAAGAATCTCTTCTACCGATAAATATTCTGGAGCTGAGAGCGATATTCAATGCTCTCAAGGCTTGGCCTCAGCTAGCGAGGACCAAGTTCATACGGTTTCAATCAGACAACATGACGACTGTTGCGTACATCAACCATCAGGGGGGAACAAGGAGTTCCCTAGCGATGGAAGAAGTGACCAAAATCATTCTATGGGCGGAGTCTCACTCCTGCCACCTGTCTGCTATCCACATCCCAGGAGTGGAAAATTGGGAAGCGGATTTTCTGAGTCGTCAGACATTGCATCCGGGGGAGTGGGAACTCCATCCGGAAATCTTTGCCCAAGTCACCCAGCGGTGGGGCATTCCAGACATGGATCTAATGGCCTCTCGTCAGAACTGCAAAGTTCCTTGCTACGGGTCCAGATCCAGGGATCCCAAGGCGGCTCTAGTGGATGCACTAGTAGCACCTTGGACCTTCAAACTAGCTTATGTGTTCCCGCCGTTTCCTCTCATCCCCAGGCTGGTAGCCAGGATCAATCAGGAGAGGGCGTCGGTGATCTTGATAGCTCCTGCGTGGCCACGCAGGACTTGGTATGCAGATCTGGTGAATATGTCATCGGCTCCACCTTGGAAGCTACCTTTGAGACGAGACCTTCTTGTTCAGGGTCCGTTCGAACATCCGAATCTGGTTTCACTCCAGCTGACTGCTTGGAGATTGAACGCTTGATTCTATCGAAGCGAGGATTCTCAGATTCTGTTATTGATACTCTTGTTCAGGCCAGAAAGCCTGTAACTAGAAAGATTTACCACAAGATTTGGAAAAAATATATCTGTTGGTGTGAATCTAAAGGATTCCCTTGGGACAAGGTTAAGATTCCTAAGATTTTATCCTTCCTTCAAGACGGATTAGAAAAAGGATTATCTGCAAGTTCCCTGAAGGGACAGATTTCTGCCTTGTCTGTGTTACTTCACAAAAAGCTGGCAGCTGTGCCAGATGTTCAAGCTTTTGTTCAGGCTCTGGTTAGAATTAAGCCTGTTTACAAACCTTTGACTCCTCCTTGGAGTCTCAATTTAGTTCTTTCAGTTCTTCAGGGGGTTCCGTTTGAACCCTTACATTCCGTTGATATTAAGTTATTATCTTGGAAAGTTTTGTTTTTAGTTGCAATTTCTTCTGCTAGAAGAGTTTCAGAATTATCTGCTCTGCAGTGTTCTCCTCCTTATCTGGTGTTCCATGCAGATAAGGTGGTTTTACGTACTAAACCTGGTTTTCTTCCAAAAGTTGTTTCTAACAAAAACATTAACCAGGAGATTATCGTACCTTCTCTGTGTCCGAAACCAGTTTCAAAGAAGGAACGTTTGTTGCACAATTTGGATGTTGTTCGCGCTCTAAAATTCTATTTAGATGCTACAAAGGATTTTAGACAAACATCTTCCTTGTTTGTTGTTTACTCCGGTAAAAGGAGAGGTCAAAAAGCAACTTCTACCTCTCTCTCCTTTTGGATTAAAAGCATCATCAGATTGGCTTACGAGACTGCAGGACGGCAGCCTCCCGAAAGAATCACAGCTCATTCCACTAGGGCTGTGGCTTCCACATGGGCCTTCAAGAACGAGGCTTCTGTTGATCAGATATGTAGGGCAGCGACTTGGTCTTCACTGCACACTTTTACCAAATTTTACAAGTTTGATACTTTTGCTTCTTCTGAGGCTATTTTTGGGAGAAAGGTTTTGCAAGCCGTGGTGCCTTCCATTTAGGTGACCTGATTTGCTCCCTCCCTTCATCCGTGTCCTAAAGCTTTGGTATTGGTTCCCACAAGTAAGGATGACGCCGTGGACCGGACACACCGTTGGAGAAAGTAATTTATCCACGGCCCGCCCTGGTTTTTTTAATCAGGTCTGATATTTTATTTTCTTTAACTACAGTCACCACGGTACCATATGGTTTCTCCTATGCAAATATTCCTCCTTAACGTCGGTCGAATGACTGGGGTAGGCGGAGCCTAGGAGGGATCATGTGACCAGCTTTGCTGGGCTCTTTGCCATTTCCTGTTGGGGAAGAGAATATCCCACAAGTAAGGATGACGCCGTGGACCGGACACACCGTTGGAGAAAGTAATTTATCAGGTAAACATAAATTCTGTTTTAAATTAGGGGGTGTTAGGGTTAGGGTTAGACTTAGGTTTAGGGGTTAATAACTTTATTATAGTAGCGGCGATGTTAGGGGCAGCAGATTAGGGGTTCATAGGGATAATGTAGGTGGCGGCGGTGTCCGGAGCGGCAGATTAGGGGTTAATACTATAATGCAGGTGGCGACGATGTTGGGGGCGGCAGATTAGAGGTTAATAAGTGTAAGGTTAGGGGTGTTTAGACTCGGGGGTTCATGTTAGGGTGTTAGGTGTAGACTTAGAAAGTGTTTCCCCATAGGAAACAATGGGGCTGCGTTAAGAGCTGAACACTGCTTTTTTGCAGGTGTTATGTTTTTTTTCAGCCAGCTCAGCACCATTGTATCCTATGGGGAAATCGTGCACAAGCACGTTTTTCCAGCTTACCGCTACCGTAAACAACGCTGTTATTACACTGAGAAGTGGAGCTAAATTTTGCTCAACGCTCACTTTTCAGAGGCTAACGCAGCCATTCAGAAAACTTGTAATACCAGCGTTGTTTAAAGTGTGCGCTGGAAAAAAAAGGAGCGTTAGCTCGGCAAGTTTTTACCGACAAAACTTGTAATCTAGCTGTAAATAAACTATTAACCCCTAAACCTAACCCCTAACAACCCCCTAACATTGAATTAAAATTACAATATCCCTATCTTAAAATAAAAAAAAACTAAATTACACATTAAAAAAAAACTAACACTACTAAAAAAAATTAAATATAAAATTACAAAAAATAAAAAATACTAAATTACAAAAAATAACAAACACTAAATTACAAAAAATAAAATACGAAATTATCCAAAATAAAAACAATTACACTAATCTAATAGGGCCTTTTGTAGGGTATGCCCTAAAGAAAATCAGCTCTTTTACCTTGAAAAAAAATACAAAGTCTCCCTCAACAGTAAAACCCACCACCCAACCAACCCCCAAAATAAAAAACCTAACTCTAGCAAAAACCTAAGCTACCCATTGCCCTGAAAAGGGCATTTGTGTGGACATTGCCCTTAAAAGTTCATTCAGCTCTTTTACAAAAGCTCAAACCCTAATCTAAAAAAACCCCCAAAAAAACCTAACACTAACCCCGAAGATCCACTCAGTTTTTTAAGTCTGGACATCCATCCTTCATATGGTAACCACCATACACTGGATCTTTAATGCAAGGGACCCTTTTCAGAATGGCGTCCCTTGCATTCCTATTGGCTGATTTGATTTTTGAAATTCAAATCAGTCAATAGGATGAGAGCTTCTGAAATCCTATTGGCTGTTCAAATCAGCCAATAGGATGAGAGCTACTGAAATTCTTTTAGCTGATTTGAATAGCCAATAGAACTTTAGTTACTCTCATCCTATTGGCTGATTTGATTAGCCAATAGGATTTCAGTAGCTCTCATCCTATTGACTGATTTTAATTTAAAAAAATCAATTCAGCCAATAGGAATCCATGCCGGATTTCTTTAAGGATGGACCCGCTCCGCGCCGCCGTGATGAAGATAGAAGATGCCGCCTGGATGGATGAAGACCTCGCCACCTGGATGTCCGAACTTCAGAAACTGTAAGTGGATCGTCGGGGGTTAGTGTTAGTTTTTCTTTTTTACTTTTTTTGGGTGTGTTTTTTTTTTTTAGATTAGGGTTTGGGCTTTCTTAAAAGAGCTAAATGCCCTTTTCAGGGCAATGCAAAAGAGCTAAATGCCCTTTTATGGGCAATGTCCATACAAATGCCCTTTTCAGGGCAATGGGTAGCTTAGGTTTTTGTTAGTTAGGTTTTTTATTTTGGGGGTTGGTTGGGTGGTGGGTTTTACTGTTGGGGGGTTCTTTGTATTTTTTTTATAGGTAAAAGAGCTGATTTCTTTAGGGCAATGCCCTACAAAAGGCCCTTTTAAGGGCTATTGGTAGCTTATTGTAGGCTAGGTTGTTTTTTTTATTGTGTGGGGCTTTTTTATTTTTATAGGGCTATTAGATTAGGTGTAATTGTTTTTCTTTTGGATCATTTAATTTGTTATTTTTTATAATTTAGTATTTGTTATTTTTTGTAATTTTAGAATTATATTTTTTAAATAGTGTTAGTTTTTTTATAACGTGTAATATAGTTTATTTAATTGGTAGTTATTTTAATTTTAGTCTAATATTTATGTTAGGTTAATTGTTAGTTTAAACTTAGGTTTTTTTACATTTCACAGGTAAGTTTTTATTTATTTTAAGATAGGGGTATTGTAATTTTGATTAAAAATTATGGGGTTGTTAGGTTTAGGGGTTAATAAGTTTAGTGGCGGTGATTTTGGAGGCCAGAGGTTTAGGGGTTAATATCTTTATTTAGTGGCTGTGATGTTGGGGTGCAGGGGAATAGGGGTTAACTTTATTTTAGTGGTGGCAATGTCGGGGAGCGGTGGAATAGAGGTTAATAACTTTTTTTTTTTTTTTTCCAACTGATATTTATTAAATTCAAGTAGTTGTACATAGTGGAAGTCGCAGCTTCCTATAGTAATATGCATGCTCAGTTGGATTTTACATAAACAGTTATACATCAAGTTACCTTAAACTATTAATTGTCGTAAATAGAAGAATAATTAGTTAGAAAAAGGAAAAGAAAAAGAGGGGGAAGGAGAAGAGGTAAGGGGTAAGGGGATGCCTGACAACCTATTTTGTTTGTGATATTTGCGGTCTTGTGATCTTGAAGGTTTAGTGTAGAATTTGTGTGTTCACCCTGATATATTGGAGATACTTAGTTGAGCCTGCTGTGTGTTACTCGGGAAAGCCTGTATTTTGCTTTTTTAGGTATTGCTCCCAAAGGGAGGACATTTCGGCATAAACATCCATTTTGGCGAATTTAATGTAATAATATTCCTCCAGGTCAAGAAATTCAGTGACTCTATTAATCCAAAGTTGCAAAGTGGGGATCTCCCTGGATCTCCAATTTCTGGCTAATAGGTATCTCACGCTGTTGGTCATTATATAAAAAAGTTTGAGTTCATACTTAAGTTTGATTTTTGGGGGTTTACTCAATAGCCAGATTTCGGGGTCTAATGGAAATTGGGTCTGAAGTATGTTTTCTATTTCCCCGATAATTTGTCTCCAGTAATTTTGAACTACATTACACCACCACCACATATGGGCCAAATTTCCAGAACCGTGGCCACATCTCCAGCAGCATTTAGAGTTTTTGCGGTATAGACGGTTTAGCTTAATTGGGGAAAGGTACCACCTATGTATTATTTTTAGATTAATCTCTTGCATGGAGAGTGAGATTGACGTCTTCGTAACATTTTGGAAGATCATGGCGCTTGTTTGCGGCAATATTACTATCCCTAATTCTTCTTCCCATTTTTCTAGGAAGGGGGGTATATAGCCGGGGGGATTGTATGTTAGTATATGGTATATCGAGGAAAGAGTATGCTATAGCGGGGGGGGGGTTTGGACGCATAGGCGTTCAAAGTTGGTCAGGGGCCTAACCATTTTATTGGAGTGTTTGTGATTCATGACGAAGTGATGTACCCGGGTGTATAAGTACCAGTTTTGGAAGATGACATATCCCTTGTCTATTAGGTCTGTTTGAGGTAGGATTTTTTCGTTGGAAACTAGAAAGTGGATCAGGATATCTCTATAGTATGGGTTGGGATTTTCCCTGGCAGGCTGTTTCCCAAGGGTCAGTTCTCCATTGTTTACGATTGAAGTAAGAGGAAAAGGTCTAGATGAGACGAAGGCATGTGTTGCTATAATAGTGTCCCATGTTCTGAATGTTTCTACTATAATTGGTGAGGCGGATACCTGTGTAGGCTTTGGATGTCTAATCTCCAACACAGCCCGCCTAGGTGGTCTGCGCTGGACATGGAGTGTTCTAACTGGACCCACCTTTTGTGTTCATAATGAATGCACCAGTCTGTGATTCTTTGTAGAAAGATTGCCTGACGGTACTTTGTTAGATTGGGGATTCCCAATCCTCCCTGAGTTCTTGGGGTTTGCATAATTTTACTATTTATCCTTGGGGATCGTCTGCGCCAAACGAAGTCGCTGAAGGCTCTCTGGATATTAGGGATATAGTTTTTAGGGAGTGGGATGGTGGGGTAATGTTTGCATTATGTATAGGATTCTGGGAAAAATATTCATTTTTAGGACATTTATTCTGCCCATCCAAGAAAGTTTTTTGGAGAGCCATGAGGATAAAGAGGTTAATAACTTTTATTAGTGGCAGCGATGTCGAGAGCGGCAGATTAGGGGTTAATACGTTTTAATTTAGTGTTTGCGATGCGGGAGGGTGGCGGAATAGGGGTTAAAGGGCCATGAAACCCTCATTTTTTCTTTCATGATTTAGAAAGAGAATGCAATTTTAAACATCTTTCTAATTTACTTATATTATCTAGTTTGTTTTATTCTCTTGATATTCTTTGCTGAAAAGCATATCTAGATATGCTCAGTAGCTGCTGATTGTTTGCTGCACATAGAAGCCTCGTGTGATTGGCTCACCATGTGCATTGCTTTTTCTTCAAATAAGGATATATAAAAAATTAAGCAAAATAAATAATAGAAATAAATTGTAATGTTGTTTAAATTTGTATTCTTTATCTGAATCATGAAAGAAAGATTTTGGGTTTAGTTGCCCTTTAATAGGTAGTTTATGGGTGTTAGTGTACTTTGAAACATTTTTGTGGTGCAAAACTCATAACTACTAATCTCAGCGGAACGGATTGTGTCGGTATAGGCTGGAACACAAGCATTTTAGCCTCACCGTACAACCAGTAATACCGGCGCTATGGAAATCCCACGCAAAAACATCATTTTTTTGAGGGCGGGGTTGACGTTGCGTTATAGGCTAAAATGCTTGCGGTATAGCTATACCGACAAGACACGTAATGGCTGCATTACGTATTTTACGCTGAAATATCTCAACGTTAAAACCGTAACTCAAAACTCATAATCTAGGTGTGTTTTATGCTATGGTTTTGCATTGAAATATAACTTAAAAACACTGCACACACACATACATACATACATATGCATACTTCTGGTCTCCAAAAGCACAACCTTTCTCAGCAATATTTTGTGTTCAAGCACAACACTTAACTCACAACTTCTAATATAAGTACTAACAGCACTCCCTGGGGGTTGTCCATTAAATATATAAGATGCTTTAAAAAAAATGTCCACAGAATTTTTCTTTAATGATTTGGATAGAGCATACAATTTCTTTCATACAGGTGATGAGAGTCCACGATCCATTACTTCTGGGAATTACCCTTCCCTACAACTAGGAGGAGGCAAAGCTTCCCAAACCCCAAGAGCTCTATAAAACTCCTCACAGGCATTGCATTCTTTTCTTTGCCTCTGATGGAGGTGGTTGAGCCTATGCATAAAGTGGATATTAAGCTTATTTCGTTGAAGGTTTTGTTCCTTTTGGCTATCTCGTCTGCTTAGAAGAGTTTCTGAATTCTCTGCTCTTTCTTTTGACCATCCTTATATTATCTTTCATCAGGATAAGTAGTCTTAAGGACTAAGTCTGACTTCTTGCCTAAAGTTGTGTCTTCAGACAATATCAGTAGGGAAATTGTTGTCCCTTCTGTGTGTCCTAATCCCAAGAATGCTATAGAGATCTTTGCATAATTTGGATGATGTTAGAGCATTGACATATTATATTGATGCTACTAATGATTTCAGACAAACGTCTAGTTTATTTAACGTGTCTGGTTCTAGGAAAGGACAGAACGTTTCTTTTGTTTCTTTGGCCTCTTGGTTGAAACTTTTTTCATAAGGCGTCAGTTGCCACTTATTGGGCTTTTAAGAATGAGGCTTCAGTTGACCAAATTTGTAAGGCAGCTACTTGGTCTTATTTGCATACTTTTACTAAATTCTACTATTTTGATGTTTTTGCTTCTTTTGAGGCAGCAATTAATAGGAAGGTCCTTCAGGCTGTCTCAGCTTGATTTAATTTTGTATGATAGTTTAAAATTTAATTGCATTTAAAAAAAACAAAAAACTTTTTGGGTTTTTGTGGGGTTGTCGATTTAGTTTTTTAATTTCTAATTCCCACCCTTTGTGTCTCATTCCTCGTGGACTTCACAGTTTGGATATTAGATCCCAGCAGTAATACATTGTTGACTCTCACCACCTGTATGAAAGAAAACAATTTATGCTTAGCTGATAAATTAATTACTTTCATGGTGGTGAGAGTCCACAAGAGCCTAATTTATTACACAGGGAATAATTGCTGGTCAGTGCTCTGTTGATAACATAAAATCCTTGTTGGATGAGCAACAGTTTCCTATCTTCTGCTATTTACCACGGTAGTTTAGTGTTACACGGAACTGCTCTTGCATTTCCTTTTAATCAAGTGTATATGATAGAAGCACATATACTGGTCACATATGTTTAAAAAAAATGTTTTATTGTTTTTATTTTATTTTTTGTTGGATATGTCTTCAGATAGAATTATAGACATTGTCCTATATACGTTTAAACTGCTTGAGTAACAATATTGTTAAGTACGCAGTTATTGTCTGGAAGTTCTCTTTTGTTTTTCCTATTCTGGGTTAACAACTTAAAGAAATATATTTTTTGAACGTACATTTTAACAGAGATCAAATAGATTGTTGCCCTCTGAGCCTCATGTCTCCCAGGAAGATGCTGTTTAGTCAGTGCCGCAGCTTTCTCCTTCTACGTCCCAAGCCTCTATGGCGTCACATGCAGTGCCCTGCGGTTCTTCTTTAATCTCCTGGAGGAGGTTATTTGCCTGTAGAAATTATTGCCCAGGTGTCTTAGCGGTATCTGTGGCATTATCTGTTTTTCCTATACTAAAGGGAAGTTGCAAGAGGAATATTTGAAATTCAGATAGCAAGGTTTCTTTTCCCCATGCTCTATATAGATTGTCCTTCCTCATAGGTCTGATGTGGAGGATATGTCTGTAGCCTCTGAGGGTGAGATTTCAGATTCCGTCAGTATAATTCCTTCTTCTGATGCTGAAGTAGTATCCTTCAGACTTAAGCCTGGAAACCTTCTTGTATGGTAAAGGAGGTTCTGGCTACTTGGAGCGACTCTGATACGTTTGTCGTTGTTAACCCTGAGGAATCTTGCAAACTTTGTAAGTGTTAGGATTCCTCTGTGGAAGTTTTTTTTTTCTGTTCCAGTTCGTGCTAGGAGACTTTTCACAGGAATGGTCGCTGTCTCAATTATATATCAGGGCGCACTGCCTTAGCGGTAGGACATTTCTACTCTGACTAAGAGAACTACGGTTCCTAGAGAGGATAGCTGTTCTTCAGGATCAATGGACTAAGCTGGTGGCTTCTGGGTTTGTATTGCCCCTTATTCCGAATTGTTAAAGATCCCTTTGGAGCAGATCTAGTTCAGAATTGAGACTCTTAAGCAGGCCGATTCCTTATTTCTGATGCTACCAAGCAATTTCATCTGGGAGCCAAGATATCTGGCTTTGCTGTTTTAGCCCTCGGGGAGTTATGGACAGTGGGTTTTTCCTCTAAGTCTAAGTTTTTGGTGCATCCGTACAAGGGTGAGACTTTGTTTGGTCCTGAATGCTCTGATTACAGGAGTTTACCCCCATCCAAGATTGGTCCAAGTAGGCGGTTGATTCTCTCTGTTTGCTTTCAAACATAGCTTCGAGATATCCCAGATAGTCTGTGGACATAGTACTTCAGGGTTGCTACGTTGTAGCCATTCCCTCCTTGCCTGAGACAGGTCCCACCTCTCTTGGGGTTCCGATGAGGAGGGAACTTTTGCCCTATAGTAGGTCTAAAGGGTCTCAACAGGTTGTCTCAGGGTACCGTTCTTCATATGGAAACCAGTGGTTCCATTCTTCCTTTTGATCTAGGAGGGTCAGGTTATAGTGACCATTGTCCTGGAGGAAGCGTTCTTTCAAGTTCCTGAGGTTTGCCTTTCTGTCAAACTCTTTGAGCTGGTGGTTCTCCCCTTTGACTTTGCATGGTTTTCAGAGGAGACTGTATTGGTAATGATCAACTTTAGGGATTTGCTGTGGTGCCATTCCTGGACGTCATAAAGGTTCAGGCGCCATCTTTTCTACAAGCAAACTGTCATTGAGATCTTGTTGCCTCTCTTCATTCCTCGATTGGAAGTGAATCTGAAGATGAGTTCCCTTGTTCCAGCTACAGAGGTAGTTTCTTAGGGACCAGATTAATTTCCCTATCTCTGAAAATATTTTTGACAGAGGTCAGGAAATAGAGAATTCTTTCTTCTTGCCTCTTTCGGCACTCTACTGTTTGGCCCTTCAGTGGATCAATGTATGGAAGTAATGGGATGATAGTTGCTTCATTGAACATCATCCCTTTGCTCGATCCTTTGGATAGTCTGCGATTATGCATGTTTAGATAGTGGATCGAGGCTCTTGTGGCTCTGTCTTGGAGGACAGATCTTGATCTGTCGACATGAGATTCTTCCCTGTAGATCAGAGAGGGGAATTAATGGTATAGTGCTCACTTTGCTGGCGATAGGTAGCGGGATAGTTACGCACATTCTCCAGAATCTTTGGGTTCCTCAGGAGGTCTGTTTTGGGGCACATGCTTCCGGAGACCTTCCTGAGTAATAGTCGCGGTTGTTAGCCTGTTGGGTTGGTGCCTATGGACTTGGGAGGAACTCGCTCTCCCTATATCCTTCTTGGAGTGAAGAGCGATCTACAATGCTCTGATGGCTTGACCTCAGTTGTCTTATCTAGTTTTCGGCTTCTAGTTGCCAATTCATTTCAGTGGTTTACATTATCTCCTGGGAGGAACCTGGAGTTCTTATCCACTGTTCACTTTTCAAGAGTGTATACCGGGAGCAGACTTCTTGAACAGTCAGAATTTTCATACCAGGGAGTGGGCACTCTCCCGAAGGTGTTCTCCAGGATAACCCTCACATGGTGGCGCTGGAGTTGGAGTTGGCAGTATTCCAATTTTCCATGTTGTTTAGAAACATAGAAACATAGAAACATAGATATTGACGGCAGATAAGAGCCATAGGCCCAGCAAGTCTGCCCCACCTTACCTAACAGTATAAACTTATCTAGTTCGTAGGATAGCCCTATGCTTGTCCCATGCATTTTTAAAGTCCCCCACAGTGTTTGTTGCTACTACCTCTTGAGGAAGTTTATTCCATAAATCAATCACTCTTTCTGTAAAGAAGTGCTTCCTCAAATTACTCCTGAATCTACTACCCTTTAGCTTGAGCTCATGACCCCTTGTTCTTGAATTTTCCATTAAATTAGTGTTCAGCAGGCTGCTCTCCTAAATTCCCTGGCAGTTTCTTGGGGGTTTCAGTCTGATTGCTCTCTTTCCAAGAGTAAATGGGAGTGAGCATCTGTATTTTAAAAGTTCCTGCATAGTCGCAGGATCTGGTTTTCAGTCTTGGCGAAAAGTTTTTCTTCCACCTTCATGGTTGTTCCTGAGGAAGGACCTCTAATTCAGGGTCCATTCTTTCATTCAACTTTGTTTTCTCTGAAGCTTTCTGTTTGGAGATTGACTGACTGCTTAGTTCTTTCTAAGCGTGGCCTTTTTGAATCGGTCATTGTGACCATGATTCAGGCTCTTAAGTCTGTTTCTGGTTTCTTTTACCATAAGGTATGGTGTGAATCCATGGACTACTCTTGGAAGTAGGGTCAGGATTCCTAGGGGTTTTGCCCTTCTCCAGGTCGGTCTGGAGGACGGTTTGTGTTTGTCTATTGCTCTTTTGGAGCTTTAACCTTTTAAGGTTTTTGCAATGGGCTCAGTGTAAGCCTTAGCATTCCATAAGATTTAAAAAAAAATCTTGGAATTTCTTTTTTTTTTGTTATTTCTTCTGCTCGGAGAGTTCAGGTACTCTCGGCTTGCAGTGTGACTCTCCTTATCTTATTCTTCTTACAGATAAGGCAGTTCTCCGTACCAGGTTTGGGTTTCTTCCTAAGGTTGTTTCTGACAGAAATATTGATCAGGAAATTGTTGTTCTTTCTCTCTGTCCTAATCATTTTTCTCATAAAGAACGTTTGTTGCACAACTTAGACGTTGTGCGGGCTCTTATATTTTTTCTGCAGACGACAAAGGATTTTTGTCAGTCTTCTGCATTGTTTGATTTCTGGAAATCATAAGGGTCAGAAAGCTACTGCCACTTCACTTTTCCTCTGGTTGAGAAGTATTGTTCGTTTGGCATATAAGACTGCTGGACAGCCCGTTCCACTAGGGCAGTGTCTTCTTCTTGGGACATTAAAAAATGAGACCTCTGTAGAACAGATCTTTAAGGCTGCGACTTGGTCTGCTTTGCACACATTTTCTAAATTTTATAAATACGTTACGTTTTTCTTCTTAGATAGAAAGAGTCCACAGCTGCATTCATTACTTTTGGGAATATAGAACCTATAAATACTCCTCCCACTCCCCTCATCCCCCAGTCATTCTTTGCCTTTCGTCCCAGGAGGTTGGCAGAGAAGTGTCAGAATTTTTAATTTTTGTTTTTGTCTCTTATGGAGGGTAGTACTCTTCGGCATGGGACTGGAGTTTTAAGTAGTCCTGTCAGTCTCTCAGTGAGGGCTTGGATTAAAGTTAGAGTCCGGAGATGCAGGGAGAATCTTTCTGCGAAACCATCCTGACTCATATTAACAGCTCCTCAAGCAATCGGCATTGTCGAACTTCGCTCCGCTGCCTGCTTTCTTCTCTCAAGTCCATGGCGGAGGCGATACTACTATCCGTCACACTTGAAGGGCCGTGTTGCTGTTCCACGGCGTGGATTCCGGTAAGATTATTTAATTTTACTTTATCATTGATATACGGTAATGTGAATTGTCAGTATATTTATAAGAATCTCAGCAGTACTCTCCAAATAATATGTCAGTATATGGCAGGGTTATAACACAATATATTTAATAATTATCCTTTAAACTGAAACCCAAAAATATGCATATACCAAAAACCATAAAATTAATATAAATTCCTGAATTCTTTATTATTTGTAAATATCTATGAACACATTGAAATATATTTGTAGGAACCATAATATGAATCAATATTATACACGTTTAAAAACTATTAAAATATGTTATGCAAAGTTCATACAAGTTTATTATTCACAATAGCTTCCCAAATCAAAGTTGCATTTAAAATATCACAATGAGACTAAAATATAAACTACTAAACATTCAGACTGGTACAATTTTAACAGTACTTAGTTAAACCATAGGACAATATATATATATATATACTCTAATTGAAACACCAGAAATTACATGTGTATATATATATATATATATTCTATATTTTGCACAGATAAATTACTTAGCATACAAAAGATAAGCTTAACCCTATACAGGACTATGAATATAAACTAAAATACAAACTGCTCTCTTTAATCTATCAACTATACTTTAAACTGCAGTGACTATGCATGTATTTGTGTTAAAATATTAATGCAATTAATAACCTTTACACATATATATATATATATATATATATATATATATATATATATACTTTACCAAGTAAACAAATCGATATCCAGTATTTCTCAACAGGAACAATCTCACCTCAGAATACCAAAATTGGGGATATCTACATATGGAGAATAAAAGATAGCTGTTTGCTTATAACTGTAGGGTTCAGCAAAAATGGTTTACCAGTCAAAAAGCCAGCAGCAGCCTCCTTCTCTCTCAATGCTTGGGGTTAAATCATCTGATTTCACCCCTCCCCTTTTTTTGATCAGTACCCATCATTGGTGAGATTGGAAACGCCAAACGGAAGCTTGTCTCGGATTGGATATCTGGGATATCTTATCGGATTGACCCTGGGAAGTTTCATTTTTAACAGCCAAAATGCCTTCTGGCTGTAATTCTCGCATCACAACCCCGGAGGGCAGCATGACAACAACACAGCAATACATTTTAATAATTTCTAACATTTAAACATATTTCTTTAAATGTGTAATAAATGCCATAATTTCCTTACATTAATAAGTTATATGTTCATTTGTACTGGGCTAGATCACAATATTTCTTCTGATTATTTTAATATGAAATATAGTATGTTTTTAACATTATATTATATCAAAGCAATTATACTGCTAATTATTCCAAAAATTATAGCATTTAAAAATCCTGATATATATATTAATACAAATACAGCCTATTTCACATTCAGTGTACTTCTTCCTGAATATATAAATTGATGCCCATGACCAATTGTTGTCTGCAACACAAATAAATAATTGTTAGAAATCATTAAACATTCATATATGTATTTGCAATGTTTATCAATCTCAGCAAATATTTATCTAATATGAACACTATATGTCACTGCTTCTTAGGTCCACAAATTTCGGTTTCTGTGGTTCTCCTTTGCCTTGTCCCCTTGGGGATTTTCGGCTGGTTTCCCCTTCATTTGTGAGGGGTGAGTGGTGGAGGACCGTCTGTTGGGCGACGGTGTCTCTTGGTGGACTGTTGGCTCAGTCAAGTCCGTTCCGCGGTCTCTAGTTTGGCTCTGGACTAGCTGCGAGTCAGTGCCACTGGGGCTTTTCCTTTATAGTTTTTCTCGGCTTTGGCCGAAGCGGGATTTTTTATTGGGTAGAGGTTCAGGCCTGTTGTCCTCAGTATGGGCCACCTTATTGTACCCTCCCGTCTTGGCATACAGTGTCCTCTATAGCTTGGGTATTGTTTTCCCAAAAGTAATGAATGCAGCTGTGGACTCTTTCCATTTAAGAAGAAAAACATGAATTATGCTTACCTGATAATTTCCTTTTCTTCTGATGGAAAGAGTCCACAGCTCCCCACCCGTAATTTTATGTGGGACGTCCTTATATTCTTCTGGCACCTTTTCACCCTGATATTTCTTCTACTGTTCCTTGTTCCTCGGCAGAATGACTGGGGGATGAGGGGAGTGGGAGGAGTATTTAAGCCTTTGGCTGGGTTGTCATTGCCTCCTCCTGGTGGCCAGGTCCTTATTTCCCAAAAGTAATGAATGCAGCTGTGTACTCTTTACATCAGAAGAAAAGGAAATTATCAGGTAAGCATAATTTTACTTCTCTCTGCTTTCTCTCTCTCTCCTCTATTAACTTTTGCCTTTATTTTTATATCTTCTTTCTGTCCATTCTCTCTCTCCCTTCTTTTCTCTCTATATCTTTCACCATTCTTTTTCCTCTCTTTTCATTCTCCTTCTTTCTCCAATCTACCTCACCTCTTTCTTCCTTTTTTTTTTACTCTTCATTTTCTCTCTTTCTACTTTTTCACTCTACTCTTTCAGTGAAATTCAAAGCAATTCATATTCAGATTTATTTTGTTAATTTTTTGCATTTTGTTTTGTGTCGAGGGGCCTCACATTTGAGTCTAAGGCCTCACTAACTCAAGAGCCTTAGCTTGTTCTTAATACGCAAATAAAGGTAAATGTAATTGGGAAAAAGAATTGGGTGATTAACTCCTGAATAAATGTATCCATTTATATAAATATCTCTTAATAATCTCAGATATTTTTTTTCCCTTTTCAATCTTTGAGAATCATTTGTCTAGCTGCAAGGATTATTATGTAAATAAGTTTTGTATTAAGGTTCTCTCCATCAAGTAGGAAAAGTATATTAATTCTAGATAAAGTTACATCAAGTTTTAAAACTGCTTTAAGCCAAGCACCAGCAAAACTACATTGTGAACAAACATTATGAATATTCTTCTGAAATGTATTTATAATACTCATAGTTAAATAGTAATTAAAAATAAGCTTAATATGGGATTCACACCAAGAAACGGATGGAGAGACATTGGAAAGTCTCTTGAGCCTATTTGCCTAGTTACATATTTCAACTGTCTTTTAATAGAGTTATTTTTTGCTTGCCAATATTTCCTTGAATACAGAATCTAGAAAAATTAATATCTTATCCTATAAAGGATGAAACATTTGAAAACTCATCTCTATTTTTTTAAAATTTTACAGAACCAAAGCCCTTCACTGATGTCAGTATTGTTATGAGGTCTGCTGGGCATTCGGAAATAACACGATTTAAGTAAGTGGATTTATATTCAGCTAAGACCAAGGTATTAGGGTACATCATACAGGTGTGTGTGTATATATATATATATATATATATATATATATATAGTGTGTATATTTTTTTTTATATATATATATATATATATATATATATATGTATGTATGTATGTATGTGCTGATTTCCGGCATTATAAGTCCTACAACTCTGCACTCAGCCTGGCCAGACAAGTCTATTTTTTCTCCCTTGTGTCATCTCATGCATCCAACCCCAGAAAGCTGTTCTCATCCTTTAACTCTCTTCTACGTCTGCCTACACCCCCGCCCCCTACCAACCTCACTGCTCAGATTATTGCTGATTACTTCAAAAATAAAATTGACAACATTAGAAAAGATATCTGCACCTCACACCCTTCAAACCCAGCAATCCTACCCACCCCTTCTATTAACAAAACTCTATGCTACTTCCCTCCTGTAACAGAGGAAGAAGTCTCTGGCTCATCTCACAACCTGTCCACTTCACCCTATTCCTTCACGACTTCTTCCCTCTCTCTCTGCTTCACTAACCCCTACCCTATCTCATCTCTTTAACCAATCTCTCACCCCTGGCACATTTCCAGATACTTTCAAGTATGCATCAATCATACCAATCCTAAAAAAGCCCTCTCTTGACCCCTCCACGCCTTCTAACTATCGACCGGTCTCCTTACTTCCCTTTGCTTCAAAATTATTGGAATGACTGGTCTATAATCGGCTAACTCAATTTCTCACAATTAACTCCTTACTTGATCCACTACAATCTGGTTTCCGCTCTAAACACTCAACAGAAACTACTCTTGCTAAAGTAACAAATTACCTGTTATCAGCTAAAGCAAAAGGCCACTACTCCTTACTAATTCTTCTTGACCTATCCGCTGCTTTTGACACAGTCGACCATCCTCTCCTCCTAAAAATACTAAATTTATTTGGCCTCTTAGACATCCTCTCCTGGTTTGCCTCATATCTCTCAAACCGCTCTTTTTCAGTTTCCTTTAACAACATATCTTGTGATCCTATGCCTCTCTCAGTTGGAGTACCGCAAGGCTCTCTCTTGGGCCCCTTGCTTTGCTCTCTCTATACATCCTCCCTTGGAAAACTCATAGCCTCTTTTGGATTTCAGTACCACTTATACGCTAATGATACCCAAATCTATCTTTCCTCTCCTGATATCTTTCCCTATTTACTCAACCAGATTTCTAACTGCCTCTCTGCAATTTACTCTTGGATGTCTTCACACTACCTCCAACTCAATCTGTCCAGTCTGTCGAGACATCCAACACCTGCTATTTCTCTGACGGTTGGAGACTCTATTCTCAACACCTTACCCCAGGTCTGCTTTCTTGGGGTCACACTAGACTCAGAGCTCACATTCAACCCACATATACAATCACTTACCAAATCCTGCCGTTCACACCTACGCAACATTTCCAGAATTCGTCCCTTCCTTACTCAAAAAAACTACAAAGATACTTATTCATTCCCTCATTTTGTCACGCATTAATTATTACAATCTACACCTAAATGGCCATCCAAAACACCGCCTCTCCTCCCTCCAATCTATTATGAATGCTTCTGCTAGACTCATCCACCTAAGTCGCCGATCTACATCAGCTGCTCTGCCAGTCTCTACACTGGCTCCCCATACACTCCAGAATACAATTTAAAGTATTAACCCTAACTTACAAAGCACTAAACAGTCTAACTCCCAACTATATATCCTCTCTCATCATGAAATATTCCCCATCCCGTCTTCTTCGATCAACCTCTGACCTACGTCTCTCCACTCCTGTTATCTCTACTTCCCACTGGATTACTTCAATCAAAGTGTAACGTCTGAAGGAAGTAACAATGCAATATGATATTGAACTATTTCACCTTAAGGGCGCTATCACATTGAACCCAATAAAAGGTCGGTACTAGGACCAGCAAAAATGAAGCCGGATGAAGCCCTAGACCAGTATCCAGTAAGGGTGAAACGCGCGTAGCTGTGAGAGATTCAAACTGAGGGCTGCAGCTGAGCCCTCATGAAACGCCAGAATAACGGAAAGTGAAGACCAGACAAGTTAAGCGGTTGTGAGTAAGGTACACTCGTTGAGGGCTGGATAAGCAAGGAATTTGAAGACAAGTGAGTAACTTCACATATATGAAATCGGGACATACTGCAATCAAGGTAATATTGTTCTGTTATTTAAGTTGCCAGAGATAGCCTAACGAGGTGAGCGGAAGCAAAGCTTTACAAGCCATAATTCCTTGAGGCATCGCAAAGTCATAAATTGCACTGGAACTGAACATACTATTTTTACAAGAGTTTTGCAGTTGTTGAATAAACATCTTATCCAACTCCTAGAATGTCAAATAGCCTTCTCATGTAATACCGCATACTACCTTAACACAAGCAGAGTACAAGCCCCTTTAATGGTCTCAAATGTTGCAACTTCAATCAAAGTGTAACGTCTGAAGGAAGTAAATTGGATACACATTATCCTTCATGGACATACTTACAGCATATAAATATTGGCCAATATTAACTTTATAAGTGGGCCCACGCTCGTGCTTTAAATATATTTCAAAACCGGTTCTTTATTTTTCTTGATGTTATTTCAGCATATAAACATATTGCAAATGTGATTTCTTTTTATGTTGTTATTTACAAAGATTTATGTGGAGTATATACATAATTGTGAGTAATTATGCATAGAATTTTGTGGAGTTTAAAGGGACATTGCCCTCTATATGAATAACTAGTTCATTGGTGATTTTTTCCTAGATTCTGGTGCTGGATATAGGGAACTTTAAGTGTGGGGATTACTTTCCCATACACTCTTGTTTAAGTATTGTATATATATATATATATATATATATAGACACACACTATCAGTCAAAAGTTTTAAATCACTTCTAAATTTCCATTTTTCTTTTTAAATTTGAGCAAGACTAGGGAATAATCTGAACTATTCCAAAACTGAGCAGTAAACTGTCAGGGGTTACAAGAAACACGCTTAGGTTACCAAAGGTAAGACTACTGAAAACTGAAAGAAGATCTTATGGACTGATGAATATAAATTTGAAACCTTTGGTTCATCACAAAAGGTTTTTGTACGCCATTGAGTAGGCAATGGATGTTTCCTAATTGAGTGACACCAGCTGTCAAACTTGAAGAAAGGATGATGGTCTGGGGCTCTTTTGCTGGATCCAGAGTTGGTCAGGCGTTCATCCTACACCAAGATAATGTTTGGGATGAATTAGAGAGAAGGATGAAAGCAAAGCAACCTACAAGTGCAACACATTTGTGGGAACTTCTACAACAATGTTGGGAAGAACATTCTGAAAACAATATTTGGTTTCCTTTATTTCAAATAATGCCATGATTGTTTTTGACTGCAAAATGTGGCTATTTTGCTTATTTAAAAATGTAGGTTAAATATTCTTTAAAATAATATTTCCATGATTTCTTTTATTAGTTCCAGTTGTTTATTTGTTTTATGCTTTAAAGGGCCACTCAACGCAGTAGAAGTGCATAATTAACTAGTACATAATTAAAAGACAATGCAATAGCACTTACTCTGAATTTCAAATAAGTAGTAGATTTTTTTCTAACAAATTAATTTTTTCTCCCATTTTCTGGCCCCCTGTATCATGTGACAGACTTCACCCAATCACTAGTATACGTATACCCTGTGAGCTTGTGCACATGCTCAGTAGGATCTTGTTCCTCAAAAAGTGTGAATATAAAAAGACTGTGCAGAATTTGATAATAGAAGTAAATTGGAAACTGTCTTAAAACTGCATGTTCTGTCTGAATGTCCCCTGAAACATTAAAGGGACAGTCAACACCAGAATTTTTGTTGTTTTAAAAGAAAGATAATTCCCCAGTTTTGCTTAACCAACACGGTTATATTAATATACATTTTACCTCTGTAATTACCTTGTATCTAAGCCTCTGCAGACTGCCCCCTTATTTCAGTTCTTTTGACAGACTTGTATTTTAGCCAATCAGTGCTCACCCCTCGGTAAATTCACGTACATGTGCTCATTGTTATCTATATGAAACACGTGAACTACCGTAATGCCCTCTTTTAAAACAGCAAAACTGTCAAATGTAGAGGCGGCCTTCAAGGTCTAAGAAATTAGCATATGAACCTCCTAGGTTTAGCTTTCAACTAAGAATACCAATAGAATAAAGCAAAATTGTTGATTAAAGTAAATTGTAAAGTTGTTTAAAATTACATGCCCTATTTGAATCATGAAAGGTTTTTTTTTGGACTTGACTGTCCCTTTAAACTGTAAATTTCAATAAAAGCTGAAAAAATGGAGGTGCTCTAAAACTTTTGACTTCTAGTTTATGTGTGTTATCCTCTAAAACCTGTCACTTTGCACAGCTCTACTATTAGATTGGTGCACACTACTTTAAATATCTAAAGAAAAGTACTTAATCTATTAATATTAATATTAGTTTAGTAATGATAATTACATGGACATAAAACCCAATTTTCCATTCATAATTAAACCATATCATTCAACTTTAAACAAAACTCTTTACTTTTATAAGATTTGCTTAATTCTCTTGGTATCCTTTGTTGAGACTGCAGCAAGGTACTACTGGGAGCTAGCTGAACATATCAGATGAGCCAATTACAAGAGGAATATAGAGGTGCATCCATCAATCAGCTGCTAGGTCCCAGTAGTGCATTGCTGCTCCTGGGCCTATGTAGCCATTTTTTTTACAAAGGCAAAGGATTCCAAGAGAAGGAAGCAAATTAGACAAAGTAAAATATGAAGTTATTTAAAATTGCATGATGTGTCTGAATCATGAAAGAAACATTCTGTGTTTTTTTGTACCTTTAAATAGATATACCTATTTTAAGACAAATTGGTTATTCCATTTATGTTAAGACAAGTATTAAGCCTTAAAAATCAATTTAAAGGAAACAAATAAATACTGACCAATTTGGTCAGTATTTTTTTGCATTTTCTTTAAATTTCATTGGTGCATTCATTTGGATATTTGTTTTAATTTACAAAAAAAACGAAAATCCGTTTTTTGGGTACAAATGTACATTTGTCCGAAAACTAATGCACGTCTAGAAAATAACATTATTATAAATAAAAATTTCACATAGTTTTTTTTGCATGTGCAGTGTAGTTTTATTATACAATTTCTAATGTGCACCTTTAATCATTTCTTTCTTGCAAAAATTCTATACAATTTTTTTTCATAGTATAGGATTTATGCAGAACAATTTTGTTATGAGTATTTTTATTTCAGTATCTAATTATACAATGTTTAGATTGTGACTTTTTTGTGAACTTTATTGTAATGTATGCATTGCCTTCATATACTTAGTGATGGTAAATCCTAGCATTTTAAAAACGCTAGGATTTATCCACGCTAAAAATAAATGCCACCTTAAAGGGACATGCCACCCACATTTTTTCTTTTATGATTTAGAAAGAGAATGCAATTTTAAACATCTTTCTAATTTACTTATATTATCTAATTTGTTTTATTCTCTTGATATTCTTCGATTGAAAGCATATCTAGATATGCTCACTAGCTGCTGATTGGTTGCTGCACATAGAAGCATCGTGTGATTGGCTCACCATGTGCATTGCTTTTTCTTCAACTAAGGATATTTAAAAAATGAAGCAAAATATATAATGGAAGTAAATTGTAATGTTGTTTAAATTTCTATTCTCTATCTGATTCATGAAAGAAAGATTTTGGGTTTAGTGGCCCTTTAAGTCATGAGTTTTAAGAAATGTATGTTCAAGTACCTTTTCTTTACTTTTCTTAAAACTCGTGACCTAAGGTTGCATACACTGGTAAATCCTAGCATTTTTTAAACTCTTACAATCACTTTAAATGCATAGAACACCCCTTTGCAAGACACATTGTTCTCAAGGTAAAAACTGCCTTTATAGAATTAGGACAGGGGCTTCATAGTACTGATAAGATTTCTTATACAATCTCACAAGCTAATACTTATTTTGAGGTGCTTACCAGTTTGAACACAGATACCAAATTTCTGCCAAGCATGTTTATGTTTGTACTCCTAATAGGTATTTCAAAGTTTTGATTCAAGAAATGGATCTGCGGATAGACCTTGGGTTTTTGTATGCTCTTGCTGACCTTTTTGCACAAAGTGGGGACTTACCTAAAGATCAAGAGGTAAGAAAGGTGTAATCTGTTCTAACTTGCTTTCCCATAGGTAACTTTATTTATATGCCATGCTGCCTTTCTGACTGTACCTATGGACTGTGAGCTTGTATGAATATCAATATGAACTGTCATTATAGCTATAGTGTAGTAGTATGATTATGATTATTTAGCAAGAGTCCTTTTGTTCTGGCGGACCAGGAAATCAGTGAAAAGAATAAACATAAAAATTATACTCATTTAATAAAACAAACCTGCATTATTCATTCCAATAAAAACGTTATTGTAAACTCTCTATTTTAATAGGTTGAGCTTTTCAAAAAAGATGTGGAATCTCTTCAAACGAAACTAAGCACAGTGTCATCAACAGACACTTCTCAAATCAGTCTATATGAGCATTTTCATATTTCGCCAATAAAGGTACGTAACATTATTTGCCAGTATTACTTCCTCTACTCTCACTAATGCCTCCTTCACAGCTTCTTTATGCTCATCTCATTTTTTGTGTTCTGATTTTTTTTTTTAGATATTTCAGTGTTTTAATATCTCTGTATCTTCGTGTTTCCATATCCCTTGAGCCTTTATATGATTTATCATATAGAGCAATAGTATTGAAACATTTTGCTTTGTGACATTTTGTAAGCTCAAGTGGCACTAGATTGTGTGTTGTTCAATTAATAGAAAATATAATTCTTATTGTTTATGGTTCAAAGGCAAATGAGTTAAGGGTGCTGTATAATGCAGTACTAGACATACGGTAACTATTCTTGATAGGATACAGAACAAAATATTCCAAAGGTTTTGTCCTCCTGGAATCCTTAGCTTAGCTCCTTGTGATGTCATTTAGGTTGTGTTAAAAAGTTCTGGTGTCTGTACCACAGGAAGAAGATAGCACAATGGTTGAAAATTAAGGAACTGTAAAAAAAGGGATGTATATTGCCTTAGAGTACCAGTGTTTCCTGACATTTGTCCATTTTGTATGCATATTATATCTTTTTATTCATATATTTTGTATGCATATACTTTATTATTTATTAAAAACATTGCATTCCTTTTCTTCAACAACTGTAAATTCTGATTTAATTTATTTCCATTCATTTTATATTTAGCTGCATTTAAGCTTTTCTCTAAGTACTGGAGGAGATGATTGTAATAAAGAACAGAGAGAAACAGAACTGATTCCTGTTCAGTCTTTGAACCTTCTGCTAAAGAGTATTGGTGCCACGCTGACGGATGCCCAGGATGTGGTCTTTAAGTATGTATAGTTTGTCCATTTTTGTACTCTTTGTGCAACAGTCATATTAATCACTCATGCAGGTCAGTTACATTATCCTATCTACAGAGTATGTAGGCATTTCCTGACTAGTAGCTGTCAATAGAAGTATTGCACATACCCTATGTAAGTCCTGATAGTTTATTGCATGATGTTTTTTATGTATCTGAATTAGTTTATACAACATATGCCCCTGTGTGACATGATTATATATTTAACACTTCATACAATTTCATCAGCTTTAACGATAGACGTACTCTTGACCACGCTCACATATTAAAACAACACCTCTCCTATTACATCACTAGCTTTGTTGTTCTGCTGTTTGGTACATGGGTGTACATAGCAAGTGTTCCAGAACGTCTCTTAAAGGGACACTAAACCCAATTTTTTTCTTTCCTGATTCAGGTAGAGAATACAATTTTAAACAACATTCCAATTTACTTCTATTATCTAATTTGCTTCATTCTTTAGATATAATTTGTTTAAGAAATAGTGTTGCACATGGGTGAGCCAATCACATGAGGCTTCTATGTGCAGCCACCAATCAGCAGCTACTAAGCCTATCTAGATATGCTTTTCAGGAAAGGATAACAAGAGAATGAAGCACATTAGATAATAGAAGTAAATTAGAAAGTTGTTTAAAATTGCATGTTCTTTCTAAATCATGAAAGAAAAATTTTGGGTTTCATGTCCCTTTAAGCTACAGGGGTTTAATTAACTTGATTTTAGTATTGTAGCATTATAATATGCGTTGTTATAATTACATCAAAGTTAAAATGATATAAATTGATTTATATAGCTTATCCTCAGTTTCAGCAGTTGTTTCGCCAACAAATCTGCTCACGAATGCCAGTTAAAGGGAAATGACACTTTAAAAAATGTCTTTCACAATTCAGATAGAGCAGGCAGTTGTGAACAACTTTCTAATTTACTTCTATTATAAATTGTTCTTTGTTCTCTTGTCATCTTTTGTTAAAAAATGGTGACGTGTGCTTAGGAACTGGCCCATTTCTGGTGCACTGCATGGCAGCAGTTTTGCTAGAATGTTAACAATCTGCAAGAGCACTTGATGAGAGCACTATTTTCTGCAATGTAGTGCTCTAGATGCATACCTAGGTATTTCTTCGACACAGAATATAACAAAGCAAATTTGATAACAGAAGTAAATTAAAAACATAATTTAAGCTTACCTGATAAATTTATTTCTCTTGTAGTGTAGTCAGTCCACGGGTCATCCATTACTTATGGAATATATCTCTCCCTAACAGGAAGCTGCAAGAGGATCACCCAGCAGAGCTGCTATATAGCTCCTCCCCTCACATGTCATATTCAGTCATTCGACCAAAGCAGACGAGAAAGGAGAAACCATAGGGTGCAGTGGTGACTGGAGTTTAATTAAAATTTAGGTCTGCCTTAAAGACAGGGCGGGCCGTGGACTGACTACACTACAAGAGAAATAAATTTATCAGGTAAGCATAAATTATGTTTTCTCTTGTTAAGTGTAGTCAGTCCACGGGTCATCCATTACTTATGGAATACCAATACCAAAGCTAAAGTACACGGATGAAGGGAGGGACAAGGCAGGAACATTAAACAGAAGGAACCACTGCCTGAAGTACCTTTCTCCCAAAAATAGCCTCCGAAGAAGCAAAAGTGTCAAATTTGTAAAATTTTGAAAAGGTGTGAAGCGAAGACCAAGTCACAGCCTTGTAAATCTGTTCAACAGAGGCCTCATTTTTAAAGGCCCAGGTGGAAGCCACAGCTCTAGTAGAATGAGCTGTAATCCTTTCAGGAGGCTGCTGTCCAGCAGTCTCATAGGCTAAACGTATTATGCTACGAAGCCAAAAAGAGAGAGAGGTAGCCGAAGCCTTTTGACCTCTTCTCTGTCCAGAGTAAACGACAAACAGGGAAGAAGTTTGACGAAAATCTTTAGTTGCCTGCAAATAGAACTTCAGGGCACGGACTACGTCCAAATTATGCAAAAGTCGTTCCTTCTTTGAAGAAGGGTTAGGACACAGTGATGGAACAACAATCTCTTGATTGATATTCCTGTTAGTAACTACCTTAGGTAAGAACCCAGGTTTAGTACGCAGAACTACCTTGTCTGAATGAAAAATTAGATAAGGAGAATCACAATGTAAGGCAGATAACTCAGAGACTCTTCGAGCCGAGGAAATAGCCATCAAAAACAAAACCTTCCAGGATAACAGCTTGATATCAATGGAATGAAGGGGTTCAAATGGAACGCCTTGAAGAACATTAAGAACTAAGTTTAAGCTCCACGGCGGAGCAACAGTCTTAAACACAGGCTTAATCCTAGTTAAAGCCTGACAAAAAGCCTGAACGTCTGGATCTTCAGCCAGACGTTTGTGTAGAAGAATAGACAGAGCAGAAATCTGTCCCTTTAACGAACTAGCAGATAAGCCCTTTTCTAAACTATCTTGTAGAAAGGACAATATCCTAGGAATCCTAACCTTACTCCATGAGTAACTCTTGGATTCGCACCAATATAAATATTTACGCCATATCTTATGGTAAATTTTTCTGGTAACAGGCTTCCTAGCCTGTATTAAGGTATCAATAACCGACTCCGAGAAGCCACGCTTTGATAGAATCAAGCGTTCAATCTCCATGCAGTCAGCCTCAGAGAAATTAGATTTGGATGTTTGAAAGGACCCTGAATTAGAAGGTCCTGTCTCAGAGGCAGAGACCACGGTGGACAGGACGACATGTCCACTAGGTCTGCATACCAGGTCCTGCGTGGCCACGCAGGCGCTATCAGAATCACCGAAGCTCTCTCCTGTTTGATCTTGGCAATCAAACGAGGAAGCATCGGGAATGGTGGAAACACATAAGCCATGTTGAAGACCCAAGGGGCTGTCAGAGCATCTATCAGCACCGCTCCCGGGTCCCTGGACCTGGATCCGTAACAAGGAAGCTTGGCGTTCTGGCGAGACACCATGAGATCCAGATCTGGTTTGCCCCAACGAAGAATCAGTTGAGCAAAGACCTCCGGATGAAGTTCCCACTCCCCCGGATGAAAAGTCTGGCGACTTAGAAAATCCGCCTCCCAGTTCTCTACGCCTGGGATGTAAATCGCTGACAGGTGGCAAGAGTGAGACTCTGCCCAGCGAATTATCTTTGAGACTTCCAACATCGCTAGGGAACTTCTGGTTCCCCCTTGATGGTTGATGTAAGCCACAGTCGTGATGTTTTCCGACTGAAATCTGATGAACCTCAGAGTTGCTAACTGAGGCCAAGCTAGGAGAGCATTGAATATTGCTCTTAATTCCAGAATATTTATTGGAAGGAGTTTCTCCTCCTGAGTCCATAATCCCTGAGCTTTCAGGGAGTTCCAGACTGCGCCCCAGCCTAGAAGGCTGGCGTCTGTTGTTACAATCATCCAATCTGGCCTGCGAAAGGTCATCCCCTTGGACAGATGTGGCCGAGAGAGCCACCATAGAAGAGAATCTCTGGTCTCTTGATCCAGACTTAGTAGGGGGGACAAATCTGAGTAATCCCCGTACCACTGACTTAGCATGCACAATTGCAGCGGTCTGAGATGCAGGCGCGCAAATGGTACTATGTCCATTGCCGCTACCATTAAGCCGATTACTTCCATGCACTGAGCTACTGACGGGTGTGGAATGGAATGAAGGACACGGCAAGCATTTAGAAGTTTTGATAACCTGGCCTCTGTCAGGTAAATTTTCATCTCTACAGAATCTATAAGAGTCCCTAGAAAGGGAACTCTTGTAAGTGGTAATAGAGAACTTTTTTCCACGTTCACCTTCCACCCATGCGACCTCAGAAATGCCAGAACTATCTCTGTATGAGACTTGGCAGTTTGAAAACTTGACGCTTGTATCAGAATGTCGTCTAGGTACGGAGTCACCGCTATGCCTCGCGGTCTTAGTACCGCCAGAAGTGAGCCCAGAACTTTTGTAAAGATTCTTGGAGCCGTAGCTAATCCGAAGGGAAGAGCTACAAACTGGTAATGCCTGTCTAGGAAAGCAAATCTTAGGTACCGATAATGATCCTTGTGAATCGGTATGTGAAGGTAGGCATCCTTTAAATCCACTGTGGTCATGTACTGACCCTTTTGGATCATGGGAAGGATGGTTCGAATAGTTTCCATTTTGAATGATGGAACTCTTAGAAATTTGTTTAGGATTTTTAAGTCCAAGATTGGTCTGAAGGTTCCCTCTTTCTTGGGAACCACAAATAGATTTGAATAGAATCCCTGCCCGTGTTCCGTCCGCGGAACTGGGTGGATCACCCCCATTAGTAAAAGGTCTTGTACACAGCGTAGAAACGCCTCTTTCTTTATTTGGTTTGCTGATAACCTTGAAAGATGAAATCTCCCTCGTGGAGAAGTTTTGAAGTCCAGGAGATATCCCTGAGATATGATCTCCAACGCCCAGGGATCCTGGACATCTCTTGCCCAAGCCTGGGCGAAGAGAGAAAGTCTGCCCCCCACTAGATCCGTTTCCGTATAGGGGGCCCTCTCTTCATGCTGTCTTGGAGGCAGCAGCAGGTTTCTTGGCCTGCTTGCCCTTGTTCCAGGACTGGTTAACTTTCCAGCCCTGCCTGTAACAAGCAACAGCTCCTTCCTGTTTTGGAGCGGAGGAAGTTGATGCTGCTCCAGCCTTGAAGTTACGAAAGGCACGAAAATTAGACTGTTTGGCCTTTGATTTGGCCCTGTCCTGAGGAAGGGAGTGCCCCTTACCTCCCGTAATGTCAGCTATAATTTCTTTCAAGCCGGGCCCGAATAAGGTCTGCCCTTTGAAAGGAATATTAAGCAATTTAGATTTAGAAGTCACGTCAGCTGACCAGGATTTAAGCCATAGCGCTCTGCGCGCTTGGATGGCGAATCCGGAGTTCTTAGCCGTAAGTTTGGTTAAATGTACGACGGCATCATAAACAAATGCGTTAGCTAGCTTAAGTGCTTTAAGCTTGTTCATAATTTCATCCAATGGAGCTGTGCGAATGGCCTCTTCCAGAGACTCAAACCAGAATGCCGCCGCAGCAGTGACAGGCGCAATGCATGCAAGGGGCTGTAAGATAAAACCTTGTTGAACAAACATTTTCTTAAGGTAACCCTCTAATTTCTTATCCATTGGATCTGAAAAGGCACAACTATCCTCCACCGGGATAGTGGTACGCTTAGCTAAAGTAGAAACTGCTCCCTCCACCTTAGTGACCGTCTGCCATAAGTCTCGTGTGGTGGCGTCTATAGGAAACATTTTCCTAAATATGGGAGGAGGGGAAAAGGGCACACCAGGTCTATCCCACTCCTTGCTAATAATCTCTGTAAGCCTTTTAGGTATAGGAAACACGTCAGTACACACCGGTACCGCATAGTATCTATCCAACCTACATAATTTTTCTGGAATTGCAACCGTGTTACAATCATTCAGAGCCGCTAATACCTCCCCTAGCAATATGCGGAGGTTCTCAAGCTTAAATTTAAAATTAGAAATCTCTGAATCCAGTCTCCCTGGATCAGATCCGTCACCCACAGAATGAAGCTCTCCGTCTTCACGTTCTGCAAACTGTGACGCAGTATCTGACATGGCTCTCACCTCATCCGCGCGCTCTGTCCTTAACCCAGAGCTATCGCGCTTGCCTCTTAATTCTGGCAATTTAGATAATACTTCTGTCATAACAGTAGCCATGTCTTGCAAAGTGATTTGTAAGGGCCTCCCTGATGTACTTGGCGCCACAAAATCACGCACCTCCTGAGTGGGAGGCGAAGGTACTGACACGTGAGGAGAGTTAGTCGGCATAACTTCCCCCTCGTTGTCTGGTGATAATTTCTTTACATGTAAAGATTGACTTTTATTTAAAGTAGCATCAATGCAATTAGTACACAAATTTCTATTGGGCTCCACATTGGCCTTTAAACATAGTGAACAAAGAGATTCATCTGTGTCAGACATGTTTAAACAGACTAGCAATGAGACTAGCAAGCTTGGAAATACTTTTCTAAATAAATTTACAAGCAATATAAAAAACGCTACTGTGCCTTTAAGAAGCACAAAAAGCTGTCACAGTTGAAATAACAATGAACCAAAATAGTTATAGCAACCAATTTTTCACAGTAAATGTATTAAGTTAGCAAAGGATTGCACCCACCAGCAAATGGATGATTAACCCCTTAATACCCAAAAACGGATTAACAATTTAATAATTAACGTTTTTATCACAGTCAAAACACACTGTCACAGGTCTGCTGTGACTGATTACCTCCCTCAAAATGAATTTTGAAGACCCCTGAGCTCTCTAGAGACGATCTGGATCATGGAGGATGAAGTAGGAAGATTGTGACTGAATTTTTACTGCGCAAAAAAGCGCTAAAATAGGCCCCTCCCACTCATATTACAACAGTGGGGAAGCTCAGAAAACTGTTTCTATGCAGAAAACAAAGATGGCCATGTGGTAAAAATCATGCCCCAATAAGTTTTATCACCAAGTACCTCACAAAAAACGATTAACATGCCAGTAAACGTTTTAAACATACATTTGAAAAGTTATGAAGTGTTATTAATAAGCCTGCTACCAGTCGCTTTTACTGCAGTTAAGGCTCAGACATTACTTCAGTATTAACAGTATTTTCAGAGTCAATTCCATTCCTTAGAGAAATACATTCAGTGTACACACACTCATCAGCCTAATACCAGTCGCTATCACTGCATTTAAGGCTGAACTTACTTTACATTGGTATCAGCAGTATTTTCTCAGTCAATTCCATTCCTCAGAAAAATAATTACTGCACATACCTCATTTGCAGGGGGGCCCTGCATGCTATTCCCCTTCTCTGAAGTTACCTCACTCCTCAGATGAGAACAGCCAGTGGATCTTAGTTACGTCTGCTAAGATCATAGAAAACGCAGGCAGATTCTTCTTCTAATGCTGCCTGAGAACAAACAACACACTCCGGTGCCATTTAAAATAACAAACTTTTGATTGTAGAAATAAACTAAGTTAAAAAACACCACAGACCTCTCACAGCGACCTATCTAGTTAGGCTGCAAGAGAATGACTGAATATGACATGTGAGGGGAGGAGCTATATAGCAGCTCTGCTGGGTGATCCTCTTGCAGCTTCCTGTTAGGAAGAGATATATTCCATAAGTAATGGATGACCCGTGGACTGACTACACTTAACAAGAGAAAACATTTTAAAAAATTGGATGCTCTGTCTGAATGTCTGAATCACAGAAGAAAAGGTTTAGGTTTCTTATCCCTTTAAAGAAACCTTGTGGCTAGAGTCATTTTTATGTATTAAAGTGACATTCATCAAACCCTGATAATGATTTGTGGTAGCAACTAGGCTACTTAAAAAATCACAATACATGGAATTAAAGAAATGACAATATTTTGTTTTTTCTTTACTTGAGCTCAAATGCTTTTGGTGTTAGAACTTTTAATGAAATTGAGTGGCCGAATATATTGTCAATTTGTTTCTAATAGATATTGTTTTAGTCTTTATTGGAACTGGAAAATATTATGAACTCTGATTCCAACAACATAATAACTAATGTCTGGGGTTTGTATTCCATTTGGCTAAAAACATCTTTGTGAATTTCATGTTTTTTCTCTCGTTCTCTTGTGAATGCAACTCGTGAGTAAATTTCCTTATAACTCTAAGAATAGGTAGGGACTCAAGTAGGGTTGCCACCTCAACCATGTTTTCCTGGACACGTATGAGTTACACATGCTGCAGGAAGCAATATGTTTTGTGTTTCTGGACAGCACTATTCACATTTCTCCCTGCAGCATGTATAACTCATAAGTGTCCAGGAAAACATGGCTGAGGTGGCAACCCTAGACTCAAACCCCTCCCATTCCTGCTAATTTCTCTCACTACTTTTTATGGGTGGAAATATTTGACCACAAAGGTGTAGTGGTTCCTGACAGAACAGCCCCATATGCTTACTTTTCATGTTTTAAACCATTCTCTTCTTGCTGTTAACCCTCTCCTTGCTCTACCTTGCAAATTGAGGGAAGCTGGCACCTTTACGTTTTTTTTTCTTCCTTTAGACACTTTTTTTGGTTCATAGACCAGTTTAGCTAGTATTTTCCTGGTCTTATGCTATTAAGTTGTGTTGTCCCAGGTCTGTTGATGCATTAGTTTACAGAGCAGAGCATGCTCATGAATGGTTACACTATGTGAACAGGCCATTCCAGTTTTGCTATGACCTCAGAAAGTAATCCTACTGCTCTGCATAGCCTCTTCTTTCTGTTTCAGTGTTTATTGTCTCTCCTGCTTCTGAGAGAAGTGAAATAGCTTGCATTATTTACATGACTTATGTTTTCCAGGAAGAGCAATATGATTTTTGTGAGATTTATATCTTTACAAGTAAATCACCCTCCTTAAAAAGTGTTCAGTAAATGACTTGTAAAAGGGGTAATCCTAGTTACTGTATTAGGGAGATTGGCCTGTTTTTTAAGAACTTAGGTCATTCTGATAGGATAATAGTATAATGCAGTTTTGTTTTTTTGTTTTTTGTTTGTTTTTTAATTTCAAAATCAGCTTTATTTGTAAAAAATAAATCAGTACAATACTGAGCATAATTACAGATATATAAGAGATATACATATCGTTGTTTGTACATACAAAATGTGACCGATATTAATTTCAATGTAAACATATATACATAAAGCTGAATAATAAACTAAAGCATATGAGTCAGAAAATCAAATAAATTATTATCCCAAACTTTACATTATATATTAACATTGTGTGAGTGAATTTAGTTGGCGTTGATACTCTTCAGATATGAAAATTTCCACATTATTTTCATCTGAATGTAAGAAGACTCTTGTTTATGTTTCAAGAAGGCATTTTCTTCTAGTTCTAATATTTGGTAAAATTTGCTATACCATAGGGCCAGTGTAGGTATTTCTTTCCTTTTTCCTTTTTTGGGCAATGAGGGACTTTATACTGCTACTTGCTATAAAGAATAATTTCTTTTTGTGAGTTGGGAGTTTATGGGGTATATTGTTAAGTAGCCACAACAATGGATCTAGTGGTAATTCAATATCTAACATTTTAGAAGTAGCTTTTATAATGCTTTCCCAACATGTTTGTATAGGAGGACATCTCCACCAAATATGTCCCATGGTTCCTATTGATTTTTTTGCATCTCCAACATTTATCGCTGGCTAAAGTGAATAGTTTGTTTATTCTTGAGGGTGTCAAATACCACCTTTGGATAATTTATAGAGTAGTCCCAATGATTTTGCTAGAGGAAGAGACCTTAGTTACATTAGAAAAGATACGGGTCATATCAAATTGTGTAATTTCTATATTGAGGTCGTCAGACCAGCGGTCTATGAAGTATGGGGTATGTCCTGGGGGAGTGGATTGTAAAAGTTAGTATACCTGGGAGGTGGTTCGTCTGATAGGGGTAGAAGATTTGCATAGAGATTTGTATGGTGTCATGGGGTGTAATACATTTTTCCTATCTGAGTGCTTTAGGATATAAGAGTGGCATTGGTTTAGTAGCATCCAGTTCAAGAACATGGGGAGACCATTTTCAATCAGACTATTTAGGGAAAAGCTTGGTTTATCATAATTGCTCGAAGGAGCGTCTTGTGTTGTGATTTCCCCCAGTCTTGTCCTGGTGTAAAGTCTGTGTTGTCAGTCAAAGATGTTAGTGGAGAGAATCTGGATGACAGGAGGGGGATTTCTATTAATATTTTATCCAAAATCTTGTATGTTTCCTGAATTGTCAAGGTATTTTTTATTTTCTGTGTTAATACTGAGTTAGCTTGCCAGCAAAAGGATCCTAGGTGCGTTGTATTCGTAATGTCTTGTTCTAATCTTACCCATTTTTAATGTGTGTAGTTTACACACATTACTGTGGCTTTCCTATAGTTTTTTAAATTGGGTACACCCAAACCCCCAGCTTTAATTGATATGCACATAAGATGTTTGTTTATTCTCGCTTTACGTTTATCCCGAATAAATTTGAACATCCTATTTTGAAGATTCGATACATAATTATTGGTGAGGGATCGGGAGGGTCTGAAAAATGTATAACGCTCTCGGAAGAACATTCATTTTGATTGAATTTATCCTACCTAGCCATGATATATTTTTTGATCTCCAAGAGGACATATCTGCTATTAAAGTATTTTGAAGAGCTATATAATTAGCTTTAAATAAATCTTGAGTTTTGGATGTGAGATGAATACCTAAATATTTCAATTAAGAGGTTTGGATACGAAATGGGCTCTTGTTAGAAATTTGAGTCAAAAGATTGTCGTTGCATTGTACAGCTAGGAGTTCTGATTTTGTTTTCTTAAAGTGAATGTAAACTCTGTCTGCATTGTAAATACAGCATTAAAATTGAAGTTAAAATACCTGCACTTTAATTCATCATTTTTTTTAATAAATTTGTAATTACCGATTATTTTTGGTTTATATCGTTGCGATCGTACTTTTTATCCTCCACCCGCCATCTTGGATTATTGATTGACATTGTAGGCTTGATCTTGTCAACCAATAATTGAATCCACCACGGGGGGACCAAACCCCTTTTGTTAACATCATGCGTCTGTATTGCGCTTGCGTAAGAAAGCTGTTCTAACAATGATATGACGCGCGTGCACATTTCGCGCATGCGCTATTTAAAATTTGTTGGACTAAGTAATTGATTCATCATCTTTTGGAGCGCTAGGTAAGTATCAATGTAATGCTGCTGTACTGTATGAATGTATTCATTCATTGAATGCTATGTTGCTAGACATCTGCATCAGCGTTTAACGCATGTGCGGTCGTTCTCATAGCCGGGAGCGCGCATTGCCTCTATGTAAACAGCGGGTGGGACCGCTGTATACGTAAGACTGAATAAAAATCAGGAAGTTGCGGGTGGGAGGAGCTGGTCCATAAAACGGACGAAGATTGGTAATATAAATATAATATTTATTTTACATTTTTTTAAAAAAATAAAGTGGCGGTTTGATTACTATACTAACAAGCAATTAAGACCTACTTTCAAAGGAGAGAAACTTGGCATTCACTTTAATTAAATAATTTGAGGCCATCTGAAATGTATCTAATTCATACAACAAAGGGGGGATAGATGAGACTGGGTTGGTTAAACAAAATAGGTGTTGTTTGCATATAATAATAGTTTATGGCTAGTGTCTAATATTTGTATACCCTGAATGTCTTTGCGGAATCGCACATTAGCAGCAAGAGCTTCCACTACACATGCAAAAAGTAATGGCGACAGGGGACAGATGGGGAAGTGTACAGCGCCATTGTCTTAGAAATGAAATAATCTCCTAATTGAAATTAGTTTAGAATTTGGCGTAAAAAGTGCCAGCAGACACGGTCAAACGCCTTTTCCGTGTCAGCTAACACTATCACGGTTGGGATTTGTGAAGATTGGGCCTGATGTATTAGATGGATTGCTCTGACCATATTATCTAGTATAATGCAGTTTTATAGCTGTTTCACTTGTTTGCTTCATTGTAAATATCATTTGGTAAAAAGGCAAATATGTTTCTCTACATAAATGCCTTCCAATACCCAGCAGCATGATATAACACGAGTAAGATGATAACAGATTACTGTTCATGATGTATCAATGTATTCACACTTAATAATATATGACATTAAAGGCCTGCTCAGATACACCATTATCTGTGTTTTGCCCTATCTCCTGGTGCAGTCCGGTTTTTCATTTCTCATCAAACAGATTTATGCTTGTGTATATATATATCAGCTGCATCCTGTCAGAAAAGGGAGGAGTACACACAGGGTATATGGTACTCTGAAGACTGCTAGAAAAGGTTCAACAAACTACTTAGTGACATGAAACCCCCAAAAATTATTTCATGATTCAGAAAAAAGAAAACAAATTTAAAAAAAGTTTCCAAGTTACTTCTAGTATCAATTTGTTTATTCTTCTGGTATCCTTTGTCGAAGGAGCAGAAATGTGCTCTTAGCAGCTATATGAACACATCAAGTGAGCCAATGACAATATGCATATATGCCCCTTTCATATCCAGATCTGGAGCCCTTTTAAATAAAATTATATCAATCTGATAAAATTATATTTTCCATTTTTTACAGGCTGGCCTTTTTTGAACTTGATAATCAGTTTTGTACGACTCAACAGTTGCAGAGAGAAGTCGTCAGACATTATTCAAAACAAGTTAGTAGTTGTATGATGATAAATGTCCTTCATGTTAATGAAACATTTGTGTAAGTCTTATTAGATGTATTATTCCAAAGCTATGAATGTTAAATGAGATATAGATTTGTCATCATCTTTTAAAAATAAGTTTATTGTAAAATCTTCAATGAAGAATAGAGTAAATTTATTATAATTTGAGAATAATGAAATGTAAAAACAATTGAATTTCGCTAATATCTATTTTATCTTTCTTAGGCTATTAAGCAGATGTATGTGCTTCTTCTTGGCCTGGATGTCTTGGGTAATCCCTTTGGTTTTTTCCGGGATTTGTCAGAAGGTGTTGAAGCATTTTTCTATGAACCGTACCAGGTAATGTAGGAGATACCTGAAGCAGCACCCGTTTAATTGTTTTTTTCTTCCTAAAATGGCGAGTGAGCAAATTGTAATAAAGTTTTTCAGATTACATGATCTCATGAACAAGATATGAAATATGTTGTGGGGCATATACATGTAGTATTACTAGCCTAAAAAAGAACCCTGTAATGAGGGGTTAATTTATTATAGACTAGCACCTATTTTTATTTAACTGCATGCAATAGACACTACTATAAAGAAGAATATTCACAAATACGGATCTTAAAATCCAGTATAAAACTTTTTAAAAACTCTCTGTTTAGAACTGTTGATGGGGTTAGGCTGGGACATTCAGTGAAAGTGGATGAGAAAGCAGAAAGACCAGCCCCCCCCCCCCCTTCCATGCATATGAAAGGACAGATTACACAAACAATAGCAGCTGGAATCTATAGACAACAGTATACATCTGTATTACAAAAACAAAAAAAATCTATTGTTCAATGTCCCTTTTAATCCTCTTAGTAAACATGCTAACAAGATTCTTGGTTTCAAGGACCTGTATGTAAATAACTAGTGACCAGATCTCAGAAATGCATTTTGAGTCTCTTAGCAATAGGCATCACTGCTACTCACAGCCAATAATTACATTTTAGTCATTGGGCTCGTGGTATAATAATCATACTGCTTGTCACTATAACTAGTACCAGCCTACATTAATAGGTGAAGGCCTGAGGCAATATCATCATTTCATGTATTAGAGATAAAGGCTGTGTTCAACAGTGCTCATCTCTTCTCATAAAACATTTCCTTCAGAAATGTTCATTACATCGTCCATCTGACGTTGCATTCAGTCTAGTACCATTAGGCTTTGCTACGTATTTCTCATTTCTTTATATTAAAGTATCCTGTATTAATAATCTGTTTTAGTCCTCTGCTCCAGTGCATTTTATTTTCATTTACAGGCTGGAACAGTGCAGCCAATCAAAGGTTTATCTCCCAAGCTATTGATTCCCTGCTACTTATTGCAATAGCAGGAGAGGGACTGAGGCATCACTGTGCATGAACACATTACTCTTCAGCCTCTATATCTCTATAGTACTGGGCAGCCAGGAAGATGTTACCCAAGACTTAAATTATTTGAAAAAGTGTGCTGATTATGTAAGATGCACAGGCTATTTTTAGTATGCTAATGCATATCTGGGATATACAGGACTGTAGTGTTCTGTATCTTTCCAATGTACTTTTCTCATCAAATTTGCTTTATTCTCTTGGTATTCTTTGTTGGAAGCTAAACCTATTTAGGTTTATATGCTAACTTCTAAGCCCTTGAAGGTTTCCTCTTATCTCAGTGCATTTTGACAGTTTTTCACAGTTAGACAGCATTACTTCATGTGTGCCATATAGATAACATTGGGCTCACTACCATGAAGTTATTTATGAGTTAGCACTTTTTTTTTACAATTCTGTGCTCTGTCTGAAAACATTGTTGGGTTTCATATCGCTTTAAGGCAGCTATTTATGCCACAGTATGAACATTGGTGCAGAGGCCTTTTTCAATGTAATTGTTTCTATTACAGGGCGCTATTCAAGGTCCTGAAGAGTTTGTCGAAGGAATGGCACTTGGTGTAAAGGCTCTTGTAGGAGGTGCAGTTGGTAAGTATTCATATTCCATTAAAGTCTATACAAAGATTTAAATTACTATTGTTTGCAAATTAAAAATGATAAAGTATTGTTTGTTTGTGTTTTCTCAATCTATCACAGTTCTTTGCTACATAATTTGTTATTGTTAGAAATATGATTTTTTTTTTTTGTGGCATCTTTTTTTACACATTCTAAAAAATTGGCTTCTCTGATTTATTACTACTTTATTGGTTTTTAATATTGTGGATGTTTGCCCCTGCCAGCTCTGTGAGTTGTTCCATGATTTACAGCAAGTGCGCATTTCTTGCGATGATCTCAGTGCTAATACAAGCGCTGTTTGGTAGATATGCTCAGTGCAGAGAACATAACTTAGCACCTGTGTATTCACAGAGAATTGCACCAGGCGTGTGCGTGTGGTGACATGCTCAGTGTAAATTTCTTATTTGCAGTATAAATTAGCTGTAACATTCTAATAATTATTACATTTCCAAAAAGTAACAACTCTACTACAGTATTAAACTGCACCGAGAAAACTGAAAACTAAAAATAAACAAAAAAGAAAAAACCCATCTGTAAAAATATTCAAATTTAAAGATTGTCACCAAAAGTACATAAAAAGTCACCAAAAAATACCGGTCGAAAAACATTTTATAGAGAAACAGCTTATTTGCATTTCAAATCTATCTTACAAGCATTTTTTATTGTGATAGGTGGATTAGCTGGTGCAGCGTCCAGGATCACAGGTGCTATGGCCAAGGGAGTGGCAAGTTTAACCATGGATGAAGAGTACCAACAGAAAAGGCGAGAAGCAATGAACAAACAACCTAGCGGTTTTAAAGAAGGCATTACACGTGGAGGAAAAGGACTTGTATCTGTAAGTAAAAGTTATGTTACAAGGTGTCTTAAATTAGGCAAGGTACTAGGGATTTAAATGTTTAATCACAGGAAAAATGATGAGAGACCGCAAGAGATGCTGTGATCTTAGTTTACTGTACACATAGGAGAACCTTATTAAGTATAACACTCTAGTCTCTTCAAAACCGACTGTCTAAATAGCCGGGTTTCACCCTTTATGTGAACACCTTAATCGCATTGGCATGAGACAAGACTTCTCCACCAGCAGATTGCTTCATTAAGCCTCAGGAACCTGCAGACAATATTCAGTTCCAAAGAAGTTCAAAAAGTTAGATTTAAAAAATGCAAAACATGGTTCCATTCCATTTTCTGTTTTCTAAGAAAAGGTGCTAATGGGGACATAAAACCTAAAAAATGTACTTTCATGGTTCAAATGGAGAATGCAATTTTAAACAACTTTCCAATTTACTTTTATTATCAAATGTGCTTCATTCTATTTGTTTAATTTGTTGAAGGAGCATCAATATACTACTGGGAGTTTTCTGAACACGTTGGGTGAGTCAGTGACAAGAGGCATATATGTACACAGCCACCAATCAGCAGTTAGCTCCCATTAGTACATTTCTGGTCCTGAGCTTACCTAGCTATGCTTTTCAACAAAGCATACCAAGGGAACAAAGCAAATTTGATAATAGAAGTGAATTGGACAGTTTCCTTCTAAATACAGGTAGAGTCCACAGCTGCATTTATTACTTTTGGGAATATAGAACCTGGCCACCAGGAGGAGGCAAAGACAACCCAGCCAAAGGCCTTAATTACCTCCCCCACTTCCCTCATCCCCCAGTCATTCTTTGCCTTTCGTCACAGGAGGTTGGCAGAGAAGTGTCGGAAGATTACGGAGTAGTTCCTTATGGAGGGTAGTACTCTGTGAGATGGGGCTGGAGTAATCAGTAGTCTTGTCAGCCTCTCAGTGAGAGCATTGATGAAAGTTAGAGTCCGGAGATGCAGGAAGAGTATTTCTGCGAAACCATCCCAACTCATATTAACAGCTCCATAAGCAATCAGTGTTGACGAGTTTCGCTGCCTGCTTTTCTTCACTCAAGTCAATGTCAGAAGTGCTGCTACAATCTGTCAAATTTAAAGGACTGTGTTGCTGTTCCACGGCATGGGTTACGGTAAGATCGTTTCAATTTTTACATACTTGTAACGTTAGATGATAGGGTCTCAGTGGGACTCCTTTATCTTTATGGAATCAAGGGTTAAATGGACAGTCTAGTATAAATTAAACTTACATTATTCAGATAGTACTTTTCATTTTAATCAACTTTCCAATTTACTTTAATCATCAAATTTGCTTTTTTTCTCTTGGTATTCTTAGTTTAAACTAAACATAGGTAGTCTCATATGCTAATTTCTAAGCCTTTGAGGGCTGCCTCTTATCACAGGCTTTTTAAATCTCTTTTCAACACAAAGAGACAGAAAGTACACGTGGGCCATATAGATAACACTGTGTTCAGGCACAGGGGGTTATTTAAGATTTAGCACAAAACAATGCTAAATTTAAGTCAATAGATAATAAACAGTCATGTGATCATGGGGCTGGAAGAAGGTTCCTAGATACAAGGCAATCACAGGGGTAAAAAGTATATTAATATAACTGTGTTGGTTATGCAAAACTGGGGAATGGGTAATAAAGGGATTATCTTTTAAAACAATAACAGGTCACGTTTTTGTTTTCCATTTCCATATTCCTGACCGTGCGACTGTGTGGAGGATCCGTTTTTCTCTACCTGTCTGGATCATAGGAGGTGGTGAGTGCACCAGCCATTGAGGGTATAAGGTGCCAGTTGTTTTTTGACCATAATCTACTTAGTCAAGTTATAGAAGATTCTGCTATGTTAGAAGGGGTTTCCTCTGATTCAGATGTGATACCTGTGTATATTGTGAGGAGGCCAGAGTAACCCAGCCCTCTCAATTATTTTCCGTATGCCGCAATAGAGTGTTCTCTTCTTTCACGTGGGAACATTAGAGACCACTGAGCCATCCGCCTCTGAGGATTCAGCATCCCCTGAGGTGCGTTCCCTAACATCTTCTGGTCCTACACAGGTGGTTGCCCCGCATACCGTTATACCTTCTCCTGAAGGTGGCCTTTTTCCACCAGAGATTACTACATGGTTTCGCATTGGCCATATCTTTGGACTTAGCGCACTTGTATCTCTCTGCCACGTGCAAGCGGAGGCTTAATCCGTGTACTCCTGCCCAAGGTCCAGCATGTAAGTGGATTTTGGTATCTGATCAGTCTTCTGGGAAGCGGTGTCCTCTGAGGCTTCAGATGTGCTACCTCCAGGGTCGGAAACCTCAGATACTTTGACAGAGGTGAATTTTGCTTTTAAATTTAGAATGGCTCCCCTGCTTGTACTTCTGAGAGAAGTTTTGTCGACGTTGGAGGATCCTGATACTGATCCGTCAGCTGAATCTCAGTCGGCTGATTCAAAAAAGTGAGCTTGTTTAGACGACTGGAGGGATGGTGAACCTATTCCTTATTGTCTTTATATTGTTATTCTTTGTTTTTTGTATCAGTTTCCCAGTTCAGGGCTCTTGAGGAATTGTGTTGCATGAGGGGCGGGACCTGTCGGTTTCCTTTACTCCTGGGCTATCTCTTGTGTGCGCTTGCCTTATTTATTTTCTAATCCGGTTCGCATGAGTTTTTCTTTTTCCTTTGTTGGAGTGTCACGATTATGTTGAAATTCTTCTTAGGAAGACTTTCGCTCTGGGATTCTGGTATTAGCGATTTCATTTCATGATTGATGGAATCTTCCGGTGGAAGTTTTTCTCTGGTCGGGGTGAGGTTCCCTCGATATGTCCGAGACTATGTTTAAGCTTCAGAGCTTATCTGTTTTTTTGTTTATTATTCTCAGTTTTCTGGCCCTGCTATAAATTTACAATTTTCCATTTGACTCTGAACGGACATGTTGTATCCTTTATATTGGGCTTGTTCTGGTGGGGTATAGTTGTCTCTGTTCTTTTGCGGTTTGTACAGATATGTTTTATCCTGACTGGTCCTGTTTGGGTACTTGTTACCTCTCTTATTTCTTCTTCTCAAGAGATTGGTTTTTCGGTCCGGTGGGAGCCCTTCTATCCTAGATGTCAGGCTGGTCCTGTTTAAATCTTTTTGGTTGGGTGTCTGATATTGGATCGTATGCAGTCTAAGTGGCCTTCGAGTTAATACCCTGCCTTGCAAGGCTGTTGCCTTGGAGTTTGAATTCTGTTGCGGCAGTTTTGCCTCTCTTTATGAGGGGAGGACGGGTGACTTTTTGGAGTCTTTTTCCCGGTTTGTCTTCACAGGGTGTAATTTTCCCCTTTATTGGTGCTCCTTAGGGGTTTTCTTGTTCTATTTGTTTTTTTATGCTCTCTAGGTAGAGCTTGTTTATCCTTTCTCTTGAGGGTTGATATGCGGTTCTCTCTTCCCTTTTCAGAGAGATGGAGATTTTCCTATCATCATGTTGAGGAAATCCGATTTTTCGAGACCATATTGTTTTTCCAGTATCCTCGTTCTGATTCTAGATTTCTGGTATCCAGGGGAGTTTTGGTTTTATACAGTATCCTGTTTTCTTTTTTTTGCGGTTCTGGTTTCTCCACCGCCTGTTAGGAGTTTTAAGGAGTCTCTCCTCTTCTTACCAGTTCGTTTTGGAATGGAGTTCCTGGGGTAGGTTCCAGGGTGGTTCTGAATCTGTTTGATTTTCAGACAGGAAGTCTCCTAGGCCTTTTGAGTTTAAATACTCTATAGGCTTGCCCTGTTTCTCTTCAGTCCTTCGTTGGTACTGTGGGTGGCTGATGTTTATCAGTCTGTTTTTTTTGGCTGGGCATGTTACTGTCTGTCTCTAGAGTCTCATGGATTTCTGGTTAGTCTGCTTCTGTCACCAGTATACGGTATCATTTTTTTCTATTTTGGGAAACTTACCTTTGGTCTACTGGGGCAGTTGCCTTAACACTTCCATGGAAGTAGGAGAGTGTCTTCTGGGATTCTTTCTGATTTTTCTTAAGAATCTTAGGTCACTCTGAGGACCTGACCTTCTGAGTTTTTCAAGTTGGGTTATTTCTGAAGTAGATCTTTTTTTCTGGCTTAGCAGGAGGTCGAGGGACTCTCCTTTGGTGGGTCCTTTGGACGTATTGGTATCTTTGAGATCCGATCTAGGTTCTCTGGGTGTGCGTGCCTATCCTAGTCCTGCCCTTAGGGGATCGTGGTCAGGGATTCTTGAGCTCTGGATCTTTTCGGTGCTGGGGAAGTTTAGTCTTCCTTGCTCCCTTCGACTGTCTCCTTTTCGGGTTTAACTCAGGTTCTGTCAGGGGCAGGTATCAGGGTACCGGATTGCTCTTTTTTTGTACTGCGATTCGTTTTCATGTTGGTCTTCTCCATTATGGGTGCTCCTTATGGAGTTTTACAGGATCTTCACCCTTGGTGTCTTGATGTCTACTGACGGGGTTTTCAGAGGGGTGTCAGTCCTTTCCTCAGCGTGTAGCTGGTTCCTTGTTTTACTTTTTTGATTGCCGACCGTCCCTCCCTGTTTTGGTAGGGTGGTGTTGGGTCTCTCTCTTCTTGAAGTCCTCTCTGGCCCTTCCAGGGTGTCCTGGAGAAAGACGTTCTTAGGACAGCTAGTTCTTAGCCTCAGGATTAGCCTGGCTGTCAGACGTGCGGTTACGGGTGGTCTCATCCGTCGCTTCTGCCCTGGATATGTGGGCTCCTAAGCAGAACCATATAGCAGTTTCTGTTCTGTTCCTGAGGTTGTGGACTCCTGATGTTCTTTTCCTTGCTACAATGCGGCCTGAGGTCAGGCACTTGCGTTCAAGATTTTGTCCTTCAGGATACTAGACTTCTTGTCTAGGATTGCATCGATATTAATGCAGATGATGGTCCTTGAAATTGTCTTCATTGACATGTTACATTTCTGGAATATCTCTCCAGGTCCCAGTACCTCTTGCAGTCAGTTAATCCACCTTCTTTGGGTTTTCTTACTAAGGAGTTTTTTTATTCAGGCTCTGCAAGGGGATTCTCTCACTTTTTCTCTGGGATCCTACCTCGAGGTCCTTTCAGACCTCTTTAGCAAAGTCTCTTTGTTTCTGTGTTTTTCCTCTGGAAGTGTATGATGTTGGGAGTCCTGGTTGTCCTCCTTGTTGTGTTTGTGGAGGAGTGTTTCTTCTCCTGATCTCATAGTGAGCGGGACTCTCGTCTCCTCAGAGGTTTGTGTGCTCCTTTTGGGACCAGTGTTTTGGTGTGGTCTCTGACATGGGCTCTTACGGTCCTAACTGTGGGGCATTTACTTGGTCCTGCTAACTTTTGGGTCAACTAAGTCTAGAGGAGAAGTGTGCGCAGAGCTACTTAACCAAACTCCTAGGGCCCTAATAGATACTCTAACAATTAGGCAAAGGGAGTATAGTCAAAGAAAAATGCTTAGGAGCGGTAAAAAGCTAAAGGTTCTAAGGAACGAGGAAAGAGAAAAAAATCGTATAAACAACACAGGCTAGTAAAATCAATTTTTTTATATATAATTAAGCTTGATTCAAAACATATAGGCAAGTGTAATAAATGCTACAAATCTATAGTTGTAAAATTGTTACTGAATATTTGCAACAATGTATTAAAAAAACGGACGTCTCCGATTGTTATTAAAAAAACGGACGTCTCCGATTGTTATTAAAAAAACGGACGTCTCCGATTGTTATTAAAAAAACGGACGTCTCCGATTGCTAGAGTCAGTGGAGGTCACATGTTTCCTGTCTAGAGTGGAGCTCCAGTCTGCAACTAGACTACTTTGGAGCTTTGACAAAACGCTCCCATCGCAACGTGTACGTCACCACGCCACATTGACAGAACAGAAGGCATGCGCAAAGGGATCTAGTACAAAATTGCGACGCTCCTATTTGCATGGCAATAATAAAGTTAATACATGACATGTAACCGAAAAAAAACCCTGGAGTGTTTGAAATTGAGACTGCCCAATAGGACCGGAGCAGCTGAGAGACCAGTGACGTGTGGTATAACGGTTGAAAAGGTATACATGGATGCCAAACAGCATACACACCTAGCTGCGGTTCCTGAACTGTAACGTCCTCAAGTCAGGTATTTGGTTATAACTTACACGTAAAACACTTTTTTCTACCAGTTCTTATTTTTATTTTTATATTTTTTTAGTGGTGGCAATCCCATATTGTATTATTACATTTTTGCATTTAATCGGTTTTTTAATACATTGTTGCAAATATTCAGTAACAATTTTACAACTATAGATTTGTAGCATTTATTACACTTGCCTATATGTTTTGAATCAAGCTTATTTATATATAAAAAATTGATTTTACTAGCCTGTGTTGTTTATACAATTTTTTTCTCTTTCCTCGTTCCTTAGAACCTTTAGCTTTTTGGCGCTCCTAAGCATTTTTCTTTAACTTTTGGGTCATTTGCTTCTGTTGTAGCAGTTTTCGAGTGATGGGAATTTTTTTTAGGCTGTGGTGCCCTTACCAGATAATTTCCTTTCCTTCAATACAGGGAGAGTCCACAGCTCCCACCCTTGCTCTCCGGAGGGCGGCCCTAAAATGAAATTGCTTTCTTCTGGCACCTTTTTCACCCTGATATTTCTCCTACTGTTCCTTGTTCCCTCGGCAGAATAAGTGGGGGAGGTATTTAAGCTTTTGGCTGGGGTTTCTTTGCCTCCTCCTGGTAGCCAGGTTCTATAATCCCAAAAGTAATGAATGCAGCTGTGGACTCTCCCTGTATCGAAGGAAAGCAAAGTCCTATTATTTTTTTATTTTTTTTTTAAATTGCATGCTCCATCTGAAACATGACAGCACATGTTGGGGTTTTATGTCCCTTTAACCTCCAGTCACAGAATGAACATATGAGCATGCAAATTTCAAGAAGCAGCCTCCAAAGGCAAAGCGACATTTGATTTAATAGATTTTCCATTGGCTGCAGTACATCACTCTATCTGGACAAGAGTCCCTTTATTCTCAGTTAGTCTTGTGTCTTTTTGGAAGCAAAATTATTAGCTTATTTGAACGAGTCTGCCCAAAGGAGAATATGTTCTCTGTTATTCATCAAATACACCACATCAGACCTCATTTAAGTAAATTATATTAACAGGAAGATTGTTTACCACAATTTAGATCTACAGGCCCTGCATCTGATGTATTTTGCCTGAAAGGTTCTACGTTAAAAGTTTATAAATATAATAACCTATATTGCCTATTTAATTTCTTATATGCCACAATCTATTTTAGATGTTATAAGCACATATTAATTTCCTGTTCGGCTTTAGCACTCTCCATTGTTACCAGAGACCTTAACATAACTCTCTGTTCCTCACTATTTTTGAAAATGGTCTTTAATCCTTACTATTTGCACTGGTGGTCTAAGAGTTAACTTTTTGGCACATTTTTTAGCTCACCTTCCTGTTTCTTCTCTTCCTGTTTCTGAAGTGTAGTAGCCATCTTAGAAAGGTCAGCAGAAGCTCTTCAGTCCCAGTGAAGGTTGTGAGGCTTTCTGGGTATATCAGCGCTTCTGTAGAGTTGATTTAACCTTTTATCTGGGGTTAATGTTCGCTGGCTGGTACTGTTAATTGTAGTTGTTTTTAAGGGCGCTTTTACCTTGTTGTAATTCAATCCCTTTGGTTACTCAGTTTTAAACTGTGCCTTTATTACCTATTCTCTGACTTATCTGTCCCCCTCAGGGGTTAACATCTGTATGTCTGCCTTTTATACTGCTTCTGTGATTTTATCTTCTCAGATATGATAGCATTTTATCCTTGCTGTATCTTGCTTATTCTACAATAATGGAGCATATTTGTGCAGCTCTTGTATCTTTACCAACATCTGATTCTTTGGAGGTACAATATACTGATCATTAAACCCCTTCTAGCTGCTGTTTACTCTGTAAGGATTCCTTGTGTGTCCCCCTGCTCAGCTATATACCTCATGCTTTGAGTTGGTGTCTAATCCTAGGCAGGGTTTTGCAGCTCTACCCTTGAGTCAGAGTTTTCAGGGGTCTGCAGTTTACTCATGCTATATTTCTGGACATTCTGCTGAATTATCTCCTAAATTTAAGTAATATATATTCTCTGCTATTACATAGTTAAGGCTCTTAATGTCTCCAGCAGTCAAAGGGACAGTATACACTAATTTTCATATAACTGCATGTAATAGACACTACTATAAAGAATAAGATGCACAGATACTGATATAAAAATCCAGTATAAAACTGATCAAAAACTTACTTAGAAGCTCTCAGTTTAGCTCTGTTGAAAAGGTAGCTGGAAAGCCCACTGCAAGTGGGAAATAAGACACTCCTCCTTCTTTTGCATATGAAAAGACCCTTTACACAAACAGGAGCAAGCTGGAGTAGGTAGCTGACGGTATTCTCATAAAACTTTGGGGCTTATTAAAAAATAAGCAAAACTATACATTTTTTTAAAAAACAAACTTTATGGGCTATATAAATAGATCATCTACAAAACATTTATGCAAAGAAAAAATAAGTGTATAATGTCCCTTTAAACGCAAATTAACGGAAATGGCCTTTAGCTCATCCTTCATAGCAAATTCTTCACATGAGGTGGCCACAAACCTTCAATTTTTAAAAAGAGCAATATCTGTGAAGCGCAATAAAGCAAACCGCATTAAAACGAGGTATGCCTGTACTTTGTAACAATTGCACTTTAAAGCTCATAAAACTTATAAATGGTAGAATTGTTCCTTCTCAGCAATTGGATGCACTGGAGCTCACCAGTTTTTTCCTGTACTAAGGGTAATCCTTCATAGCCTCAGAAGCCAATTCTAAAGCGGTTCACAGGCTTATCCTCTCCCCTCAGTGAAAACGCTCCATCTGTAAGAAATTGAAGTGCAGAGTCAGGATTGTATGTGTTCTATAATCCCGGAGATCACCAGGAACTTTCTGCTGTCTTCCTAATAGAGGTCAGTACTCGCAGTAATCAAGTTGCGTATGTTTATAACAACGTTCCAAAGTAACCAGGTATTCTACTCAGTGAAGCCAAAACTTGTAGAATACCTAATTATAGAACACATACAATCCTGACTCTGCACTTCGATTTACTACCAGTGAGTGGTTCCACTGAGGGGAGAGGAAGACCCCATGACCCATTTTAGAACCAGCTTCCGAGGCTGTGAAGGATTTCCCTCAGAACAGGAAAACACTGGTGAGCTCCAGTGCATCTTATTGTTGAGGAGGAACAATTCTACCATTTATAAGTTTTACAAACTTTAAATTGCACTTGTTACTATGTTTTTTGAAAAATCAGCTGGAATACATTATTAGCTGCCTTAAGAGATCACATGATCTAGGGCGCCACGATCAACGGGGATATCAGAAGAGGGCGCCAAACCACGCTGATAAAAGTAATTTATTTTTACAGAGTGGTGTATCCCTGATGCATAAAAAATAGCAACGGTAGAATAAAAACTACATTTTTTAAAACTGGCAGACAGGTTTTGACTATTTTAACCCTTTTTTAAATGGATATATAGAAGAGGTTATTTATTTTTTTAGACACCATGTCTATGTTTACTTTTATTTTTATGGTGTATTATCTTCTGTGAGATATTTAAACCTTTTATGGATAAAGAAGGATTGTTTTATTGTGGTTTGTAACGATTACCTTTTGTGCTGATTTTATTTTAGCTCTAGTCAGGAATCAAGGTAAGCAGATAGGAACCGGTCATCACAGCAGAAGGGAAAAGCAGAGGAGTAATCCAAAAATACAGGTCCTTAGGTTAGCAGCCAGAGACACGTCAGGTTATAGATCAAAGGAGCAGACTGTAAACAGGAATGCTAGGACTTCCATAGAAAATAACCAAGCAAAGATTGGTGTTAGCAAGGGTCTTTTAAAAACTTCCTTATAGGTCTTTGTGCCTAAACACCTACAGGGTCACTTTTGACGTCCACATCACTAATAATGATATCGTTACCGCAAGGAAGACAAGCAGCATCACTAATGGAAGAACACTGAAAGTCCTGCTCACTGATCTTAAAACACCTTCCCAAGTTCAGCGCACCCTGTACGGTCAGCTTTAGAGCAGCCCTGGGCTACAGCTGTTCTTTTGACAAAGAGCTTACGGTGTCCCTGGATTCTCCTGACAGCCCAGCCACCAGGAGTAGCATGGATTTATAATACTGTTGGAATCTATTTCTAAATTTCTAGAGTTCTTGAATTTCTGCAATATTTATTGGAGAGAGGCTTATTGGCCAGATACTGGCCTTGTCTGTTTTATATCGTAAGAAAATTGACAGGCCTTGACAAGCCAGTGATTTGACCAGTTACTTCTCCTTTTAATCTTAATCTGGTTTTGAGGTGTTTTTTTTTTTGTTTTGTTTTTAAGCCCCGCCATTCAAACCTATGCATGGGTTAGACCTTTAGCTTTTATCTTGGTAGGTTCTTTCTTTTTTAAGACACGATAAGTCCACGGATCATCTTAATTACTAATGGGATATTCACCTCTTGGTCAGCAGGAGGAGGCAAAGAGCACCACAGCAGAGCTGTTAAATAGCTCCTCCCACTCCAGTCATTCTCTTTGCCTACGTTAGTGCTAGGAAGAGGTAAAGTGAGGTGTTAGTAAAAGATTCTTCAATCAAGAGTTTATTATTTTTAAAGTTGTACAAGATTGTGCTGCTTTGTTCTAGGTTGTAGCCGTAGTCCTTATCAGTCTCTTCAGTAGAGCTTTTGGTGGCTTTAGAGCAATGGGAACTTGTGGGACATAATTCTCACTGCGCCTCCCATACATTTATGCTGCCCTTATCCTGATAGCCTAAGTATGATGACTCAGGCTTTATCTTTATCCACAGGGCTATGGTTGGGAGAGGACCTCCTAAACCTTCAGAGGTGCCCTGCTGTCGGGCTGATTTTAAAGGTAAGTGACAACTTTGTATTCTGGGTCTGGGAAACTCAGAGATAGTGGAGCACTTGATTGAGACATATCTCTTTTATAAGGACGTTCCTCCTAGTCTTATAAGGGGAGGGGATCCTATGACAGCACCGTTTTTGGCAGGCACTGGGGCTAAAGAGATTTAATGTGGAAATACTCGGGATCAATCACTTGGGACAATGTATTAATGGTCTCAGAAAATAGTGTTTGGTTCACTCTTTTGGGCTCTGGAGCTACCTGACATGCGGTAGCATACTCGTCCCCAATTTATCACATTGTGTACTAATTAATCTAGCTCCAGGTGACCTATCTATAAAATATTAATGGCGACCGGGAGTTTGATTGCTGTGACACCCACGATGGGCGGAGTTGCTTTTGGCGCCACATTTCCTCTATCCCAGTCCACAGTCAATAAGGGTGACGGGAGATGGAGTGTTGCCACGCCCACAAGGGGCGGAGCTATGTCTGGACTGTGTTGGCTTGCGCTCTTCACCTCCATTATGATATCGGAGGGCAGAGCATCGAACACAGCCTTTTAGTGTTTTTTATTTCTTCATGCGGGTGCAGTTAGCACTATGAACTGTACAGTGTCAGACTTGTTATGTATATCGTTTATCCATGAAAATTAATCAAAGGGAAATAAACGGTTTAAAATGCATTCTCTGAGGTGCTAAATGAGTCTTATGGCATTTATACTTTGGGCAGATGGGCACCTCAGCACAATATCTGAGGTTTCAGTAGGTCCTGCAATGTTTGTTTACTAATCTATTTCAATCCTGCACACATAAAGAAAGAGTGACAGTTTGAAATTTAAAGAGATAGTAACGTTTTTTTTATCTGTTATTTTTATTAAAAGAATTTCAGTTGTTTGTTTAATTCATCCTTTGTGACTTAGGATGGAACAGCAGCACACAAAAAATAATGTTACTTTTAAAATTTAAAGAGGCAGTAACGCTTTTTATATGTCAATTTTTATTAAAAATACTCCTAAGGCGGTGGCTGTTTAGGAGTCAGTTGACACTGGTCAATCTATGCCACAAATTTCTCCTATAGTGTCCCACAAAAGTTTATGGCCCACATGCAGTGCCCTGCGCTTCCTTTTACACTTCACCCGGAGTTACAATGCATTATATGTTTTTCTCACGAGGTAGAAAACATTTCTAGAGAAATTATTTTCAAGGAAAATTTATTCAGTAGATGAAAATCCCCGGTGGCTTGGTGGGTAAGCAAGCAGCTTACCAGATGGAAGGCTAGCAGTTTGAATCCTGCTGCTGTCGTCTGGTTTTATCCGAATGGTTCCTCCCTGTTACTGAAGGAGGAAGATATTTAGGGATTATCTGAAAGAGAATTATCAGACTCAGATAAATATTATCTTTATTCAATCCTGAGATTGTTTTTCTCTCAGTTTTATTTTTAGCTTGTACACCGCCATTTGTTACTTTAGGGGGTTTTAGCTGCCCTGAGCGACACTACCGGTGTAATCTACCTAAGCGTCCAGTAGGTTATAAGGCCGCATTCCCTATATTTAAAAAGATGTTTCCCATAGCCGACTCAGCTAAAGAGTAGTTTCCAGCTTAGCTAAGAGAACTACTATACCCTTAGAGGATAGTTGGGAAAGGGATGTATACCAGCGCTTCCAATGGCAGCCAGCTGGGTACTTTGTTACCATCACTAGTGCAACGGCATATGGTTTGATGCGTTGTCTGATGCTACTAAGTCAGAAACTCCCCTGGATAAAATCCAGGATAGGATGAAAGCTTTCAAATTGGCTATTTCCTTTATTTAAAATTCTTGCCTTCGAGTTATTAAACTGGGAGCATAGGTTTCAGGTTTCTCTGTTCCAGCTCACAGAGCCTTATTGTTAGAGCCTTGTTCTACGGATGTATGCTCTACGTCTAAGGTTTTTGGCGATTTCTTAGAAGGGGAAGACCTTGTTGGCACCTGGCTTGACGGATTTAATTCTCTTTAGAAATTTAAAGAATTTCGAGAAGAAAAAAAAAAGGGATCCAAATAGTCTGCTGTTGAATCAAAGACAACATGAAGGACATGCCCCCGATCCGAGATCGTTCTTGTAGGAGGCAGACTTTCCGTCTTCTCTCAAGCTTGGGTTCGAGATGCTCAGAATTCCTGGGCAATAGAAAATAGTGTCCCACGGATACAATTTAGAGTTCAAAAGTTTCCTCCCAGAGGCAGGTTTCTGCTTTTAGGATTATCTGCAGATCAGACAAAATGAGAGGCATTCTTACACTGTGTAGGAGACCTCTCAGACCTGGGAGTGATTGTTCCAGTTCAAATACAGTTACAGGGTCTGGGTTTTGTATCCCAATCGGATTATGGTTCCCAAGAAAGGAGGGAACCTTCAGACCACTTTTTAGATCTTAAGAGTCTAAACAATTTTCTTAGTGTACCGTCCTTCAAGATGGAATCTATTCGTTCCATTCTTCCCTTGATCCAAGAGGATCAGTTTGAGGAGCCGGACAAATAGCTCAGCATGCTAAGCCACTGTGGCTGAGCTCTGTACCCAAGGGTTGCAGGTTCGATCCCCGGCGAAGTCCACTCAGACTTTCATCCTTCCGAGATTGATAAAATGAGCAGCGCCTTGAGACACTTATGGGTAATTAGCCGTGCTTTTCAAGTACCCAATACATGTGTACCTTCATGTGCCATTCACAAGAATCGTCTCAAGTTCTAAGGTTTGTCTTTCTGGACAAACGCTTCCAGTTCATGGCTCTTCCTTTCGGTCTTGCATCAGCTCTCAGAGTTTTTACAAAGGCTCTGGGGTCGCTGTTGGTGGTGCTTCAGTTATGGTACACTGCAAGGGCGACCTATCTGGACGACATCCTAGTCCAGACGCCTACCTTACAGCAAGCAAGATTTCACACGAACATGGTGTTATCCTTCCCGCGATTTCCCGGGTGAAAGGTAAATTTGGGAAGGAGTTCCTTAGTTCCATGCACTTTCTGGGAAACATAATAGATTTCATATCAATGAAGATTTTTCTGACAGGATGTCTGGAAATCAAGGATTATCGATACTTGTCTAGTCCTTCAGTCCACTCCTCGGCCTTCAGTGGCTCAGTGCATGGAGGTAATTGGGCTGATAATGGCGGCAATGGACCTCATCCCGTTTGCTCGGTTCCATCTCAGACCTCTGCAGTAAGCATGCTCAGGCAATGGATCGGAGATTATACGGATTTGTCTCCTCCAATACTACTGGAGCAGGAGACAAAGGATTCTCTTCATTGGTGGTTATCTCTGGATCATCTCTCCCAGGGAATCTGCTTTCGCAGACCATCTTGGGCAATTGGGATAACAGACGCCAGCCTTCTAAAGTGGGGTTCCCTAAGGCCTTTGAGGGTTTGGACTCGGCCAGAGTCTGTTCTTCCTATAGATATTCTGGAGCTGAGAGCGATCTACAATGTTCTTCTGGTCTGGCCTCAGTTAGCCTTGGTCCAGTTTATTAGGTTCCAGTTGATCAAAGGTCTGTGGCTTACATCACTCATCAGGGAGGAACGAGAGACTTCCTTAGTGATGACAGAGGTATCCAAAATAATTCAGTGGGCGGAAGCCCATTCTTGCTGCCTGTCTGCAATCCACATACCAGGGGTGGAACAACTGGAAGGCGGATTTCCTGAGCAGGCAGATCTTTCATCCAGGGGAGAATTCCATCCGGAAGTGTTCTCCAGCTTTTTCCTTTGTTTGCTTTTTCTTCCTCAGGTCATTGCTCAAATCAAGCAGGAGAGGGCTTCGGTGATCCTCATAGCACCGACTTCGCCTCGCAGGATTTGGTATGCAGATCTGGTGGACATGTCATCTCTGCCATCTTGGAGACTTCCGTTGAGGAAGGACCTTCTAATTCAAGGGCCCCTCCTTCACCCAAATCTGGTTTATCTGAAAATGACTGCTTGGAGATTGAACACTTAATATTATCCAAACGGGGTTTTTCTGACTTGTTCATTGTGACCATGATTCAGGCTCGTAAGCCTGTCACTAGACAAATTTATCATAAGATATGGCGTAAATATTTCTATTAGTGTGAATCCATGGGCTACTCATGGAGTAGGTAGGATTCCTAGAATTTTGTCTTTTCTCCAAGAGGGTTTGCAGGAAGGTTCATCGTCGAGTTCCCTAAAGGGTAAAAACTCTGTCTTTCTCTATTTTGTTACTCAAACATCTGGTAGATGTCCCAGATGCACAATCGTTTTGTCAGGTCTTGGTCAGGATCAGGCCTGTGTTCAAGCCAGTTATTCATCCATGGAGTCTGAATTTAGTTTTCAGAGTTCTTCAAGGGGCTCTGATTGAGCCTACTCTTTCCTTTAGATATTAAGTTGTTATCTTGGAAAGTTTTATTTCTTGTTACTTTTTCTTTTGCTCGGAGAGTGTCAGAGCTCTCGGCATTACAGTATAACTATCCTTATCTTATTTCTATTCAGTTAAGGTAGTTTTACGTACTAAATTAGGATTTCTTCCTAAGGTTGATTCTGATTGGAACATTAATCAGGAGATTGTTGTTCTTTTCTTGGGTCCTAATCCTTTTTCTCAGAAGGAAAGACTTCTGTTCAATTGGGACGTGGAACGTGCTTTCAAGTTTTATCTGCAGGTGACTAAGGACTTCCATCAGTCTTCTTTTTTGTTTGTGATTTTCTCAGGAAAACGGGACAGAAAGCTATGACTACTTCTTTTTCTTTTTGGCTGGAGTGTATCTTATGTTTTGCATATGAGACTACTGGACAGCAACCTCCAGAGACAGTTGCGGCTCATCCCATGAGAGCTGTTGCTCCCTCATGGGCGTTCAAAGATGCAGCTTCGGAAGAACAGATTTGCGAGGCTGCAACTTGGTCCTCTCTTCATACTTTTTCGAAATTGTACAAGTTTGTCACTTTTGCCTTGGCTGAGGCTGTTTTTGGGAGAAAGGTTCTTCAAGCAGTGGTGCCTTCCGTTTAGGTTTCCTGTCTTGTCCCTCCCGTATCATCTGTGTACTCTAGCTTGGGTATTGAATCCCATTAGTAATTAAGATGATCCGTAGACTCATTGTGTCTTAAAAAAGAAAAGAAAATTTATGCTTACCTGATAAATTTATTTCTTTTTTGACACAATGAGTCGACGGCCTGCCCTGTTCTTTTAGACAGGTTGTGGGTTATTGTAAACTTCAGACACCTCTGCACCTTTGCTTTTCCTTTCTCTTCCTAACTTTGGTCGAATGACTGGAGTGGGAGGGAAGGGAGGAGCTATTTAACAGCTCTGCTGTGGTGCTCTTAGAAAATAAGATGATCCGTGGACTCATCGTGTCAAAAAAGAAATAAATTTATCAGGTAAGCATACATTTTCTTTTTTCTCCTAGCCATTTCTTCAGCTTAGAAGAGTTTTGGATATTTAAGCTCTATCTTACAAACCTCCTTTTCTGATTATTCATCAGGATAAAGCTGTACTTCCTAAGGTAGCATCTACAGACACCATCACACTAACAATTGTGGTTCCTTCTTTATGCCTGCCTCCAAAGAATTCTAAGGAGTAACTTCTACACAACTTTGATGTTGTGAGGGTTTTAAAGTTCAATGTGGAAGTAACAAAATCTAAGCCTTCCTTGTTCATACATTTCTCTAGACCTTGCATGGGTTGTAAAGCCTGTAGCATCTTGTCTTAAGGCCTTCATTTGTAAGGCATACTTGGTTGCTAGGAAGACCTACCTTGAGCACTAAAGCAGTTGCCACTTCTTGAGCCTTCCATAATAAAGCTTCCATGGACCAAATACCTAAGGCAGCTACTTGGTCTTCTTTACATACTTTTACAAAATTTCTATCACTTTCACCTAGATTTCGAGTTTTGTGTTACGGTGCGGTACGGCTTTTAATGCTGAAAAATGGCCATTACGCTGGAATTGCCAGGAACGCATATTACAAGTCGCGGGGGTATAGCTGTAATGCAAGCATTTTAGCCTGTAACACACGTCCATTCCCCACTCTAAAAAAGGCGTATGAGTGTGGGATTTCCATAGCTAAAATGCTTGCATTACAGCCTATACGGGCACGAGCCATTCCGCCATCTGAGAGCAGTATCTATGGATTTTGTGAAAACAAAAATGTTTCACAAAACTCATAACTAAACTGTTACAAAGTACACTAACACCCATAAACTACCTATTAACCCCTAAATTGCTGCCCTCCCGCATCACAAACACTATATGAAACCTGAGAACAAAAAGAAAGGAACCAATGGCACTACTGGAACATTAATGAGCACTGCTGCCCTATCAAAAGGATACTCAGGTATAATAACCTGAACTTGGGGGTTGGTGCTGTGTATTGGAGAAAGTACATTGACTAGGTTTGAGGGGAGAAATCACTCACCTCAACAAGAATACACATATAGCACTCCTGAGTGCTCTCACATAGATACTTTTGTGCGATATATTCATTCACAATAGACTACTGTCCATGGTATGGCTCAATATTAGCAAATGAGTCCAGATAGATAGAAATGAAAGAATGTACATTAAAATTTAACTTTTATTCTTGTTATGTTAAAAATGTATACACACATACACATGACACACAATTTTATTAAAACTACGGATAGGGGGAACAAGGCTCAGCGTGATAGCCAGATAAGAAATATAAGGAGGATAATGAGTAATACTGGTAGTATAGCAGGTTCAGTGTTTAAATCTCATTAGAGAAATTCTGTGTAAGTACTGCTATACACCCTGGTAAGCTGCCAATACTCCTGAATAAAATAGTGATAGATTCCAGTGCCTAAAGTGTGACTCAGGATTACTGCACACTAAATTGACGTAATAAATAATACTTAACTAATGAGTATTACAAGTTGTATGTAAATATAGTGAGTAAATCAATGAGGTTAATCTTCATAGTGCAGAAGGTTTTGTGTGCAATTTGGCTTATATATAGTGGGTAAGCTAAAGCCAATGCACTTTATATCACCACAATTTAACTGGAATAATGGTGTTATGGTGTATATATAGAAATATGCTCTGGCCCGCTAAATCAATATCTTTAGCCTAAATTGAATACTAAAGTTGATAATTCTCACGCCAGTGAGGAAACACACTCACTGTTAAATGCTGGATCTGCTTATAATAACTGTCATAAGTGTGCAACAGAATCTAAAGATGTTGCCACTTGTGATCAAAACCGGCTATATGTTAACTCCTGCAGCTGATATGCTGCCTCTTATAAAGACCTTAATATTGCTACAATATTAGCAAATAGCATGCTGAGTAATATTACTTAAAAGGTTACCAATATATTGAGTTCTATTAACTCCTGCAGCCAATGTGCTGCTTCTTGTAAAGACCTTTATATTTATACAATATTAGCAATCAACAGGCTGAGTAGTATTACTTTAGAGGTTATCAGTATGTCAAGTTCTGAGAGTTATGGTTCATAATATAGACCGGGTTGATTTGTGACATCTTTAGTTAGCGTAAAATTGAGCGTGCTGCACGCTACAAAATTAGGTCATACACACACTCTTAGTTTTATTACAGTAACTTGAGTTGTACATGGAGGTGGGTAGATTGTAGGATTACCACTCGTAATGTTGATCTAGTGGTTACAGTGTTAATTCTGTAAGAGCTTTTAGTATAGATTTGGTATTCTGTTTGATATTAGCATATATATGTTTATACTTATATTTATACTTCGCTTGTATACCTTGATTATAACCACAGATAGAGTGGCTATAACTAGCTCTAAAGTGCGTAAGTTAGGTATTACGTTAAATCTGTTGGATCAAACGTATTGCTAGAATACTACAGAGTGGAATTTAAATGTCAGCACTAATCACCACTCCACTCGTGAACTGAGTTAGCTCACCGTATTAGCAGTTAATATGCTGCATAGTACCACATCAAGGTTAACACTATAAGGAATACTGAGAGTCACAACTTGGTGTGAACCGAATTTGTTTGTAATAACCAAGTTCAGCGTATAATTGAACATGCTGCACGCTGCAAAACCTGAGTCACACACACATTAACTATTGATTGAGGAAATAGTAATTTGTTGAAAAGCAAACATACGGAGCATTGACAGCTGGGACACGCTGATCGTTCCCCACTAATCGCTACATAAAATACAGGAGCTCACTGGGCCCCTCACCAATTCCCTAACATGTTTCGCCGCTTGTCGGCTTTTTCCCCCTATCCGTAGTTTTAATAAAATTGTGTGTCATGTGTATGTGTGTATACATTTTTAACATAACAAGAATAAAAGTTAAATTTTAATGTACATTCTTTCATTTCTATCTATCTGGACTCATTTGCTAATATTGAGCCATACCATGGACAGTAGTCTATTGTGAATGAATATATCGCACAAAAGTATCTATGTGAGAGCACTCAGGAGTGCTATATGTGTATTCTTGTTGAGGTGAGTCATTTCTCCCCTCAAACCTAGTCACTATATGAAACCTATTAACCCCTAATCTGCCGCCCACCCACTTCGCGAATATTAAATAAACCTAGTAACCCCTAATCTGCCGCCCACCCACATCACCATTTAAATATATTAACCCCTAAACCGCCGCTCCCCGACATCGCCGCCACTATAATAAAGTTATTAACCCCTAAACCTCCGGCCTCCCACATCACAAAACACTAAATTAAACTATTACCCCTAAACCTAACACCCCCCCTAACTTTAAATTCAAATTACAATTTAACTATCTTTAGATAAATAAAAACTTACCTGTGAAATAAAAAAAGATAAAAATAACATTAAACTATAAATTAACCTAACATTACTATTCTAATAAAATAAAAATACTACCAATTAAAAAAATCTAAATTACAAATTTAAAAAAACCTAACATTACGAAAACATTTGAATTATTTAAAATTATGAAAAATAAGAAACACTAAGATTTAAAAAAATAATAAACTAAATTATCAAAAATAAAAACAATTACACCTAATCTAATAGCCCTATAAAAATAAAAAGCCCCCCCCCCCAAATAAAAACACCCTCTAGCCTACAATAAACTACCAATAGCCCTTAAAAGGGCCTTTTGTAGGGCATTGCCCTAAGTTAAACAGCTCTTTTACCTGTAAAAAAAAAAAAAAATACAAAGTCTCCCCAACAGTAAAACCCACCACCCAACCAACCCCCCAACATAAAAAACGGAACTAAGGGATAATTAGGGGTTAATAGCTTTTATTAGTGGCGGCAAAGTCGGGGAGCGGCAGAATAGGTGTTAATAACTTTTATTAGTGGCGGCGATGTCGGGGGTGACGGATTAAGGGTGTTTAGACTTGGGGTTTATTTTAGGGTGTTAGGTTTAAACTTAATTTTCTTTTCCCCATAGACATCAATGGGGTTGCGTTACGGCAATCTCTATTCCGCACTTCAGGTGTTAGTTGTTTTTTTTTCTAACACTCTCTCCCCATTAATGTCTATGAGCTCAGTGCTCTCCATTTTTTACTGAGCTCAGTGCTCCCCATTTATTTTTTTTGTCTTTAGGAATTCTTTTGTATTGAAGGTGGTCAGTTCTAAGAATGGCAAGTGAATTCCTCTATACATACTTGATCTAACTAGAACCTTGGTTTATTTACCTGAGCATTATTATTGAGATCAAGAAGCATAAAAAATATTTTTTTCCTCTATTCTTGTATTTAAAAGGGGAAGAATGTCTCAAGGGTTCATTGGCTAATTTGATTTGTCCCTCTTTATGGTGTTATGAGTTCTCCACAACTTTTAGGGTAAAGGCTTATGCTGTGCGAACTCTGTTCCTATGCTTCATGCGACATGTTATAACCACTATGCACAAAATATTTTATCACTATATCTATACTATAATCGCGTTTGTAACGCGTCCATCGGTGTCTCCAGTTGGAATGTCGGCGTGCGCGAGGCAGCCAAAAGAATGTTGCCTGCATGTGCAGCCAAAAGAATCCACCTGGATGCAGCGTAGGCAAACGAAGCAGCATTTAGAAAGAAAAAAAAACTAACCGCCCGCACAAAGTATTAAAAAAAAAAAAATAAGCACCCACACAAAGTATTAACAAAAAAAATAAACGCCTGCACAAACTATTAAGAAAAAAAATCCTAACCGCCCGCAGAAAGTATTAAGAAAAAACAATCATAACCCAAGTATTAACAAAAAAAACGAAACCGCCAAACCCCCACAACACCAACTAAATAAATTACAATTTTAACCCCAAAACCGCCAAAACCTCCAGCGCTAACTACCTAAACCGCCAACCCCCACATCGCAATAAACCTAATTAACCCCTAAACCGCCAACCCACCCACATTGCAATAAATCTAATTAACCTATTAACCCATAAACCGCCAAAACCCCACATCGCAATAAACCTAATTAACCTATTAACTCCTAAACCGCCAACCCCCCACAACGCAAATAGCTAACACCTAGATTACGAGTTTTGAGCGCTATAGGGAAAGTAACGAATGCAACAAAAGTGACGTTATTTAATTCCCTATAGCGCTGCCATTACAAGTTTTGAAAAACACGGCTTGCGCGTGCGATATGAAGATTTTAAGCTCCATACCGCACCCAAAACAAGCGCTGTGTTTTACGTGCTCGTGCGCACTTTCCCCATAGACATCAATGGGAAAAAAAAAAGTCTAACTCCTTCGATTGCGGAAACAAAAGCTCCGTAACGCAGCCCCATTGATGTCTATGGGGAAAATAAAAATACTGTTTAAACCTAACAAACCCCGAGTCTAAACACCCCTGATCTGCTGCCCCTGAAATCGCCGATGCCTGCCTACAGTTATTAACCCCCTAATCTGCCGCTCCCGATATCGCCGCCACCTAAATAAAATGATTAACCCCTAATCTGCCGCTCCCGATATCACCGCCACTATACTAAAGTTATTAACCCCTATTCCGCCGCACCCCAACATCGCCGCAACTATATTAGTTATTGACCCCTATTCCGCAGCTCCCGATATCGCCGCCACCTAAATAAAGCTATTAAACCCTAAACCTCTTGCCTCCCATATCACTACCACTAAATAAACCTATTAACCCCTAAACTGTCAGCCCCCCACATCACAACAACCTGAATTAAACTATATTAAACCCTAACTTAACCCTAACACCCCCTAACTTTAACATAATTAAAATAGATCTAAATTAAACTTACAATAATTAACTAAATAATACCTAGTTAAAACTAAATAATTACCTATGAAAAAAAAACAAAGCTAGCTACCAATATAACTAGTTATTTTAACTAAGCAGACTAGTTAGTAAATAGTTATTAACGATTTATTAACTACCTAGTTAAAATAAATACAAACTTACTAGTGAAATAAAACCTAAGCTGCCTTACACTAAAACCTAAAATTACAAAAAAACGAAATTATACAAAAATAAATAAAGAGTATTCCTATTCTAATACCCTTTAAAAAAAAAAAAAAAAAAACACCCCACCCCAAAATAAAAAACCTAATCTAGAATAAACTACCAGGGGCCCTTTAAAGGGCCTTTTGGGGGGCCCTTAAAAGGGCCTTTTGTAGGGCATTGCCCTAAGTTAAACAGCTATTTTTCTACAACAAAAAAAACACCCCCTAAAAAAATACATTACACAAAATAAAAAACAAATTATCAAAAATAAAAAAAATATTCATATTCCAATACCCATTTAAAAAAAACACCCCCAAAATAAAAAAAAAATATCTAGAATAAACTACCAATGGCCCTTAAAAGGGCCTTTTGTAGGGAATTGCCCTAAAGATAGCAGCTCTTTTAGTGAAAATAAATTACAAAGACCCACTAACATTATAAACCCCCAGCCCCCCAAACCCACAAAATAAAAAAAAAAACTATGTAAAAAAACCTAAGCTACCCATTGCCCTGAAAAGGGCATTTGTATGGGCATTGCCCATAAAAGGGCATTTAGCTCTTTTACTGCCCAGACCCTAAACTAAAAAAAAACCCACCCAAAAAACCCTTTAAAAAGCCTAACACTAATCTTCATCCCGGCGTTGAAGTCTTGATCCAAGCGGTGAGAAGTCTTCATCCAGGCGGCCTCTTCAATCTTCATCCAGACGGCACCATCTATCTTGATCCCGGCAGCGCGGAGCGGGTCCACCCTGAAGACATCCGGCGCAAAGCATCCTCTTCATACGGTCGCCGCCGTATACTAAATCTTCAATGCACGGTACGCAATTAAAAAAAGCGTCTCTTGCATTCCTATTGGCTGAAAAATTTGAATCAGTCAATAGAATGAGAGCTGCTAAAATTCTATTGGCTTAGCCTGTTCAAATCAGCCAATAAGATTTAAGCAGCTCTCATTCTATTGGATGATTCATCATCCAATAGAATGAGAGCTGATTCAATTCTATTGGCTATTCAAATCAGCGCCGCTAAGATCAAGATAGAAGATGCCGCCTGGATGAAGATTGAAGAGGCCGCCTGGATGAAGACTTCTCGCCACTTGTATGAGAACTTCAAGGATGGGATGAAGATCGTTCAAGCGGGACTTCAAAAACTATAAATGGATCGTCAGGGGGTTAGTGTTAGGCTTTTTTAAGGCTTTTTTGGGTGGGTTTTGTTTTTAGTTAAGGGTCTGGGCAGTAAAAGAGCTAAATGCCCTTTTAAGGGCAATGCCCATACAAATGCCCTTTTCAGGGCAATGGGTAGCTTAGGTTTTTTTAGATTTAGGTTTTTTATTTTGGGGGGTTGGTCGGGTGGTGGGTTTTACTGTTGGGGGGGTCTTTGTATTTTATTTTTACAGGTAAAAAAGCTGATATCTTTGGGGCAATGCCCCACAAAAGGCCATTTTAAGACCCATTGGTATTTTATTGTAGGCTAGGATTTTTTTTTATTTTGGGTGGGCTTTTTTTGGATATTTTCCGTAATTTAGTGTTAATTTTTTGTATTTTATTTTATTTTTGTAATTAGATAGTTTGTAATTTTTAAAGTAGTGTAAGGATTTTTTTAATGTTTAGTTTTTAATTGGTAGTTAGTTTAATATTAGTTTAATAATTATATTAGTTTAATTGTTAGTTTAAACTTAGTTGTTTTAACTTAATTTAAGATAGGGAAATTGTAATTTTAATATAAAATTAAGGGGGCGTTAGGTTTAGGGGTTACTAGTTTTATTTAGTATATTTCCTTGTGGGGGGCTTTCGGTTTAGGGGTTAATAGGTTTATTATAGTGGCTTGCGGTTTAGGGGTTAATAACTTTTAGTATAGCGGGGGCGATGTGGGCGGACGGCAGATTAGGGGTTAATATTTAAATAGTGTTTGTGATGCGGGGAGGCGGCAGTTTAGGGGTTAACTTTATTATAGTGATGACGGGGAGAGGCGAAATAGGGGTTATTAAATATTTTTTAGTTGCGGCGATGTCGGGAGCGGCAGATTAGGGGTTAATAAATTTATTATAGTGTTTGCGATGCGGGAGGGCCTCGGTTTAGGGGTTAATAGGTAGGTAATGGGATATTTAGTGTACTTTTTAACACTTTAGTTATGAGTTTTATGTTACAGATTTGTAGAGTAACACTCATAACTACTGACTTTAGAGGGCGTTACAGATCTTGTCATTTTAGGCTGCAACGTCAGCTTTTTAGCCTGAACGCAAAACTTGAAATACCAGTGCTATGGGAATCCCATTAAAAAAACGTCATTTTTAAGAGTGCGGTACTGACGTTGCGTTGCAGGCTAAAAGGCTTGCGGTACACCTATTCCGACAAGACTTGTAATGGCTGCAATAGGGAAAATGATGCGTTATGGGCCACAACGCTGCTATTTGACTCATAACGCCAAACTCGTAATCTAGCTGTAATTTAATTACTAAGCCCCCGAACCTAACACCCCCTAAATTAACCCCAATTACATAAACTAAGTTAAAATTAAAATAAAAAATCTTAACATTAATTTAAAAATAAAATCTAACATTAAATTACAAAAAATTAATCTAAAATTACAGAAAATAAAAATTCTAAAATTACAGAAAAAAATAAACAGAATTATCAAAAATAAAAAAGTTAAATCGATTCCATTTTAAAATAAAAAAGCCCCCCAAAATAAAAACACCTGCTAATCTAAACTACCAATAGCCCTTAAAATGGCCTAAACTACCCATTGTCCCTAAAGGGGCATTTGTATGGGCATTGCCCTTAAAAGGGCATTCGGCTCTTTTACTGCCCTTTAAAGGGCATGCAGCTCTTTTAGAAGCCCATAAAATCCCTATTCTTAAAAGTAAAAAAAAAAAAAAAGCCTAAGTCTAGCCCCCAAATAGGTACTCACCGTTCCTGAAGACCGGCGGAGGTCTTCTTCCAGGCAGCTCCATCATCTTCTATCTTCATCTGGAGCGAAGGCGGCACGGAGCTGGCTTCCCAGATGCACGGAACCTTAGTGGTGGTGATCCAAAGCGGCGTGGAGGCTCCTCTTCATGCGATTGTCCGCCACACACTGAAGATTAAATGCAAGGTACCCCATATTTATTGGGGTACCTTGCATTCCTATTGGTTGAAATTTTGAAATCAGCCAATAGGATAAGAGCTACTGAAATATTATTGACTGATTTGAACAGCCAATATGTTTTTAGTAGCTCTAAACCTATTGGCTGATTTAAAAATTTCAGCCATTAGGAATTCAAGCTACCGCTAATTGAATGCGGTACCTTGCATTAAATGTTCAGTGTACGATGGAGATCGGATGAAGAGAAGCCTCCATGCCGCTTTGGACCGCCGCGGCTGAAGACTGCCGCTCGAGATCAGCACATCGGTGAAGACCGCTCCGCGCCGCCTTTGCTCCGGATGAAGATAGAAGATGATGGAGCCGCCTGGAAGAAGACCTTCACCGCCGGACTTCAGGAACGGTGAGTATCTATTTGGGGCTTACTCTTAAGCTTTTTATTTTTGGGGTGGCTTTTTTTTTTTATTAGGGTTTTTGGGACATGAAACACATTTTTTTTCTTTCATGATTCAGATATAGAATACAATTTTAAACAACTTTCTAATTTACTTCTATTATCTAATTTGTTTCATTCTCTTGGTATCATTTATTGAAGGAACAGCAATGCACTAATGGTTTCTGACTGAACTCATGGGTGAGCCAATCACAATCGATATATATATGCAGCCACCAATCAGCAGCTAGAACCTAGGTTCTCTGCTGCCCCTGAGCGTGCCTAGATAAACTTTTCAGCAAAGGATAACAAGATAAGGAAGCAAATTAAATAATAGAAGTAAATTGGAAAGTTGTTTAAAATTGTATTCTCTATCTAAATCATGAAAGATTTTTTTGGGGTTTCATGTCCCTTTAAGGGCCATACTAATGCCCCTTTAGGGGCAATGGGTAGCTTAGGCTTTTTTAGACTTAGTTTTTTTTATTTTGGGGGGGTTTTACTGTTAAGCGGTACTTTGTAATTTTTACATGTAAAAGAGCTGATGGCAATGCCCTACAAAAGGCCCTTTTAAGGGCTATTGGTAGTATATTGATAGATTAGGGGGTGTTTTTATTTTGGGGGGATTTTTATTTTATTGGGGTATTAGTTTTGGTTTATTTTGGATAGCTTTGTTTATTTTTTTCTGTAATTTACATTTTTTATTTTTTGTAATATTAGCTTTGTGGTTTGTAGATTTTTAAACATAGACTACCCTCTGTGCAGGCTTATCACCTAGTATTTAGTATAAATGTGTTTGTAAACTGAATCAGTTACCTTGTATCATCTCTATAAAACACACAGCATAATTAGCATTTTATGGGTATTGACAACAGTTAATTTTCTTAATTATTTTTTTCCCTTTTTTCCTTAGGGATTTGTGAGTGGTATAACAGGAATCGTTACAAAGCCAATTAAAGGTACAGTAAATATACATTTAATAGAAAATGGTATTTCTTATGCTTTGTGCAAATCATCTTACAAACCATTCACTTCTTTGTAGGCGCTCAGAAAGAAGGTGCATCTGGATTCTTTAAGGGTATTGGCAAAGGTTTAGTGGGAGCTGTAACACGGCCAACTGGAGGAATTATAGACATGGCCAGCAGCACGTTTCAAGGCATTAAAAGGTAGATCACGTTGATTTCTGTTTTTTTGTGACGTGATTAAAGTAACTGCTTGAACATATCTGATATTACAAGTTAAATGTAAAATGCTTAAAGGGATATGTATATACATAGATATACTTTTTACAGACGTGGCCGAAAGTATTGGTTCCCTTGCTTTTTAAGAGAGAAACACAAAAAAGCCTGACTGGAGTTTGCCAAATGCACGTTGACAAGCCACAGTCCTTCAGGGGGAAAGTCCTTTGGACAGATGAAACAAAGTAGAGCTTTTTGGCAAATCACAACTCCATGTTTACAGAAGGATAAAAAGAAGCTTTCAAAGGAAAGAACACCATCCCTACCGTGAAACATCAAGGAGGTTCAGTGATTGTTTTGGGATTGTTTTGCTGCCTCTGGCACTGGGTGCTTACAATATGTGCAGGACACAATGAAATCAGAAGACTATCAAAGCATTCTGAAGCAAAACATAAAAAACACAAAACCTATCTTCTATATATTTGTATATATTTTGTTTATCCACTAGGAGTCGCTATTGTACTATACTCCACAGCACACTGTGTTATTCCATTGTTCCATTAGTTAGAATCGGTTGTGTTTATTTGAGTGGATCACATGATTGTTGATGTGAATCACCAGAATCATGTGACTGCTTTCACTAGATGATGTCACACTCCGGATATACTGGAGATTAAGGTAATGGCATTTTTTTATAATTTGGCTGTATGAGGTATGAACATTTACTATACTTACAATTTAGCGCTATTATGATCATTTGGGGACACGGATCATAGTTTAAGGCAATTACGGTTTTTGGGAGGTGTACATTACAATTCGATTGTCATTTATTCTCTCACACACAGCGCGAAAGTGGGGTCATGTTAAAATAAATATCTGCATTATATTGGAGTCAGACATTAATAATATATGATACATTTGTTATAATGATGAACACTGTGTGTATGTTACCATGGTGATATGTTAAGTACACACAGGTGTAGTTAATTTTGATTTTATTGGTTTGTGTATATATCTTTGCAACTGGTCATTGTTTATTAGCTACTTGAGGAAGCAAGGTTTACTTGTGAAACGCGTCCAGCATTTATATGGTTTTAACAAAGTTTTTAAATAAATTTTAAATCCAAGTCAAGCTTGATCTATTCATCCAGCCTGCTACTAATCCTGTATGGTGAATTGTGTCTGCTGTGGGATTTGGTGTTAGTTTGGCTGCTGACTGTGACCAGTTGTGAGCTAGCTGGGGAGCTCTTAAGGGCCCAGACTGCATTATTTTGCACTTTGTGATTAGTGCTGCTACTTTGTGAGTATTCTGCACATAAGTTTTTTTTTTTATCTGTGGGATCATTACCCTGAGTTACTACGCCATTGGAGTGTCTTCTTTTCTTCTTTTTTGTTCCTAACATCTGGAGCAAAACATACTGCCCAGTGTCCGAAAGCTGTGTCTTAGTCACGGGTCATGGGCCCTCCAGCAGGATAATGCCCCAAAACATACCTCAAAAAGCCCCCAAGAATAGATGAGAAGAAAACATTGGGCAGTTCTTAAGTGGCTTTTTATGAGTCCAGATCTGTATCCCATTAAATATCCTTGGAATGAGCTGTTTGCTCAAAAACAGTGGGCCAAAATCCCAATGAAAAAAGTGTAGAAATCGTATTCTGAGCTACAGAAAGCGCTTTATTGCAGTTATTGTCTGCAAAGGCTGTGTGACAAATTACAAAAGTAATATGTGAAGTCATAAATCAAAAGTAAAGTTTATGTTCTATTACATTTGAAAGAAAGAATGGTGGATACCAAATACTTTTTTTTCAATTTCTTTTTATCAAGAATCCAAATATATTACATAGTTTCAAAGAGATGTCAAGTTATACAAACATTGTTGTTTACAGGAAGAAAAACTATTCACCATGGATTATTGATTTTACAATTGTGAGGTATACAAATACAATAAACATTAACAATAACAGTTGTGTCTCAGTCATTTCTTTGAAACATTTAAGATAAACCGTTCATGTGTCTATTCTATGATAATTAATATAGGTAATATTTTTAAATATCTGTTACGCGTTGGTTCTTTTCTTTCTACAAACCATCTTCCTTTTATTTAAACCTTGTAGGTGTTGGGATACCAAAGGGGGTGTAGGTATAAAAGATGTGTATTAATTTATTTAAGGGGGTTGTTGGGTAAAAAAATTAAGTATTGATCCCAGGTGTTCTGTAACTCAGTGAATGGGTGCCTATTTCCTGTTTTATAGGAGCTTTATTCTTCCAACTCTATTAGGTTAGTTACTTTGCTTCGCCACATCTCATGGTTGGGAACTTCAGCTGATTTCCAGTTCTTAGCTATAAGGACCTTTGCACTATTTATCGTTATTTTTAAAAGAGGCCTAAAATGTCTTTGGGGGAGTCTAATAGATTTGTTAAGCAGCCATACCAAAGGGTCAAGAGGGAGGAGTATCTGAAAAAATTCTTCCATTTCTTTAATTATATCCCTCCACAATAGGGTAATCTGGAAGCACCACCATCACATGTGTCTCATGTTGCTGCCCACATGACCACATCTCCAGCAGCGGTTATTCGTTTTAGGGAACAGTCTATGGAGTCTTTTAGGGGCCAGGTACCAACAGTGCAGGATTTTGTAGTTTATTTCTAGTATAGAGGAAGATGAGGAGGACTATTTTGTGTTGCAAACAATATTTGTGGCTGTTTGAGGAGTTATTATTGTTCCTAGCTCCGTCTCCCAAGTTTCAACAGAGTGTGGTAGATTGCCTGGGGGGGGCTGAGTGTATAGTTTGTATATGAGAGATAGACTGTATTTAAGAGGTGGGTTGGATACCAAAAGATTCTCTAGGTTAGTTAACGGGTAAGTCAAATGGCGCGATTGTCTGTGTGTAGTTGCATAATGGTGTACTCTCCTGTAGGAAAACCAGTTGTGTGCCCAGGAGAAACCTCTTTCTATTATCTGTTCTTGTGTGCAAATTGATTCATTATTTGTTATTTGGTGAATGGCTATGTCCGACATTGGGGGTTCTGTATATATGTTCATCCCTGTGCCTATTTAAGAGAATTCATTGTTCTGAAGTAAAGTAGTGAAGTAAGTGGTCCTTTAGCCTCGTGATTGGAAACAAAACCGACCTGGTCTTGGTGAATGATATATGGTTGAACTAAGTTAATTCTATTTGGCAGAATTTTTGCGTAAATTTTTACATTTGAATTCAACAACACAATTGGGCGAGAATTTGTAAGTTGGGTTTTGGGCTTGTGGATACCAAATACTTTTTGTCCATTTTTACTTAGTCCAGAGAAAATTGTGTTTTTTTCCTAAAAAAGGTGAAAGGTACCAATACTTTCGGCCACGTCTGTGTGTGTGTGTGTATGTATGTGTATACACAAACACACTCTATATGGCCAAAATAATGTGGACACCCCTACTAAGTATTCAGTTCCTTTGTTTCAGCCACACCCCTTGCTAACAGGTGCATAAAATCCAGCACATAGCCATGAAATTTCCATAAACAAACACTGGCAGTACAATGGGTTGTACTGAAGATCTTAAACCATAAATCTTGACATGTTAAACACAAAAACTTTTAACATTCAAGGCTGTTATAATAGTAAAGTTTATAATTCATATGGTATTTATGGCTTGGAATTTCTGTGAATTCTGTCAATGAAAAATATTAGAGTTAGTGGAATTAGCGCCATACAAAGGCATTAGAAACCTATACAATAATCTGGTTTCCTTCTAAAAACAACTGCCTGCAAAAAGTTAAGTGAGCTATTTCATAAGTTTTCTAGTGGCTTGGTAAAGGCCCCTTTATTATTAGTTTGTGCGGCCCTCAGGAAAAACCAAAGCGAAGAATAAGTGCCATAGTTTTGTGGCCAAGGAAAAAGCAGAACTAAGAATGTGTGCAACAACTCAAAAGAACCCTCTGGATTGGAGAACAGCTGATATAGGTAGCTCTGTGACTTTACCTAAATCTGTCCCTCTGCCACTTGACATTTTTAGGAAATATATGGTTTCTGTGTTTAATACGTACAATCACAAAGAAGGCAGGATCCAGCTTTTGTATATAATAAAATCCAAATTTTATTCAGTATAATTTAAAACGCCAAACAGGCTATAGAAACAGCACAAACAAAGTAGGTGTGTGAGCGTGACACCAGGGCTTACATGTTTCGGCCAGCAGCCGTAATCATAGCCATAGGTGCCATGCAGGTGAGTTCATACTTAAAAAGGTAGTAGTAAATTGTGATTGGACAAAATACAAATTAAAAAAACGCCCACACTTCGCAGGTAGAAAAGGGAGTTAACCCTTACGTCCCTAAATATGGAACAACACGTATAGATACATAGACAGGTTAATATGTGTACAGAGTTATGGTATAGAATTCAAGACATCATTAGTGCATGATATACATGTTGGAGAGAATAGATAAAAATAAAGATAAAAATAAAAGTTCTGGCCATACAAACCAACAGAATGCTATATAGATGTACAAGACTAAACACTATACAAAATAGAATGCTACACTAGATGTACTATACTTCAAATTATGGTGAAAAAATGTATAGAATATAAAATATTTAACTTATAATACTTGACACTTCTAATACACAATATTGTATAGTAAAGTTTAGCCCCTGTCTACCTAATCTTAGTATAGTGATAGAATGTGTACTATGTAGACAATGCACCTAAATTTATATAGTGGTGCAGCGGCTAGTTGTAATACTAAATAGACATTATGAATAATGTATAACAGGATAAGAGGGAAGGGGGAGAAGAAAGAGAAGGATGAAAAAAAAGGATGAAAAGAGAACGCATAATGTATAATTCAATAGTAATGAAAGTATGAAGGAACATATACTAGAATAGTAAAAAGAGGTATATAAACCCATAATATAGTAATATCAATAATTGCACAGAATGGTAGTTGGATGTAGTGTATAGTGTGTTATACTCTGTAGTATATGAGGCATGGTGTACATAACGGCAGGGCTTACCGATGTGACTATTCCCAAAAGTTGATCAGATCATATCTGGAGTTTAATCCTAATGGAAGTCTAGTTTTTAACGTATAGATCCAATATACTTCTCTTTTAGCAAGTATATTCTCTAAGTTGCCACCCCTTTTTGGGACTTTGGCTTGTTCTATTGCCAGCCATTTAAAAGAATTTAAGCTGCATCTATGTTTAGTGGCAAAATGTTGAACTAGAGGTGTGCTTGACGTACCTTTAGTGATTGTTGAAAAGTGTTCCCTGATGCGTGAATTGATGTCCCTTGAGGTTAACCCCACATACTGGATGTTACATAAGGTGCATATAATAATATATATGACATCCGTACTTTGGCAGTTGAGACAAGTTTTAATAGGATATGTCTGACCAGTTGTTGTAGAAGTAAATTCTTTTGTAACCCAAGCAAAGTCACAGGGTTTACACTTTTTATGGCCACATTTAAACATACCTAAATGTTGTAACCATGAGCTAGTGAGTTGTGATGTCTGTTTGAGTTCTGTTGGCGACAGGATGGATGCTAGTGTAGGGCTTTTTCTGTATGAGCACCTAACCCCTTGTTTTACGGTGTCAATCAGCTTATCATCAGCTGCCAGCAGAGGAAAATGTTTCTTAACTATATTACAAATCTGTGGGTATTGTGTACTATATGTTGTCACAAAGTGTACACCTTGAAAATCACTATGTATTTGTTTGGGTTTGTCTTTCAAAAGTTGGTCTCTATCTAACTTGTCCACAGCTGATCTCGCTTGTTTGATATGTCTGCGTGTATATTTTCTTTCTTTAAGCCTCTTCTCAAGGCAATCAGCCTCCCGCACATAATCTACAGTATTGCTGCAGTTCCTCTTTAGCCTAGAAAATTGGCCCTTTGCAACAGCATATGATGTGTTTTTGGGGTGACAGCTGGAAGCGTGCAGGAGGGTATTGCCAGAGATGGGCTTGCGATATACTTTAGAGGTAATGTGTCCGCTACTTTCTCCTGTAAGGCATAGATCTAAGTAACTGATAGACTTTGTGTCTGTGACATAAGTAAAATTTAAGTTTAGATCATTATTGTTAATCATTTCCATGAAAGATAATATATCTACAGGTGACCCTGACCAAATGAAAAGAAGGTCATCTATGTAGCGTTTAAAAAAACAAATATGTGATCTGTATGGGTTACTATGGTCAAAGATGTTGTCTAGCTCCCATTTGCCAAGAAATAGATTTGCATAGGAGGGGGCGTATTTCGCCCCCATGGCCGTTCCACATCTCTGAACATAGTATCGCCCTTCAAAGGTGAAAAAATTGTGAGTCAAAAGAAATTCCAGGATTCTCAAAACATAGTCTTGAAAGGCAGGTGTGTATTCTGTATGTGTGATCAAAAAGTATCTAACTGCCTCAATGCCTTTATTATGTGGAATTCTGGAATATAATGAGACTACATCCACTGAAAGCCAGTGATAATTTGTTTGCCAATTTGTATCCCTTAGCAAATTGAGTACATGCTTTGAGTCCCTGGTATATGAGGGTAGTTGGTTAACCAGAGGTTGTAAAATAGCATCAAGCCACTGGGACAATCTTTCAAATAAGGAATCAATACCACTAACTATTGGTCGGCCCTTTACATCAATTAATGATTTATGGACCTTAGGGAACATATGGAAGACTGGGATCCTAGGATCCCAGTCTTCCATATGTTCCCTAAGGTCCATAAATCATTAATTGATGTAAAGGGCCGACCAATAGTTAGTGGTATTGATTCCTTATTTGAAAGATTGTCCCAGTGGCTTGATGCTATTTTACAACCTCTGGTTAACCAACTACCCTCATATACCAGGGACTCAAAGCATGTACTCAATTTGCTAAGGGATACAAATTGGCAAACAAATTATCACTGGCTTTCAGTGGATGTAGTCTCATTATATTCCAGAATTCCACATAATAAAGGCATTGAGGCAGTTAGATACTTTTTGATCACACATACAGAATACACACCTGCCTTTCAAGACTATGTTTTGAGAATCCTGGAATTTCTTTTGACTCACAATTTTTTCACCTTTGAAGGGCGATACTATGTTCAGAGATGTGGAACGGCCATGGGGGCGAAATACGCCCCCTCCTATGCAAATCTATTTCTTGGCAAATGGGAGCTAGACAACATCTTTGACCATAGTAACCCATACAGATCACATATTTGTTTTTTTAAACGCTACATAGATGACCTTCTTTTCATTTGGTCAGGGTCACCTGTAGATATATTATCTTTCATGGAAATGATTAACAATAATGATCTAAACTTAAATTTTACTTATGTCACAGACACAAAGTCTATCAGTTACTTAGATCTATGCCTTACAGGAGAAAGTAGCGGACACATTACCTCTAAAGTATATCGCAAGCCCATCTCTGGCAATACCCTCCTGCACGCTTCCAGCTGTCACCCCAAAAACACATCATATGCTGTTGCAAAGGGCCAATTTTCTAGGCTAAAGAGGAACTGCAGCAATACTGTAGATTATGTGCGGGAGGCTGATTGCCTTGAGAAGAGGCTTAAAGAAAGAAAATATACACGCAGACATATCAAACAAGCGAGATCAGCTGTGGACAAGTTAGATAGAGACCAACTTTTGAAAGACAAACCCAAACAAATACATAGTGATTTTCAAGGTGTACACTTTGTGACAACATATAGTACACAATACCCACAGATTTGTAATATAGTTAAGAAACATTTTCCTCTGCTGGCAGCTGATGATAAGCTGATTGACACCGTAAAACAAGGGGTTAGGTGCTCATACAGAAAAAGCCCTACACTAGCATCCATCCTGTCGCCAACAGAACTCAAACAGACATCACAACTCACTAGCTCATGGTTACAACATTTAGGTATGTTTAAATGTGGCCATAAAAAGTGTAAACCCTGTGACTTTGCTTGGGTTACAAAAGAATTTACTTCTACAACAACTGGTCAGACATATCCTATTAAAACTTGTCTCAACTGCCAAAGTACGGATGTCATATATATTATTATATGCACCTTATGTAACATCCAGTATGTGGGGTTAACCTCAAGGGACATCAATTCACGCATCAGGGAACACTTTTCAACAATCACTAAAGGTACGTCAAGCACACCTCTAGTTCAACATTTTGCCACTAAACATAGATGCAGCTTAAATTCTTTTAAATGGCTGGCAATAGAACAAGCCAAAGTCCCAAAAAGGGGTGGCAACTTAGAGAATATACTTGCTAAAAGAGAAGTATATTGGATCTATACGTTAAAAACTAGACTTCCATTAGGATTAAACTCCAGATATGATCTGATCAACTTTTGGGAATAGTCACATCGGTAAGCCCTGCCGTTATGTACACCATGCCTCATATACTACAGAGTATAACACACTATACACTACATCCAACTACCATTCTGTGCAATTATTGATATTACTATATTATGGGTTTATATACCTCTTTTTACTATTCTAGTATATGTTCCTTCATACTTTCATTACTATTGAATTATACATTATGCGTTCTCTTTTCATCCTTTTTTTTCATCCTTCTCTTTCTTCTCCCCCTTCCCTCTTATCCTGTTATACATTATTCATAATGTCTATTTAGTATTACAACTAGCCGCTGCACCACTATATAAATTTAGGTGCATTGTCTACATAGTACACATTCTATCACTATACTAAGATTAGGTAGACAGGGGCTAAACTTTACTATACAATATTGTGTATTAGAAGTGTCAAGTATTATAAGTTAAATATTTTATATTCTATACATTTTTTCACCATAATTTGAAGTATAGTACATCTAGTGTAGCATTCTATTTTGTATAGTGTTTAGTCTTGTACATCTATATAGCATTCTGTTGGTTTGTATGGCCAGAACTTTTATTTTTATTTTTATCTTTATTTTTATCTATTCTCTCCAACATGTATATCATGCACTAATGATGTCTTGAATTCTATACCATAACTCTGTACACATATTAACCTGTCTATGTATCTATACGTGTTGTTCCATATTTAGGGACGTAAGGGTTAACTCCCTTTTCTACCTGCGAAGTGTGGGCGTTTTTTTAATTTGTATTTTGTCCAATCACAATTTACTACTACCTTTTTAAGTATGCACTCACCTGCATGGCACCTATGGCTATGATTACGGCTGCTGGCCGAAACATGTAAGCCCTGGTGTCACGCTCACACACCTACTTTGTTTGTGCTGTTTCTATAGCCTGTTTGGCGTTTTAAATTATACTGAATAAAATTTGGATTTTATTATATACAAAAGCTGGATCCTGCCTTCTTTGTGATTGTACGTATCTACACCAGCTTGGGATCCGCTTTAGCCCCTGTTCATCTGTATCCAGTTGTAAACCCGGGTGAAGACAGAGAGCACCGCCCCCCGACCGGCGAACCCTGTGACGTCACGTTCGACGCTGAATGTCCGTATGGCAAGCTAGAAGCGCTGCCGGAGTTTCATGTGAGTGCCGTTTACTTGGAGCTATCAGCCCACCGACAAAGTTTCGGTTTGACCACGGAGGTCCTTCGGCATATCCAGAGCTTCTATATGGTAAAGATTACACAGCCAAGTCGCAACTACAGGGGCGGCAGAGCTCATTTGGGGTAAGTCCCGGGAACAACTAAATAGACTGTTACATATGTTTGTCTGCAGAAGAATTGCATATTTGAAGAGCTGTTCTCATCCTTCTTTATTTCTTACTTCTGTGTTTAATAGCCATAAATGGTCCTCAAGGCCTCTTAAAATATTAACCTGGTACATTGGAAGTTGTCTGACACTGCTTTATGATAGTTTTCCACAGAATCATTTGACACCGTTTGTCAATAATTAATACTGTTCATTGTTTTATTTAATCACATTTCAGAGCAACTGATTCTTCTGATGAAGTGGAAAGTCTGCGCCCCCCAAGATTTTTTCATGAAGATGGAGTTGTTCGACCATACAGGATGAGAGAAGGAGCCGGAAGCCAAATGTTACAGGTGATGGGAACTGAATTATAGACTTGAAGCTCAAAATCCATTCTGCTGGAAGCTGTTCTAGAATGTTGTTGTTTTTTGTTAATCAACCAAGGGTTACTCAAGGACAAGCTGACTTATTCTTGGTGGCAAAGCTAGAGAGCAGGGAAACTGCAGAAAAGTCACAGACTATCAGACTTTCTGCCACAAAGTAATCACTTTCCTATACTGGTATAATATCCCTCTAACTGAATGTTAAAATTCTGTTTATAAAATGTCAATTGTATTTTTAGTGGTTGTCTTTTTGAGCTCTTTGATTTGCCACATTTAATTGTACACGTTTTGAAATGTAAAAAGAAACCTCAATATGTTTTCTTTCCGTTTGGTAAAATAAATAAGGATTACTTACATTCTTGCTGAGCAGTTAAAGGGATATGAAACTCCAATTTTTTCTTTCATGATTCAGATAGAGCATGTAATTTTAAGCAACTTTTTAATTTACTACTGTTATCAAATTTTCTTTGTTTTCTTGATATCTTTATTTCTCCAACATAGGTGTGTCCGGTCCACGGCGTCATCCTTACTTGTGGGATATTCTCTTCCCCAACAGGAAATGGCAAAGAGCCCAGCAAAGCTGGTCACATGATCCCTCCTAGGCTCCGCCTACCCCAGTCATTCTCTTTGCCGTTGTACAGGCAACATCTCCACGGAGATGGCTTAGAGTTTTTTAGTGTTTAACTGTAGTTTTTATTATTCAATCAAGAGTTTGTTATTTTAAAATAGTGCTGGTATGTACTATTTACTCAGAAACAGAAAAGAGATGAAGATTTCTGTTTGTATGAGGAAAATGATTTTAGCACCGTAACTAAAATCCATGGCTGTTCCACACAGGACTGTTGAGAGCAATTAACTTCAGTTGGGGGAACAGTGTGCAGTCTCTTACTGCTTGAGGTATGACACATTCTAACAAGACGATGTAATGCTGGAAGCTGTCATTTTCCCTATGGGATCCGGTAAGCCATTTTTATTAAGATAGTAAATAAGGGCTTCACAAGGGCTTATTAAGACTGTAGACTTTTTCTGGGCTAAATCGATTCATTATTAACACATATTTAGCCTTGAGGAATCATTTATTCTGGGTATTTTGATATGATTATATCGGCAGGCACTGTTTTTGACACCTTATTCTTTAGGGGCTTTCCCTAATCATAGTCAGAGCCTCATTTTCGCGCCGGTATGGCGCACTTGTTTTTGAGGACAGCATGGCATGCAGCTGCATGTGTGTGGAGCTCTGATACATAGAAAAGTCTTTCTGAAGGCATCATTTGGTATCGTATTCCCCTTTGGGCTTGGTTGGGTCTCAGCAAAGCAGATTCCAGGGACTGTAAAGGGGTTAAATATAAAAACGGCTCCGGTTCCGTTATTTTAAGGGTTAAAGCTTCCAAATTTGGTGTGCAATACTTTTAAGGCTTTAAGACACTGTGGTGAAATTTTGGTGAATTTTGAACAATTCCTTCATACTTTTTCGCAATTGCAGTAATAAAGTGTGTTTAGTTTAAAATTTAAAGTGACAGTAACGGTTTTATTTTAAAACGTTTTTTGTGCTTTGTTATCAAGTTTATGCCTGTTTAACATGTCTGAACTACCAGATAGATTGTGTTCTGACTGTGGGGAAACCAAGGTTCCTTCTCATTTAACTATATGTATTTTATGTCATAAAAAAATTTAGTAAATGATGCCCAAGATGATTCCTCAAGTGAGGGGAGTAAGCATGGTACTGCATCATCCCCTACTTCGTCTACACCAGTCTTGCCCATACAGGAGGCCCCTAGTACATCTAGTGCGCCAATACTCCTTACTATGCAACATTTAACGGCTGTAATGGATAATTCTATCAAAAACATTTTAGCCAATATGCCCACTTATCAGCGAAAGCGCGACTGCTCTGTTTAGAAAATTCTGTAGAGCATGAGAACGCTGATGATATGGTTTCTGAAGGGCCCCTACACCAGTCTGAGGGGGCCAGGGAGGTTTTGTCTGAGGGAGAAATTTCAGATTCAGGAAACATTTCTCAACAAGCTGAACCTGATGTGATTAATTTTAAATTTAAGTTGGAACATCTCCGCGCTCTGCTTAAGGAGGTGTTATCCAATTTGGATGATTGTGATTATCTGGTCATTCCAGAACCACTATGTAAAATGGAAAAGTTCTTAGAGGCCCCGGGGCCCCCCGAAGCTTTTCCTATATCCAAGCGGGTGGCGTACATTGTTAGTAAAGAATGGGACAGGCCCGGTATACCTTTAGTACCTCCCCCCATATTTATAAAATTGTTTTCCTATAGTCGACCCTAGAAAGGACTGATGGCAGACAGTCCCCAAGGTCGAGGGGGCGGTTTCTACTCTACACAAGCGCGCCACTATACCCATAGAAGATAGTTGTGCTTTCCAAGATCCTATGGATAAAAAATTAGAAGGTCTGCTAAAGATGTTTGTTCAGCAAGGTTCCCTTCTACAACCAATTGCATGCATTGTCCCTGTCACTGCAGCCGCGTGTTTCTAGTTTGATGAGCTAGGAAAGGCGATTATTAGTAATTCTTCTTCTTATGAGGAGATTATGGACAGAATTCGTGCTCTTAAATTGGCTAATTCTTTCACCCTAGACGCCACCTTGCAATTGGCTAGGTTAGCGGCGAAAAAATTCTGGGTTTGCTATTGTGGCGCAGAGCGCTTTGGTTAAAATCTTGGGCAGCGGATGCGTCTTCCAAGAACAAATTGCTTGACATTCCTTTCAAGGGGAAAACACTCTTTGGCCCTGACTTGAAAGAGATTATCTCTGATATCACTGGGGGCAAGGGCCACGCCCTTCCTCAGGATAGGTCTTTTCAAGACCAAAAATAAACCTAAGTTTCGTCCCTTTCGCAGAAACGGATCAGCCCCAAGGGCTACGTCCTCTAAGCAGGAAGGTAATACTTCTCAAGCCAATCCAGCCTGGAGACCTATGCAAGGCTGGAACAAAGGAAAGCAGGCCAGGAAACCTGCCACTGCTACCAAGACAGCATGAAATGCGGGCCCCCGATCCGGGACCGGATCTGGTGGGGGGCAGACTCTCTCTCTTCGCTCAGGCTGGGGCAAGAGATGTTCTGGATCCTTGGGCGCTAGAAATAGTCTCCCAAGGTTATTCTCTGGAGTTCAAGGGGCTTCCTCCAAGGGGGAGGTTCCACAGGTCTCAGTTGTCTTCAGACCACATAAGAAGACAGGCATTCTTACATTGGGTAGAAGACCTGCTAAAAATGGGAGTGATTCATCCTGTTCCATTAGGAGAACAAGGGATGGGGTTCTACTCCAATCTGTTCATAGTTCCCAAAAAAGAGGGAACGTTCAGACCAATCTTAGATCTCAAGATCTTGAACAAGTTTCTCAAGGTTCCATCGTTCAAGATGGAAACCATTCGAACACTTCTTCCTTCCATCCAGGAAGGTCAATTCATGACCAAGGTGGATTTCAAGGATGCGTATCTACATATTACTATCCACAAGGAACATCATCGGTTCCTAAGGTTTGCATTCCTGGACAAGCATTTCCAGTTCGTGGCGTTTTCTTTCGGATTAGCCACTGCTCCTAGGATTTTCTCATAGGTACTAGGGTCCCTTCTGGCGGTGCTAAGACCAAGGGGCATTGCTGTAGTACCTTACTTGGACGACATTCTGATTCGAGCGTCGTCCCTTCCTCAAGTAAAGGCTCACACGGACATTGTCCTGGCCTTTCTCAGATCTCACGGATGGAAAGTGAACGTGGAAAAGAGTTCTCTATCTCCGTCAACGAGGGTTCCCTTCTTGGGAACTATAATAGACTCCTTAGAAATGAGGATTTTTCTGACAGAAGCCAGAAAAACAAAACTTCTAGACTCTTGTCGGATACTTCATTCCGTTCCTCTTCCTTCCATAGCGCAGTGCATGGAAGTCATAGGTTTGATGGTAGCGGCAATGGACATAGTTCCTTTTGTGCGCATTCATCTAAGACCATTACAACTGTTCATGCTCAGTCAGTGGAATGGGGACTATTCAAAGATACAAGTAAATCAGAGGACCAGAGACTCATTCCGTTGGTGACTGTCCCTGGACAACCTGTCACAAGGGATGACCTTCCGCAGACCAGAGTGGGTCATTGTCACGACCGACGCCAGTCTGATGGGCTGGGGCGCGGTCTGGGGATCCCTGAAAGCTCAGGGTCTTTGGTCTCGGGTAGAATCTCTTCTACCGATAAATATTCTGGAACTGAGAGCGATATTCAATGCTCTCAAAGCTTGGCCTCAGCTAGCGAGGGCCAAGTTCATACATCAACCATCAGGGGGGAACAAGGAGTTCCCTAGCGATGGAAGAAGTGACCAAAATCATTCTATGGGCGGAGTCTCACTCCTGCCACCTGTCTGCTATCCACATCCCAGGAGTGGAAAATTGGGAAGCGGATTTTCTGAGTCGTCAGACATTGCATCCGGGGGAGTGGGAACTCCATCCGGAAATCTTTGCCCAAGTCACTCAACCGTGGGGCATTCCAGACATGGATCTGATGGCCTCTCGTCAGAACTTCAGAGTTCCTTACTACGGGTACAGATCCAGGGATCCCAAGGCGGCTCTAGTGGATGCACTAGTAGCACCTTGGACCTTCAAACTAGCTTATGTGTTCCCGCCGTTTCCTCTCATCCCCAGGCTGGTAGCCAGGATCAATCAGGAGAGGGCGTCGGTGATTTTGATAGCTCCTGCGTGGCCACGCAGGACTTGGTATGCAGATCTGGTGAATATGTCATCGGCTCCACCATGGAAGCTACCTTTGAGACGAGACCTTCTTGTTCTAGGTCCGTTCGACCCACTCCAGCTGACTGCTTGGAGATTGAACGCTTGATCTTATCAAAGCGAGGGTTCTCAGGTTCTGTTATTAATACTCTTGTTCAGGCCTGAAAGCCTGTAACCAGAAAAATTACCACATAATTTGGTATATCTGTTGGTGTGAATCTGCAGGATTCCCTTGGGACAAGGTTAAGATTCCTAAGAGTCTATCCTTCCTTCGAGAAGGATTGGAAAAAGGATTATCTGCAAGTTCCTTGATGGGACAGATTTCTGCCTTGTCTGTGTTACTTCACACAAAAGCTGGCAGCTGTGCCAGATGTTCTAGCCTTTGTTCAGGCTCTGGTTAGAATTAAGCCTGTTTACAAACCTTTGACTCCTCCTTGGAGTCTCAACCTAGTTCTTTCAGTTCTTCAGGGGGTTCCGTTTGAACCCTTACATTCCGTTGATATTAAGTTATTATCTTGGAAAGTTTTGTTTTGGTTGCAATTTCTTCTGCTAGAAGAGTTTCAGAATTATCTGCTCTGCAGTGTTCTTCTCCTTATCTGGAGTTCCATGCAGATAAGGTGGTTTTGCGTACTAAACCTGGTTTTCTTCCAAAAGTTGTTTCTAACAAAAACATTAACCAGGAGATAGTTGTGCCTTCTTTGTGTCCTAATCCAGTTTCAAAGAAGGAACGTTTGTTGCACAACTTGGATGTAGTTCGTGCTCTCAAATTTTACTTAGCAGCTACTAAGGATTTCAGACAAACTTTGTCTCTGTTTGTTGTTTATTCTGGTAAAAGGAGAGGTCTAAAAGCAACTTCTACCTCTCTCTCCTTCTGGATTAAAAGCATTATCCGATTGGCTTATGAGACTGCCGGACGGCAGCCTCCTGAAAGAATCACAGCTCACTCCACTAGGGCTGTGGCTTCCACATGGGCCTTCAAGAACGAGGCTTCTGTTGATCAGATATGTAAGGCAGCGACTTGGTCTTCACTGCACACTTTTTCTAAATTTTACAAATTTGATACTTTTGCTTCTTCTGAGGCTATTTTTGGGAGAAAGGTTTTGCAAGCCGTGGTGCCTTCCATTTAGGTGACCTGATTTGCTCCCTCCCTTCATCCGTGTCCTAAAGCTTTGGTATTGGTTCCCACAAGTAAGGATGACGCCGTGGACCGGACACACCTATGTTGGAGAAAACAGAATTTATGTTTACCTGATAAATTACTTTCTCCAACGGTGTGTCCGGTCCACGGCCCGCCCTGGTTTTTTTAATCAGGTCTGATAATTTATTTTCTTTAACTACAGTCACCACGGTAACATATGGTTTCTCCTATGCAAATATTCCTCCTTAACGTCGGTCGAATGACTGGGGTAGGCGGAGCCTAGGAGGGATCATGTGACCAGCTTTGCTGGGCTCTTTGCCATTTCCTGTTGGGGAAGAGAATATCCCACAAGTAAGGATGACGCCGTGGACCGGACACACCGTTGGAGAAAGTAATTTATCAGGTAAACATAAATTCTGTTTTCAAAAGCAGGAATGCAAGCTTAGGAGCCAGCCTATTTTTGGTTGAGAGCTTGCTGATTGGTGTCTAAATGTAAACTTTGATGATTTGCCTCTATACAATGGTTGGCAACATGCCAAGGCCACACATGGAATCTGTAATGAAAAAATAAGTTATTTACCTTGGTTTTTTTTACATTAGCAAGCTCTGAGTGCTAATGTCTGAGACAGATGGACGGACAGATAGATAGATGGATGGATGGATAGAGGTATTGACATAAAATATAATCTATGTGTAAAGGGAAAAATTTGAATCATATGAATAATTAATCAATTAATTTTTTTCTGTTGCTGGGAGAGTTTGCTTAGGAAATTATATAGAAATGAAGTTACAGTGGCTAAGCCTGTATGTGCATATACTGTACACATGACAGTGTTGGATAAAACATTTTCTGTTAGTTATATTCCCCCATTTATTATTGCTTGTACGTTTATCTTTTATTTTATATATATATATATAGCTTATTTTATAGGTATAATAAAATATCAAACGTGCATTTTTATAGAAAAAAATAAAGAATTAGGTTATGTATGTGTTTTTATATGTATGTATGTGTATATATATATATGTGTGTGTGTGTATATATATATATATATATATATATATGTGTGTATATATATCTCAAACAATTTCTTCTACTAGATACGACGAGTCCACGGATTCATCCTTTACTTGTGGGATATTATCCTCCTGCTAACAGGAAGTGGCATAGAGCACCACAGCAGAGCTGTATATATAGCTCCTCCCTTCTCTCCACCCCCAGTCATTCTCTTTGCCTATACTAGTAATAGGAAGAGGTAAAGTAAAAGAGGTGTTAAAATGATAGTTTTTAGTTTCTTCAATCAAGAATTTTTTATTTTAAATGGTACCGGTGAGTACTATTTTTCCTCAGGCAGCATATAGAAGAAGATTTCTGTCTGGAGGTTGATGATCTTAGCAGATGTCACTAAGATCCATATGAGTTCCCACAGAATGGCTGAGGAGTACTAGAGAAGCTTCAGCGTGGGGAACGTTTTCATGCTACAAGCATTGAGGTATGTTCAGTCATTTACTTCTGAAGAGACTGTGATATTTCAGAACAGGCTGACATAGTTCCCAAGAGGGAAGGGGTAAGCAGTAAACCTATAGACATAAGAAGGGGTATTACTGTAGACCTGTGTATTAATTGTTATGGGGCTAAATGCAGCAAGAAAATGATGGCAGCATGGTTAGACACTGGGGCAGCATAACGTTTTTATTTGCACAAACGGTTCATAATCACTGGTGTTGCGCATTGTGCTGGGGGTCCACATGGCTTTAATGTACAATTAGGATGCTTAAATCCACATGGCTAGTTTCTGTACCGCTCCTTGCGTTTTTTTAGGCTGAGAGTACGTCGCATATGATGGGCGGGGCCTAATTTTCGCTCCTCAGATGCGCAGTTGGTTTTCACAAGAAGGCAGCAAACTTCAGCTTTGGTTGGGCCATAACTGAGAGATTGTCTACCGGAGTCATAGTGAGACGTTTGTCAGACCCCTGAGTGCAGGTAGGTTGTTTTAAGCTGTTTCATAACGTTTTTAGTAATAACGTTTTTTCTTATAGATGGTTAATTGTTCCGTTGTGGTGCAATATCAGGATACAATATAAAAAGGATATATGCTAAATTTGTAAACTTAATAGCATTTTGAAGAAGATTTGCAAAAATTGTGTGCTTTTTTACTTCTTAAAGGCGCAGTGCGGTTTTTCAAATTGGTGTTTTTTTTTCAATAAATAAACTTTGTTCACGACTTTTATGGTTATTACTAGCCTGTTCAACATGTCTGACATTGAAGAAAGTCAATGCTTTATGTGTTTAGAAGCCATTGTGGAACCCCCACTTACATTGTGTCCCTCTTGTACTGAAAGGGCCTTACACTGAAAAGAATATATTTTAGGTGATAAAAGTATGTCTAAGGATGATTCTCAGTCTGAAGAGAATCAGGTTATGCCATCCAATTCTCCCCAAGTGTCACAACCTTTAACGCCCACTCAAGCGACACCAAGTACTTCTAGTGCGTCTTATTCCTTTACTTTGCAAGATATGGTTGCAGTTATGTCTACTACCCTTACAGAGGTATTATCTAAACTGCCAGTTTTACAGGGTAAACGCAGTAGGTCAGATATTAAGGTAAATACTGAGTCCTCTGATGCCTTATTGGACATTTCCGATGTAACCTCACAGTGCTCTGATTCGGGGGTTGGGGAATTGCTGTCTGAGGGAGAACTTTCAGATTCAGGAAATGTGTTGCCTCAGACAGATTCGGACATGATGTCCTTTAAATTTAGGCTTGAACACCTCCGCCTGTTACTCCGAGAGGTTTTAGCGACTCTGGATGATTGTGACCCTATTGTGATACCACCAGAGAAATTGTGTAAGATGGAGAAATATCTAGCGGTACCTTCTTACACTGATGTTTTTCCTGTCCCTAAAAGAATTTCAGACATTGTTACTAAGGAATGGGATAGACCAGGCATTCCGTTCTCCCCCTCCTAATTTTAAGAAGATGTTTCCCATATCTGACACTATTCGGGACTCTTGGCAGACGGTCCCTAAGGTGGAGGGAGCCATCTCTACCCTAGCTAAGCGTACAACTATACCTATTGAGGACAGTTGTGCTTTCAAAGATCCTATGGATAAAAAATTAGAGGGTCTTCTAAAGAAACTGTTTATTCATCAGGGTTTTCTTCTACAACCGATAGCTTGCATTGTTCCAGTTACTACTGCAGCAGCTTTTTGGTTTGAGGCTCTAGAGGAGTCTCTTAAGGTTGAGACCCCATTAGATGATATTTTGGATAGAATTAAGACTCTCAAGCTCGCTAATTCTTTTATTACAGATGCCGCTTTTCAAATGGCTAAATTAGCGAAAAATGCAGGCTTTGCCATCTTAGCGCGTAGAGCATTATGGCTCAAATCTTGGTCTGCTGATGTGTCATCAAAGTTTAAGCTGTTAGCTATTCCTTTTAAGGGTAAGACCCAATTCGGGCCTGAATTAAAGGAAATCATTTCTGACATTACTGGAGGTAAAGGTCATGCCTTATCTCAGGATAAGGCTGTGAAGATGAGGGGTAAACAAAATAATTTTCGTTCCTTTCGAAACTTTAAAGGACCCTCTACCTACTCTTCCAACACAAAGCAGGAAGGGAATTTTGCTCAATCCAAGTCAGTCTGGAGACCTAACCAGACCTGGAATAAGGGTAAACAAGCCAAGAAGCCCACTGCTGCTACCAAGACAGCATGAAGGGGCGGCCCCCGATCTGGGACCGGATTTAGTAGGGGGCAGACTCTCTCTTTGCGCAGGCTTGGGCAAGAGATGTTCAGGAACCCTGGGCATTGGAAATTGTGACCCAGGGGTATCAACTGGAATTCAAGGAATTTCTCCCAAGAGGGAGATTTTATCTTTCACGTTTGTCTGTAGACCAGACAAAAAGAGAGGCATTCTTACGCTGTGTAAAAAACCTTTATACCATGGGAGTAATTTGCCCAGTTCCAAAACTAGAACAGGGACAAGGGTTTTACTCAAAGCTGTTCGTGGTTCCCAAAAAAGAGGGAACTTTCAGACCGATTTTAGATCTCAAATGCCTAAACAAATTTCTCAGAGTCCCATCGTTCAAGATGGAGACTATACGAACAATTTTGCCAATGATCCAGGAAGGTCAATATATGACCACAGTGGACCTAAAGGATGCGTATCTTCACATTCCTATCCACAAGGATCATCATCAGTTCCTAAGGTTTGCCTTTCTGGACGAACACTATCAGTTCGTGGCCCTTCCTTTCGGATTGGCCACAGCTCCCAGAGTTTTCACAAAGGTGCTAGGATCCCTTCTGGCGGTTCTAAGGCCGCGGGGCATAGCAGTGGCGCCTTATCTGGACGATATTTTGATCTAGGCGTCAATTTATCATCTGACCAAAGCTCACACGGACATCGTGTTGGCATTTCTAAGAAGTCACGGTTGGAAAGTGAATGTAGAAAAGAGTTCACTAGTTCCACAGACAAGAGTTCCTTTCTTGGGAACTCTGATAGACTCAGTAGACATGAAGATATTTCTGACGGAGGTCAGAAAGTCAAAGATTCTAAATACTTGTCGAGCACTTCAGTCCATACCTCGGACATCAGTGGCTCAGTGTATGGAGGTCATTGGATTAATGGTAGCGGCAATGGACATTGTTCCGTTTGCTCGCTTTCATCTCAGACCACTGCAGCTGTGCATGCTCAGACAGTGGAATGGGGATTATGCAAATTTATCTCCTCAGATAAATCTGGATCAAGAGACCAGAGACTCTCTTCTTTGGTGGTTTTCACCGGATCATCTGTCCCAGGGAATGTGCTTCTGCAGGCCAGCATGGGTAATAGTGACGACGGACGCCAGCCTCTTGGGCTGGGGTGCAGTCTGGAATTCCCTGAAAGCTCAGGGTGTGTGGACTCAGTAGGAGTCCCTACTTCCAATCAATATTCTGGAGCTGAGAGCAATATTCAATGCGCTTCAGGCGTGGCCTCAGTTGGCTTTAGCCAAATTCATAAGATTCCAGTCAGACAATATCACGACTGTAGCATATGTCAATCATCAAGGGGGAACAAGGAGTTCTCTAGCGATGATAGAGGTTTCAAAGGTAATCCGATGGGCGGAGGCTCACTCTTGCCATCTATCAGCAATCTATATCCCAGGAGTGGAGAACTGGGAAGCGGATTTTCTAAGTCAACAGACTTTTCATCCAGGGGAGTGGGAACTTCATCCGGAGGTGTTCGCATCATTGATCCGTCAATGGGGCACACCGGAATTGGATCTGATGGCATCTTGTCAGAATGCCAAACTTCCTCGTTACGGGTCCAGGGCAAGGGATCCCCAAGCTGTACTGATAGATGCTCTAGCAGTACCTTGGTCGTTCAGCCTGGCTTATGTGTTTCCGCCATTTTCTCTCCTTCCCCGTCTGATTGCAAGAATCAAACAGGAGAGAGCTTCAGTAATCCTGATAGCGCCTGCGTGGCCACGCAGGACTTGGTATGCAGATCTAGTGGACATGTCCTCTCTGCCTCCATGGAGGCTACCATTGAGACAGGACCTTCTCATTCAAGGTCCGTTCCAGCATCCAAATCTAAATTCTCTGCAACTGACTGCTTGGAGATTGAACGCTTAGTTTTATCTAAGAGGGAATTCTCTGAATCGGTCATACTCTGATTCAGGCTCGCAAGCCTGTCACGAGAAAAATTTACCATAAGATATGGCGTAAATATCTTTATTGGTGTGAATCCAAGGGCTACTCATGGAGTAGGATTACGATTCCTAGGATTTTGTCTTTTCTCCAAGAAGGATTGGAGAAGGGATTATCAGCTAGTTCCTTAAAGGAATAAATTTCTGCTTTGTCAATTTTACTACACAAGCGTCTGGCGGATGTCCCAGACGTTCAGTCTTTTTGTCAGGCTTTAATCAGAATTAAGCCTGTGTTTAAACCTATTGCTCCGCCATGGAGTTTGAATTTAGTTCTCAATGTTCTTCAAGGGGTTCCGTTTGAACCCATGCATTCCATCGATATTAAACCATTATCTTGGAAAGTTTTGTTTTTAGTTGCTATCTCTTCGGCTCAAAGAGTTTCTGAGCTTTCTGCGTTGCAATGTGATTCACCTTATCTTATATTCCATTCGGATAAGGTGGTTTTGCGTACTAAACCTGGTTTTCTTCCTAAGGTTGTTTCTAATAAGAATATTAATCGGGAAATTGTGGTTCCTTCCTTGTGTCCTAATCCTTCTTCTAAGAAGGAACGTCTCTTACATAACTTGGACGTGGTTCGGGCTTTGAAGTTTTACTTACAAGCGACCAAGGATTTCCGTCAAACATCTTCTCTATTTGTTGCTTATTCCGGAAGACGTAGGGGTCAAAAAGCTACGGCTACCTCCCTTTCTTTTTGGCTGAAAAGCATCATCCGCCTGGCATACGAGACTGCTGGACAGCATCCCCCTGAAAAGGTTACGGCTCATTCTACTAGAACTGTGGCTTCCACATGGGCTTTTAAAAAAGATGCTTCTGTTGAACAGATTTGTAACGCTGCGACTTGGTCCTCCCTTCATACTTTTTCCAAATTTTACAAATTTGATACTTTTGCTTCTTCTGAGGCTATTTTTGGGAGAAAAGTTCTTCAAGCAGTGGTGCCTTCTGTTTAGGTATCTGTCTTGTCCCTCCCGTTCATCCGTGTCCTGTTGCTTTGGTATTGTATCCCACAAGTAAAGGATGAATCTGTGGACTCGTCGTATCTAGTAGAAGAAAAGGAAATTTATGCTTACCTGATAAATTGATTTCTTCTACAATACGACGAGTCCACGGCCCTCCCTGTCATTTTAGACAGATTATATTTTTCAAAACTTCCGTCACCTCTGCACCTTTTAGCTTTTCTTTTCTCTTCCTATACCTTCGGTCGAATGACTGGGGGTGGAGAGAAGGGAGGAGCTATATATACAGCTCTGCTGTGGTGCTCTTTGCCACTTCCTGTTAGCAGGAGGATAATATCTTACAAGTAAAGGATGAATCCGTGGACTCGTCGTATCATAGAAGAAATCAATTTATCAGGTAAGCATAAATTTCCTTTTATGTTAATTATATCATACATTTTTTTTAATACTTGCATCTTGTGAGTGAGACGTGATATAATGCTATAATAATGTACTACTAATAATTAGTTTTACTTCTATTTTTGTTTTATGTTTTGCTTTAAATAAAAAAAAATAAAGAACAGTTTATTTTGACAAAAAAAAAATGAATTTGTTTTTTTATGTTCTAGCCCTTGTATGCTGTTTGTTGTCCACAATAGCAAAATGAACCAAATCAAGTGCTGCACATTTGACTATTCAAATATTCATGTTATTCTGGCAAATTAAAAAGAGAAGAAATGTTGTGCTTTATTTGTCCCAAAACCTTGCAGGTGTATGTGAACACTCAGTGATCTAAATCAATTAGAATTTACTCGCAAAAATATTCTAAGCAATTCCAGTGCATACATTTTTATTTAGAAAAAAACATAAATTACTAAACAATATAACAGCACAATGTAGTAAAGCACACAAAAAATATAGAGCAAAACTGTCAGAGGGATATGGCAGCTTTTCATGGAGATCTTCGCAAGGATTTTCACAGACTTTTATGGAAGCAAAATATGTGGCGAAAGCAAAAGTATAAAAGCCAGGCAATTAATTTAGTATTACTATAATTTTGATCAACCTTATACGTAGCAAGTTATAAACAGTAATTTATAAACAAACTAGTGATTAGTATTCAAAGAGACCCAAAGGAGCAATAATAAATTCTCTGAATTTAGAGGCTCAAACATCTTCTTCTTGCATGATAATATATTTATGTTTCTTTTGCATGATGTACCGAGTTCACGGATTCATCCTAACTTGTGGGATATTATCCTTCCTGACAGAAAGTAGCAAAGAGAGCACCACAGCAGAGATGTCTATATAGCTCCCCCCTTAACTCCACCCCCCAGTCATTCTCTTTGCTGGCTCTAAGCAGGAAGAGTAAAGAGAAGAGGTGTTAAACTGTTAGTTTTATTTTATCTTCAATCAAGTGTTTGTTGTTTTTAAATGGTACCGGTGTTGTACTATTTACTCTCAGACAGGACATAGATGAAGATTTCTGCCTGGAGGATGATGATCTTAGCATTTGTAACTAAGGTCCACTGCTGTTCCCACAGAAGCTGAGGAGTACAGGAAAACTTCAGTGTGAGGAACGGTTCTTGCTATACAGCAATGAGGTATGTTCAGTCATATTTTCTGTAGAGACTGTGTTAACTCAGAAAGGCTGACATTGTCCCCATTAGGGGAAGGGTAAGCAGTAATCCTAGTGTTATCAGAGGTTTTTACTAGCTTGCATAAAGGGTTAATTTTTTGTGGGCACTTAGTTTATGTAAATTTGGGACAAACGTTTTGGTGTCTGGGAGTAATATTTTCTGTTTTATGGGACATTTGCTTGAGGGTTCTTTGGGGTTGTTTATAACCCACATGGCTTTCAGGCAGGGTTTGTTAGTTTTTTGTAGGCCCCAGCAACATCGAGTGAGGTGGGCGGGGCCTACATTTACAAGTAGCAAGCAACTTCCTGAGGTCCTGAGAGTCTTCTGAGGGACTAATTGAAGCTTTAAACCCCATATTATTGCTTCCTAAGGGCAGGTAGGGCCACAACAGAGCTGTGGCAAAGTGCTTATAGGGTTTTTTAAATGGTTTTAGACAAATTTCAATCCGGGTTTTTCATTTGGGGGTCTATTGCTTTTTTACTTGTGGTGTAATCCTTCTAAAGCTTAGTGGGTACACTGTTAAAATTTCAGAAAAAATGAAGCAATTTTAACCTGTTTTGCAGTTTGTGTATGCCTTTTTTTCTCTCTTAAAGGCACAGTACCGTTTTTGCAAATTGTGTTTTTTTCATTAAATAAAGTGTTTTCCAAGCTTGCTTGCTTTATTACTAATCTGTTAAACATGTCTGACACTGAGGAAACTCATTGCTCAATTTGTTTAGAAGCCATTGTGGAACCCGCTCTTAGAATGTGTCCCACTTGTACTGATATGTCTATAAATTGCAAACAAAATATTTTGATTTATAAAAGTTTGGCATTAGATGATTCTCAGACAGAAGGAAATTAGGTTTTGCCATCTAGTTCTCCCCAAGTGTCATAACCAGTAACGCCTGCACAAGCGACGCCAAGTACATCTAGTGCATCTAATTCTTTCACCTTGCAACATATGGCTTCAGTTATGAATACTACCCTCACAGAGGTTTTATCTAAGCTGCCTGGGTTGCAAGGGAAGCGCAGTAGCTCTGGATTAAGAACAAATGCTGAGCCTTCTGGCGCTTTATTAGCCGTATCCGATATTCCCTCACAATGTTCTGAAGTAGGGATGAGGGATTTGCTGTCTGAGCGAGAGATTTCTGATTCAGGAAAGATGTTCTCTCAGACAGATTCAGATATGACGGCATTTAAATTTAAGCTAGACCACCTCCGCTTATTGCTCAGGGAGGTTTTAGCTACTCTGGATGATTGTGACCCTATTGTAGTTCCAGAGAAATTGTGTAAAATGGACAAATATTTAGAGGTTCCTGTTTACACTGATGTATTTCCGGTCCCTAAGAGGCATTCGGACATTGTTACTAAGGAGTGGGATAAACCAGGTATTCCGTTCTCTCCCCCTCCTGTTTTTAAGAAAATGTTTCCCATTTCTGACACCATAAAGGACTCATGGCAGACGGTCCCTAAGGTGGAGGGAGCTATTTCTACCCTGGCTAAGCGTACAACTATACCTATTGAAGACAGTTGTGCTTTCATTGATCCTATGGATAAAAAATTAGAGGGTCTCCTAAAGAAAAAAAAATTTAATCAAGGTTTTCTTCTTCAACCTATAGCATGCATTGTTCCTGTAACCACTGCAGCTGCCTTTTGGTTTGAGGCTCTAGAAGCGGCTCTTCAGACGGAGACCCCACTAGATGATATTTTGGACAGAATTAAGGCTCTTAAGTTGGCTAATTCTTTTATTACAGACGCAACTTTTCATCTTGCTAAATTAGCGGCTAAGAATTCAGGTTTTGCCATTTTAGCGCGTAGAGCGTTATGGCTTAAGTCCTGGTCAGCTGATGTGTCATCTAAATCTAAGCTTTTGTCCATCCCTTTCAAAGGTAAGACCCTATTCGGGCCTGCATTGAAAGAGATCTTTTCTGACATTACTGTAGGGAAGGGTCATACCCTCCCTCAGCATAAGTCAAATAAGACAAGGACCAAACAAAATCATTTTCGTTCCTTTCGAAACTTCAAGAGTGGTCACTCTACCTCTTCTCCTGCTGCAAAGCAAAAGGGGAACTTTTCTCAATCCAAGCCAACCTGGAGACCTAATCAGGCTTAAAACAAGGGTAAACAGGCCAAAAAGCCTGCTGCTGCCACTAAGTCAGCATGAAGGGGTAGCCCCCGATCTGGGACCGGATCTAGTAGGGGGCAGACTCTCTCTCTTTGCTTAGGCCCGGGCAAGAGACGTTCAGGATTCCTGGGCAGTAGAAATTGTAACCCAGGGATACCTTCTAGGGGGCATAGCAGTGGCGCCTTATCTAAACGACATTCTAATTCAAGCGTCGTCCTTCCAACTAGCCAAGTCTCACACGGACTTAGTGTTGGCCTTTCTAAGGTCTCACGGGTGGAAAGTGAACGTAAAAAAGAGTTCTCTTTCCCCCCTCACAAGAGTTTCATTTCAAGGGACTCTGATAGACTCGGTGGACATGAAAATATTTCTGGCGGAGGTCAGGAAATCAAAGATTTTGTCCACCTGCCGAGCTCTTCATTCCATTCCTCGGCCGTCAGTGGCTCAGTGTATGGAGGTAATCGGACTAATGGTAGCGGCAATGGACATAGTTCTGTTTGCTTGCTTGCATCTCAGACCACTGCAACTATGCATGCTCAATCAGTGGAATGGGGATTATGTGGATTTATCTCCTCAGATAAATCTGGATCAAGAGACCAGAGACTCTCTTCTTTGGTGGTTGTCACAGGATCATCTGTCCCAGGGAATGTGTTTCCACAGGCCAGAATGGGTTATAGTGACGACAGACACCAGTCTTCTGGGCTGGGGTGCAGTCTGGAATTCCCTGAAAGCTCAGGGTTTGTGAACTCGGGAGGAGGCTCTCCTACCGATAAATATTCTGGAATTAAGAGCGATATTCAATGCTCTCCAGGCATGGCCTCAGCTGGCTTCGGCCAGATTCATCAGGTTTCAATCGGACAACATCACGACTGTGGCTTATATCAATCATCAGGGCGGAACAAAGAGTTCCTTAGCGATGATAGAGGTCTCAAGGATAATCCAATGGGCAGAGGCTCACTCTTGCCATCTGTCAGCGATCTATATCCCAGGTGTAGAGATCTGGGAAGCAGATTTTCTAAGTCGTCAGACTTTTCATCCGGGGGAGTGGGAACTCCATCCGGAGGTGTTTGCTCAGCTGGTTCGGCTATGGGGCACACAGAGCTGGATCTGATGGCGTCTCGTCGGCTCCAGGTCAAGGGATCTTCAGGCTGTACTGATAGATGCTCTAGCAGTACCCTGGTCATTCAACCTGGCTTATGTGTTTCCACCTTTCCCTCTCCTTCCACGTCTGATTGCCAGAATCAAACAGGAGAGAGCATCGGTGATTTTGATAGCGCCTGCGTGGCCACGCAGGACTTGATATGCAGACCTGGTGGACATGTCATCCCTTCCACCATGGTCTCTGCCATTGAGACAGGACCTTCTGATTCAAGGTCCATTCAAGCATCCAAATCTAATTTCTCTGCAACTGACTGCGTGGAGATTGAACGCTTGATTCTATCAAAGCGGGGTTTCTCTGAGTCAGTCATAAATACCTTGATTCAGGCTCGAAAGCCTGTTACCAGGAAAATTTATCATAAGATATGGCGTAAATATCTTTTTTGGTACGAATCCAAAGGCTTCTCCTGGAGTAAAATCAGGATTCCTAGGATTTTGTCTTCTCTCCAAGAGGGATTGGAGAAAGGATTATCAGCTAGTTCCCTAAAGGGACAGATATCTGCTCTGTCTATTTCTCCAACATTGGTGTGTCCGGTCCACGGCGTCATCCATAACTTGTGGGAATATTCTCTTCCCCAACAGGAAATGGCAAAGAGCACAGCAAAAGCTGTCCATATAGTCCCTCCCAGGCTCCGCCCCCCCAGTCATTCTCTTTGCCGCTCTGAACAAGTAGCATCTCCACGGAGATGGTGAAGAGTATGTGGTGTTTAGTTGTAGTTTTTTATTTGTACTATTTACTCTGAAACAGAAAGAGATGAAGAGTTCTGTTTAAAAGAGGAGTATGATTTTAGCAGCAGTAACTAAAATCAATTGCTGTTCCCACACAGGACTGTTGAGCTGAGAGAACTTCAGTTGAGGGGAACAGTTTGCAGACTTTTCTGCTCAAGGTATGACTAGCCATTTTTCTAACAAGACTGTGTAATGCTGGAAGGCTGTCATTTTTCCCTCATGGGGATCGGTAAGCCATTTTCTTAGACTCAACAGAATAAAGGGCTTATTATGGGCTATAAACTGGTGGACACTTTTATGGGCTAAATCGATTGCTTTATTTAAGTATTATATGCAGTCTGAAGTGAATTTCACACTTTTTTAATATTGGGGAACGTTTTTAGCGCCAGGCACTTGTTAAGACACCTTCCCAGTCAGGAAGGGCCTTTCACTGTAGTAGGCAGAGCCTCATTTTCGCGCCATTATTGCGCAGTTACTTTTGAGTACAGTACATGCAGCTGCATGTGTGAGGGTCTGGTATCCACTGAAAATGTTTCCTAGAAGGCTTCAATTGGTATCGTATACCCCCTGGGATTGGTGAAGTCGCAACAAAGGCTGTGGCTGGGACTGTAAGGGGGTTAAAATTGCAAACGGCTCCGGTTTCCACATTTTAAGGGTTAACAGCTTGAAAATTGGGGTGCAATACTTTGAATGCATTAAGACACTGTGGTGAAGATTGGATAATTCCTTCATAGTTTTTCACATATTCAGTAATAAAGTGTGCCCTGTTTAACATTTAAAGATACAGTAACGGTTTTGTTTTAAAACGGTTTTTGTGTTTTATTAACCAGTTGAAGCCTGTTTAACATGTCTGTACCTTCAGATAGATCATGTTCTGTATGTATGGAGGCCAATGTGGTTCCCCCTTCAAATATGTGTGATAATTGTGCCATAGCGTCCAAACAAAGTAAGGACAGTACTGTCACAAATAGTAAGGTTGCCCAGGATGATTCCTCAGATGAAGGAAGTAGACATAGTTCTACATCATCTCCTTCTGTGTCTATACCAGTTCTGCCCGCGCAGGCGACCCCTAGTACTTCTAGCGTGCCAATGCTTGTTACTATGCAACAATTGACGGCAGTAATGGATAACTCCATAGCTAATATTTTATCCAAAATGCCAGTATTTCAGAGAAAGCGCGATTGCTCTGTTTTAAACACTGTAGAGCAGGAGGGCGCTGATGATAATTTTTCTGTCATACCCTCACACCAATCTGAAGTGGCAGTGAGGGAGGGTTTGTCAGATGGGGACATTTCTGATACAGGAAGAATTTCTCAGCAGGCAGAACCTGATGTTGTGACATTTAAATTTAAATTAGAGCATCTCCGCGCATTACTTAAGGAGGTGCTATCTACTCTGGATGATTGTGACAATCTGGTCATCCCAGAAAAATTGTGCAAGATGGACAAGTTCCTAGAGGTCCCGGTGCACCCTGATGCTTTTCCGATACCTAAACGGGGGGCGGACATAGTGAATAAGGAGTGGGAGAAGCCAGGCATACCTTTTGTCCCTCCTATATTTAAGAAATTGTTCCCTATGGTCGACCCCAGGAAGGACTTATGGCAAACAGTCCCTAAGGTCGAGGGGGCGGTTTCTACACTAGCCAAGCGCACGACCATTCCTATTGAGGACAATTGTGCTTTCAAAGATCCTATGGATAAAAATTGGAGGGTTTGCTTAAAAAGATTTTTGTACAGCAAGGTTACCTCCTTCAACCTATTTCGTGCATTATTCCTATCACTACAGCGGCGTGGTTCTGGTTCGAGGAACTAGAAAAGTCGATCAGTAGGGAGACTCCGTATGAGGAAGTCATGGACAGAATTCACGCACTTAAGTTAGCTAATTCCTTTATTTTAGACGCCGCCTTGCAGTTAGCGAGGTTAGCGGCGAAAAATTCAGGGTTTGCAATTGTGGCGCGCAGAGCGCTCTGGCTAAAGTCTTGGTCGGCGGATGTATCTTCCAAGACAAAATTGCTTAATATCCCTTTCAAAGGTAAGACCCTTTTTGGGCCAGAATTGAAAGAGATTATTTCAGACATCACTGGGGGAAAGGGCCATGCCCTCCCACAAGATAGACCTTTCAAGGCTAAGAATAAGTCCAATTTTCGTTCCTTTCGCAATTTTAGGAACGGACCGGCTTCCAACTCTGCAGCCTCTAGACAAGAGGGTAACGCTTCCCAGACTAAACCAGCTTGGAAACCAATCCAAGGCTGGAACAAGGGTAAACAGGCCAAGAAGCCTGCTGCTGCTACCAAAACAGCATGAAGGGGTGGCCCCCGATCCGGGACCGGATCTAGTAGGGGGCAGACTCTCTCTCTTTGCTCAGGCTTGGGCAAGAGATGTTCAGGATATCTGGGCACTAGAAATAGTCTTTCAGGGTTATCTTCTAGAATTCAAGGAACTACCCCCAAAGGGAAGGTTCCACATGTCTCACTTATCTTCAAACCAAATAAAGAGACAGGCATTCTTACATTGTGTAGAAGACCTGTTAAAGATGGGAGTGATACACCCAGTTCTAACTGTGGAACAAGGTCAGGGGTTTTACTCAAATCTGTTTGTAGTTCCCAAAAAAAGAGGGAACTTTCAGACCAATTCTGGATTTAAAGATTCTAAACAAATTTCTCAGAGTTCCATCGTTCAAAATGGAAACCATTCGAACAATTTTACCTACAATCCAGGAGGGTCAATTTATGACTACCGTGGATTTAAAGGATGCGTATCTACATATTCCTATCCACAAAGATCATCATCAGTTCCTAAGGTTCGCCTTTCTGGACAAACATTACCAGTTCGTGGCTCTCCCATTCGGGCTAGCCACTGCTCCAAGGATTTTCACAAAGGTGCTCGGGTCCCTTCTAGCGGTCCTAAGACCAAGGGGTATTGCAGTGGCACCTTATCTGGACGACATTCTAATCCAAGCGTCGTCTCTTTCCAAAGCAAAGGCTCATACAGACATTGTTCTAGCCTTTCTCAGATCTCACGGGTGGAAGGTGAACGTAGAAAAGAGTTCCCTGTCTCCGTCGACAAGAGTTCCCTTTTTGGGAACAATAATAGATTCTTTAGAAATGAAGATCTTCCTGACAGAAGTCAGAAAGTCAAAGCTTCTAAACGCTTGTCAAGTTCTTCACTCTATTCTGCAGCCTTCCATAGCTCAGTGCATGGAAGTAGTAGGGTTGATGGTTGCAGCAATGGACATAGTTCTTTTTGCTCGAATTCATCTAAGACCATTACAACTGTGCATGCTCAAGCATTGGAATGGGGACTATACAGACTTGTCTCCAAAGATTCAAGTAGACCATATGACCAGAGATTCACTCCGTTGGTGGTTGACCCAGGATCACCTGTCCCAGGGAATGAGTTTCCGCAGACCAGAGTGGGTCATTGTCACGACCAACGCCAGTCTATTAGGCTGGGGCACGGTCTGGGATTCCCTGAAAGCTCAGGGTCTATGGTCTCGGGAAGAGTCTCTTCTCCCGATAAACATCCTGGAACTGAGAGTGATATTCAATGCTCTCTGGGCTTGGCCTCAACTAGCGAAGGCCGGATTCATAAGATTCCAGTCAGACAACATGACGACTGTAGCTTACATCAACCATCAGGGGGGAACAAGGAGTTCCTTGGCGATGAGAGAGGTGTCCAAAATCATAAAATGGGCGGAGGATCACTCCTGCCACCTATCTGCAATCCACATCCCAGGAGTAGACAACTGGGAGGCGGATTATCTGAGTCGTCAGACTTTCCATCCGGGGGAGTGGGAACTCCACCCGGAGGTGTTTGCCCAGTTGACTCAATTATGGGGCATTCCAGACATGGATCTGATAGCGTCTCGTCAGAACTTCAAGGTTCCTTGCTACGGGTCCAGATCCAGGGATCCCAAGGCGGCTCTAGTGGATGCATTAGTGGCGCCTTGGTCGTTCAACCTAGCTTATGCGTTTCCACCGTTCCCTCTCCTTCCCAGGCTTGTAGCCAGGATCAAACAGGAGAAGGCCTCGGTGATTCTGATATCTCCTGCGTGGCCGCGCAGGACTTGGTATGCAGACCTGGTGAATATGTCATCGGCTCCACCATGGAAGCTTCCTTTGAGACAGGATCTTCTAGTACAAGGTCCATTCGAACATCCAAATCTAGTTTCTCTGCAGCTGACTGCTTGGAAATTGAACGTTTGATTTTATCCAAGCTTGGGTTTTCAGATTCAGTGATAGAGACTCTGGTCCAAGCCAGAAAACCTGTGACTAGAAAGATTTACCATAAAATATGGAAAAGATATATCTGTTGGTGTGAATCCAAGGGATTCTCCTGGAGTAAGATTAAAATTCCTAGGATCCTCTCCTTTCTCCAAGAAGGTTTGGATAGGGGATTGTCAGCGAGTTCTCTAAAAGCACAGATTTCTGCTTTATCTGTCTTGTTACACAAACGACTGGCAGCTGTGCCAGATGTACAAGCTTTTGTACAAGCTTTGGTTAGAATCAAGCCTGTTTACAGACCCTTGACTCCTCCCTGGAGTCTAAATTTAGTTCTTTCAGTTCTTCAAGGGGTTCCGTTTAAACACTTACATTCCATAGATATCAAGTTTCTATCTTGGAAAGTTTTGTTTTTGGTTGCTATTTCTTCTGCTAGAAGAGTTTCTGAATTATCTGCTTTGCAGGGTGACCCACCCTATCTGGTGTTCCATTCAGATAAGGTTGTTTTGCGTACCAAGCCTGGTTTTCTTCCAAAAGTTGTTTCCAACAAGAACATTAACCAGGAAATAGTTGTTCCTTCTTTGTGTCCGAATCCAGTTTCAAAGAAGGAACGTTTGTTACACAATTTAGATGTAGTCCGCGCTTTAAAGTTCTATTTAGAAGCAACAAAGGATTTCAGACAAACTTCTTCTTTGTTTGTCGTTTATTTTGGTAAGAGGAGAGGACAAAAAGCTACTGCTACCTCTCTTTCTTTCTGGCTGAAAAGCATCATCCGATTGGCTTATGAGCCTCCTGAACGAATCACAGCTCACTCTACTAGGGCTGTGGCTTCCACATGGGCCTTCAAGAACGAGGCTTCTGTTGATCAGATATGTAAGGCAGCGACTTGGTCTTCTCTGCACACTTTTGCCAAATTCTACAAATTTGATACTTTTGCTCCTTCGGAGGCTATTTTTGGGAGAAAGGTTTTGCAAGCCGTGGTGCCTTCTGTTTAGGTAACCTGATTTGCTCCCTCCCTTCATCCGTGTCCTAAAGCTTTGGTATTGGTTCCCACAAGTTATGGATGACGCCGTGGACCGGACTCACCAATGTTGGAGAAAACAGAATTTATGCTTACCTGATAAATTACTTTCTCCAACGGTGTGTCCTGTCCACGGCCCGCCCTGGTTTTTTAATCAGGTTTGAAAAATTTCTTTCTCTATACACTACAGTCACCACGGCACCCTATAGTTTCTCCTTTTTTTCTCCTAACCGTCGGTCGAATGACTGGGGGGGCGGAGCCTGGGAGGGACTATATGGACAGCTTTTGCTGTGCTCTTTGCCATTTCCTGTTGGGGAAGAGAATATTCCCACAAGTTATGGATGACGCCGTGGACCGGACACACCGTTGGAGAAAGTAATTTATCAGGTAAGCATAAATTCTGTTTTTGTTGCACAAGCATCTGGCAGATGTTCCAGACGTTCAGGCTTTTTGTCAGGCTTTAGTTAGAATTAAGCCTGTGTTTAAACCTATTGCTCCGCCATGGAGTCTAAATTTAGTTCTTAGAGTTCTTCAGGGGGTTCCGTTTGAATCCATGCATTCCATAGATATTAAGCTTTTATCTTGGAAAGTTTTGTTCCTAGTTGCTATCTCTTCAGCTCGAAGAGTTTCTGAACTATCTGCATTACAATGTGACTCTCCTTATCTTGTGTTCCATGCTGATAAGGTGGTTTTGCGTACCAAGCCTGGGTTCCTACCTAAGGTTGTTACTAACAGGAATATCAATCAAGAAATTGTTGTTCCTTCTCTGTGTCCTAATCCTTCTTGTAAGAAGGAACGTCTGTTGCACAACTTGGACGTGGTTCGTGCTTTGAAATTTTATTTGCAGGCAACCAAAGATTTTCGTCAAACATCTTCTTTGTTTGTTGTCTATTCTGGAAAGCGTAGGAGTCAAAAGGCTACGGCGACTTCTCTTTCCTTTTGGCTGAAAAGCATCATCCGTGGCTTATGAGACTGCTGGACAGCAGCCTCCTGAAAGGATTACAGCTCATTCTACTAGAGCGGTAGCTTCCACATGGGCTTTTAAAAATGATGCTTCTGTTGAACATATTTGTAAGGCTGCGACTTGTTCGTCGCTTCATACCTTTTCAAAATTTTATAAATTTGATACTTTTACTTCTTCGGAGGCTATTTTTCGGAGAAAGGTTTTGCAAGCAATGGTGCCTTCCGTTTAGGTTCCTGTCTTGTCCCTCCCTTCATCCGTGTCCTAAAGCTTTGGTATTGGTATCCCACAAGTTAGAATGAATCCGTGGACTCGGTACATCATGCAAAAGAAAACAAAATTTATTCTTACCTGATAAATTTCTTTCTTTTGCGATGTACCGAGTCCACGGCCCGCCCTGTCTATTCAAGACAGATAGTATTTTTTTATGTAAACTTCAGTCACCTCTGCACCTTATAGTTTCTCCTTTTCTTCCTTGGCCTTCAGTCGAATGATTGGGGGGTGGAGTTAAGGGGGGAGCTATATAGACAGCTCTGCTGTGGTGCTCTCTTTGCTACTTCCTGTCAGGAAGGACAATATCCCTCAAGTTAGGATGAATCCGTGGACTCGGTACATCGCAAAAGAAAGAAATTTATCAGGTAAGCATAAATTTTGTTTTTTAATGTTTTCCAGGGGTCAAACATATAGTTAAAGTCTACAGTGCATTCTCACTCTAGAGCTGATCAAGGTGGTTGGTGGCTTTACACATATACCACTCGTGATTGGCTTTCTGGCAAAGGTTCAGGTTATCCGAGTTTTGCTGGTTTTGATGTTAGTTTTAACTATGTGTTTTACACTTTGCAAGAGTTAAACACTTTTTCTTTCATACAGGTGGTAAGAGTCCATGATCCATTACTCCTGGAAATTACTCTTCTCTACCACTAGGAGGAGGCAAAGATTCCCAAACCCCAAGAGCCCTATAAAACCCCTCCCACCTCACACATACCTCAGTCTTTCTTTGCCTCTGCTGGAGGTGATTGAAGAATGAAGATGTGCATTTGATTCTTCAGGGAGAGGGGTTTTCAGTCTTTATTGAGGCCCTGTTTCCCCTCAGAGTACAGTGCTTGTTAGATGGATGTATATGGGGTACGGTTTGCTACTCTCTTTTCACTTCACAGGAAATTTTTCATTAACCTTCAATATTTGGTACCAGGGACTTGTCTTTTGCCTCCCTCTATGGATCTACAATATACTCCCATTCCATAACCTCTGCGGATATGTTTCAGAACTGGTTTGGCTGTCTGCTGCTTGTTTGCTAGTGGACGAGTGTCTACTGCTAAGTATCATTAATTAACATTTTGACACTCTATAGCTATGTTATGGGCACTTTTTAGTATATATATATATATATATATATATATATATATATATATATATAATTTGCTACTATATATGGCCGTGGGACAGAATCCTTTACATTATTCCCCTTGTTTTGCGTGCATAAGCTTTTTTTTTTTAACGCGTTTAGTTTGAATTTTGCGCATCAGCCTTTAAGTTTAATTCATTTTCTCCTGCTGCAAGGTTTAAAAAGTTATATCCTTTACCTGCTGCTAATGTTGATTTGTGGGAAACTGTTCCCAAGGTGGACGGGGCCATTTCCACTCTGGCTAAACGTATTACTATTCCTTTGGAAGACAGTATTTCTTTTAAAGACCCTTTAGAATGGAAATTAGTCTTTTAATAGAAGGATCTTTTTACAAGCAGGGTATTTTTAGGCCAGCTATTTATATTGCTGATGGGGCTGCTGCTTCATCTTACTGGTTGTGTAGTCTTTAAGAACAGTTTTTTGTTTTTTTTTGTTTTTTTTAACATAATTTTTATTGAGGTTTCAAAAGAATACGGAAAATGTCTGGTTAGATGAAAAGAGAACAAGGTAAATGGAGTCTAATATTCTATACAAGATTTGTCATCTTATCCAATGTACATAGCAATTAAACTTAAGGCAAATTTAAGCAGAATAAAACAGTATCTAATCAGACCTCAAGAGTACCATTTGGAAAATACTGACTTATACAATGCTGATCAGTGTTTCCTAGAGTACATGACACGTATAACTAAACTAGAATTAAATAAACAATGATTACAACCTCTTTTTCCCCTTTTTACAAAGAATTATGTTGTCCCCTTGTGTTGTCCTCTCTAATACAAGTGAGTTACTAAATATATTCATTCTAAACAAAGACCAGGATTCCCCCCTCCCCCCTGGAAGAAAAAACAAAAAGAGGGAGATTATTCACCAGATACCTAATATTATTTCCGAATTCCTAAAAGGATAAATCAAATAATCTATTTCCCTGGGGGGGAATATCTTAATAAATGCCGATCATTTTTTAAAGAATAGAATTATATGTCCATATCCATCTGCTCAATAATGCATTGCTTTTTAAGATAGTTTTTGATTTCTGTAATACTAGGGACAGATCTTTCCCTCCAATTCTTAAAGATTAAGTTTCTAGATGCCAGTATTATTAAATTGATGTTTTTATTGTCCTCCAGTGTTAAATTCTTGTCTAAGAGAAAAATTCCCTAATGATAAAGTAATAGGGTTAATCTTGAGGGTATTTACTGTCCAGTACAATACAGTAGTATTTTTTTCCAAAGTTGGGAAATCTTGGGACATGACCAGACCGTGTGATTTATATTCGCATCCAACAAGTTACATTTTGGATATTTTATTGAAATTATAATTATGCCATTTATAGCCTTTCTCAGGGGTGAAATATGTTCAATATAATAGTTTTAGATGGGACTCTCTCTAATTCAATTCAAGGAAAAGTTATTTACTAAAGTAGATACATAATGCCTTGCTTGAAGATAGGCAAAGAAATCCCGGTTTTCGAGATTGAAGTCCTGTTTTAGTTCCTCAAATGATTTAATGTTTTGTGCAGCCTGATTTAAAAGTTATGCTGTACAGAATACTGAGGATTGAATGCCTTCTTGAAATTCTGGGTTACCCAGAAATGTCTGATATTTAGGTATACTTATGTTGGTTTTTGCAAGTATTCCAATTTTTTACCATTCCTGAATTACAATTTAAATTGATTTGATTTGTTTAACCTGCTTAGGGACTTGATTAAGAGGAGATTTAATTAAAGAGATAGGGAGAAAGGGATATATCATATTTAGTTCTAAGCTGTTGTTCGTAAAATAGTCCATATTCAGAATCCAGTCTATGGCGATACGTCCTAGAAAAAACAAGTTATAAATGTATAAATCAGGGAGGGCTAATCCGCCAAACTTCTTGGGCAGAGAATTTTTTTTAGAAGAGATTCTAGGCCTTTTATTCTGCCAAATAAAATGGCAGATTGCAATATTAAGGCCTTTGATATCCTTACTTTTTAGTAAGATAGGGACATTCTGTAAGATGTACAAGATTTTAGGAAGAAGCACCATCTTGAACAGGGTGATTCGACCTGATATGGAGAGAGGTTAATTTTGCCAATTCTTCATATAGATTTTGATCTGACTTGCAACTGGGGAAATATTTGGAAGGTACCAGTTATGGGGTTCAGGGGATATATTGATCCCAAGATATCTAAATGAGCTGGAAACTATCTTGAAAGGAATTTCTACAAATGAGTCCTTCCGTGCCCTAATCCATTAAAGTTCTGATTTTGTGGTATTGATTTTATAACCAGAATATCGGCCAAACATATTTATCCATTTAAGAAGCTTTGGAATATTCACTGAAGTATTAGATATATAAACAAGGAGGTTGTCAGCATACATTGGGACTTTTATCTCCTCCCCTATTTTTATTCCCTCTATTTGTTGCCTAATCTTGATGGCTAAAGGTTCAACTGCAATGTCAAAAAGTATTGGGGAAAGAGGACAGCCTTGACGGGTACCACTTTCGAGCACTATAGTGGGAGATTCTGTACTGTTGATAAGTAATTGAGTAGATGAATGAGTATATAAGTTCTCGACCAAGCTTAGAAAATTATTTCTGAACCAGAACCGAAACGTATTTAGCAAATGATCATAATGTATAGAATCAAACGCTTTTTCAGCGTCTATATCGATGATTGCAGCATCTGGGAGATCTTCGCCCTTGCTCTCCTTTAAGTTTTAAAGTAGTCAATAGTTAGAAAGAGCTCCCTAATTTTCGTGGACGAATTACGCTTATGGAGAAAGCCAGCCTGGTCCTTATGAATAATATCAGTCAGTTCTGCTTGGAGTCTCTTAGCTAAAATAGATGTGAATATCTTGTAATCTGAATTGAGCAGGGCTATGGGTCTGTAGGATTCTTTTTTAAAGGGGTCTTTCCCTTGCTTGAGGATTAGTGTTGTCTACGAGGCTGCAAAATTCAAGGGGATCTGACCTGCCTCTATAAAGAAATAGTTAAATAATCTTGTTAAATGTGGGATAATAGTTGGGGCTAGAATCTTATATAATTCGTTGGGTAGCGCATCAGGACCAGGGACTTTATTCGATTTTAAAGTTTGTATGCATTGTGTGACTTAAAGTTCGGAAATAGGGGCATTAATTCTTGAGTTGGAGTCGATACTAATAGTTGGGGTTATAGTGTTCTCCCAAAATTCACCAAGCTTCTAAAGGAGTATAAGTTTTTATAGTAGTCATGAAATCACTCTAGAATTTCTCTCCCATTATCTTGAAATGACTCTATCAGGGAGGTCTTCTTACTGTTTTTCAAGATATTGGATAGTAGCGTCCCTGCCTTATTACCATGCTTGTAGAGTTTTGCCTGGTATTTTAGCTCTGCTTGCGTTGTATGCTGTAGCAAAAAGGTATCCATCTCTTTTTTCTCTCTTGGATATCTTGTTCAGTTTTCTTCCAATGCCGAGTGTGTAAATATTAGTGATAGGCATTGACTACTGCAGCCAGAATCTCACATTCTCTGGCTCTAAATTCGTTTTTCACCCTTACGATATAGGCTATAATCTCCCCTCTGAGTACTGCTTTTGCAGCTTCCTAGAAGGTTGACGGTTTGTCTACTGACCCTTCATTGAAATGAGAGTATTCATCCATTTTCCCCTTTATCCGGTTTTTAAATTTAAGATTTTTAATTCGATATTTTGGGAAGAAAATATGCGGCGATAAGGAGAGAGATTTATCAACTGGGATGTCTAGCAAGATCGGAGCATGATCTGAGATACAGATCAGTTTTACCCCGACCTTGTACAAACTTTCATTTATCAATATGAAATCAATTCTAGAGAGAGATTTAAAAGTTCTCGAGTAACAAGTATAATCTTGGGTGTCGTGGTTATGCGACCTCCAGACATCTCTGACTGCAAGGTTTTTAAAGATAGTATTAAACATTTTGGACTCTAGGGTGTCTCTTTTTGTCTTGTTTTGATATAAACCTCTCCTCAGTCTATCCAGTGGATATTGTGGGGACATGTTGAAGTCGCCAATCATCACGACGTGGTCTTCCATGATCTGCAAAATCTTAAATTGGAGAGAGTCCCAGAATTTTGGGTCAAAATTATTTGGGGCATAGAGATTACAAAAAGTATAAATAGACTTTGCTATACTCAGTTTTAAAATCAGAAATCTACTCTCTGGATCAGTTAATGTTAGTAGAGTTTCATATATTAAGTTTTTACCTAGTAAAATTGCAACCCCCCTTTTTTCTAGCTATGCTAGGGGAGGCAAAAACCTCACCCACCCAGGAAGTTTTTAATTTCAAAGATTCTTCTAAAGTTAAGTGTGTTTCCTGCATGAATGCGATGTTTTTAATGTGAGAGATAATTGTTTTTTTTACGTTTTATTGGTGATGTAATGCCACCAACATTCCATGAAGTACAGATGGCCCTCGGTTTACAACGGTTCAATTTACACCGTTTCAGAATTACAACCTTTTTTTCCAGTCATGTGACTGCTATTGAAAAGCATTGAGAAGCAGTGCATTGATTAAAATAGCCAGTAGGTGGAGCTGTCCGCTTGTGTTGAAGCAAAGCCAAGCAAGCTGAAATGAATCAGTTTAACCAGACCTGAGCTATCGATCAGATTTCAAAGGAACAAGATCTTCCTGTCTATAAATCAGTGCAGATTGGAATGCATAGAAAGAACTGTTTGCAGAAAAATGCAAGTGAAGTCTGTGTTGTGTGCTTATTTTATTAGGTTTATAATGCTATTTAGCAAATGTTTTTGTTCATTTAACTTAGTCTAATTATATATTCTGTGTTGTGTGATTATTTTATTAGGTTTATAATGCTGTTTAGCATTTAAAGTCTTCATTTCAAAGCTTTAAAAGTAATGTATTAGGTGTTACTTATGACAATTTTGAGAGGGGCCTGGAACCTAACTCCCTCACTTCCCATTGACTTACATTATAAACTGGGTTTCAATTTACAACGGTTTAGATTTACAACCATTCCTTCTGGAACCTAACCCCGGCGTAAACTGAGGGCTACCTGTAATTGTTAAATTCTTAACATTAATCATTTACTCATCTGGGAGTGATTGGGTGAACTTTGCAGCCAAACAAAAAAAAAAGGGAAAAAGAAAAAAAAAGGGGGGGGGGAGGGGTGATAATAAAAATAGGACGGTGGCCCTTATAGGTTAAAATTTGTACACAATCTTTAATAAACCCCGCTGAAGACTGACCAATATACATTTCACAGGAAAAAAAGAAAAGAAAAAGCACAAACATCGGTTTTAACTTTGCTTAAACCCTTGTTCAGCAAACATTTTCTCTGCTTCTAATGAGTTTGACTATCTAAGTCTACCCTCAGTCTAGCTGGATAAATAACCGTGGCCTGTTGTCCTGCTTTTATCATTTTACTACAGACTGGGTAGAGCTCCCTTCTCTTTGTAGATGTTTCAAAAGAAAAATCTTGGAAAAGCAAGATTTTAGAATCATTAAGAAATATTGGTTGTTTTCCTACTTTTGTGAATTCAGAACCTGGCCACTAGAGGAGGAAAAGACACCCCAGCCAAAGGCTTCAAATACCTCCCCCACTTACTTCATCCCCCAGTAATTTTTTGCCTTTTGTCACAGGAGGTTGGCAGAGAAGTGTCAGAAGTTTGAGATAGTCTTGGTCATGGAGGGTAGTACTCTTCGAAATGGGACTGGAGTTTTAAATAATCCTGACAGCCTCTCAGTGAGAGCTTGGATGAAGGTTAGAGTCTGGAGATGCAGGGAGAGTCTTTCTGCCCCCAAAATTTCTATAACTGTTGACAATTCCATCATTACCCCTACCCCGCACGCCCGATGTCTTGGGGTCACACTTGACTCAGATCTTTCCTTCACTCCTCACATTCAGTCCTTGGCTAAAGCCTGCCACTTCCACCTTAAAAACATTGCTAAAATTAGACATTTCCTTACACAAGATACAACCAAGATTTTAATCCACTCTCTCATCCTTTCCCGCCTCGACTACTGCAATTCCGTCCTCTCTGGTCTACCTAGCTGCCGCATAGCTCCTTTACAATCCATTATGAATGCCTCTGCCAGGCTCATCTTCCTTACTCGTCACTCTTCATCTGCTGCACCTCTCTGCCAATCCCTGGCTTCCTCTTGCCTTTAGGATTAAACATAAAATCCTCACCCTGACATATAAAGCTCTCAACTGCACTGCTCCCCCCTACATCTCAGAACTTGTCTCTAGATACTCTCCCTCCCGTCCCCTTCAATCAGCTCACGATCTCCTCCTCTCTTGTTACTTCCTCACGTTCCCGTTTACAGGACTTCTCCAGACTGGCCCCCATCTTGTGGAATTCCTTGCCTTGCTCCATAAGACTCTCCCCTAGTTTTAACAGCTTCAAGCACTCCCTAAAAACTTTACTATTCAGGGATGCATACAACCAACACTAACCTTTCCTAACGCCATTGCTTTCCCCTCAAACCCCTTAGATTGTAAGCCTATGGGCCCAGCTGTTTACAGATCGCTTCATAAGAGCCGACTACAACAGTGAAACTCTTGGCAGGGCCCTCTACCCACTTGACTCTACAAAAGCTATCCTGTACACCGACTATGTTTACAGCGCTGCAGAATCTGTTGGCGCTCTACAAATACCTGATGATAATAATAATTCTGCGAAACCATCCCGATTCATATTAACAGCTCCTTGGCAATCAGCATTGACGAGTTTCAATGTCAGAAGCGAGGCTACTATCTGTCACACTTGAAGGGCCGTATTCCTGTTCCACGGCGCAGATTCCGGTAAGATCCTTTCATTTTATTTTGATATGTGAATGTAATGTTTACGAAAGAAGGTAGGGTCCCAGTGGGACTCCTTTTATCCTAAAAAGGAATCATAATATCTCCTGAGGGGGGTTATTGAACAGGGGGGACTTTAATCATGTTTATGTGGTTTTATCTGCTGATGTGTAGTAATACTTAGGCTCATTGCTTTTCGGAACATAACGGCCTTATCTCAGTTGGCACAATCTCTTTGGATTTGCACGCTCTTTTTGTGACTTGCACGGTGCACCTCGTGACCGGGTGCGGTTACGTTGTTTTCCACTTCCGTATTCTGACTGTGTGGCGACAGAGTCTGCTCGTTGATTGGCTGCTTCACAGGAGGTGGTGAGTACCCCAGCCATTGGGGGTGTAAAAAGGGTGCTAGTTAGTGTTTGCCTTTTTTTTTTTGTAATCCCAAAGTTATGGAGGATTTTGATTTTTTTTAGACACGGATATCTCCGATTCGGAGAATGTGTCTTGTGATGAATATGAAATGTCCCGGGTTATCCATGCCCATCAGTTATGTTCTGATTGCCATTCTAGAGTACTCTCTTCTTCCGAATCAGGGACCTTAGAGTGCGTTGAGCCATCCACCTCCGAGGATTCCATGTCCAGTGAGGCGCATGCCCCAGAACTTTCTTTTGCTACCCAAGCAGGTGTCCTTATGGCCTATACTCCTTCTCTGGAAGATGGCTTGTTTCCTCCAGAGGTTATGGCACGGTTCCGCATGGCCATATCTATGGCGCTGGCTCATTTATATCTCCCAAGTGAAATATTTTTAAGGTACTGTCCGTGTTCTGTAAACCAGGGCTCGTCAGGCGTGGGATCGCCTGATTCAGTTCGGCCTCCTGGGAAAGTGTTGGCCTCTGAGGCTTCAGAGGCCCCAATCTCGGGCCGGAGTCGCTGATCGATCCGGCAAGGGATAATTTTGCCTTCCGTTATAGGCTGGCATGTCTTTGTGTCCTACTAAGGCATGTTTTGGCAGTGCTTGAGGATTCCAGTCCTAGTGGGCCGAGGGATCCGAGGCCTTAGTTGCCGGATGGCAAGCTGGGTTAGACGTTTGGGGATGAAGTCAATCTCCTTGACATCTCCATTTTTCTTTGTTTTATATATCGGTTCTAGTTCTGAGCTTGGGTGAATGGGGCCTCTGATTGGCTGGTCCTGTTGGTGTACCCATTCCCTTTGTACGTTCACCTGCGGGTACTGCCTTACTTTTATTTTGATCTGGATAGGATGTATTTGATTTGTTTTTATTATGCTCACGTCTGATATAATTTCCACTTTGGGAACGTTCTTTCTCTAAAACCGATACTTGCGATTTTGTGGTCATGTGGGCACTTCCTCGGAAGTTGCACACTTTTGGTTAAGAACAGAGTTATGTTTTCTAGTTCTAATTCAAATTTTCTAGTTCAAAAGCTCCCAGCACCATTGAAGTAAGTTCTCTCTCCCTCCTCCCTATGTATTTTGGTTGTATTTTACTGTATTCTGCTTGCTCTGTTTTCATTTCACACCTACCCCTATCAAGCTAACCAGCCTGCCCACCTTCCTACTGTATTTAATGCTGCTCCCAGCACCATTGAAGTAAGTTCTCTCTCCCTCCTCCCTATGTATTTTGGTTGTATTTTACTGTATTCTGCTTGCTCTGTTTTCATTTCATACCTACCCCTATCCAGCTAAACAGCCCGCCCACCTTCTTGCTGTATTTAATGCTGCTCCCAGCATCATTGAAGTATGTTCTCTCTCCCTACTCCCTATGTATTTTTGTTGTATTGTACTGTATTCTGCTTGCTCTGTTTTCATTTCACACCTACCCCTATCCAGCTAACCAGCCCGCCCACCTTCCTGCTGTATTTAATGCTGCTCCCAAAGGCAAGCCTGTCCGCGCCCCGACCGCACCCAACGCCACGAACCTTGGCTCCAGAAACTGCCGCCACTACGACGCCAGCACCCTCCATGCCCTCAACACCGGTAGATGGTCTGCTTGCCACCATGCATACCCGACCAACACCTTCAGACCTTTTACCTGCCGCAACTGCCCCTCCCTCCGGACCACAACCCAACCAACTAACCCAACCAAAAACAGCTGCAATTACCTCAACTGCATCCTCCTCAACACTTGCTCCATCCACAAGCATGCCCTCGAAATCTGGAACCTGCTAGACTCCACCTCCCCAGACGTCCCCTTCCTCATCGAGACCTGGCTAAACCCCACATCAGCGCCGGACATCGCCACTGCAATACCTAAAGGATACAAGATCTGCCACAAAGACCGCAGCAACCGACCTGGAGGAGGCATCGCCATCATCCACAAACACACCATCCAAGTCGCAACCAGTTCCAATGACCACTCACCAGGCCTAGAACACCTACACTTCAAGATCCAGGTCAACCCCAACACCACCCTCCGCGGCACTCATCTACGGACCTCGTCCCGCATTCTGCGACTCCATCACCGACCACATCGCTCCCCATGCCCTTGCCTCAACGAACTACATCCTCCTTGGTGATCTCAACTTCCATCTTGATAAACCCCAATGATTACAACACCTCCACCCTCCTGGAAAACCTCGGAACCATCGGACTGAACCTAGACCCGATCTTTTCCTCAGGCAACCACATCTCAGTCAATAACATCGCCAAACTCCTCTGGACTGACCACCACTGCATACACTTCTCCCTCAACAAACCCACCACTCACCACAGTACCACCCGCCCCGCAGAAACTGGAACATCGCCCAAGACCAACTACACCACACCCTAAACAAATCCTCCCCACCTACCTCCACAGACCCCAACTCCTCTACACGCAACCTCCACCTCTAGATTACAGAATGCTCCAACACCCTCGCCCCCCTCAAAAAAACGTGCAGCCGCCAAACCACCAAAAAGGCCAGCTGGTTCACCCCAGCCCTTCAGGACTGCAAACGCCACTGCAGACGATTGTAAAGAACCTGGAGATATCCAGCAAGACCCTTCTGGAAAAAACTGCCTTTAAGGAAGCAATCACCACCCACCACCACCTCATAAAAACTGCCAAAAAAACAGCCATCCAAGACAGAATCAACTCTAACGCACACAACAGCAAGGAGTTGTTCTCAGTCATCAAGGAATTCCCTAAACCGAACAGCGACACCACCAACATCCCACCCTCCCAGGACCTCTGCAGTACCCTCGCTGCACACTTCCACCACAAGATCCTTGACAGCTGACAGTTTCACACCTCATAGCTCAACCTCCACCACCCACTCCCCTACACCCAACGACACCCCTCCCCCCACACCACACATGGACTATATGGAGTCCCCTCAGAATAATGAAATCCATCCACTCCGGCGCACCCTCTGACCCATGCCCCCATCACATATTCAACAAAGCAAGCGACACCATCGCCCCCTGAACTTTGCCGTACCATCAACTGCTCCATTAAAACCAGCACCTTCCCGGATGTCTGGAAGCACGCGGAACTGAAACCCCTGCTGAAGAAACCCTCGGCAGACCCCACAGACCCGAATAGCTACCGCCCCATCTCTCTACTCCCCTTCCCGGCCAAAGTCATAGAGAAGTCCATCAACTCGCAACTTATTGACCACATTGAGGCCAACCACACCCTGGACCACTCCCAAACCGGTTTCAGAAGCAACCACAGCACCAAGACTTCCCTCCTCGCTGCCACAGACCACATCCATGCGTGCCATGCCTGACAGAGGAGAAACCGCCACCCTCATCCTCCTAGACCTCTCAGCAGCCTTTGACACTGTCGACCACAACACCCTCAGCACCTGCCTACACAACGCTGGCATCCGCAGCAAAGCCCTGGAATGAATCACCTCCTTCCTCACAGGTAGGACAAAGAAAGTCAGACAACTGTGGTGTACCGCAAGGCTCTTCGCTGAGCCTTACCCTCTTCAACATCTACATGGCCCCTCTCGCAGCCATTGTCCAACACCACAACTTAATATCGTCTCCTACGCCGACAACACACAGCTAATAATCTCACTCCCCAATAAAAAGAAAGGCAGTCATGAACCTTTTGGGAAAAAGGGATTTTGACATAGCTTGCCTACAGGAAACCCACCTATCTGATGTAGAGCACAGGAAAATTAAAGCTAGATGGCTGGGAGAAACTTTATTTTCATCATATACAAGATCTTCCAGAGGGGTTATGGTTCTTTTCCATACAAGATTAGAATATAAAATTTTAGACAAATTTATAGATAAGGAAGGGAGATATGTAATTATTAGACTTTTCATTCACAATGAGGAATATTTGTTGGTGAATATTTATGGTCCAAATATTCCTGATGAAGGGTTTTGGAATTTAATGTTAAAGAAAATGTTCAAATTTCCGAAAGCTAAAATTTTGATGACAGGGGATTTTAACGTCACCCCGAATTCTTATCTGGATAGAAGGAAATTAGGGAATGATAACACTAAAATCAAAATTAAGTCCACACAATTGAAGTTTGAAAAAAGAATATTTAACCTATTCTACAATTCACTTAATCTGGTAGATATTTGGAGGATGTTAAACCCCAGTAGCTTAGAATACACATGCTGCTCCAAGTCCCATAATACGCTCTCGAGATTGGACCTTTTCCTAATCTCAGACCTTCTGGTACCAAGGATCGAGAAATGCACTATTGGGGATTTTAGTTTGTCAGATCATGCTCCAGTTACTTTGGCTATTACAACGAAAAGGAAATTTTCGTATAATTCTTTCTTTTTTTCCGGTTTACCTGCGAGACTCTATTGACTTTAGAACTTTCCTAGCCAAAACTTGGGATGATTTTAGAACATTTAACAGTCACTGCAAGGACAATATTCAGCTCTTTTGGGAAACAGCGAAAGCTTACCTAAGAGGGGAAATAGCTAGCTATGTGGCGAAAGCAAAGAAGGAGAAGGCAAGAAGAGATAAAGCCCACTCAGATAATGTGAGGGAATCTTATATTAAACTCTTGGAAAGACCCTGTAAGGTAAATACTGAGAATTACTTTCAGGCCAAGAAAGAAAGAGAGACATTTCTTCTGGGTGAAGCACAGGTACTCCTGTATAAAAACAGTGCCAGATTTGCAAAATTTGGTAACAAAGTAGGTAAATTTATGGCTTCAATGTTCAAAAGACAATCCAGGAAGAAACCAATAGCAGCAATAAAGGTAAAAGATCAATTAGTTACAGAACAAGAGCAGATTTCACACCTTTTCCATGCTTTCTACTCTGATCTTTATTCATCTCAACGTCCGGATGCAGATACTATTAAAACATTTCTGGATGGGATTTGCTTGCCCACAATTTCATCAGAAAGTTGCGATCTTCTGAATCAGCCAATAACAGAAAATGAGATCTATAAAATTATTGGCTCAATGGCGAGAGGGAAAGCTCCAGGCCCGGATTGCTTACCTATTGAGCTTTATCAAATACTGCGATTGGAGATAGGGCCAGTACTCCTCGAGCTATACAATGAATACTTTGGAACAGAATCTAAGATCTCTGAGAACTTTAAGAGGGCCAATATAATTTTGATTCCAAAGGCCAACAAGGATCCAACAGATATGATCTCGTATAGACCTATTTCGTTATTGGGACTAGATTATAAAATTCTGATGAAAATCATGGCGGAGAGGATGAAACCTCTAATGCCGGCGATTATCCATCAAGACCAGGCAGGGTTTGTTATAGGAAGAGCATCGGAGATGAATACAGGTAGCCCTCAGTTTACGCTGGGGTTAGGTTCCAGAAGGAATGGTTGTAAATCGAAACCGTTGTAAATTAAAACCCAGTTTATAATGTAAGTCAATGGGAAGTGAGGGAGATAGGTTCCAGGCCCCTCTCAAAATTGTCATAAGTAACAGCTAATACATTATTTTTAAAGCTTTGAAATGAAGACTTTAAATGCTAAACAGCATTATAAACCTAATAAAACAATAACACAACACAGACTTCACTTGCATTTTTCTGCAAACAGTTCTTTCTATGCATTCCAATCTGGACTGATTTATAGACAGGAAGATATTGTTCCTTTGAAATCTGCTCGATAGCTCAGGTCTGGTTAAACTGATTAATTTCAGCTTGCTTGGCTTTGCTGCAAAACAAGCGGACAGCTCCACCTACTGGCTATTTTAATAAATGCACTGCTTCTCAATGCTTTTCAATAGCAGTCACATGACTGGAAAAAAAGGTTGTTATTCTGAAACGGTGTAAATTGAACCGTTGTAAAACGAGGGCCACCTGTATAAGGAAAATTTTACAGGTAATATGTCAATATGGGGGGGATCGATCTGCCCTGCCGGAGGCCTTCCTGCTATCCTTGGATGCAGAGAAGGCCTTCGACAGGGTGGAGTGGCCCTTTCTGATTCAAGTTTTGGAGAGATTTGGCTTTAAGGGGTACTTTAAGGATTTCATTGATAAGATCTATACAAATGTTAAGGCTTCCATTTTGATCAATGACTCAATGTCAGATTCTTTTATTTTGACAAGAGGCACCCGTCAGGGTTGCCCGATGTCACCATTATTATTTGATCTTATAATGGAACCCCTGGCTATTAAACTGAGAGATTTATTGATCGGAATCAGTATAGAACAAACAAAACTTAAAACCGCCTTGTTTGCGGATAATCTCCTGTTATTTGTTGCCGAACCAAAAAGACAAATCAGTACGATTATGGAGCTGCTTGAACAGTATGGTGAGGTTTCGGGCTACAGAACAAATTTCTCAAAATCAAAAATTTTGTGGCTTAAAGAGAACCCTGGGGAATTACAAACTTTTCAATTTATAGAAACTAAAACTTTGGAGTATTTGGGCTTAAAAATCTCAGCTAATACAACAGACTGGTATAAAGACAATTTTGGTACAATATTAGGGGACAGCAGAAATAAATTAAAATCGTGGGCTTCACTTCCGGTATCGTTGTTGGGAAAAATTTCCCTCTTTAAGATGTTTATTATTCCTAAGATTCTATATACGTTAAGGATGCTTCCTTTTTTGATAAATAGAAATGATTTAAATCTTTTCAACCAATCATTAAGGTTGTTCTTATGGAGTGGGAGAAAACCAAGGTTGAAATTAACCAAATTATACCAGCCCTATAATAAAGGGGGCCTGGCGCTTCCTAACTTAGAGCGCTACAACCAGGCGGCAATTTTACGCTTCCCTCTTGATTGGCTAACAAGGTCTTTCTTATACTCCGAAGAATCTATAGAAAATCAAGCTTGCTTGCCGTTATCTTTAAATTATGTACTATGTGCCACAAACAGAGAGCTAGGTACGAGCTTTCTGTCACACCCCTTGTATAGAGATATAATAAAAGTATGGAGAAATCTGTCTACCAGTATTGGTGTGAGACAAAATATCTCAAAATGGATACCGATAAGTGGTAATCCTCATTTCCCCCTAGGTAAATCTGATATTTTTAAGAAATGGAGACCACTAGTAGTGAATGATTTTTACAATTACACCACAAATAAGGTGTGTACATTTGATAGGTTTCAAGAAAAATTTCCTGAAGCACAAAAGAAACATATGTTTTATTTTCTACAAGTTAAAGGTTATATCTTTAAACTGACTAGGTTAGCTCCTCAACTATGGAAAAGACATCTTTAATTGATGTTGCTAAAGTTAGAAAGGGTCTGCTATCTTTCATATACAAACTATTGCTGTCCTTAGATGAAAACTCAGCATTAACAGAACTGGTATCTTATTGGACACCAGCGGTTGATTCTCCTAATCTGGAAAAAATACTATTGAAAAGTTTAATCACTACCCAAAAGCTACTTCCTTCATCTTACCATAGATAAATTCAATTCAGACTATTACATAGGGATTATTTTATTCCACGTAGAGTGGCAAAATGGAATAAAAATGTGCTTAATTGCTGTTCTAAATGTAATTTGGTCGATCCAGATTTAATTAATTTAATATGGAACTGTCCGAAATTAAATCAATTCTGGAAGAAATTAGAATTTTTTTTCTTCACTATATTTAAAAGGAAAATCTATTTAACTAAGGAATCTATTTTTTTTTCTTAGATCCCACTCTTCATGGGATAGAGATATTAATTTTCTGGTGGTAGCATTAACAATTACTAGAACACTTATTTTTAGATATTGGATTATGGTTAAAGTTCCGTTAATAACGGAAGTAAGGAAATTACTATTAGACGCAGTAATTAAAGCGACTTATGACGTTAAAATAGGAGGGAACTCAGGGGAAAGGTTCTGTAATATCTGGAAGCTTTTTGTTTGCTCTCAGGGCAATGATTTCACACAGCGAATAGAACAAATTATAAACATTAAGTTAAATTAGGTCTAGTGTTCGGCTGAGTTGGAGAGAGGGACACGTGCGGATTTAGAGAAGGTCTTATAATATTTTTTTGTTTTGTTTGTTAGCTTGTTTGTTTTTGTTTGTTGTTTGTTGGTTTCGTTCAAATGGATCGTATAAGAGGGCTAAAGTATTATGCATATATGGAGTCAGTATGTAATTGATGCTAGTATACTTTTTTCTGTTGTTTTCTTCTGCCTTTTTTGTATTGTTTTCCTTTTTGCCTTGATGTATAGAAACCTACTGAACATATCTAACATGTTTTATATATATATTGTTATACTAAATAAAAACATTTAAAAAAAAAAAAAAATCTCACTCATCCGAGATCCCACCGCCACCAAAAATAATGTCCATGAAGGCCTGACAGCAGTCGCCGCCTTGATGAATGACAACCGGCTCAAACTGAAGACAGACAAAACCGAAGTTGTCCTCCTCGGACCCAATAAATCCGCATGGGATGACTCCTGGTAGCCCACAGCCCTCGGTCACCCTCCAACCCCAACCGCAAGCACAAAATCTAGGCTTCATCCTGGACTCCTCACTCTCCATGAATCGACAAATCAGTGCTATCACCTCAACATGCTTCCACATCCTCCACCTGCTACGAAAAATCTTCAATTGGATCCCTACCGAAACCAGGAAAACAGTCACCCACGCCCTTGTCAGCAGCCGGTCGGACTACGGCAACGCAATCTACGCCGGCTCCACCATCAAACTCCAAAAGAGACTCCAACGTATCCAGAACGCCTCAGCCAGACTCATCCTCGACATCCTTCTCCAATGCCACATCACCGAACACCTAAGGAACCTTCACTGGCTCCCCATCAGCAAGAAAATCACCTTCAAGCTCCTTACCCACGCGTTCAAGGCCCTACACAACATAGGACCCGAATACATCAAACACCGCGTAAATTTCTACACCTCTGCCAGACAACTCTGATCGGCCGCAGTCATCCCCCGCACCAGCAAAGTCACAGTGGATGGAAGATCCTTCTCCCACATGGCAGCAAAGACATGGAACACCCTCCCGCAGCACCTCAGACAATCCACCTCCCTTACAAAGTTCAGAAAGGACCTCAAAACCTGGCACTTCGACTGGACGCCCATCCCCTCCCCCCCTCCTCCTATCTGCTTTCCCTTAGCACCTTGAGACCCTCACGGGTGATTAGTTCGCGCTCTATAAGTACCCAATTATCGAACCTTCAGATCGATTTTGCGTGGACCTTAGACAGTTCTGGAGTGTTCTTGTACCAGGCGGGTACCGGTCGGACACTATCTGCTGTTCCTTGGGTTCATGTCACCCTCGTGGTGCTAATTCTCCTGTCGGACACTGAATCACTTTGGCCTATCGATATGGACTCTGGGCTCGGATCCTACTACGAGTATGGGGCCTAGTGCGTAGATCCAACGCTTCTGGAAGGAAGATTGTGAATTCCAATCTAAGTTGTTTTTTTCTTGCAATTTGCTTGGCATACGTGACAGACTTTTTGGAACATCTTTGTTGTTTCTAGCTCCCTTGGGACTCGGAACTGTGGTTTTCCATTCCTTTAGAGTTTGGAGATGTAATTGACTTCCGGGTGGTGGATGATTTGCGTTTTCACTTTCGGTATCTTCCGGATGGCGACTCTTGTAGCCTAGTCGCATTTCTTTTGCAGTGGCTGAGTCTCTTTCCTCCCCGTATTGGGTTAGGTCATCTGTGTCTGGAAGTGCTGGCAGTTCCTTCTTCTTTTTCTCAGTGTCTCGTTGCTCTAGTACTTGGAGTGCAGGGGGGTTCACCCTGCCTTTTCTGCCAGGAGCGGCGAGGCTCCCGTTGTTATTCCTGTTACAAGGATTTCGGGAGACTGTCGTCTTCTCAGTCTAAGAACTGCCCCTTGTTATACTGTGTTCTTTAGACTTTCGGGTGCTACCCTTCGACCTATATTACAAATAGCCCCTTGGGCTTGAGGGCAGGAGGTCTGGGATCCGTTACAGGCCTTCGCCCTTTTGGGGTCAGGAAAATGACCATTTCTCTTCACCAGCATGTAGATCAGATAGTTAAGCCTGACTACAAAGGATTACCTTACGACCTAAGGGTATGGGTTGCCATTTTCTTAAACTGATCAGGAGTTTTTTTTTGCAGACTCTTGGGTTTGAGGCTGTTGTTACTCTACGTCTAAGGACTTTAGATGGTGGAAGGCTCTGTCTTGGGTGCGCTCCTAACCATAGGAGGTAGCTTATGGGTCCCTTAGGAGGTTAGATATTTCGATTGGTTCCGTTTCTCAAGGACTCTGGCTTAGGAATATGTCTCTTGCCTAGAACGGGCATGGGCGGTTCAGTGTAACCCTGGCATTCTACCGTGTGTCCCTTGGATGGGTGCAGGGTTTTTTCGTCTCTCATGGGAGAATATCTGCCTGAGGTTTAAATTTGAGGTCTCTCTGACGGATCACTACTTGTCTTCTGGGACATCTAATGCTTCCTTGTAGACTTCAGTTGTCGTATCAACTGGGCTAAAGATATTGGCCGAAGGGCCTCACCTCTATTGGTAGGGTCTTCTCCTCACCTAGAGTGGGGATGGGTTCTTGCGTTGTTCTCCTTGATTTGGAGGTACCTCAGTATACGTGATGGCTTGTGGGTCCTTGCTTCTCCTGCCTCGTAGGGATTTTTCCCTTCTTGGTATGCTCAGGATCACAGAGCTGGATTCTGGTATTAGGACTTTGTGGGTCAGAGTACTTTCTTCCCTTGGGGTGTGTTCCTTCCTTATGAAAGGTTGTAGTGTAGGGGTTCTGAGACCCAAGCACATAGTTCCTGTAATGACTCATGGTAGCATATCAGTTTTAGTAGCAGTCAGAGTTCTACTCTGAGGTTTTGATTCCTGGTAGATCTATCGTTTTTCTCCTGGATGTCTGGGCAGAGTTTTTGGTACTTTTTGTCTTCGGTCTTTAACAAGCCTTTGGGCTGGGACCGTTTCCTTGGAGAGAAGGTCAGGGATCGGTCTGCTCTATGCAGTGTTGACCTTTTACTGTTATTGAGTCTGTTCTCCCCTTCGGTGGGGGAACTCTTGATGCCCATCTCTCTACTGGTGGCGCCTGCTGCTGGGATGGGATGCTCCTTGGAGTCTTGGTTTTTCTGGACGGGAGCGGTTGCAGAGATTTTTCGGCGCTTCTCGGTGGGATGAGGTCCCACGATGGCTTAGGGTCAGCTTTGCTGTCTGGAAATTGGTCATCGCGAGTTCTTGTTTAGGAAGCTTTGTGTTCTCTTGAAGAGCTCCTGTTTAGCTGCTAGGACAGTTATCCTGTCTATACTTGTCTATGCTGGTCTAGCCTGAAGGTTTTTGACTTGTCTATGATGCTATAGAGAACACACGGTTTTCTGGAGCACCATCTGTGGTATGGTGCTGTGTCAGGGATACAAGGGTGGCTCTCTGGTCATCCTAGTGACGTTTTGTTCCTGAGTATGGACCTCTTTCTGGTCTTTGTCCTTTAGGGAGTTTGTCTCCCTGGGCAGTGGTCTTGTGGCAAACCTGGTTTGCTTGTAGTTTTGATTTTGGGCCCTTTTTGGATGGTACTTTGGTTCTTTTAGAGGGTTCTCTATTCTTCCTCTCGGGGGTTGATAGAGGTTCTTGTCCTTTGGGGCATTTTTGTGGGAGTCGAGAGCCGCAGGGCTGGCTCCTCGGAGGCTTTGTGCTAGGCAGACTCTGGGTATGATTGGTCTCTAGCACTGCTTTGCAGGTTGAGTAACTGATGAGGAGTTCCCCTGGGCTTCCATTTTTTTCCCCTTGTCGTTTATAGTTTCTCTTGTAAAGGTGTATCCAGTCCACGGGTTCATCCATTACTTGTGGGATATTCTCCTTCCCAACAGGAAGCTGCAAGAGGACACCCACAGCAGAGCTGTCTATATAGCTCCTCCCCTAACTGCCACCCACAGTCATTCTCTTGCAGCTCTCGACAAGAAAGGAAGTATCAAGAGAGATGTGGTGACTTAGTGTAGTTTTTACCTTCAATCAAAAGTTTGTTATTTTTAAACGGTACCGGCGTTGTACTGTTTTTACTCTCAGGCAGAAATTGGAAGAAGACTTCTGCCTGGAGGTTTGATGATCTTAGCAGTTTGTAACTAAGGTCCATTGCTGTTCTCACACATAACTGAAGAGTATGGAAAGAAAACTTCAGTTGGAGGGACGGTCTGCAGATTGCCTGCTTTGAGGTATGTTCAGTATATTTTTTTCTAGAGAGATAATAAGGTCTAGAAAATGCTGACAATGCCTGGTATATTTAAGGTAAGCCTGATACAGGGATTTAACAACAACTGGGATCATGCTTGCAAAAAGGGATAATATTCATGTTAATACCTATATTACTTAGTGTAAAAACGTTTGCATGATTTATAAATAAAAATGTTTTTTCTCTGAGGGTGATAAATCTTTATTTGGGGCCTAGTTTCCACATGGCTTGTTAGATTACTCCTAGGAGTACTTTTTTAAGGCCCTCTGACTTTGAGTCCATGGTGGGAGGGACCTATTTTTGTTTTCAGTCTGAGACATTCAGCTTCCCTGAAGGAGTCCTCTGGCTTATAGGACCTCTATAGAGGGTTTTGTTCCTGCAAAAATCGTTTTTAAGGGCAGGTAGGAGCCACAGCAGAGCTGTGGCAGTGTGTTTGACTGTTTGTTAACAGGTTTAATGTTTTTCTAATTCGTTTTTGGGCCTGAGGGGTTAATCATCCATTTGCAAGTGAGTGCAATGCTGTTTTAGTCCCTTATACACACTGTAAAAATTTCGTAGAGTTTACTACTTTTTTTCACTGTTTTGCAGTTTGTGGTAGTTTTTTTCTCTTAAAGGCACAGTACCGTTTTTTATTATTGCTTTTTTCACATTTATTAAAGTGTTTTCCAAGCTTGCTGGTCTCATTACTAGTCTGTTAAACATGTCTGACATAGAGGAAACTCCTTGTTCATTATGTTTAGAAGCCATTGTGGAACCCCTTCTTAGAATGTGTACCAAATGCACCTTTCTATAAGTTATAAAGACCATATTATGGCTTTTAAAGATTTATCACCTGAGGTTTCTGAGACTGACAAAAGGGAGGTTATGCCATCTAGCTCTCCCCACATGTCAGAACCTATAACTCCTGCTCAAGGGACACCAAGTACATCTAGCGCGTCCAATGCGTTTACTTTACAAGACATGGCGGCAGTTATGAATCATACCCTCACAGAGGTATTGTCCAAACTGCCAGGGTTACAAGGAAAGCGGGACAGCTCTGGGGCTAGAACAAATACAGAGCTCTCTGACGCTTTAGTAGCTATGTCTGATATACCCTCATAATGTGCAGAAGTTGAAGCAGGAGAGCTTCTATCTGTGGGTGACTTCTCTGATTCAGGGAAGGTGTTACTTCAGTCTGACTCTGAAATGACAGCATTTAAATTTAAGCTTGAACACCTCCGCGTGTTGCTCAGGGAGGTTTTAGCGACTCTGGATGACTGTCACACCATTGTAGTCCCAGAGAAATTGTGTAAAATGGACAAATACTTTGCAGTGCCTGTTTACACTGATGTTTTTCCAATCCCTAATAGGTTTTCAGAAATTATTACTAAGGAATGGGATAGACCAGGTGTGCCGTTCTCTCCCCCTCCTGTTTTTAAGAAAATGTTTCCTATAGATGCCGCTACACGGGACTTGTGGCAGACGGTCCCTAAGGTGGAGGGAGCAGTCTCTACCCTAGCTAAGCGTACAACTATTCCTGTCGAGGACAGTTGTGCTTTCCTAGATCCTATGGATAAGAAATTAGAGGGTTTCCTTAAGAAAATCTTTATACAACAAGGTTTTATTCTCCAGCCTCTTGCATGCATTGCCCCAGTCACAGCTGCAGCGGCTTTCTGGTTCGAGTCTCTGGAGGAGGCTTTACAGGTAGAGACCCCGTTAGATGATATCCTTGACAGGCTTAAAGCTCTTAAGTTGTGCAATTCTATTTTTTTTTAAGCTGGTTAAACATTTTTTGTTATTAGCCGCAATTTGAGTTGTAGAGATGTGTAAGTTATATATGTTTTCTCACAAGCCACTTGTACGCTTATATGTGTGTTTTATGTACTACCTCCCCACAGGATCTAAATATTATGACTGGTCCTACTTGCTAATGTCAGACAGAAAAGAAATCCTTATCCCTGATCTCGCTCATTTAAACTTAACTTCTCCTCTTCCATTACATTTCTTAACATGTTTTGTTGCATGGTTCTAAGTATAGTTATTTTACTATTAGCATGTATACTGTATCACATTTCTTTATATGGTACTCGCATCGCTTATTATTACGTGTTTAAACTCTTCCTGTTCATATTCTATATAACATAGATTGTCCTAAGGTCTATTCTACCCTGTTTCAATGCTCCTCTACGATGAGATAACTTTGGAAAATATGTAACACACCACCTCCTCCCCCCCCCCCCCCTCCCCCCTCTTCCCCCCTCTTCCCCCCTCTTCCCTCCACAATAAAGTATCCCCTTCTTTAGGGGAACTAACAAGGCGGTTTGTCTCGTCTATACCGCATTTGAATCACAGCTCTAAATTGCTCCCTAACTATCTAACCCTTCATAGCATAATAGGCATGTGTTCATATGCCCATCTTGATCAGCAGGACTGATCACTAATATGTGTCATCTACGCATACTATTTTAACACAGCTGTCAGTTAATTTAATGGAGGGGTTCCAATGTGTCATTATAAATCCATCTATTAGTAAGGGAGCTTGACATTATATTATCCTAGAAAACAAAAAAAAAAAAAAAAAAAAAATGAGGTTTTTCAGTTGGGGTCCATGAGTGGCCCTCTCCAGTACTGTATAATATGAGAATGTAAATGTCTTTCAATTATCTGTTTCTCCTATTTGTCATATGTCTGCAGCTCACTATGTAATACTCCCCTGTTTTCTCTTTTTATTGTGTATTGGCAATTGCCAGATGTTTATTTTGACAAAAAACCTCAATAAAAATTATTTAAACAAAAAAAAAAAAAAAGCTCTTAAGTTAGCCAATTCATTTATTTCAGACGCCATTTTTCATTTAACCAAGCTAACGGCTAAAAATTCAGGTTTTGCCATTCAGGCACGTAGGGCGCTATGGCTTAAATCCTGGTCACTTCAAAGTCTAAACTTCTCAAGATCCCCTTCAAAGGGCAGACCCTATTTGGGCCTGGACTGAAGGAGATCATTTCTGATATTACTGGAGGAAAAGGCCACGCCCTTCCCCAGGATAGGTCCAACAAGTTAAGGACCAAACAGACTAATTTTCGTTCCTTTCGAAACTTCAAGAGTGGCGCAGCTTCATCTTCCTCTTCTACAAAAGAGGGAAATTTTGCCCAGTCCAAGCCAGTCTGGAGACCTAACCAGGCTTGGAACAAGGGGAAACAGGCCAAAAAGCCTGCTGCTGCCTCTAAGACAGCATGAAGGAGTAGCCCTCGATCCGGGACCGGATCTAGTGGGGGGCAGACTTTCTCTCTTCGCCCAGGCTTGGGTAAGAGACGTCCAGGATCCCTGGGCTCTGGAGATTGTTTCCCAGGGATATCTTCTGGATTTCAAAGCTTCATCTCCAAAGGGGAGATTTCATCTCTCACAATTATCTGCAAACCAGATAAAGAGAGAGGCATTCTTACATTGCGTTCAAGACCTACTAGTTATGGGAGTGATCCACCCAGTTCCAAAGGAGGAACAGGGGCAGGGCTTCTATTTAAATCTGTTTATAGTTCCCAAGAAAGAGGGAACTTTCAGACTAATCTTGGATCTCAAGATCCTAAACAAATTTCTCAGGGTCCCATCCTTCAAGATGGAGACTATTCGAACCATCCTACCTATGATCCAGGAGGGTCAATATATGACTACCGTGGATTTAAAGGATGCTTATCTACATATTCTGATATACAGGGATCATCATCAGTTTCTCAGGTTCGCCTTCCTAGACAGGCATTACCAATTTGTGGCTCTTCCCTTCGGGTTAGCCACGGCACCAAGAATCTTTTCGAAGGTTCTAGGGTCCCTTCTGGCGGTTCTAAGACCTCGGGGTATAGCAGTAGCCCCTTACCTAGACGACATCCTGATACAGGCGTCAACTTTTCATATTGCCAGGTCCCATATGGACATTGTTCTGGCATTCCTAAGGTCTCACAGGTGGAAGGTGAACGAAGGAAAGAGTTCTCTCTCACCTCTCACAAGAGTTTCCTTCCTAGGAACTCTGATAGATTCAGTAGAAATGAAGATTTATCTGACAGAGGTCAGGTTGTCAAAACTTCTAACTTCCTGCCGTTCTCTTTATTCCATTTCTCGTCCGTCAGTGGTTCAGTGTATGGAGGTACTCGGATTAATGGTAGCAGCAATGGACATAGTTCCGTTTGCTCGCCTACATCTCAGACCACTGCAACTTTGCATGCTCAATCAGTGGAATGGGGATTACACAGATTTGTCCCCTCTACTAAATCTGGATCAAGAGACCAGGGATTCTCTTCTCTGGTGGCTATCTTGGGTCCATCTGTCCAAGGGAATGAGTTTCCGCAGGCCAGAATGGACTATAGTAACGACAGATGCCAGCCTTCTGGGCTGGGGTGCAGTCTGGAACTCCCTGAAGGCTCAGGGTTCGTGGACTCAGGAGGAGGCCCTCCTTCCGATAAACGTTCTGGAACTAAGAGCGATATTCAATGCTCTTCAGGCTTGGCCTCAGCTAGCTGCGATCAGGTTCATCAGATTTCAGTCGGACAACATCACGACTGTAGCCTATATCAACCATCAGGGGGGACAAGGAGCCCCCTGACAATGTTGGAGGTTTCAAAGATAATTGTATGGGCAGAGGTTCACTCTTGCCATCTCTCAGCTATCCATATCCCAGGAGTAGAGAACTTGGAGGCAGATTTTCTAAGTCGGCAGACTTTTCATCCGGGGGAGTGGGAGCTCCATCCGGAGGTATTTGCCCAGTTGATCCAACTTTGGGGCAAACCAGAACTGGATCTCATGGCGTCTCGTCAGAACGCCAAGCTTCCTTGTTACGGGTCCAGGTCCAGGGATCCCAAGGCAGCGCTGATAGATGCTCTAGCAGCGCCCCTGTCCTTCAGCCTGGCTTATGTGTTTCCACTTTTTCCTCTGCTCCCTCGTCTGATTGCCAAGATCAAGCAGGAGAGAGCTTTGGTGATCTTGATAGCCCCTGCGTGGCCATGCAGGACTTGGTATGCAGATCTGGTGGACATGTCATCCTTTCCACCATGGACTCTGCCACTAAGGCAGGACCTTCTACTTCAAGGTTCCTTCAAACATCCAAATCTAATTTCTCTACGTCTGGCTGCTTGGAGATTGAACGCTTGATTCTATCAAAGCGTGGTTTTTCCGAATCAGTCATTGATACCTTAATTCAGGCTCGAAAGCCTGTCACCAGGAAAATCTATCATAAGATATGGTGTAAATATCTTCATTGGTGTGAATCCAAGGGTTACTCATGGAGTAAGGTCAGGATTCCTAGGATATTGTCTTTTCTCCAAGAAGGATTGGAGAAGGGATTGTCAGCTAGTTCCTTAAAGGGACAGATTTCTGCTCTGTCTATTCTTTTGCACAAACGTCTGGCTGAGGTTCCAGACGTTCAGGCGTTTTGTCAGGCTTTAGTTAGAATCAAGCCTGTGTTTAAACCTGTTGCTCCGCCATGGAGTTTAAATTTAGTTCTTAAAGTTCTTCAAGGGGTTCCGTTTGAACCTTTGCATTCCATAGATATTAAGCTTTTATCTTGGAAAGTTCTATTTTTAGTAGCTATCTCTTCGACTCGAAGAGTTTCGGAGTTATCTGCTTTACAGTGTGATTCCCCTTATCTGATTTTCCATGCAGATAAGGTAGTGTTACGTACCAAACCTGGGTTTCTGCCTAAGGTGATATCTAATAAGAATTTCAATCAGGAGATTGTTGTTCATTCCCTATGTCTTAATCCTTTTTCAAAGAAGGAACGTCTATTACACAATCTTGATGTGGTTCGGGCTTTAAAGTTTTATTTACAAGCTACGAAAGATTTTCATCAAACATCTGCTTTGTTTGTTGTCTACTCTGGAGAGAGGAGAGGCCAAAAAGCTTCGGCAACTTCTCTTTCCTTTTGGCTAAGAAGCATAATTCGCTTAGCTTATGAGACTGCTGGCAAGCAGCCTCCTGAAAGAATTACAGCTCATTCTACTAGAGCAGTAGCTTCCACATGGGCTTTTAAACATGAGGCCTCTGTTGAACAGATTTGTAAGTCGGCGACTTGGTCTTCGCTTCATACCTTTTCTAAATTCTATAAATTTGATACTTTTGCTTCTTCGGAGGCTATTTTTGGGAGAAAGGTCTTACAGGCAGTGGTGCCTTCCGTTTAAGTTTCCTGCCTTGTCCCTCCCTTCATCCGTGTCCTAAAGCTTTGGTATTGGTATCCCACAAGTAATGGATGAACCCGTGGACTGGATACACCTTTACAAGAGAAAACAAAATTTATGCTTACCTGATAAATGTATTTCTCTTGTGGTGTATCCAGTCCACGGCCCGCCCTGTCATTTTAAGGCAGGTGTTTTTTTATTTTTAAACTACAGTCACCACTGCACCCTATAGTTTCTCCTTTTTTTCTTGCTTGTCTTCGGTCGAATGACTGGGGGTGGCAGTTAGGGGAGGAGCTATATAGACAGCTCTGCTGTGGGTGTCCTCTTGCAGAAGGAGAATATCCCACAAGTAATGGATGAACCCATGGACTGGATACACCACAAGAGAAATAAATTTATCAGGTAAGCATAAATTTTGTTTTTTTGTGGGGTGTCGGGTAATTTAAGGCTGTTGTGCCTTTCGAAGGGGCCGCCTTTTTGTACCCACCCCCTTTGTTTGCATTCAGTGTCCTCTATAGCTTGGGTATTGTTGTCCCAAAGTAATGAATGCAGCTGTGGACTCTTCCTGTTTAAGAAGAAAAACATAAATTATGCTTACCTGATAATTTTCTTTTCTTCTGACAGGTAGAGTCCACAGCTCCCGCCCGCGTTTTTTCTATGAAGTGGCAGTAAATTTTTGTTCTTCTGGCACCTTTTTCACCCTGATATTTCTCCTACAGTTCCTTGTTCCTTTGGCAGAATGACTGGGGGATGAGGGAAGTGGGGGAGGTATTTAAAGCCTCTAGCTAGGATGTCTTTGCCTCCTCCTGGTGGCCAGGTTCTGAATTCCCAAAAGTAATAAATGCAGCTGTGTACTCTTCCCGAACAAAAGAAAATCATCAAGTAAGCATAATTTATGTTTTTTGGAGAAATCGTTGTAAAAACAATACTTTGTCCTGAAAATTCAGGAATTTAGCAATAACCGGCCTATGTTTAGAAATGCTTTTAGGAAGTTTCCCCAGTCTGTGTACTCTCTCGAGTATAGTGGGTGGGGTTGGGGAGGTAATGTTCATTAACTGTGGGAGGGTGTGTGTCATAAATGTCATCAGGTCCTCCTGTTGATTACTTTCCGGGAGACCAATGACTCTGATATTATTTCTACTTGATCTGTTTTCAAGTTCCTCTAATCTATGCTGTAGTTTAACTAGATCAATATGATTACTCTCTATCTTGGAGTCATGTTACATCGTCCAGATCAGAGATCCTCTGCTCAACCTCCTGTATTCTTTTGGAAAACTGTATGACTTTCTTTGTAAGTGAAAAAAGGTCTTGCTTAATTTCTGTTCTGAGTGAGTCAAATTTAGGAGTCAAGGCTTCAATTATATTGTCAACCAATGTTTGAGAATCCCCTAGTATCCATATGCTTTACTGTATTAATTGCTTCAGGATGAATTTCCACCAGGGTCTCTGACATTTTTATTCTTTCACTCTCTATGCTTAGATGCCAGGTCTGGATAGGGTTTGTTAGTAGGGGGGAGTGGGGTTAAAAATGTATCCATATACGGTGACTATTACACACAAGAAAAGCAATCCGGTGTATGAGTGAGATTATTATATAGAGAAAAAGAAAAAAAAAAGGGGGGGAGTGTAAGAAGTGAAAAATAAGAGTGAGATCAACTATTGTGATTTATTGATTGAAGATTTAGTTAAGTGACGGTGTGAGAAAGACCAGTAAATGGCACAAAAACACTCAGCTAACCAAATTGTGTTGAAGAAATAATTAGTTATAACTCGCTACAGGGAGTGAAAGGCCCTTGGTAAGATAGCGCCCTAGATCAAGGTCCACGCCTACTGGCGTCCTCTGATGCCGCTTCCCAAGTCCCCTGCACCACCTTCAACCCTAGATTGTTCCACACCTTGAGGCTGGATGAACTCGACTTAAGATAGGCATGAATAGGTAAAAACTCAGGTGAACAACTCTAGATTGATAATGAGCACCTTATTTCTTCCCTACGAGGGGAATGGGTATATAACCGATAAAAGACAGTGGGTGGGGGGGGGTAGCTAGAACTGACCTGTCCCAGTTAAAAAAATATTATAATGGGAGCTGAGTTTAGTGGGATCCCTAATTTAAGTATGTTCTAGCTAATCAGTAGTAGTTAAACCTACCTCTGTGAACAAGCTGTGGGAAAAAAAACGCTATCATGAATATACATTCTCATACACAGATGAGTAGTATTCTTAATACAGAAATTTACAGCGCTTGACGAGATGAGACTGGGCTACTTGTGTCATCACAGGTTCATAGAAAAAATCAAGCACATAACATGCAATAAAAAGAATAAAAAAAGTCCAGCAAAGAAAAGTAAACAGAAGAGGGGGTAGGAGAGATAGACTAGAGCCCACTACCTTCTACGATTCCTTGTCCTAATTCCCCCTCTCTTATTTTCTCCTTCCCCTCACCGCCACCTCTGGGGGGAAGAGGGTAGTGGAATAGTAAGCCGATATGCGCTTCAGGGGGGCTCAGGGCTCTGAAGAGTAGTGAATTAGATATTAATAATAGAGTCCTGGGGATATGAATTTATGAAAATGAGAATAAGCAGTGTTATTGGTCTAGACCAGGCTTGGTATGACAGAGCAGTACCTTTGGAATAACATAAGCCCCGTTAACTACTCACAATTTAGGTATTCTCATCAAAAGTGTTGCCAGCAGAGTTGACTAATCTTAGGCTTTAACCCTTGCTTTATGATGTGATCTGAGTTCCGTGGTTAAGCAGGGAGGGAGACTCAGCAATGACTCCTTATAACAATGTGAATCAAGGAGAAAGGTAGTAGAACGGATCAGCAAGCCCTCTGATCCGGGATTGCAAGTAGCGACAGTAGGTAGTCCTCTTATGACTGCCAGCTAATTAACTCCCCATAAGACTGAAAATGATACAGCCCCGGGACTCAGGGGTGAGCTTCCAGAGTGTATTGCCTTGTGTGGTGTTACCGGTGAAAAGGATGGTGATAGTCCTCACGCAGCACCAGTGAGAAGGGGGTGGGTCGTCTGAGGAAAATTAGACCAGGCCGCAACAACACTCCGGACTGAAACCAAATGCCTCGCTTTCCCCGGAACCAGCGGATTGCTTGGACCCTCTCTCGCAACAACTGTTGGAGGGGGTAGGATGGTTGGACGTGCTAGGTGTAGTAGCCGGCAGACAACAGGAAGTGCTGGTGGTTCTTGCCCCGCCGTAGTAGCGCAGATCTAGAAGCACTTATAGGGGAACTGGATGACTCTATTGCTCACAACCTTTGCCAGCTAAGTAATCCACCTTAGGTCTGGGAATGAAACAGCCCCAGGGGTCAGGGGTATTTAAGAACAGTTTTCTGATGACTCTGCTAGTGTTAATTATTTAGGTTTACTCAAAAGTGCAAATTCTTTTATTTGTGATGCTATATTTGATATCATGAATATTAATATCAAAAGCATGTCTTTGGCAGTCCTTGCCAAGAGAGCCTTATGGCTTAAATCCTGGTCTGCTGATATGGTCTCAAAATCAGGATTATTATCTCTTTCCTTTCAGGGAAAGAAGTTGTTTGAGTTTAGATTCTATAATATATACTGTTACTGGAGGTAAAGGGGCTTTTCTTCCTCAGGGCAAAAAGCCCAGAGGCAAATCTAAAGCTTCTAATCATTTTTGTTCCTTTCGGCAGAATAAGGAACAAAAGTTTGACTTCTCTGTTCAGAAGCAAGGCACCTCTGGCTTAATCTGGAGACCTAGTGCTAACTGGAACAAGTCAAAGCAGGGTGAGAAATCTATCCCGACTACTAAAACTGCATGAAGGTGCGGCCCCTCGATACAGAAGTTCTGGTAGGAGCAGGTTAAGTTTTTTTCAGGAGGCTTGATTTCAGTCTGTTCCAGATACCTGGGTTCTGAATATAGTTTCACATGTATATCGAATAGGATTCAGAACAAGGCCTCCCAGAGGAAGGTTTTTTCTTTCTAATGTTTCAAGGAATCCTGTGTAAGCTCAAGATTTTTTCAAGTCTGTCTCAGATCTGAAAGCTATGGGAGTGATTTTTCCTGTTTTGCAGGAACAGGGGAAGGGATTTTATTCAAATATCTTCATTGTTCCAAAGAAGGAAGAAACTTTCAGACCAGTTCTGGATCTATAAGCTCTGAACAAGTTTATAAGGATTCCATCTTTTAAAATGGAAACTATTTTGACTATTCTGCTCTTTGTTCAGCAAGGTCAGATTATGTCCACAATAGATGTAAAGACAACTGGTTTAAATGCCCAGTTGTCTTCCTTGGCTTCTGCCGTCAGACCTTCTGTCTCAAGGTCCATTTTTCCATCCAGATCTCAAGTCTCTGAACTTGATGACATGGGAATTGAACGTTTAATCCTTAGATGTAGGGGTTTTCCTGATTTTGTGATTAAAACCTTAATTCAGGCTCATAAGCCTGTAACTAAGAGAATCTATCATTAGGTCTGGTGAGCATTTATTTATTGGTGTATCATGATCATGGTTTTTCCTGGCATTCTTTCCGAATTCCTAGAATTTTGCTGTTCTTACAGGACGGTCTGGCTATCTCTGGCAGATTTCTGTTCTTTCAGTTTTGTTCCATAGGAAGATTGCTAATCTTGCTGATTTTTCATGGTTTTGTTCAGGCTTTGGTTCGTATTAAACCTGTAATCACGCCAATTTCTCCTCCATGGAATCTTAACCTGCAGGCTTCTCCTTTTAAACCTATCCATAAGATGGATATTAAACTGGTTGAAACTTGAGATTCACAAGGCTTGCTTGGAGGCAGGTCATCCTCCACTGCTGCGGATTACTGCTCATTCTAATAGATCAGTGGCTACTTCTTTGGCGCTTGATCAGTTCTCCCATTTACTGCTGCTAGGGTGCCCTTTTTTACTACACTAGTGATTTGACAGCTCTAAAAACATAAAACCCCTTATTTGAGTGCTAGGGACCCCTCTTTCACATGAAGGCTTTTAGAGTATATTTCTATGGGGTGGTTAATAAATGCCTCTTAGGAGTTACTAACAATCACCTTGCAGGACAACTCATGTGAAAGAGAAAGATTGGTGCATTCAATTAAAGAGTTGCATGTCCATCTGTGTATTTTGAGGGCCTTTTTTGTCCATATGTCTATGGTTCTGTAATTAGCATCACCTCATAGCAAAAAGGGTGTGTGAACCCTCATCCGAAAGAGGGTCCTGATCATGGATTATCATGTTGTTTGCCTACAAGTAAGAGAAGCATGTGAGCATTCATTAAAAATAAGGGAGTCATCCTCTTAGGGGCCTATTTAACAAATGTCTGTCCGACATGATTCGATCAGCGGATCATGTCCGACGGACATTGCTTATGCGGACAGCAATACGCTCTCCCCATTCAACATTCCACCAGTAGCTCTTGTGAACTGCTGGTGCAACGATGCCCCCTGCAGATTTGCGGCCAATCGGCCACTAGCAGGGGGTGTCAATTAACCCAATCGTATTCAATTGGATTGATTTCCTGCGATGTCTGTCTGCCTCCTCAGAGCAGGCAGACAGGTTATGGAGCAGTGGTCTTTAGAAACACGGAGCTTGATAAATGGGTCCCTTATTCTTAAATTGTGGGAAGATATGGGCTTTGTAATATCTTCCTTCATTAAAAACTCCCTGGTAGTCAGTGGTGCTGGCGATTCTCTTCTTCCAAATGAGAGGCCATTTGTCTATGTAACATGGAGGGGATAGGGCGTTGGTTAGAGCCATAACTGCATTTTGGCTGACATTGGAGTTGATAAATATTTTTTGCGAGTGCATTTAATTCTCAATAGAAGCATTTTTGTAATGTACTTGTTTTAGCAATATTGCTTCTAGGAAAATGAAGTTTCAGAAACATATGCTTCTCTGCCCAATGGCTTGCATGCAGCAAACAAATCATGGCTGACAATACTCTTCATGAGCAGATGTAGTGTTTGTGAACACAGGATATGCAAAAAAGGGCTCTAATACAGCTAAAACTAGTACGTTCCAAATTGCTTCTTATTCAAAATTTCAGCTTTGACTATTTGACTTTTAAAATAACAGTGACTCACTATTAAATAAGGGAGCAATTTTATTTACATTTATTTTTAAATACCAGCGTTTTTGCACCTCAATAAAGATCTTGACCTTAAAGAATTTTAGTGACACCACAAAAACAAAATCTACACTAAAAAGTGTTAGACCTCAGTTTAAAAAAAAAAACAGAAGTGAAAATGTCCTTATATGTAACTGCTGTCTAATGGCCTGATGGTCAAAAACTTGTCGGCATGGAGAGAAATCACACAAAATCTTTGGGGTCTGTTTGTTATATATAATGTATTGGTCCTGGGTTCTGGGTGTGAAGGAGACAAACGGCTCTCAAGGTTACATTTGTCTCTTTCAGAGACCTCACAGTACTGACCAGGTTTCTTAGATCATCTCGCCAGAGCCACGAGCTTTAGTTTATTAGGCCCTGAGTGTAAAAACAACAAGAAGAACCAGGATTCTGAAGTGTAGAACTCACTTTCTCCTGTTGTTTTTTGTTGTTGTTGTTTTTTAAACAAATCCAACCTCAAATCACTTTTCGCTTTTTTATATACTTTATCATTTTATGTATTCTGTCTTCTAGAAAATTGAAAATGGAAGATTTGCCAAGTCTAAATATTTTGCACACGCTATGGTCAACAACACAGACTTACTAATGGTGATGAAGAGGTATGTGTTTCCCTTTATTCGCTGCTGAGGAAATCCCTGCACCACACTGTATATTCTGTATGTGTCTTCACTTAGCATTTACAGATTTCAGAATAATTTGTTGTAATTACAGCTGGAAGTGAACAAACTCCACGAGAAACATAATGTTTTTTCTAAAACCTTTTTAGGAATTTGCATGGGTATAAAGTAGCCTTATATACAAATAGGGTCAAAATTCCCACTATCAGTATGTTCAGGTTGTAATTATCAGCACTTTGTTAGCTATTTAAAATTAAAGACCATTTTTGAGTACGTAGTTTTGAAAATGTTGGAGCATTAAAAACTCTCTGGTTCATTTATATTATCCTGTTTAACAAATGCTAAACACTTACTTAAGGCTCAGATATCATTATTGACCTTAAATATTACTGACATTGTGTAAGGGCGCCATTTTGTTTGTTCGCTGCAACTATACAATATAGCTAATGGGTGCACTTTGCCTTTCCCCAGCGGTGTTCTGTTTGTGACAAAGGGTACATTTGGCCAGCTTACCTGTGAATGGCAGTACAGTTTTGATGAATTTACCAAAGAGCCGTTTATTGTTAGTGGTAGAAGACTACGCATTGAAGCAAAGGTACTGTATGCATTTTTTTAGTCAAAATAATATTTAGAACTAAAAAATGAATTGTTTATTTTGTTCTGAGTATAAAGCTCCTCATACACTTGGTTCTTTTAGAGAAACAATTTGATCCACTATTTAAAAGAGAATAAAGCACCCATTCTTAAGAAAGAAAATACTATTGTTTTGATTAAATGGCCTTAAACATACAAGTACTTGATTAAAGGGACAGTTTACTCCAGAATTTTTGTTGTTTTAAAAGATAGATAATCCCTTAATTACCCATTCTCCAGTTTTGCATAACCAACACAGTTATATTAATATATATTTTACCTCTATAATTACATTGTATCTAAGCCTCTCCAGACTGCCCCTTTATTTCAGTTCTTTTGAGAGACTTGCATTTTAGCCAATCAGTGCTGACTCCTAGGTAACTCCACGGTAGTGAGCACAATGTTATCTGTATGGCACACATAAACCAGCGCTTTCTAGCTGTAAAAAAAAAATCCCTCAAAATACACTGAGATAAGAGGTGGCCTTCGAGGGCTTAGAAATTAGCATATGAGCCTACCTAAGTTTAGCTTTCAAGAAAGAATACCATATGAACGAAGGAAATTTGATGATACAAGTAAATTGGTTTAGAATTGCATGCCCTAACTGAATCATGAAAAAAAATTTGACTTAGACTTTCCCTTTAAGAAGAATACTTGTGATTGCAGTTTAAATATTTTATTATTTCCCTCTGCCCTCAGTGGAACTGCAGCATCACAGAATCAGCAGCTCCAATCAGTTTATGTAGCAGTATGATGTATTTAAAGGGACAGTCAAGTCAAAATGAAACGTTCATGATTCAGAAAGGGCATGCAATTTTAAACAACTGTCCAGTTTAATTTTATCATCAAATTTGATTTCTTCTCTTGGTATTCTTTATTGAAAGCTAAACCTAGGTAGGCTTATAAACTCATTTCTAAACCCTTGAATGCCGCCTCTTATCTCAGTGTATTTTATATGTGCCATATAAATAACATTGTTCTCGTGCCTGTGGAGTTATTTATGAGTCAGCACTGATTGGCTAAAATGCAAGCCTGTCAAAAGAAATAAAATAAGGGGGCAGATTGCAGAGGCGTATATATAAAAGGTAATCACAAAGGTAAAATGTATATTAAAGGGACAGTCTAGTCCAAAATAAACTTTCATGATTCAGATAGGGAAGTTAATTTTAAACAACTTTACAATTTATTTTTATCAACAATTTTGCTTTGTTCTCTTGGTATTCTTAGATGAAAGTTAAATCTAGGAGGTTCATATGCTAATTTCTTAGACCTTGAAGACAGCCTCTTATCTGAATGCATTTTGACAGTTTTTCACCACTATAGGGTGTTAGTTCATGTGTCTCATATAGATAACACTGTGCTAACGCACGTGGAGTTACCTAGGAGCCAGCACTGATTGGCTAAAATGAAAGTCTGTCAAAAGAAGTCAAATAAGGGGGCAGTTTGCAGAGGCTTAGATACACGGTAATTACAGAGGTAAAAAGTGTATTAATATAACTGTGTTGGTTATACAAAACTGGGGAATGGTAAATAAAGGCATTATCTATCTTTTTAATTAATAACAATTCTGGAGTAGACTGTCAATTTAAGTAAATAAACAAAGTTGTTCCATTGGAGGCCAAAAAACAATTAGAAAATTGGGTGTATTAAGTTAACCTATATTTGAAAAAACGAGATGTGTGTCTCAAATCACATGGACTTTAAAATACAGTAATTTTTAGGTGATATTCTCTTTTACAAAACATAGGGATAGATTTAAAAGCAGCGGATGCTGCAATCTGCCCCCGATGTTTCCTTAACTCGTCCGCCACCTCTGAGGTGCCGGACTGCAATCGTCCCGATCCGATCGGGATGATTGCCACCCCCTGCTAGCGGCTGATTGGCATTGCATTTGATAAAGCGGCCCCATAGTATTCACCAAAAAAAAAATAGCCTGCATGTTGTACTTATATTTTGCTTGTTAAAAAACTGCTGTAATACCTAAGATATAAAGGTATTGCCTTAATATTCTAAAGTACCAGTGTATGCTATCTGCGGCTTCTTCTTTTTTTAGTTATGATCAAAAAAATGATCCATTTATATTTAACAATACAAGTTAACAATGTCACCCTTCCTCCAACCGTAGTTGTGCACACCATTATTCCTTTAGAGATTATCGATGATGTCTGTCAGAGAAGTATTCCCTGTAACACAATCATGATTATTTTTGCAGCTTGTTGACTTAAACACTGGCTGAAATTGCTTAGATAATTCTTGGCAAATCTTTGCATAGAATGATCTATTGTAAGCAACATTTCCAAATGCAAAGCAGTGCATGTTTACTGTACAACCTGCTCTTTCAACAGCTCAGGCTTAAAGTGCAATGAAAGCAATCATGGCTTCTTAACTTCCTATACAAACTGGCAAACCCTGGTGTTTATTAGCAATGCCTGGCATATACCATTAGATTCAATAATAAAATAATCCGAACAACTGAGTAATAAAACAGTTTGTTACATTTGATGTTGCTTTACTCCTTAGGAAAGAGTCAAATCTGTTTTTCATGCCAAAGAATTTGGAAAAATAATCAACTTTAAAACTCCAGAGGATGCCAAGGTAAGTAAATCAATTCATTATTATTTATTTATTTTCTTCTTTTTTTTTTTTCTCTTAATACTTGGCACAGTGTATTACAATAGTTTTTTTTATTTTTTAAAGTGATCCTTTTATTAGTTATTACTATTAATTTGTATTCTTTTCCTCACTACTTTTTAAAGAAAAACTTACGTAAGAAAATGACAAAGATTTATTTGTTTAGAATCAAAATATTGATGTATGTTTCTAACGAAAGAGAAAGTATGTATTAGGTTCTGCTTTATGGTGAGTTTTCACTGAGTGATGTGAAGAAGAGAGAAAAAAGGGAGCAGCTCTGAAAAATGGTAAAAAACATAATTTATGTAAGAACTTTACCTGATAAATTCATTTCTTTCATATTAGCAAGAGTCCATGAGCTAGTGACGTATGGGATATACATTCCTACCAGGAGGGGCAAAGTTTCCCAAACCTCAAAATGCCTATAAATACACCCCTCACCACACCCACAATTCAGTTTAACGAATAGCCAAGAAGTGGGGTGATAAAAAAGTGCGAAAGCATATAAAATAAGGAATTGGAATAATTGTGCTTTATACAAAATCATAACCACCACAAAAAAAGGGCGGGCCTCATGGACTCTTGCTAATATGAAAGAAATGAATTTATCAGGTAAGTTCTTACATAAATTATTTTTTCTTTCATGTAATTAGCAAGAGTCCATGAGCTAGTGACGTATGGGATAATGATTACCCAAGATGTGGATCTTTCCACACAAGAGTCACTAGAGAGGGAGGGATAAAATAAAGACAGCCAATTCCTGCTGAAAATAATCCACACCCAAAAAAAAAGTTTAATGAAAAACATAAGCAGAAGATTCAAACTGAAACCGCTGCCTGAAGTACTCTTCTACCAAAAACTGCTTCAGAAGAAGAAAATACATCAAAATGGTAGAATTTAGTAAAAGTATGCAAAGAGGACCAAGTTGCTGCTTTGCAAATCTGATCAACCGAAGCTTCATTCCTAAACGCCCAGGAAGTAGAAACTGACCTAGTAGAATGAGCTGTAATCCTCTGAGGCGGAGTTTTACCCGACTCAACATAGGCAAGATGAATTAAAGATTTCAACCAAGATGCCAAAGAAATGGCAGAAGCTTTCTGGCCTTTTCTAGAACCGGAAAAGATAACAAATAGACTAGAAGTCTTTCGGAAAGATTTAGTAGCTTCAACATAATATTTCAAAGCTCTAACAACATCCAAAGAATGCAACGATTTCTCCTTAGAATTCTTAGGATTAGGACATAATGAAGGAACCACAATTTCTCTACTAATGTTGTTGGAATTCACAACTTTAGGTAAAAATTCAAAAGAAGTTCGCAACACCGCCTTATCCTGATGAAAAATCAGAAAAGGAGACTCACAAGAAAGAGCAGATAATTGAGAAACTCTTCTGGCAGAAGAGATGGCCAAAAGGAACAAAACTTTCCAAGAAAGTAATTTAATGTCCAATGAATGCATAGGTTCAAATGGAGGAGCTTGAAGAGCCCCCAGAACCAAATTCAAACTCCAAGGAGGAGAAATTGACTTAATGACAGGCTTTATACGAACCAAAGCTTGTACAAAACAATGAATATCAGGAAGAATAGCAATCTTTCTGTGAAAAAGAACAGAAAGAGCAGAGATTTGTCCTTTCAAGGAACTTGCGGACAAACCCTTATCTAAACCATCCTGAAGAAACTGTAATATTCTCGGTATTCTAAAAGAATGCCAAGAAAAATGATGAGAAAGACACCAAGAAATATAAGTCTTCCAGACTCTATAATATATCTCTCTAGATACAGATTTACGAGCCTGTAACATAGTATTAATCACAGAGTCAGAGAAACCTCTTTGACCAAGAATCAAGCGTTCAATCTCCATACCTTTAAATTTAAGGATTTCAGATCCTGATGGAAAAAAGGACCTTGAGACAGAAGGTCTGGTCTTAACGGAAGAGTCCACGGTTGGCAAGAGGCCATCCGGACAAGATCCGCATACCAAAACCTGTGAGGCCATGCCGGAGCTACCAGCAGAACAAACGAGCATTCCTTCAGAATCTTGGAGATTACTCTTGGAAGAAGAACTAGAGGCGGAAAGATATAGGCAGGATGATATTTCCAAGGAAGTGATAATGCATCCACTGCCTCCGCCTGAGGATCCCGGGATCTGGACAGATACCTGGGAAGTTTCTTGTTTAGATGAGACGCCATCAGATCTATTTCTGGAAGTTCCCACATTTGAACAATCTGAAGAAATACCTCTGGGTGAAGAGACCATTCGCCCGGATGCAACGTTTGGCGACTGAGATAATCCGCTTCCCAATTGTCTATACCTGGGATATGAACCGCAGAGATTAGACAGGAGCTGGATTCCGCCCAAACCAAAATTCGAGATACTTCTTTCATAGCCAGAGGACTGTGAGTCCCTCCTTGATGATTGATGTATGCCACAGTTGTGACATTGTCTGTCTGAAAACAAATGAACGATTCTCTCTTCAGAAGAGGCCAAAACTGAAGAGCTCTGAAAATTGCACGGAGTTCCAAAATATTGATCGGTAATCTCACCTCCTGAGATTCCCAAACTCCTTGTGCCGTCAGAGATCCCCACACAGCTCCCCAACCTGTGAGACTTGCATCTGTTGAAATTACAGTCCAGGTCGGAAGCACAAAAGAAGCCCCCTGAATTAAACGATGGTGATCTGTCCACCACGTTAGAGAGTGTCGAATAATCGGTTTTAAAGATATTAATTGAGATATCTTTGTGTAATCCTTGCACCATTGATTCAGCATACAGAGCTGAAGAGGTCGCATGTGAAAACGAGCAAAGGGGATCGCGTCCGATGCAGCAGTCATAAGACCTAGAATTTCCATGCATAAGGCTACCGAAGGGAATGATTGTGACTGAAGGTTTCGACAAGCTGCAATCAATTTTAGACGTCTCTTGTCTGTTAAAGACAGAGTCATGGACACTGAATCTATCTGGAAACCCAGAAAGGTTACCCTTGTCTGAGGAATCAAAGAACTTTTTGGTAAATTGATCCTCCAACCATGATCTTGAAGAAACAACACAAGTCGATTCGTATGAGATTCTGCTAAATGTAAAGACTGAGCAAGTACCAAGATATCGTCCAAATAAGGAAATACCACAATACCCTGTTCTCTGATTACAGACAGAAGGGCACCGAGAACCTTTGAAAAAATTCTTGGAGCTGTAGCTAGGCCAAACGGTAGAGCCACAAACTGGTAATGCTTGTCCAGAAAAGAGAATCTCAGGAACTGATAATGATCTGGATGAATCGGAATATGCAGATATGCATCCTGTAAATCTATTGTGGACATATAATTCCCTTGCTGAACAAAAGGCAAGATAGTCCTTACAGTTACCATCTTGAACGTTGGTATCCTTACATAACGATTCAATATTTTTAGATCCAGAACTGGTCTGAAGGAATTCTCCTTCTTTGGTACAATGAAGAGATTTGAATAAAACCCCATCCCCTGTTCCGGAACTGGAACTGGCATAATTACTCCAGCCAACTCTAGACCTGAAACACAATTCAGAAATGCTTGAGCTTTCACTGGATTTACTGGGACACGGGAAAGAAAAAATCTCTTTGCAGGAGGTCTCATCTTGAAACCAATTCTGTACCCTTCTGAAACAATGTTCTGAATCCAAAGATTGTGAACAGAATTGATCCAAATTGAAAGAACGTAACCTGCCCCCTACCAGCTGAGCTGGAATGAGGGCCGCACCTTCATGTGGACTTAGAAGCAGGCTTTGCCTTTCTAGCAGGCTTGGATTTATTCCAGACTGGAGATGGTTTCCAAACTGAAACTGCTCCTGAGGATGAAGGATCAGGCTTTTGTTCTTTGTTGAAACGAAAGGAACGAAAACGATTATTAGCCCTGTTTTTACCTTTAGATTTTTTATCCTGTGGTAAAAAAGTTCCTTTCCCACCAGTAACAGTTGAGATAATAGAATCCAACTGAGAACCAAATAATTTGTTACCCTGGAAAGAAATAGAAAGTAGAGTTGATTTAGAAGCCATATCAGCATTCCAAGTCTTAAGCCATAAAGCTCTTCTAGCTAAAATAGCTAGAGACATAAACCTGACATGAACTCTGATAATATCAAAAATGGCATCACAGATAAAATTATTAGCATGCTGAAGAAGAATAATAATATCATGAGAATCATGATTTGTTACTTGTTGCGCTAAAGTTTCCAACCAAAAAGTTGAAGCTGCAGCAACATCAGCCAATGATATAGCAGGTCTAAGAAGATTACCTGAACACAGATAAGCTTTTCTTAGAAAGGATTCAATTTTCCTATCTAAAGGATCTTTAAACGAAGTACCATCTGACGTAGGAATGGTAGTACGTTTAGCAAGGGTAGAAATAGCCCCATCAACTTTAGGGATTTTGTCCCAAAATTCTAACCTGTCAGACGGTACAGGATATAATTGCTTAAAACGTTTAGAAGGAGTAAATGAATTACCCAATTTATCCCATTCTTTGGAAATTACTGCAGAAATAGCATTAGGAACAGGAAAAACTTCTGGAATAACCACAAGAGATTTAAATACCTTATCTAAACGTTTAGAATTAGTATCAAGAGGACCAGAATCCTCTATTTCTAAAGCAATTAATACTTCTTTAAGTAAAGAACGAATAAATTCCATTTTAAATAAATATGAAGATTTATCAGCATCAATCTCTGAAACAGAATCCTCTGAACCAGAAGAGTCATCAGAATCAGAATGATGATGTTCATTTAAAAATTCATCTGTAGGGAGAGAAGTTTTAAAAGATTTTTTACGTTTACTAGAAGGAGAAATAACAGACATAGCCTTCTTGATGGATTCAGAAACAAAATCTCTTATGTTATCAGGAACATTCTGCACCTTAGATGTTGAAGGAACTGCAACAGACAATGGTACTTTACTAAAGGAAATATTATCTGCATTAACAAGTTTGTCATGACAATTAATACAAACAACAGCCGGAGGAATAGCTACCAAAAGTTTACAGCAGATACACTTAGCTTTGGTAGATCCAGCACTAGACAGCGATTTTCCTGTAGTATCTTCTGACTCAGATGCAACGTGAGACATCTTGCAATATGTAAGAGAAAAAACAACATATAAAGCAAAATTGATCAAATTCCTTAAATGACAGTTTCAGGAATGGGAAAAAATGCCAAAGAACAAGCTTCTAGCAACCAGAAGCAATGAAAAATGAGACTTAAATAATGTGGAGACAAAAGCGACGCCCATATTTTTTAGCGCCAAATAAGACGCCCACATTATTTGGCGCCTAAATGCTTTTGGCGCCAAAAATGACGCCACATCCGGAACGCCGACATTTTTGGCGCAAAATAACGTCAAAAAATGACGCAACTTCCGGCGACACGTATGACGCCGGAAACGGAAAATAATTTTTTGCGCCAAAAAAGTCCGCGCCAAGAATGACGCAATAAAATGAAGCATTTTCAGCCCCCGCGAGCCTAACAGCCCACAGGGAAAAAAGAGTCAAATTTTTGAAGGTAAGAAAAAATGAATAATTCAAATGAATAATCCCAAATATGAAACTGACTGTCTGAAAAATAAGGAAAGTTGAACATTCTGAGTCAAGGCAAATAAATGTTTGAATACATATATTTAGAACTTTATAAACAAAGTGCCCAACCATAGCTTAGAGTGTCACAGAAAATAAGATTTACTTACCCCAGGACACTCATCTACATGTTTGTAGAAAGCCAAACCAGTACTGAAACGAGAATCAGCAGAGGTAATGGTATATATAAGAGTATATCGTCGATCTGAAAAGGGAGGTAAGAGATGAATCTCTACGACCGATAACAGAGAACCTATGAAATAGACCCCGTAGAAGGAGATCACTGCATTCAAATAGGCAATACTCTCCTCACATCCCTCTGACATTCACTGCACGCTGAGAGGAAAACCGGGCTCCAACTTGCTGCGGAGCGCATATCAACGTAGAATCTAGCACAAACTTACTTCACCACCTCCATCGGAGGCAAAGTTTGTAAAACTGAATTGTGGGTGTGGTGAGGGGTGTATTTATAGGCATTTTGAGGTTTGGGAAACTTTGCCCCTCCTGGTAGGAATGTATATCCCATACGTCACTAGCTCATGGACTCTTGCTAATTACATGAAAGAAATGGTATGAGGATAACAGTAAAATGTAATACACATATTCAATTCTCAAAAGATTCTACAGTATCTCAGAGAAAATGGAAAGGTCATGCAAATCAACTTTTTCTTCTAAAACGGAGAGAGTCCACAGCTACATTCATTACTTTTGGGAATTCAGAACCTGGCCACCAGGAGGAGGCAAAGACACCTCAGCCAAAAGCTTAAATACCTCCCCCACTTCCCTTATCCCCTAGTCATTCTTTGCCTTTCGTCACAGGAGGTTGGCAGAGAAGTGTCGGAAGATTAAAGTTAGTCTCTTATGGAGGGTAGTACTCTTCGGAATGGGACTGGAGTTTTAAGTAGTCCTGTCAGCCCCTCAGTGAGAGCTTGGATGAAAGTTAGAGTCCGGAGATGCAGGGTGAGTCTTTGGGTTTTTGGAGCTTTGCAACTCGAGTTGTTGGTTCGATCCAGCTGTTGGGGCTGGTTTTACATTTTATGGCCTGAGGCCTATGGATTGGTTGAGCTTTGACCGTGTTCTTCTCCAGATCTTGTGACCTCTACATAGGTGGAGATTAGAGGAGTTTTTTACTCAGCGTGTTCCGGCTTCCCTATTTTTATAGGGGGATGGGTTCTTGCACTTCTGGAGGGTTCCCTCTGTGGGAGTCTCCTGGGGCAGTTTCTAACGTGATAGGTTAGTGTTCGTGACTGGTGCCTTCTTGTCTTGTGTGTCAGAGTGGGAGCCAGGAGCTCCATCTGGAGCACGATAAGTGCTTATGCTGCTAATTGTTGGCAGTTCTGGGGAATATCTGTTTATTCTGCGATCACTCTTTCATGAGTGCAGGCTGCGTGAGTTAGGGGTTCTGCTCTGTCTTCGGGGTCGTCTTTGGCTATTCTGGATCCTTTGGACTTTATCCAGATTGGGGTAGGGGTTCTTCCCTATATTAATTCTGGTAGGTTGTTGAGTTTATCTCTATTCTTTTTTTCTTGTCTTGCTGCAACCTACGGTTGCGCCTGATTGATGCTATGGTTCCCTTTTTTACTTTTCAACTAGTTGTTGAGATTTTGGATCTCTTGTTGAATATTCTCTTTCCTTTTCCCTTCTGGGAATGTGTGGAATTGGTACGGGCTTAGAGCCGGTGGGTCTAGTCTCTTTGGGGGCTTTGTGCTCGGGGGAACTCTAGTGCCTTTGAGCGGTCTCTATCTGGGCCTTGCTGAAACTAACTGTTGGGCAGTTACTTAGTCCTTTCAGTCCTTTCTCTTGTAAGATGTATCGAGTCCACGGATTCATCCTTACTTGCGGGATATTCTCCTCCCTTACAGGAAGTGGCAAAGAGAGCACCCACAGCAGAGCTGCCTATATAGATCCCCCCTTAGCTCCACCCCCAGTCATTCTCTTTGCCTACTCTAAGTAACTAGGAAGTGCAGAGCGAGTGTGGTGACAAAAATGTTAGTTTTTTATTTCTCAAGCAAAAGTTTATTTTAAATGGTGCCGGTGTGTACTATTTACTCTTTGGCAGAAAAGAGATGAAGATTTCTGCAAGGAGGATTATGATCTTAGCACGTTGTAACTAAGATCCACTGCTGTTCTTACAAGGGCTGAAGAGTACAGGAAAACTTCAGTTGGGGGAACGGTTTGCATGCTAAGCTGCATATGAGGTATGTTCAGTCTATGTTTCTTTCATGTAATTAGCAAGAGTCCATGAGCTAGTGACGTATGGGATATACATTCCTACCAGGAGGGGCAAAGTTTCCCAAACCTCAAAATGCCTATAAATACACCCCTCACCACACCCACAAATCAGTTTTACAAACTTTGCCTCCTATGGAGGTGGTGAAGTAAGTTTGTGCTAGATTCTACGTTGATATGCGCTCCGCAGCAGGTTGGAGCCCGGTTTTCCGATCAGCGTGCAGTGAATGTCAGAGGGATGTGAAGGGAGTATTGCCTATTTGAATTCAATGATCTCCTTCTACGGGGTCTATTTCATAGGTTCTCTGTTATCGGTCGTAGAGATTCATCTCTTACCTCCCTTTTCAGATCGACGATATACTCTTATATATACCATTACCTCTACTGATTCTCGTTTCAGTACTGGTTTGGCTTTTTACTACATGTAGATGAGTGTCCTGGGGTAAGTAAGTCTTATTTTCTGTGACACTCTAAGCTATGGTTGGGCACTTTTATATAAAGTTCTAAATATATGTATTCAAACATTTATTTGCCTTGACTCAGGATGTTCAACGTTCCTTATTTCAGACAGTCAGTTTCATATTTGGGATAATGCATATGAATAAATCAATTTTTTCTTACCTTAAAATTTGACTTTTTTCCCTGTGGGCTGTTAGGCTCGCGGGGGCTGAAAATGCTTCATTTTATTGCGTCATTCTTGGCGCGGAATTTTTTGGCGCAAAATTTTTTTTTGTTTCCGGCGTCATACGTGTCGCCGGAAGTTGCGTAATTTTTGACGTTTTTTTGCACCAAAAGTGTCGGTGTTCCGGATAAAAAAAATATGGGCGTCACTATTGTCTCCACATTATTTAAGTCTCATTATTTATTGCTTCTGGTTGCTAGAAGCTTGTTCACTGGCTTTTTTTCCCATTCCTGAAACTGTCATTTAAGGAATTTGATCATTTTTGCTTTATATGTTGTTTTTTCTATTACATATTGCAAGATGTCCCACGTTGACACTGAGTCAGAAGATACTTCTGGAAAATCGCTGCCTGGTGCTGGATCTACCAAAGCTAAGTGTATCTGCTGTAAACTTGTGGTATCTGTTCCTCCAGCTGTTGTTTGTACTGATTGTCATGACAAACTTGTTAATGCAGATAATATTTCCTTTAGTACTGTTACATTACCTGTTGCTGTTCCGTCAACATCTAATACTCAGAGTGTTCCTGTTAATATAAGAGATTTTTTTTCTAAATCCATTAAGAAGGCTATGTCTGTTATTCCTCCTTCTAGTAAACGTAAAAGTCTTTTAAAACTTCTCATTTTTCAGATGAATTTTTAAATGAACATCATCATTCTGATTCTGATAATGGTTCTTCTGGTTCAGAGGATTCTGTCTCAGAGGTTGATGCTGATAAATCTTCATATTTATTTAAAATGGAATTTATTCGTTCTTTACTTAAAGAAGTCCTAATTGCATTAGAAATAGAGGATTCTGGTCCTCTTGATACTAAATCTAAACGTTTAAATAAGGTTTTTAAATCTCCTGTAGTTATTCCAGAAGTTTTTCCTGTCCCTGATGCTATTTCTGAAGTAATTTCCAGGGAATGGAATAATTTGGGTAATTCATTTACTCCTTCTAAACCGTTTAAGCAATTATATCCTGTGCCATCTGACAGATTAGAGTTTTGGGACAAAATCCCTAAAGTTGATGGGGCTGTCTCTACTCTTGCTAAGCGTACTACTATTCCTACGGCAGATAGTACTTCCTTTAAGGAGCCTTTAGATAGGAAAATTGAATCCTTTCTAAGAAAAGCTTACTTGTGTTCAGGTAATCTTCTTAGACCTGCTATATCTTTAGCGGATGTTGCTGCAGCTTCAACTTTTTGGTTAGAAGCTTTAGCGCAACAAGTAACAGATCATAATTCTCATAGCATTATTAATCTTCTTCAACATGCTAATAATTTTATTTGTGATGCCATCTTTGATATCATTAGAGTTGATGTCAGGTATATGTCTCTAGCTATTTTAGCTAGAAGAGCTTTATGGCTTAAAACTTGGAATGCTGATATGTCTTCTAAGTCTACTCTGCTTTCCCTTTCTTTCCAGGGTAATAAATTATTTGGTTCTCAGTTGGATTCTATTATCTCAACTGTTACTGGAGGGAAAGGAACTTTTTTTACCACAGGATAAAAAATCTAAAGGTAAATTTCGTCACAACAAGGAACAAAAGCCTGATCCTTCATCCTCAGGAGCGGTATCAGTTTGGAAACCATCTCCAGTCTGGAATAAATCCAAGCCTTTTAGAAAACCAAAGCCAGCTCCTAAGTCCACATGAAGGTGCGGCCCTCATTCCAGCTCAGCTGGTAGGGGGCAGATTACGTTTTTTCAAAGAAATTTGGATCAATTCCATTCACAATCTTTGGATTCAGAACATTGTTTCAGAAGGGTACAGAATTGGCTTCAAGATAAGGCCTCCTGCAAAGAGATTTTTTCTTTCCCGTGTCCCAGTAAACCCAGCGAAGGCTCGAGCATTTCTGAAATGTGTTTCAGATCTAGAGTTGGCTGGAGTAATTATGCCAGTTCCAGTTCTGGAACAGGGGCTGGGGTTTTATTCAAATCTCTTCATTGTACCAAAGAAGGAGAATTCCTTCAGACCAGTTCTGGATCTAAAAATATTGAATCGTTATGTAAGGATACCAACATTCAAAATGGTAACTGTAAGGACTATTCTGCCTTTTGTTCAGCAAGGGCATTATATGTCTACAATAGATTTACAGGATGCATATCTGCATATTCCGATTCATCCAGATCACTATCAGTTTCTGAGATTCTCTTTCCTAGACAAGCATTACCAGTTTGTGGCTCTACCGTTTGGCCTAGCTACAGCTCCAAGAATTTTTACAAAGGTTCTCGGTGCCCTTCTGTCTGTAATCAGAGAACAGGGTATTGTGGTATTTCCTTATTTGGACGATATCTTGGTACTTGCTCAGTCTTCACATTTAGCAGAATCTCATACGAATCGTCTTGTGTTGTTTCTTCAAGATCATGGTTGGAGGATCAATTTACCAAAAAGTTCATTGATTCCTCAGACAAGGGTAACCTTTTTAGGTTTCCAGATAGATTCAGTGTCCATGACTCTGTCTTTGACAGACAAGAGACGTCTAAAATTGATATCAGCTTGTCGAAACCTTCAGTCACAATCATTCCCTTCGGTAGCCTTATGCATGGAAATTCTAGGTCTTATGACTGCTGCATCGGACGCGATCCCCTTTGCTAGTTTTCACATGCAACCTCTTCAGCTCTGTATGCTGAACCAGTGGTGCAGGGATTACACAAAGATATCTCAATTAATATCTTTAAAACCGATTGTACAACACTCTCTGACGTGGTGGACAGATCACCATCGTTTAGTTCAGGGGGCTTCTTTTTTTCTTCCGACCTGGACTGTAATTTCAACAGATGCAAGTCTTACAGGTTGGGGAGCTGTGTGGGGGTCTCTGACAGCACAAGGGGTTTGGGAATCTCAGGAGGTGAGATTACCGATCAATATTTTGGAACTCTGTGCAATTTTCAGAGCTCTTCAGTCATGGCCTCTTCTAAAGAGAGAATTGTTCATTTGTTTTCAGACAGACAATGTCAGAACTGTGGCATACATCAATCATCAAGGAGGGACTCACAGTCCTCTGGCTATGAAAGAAGTATCTCGAATTCTGGTATGGGCGGAATCCAGCTCCTGTCTAGTTTCTGCGGTTCATATCCCAGGTATAGACAATTGGGAAGCGGATTATCTCAGTCGCCAAACGTTACATCCGGGCGAATGGTCTCTTCACCCAGAGGTATTTCTTCAGATTGTTCAAATGTGGGGACTTCCAGAAATAGATCTGATGGCCTCTCATCTAAACAAGAAACTTCCCAGGTATCTGTCCAGATCCAGGGATCCTCAAGCGGAAGCAGTGGATGCATTGTCACTTCCTTGGAAGTATCATCCTGTCTATATCTTTCCGCCTCTAGTTCTTCTTCCAGAGTAATCTCCAAGATTCTGAAGGAATGCTCGTTTGTTCTGCTGGTAGCTCCAGCATGGCCTCACAGGTTTTGGTATGCGGATCTTGTCCGGATGGCCTCTTGCCAACCGTGGACTCTTCCGTTAAGACCAGACCTTCTGTCGCAAGGTCCTTTTTTCCATCAGAATCTCAAATCCTTAAATTTAAAGGTATGGAGATTGAACGCTTGATTCTTAGTCAAAGAGGTTTCTCTGACTCTGTGATTAATACTATGTTACAGGCTCGTAAATCCGTATCTAGGGAGATATATTATAGAGTCTGGAAGACTTATATTTCTTGGTGTCTTTCTCATCATTTATCCTGGCATTCTTTTAGAATTCCGAGAATTTTACAGTTTCTTCAGGATGGTTTGGATAAAGGTTTGTCTGCAAGTTCCTTGAAAGGACAAATCTCTGCTCTTTCTGTTCTTTTTCACAGAAAGATTGCTAATCTTCCTGATATTCATTGTTTTGTACAAGCTTTGGTTCGTATAAAACCTGTCATTAAGTCAATTTCTCCTCCTTGGAGTTTGAATTTGGTTCTGGGGGCTCTTCAAGCTCCTCCGTTTGAACCTATGCTTTCATTGGACATTAAATTACTTTCTTGGAAAGTTTTGTTCCTTTTGGCCATCTCTTCTGCCAGAAGAGTTTCTGAATTATCTGCTCTTTCTTGTGAGTCTCCTTTTCTGATTTTTCACCAGGATAAGGCGGTGTTGCGAACTTCTTTTAAATTTTTACCTAAGGTTGTGAATTCTAACAACATTAGTGGAGAAATTGTGGTTCCTTCATTATGTCCTAATCCTAAGAATTCTAAGGAGAAATCATTACATTCTTTGGATGTAGTTAGAGCTTTAAAATATTATGTTGAAGCTACTAAGAATTTCCGAAAGACTTCTAGTCTATTTGTTATCTTTTCCGGTTCTAGGAAAGGTCAGAAGTCCTCTGCCATTTCTTTGGCATCTTGGTTGAAATCTTTAATTCATCATGCTTATGTCGAGTCGGGTAAAACTCCGCCTCAAAGGATTACAGCTCATTCTACTAGGTCAGTTTCTACTTCCTGGGCGTTTAGGAATGAAGCTTCGGTTGATCAGATTTGCAAAGCAGCAACTTGGTCTTCTTTGCATACTTTTACTAAATTCTACCATTTTGATGTGTTTTCTTCTTCTGAAGCTGTTTTTGGTAGAAAAGTACTTCAGGCAGCTTTTTCAGTTTGAATCTTCTGCTTATATTTTCAGTTTTTTTCTTTATAAGATTTAAACTTTATTTTTGGGTGTGGATTTTTTTTTTTTTCAGCGGAATTGGCTGTCTTTATTTTATCCCTCCCTCTCTAGTGACTCTTGCGTGGAAGATCCACATCTTGGGTAGTCATTATCATAACATAATTTATGTAAGAACTTACCTGATAAATTAATTTCTTTCATATTAGCAAGAGTCCATGAGGCCCACCCCTTTTTTTGTGGTGGTTATGATTTTTTTGTATAAAGCACAATTATTCCAATTCCTTATATTTATGCTTCGCACTTTTTTCTTATCACCCCACTTCTTGGCTATTCGTTAAACTGATTTGTGGGTGTGGTGAGGGGTGTATTTATAGGCATTTTGAGGTTTGGGAAACTTTGCCCCTCCTGGTAGGAATGTATATCCCATACGTCACTAGCTCATGGACTCTTGCTAATATGAAAGAAATGAATTTATCAGGTAAGTTCTTACATAAATTATGTTTTTTCTAGACAGACTGTGTTTATTCTAGAAAAGGCTGGCAATATCCCCATGGGGAAAGGGTAAGCTGTATTCAGACACTTGGCTAGGAATTTCAGCTTGCTTGAAGGGCTCATTTGTTACTGGTGTCACTGTTAGGAAAAAACGTTTTTGTTTGTTCAGTAAATGATGCAATTATAACGTTTTTTGAAGGGACTAAAGGGGTCATTGTGGCTTGTGTTAGGGTTTTTTAACCCACATGGTTAATTAAGAGACACTCAGGTGTTTTTCTAATAGGCCTCAAAACATCGAGTGTGGTGGAAGGGGCCTATTTTCGCGCCTCAGCTGCGCAGTTTCTTTTCCTTAGAGTTATCCAACTGCTTCTCTAGAGGTTCTTGCTGTGTTTGAAGGCTGTAAAGGAGGTTTTTTCCCCACAAATCGTTCTGAAGGGCAGGTAGGCATCACAGCAGAGCTGTGGCAAGGTGCTGAAAGTCTTTTTTACCGGTTTTGACGTTTTGTTTCTTTTTGTTTTGCCATTAAGGGGTTAATTGTTTATTTGCATAGTTGTGCAAAGTTACTAAGGCTGTAAGATACTACTGTAAAAATTTCGTTAAGATTACTGCTTTTTTACACTGTTTTGCAGAACTTGTGCAGCTTTTTTTCTCTTAAAGGCACAGTACCGTTTTATTTCTAAGTGTTATTTACTTTGATTACAGTGTTTTCCAAGCTTGCTTGTTACATTACTAGCCTGTTTAACATGTCTGATACCAAGGAAAATCCTTGTTCAATATGTTTGGAAGCCATTGTGGAACCCCCTCTTAGAATGTGTCCCAAATGTACTGATATGTCTATAAATTATAAAGAACATATATTAGCACTTAAAAATAAAGCAATAGATGATTCCCAGTCAGAAGTAAATGAGGGTTCGCCATCTAGCTCTCCCCAAGTGTCACAACCAGTAACGCCCGCACAAGTGATGCCAAGTACCTCTAGTGCGTCACATTCATTTACTTTACAAGACATAGCCACAGTTATGAATACAACCCTCACTGAGGTTTTATCCAAACTGCCTGGTTTACAAGGAAAGCGGGACAGCTCTGAGTTAAGGAAAAATGCTGAGCCGTCTCACGCTTTAGTAGCCGTATCTGATATGCCCTCACAATGCTCTGAAGGGGCGAGAGATTTGTTATCTGAGGGAAAAATTTCTGATTCAGGAAAGACGCTTCCTCAGACAGATTCTGATATGACGGCCTTTAAATTTAAGCTAGAACACCTCCGCTTATTGCTTAGGGAGGTATTAGCAACCCTAGATGATTGTGACCCTATAGTGGTCCCAGAGAAATTGTGTAAAATGGATAGATACTTAGAGGTTCCTGTTTACACTGATGTTTTTTCCAGTCCCTAAGAGGATTGTGAATATTATTGCTAAGGAGTGGGATAGACCAGGTATTCCATTCACTCCCCCTCCTGTTTTTAAGAAAATGTTTCCCATATCTGATACCATAAGGGACTCATGGCAGACAGTTCCTAAGGTGGAGGGAGCTATTTCTACTCTGTCTAAGCGTACAACTATACCTGTCGAGGACAGTTGTGCTTTCAAAGATCCTATGGATAAAAAATTAGAGGGTCTCCTGAAGAAAATTTTTGTTCATCAAGGTTTTTCTCTCCAAACTATTGCGTGCATTGTTCCTGTAACGACTGCAGCTGCTTTCTGGTTTGAGGCTCTAGAAGAGGCTCTTCAAATGTAGACTCCATTAGAGGAAATTATGGACAGAATTAAGGCACTTAAGTTGGCTAATTCTTTTATTACAGATGCCGCTTTTCAACTGGCTAAATTAGCGGCAAAGAATTCAGGTTTTGCCATTTTAGCACGCAGGGTGTTATGGCTTAAGTCCTGGTCTGCTGATGTGTCATCTAAATCTAAACTTTTGAACATTCCTTTCAAAGGTAAGACCCTATTCGGGCCTGAACTGAAGGAGATTATTTCAGACATCACTGGAGGGAAAGGCCATGCCCTCCCTCAGGATAGATCCAATAAGATGAGGGCCAAACAAAATAATTTTCGTTCCTTTCGGAACTTTAAGAGTGGTCCCGCTTCAGCTTCCCCTGCTACAAAGCAAGAGGGGAATTTTGCCCAATCAAGTCAGTCTGGAGACCTAATCAGGCTTGGAACAAGGTTAAACAGGCCAAGAAGCCTGCAGCTGCCTCTAAGACAGCATGAAGGGGTAGCCCCCGATCCGGGACCGGATCTAGTAGGGGGCAGACTCTCTCTCTTCGCTCGGGCTTGGGCGAGAGATGTTCAGGATCCCTGGGCTTTAGAAATTGTGTCCCAGGGATATCTTCTGGAATTCAAGGGCTCCCTTCCAAGGGGGAGATTTCACATTTCTCGATTGTCTGTAAACCAGACAAAGAGAGAGGCGTTCTTACGCTGTGTAGAAGACCTACATACCATGGGGGTGATTCGCCCAGTTCCAAAGGAGGAACAGAGGCCAGGGTTTTATTCAAACCTGTTTGTGGTTCCCAAGAAAGAGGGAACTTTCAGACCAATTTTGGATCTCAAAATTCTAAACAAGTTCCTCAAAGTTCCATCATTCAAGATGGAGACTATTCGGACTATTCTACCTCTGATCCAGGAGGGTCAATATATGACTACCGTGGACTTAAAGGATGCGTATCTACACATCCCTATTCACAGAGATCATCATCAATTCCTCAGATTCGCCTTTCTAAACAGGCATTACCAGTTTGTGGCCCTTCCCTTCGGGTTGGCCACGGCTCCCAGAATTTTCACAAAAGTGCTAGGGTCCCTTCTGGCGGTTCTACGACCACGGGGCATAGCAGTGGTGCCTTATCTAGACAACATTTTAATTCAGGCGTCTACTTTCCAGCTAGCCAAGTCTCGCACAGACATCGTGTGGGCTTTTCTGACATCTCTCGGGTGGAAGGTGAACATAAAAAAGAGTTCTCTCTTCCCTCTTACAAGAGTTTCCTTCCTAGGGACTCTGATAGACTCGGTAGAAATGAAAATATTTCTGACGGAGGTCAGAAAGTTAAAACTCTTATCCACTTGCCGAGCTCTTCATTCCATTTCTCGACCATCAGTGGCTCAGTGTATAGAGGTAATCGGACTCATGGTAGCGGCAATGGACATAGTTCCTTTTGCCCGTCTACATCTCAGACCACTGCAACTATGCATGCTCAAACAGTGGAATGGGGATTATGCAGATTTATCTCCTCAACTGCATCTGGACCAGGAGACCAGAGATTCTCTTCTCTGGTGGTTGTCTCAGGACCACCTGTCTCACGGAATGTGCTTCCGCAGGCCAGAGTGGCTCATTGTAACGACAGATGCCAGCCTGCTAGGCTGGGGTGCAGTCTGGAACTCCCTGAAAGCACAGGGCTTATGGTCTCGGGAGGAAGCTCTCCTCCCGATAAACATTTTAGAACTGAGAGCGATTTTCAATGCACTTCAGGCATGGCCTCAGCTTGCTGCGGCCAAATTAATCAGGTTTCAGTCGGACAACATCACGACTGTAGCTTATATCAATCATCAGGGAGGAACAAGGAGTTCTCTAGCGATGATGGAGGTAACCAAAATAATCCGGTGGGCAGAGGATCACTCTTGCCATCTCTCAGCAATCCACATCCCAGGAGTAGAGAACTGGGAGGCGGATTTTCTAAGTCGTCAGACTCTTCATCCGGGGGAGTGGGAACTCCATCCGGGGGTATTCGCCCAGCTGATTCAGCTATGGGGCACACCAGAATTGGATCTGATGGCGTCTCATCAGAATGCCAAACTTCATTGTTACGGGTCTAGGTCCCGGGATCCCAAGGCGGTACTGATAGATGCTCTAGCAGTGCCTTGGTCCTTCAATCTGGCCTATGTATTTCCACCGTTTCCTCTCCTCCCACGTCTGGTTGCCAGAATCAAGCAGGAGAGAGCTTCGGTAATTCTGATAGCTCCTGCGTGGCCACACAGGAATTGGTATGCAGACCTAGTGGACATGTCCTCGGTTCCACCGTGGACTCTGCCAATGAGGCGGGACCTTCTAATCCAAGACCCGTTCATGCATCCAAATCTAATTTCTCTGCGTCTGACTGCTTGGAGATTGAACGCATGATTTTATCAAAGCGTGGTTTCTCTGAATCGGTCATTGATACCCTGATTCAGGCTAGAAAGCCTGTCACCAGGAAGATTTATCATAAGATTTGGCGCAAATATCTTTATTGGTGTGAATCCAAAGGTTACTTGTGGAGTAAGATTAGGATTCCTAGAATATTGTCTTTTCTCCAAGACGGTTTGGAGAAGGGATTATTGCTAGTTCCCTAAAAGGACAAATATCTGCTTTGTCTATTCTACTTCACAAACGTCTGGCAGATGTCCCAGATGTTAAAGCATTTAGTCAGGCTTTGGTCAGAATCAAGCCTGTATTTAAACCTGTTGCTCCGCCATTTAGCCTAAACTTAGTTCTTAAAGTTCTTCAAGGGGAAGGAACATCTGTTACACAATCTTGATGTGGTTCGTGCTTTAAAATTCTACTTACAAGCAACTAAAGATTTCCGTCAAACATCTTCTTTGTTTGTTGTTTATTCTGGTAAACGGAGAGGTCAAAGGGCTACGGCTACCTCTCTTTCCTTTTGGCTGAAAAGCATCATCCGTTTGGCCTATGAGACTGCTGGACGCCAGCCTCCTGAAAGGATTACTGCTCATTCTACTAGAGATGTGGCTTCCACATGGGCTTTTAAAAATTAGGCTTCTGTTGAACAGATTTGTAAGGCGGCGACTTGGTCTTCGCTTCATACTTTTTCCAAATTTTACAAATTCGATACTTTTGCTTCTTCAGAGGCTATTTTTGGGAGAAAGGTTCTACAAGCAGTGGTGCCTTCCGTTTAAGGTCCCTGTTTTGTCCCTCCCTTCATCCGTGTCCTAAAGCTTTGGTATTGGTATCCCGCAAGTAAGGATGAATCCGTGGACTCGATACATCTTACAAGAGAAAACATTATTTATGCTTACCTGATAAATTTATTTCTCTTGTGATGTATCGAGTCCACGGCCCGCCCTGTTTATTTAAGACAGGCATATATATTTTTATTTTAAAACTTTCAGTCACCACTGCACCCTATGTTTTCTCCTTTTTCTTCCTAGCCTTCGGTCGAATGACTGGGGGGTGGAGCTATATAGGCAGCTCTGCTGTGGGTGCTCTCTTTGCCACTTCCTGTAGGGGAGGAGAATATCCCGCAAGTAAGGATGAATCCATGGACTCGATACATCACAAGAGAAATAAATTTATCAGGTAAGAATAAATTATGTTTTCTCTTGTTAAGTGTGTTCAGTCCACGGGTCATCCATTACTTATGGGATATATTCTCCTTCCCAACAGGAAGTTGCAAGAGGATCACCCAAGCAGAGCTGCTATATAGCTCCTCCCCTCACATGTCATATCCAGTCATTCTCTTGCAACCCTCAACAAAGAAGGAGGTCGCGAGAGGAGCTGGAGTTTTTACTTAACTATTCTTCAATCAAAAGTTTATTTTAAATGGCACCGGAGTGTGCTGTTTTTCTATCTCAGGCAGTATTTGGAAGAAGAAACTGCCTGCGTTTTTTTTCTATGATCTTAGCAGGCGTAACTAAGATCCACTGGCTGTTCTCGACATTCTGAGGAGTGGGGTAACTTCAGAAACTGGCAATAGCATGCGGGGTCCTCCGCAAATGAGGTATGTGCAGTACATTATTTTCTGGGAATGGAATTGACTAAGAAAATACTGCTGTTACCGTATGATGTAAGTACAGCCTTAAATGCAGTAGTGGCAACTGGTATCAGGCTGATAAATGTATGCGCAGTCAAGTTATTTTCTAGGGCCTAGAATTTGACTGAGAAAATACTGTTAAAACTGAAATAATACTTAAACCTTATCTGCAGTGGTAGCGACTGGTAGCAGGCTTAGTGATAACTTTGCATGACATTGGAAAATGTTGTTTTTTAATAAAACGTTCACTGGCATGTTATTCGTTTTTGTGAGGTACTTTGGTGATAAATCTCTTTGGGCATGATTTTTTTCCACATGGCTAACATATATTTTCTGCATGGAAACCGTTATATCAGGGCTCCCACTGTTGTGATAGGAGTGGGAGGGACCTTGTTTTAGCGCCTTGTTGCGCAGTTATAATTCTAGCACAGTCTTCCTGCTTCTTCCTCCTTGATCTAGGACGTCTCTAGAGAGCTCAGGGGCCTGCAAAATTCATTTTTGAGGGAGGTAATCAGTCACAGCAGATCTGTGACAGTGTGCTTGACTGTGATTAAAAGCGTTAAATCTTAATTGATATCCGTTTTATCCGTTTTGGGTATTGAGGGGTTAATCATCCTTTTGCTAATGGGTGCAATCCTCTGCTAATAGTACACTTCTTGTTAAGAATTGTTTAATTATATCTGTATTTTTGAAGCACTGCAGCGTTTTTTATATTGCTTGTAAACTTATTGAAAGTGATTTCCAAGCTTGCTAGTTTCATTGCTAAGTCTGTTTAAACATGTCTGATTCAGAGGAAACTGTTTGTTCATCATGTTCAAAAGCCAATGTGGAGCCCAATAGAACGATGTGTACCAATTGTATTGATATTGCTTTGAATAAAAGTCAATCTGTACCGATAGAGAAACTATCACCAGACAACGAGGGGGAAGTTATGCCGCCTAACTCTCCTCACGTGTCAGTACCTGCGTCTCCCGCTCGGGAGATGCGTAGGATTGAGACGCCGAGTACATCTAGGCCCTTACAAATCACTTTACATGATATGGCTAATGTTATGAAAGAAGTATTATATAATATGCCCAAATTAAGGGGCAAGCGCGATAGCTCTGGGTTAAGGACAGAGCGCGCTGATGACACGAGAGCCATGTCTGATACTGCGTCACAATTTGCAGAACATGAGGACGGTGAGCTTCATTCTGTCGGTGACGGTTCTGATCCGGGGAGACCGGATTCAGAAATTTCAAATTTTAAATTTAAGCTTGAGAACCTCCGTGTGTTACTAGGGGAGGTATTAGCGGCTCTGAATGATTGCGACACGGTGGCAATCCCAGAGAAATTGTGTAGGTTGGATAGATACTATGCGGTACCGGTGTGTACTGACGTCTTTCCTATACCAAAAAGACTTACAGAAATTATTAGTAAGGAGTGGGATAGACCCGGTGTGCCTTTTTCCCCTCCCCCGATATTCAGAAAAATGTTTCCTATAGACGCCACCACACAAGACTTATGGCAGACGGTCCCTAAGGTGAAGGGAGCAGTTTCTACTTTAGCCAAGCGTACCACTATCCCGGTGGAGGATAGCTGTGCTTTCTCAGATCCAATGGATAAAAAATTAGAGGGTTATCTTAAGAAAATGTTTGTTCAACAGGGTTTTATTTTGCAGCCTCTTGCATGCATTGCGCCTGTCACGGCTGCAGCAGCATTCTGGTTTGAGTCTCTGGAAGAGGCGATTCGCACAGAGCCATTGGATGAGGCTTTGAGCAAAGTTAGAACCCTTAAGCAAGCTAATGCGTTTGTTTCAGATGCCGTAGTACATTTAACCAAACTTACGGCTAAAAATTCCGGATTCGCCATACAGGCACGCAGAGCGCTCTGGCTTAAATCCTGGTCAGCGGATGTAACTTCCAAGTCTAAGCTACTTAACATTCCTTTCAAAGGGCAGACCTTATTCGGGCCCAGCTTGAAGGAAATTATTGCTGACATTACGGGAGGTAAGGGCCACGCCCTTCCTCAGGACAGGGCCAAGCCAAAGGCCAAACAGTCTAATTTTCTTGCCTTTCGTAACTTCAAGGCAGGAGCAGCATCAACTTCCTCCGCTCCAAAACAGGAAGGAACTACTGCTCGTTACAGACAGGGTTGGAAAGGCAACCAGTCATGGAACAAGGGCAAGCAGGCCAGAAAGCCTACTTCCGCCCCTAAGACAGCATGAAGACAGGGCCCCCTATCCGGAGACGGATTTAGTGGGGGGCAGACTTTCTCTCTTCGCCCAGGCTTGGGCAAGAGATGTGCAGGATCCCTGGACTTTGAAGATTATATCTCAGGGATACCTTCTGGATTTCAAAACCTCTCCTCCACAAGGGAGGTTCCATCTTTCGAGGTTATCAACAAACCTAGTAAAGAGAGAGGCATTTCTACAATGTGTACAAGACCTCTTAATCATGGGAGTGATCCACTCAGTTCCGCGATCGGAACAGGGACAAGGATTTTACTCAAATCTATTTGTGGTTCCCAAAAAAGAGGGAACCTTCAGACCAATCTTGGACTTAAAGATCTTAAACAAATTCCTAAGGGTACCATCGTTCAAGATGGAAACCATTCGAACCATCCTACCCATGATCCAAGAGGGTCAATATATGACCACAGTGGACTTAAAGGATGCTTACCTTCACATACCGATTCACAAAGATCATTATCGGTACCTAAGGTTTGCCTTTCTAGACAGGCATTACCAGTTTGTGGCTCTTCCCTTTGGGTTAGCCACGGCCCCGAGAATTTTTACGAAGGTTCTGGGCTCACTTCTGGCAGGACTAAGACCACGAGGCATAGCGGTGGCTCCGTACCTAGACGACATTCTGATACAAGCATCAAGTTTTCAGAATGCAAAGTCTCATACAGAGATAGTTCTTGCATTTCTGAGGTCGCATGGGTGGAAAGTGAACGTGGAAAAGAGTTCTCTGTTACCACTCACAAGGGTTCCTTTTCTAGGGACTCTTATAGATTCTATAGAGATGAAGATTTACCTGACGGAGTGCAGGTTATCAAAGATTCTCAATGCTTGCCGTGTCCTTCATTCCATTCCAAGCCCATCAGTAGCTCAGTGCATGGAGGTAATCGGCTTAATGGTCGCGGCAATGGACATAGTGCCATTTGCGCGCCTGCATCTCAGACCGCTGCAACTATGCATGCTCAGTCAATGGAACGGGGATTACTCAGATCTGTCCCCTTTGTTAAATCTGGACCAGGAGACCAGAGATTCCCTTCTCTGGTGGTTGTCACCGGTTCATCTGTCCAAAGGAATGACCTTTCGCAGACCAGATTTTACGATTGTAACAACGGATGCCAGCCTTCTAGGCTGGGGAGCAGTCTGGAATTCCCTGAAGGCTCAGGGATCGTGGACTCAGGAGGAGACACTCCTTCCAATAAACATTCTAGAATTAAGAGCAATATTCAATGCTCTTCTAGCTTGGCCTCAGTTAGCAAGACTGAGGTTCATCAGATTTCAGTCGGACAATATCACGACTGTGGCTTACATCAATCATCAAGGGGGAACCAGGAGTTCCCTAGCGATGTTGGAAGTCTCGAAGATAATTTGCTGGGCAGAGTCTCACTCTTGCTACCTGTCAGCGATTTACATCCCAGGCGTAGAGAACTGGGAGGCGGATTTCCTAAGTCGCCAGACTTTTCATCCGGGAGAGTGGGAACTTCACCCGGAGGTATTTGCTCAACTGATTCGTCGTTGGGGCAAACCGGATCTGGATCTCATGGCATCTCGCCAGAACGCGAAGCTTCCTTGTTACGGATCCAGGTCCAGGGACCCGGGAGCGGTGCTGGTAGATGCATTAGCAGCCCCTTGGGTTTTCAACATAGCTTATGTGTTTCCACCATTTTCGTTGCTACCTCGACTGATTGCCAGGATCAAACAGGAGAGGGCATCAGTAATTCTGATAGCGCCTGCGTGGCCACGCAGGACCTGGTATGCAGACCTAGTGGACATGTCGTCCTGTCCACCATGGTCTCTTCCTCTGAGGCAGGACCTTCTAATTCAGGGTCCTTTCAACCATCCAAACCTAATTTCTCTGAGGCTGACTGCCTGGAAATTGAAAGCTTGATTCTATCTAAGCGTGGGTTTTCGGATTCGGTTATTGATACATTAATACAGGCTCGGAAACCTGTGACCAGAAAAATTTATATTGGTGCGAATCCAAGAGTTACTCATGGAGTAAGGTTAGGATTCCTAGGATATTGGCTTTTCTACAAGAGGGTTTAGAAAAAGGTTTATCCGCTAGTTCGCTAAAGGGACAGATTTCAGCTCTGTCTATTCTTTTACACAAACGTCTGGCAGAGAATCCAGACGTCCAGGCCTTTTGTCAGGCTTTGGCTAGAATTAAGCCTGTGTTTAAAGCTGTTGCTCCTCCGTGGAGCTTAAACTTGGTTCTTAAAGTTCTTCAGGGTGTTCCGTTTGAACCCCTTCATTCCATTGATATTAAGCTTTTATCTTGGAAAGTTTTGTTTTTGATGGCTATTTCCTCGGCTCGAAGAGTCTCTGAGTTATCTGCCTTACATTGTGATTCTCCTTATCTGATCTTTCATTCAGACAAGGTAGTACTGCATACTAAACCTGGTTTTTTATCTAAGGTTGTTTCTAACAGGAATATCAATCAAGAGATTGTTGTTCCATCATTATGTCCTAATCCTTCTTCAAAGAAGGAACGTCTTTTGCATAATCTAGATGTGGTCCGTGCTCTGAAGTTCTACTTACAGGCAACTAAAGATTTTAGACAAACTTCTTCTCTGTTTGTCGTTTACTCTGGACAGAGGAGAGGTCAAAAGGCTTCGGCTACCTCTCTCTCTTATTGGCTTTGTAGCATAATACGTTTAGCCTATGAGACTGCTGGACAGCAGCCTCCTGAAAGAATTACAGCTCATTCCACTAGAGCTGTGGCTTCCACTTGGGCCTTTAAGAATGAGGCCTCTGTTGAACAGATTTGCAAGGCTGCAACTTGGTCTTCACTTCATACTTTTTCCAAATTTTACAAATTTGACACTTTCGCTTCTTCGGAGGCTGGTTTTGGGAGAAAGGTTCTACAGGCAGTGGTTCCTTCTGTTTAATGTTCCTGCCTTGTCCCTCCCATCATCCGTGTACTTAGCTTTGGTATGGGTATCCCATAAGTAATGGATGACCCGTGGACTGAACACACTTAACAAGAGAAAACATAATTTATGCTTACCTGATAAATTTATTTCACTTGTAGTGTGTTCAGTCCACGGCCCGCCCTGTCTTTTTAAGGCAGGTTCAAAATTTTAAAATTATAACTCCAGTCACCACTGCACCTTATAGTTTCTCCTTTCTCGTCTTGTTTCGGTCGAATGACTGGATATGACATGTGAGGGGAGGAGCTATATAGCAGCTCTGCTTGGGTAATCCTCTTGCAACTTCCTGTTGGGAAGGAGAATATATCCCATAAGTAATGGATGACCCGTGGACTGAACACACTACAAGAGAAATAAATTTATCAGGTAAGCATAAATTATGTTTTTTGTTCTGCTTGGTACAGCAGGTTTTGTTTTGTTTGGGTATTTTCAGGCGATGGTGCCCTGCGAATGGGCCACCTTTTCTACCCACCCTTTTTTTGCATTCAGTGTCCTCTATAGCTTGGGTATTGTTTCCCAAAAGTAATGAATGCAGCTGTGGACTCTCCCTGTTTAAGAAGAAAAACATAAATTATGCTTACCTGATAATTTCCTTTTCTTATGACGGGTAGAGTCCACAGCTCCCCTCCGACGTTCTGTTATGGGGTGGCAGCCATGTGTTTTGTTTATTCTTCTGGCACCTTTTTTTCACCTGATATTTCTCCTACTGTTCCTTGTTCCCTTGGCAGAATGACTGGGGGATGAGGGAAGTGGGGGAGGTATTTAAGCCTTTGGCTGGGGTGTCTTTGCCTCCTCCTGGTGGCCAGGTTCTGATATCCCAAAAGTAATGAATGCAGCTGTGGACTCTCCCCGTCAGAAGAAAAGGAAATTATCAGGTAAGCATAATTTGTTTTTATGTGCTCAGTCCTTGATTCTGAAACCTTTTAAACATGGTTTCCAGTAAATACTTGGTACTATTTTTATCATGGCTTTACAAATCAGCCACAAACAGCCTATTTTGCCAGTAATTGGTTTACCAGTATGGCACAGTTGGCTCTGATTCTCAGTAATCTCATGAAAAGGCTGTAACTAAGATGCATCTAGTGTACTGTGGGCAAAGGGTGATATAAGCCCTCAACTGCACACAGTGCAACAACGAAATACAAAATTCATATGCAGTGGGAGAAAGGGGGGGGAGGGGCATGCATATAAACCAGGAACTGTACAAAATGTAGTCTATTGATAACTGATACATAGAATATAATTTATACGTTGTTTACCTTGGTACAGTGTTATTGGTAGATTGAATAGCACAATTAACATTCTAGTTTTATGCAGTGTCTGACCTCACAGTACAAACTGTTATATTAGGCTACTCACATGTGATATGCCTTGATGAGGTGTGTTTTTTTTTTAACAGATAAATTAGTATTAATATTTATATTTTTTCTTTTACCTTTACAGTGGATTCTTTCTAAACTGGAAGAAGTATTTAATCAGTCGTAACCACTGGAGAATGACAAAATGTCAGTTGCCTTCGTCAGACAATGTAATATAATAATCTAACATTTAAAACTGCAAGTTTATATAAATCCCTAAAAAGAAATAAACAACAGGTCTATGCATACTAATATTTCAAGAATCAGAATTGAATCCTCTTCTTTGTAAAAAAAAACCTTTTAAGAACAATTTGAATGTTTGCCGTTTGTACAAAATTAAATGCTTCCATAAAAAGCAAGTATTTTATTATCATTGCATATTCATATTAAATGTTAATATTTCTTTTGGTAAAATCCTTGGAAACATTTTTATGTATAAATCTATTTTACCTTTTGTTGAATTAGTTTAAAGCCAACATATGCACTCTTAAAGTGATGGTAAATCCTAGCGTTTGTGAAACGCTAGGATTTACCATTGGAACAAATAAAGGGGACTTTCGTTCATGAAGTATAAAATACTTCATGCTGAAAGCTCCTTTATTTGTTTGCAGTGTTCGCCGCACTGAGCTGCTCAGGCAGCCCACGGCAGAACGCTATTTGGCTGAAAGGTGACGTTTCCACCTCTTAGCCAATAGCCATACGAGAAATCAGTGCAGTGATCGCTGCAAACAAATAAAGGAACTTTCGGCATGAAGCATTTTATACTTCATGACTGGAAGTCCCCTTTATTTGTTCCAATGGTAAATCCTAGCATTTCAGAAACTCTAGGATTTACCATCACTTTAATATCAATATATTTCACTGTAATGTAAACTTTTCAGTAATATATCTCCTGACTCATGATCTGTAATGATATTTTGGCAATTACAAGAAAAGGGAGGAGTATTGATCTCAGCATATTTATTTATTTAACATGTGCATTGCTATAAGGACTGCTCTATGTATTGGTAATATTTAAAGCAGGGGTGTCCATACATTAGTGAGGAGTCTTTTCCTTTATTTGTTTGTCAGTGTGCAAAGCATAAGAAAATCTTACCTTCACCAAAAACTGATCTTCATTTAACACCATGACTAATATTCTTGTGCTGAATCAAGTATATATATATATATATATATATATATATATATATATATATATATATATATATATATACAGTATATATTTGAGACCACTGTATGGGTGCAGAATATTCTTGTGTAAAGCATATTATTTATTTTTAAACAGACCTATGCTATTCTGTTTGAGAAGGAGAGGGGAATTCACACCACAGTTTTTGGATGTATTGGTCACTACAGATATACTGATAGATCCTGATCTACATTTTGGTAACACCTGCTTTAGACGTATATGAAAGGAGCTACTGAACCGAAAGACCAATTAAAAACACAGGGTCGATGACATTAGAAAAATGTATTATCTGATTTATAAAAAAAAAGGTTTTTTTTTTCTCTAAATAATATGAATCAACTCAATAGTTTGTTACCCATTAAAAAATATGTATGTTCATTAAAAAAAATAAAACCGTTTTCATAGCTTCTTCCTCGTTCATGCGCCAGTGAATGTGTTTGAAGGGCACAGGAAAGAACTGGTGCCTTCCACATTTTAAGAAGATGCAAATATGATGTTTTCAACTGTAATGTGTTTTGTTTCTTTTTAACTTTAAGAAAATATGCTCTTTTTAACAGTTTTAGGTTAAATAGACTCTTTCATTTTCCCTTTAAATACACTCAACTGAAATGCACATTTAGTATTTGCAGATCAAAGATTTTTTTCTACTATGTAACACTATTTAACCAATAATAATAATAAATCATTTAATTGCTAGTACACACACACACATATACCTATACTGTATATACAATATCTCACAAAAGTGAGTACACCCCTCACATTTTGTAAATATTTTATTATATCTTTTCATGTGACAACACTGAAGAAATGACACTTTGCTACAATGTAAAGTAGTGAGTGTACAGCCTGTATAACAGTGTAACTTTGCTGTTGCCTCAAAATAACTTAACACACAGCCATGTCTAAACCGTTGGCAACAAAAGTGATTACACCCATAAGTGGAAATGTCCAAATTGGGCCCAATTAGCCATGTTCCCTCCCCGGTGTCATGTGACTTGTTAGTGTTACAAGGTCTCAGTTGTGAATGGGGAGCGTGTGTTAAATTTGGTGCTATTGCTCTCACATTCTCTCATACTGGTCACTGGAAGTTCATCATGGCACCTCATGGCAAAGAACTCTCTGAGGATCTGAAAAAAGAATTGTTGCTCTACATAAAGATGTCCTAGGCTATAAGATTACCAAGACCCTGAAAATGAGCTGCAGCACAGTGGGCAAAACCATACAGCAGTTTCACAAGACAGGTTCCACTCAGAACAGGCCTCGCCATGGTCGACCAAAGAAGTTGAGTGCACATGCTCAGCGTCATATCCAGAGGTTGTCTTTGGGAAATAGACGTATGAGTGCTGCCAGCATTGCTACAAAGGTTGAAAGGGTGGGGGGGTCAGCCTGTCAGTGCTCAGACCATACGTCGCACACTGCATCAAATTGGTCTCCATGGCTGTCGTCCCAGAAGGAAGCCTCTTCTAAAAATGATGCACAAGAAAGCCCGCAAACAGTTTGCTGAAGACAAGCAGACTAAGGACATGGATTACTGGAACCATGTCCTGTGGTCCGATGAGACCAAGATAAACTTTTTTGGTTCAGATGGTGTCAAGCATGTGTGGCCAAAACCAGGTGAGGCGTACAAAGACAAGTGTGTCTTGCCTACAGTCAAACATGGTGGTGGGAGTTTCATGGTCTGACCCTGCATGAGTGCTGCTGGCACTGGGGAGCTACAGTTCACTGAGGGAACCATGAATGCCAACATGTACTGTGACATACTGAAGCAGAGCATTATCCCCTCCCTTTGGAGATTGGGCCGCAGGGAAGTATTCCAACATAACGAACCAAACACACCTCCAAGACGACCACTGCCTTGCTAAAGAAGCTGAGGGTAAAGGTGATGGACTGGCCAAGCATATCTCCAGACCTTAAACCCTATTGAGCATCTGTGGGGCATCCTCAAATGGAAGGTGGGGGAGCGCAAGGTCTCTAACATCCACCAGCTCTGTGATGTCGTCATGGAGGAGTGGAAGAGGACTCCAGTGGCAACCTGTGAAGCTCTGATGAACTCCATGCCCAAGAGGGTTAAGGCAGTGCTGGAAAATAATGGTGTCAACACAAAATATTGACACTTTGAGCCCAATTTGGACATTTGCACTTTTGTTGCCAACGGTTTAGACATTAATGGCTGTGTGTTGAGTTATTTTGAGGGGACAGCAAATTTACACTGTTATACAGGCTGTACACTCACTACTTTACATTGTAGCAAAGTGTAATTTCTTCAGTGTTGTCACATGAAAATAAATAATAAAATATTTACAAAAATGTAAGGGGTGTACTCACTTTTGTGAGATACTGTATATTTAGTGTTTTTTTATATTGGTGCTATTTTGAATTAACCAAATGTTAAATCACAACTACCTTTATATTTCCCATAAAGGGACAGTCAACACCAGGATTGTTATTGTTTAAAAAGATAGATAACGCTGTTACTACCCACTCCCCAGCTTTGCACAACCAACATTGTTATATTAATATACTTTATAACATTAAAACCTCTAAATGTCCGCCTGTTTCTATGCCACTATAGACAGCCTCTTATCACATGCTTTTTTATTTGCTTTCCACAACAGTAGTCTGCAAGTTTGTGTGGGCCATATAGATAACATTGTGCTCACGCCCGTGAAGTTATTTAAGATTCAGCACAACACAGCACTTATTGACTAAAATGCAAGTCAATAGAAAATAAAATAAAAAGTTGTTATCAGGGTGCTGGCATAAGATGCTTAGATACAAGGTAATCACACAGGGAAAAAGTATATTAATAGAACCCTGTTGGTTATGCAAAACTGGTGAATAAGTAATAAAGGGATTATCTATCTTTTTAAATAATAAAAATTCTGGTATACACTGTCCCTTTAAGATTATTTATTTCCTGCTAAGGACATGGTCATGTAGTAAAATTTTACCAACATAACAGTTCTATGCAGCACTTTTCACTCTGCATCGTACAGAATTATTTATATGAATAAAAAACTTGGCATGGTTAATTACTTTAAAGCACCGCAGAAAGAAAAGTTCACTGGGAATATTCATTTGCACTCTCATATTTAAAAAAAAATCTGTATTTAAATTTGCTTGTAGAAAATATTCAATGAATTATGAATAAATGAAAGTTAAATTAACTGTCTGTTTTCTTATTGTGGTTAATGGTAGGCAAATATTAGATAGCTTTGTTTTCTAATCAGTGTTATTCTGCTAGATAAATAGTTATCAAATAGCAGCAGGGGGATCTCAAACTGCCCACAAAGGCATCTCTTATTCCTCCTATTTCTGGGACAGGAGACTGTCACTTTTGTACCCTCAGAAATCAGCACTCTTCTAAAACTTCCATTTTAATTAAAGGGATAGTCTAGTCAAAATTAAACTTTAGAGCATGCAATTTTAAACAACTTTCTAATTTACTCCTATTATCAATTTTTCTTCTTTCTCAGGAATGTAAGCATAGGTGCTGGCCCGTTTTTGGTTCAGCACCTTTGGTAAGCGCTTTCTGATTGGTGTCTAAATGTAGCCACCAATCTGCAAGTGCTACCCAGGTGCTGAACCAAAAATGGGCCGGCTTCTAAGCTTACATTCAAATATAGATAGCGAAAGAACAATTGATAATAGGAGTAAATTAGAAAGTTGCTTAAAATTGCAAGCTCTATCTGAATCATGAAAGTTTAATTTTGACTAGACTACCCCTTAATGACCAACGACGTGCAGGGTACGTCCTCCAAAAAAATGTCCTTAACGACCAAGGACGTACCCTGTTATTGCAGTGATGCCTTGATATAGAGGCATCCTGCAATAACTTTTTTAAGCAGTCCGATGCAGAGAGAGCCACTCTGTGGCCCTCTCTGCATCGGCTAGTGATGGCTATGATCGTTGGTGGGTGGGAGCGTGTCCAGGGAGATGAGAAGGCAGCTATCAGTAGAGGAGGGGGGCGGGATCGCGTGTGGGTGCGCGTGCACGGGAGCGTGTGCACGCGTGTGCACGGGAGCGTGCGCGCGTGCACGTGTGAAACTGCCTGGCCAACAGTTAAAGTGGAAGAGGCACAAGGTGGGACTCAGTGGGAGAGAGGGTGGGAATAAAAAATATTAATGATCTGGGAGAGGGTGGGGGGTTGGGTGTTAAGGGGGGTAAGCTACACTACAGAAAAACTTAAAATAAACATTTGATTTCAAACTGGGTACTGGCAGACAGCTGCCAGTACACAATATGGTGCACAATAAGGCAGAGGAGGGGGGTAGAGAGCTGTTTGGGGGGGGGGGGGATCAGGGAGGTTGGGGCTAAGGGGGGGGGTCCTACACAGCAGATTTTTTTTTTTTTTTAAACAAAACAAAAAAAAACTTTTATTTTAGTACTGGCAGACTTTCTGCCAGTACTTAAGATGGCGGGGACAATTGTGGGGTGGGGGAGGGAAGAGAGCTGTTTGGGAGGGATCAGGGGGTGTGATGTGTCAGGTGGGAGGCTGATCTCTACACTAAAGCTAAAAAATTTATTTTTTTTTATAAATAATTTCTTATTTTTGAAATAGATAAATGAACATAAGAGCTTCAAAAGCATATATGTAAATAACAAAGGTACATAATACGGCACTTGTAAAACATTACAAAGTATGGAACAGTTACATATAAGAAAAGCATAACAGAAGATGCTGGGTGTCAAGGTCCATTGTCTGTTAATCTCCCAAACTTTCCGCCACCTCTCAGGGTGGGAGTGTTAGAGGCCAAAATCCACAAGGAGACAGACATTGTTTTAGTAGTCCAAAAAGATCAGCATTTTCCTGTGTAGTATAATGGTTATGTCATAGCTATTCACCTCAAAATCACAAAATAACCATTGGATGTTGGAAATCAAATATATTAATCAACCATACTGAGATTATATCAAGTTGTTAAACAAAAAAAAAAAAAAAAAAAAAAAAAAAGGGGGGAGTGGGGTATGTGGGAGGAAGGTTGTGGGGAATAGGGCAGGGGGGAAAGGGGTTCATTCGAGGGAAGGGAATAGGAGCCTGGATGGACAAAGTTGGTCATGTAGTTTTAGAAAAGACCAGGGGTAGGGAGCCATGAGTCTCCCGCACTCTTGGTAGTGGGAGTCATTTCGGGCCGTACGCCCAGATCTTGACCTGGAGGTCCACTGACCCATGAATGTGGGAAACATAGGATTCCATTTTCTTGATAAAATGTAAGATGTCAGTCACTTGCTCCCAGGAGGGTGAAACGCGCTGTAGCCACATACGGGCCACTGCTAATTTAACGGCTAGGAATAGGTAGATACAAAACAATTTTTGCGGCAGGGGTAACTGCCTGGGGAAAATGTGAAAAAGACAGATACTTGGTGATATGGATAACTTAATACCCTCTGAAGAACAAAACTGGGTTGCCTCTTGCCACAACGGCTAGATATGTGGGCAAGACCACCAGATATGTTGGGGGGTTCCCAAATCTTCGCATCCCCTCCAGCACTTAGGTGAGTGAATAGACGAGATTTTAAAAAGGCGGACTGGAGTCATGTGCCATTGGAGAACAACCTTGAGGAACAACTCATACAAAGTTGTACAATGTATAGCTTTTTTGGTGAGTTGGACTGCAACTCGCCATTGTTGAGGTTCGTGCGTAACCGCTAAGGAGGATTCCCATCGTCGGATTGGGGGGGATTTGTAGAAGACTGGGGGATTCATGAGTACAAGATATGAAATAGATAGTAGTCGAGCAGGGGGGGACGAGGAGTCCCATCTTACCTCCCAGCTAGTTTTGGTTCTCGGAGGGCCTTTATCAAAGCCCCATGAGATGATGAGGCTGCATAGTCTCCAGAACTCAAAATGCAAGAGGAGGGGTGGATTATACTTCCGGATAAAATCTTGAAAAGTGAGCAGTTTATCTCCTACATAGAGGTCTGCTATTTTGGTTAGCTTCAAAGCAAGCCATAAATTAGGATGAGAATCCGGCAGTGCTAGCAACAACCCTCTCAATGAGTGTGATGGTGAAGGGTGAGGTGCTATAGACGGAAGGTTGCGGATCTTGTCCCAAAATTTCAAATTTGATTTTACAATAGAGTTAGCCAAAAGGGTAGAAGGCCTGGAATGTCTGGGGATCCACAACAGATCTCTCAGGGTATACCCTGTTGGAAGGGATGCCTGTTCAATTTCGGCCCACCGGCTCTCCAAGGTCGCGTTCCATTGAGTTACGTGAGACAATCTGGCTGCTTCATGGTATTTTAAAATATTAGGGGCAGCCGCTCCACCCGCCAGCAAAGGCTGTTGCAGGATGTTAGTAGCTAATCTTGGGATCTTATTACGCCATATGAACTTATTGCACAACTGCTGAAATTTGTAGATTGTAGGTCTAGGGATTGGGACAGGTAACGATCGAAATAGATATGTAAGTTTCGGGAGGAGGCTCATTTTGAAAGCTGCTATCCGACCCAGCCAGGACAATGATGGAACATTCCATGTACCGGTAGTTTTTTCGATGTTAGATAATAGGGGGGTAAAGTTTAGATCGATCATCTCTGGGATATTATGGGATAAATAAACCCCAAGGTGTTTAATATGCGATGTAGACCACGAGAACTTGTATGTGCTCTTTAGCACATTGAGGGTCTCTTCCGAAATGTTGATTGCATAAGCTTCTGTTTTGAGAACATTTAGCTTATAATAGCTAACTAGGGTGAACTTATCCAACAAAGAGAACAAATGGGGGAGAGAAGCAAGAGGGTCAGATATAAGTACTGTTAAATCATCAGCAAACAGAGCCGTCTTCTGCTCTGTGTGGTGTATACTGACCCCATTAATTTGGGGGCAGGATCGGATAGCTTCAGCTAGGGGTTCCATCACAAGGGCAAATATGAGTGGGGACAATGGGCACCCCTGTCTCGTACCATTCGTTATCAAAAAAGATTTGGAGCAGAATCCCAGGCCTTTAACCACTGCCGACGGAGTAGAATACAAAGCCACGACCGCCGTGATAAAAGGGTCCGGAAGACCGAATCTTCGTAAGACGGCAAACATATATTCCCAGTTCACCCTGTCGAAGGCTTTCTCAGCGTCTAACGACAGGGTGACACAGGGTAGGCGCGATCTATGGGCCTCAACTAAAGCTAAAATTAACCCTGCAAGCTCCCTATAAGCTACCTAATTAACCCCTTCACTGCTAGCCATAATACACGTGTGATGCGCAGCAGCATTTAGCGGCCTTCTAATTACCAAAAAGCAACGCCAAAGTCATATATGTCTGCTATTTCTGAACAAAGGGGATCCTAGAGAAGCATTTACAACCATGTGTGCCATAATTGCACAAGCTGTTTGTAAATAATTTCAGTGAGAAACATAAAATTGTGAAAAATTTAGCGTTTTTTTCAATTTGATCGCATTTTGCGGTGAAATGGTTGCATGAAATATACCAAAATGTGCCTAGATCAATACTTGGGGTTGTCTACTGCACTACACTAAAGCTAAAATTAACCCTACAAGCTCCCTACATGCTCCCTAATTAACCCCTTCACTGCTGGGCATAATACACGTGTGGTGCACAGTGGCATTTAGCGGCCTTCTAATTACCAAAAAGCAACGCCAAAGCCATATATGTCTGCTATTTCTGAACAAAGGGTATCCCAGAGAAGCATTTACAACCATTTATGCCATAATTGCACAAATTGTTTGTAAATAATTTCAGTGAGAAACCTAAAGTTTGTGAAAAAATTTGTGAAAAAGTGAAGGATTTTTTTTATTTGATTGCATTTGGCGGTGAAATGGTGGCATGAAATATACCAAAATGGGCCTAGATCAATACTTTGGGATGTCTTCTAAAAAAAAATATATACATGTCAAGGGATATTCAGGGATTCCTGAAAGATATCAGTGTCCCAATGTAACTAGCGCTAATTTTGAAAAAAAGTGGTTTGGAAATAGCAAAGTGCTACTTGTATTTATGGCCCTATAACTTGCAAAAAAAAGCAAAGAGCATGTAAACATTGGGTATTTCTAAACTCAGGACAAAATTTAGAAACTATTTAGCATGGGAGTTTTTTGGTGGTTGTAGATGTGTAACAGATTTTGGGGATCAATGTTAGAAAAAGTGTGTTTTTACCATTTTTTTCCTCATATTTTATAAAATAATTTATAGTAAATTATAAGATATGATGAAAATAATGGTATCTTTAGAAAGTCCATTTAATGGCGAGAAAAACAATATATAATATGTGTGGGTACAGTAAATAAGTAAGAGGAAAATTACAGCTAAACTCAAATACCGCAAAAATGTAAAAATAGCCTTGGTCCCAAACGGACAGAAAATGGAAAAGTGCTGTGGTCATTAAGAGGTTAAACTATATAATACCCTCACAGTAAATGTAAATACTCTTGAGGAGCACATACCTTGCCCTTTTGCATTGTCACAATTATTCATGTTAATATTAGATATCGTTTGTTCACTTTGCTGAAGCTAAACCACAAATGTGCTCAGTAAGACTAAATGAAAACCTACCAGACAGACATATACTAACATTATGCAACACACAGACATCACCCAAGCATTTTCTCCCCACGTGCAGAATGGCAAATCTCTATAAAAGAAGGCTGTATAACCACAACTGCAGCCCCCATTAGCTCACTTTTGTCAGCCAAATGTCGAGCACACAGTAATTGAGAAAATAAATAGGGAATTTTAAAGTTACATCATTAAACAGCTAAAAAAGAAACACTCTTTGTTCAGGTTCCTCTAGACAGCTGCCTACTTTTTGAAATGATAAATGCAGCATTACTAAAAACCACATTAAAGAAAAAGCATTGGTTTAAGCAAATCTTTTGTGTTTCATATACAGCATGAGATTTTAATACTTTTCAATTTACTTCTATTATTAAAATGTACTTTGTTCTCTTGGTATCCTTTGTTAAAACAGTGTATCTAGGTAGGCTCCTGTAGTGCATTGCTGCTATGGAGCAGATATTAACCCCTGCAAAGGGGTTAAACACACAGAACATTGTATTATTAATCCACTGATGCTTGCATATAACCCTCTTTAGAGCATTCTCCTTTATGTCCCTTAAAACAATACTTTTGTGACTTAAAAATAGGTTGTCCTCTTTTTTTCTAGAAAAATGAAAGGTTTAAATAGCAAGTTGTTTAGAATGTAAAGAGCCCTGTTCAGTAATGGTATCTGTATATAAAATACATACAGTGATTGGATGGAGCTGTTGAGTCCTCACAGGGCTTAAGCCCCTTTCCTAGCAGCACAGAAGTTATTGTTAACAGTAAATACATTGATCTTCTTAGCTAGGCTTACCATTGCTGACATTTCTATTGTATAATCCTGTGTTTTAAACCACTTTATATTGTCTTTTGCAACATTCAACTCTTATCATATCCATTTTTTCTCTGTAAACTGTCAGTATATAGCCGGGTAATACCATTTATTTAATAATTATTCTTTAAAACAAACCCCCAATAAAATGCATATATGAAACAATTAAAATCAATATTTTATTCCTAAATTCTTTATATTAGTTAAAGTTATAAACACATTGAATTATATTTATAGGAACCAGATTATGAATCAAACTATACAAACTTAAACTGTTACAATATTCTATACAAAGATCATAAAAATATACCTTTACAAATTACCTTATTCACAATGAATAGCATTAAAATATCACAATAAAATACCAGAACCTTCTGTTATTAAAGGGACAGTCTAGGCCAAAATAAACTTTCATGATTCAGATAGAGCATGTAATTTTAAACAATTTTCCAATTTACTTTTATCACCAATTTTGCTTTGTTCTCTTAGTATTCTTAGTTGAAAGCTTAACCTATGAGGTTCATATGCTAATTTCTTAGACCTTGAAGCCCACCTCTTTCAGATTGCATTTTAACAGTTTTTCACCACTAGAGGGTGTTAGTTCACGTATTTCATATAGATAACACTGTGCTCGTGCACGAGAAGCTATCTGGGAGCAGGCACTGATTGGCTAGACTGCAAGTCTGTCAAAAGAACTGAAAAAAGGGGCAGTTTGCAGAGGCTTAGATACAAGGTAATCACAGAGGTTAAAAGTATATTATTATAACTGTGTTGGTTATGCAAAACTGGGAAATGGGTAATAAAGGGATTATCTATCTTTTAAAACAATAACAATTCTGGTGTAGACTGTCCCTTTAACTGATAACTCTAGTTCAATGCCCAATATTGATTACCAATTTACTATGCTTAATTAATAACTACCAGAGTATGGATTGTTAACTTAACAATGCTTAGTTAGATAATATAACAAAATGCTTTAACATCCAATTGATATGCCAATTTATTTGGACTGAAATAACCTCTTTAGCTACAATAAGGCAAATTCTAATAAATATATATATATAACAATAACTGTAATTAATTTATGATATTAAAATACAAAATTCTTTCTAAACATTAATATGTAATACCAGTATACTTACTACAACCTAACTAAAACTTTAGATTATCTTTGATTTAAAATATTAAATATACAGTTGCTTATACTTTACCAGTCACCAGTTTGAGAATTCAGTTAATATCCAAATATGTCTATCGTCATATGTTATTGGAGAATTATGCACATTTGTAAGAGAATTAATCTTGATAGTCTCTTATCCACAAAGAGTGTCCCAACGTATTTGTCTTACAGAAAAACTGTGTTCTTACACTGGTCTCTCTTATAAGCAAAAATGGCATCCAGCAGGATTGCAAAATAGTCATAAAGCAAAGTTTTTTCCACCAAGATTTTTCTCTCTATGCAGGGAGTTTTTGTCTGACACTACTTAATCATTCAATAGATTTGGATACGATCTTTTCTCTGATTGGCTACTGGGAAATTTCATTTTCAACAGCCAAATGCCTTTTGGCTGTAATACTGGATTTAGGCCATCGGGGGCAGCAAAGACAAACAGTTTCATTTTTAACCTGCTAACAGTAAATACAGTTCATATATATTTTTACCAAATACACTATTTCTTTATATTAATAAACCTGTCTGGTCATATATCTGTCTCATCTAATATAACTAAGCATGTATTTATAGAGGCCAAAGATGAACATACTTCCAGTATCATACTAGTAAGCAATTATACTGTAAATTATTTGGCTCTTCACAGAATCATTTCATTCAACATCCTGGCATTATATTGCATCTTAAATAAATACAGCACATTTCTCATTTCTAATAATTTTTGAGTGCATATATTCATGTTTATGATCAATATTCATAGGACATCTTGTTGTCTGAAAAATAAAGAAACAGATGCTGTTATTTTGAAATAAACATTTATACATTTATTATACAGCCATTTATCAAGCTCAGCAAATATTTATCTAATATGTTACTGTTTCAGATCAATACATATATATCATACACATATATATCTTTATACAAGATTGAAAATTTTACAAGTTTGTATTTTAAAAATTAATTTCAGTTACAATACAATATGTGTTTCTGCTCAGCTAGCACAGATGTGTATCTGAGTTTTAGGGGCAATTAACAGGTCTGTGCTAATTACTATATTCCTGGGCCTTAGTGTTTGCTTATCTGACTTACTCACAGACTCTTGTCTCCAAACTGCTAATATTTACCTTGAAGTGGCCTACTGGCCTTATCTTATACAAAGGTCTAAACCTTTTGTTCTTTCTAAGATAACTATGAAAACAATTCTTTTGATGAATTTGGCTCAAAGGCCTGCGATGCATCCTATGTAACCAAGAAGAAGTGGGGGTTGGTCTGCCATGGCTACAGCCCACACAATTCATGTCAAATTAGATTATAAAAATAAAAAATAAATAAATATTAGATTCCATGATACATCTGTAGTTTAGGGTTACTTCACAGATACCCTGACATACTATTGCCCTCCATATAATTGGCATTTTTTTTTTCACTTTCTAGATTGTTGACAATAAATGGCTGAATTTGAACCATAACTTCTATTTCTGAAATATATAAATATACAGTACAACTAAATATACCCTCTTAGAGTTATAGGGTAAGCGTTGTGTTCTCATACTGTATTATTGCACACTGAGATCACATTATGTACCTCCACTCTTAGCTTTGTTATACCAACCGAAAAGGTTAAATAGCTCATAATTCTTTATTTAATATCCTATACACAAAATGTATGCAGTTTGTTTTCTTTAAAAGGACAGTCTACTCCAAACTGTTTATGGTTTAAAATAATGACATTATTACCCATTCCCCAGTTTTGCATAACCAACATTGTTATATTAATATACTTTTTACCTCTGTTATTACCTTGTATCTAAGCCTCTTTTGACAGCCCCCTGATCACATGACTTTGTATTTATTATCTATTGACTTGCATTTTATCCAATAAGTGCAGTGTCTGCCACAAACCACGGGAGTTAGCACAATGTTATCTATATGGCTCACATCAACTAGCACTCCCCTGTTGTGAAAAGCAAATAAAAAAGCATGTAATACAATGCCTTGCAAAAGTAGTCACCCCCTTGACTTTTTACCTATTTTGTTACATTACATTACAGCCTTAAGTTCAATGTTTTATTAATCTGAATTTTATGTGATAGATCAGAACACAATAGTCTAAGTTGGTAGTGAAATGAGAAAAATATATACATAAAACTATTTTTTAGAAATAGAAAACAGAAAATTGGCATGTGCGTATGTATTCACCCCCTTTGTTATGAAGCCCATAAAAAGCTCTGGTGCAACCAATTACCTTCAGAAGTCACATAATTAGTGAAATGATGTCCACCTGTGTGCAATCTAAGTGTCACATGATCTGTCATTACATATACACACCTTTTTTGAAAGGCCCCAGAGGCTGTAACACCTAAGCAAGAGGCACCACTAACCAAACATTGCCATGAAGACCAAGGAACTCTCCAAACAAGTAAGGGACAATGTTGTTGAGAAGTACAAGTCAGGGTTAGGTTATAAAAAAATATCCAAATCTTTGATGATCCTCAGGAGCACCATCAAATCTATCATAACCAAATGGAAAGAACATGGCAAAACAGCAAACCTGCCAAGAGACGGCCGCCCACCAAAACTCACGGACTGGGCAAGGAGGGCATTAATCAGAGAGGCAGCACAGAGACCTAGGGTAACCCTGGAGGAGCTGCAGAGTTCCACAGCAGAGACTGGAGTATCTGTACATAGGACGGAAATAAGCCGTACGCTCCATAGAGTTTGGCTTTATGGCAGAGTGGCCAGAAGAAAGCCATTACTTTCAGCAAAAAAAACAAAATAGCATGTTTTTGAGTTTGTGAAAAAGGCATGTGGGAGACTCCCAAAATGTATGGAGGAAGGTGCTCTGGTCTGATGAGACTAAAATTTAACTTTTCAGCCATCAAAGAAAACGCTAGGTCTGGCGCAAACCCAACACATCAAATCACCCAAAGAACACCATCCCCACAGTGAAACATGGTGGTGGCAGCATCATGCTGTGGGGATGATTTTCAGCAGCCGGGACTGGGAAACTGGTCAGAGTTGAGGGAAAGATGGATGGTGCTAAATACAGGGATATTCTTGAGCAAAACCTGTACCACTCTGTGCATGATTTGAGGCTAGGACGGAGGTTCACCTTCCAGCAGGACAATGACCCCAAACACACTGCTAAAGCAACACTTGAGTGGTTTAAGGGGAAACATGTAAATGTGTTGGAATGGCATAGTCAAAGCCCAGACCTCAATCCAATAGAAAATCTGTGGTCAGACTTAAAGATTGCTGTTCACAAGCGCAAACCATCCAACTTGAAGGAGCAGGAGCAATTTTGCAAGGAGGAATGGGCAAAAATCCCAGTGGTAAGATGTGGCAAGCTAATAGAGACTTATCCAAAGCCACTTGGAGGTGTGATTGCTGCAAAAGGTGGCTCTACAAAGTATTGACTTTAGGGGGGTGAATAGTTATGCACATTGACTTTTTCTGTTATTTTGTCCTATTTGTTGTTTGCTTCACAATAAATTTTTTTTTTAAAAAAATCTTCAAAGTTGTGGGCATGTTCTGTAAATAAAATTATGCAAATCCTCAAACAATCCACGTTAATTCCAGGTTGTGAGGCAACAAAACATGAAAAATGCCAAGGGGGGTGAATACTTTTGCAAGGCATTGTAAGAGGCTGTCTTTAGTGGCTATGATACAGGCAGAAATTTAGAGGTTTAAAGGTTATAAAGTATATTAATATAACAATGTTGGTTGTGCAAAGCTGGGGTATGGGTAGTAAAGGCGTTATCTATCTTTTTATAAACAATAACAATTCTGGTGTAGACTGTCCCTTTTACCTCTATTATATTGTGATCACAGTGTTAACAATTTAAGTCAATCAATTGTTGTCACTGTACTTATTGTACTTGTTGTCACTGTACTTATTTTTCTTTCAAAATGACCTGTGAAAATTTAGACTTCCCAGTATATAAGTAGACCGTGGAAATATTCTATTTATGGATATATGATGCCATCTAGTGGTTACATTGTGCAATACTCAAACCAGCTATAGAGGCAGAAAACCTGTTGTCCAAACTGCTTGGAACCAGAAAAGGTTTAGATTTCTGAATAGTCTGGATTTTGAAATATGTGCAAATAGGATGGTTTGGAGAGGGGAAAGAACCAAGTGTTAACAACATTCACATGTCATTTAGGCAATTTGTACCTGTCATTGTACAGGTTATACATGCAACCTAAAGGTAGCTTTATATCATTTTAATTATACGATACAGACAGATAGTACAGTACTGTAATCAGAAAGGTCATATTTGTTGTTTTAAGAAATAGACTATTTGCATTTAAGAGCATAAATGGGGATTTATACCTGTATCTCATTATGCATTAATTAGATCACATTACTCATCATAGATTAGCTGAAAGAATGGACCAGCAAAAGCATGGTTTGATGAGAAATAGATCATGTCAAATTAATCTAATTTAGATTCTATAAGGAATTAAAAATATAGATAAATGGGGAATCAGTTGATGTGATATACTTGGATTTTGCAAAGGCGTTTGATACAAATGGGCATATTTATCAAGCTCCGTATGGAGAGTAATGCGCCTTGTTTCCGGCGAGCCGCAGCGGTCTAAAGACCCCTGCTCCATAACTTGTCCACCTGCTGTAAGGCTGCGGGCAGAAATCAACCTGATCAAATACGATCAGGTTGATTGACACCCCCTACATCGTATCATGTCCGCTCGCACATTGAGAAATATGCCCCAGTGTCTCATTAGAGATTAATGTTCAAAATTAAGGGACTGGGAATAGTTAAAATGTTAGCCCATGGATAAATAACTGGATAAAAGACAGGGAGCAACGAATAGTATTAAACAGATCATATACAGATTGGACTAAGGTAATTAGTGGAGTCCCCTAAAGATCAGTACTGGGCCCTGTCCTTTTTAATATTTTTATTAATGACTTGGAGCAAGGATTAAATAGCAGCATTGCTATTTTTGCAAATGATACAAATTTGTGTAAGGTCATTAGGTAAGAGCAGGATGAACAGGAGGTCTACAAAAATTAGAATGGCCAGGTAAATGGAAAAGGAGATTTAATACTGGAGAATGCAAGGTTCTACATTTTGGAAGTAAAAATATGCAGGCAATCTATTATTTAAATGGGACTAGACTTAGCCAAACAGAGGAGGAAAGGGATTTGGAGTAGTAATAGATAACAAGCTAAAGATGGGCACACAAGGCAGGACAGGGACTTCTATGTCTAAAAGTTAGCGAAACTGGGTCTGTTTTCTCCAGAAAAAAAGGCGCTTAACCGGTGACATGATTACGTTATATAAGTATATTCAAGGCCCATATTACAGAGATGGCAGAACTCTGTTTTTCCAAAGGAAAAAAAAAAAAAAAATTGTGACAAGAGGTCACAATTTAATGCTGGAGGTAATGAGATGTAATCTCCTGCAACATAAACCTTTTTTCACTGTAAGAGCAATCAAATTGTGAAATTCATTACCTGAGGAGGTAGTAAATACCTTCGATACATAAAAAAATGGTTTAGATACATTTCTGGCTAGAAACAGAAATCAGGGATATGACTGTTTGTGTTAAATGGGTCACCTTTTCTAATGGTATTAATTTAAAGGGATAGTAAACACCAAAAATGTTATTCTTTAAAAAGATAGATAATCCCTTTTTCCTTCCTAAGATAGGGAGAGTCCACAGCTTCATTCCTTACTGTTGGGAAATACAACATTTGGCCACCAGGAGGAGGCAAAGACACCCCAGCCAAAGGCTTAAATATCCCTCCCACTTCCGCATTACCCCAGTCATTCTTTGCCTTTCGTCACTTAAGGAGGTGGCAGAGAAGTGTCAGAAGATTTGAAGAGTCCTGAAAAAGGGTATCTGCCCTTAGAGATAGGACTGGAGTTTTAAGTAGTCATGTCAACCTCTTAGTGGGAGTATTGATGAAAGTTAGAGTCTGGCGATGCAGAGAATGTTTTTCTGCGAAACCATCCAGACTACTGCTAACTGTTCCTAAGCAATTAGTGTTGACGTGTTTCACTGCCTTCTTTCTCTCACTCAAGTCCATGTCAGGAGTACTGCTTTAAGACTGTCACACTTCAGAGGCTGTGTTCTGTTCCACAGCATGGATCCTGGAGGTAAGATCGTTTCAATTTTTACACATAAAACGCTATAACAGGGTCACAGTGTGGCTCTTTTATACCTTGATAGGATCCAGGGTTAATATCCTCTGAAGTGGGTTTATTGAACAGTTGGGGTTAATTAATCAGTGTATTCATTATTTACATGCTGCTTTGTGTAGTTTTTTTTCCTGGGCTGATAGACTGTGTGTTTTTGGCTGGAACAAACACGTTTCACTTTCGTTTTTGAGTGTTGCGCAGCTCCTATTACTTGCTGTACTTGTAATAACAAGGGCAGTACTGTCTTGCACTCCATCTGACTGGGTGTGATCTATGTTCATTTCCTCCATTCTGGCAGAGACTTGAACCTGAGGAGAGCGTTTCCTCTGTTAACTGTCTGGGTCGAGGTGGTGAGTGCCCCAGCCATTGGGAGTATAAAAGGTGCAGTTTTCTATAATAACATTTTAAAAAAAGAAGAACCTATGAAACATAAATTAGACAGAGTTTACAAAGACAGGAAAGTTCCTTTGACTTTTCCTGTGCCGGTAAGATGGCAAACATTATTAAAATTGAATGGGAAAGAATTGGTTCTTCCTTTTCCCCATCGTCTACTTTTAAAACTTTGTTCCCGGTCCCGAATTCTACACTGGATTTGTGTGGCTCCATTGCTAAGGTGGATGGTGCTATCTCTACGCTTGCTAAATGTACTACTATACCTTTTGAGGATAGTTCTTCATTCAGAGTGCCGATGGATAAGAAAATGGAAACCTTTCTGAGAAAGATGTTTCAACATACGAGATTTGTGTTTCAACCGGCGGCTGCAGTTGCCGGAGCGGCTACCTACTAGTGCGACTCTTTGTCGGAAATCATTGAGATGGAGTCTCCCCTTGAGGATATTCATGACAGAGTTAAAGCTCTGAGAATTGCTTATTCTTTTATCTGTGATGCGAACATGCAAATTATTTGCCTAAATGCAAAGGCCTCTGGCTTTGCGATCCTAGCCCGCCAGGCGCTCTGGTTGAAGTCTTGGTCTGCAGATATGACTTCTAAGTCCAGAGTACTTTTTCTTCCTTTCAAAGGAAAGATTTTATTTGGTCCAGGCCTGGACTCCATTATTTCTATGGTTACCAGAGGCAAGATAAGAAGAACAAGTCTAAGGGATGACAATTTTCTAATTTTCGTTCCTTTCATTCCGACAAATCCCAACTACAACAATCCTTCTCCAAGCCCGAGCAACCCGAGTACTTGGAAGCCGGCTCAGTCCTGGAATAAATCCAAGCAGAATAAGAAGCCCACCGAAAACAAATCGGCATGAAGGGGCGGCCCCCGATACAGGATCAGATTGTGTAGGGGGCAGACTGTCTCTTTTTTCAAACGCCTGGTTCAAGGACGTACAGGATCCGTGGGTCCTAGAGGTGATATCTCAGGGATACAAGATAGGCTTCAAATCTCATCTGCCAAGGGGCAGATTCCTTCTCTTAAATCTGTCTACCAGACCAGTAAAGAGGGATGCCTTTCTAGGGTGCATTCGGGATCTATCCTCCTTAGGAGTTGTTGTCTCGGTGCCTATCGAAGAAATAGGTTTGGGGTTTTATTCAAACCTTTTCATGGTCCCAAAGAAGGAGGGAACTTTCCGCACAATTCTGGACCTAAAGTGCATAAACACATTTCTCAGTGTCCCTTCCTTCAAGATGGAGACGATAAGGTCCATCCTTCCTTTAATTCAGGATAGCCAGTTTATGACCACTATAGATCTTAAGGGCGCTTACCTTCATGTTCTAATCCACAGGGAACACTTTCAGTTCCTGAGGTTTGCATTCCTGGACCAGCACTTCCAGATAATTGCCCTTCCATTTGGCCTAGCTACTGACCCAAGAATCTTTTTGAAGGTTCTGGGGGCTCTTCTAGATGTTGCCAGAACTCAGGGTATTGCTGTAGCCCCATACTTTAACAATATTCTGTTGCTAGCACCATCCTTTCGTCTTGCGTCTTCTTCGATCACATGGATGGAAGATAAACTTGGAAAAGAGTTATCTTATCCCAAGTACCAGGGTGGGATTCCTGGGTACTATAATAGACTCCATATCCATGAGGATATTTCTAACAGACCGGAGACATTGCAAGCTAATTTCGGCATGCCTTGCCCTCCGGACCTCCTTGAGTCCCTCTGTGGCTCAGTTTATGGAGGTGATTGGTCTCATGGTGTCCTGCATGGACAAAATTCCTTTTGCTAGGTTCCGTCTCGGACCTTTACGACTGTGCATGCTGAGGCAGTGGAACAGCGATCATTCAGATTTGTCTCAACAGATTGTATTAGATAGCCGGTCGAGAGAATCGCTCTCTTGGTTGCTCTGTCCAGATCATCTGTCCCAAGGGACATGCTTCTTAAGACCATCCTGGGCGATTGTGATTAATGATGCAAGCCTATCCGGATGGGGAGATTTTTGGGGTGCCAGGAGGCATAGGGGTTGTGGACTTAGGAGGAGTCCTCCCTCCCGATCAATATTTTGGAACTACGGGCAATCTTCAAGGCCTTGAAGGCTTAGTCACTTCTGGGTTTGTCCCAGTTTATCAGATTCCAATCAGACAATATAACCTTGGTGACTTACATGAACCATCAGGAGGGAACGAGAAGTTCCTTGGCGATGAAGGAAATATCTCAGATTCTGGAGTAGGTGGAGGTCCACAGCTGTTCGCTGTCAGTGATCCACATTCCGGGTGTGGACAACTGGGAGGCGGATTTTCTCAGCAGGCAATCTTTCCATCCAGGGGAATGGTCTCTCCTTCCCGAGGTGTTTGCAGAGATATGCAGCAAGTGGGGGATGCCGGAGCAGGAATCAGTAATCCTGATTGCTCCACTGTGGCCGTGAAGGACGTGGTTTGTGGATCTAGTGGGGATGTCCTCATCTCCTCTGTGGAAGTTACCTTGTCACAAAGACCTGCTGATACAAGGTCCATTTGTTCTTCAAAATCTAGATTATCTAAGGCTGACTACGTGGAGATTGAACACTTAGTCTTAGAGAGGTTTCTCTGAGGGTGTCATTGAAACTCTTATTCAAGCTTGTAAACCAGTTACTCTCCGTATCTACCACAAGGTGTGGAGGACCTACTTATTCTGGTGTGAAGAGCGTTTTTTTTCCAAGCACAGAGTTAAGGTTGCCAGGAACTTATCTTTTCTCCAGGATGGGCTGGAGAAGGGCCTTTCTGCTAGTTCCCTGAGGGGACAGATTTCGGCCCTGTCGGTTTTATTGCACGAGACTGGCTGAGCTTCCAGACATGCAGTCCTTTGTTAAGGCTATGATTAGGATCAGACCTGTGTTTAGCTCTGGGGCTCCTCCTTGGAGCCTAAATCTTGTTCTTTGGGTTTTGCAACAGGTTCCATTTGAGCCTCTGCATTCCGTTGACATTAAATTGTTATCTTGGAAGGTTCTCATTTTATTGGTTATTGCCTATGCTCGCAGAGTTTCTGAGATCTCTGTTTTGCAATGTGAGCCCCCTTATCTGATTTTTCATGCAGATAAGGCAGTTTTACATACTAAATTAAGTTTTCTTCCTAAGGTTGTGTCAGATCGCAACATCAATCAGGAGATTGTGGTTCCTTCCTTGTGTCCTAATCCTCCTTCATCAAAGGAACGCTTACTTCACAATTTGGATGTGGTTTGCGCCTTAAAGTTCTAGATTCAGGCTACTAAGGAGTTTAGACAATCTTCCTCTTTATTTGTTGTCTATTTGGGGAAGCGTAAGGGGCAGAAGGATACTTCAACTTTGCTATCTTTTTGGTTACGGAGTGTCATCCGCTTAGCTTACGAGACAGCGGGACATCATCCTCCTGAGAGGATAACGGCTCATTCCACTAGAGCAGTGGCTTCCTCTTGGACCTTTAAGAACGAGGCCTCTATGGATCAGATTTGTAAGGCAGCTACCTGGTCCTCCTTATATACTTTTTCAAAATTTTACAACTTTGATGTTTTTGCTTCGGCTGAAGCAGCTTTTGGGAGTTTTGCAGGCTGTAGTGTCTTCAGAATAGGGTCCGCCTCTTCCTTTTTGTTCCCTCCCGTTTTTCATTGTGTCCTCTGGAGCTTGGGTATAGTTTTCCCAACAGTAAGGAGTAAAGCCGTGGACTTTCCCTATCTTTCGAAGGAAAACATAATTTATGCTTACCAGAAAAATTCCTTTCTTTCCGGATAGGTAGAGTCCACGGCCCTTGTCCGTTTTTTTTTTTTTTTTTTTTTTTTTGTCTATAGGTGGTCCCCTATTATTTATTTTATTCTTCTGGCACCATTTATACCCTAATGTTTCTCCTACTTTTTCTTGTTCCCTCACCAGAATAACTGGGGTAATGAGGAAGTGGGAGGGATATTTAAGCCTTTGGCTGTGGTGTCTTTGCCTCCTTCTGGTGACCAGGTGTTGTATTTCCCAACAGTAAGGAATGAAGCTGTGGATTCTCCCTATTCGAAAAGGAAGGAATTTATCTGGTAAGCATAAATTGTTATTTACCATTCCCCAGTTTTGCATAACCAATACTGTTATTAAAAAAAATGTACTTTTTACCTCTGCAATTACCTTGTATCTAAGCTTCTGCAGACTGCCTCCTTAGCTCAGATCTTTTGACAGACTTGCATTTCAGGCAATTAGTGCTGACTCTTAAATAACTTCACATGTGTGAGCACAGTGTTATCTATATAAAACACATTAACTAACGCCCTCTTGCTGTGAAAAACTGTCAAATGCATTCAGATGAGAGGAAGCCTTCAAGGGCTTAGGAATTAGCATATGAGCCTAGCTAGGTTTACCTTTCAACTAAGAATACCAAGAGAACAAAGCAAATTTGATGATAAAAGTAAATTAGAAAGTTGTTTAAAATTACATGCCCTATCTGAATCATGAAATTTGATTTGGACTTTACTATACCTTTAAGTTTAACAGGAGCTTTTTGTAAGTATCCTTAAAAGCTAGAGGAAAAAGTGTCAGAATATAGAATATGATTTTAGTATTTATGTCTGCTAGTATTGTATCTTTCAAAGAACTGATACCTATGGAACTATATAATATTGTTGTACAACATTAATTGCCAGGAATTTTAAGTATTTATCTTCCTAATGCTGTAATGCAATATTTATAATAAAACTACCATTTGCTATAAAGGATAATGTGACACAAAAATGAAAAGGGATAGTCTTGGGCTTCCGGTGGACGGGGCAAATGGAAGGCAGCAGCAAAGCGGAGCTCCGTAACTTATGTGATTAAAAGCCTCCAAACCGGCTTTCCTGGTTGCCTCCGCATTCACTTCTTGCCAAGAGAGTGGCTGTCATTGCTGCAGACACATTTTGGCTGAACTTTGGCTAGCGTGGGACTCCGAAATCGGTCCACGGAATGCATAAGGGAGTAGAGTGGCGCAAAACAGCGCCATATTGGATAGAGGCTCCAGGGATTTCCCCAGTTTGCATCGTCTCGGCTGAGACTTAGGGCCCACACAGAAGCCCTGGGTGAGTGAAGGGGACGCTCTTGTCAGACCAAGCAACACCGCAGACTTTGTACCCACTTGCATGATATTAGTGGGTAGACAAGACAAGCGGACATTACTTTAAGGTCTGGTTTCTCCACCTAACTGTCTACTCCTGCCAATCATCACACACAGTTTATCAGGCTCAAACACTCATCTGATATTGCTGTATATCAGGCGAAAAAGAGAAAACAGTGTCACGCTGTTAAAAAGCCCTTAGGTACTGGACTTGCCTCACTTATCATCTTGTAAAAAGTTGTGTCAGGGGTAACATCTGCACACCGCAAGTTAGGGTGGCATAGCCCTCATCTGTTGGAATCATCAGCCGTTAATAACTCCACTCTGACTTATATGCAGAACACTTTAAATTATGCTGCTTGTTTAGCTGCATGGGACCTTCCTAAACTTATGGCAATACCTGTATGGAGCATCTATCACTTAGGGGAGCATATTCCAACAGCCTAACACAAGGCTTAAAGCTAAAACCAAAAGTATCTACAATCTAGTCAATAAAAGGGGGGCGCTAACATGTACATAAATATAAAAAAGGTTTAAATTCCTCAACAGCTTAAATTTACCTGTTGATGACATCAATCACCATACATATAGAGTTATAAGTACAACAAAATGTCCCAGAATATATGAAACAATTTTATATCAAAGTTCAATTCCACAATGTGGGGTAAGTCTTCTTTTAGACCAAACGTTGGCAGCCTCCTCCTCCTCACCAATAGGTCCAGGTATACTATAAGAAATGAAACCAAACAGAGGGTCACCTCATGTGTGGTATCATCAAATTTGTAAAAAAAAAAAATGCAGAATATTAAGAGCCAAGTGGGTACTCACATGGTTATGTAGCACACCAATGTGCTTGTAGGAACAGGCTGCAGATTTAACAGGTGTAGCAGTTCACCCACAAAGGAAATTATTCATCTACTGCAGTGAAAAAATGAAGCACAAAACAAGCACCAATTGTGCAGATCCCTCAGGATATAATTTATATTTACTTTATACAGGTGCCAAATGGATACTCACATGCTAAATTAGTACACCAATGTGCTGGTAGAAATAAGCTGGCAAATTTTAATGAGGTGTGTCAGCTCACCACAAGGGGACTTTTCCTCGATGTGTAGTATCCAAGTGAAGCAATGTCTTGTTGGTCAGGCTCCCAAAAGAATAACCATTAAAGCAGGCAAAGATAGGTGTATCCACTTGTAAAAATATTTCATAAAAATACTATTTATTATAAAAACAGATTTAAACCAATGTATAAAAGAGTGGACTAGGGGTGTTCTAATCTTCCCCCTAGAAATGCAATGCATTTCTTGGTATACAAGCCATTTCCTGAGGAAGAGCGACAAATTGGTAATGCTTATCTAGAAATGAGAATCTCAGAAAACTATAGTGTTCTGGATGAATCGGAATGTAAAGATAAGCGTCCTGTAAGTCTATTTTGGACATGAAATTACCTTGCTGAACAAAAGGCAGAATAGTCCTTATAGTCACCATCTTGAAAGTTGGGACTCTTACAAAACGATTTAAAAATTTAAGATCCAGAATTGGTCTGAACGAATCTTCTTTCTTTGGGACAATGAAAAGATTTCAATACAAACCCAAACCCCGTTCCTGCAGAGGAACTGGAATAATCACCCTTGAAAAGCCTGAGCCTTCACAGGGTTTGTTGGAACATGAGAAAGAAAGAATCTTCCCATGGAAGGTCTTATTCTGAAACCTATTCGATACCCCTGAGAAACAATATTCTGAATCCACTGATTTTGAACAGAAACTGTCCAAATGTGTTGAAATAATTTCAATCTGCCCCCCACATTTGAACTGGTTTGAGGGCCGCACCTTCATGCAGTCTTAGAGGCTGGATTTGCTTTTTTATAAGGCTTGGGTTTATTCCAATTCGGAGATGGTCTCCAATTAGAGCCAGAGGCCTTAGGGGAAGGAGAAGTCTTTTGTTCTCTATTCTGACAAAAGAAACAAAAAAAACGATTGGGAGCTTTAAATTTACCCTTAGTTTCTTATCTTGGGGCAGAAAAACTCCCTTTCCCCCGGTGATAGTGGAGATAATAGAATCCAATTGAGAACCAAATAAATTACTAAATTAATAAGACATAGATTTAATATCAATCTTAATGACATCAAATATATCATCACAAATGAAATGCTTAGCATGTTGAAGTAAAAAAACAATGCTAGACAATTCAGGATCTGTTAACTGTTGAGCTAAACTGTCTAACCACAAAGTTAAAGCAGCAGCAACATCAGCCATAGAAATAGCAGGTCTAAGAATATAGCCAGTATGTAAATATGATTTTCTAAGATAGGATTCAATCTTCCTATCTAAAGGATCCTTAAAGGAAGTACTATCTTCCTTAGGAACAGTAGTACGTTTGGCAAGAGTAGAAATAGCCCCATCAACCTTAGGGACTTTTTCCCAAAACTCTTAATTAGCCACAGGTAAAGGATATAGATTTTTAAGCCTAGAATAATGTTTAAAAGAAGCACTAAGTTCAGACCATTCTTTTAGTAAACATATGAGAAATAGCATCTGGAATACGAAAAACTTCAGGAGTAACCTCAGAAGTTTTAAAAACAGAATTCAAACGTTTGCTATTCTTGTTATTGAGAGGACTAGATTCCTCAATACCCAAAGTAAACAATACTTCCTTTAATAAAGAACGAATATATTCAATCTTAAAAAGAAAGGTTGATTTATCAATTTCAGTCTCTGAAGTAGGATCCTCTGAGCCAGAGAAATCCTCAGCAGAAGATACTTCAGTTTGCTGTCGATCAATACAAACCATCAGATTTATGAGAAGTTAGGAGATACCTTTTACGTTTATTTGAAGGCAGAATAGCAGTCATAGCCTTCTTTATGGCTGCAGCAATATAATTTTTCATATCTACAGGAATATCATGTACATTAGACTGTGAAGGATTAACAGTAGATGTATTTGTACTTATAGAAACATTATCAGTATGTAATAATTTTTCATTACAAGTGCCACATATTTGAGCTGAAGAAGTAAGATCAGCTAATTTACAACATACACACTTAGCTTTGGTAGAATTGTGTTCAGGCAGCTTAGTTCCTACAGTAACATCAGAGGCAGGATCAGTTTGAGACATCTTGAAAAATGTAACAAAAAAGAAAAAATAACATTTAAACAAAATATCCAATTTCTTTAAAATAGTTTCAGGAATGGGAAAAAATGCTTATGATAATTTTTTTTATACAAAAGTAAAATCAAAAGCAAGCAACCTAGCTCTCTATGAATCAAATGAGAGCAGAGAGCAAAAGAGGGAGAGACTTTCTAAAACAAATTTTGGCGCCAAGAATGACGCAAACAAAGATGACGCAAATGCAGAGATAAAAACTTTTGGCGCCAAAGCTTAACAAATGAAATGACGCGACTCGCATCATAACAGGCACGGCTTCGCGCCAAAAAAACTAGCGTCATTTAAAAACACAAGAAATGTTGCAACTCGCATCACGACAGACGCAACTTCGCGCCCCAAAATTGACGCAATAAAAAGTAACATTCTGCGTCATCGCGAGCCTAAGCCCACGAAAATTTTGAAAAAAGCCCAGACTCCAAGTAACAACTAACTGGAACCCCAGGTTAGCCTAAAAACTCCCATAAACATAATTTCCATGCTGAAACTGTTAGAAAAGGGAAATACACAAACCTGACTCATGGTAAAAATATACAATATACATTTAAAATTTTATAAGATAAAGTGCCAAACATAGCTGAGAGTGTCTTAAAAAATTATATATACTTACCAGAAGACACCCATCCACATATAGCAGATAGCCAAACCAGTACTGAAACATATCAGCAGAGGTAATGGTAGAGGAGTATAATGTTGATCTGTAAAGGGAGGCCGCAGATGAATCCCCACAACCAAATTTACACAGAGCCTTAGAATAGATTTCCTATAGGTGAAAACATGACATCATAAGGCAATACTCCCTTCACATCCCTCAAACAAACACTGTACTTAGAGAGGAACTTGGCTTAAATATGCTTAGAAGCGCCTATCACAGAAAAAAATCAAGCACAACTTGCTTCACCACCTCCATGAGAGGCAAAGTTTGTAAAACTAAGGTATGAGTAAGGTGGGAGGTGTATTTATAGGCATTTTGAGGTTTGGGAAACTTTGCCCCTCCTGGTAGGAATGTATATCCCATATACGTCTCTAGCTCATGAACTCTTGCCACTTACATGAAAGAAATAATCATATCTCCTGCATTTACAGTTCTAAATTACTGCCTGGATTTTTCCTGTGTGCACATAGGTTTGGTTTCAACATTCTTAAAAAGCTAAACACCATCATCTAGTGGCCTGATTAAGGTAAACCATCTGAAGTAGTGGAATAGAACATCTTCTGCCTTTGTTCTAGGAAAGTTAACCAATACTTTCAAAGGCTGTCTCCGCCTATAAAAGACGCTATGAGTCAAAGATCTAAAACGCAAGAGAGAAAATCTCGGCATACTGCCGATTGCAGCAAGCTCTTTTCAGACAGAAAATGGAAATAATTCTCCTGGAGATCACAACTTCTCATTACAAGGTACTAGGTACACTAACCAGCAAAGTTAGATTATTTTCTACATGTCTCAGAGCTGCCGAACAAAGAATCTCAGGAGTTGAAGATAGTCAACAGGAATCAGATGGCTCCCTTAAAAATCTATTAAAGCAGAATCAATACCTGCAGGATAAGGTGGAAGACTTAGAGAATCGCAGCAGGCAAAATAATTTACGCATTGTGGGAGTGCCTGAAATGGTCAAAGACAAAGATCTTCTAATCTTTACATCATCCACGCTACCTAAGCTCCTAGGAATGTCTCCAGAATCCAGATTATTTGCCAATTGACATTGGAAGAGAAGACCGTAATTGCCCTGATAGGCACTTGGGTAACCTACAAGCTCCCTACATGCTCCCTAATTAACCCCTTCACTGCTGGGCATAATACACGTGTGGTGCGTAGTGGCATTTAGCGGCCTTCTAAATACCAAAAAGCGATGCCAAAGCCATATATGTCTGCTATTTTTGAACAAAGGGGATCCCAGAGAACCATTTACAACCATGTATGCCATAATTGCACAAGTTGTTTGTAAATAATTTCAATGAGAAACCTAAAGTTTGTGAAAAAGTGAAAACATTTTTTTATTTGATCGCATTTTGTAGTGAAATGGTGGCATGAAATATACCAAAATGGGCATAGATCGATACTTTGGGATGTCTTCTAAAAAAAACTATATACATGTCAATGGCTATTCAGGGATTCCTGACAGATATCAGTGTCCCAATGTAACTAGCGCTAATTTTGAAAAAAAGTGGTTTGGAAATAGCAAAGTGCTACTTGTATTTATTGCCCTATAACTTGCAAAAAAAGCAAAGAACGTGTAAACATTTGGGTATTTCTAAACTCAGGACAATATTTAGAAACTATTTAGCATGGGTGTTTTTTGGTGGTTGTAGATGTGTAACAGATTTTGGGGGTCAAAGTTAGAAAAAGTGTTTTTTTCCATTTTTTCCTCATATTTTATAATTTTTTTTATAGTAAATTATAAGATATGATGAAAATAATGGTATCTTTAGAAAGCCCATTTAATGGCGAGAAAAACGGTATATAATATGTGTGGGTACAGTAAATGAGTAAGAGGAAAATTACGGCTAAACACCGCAGAAATGTAAAAATAGCCTTGGTCCCAAACGGACAGAAAATGGAAAAGTGTTGTGGTCCTTAAGGGGTTAATTATCAGGACAAGTTGGCAATTCTAAAAGCATACAGAGCGACAAAAGAGGTAAAATTTGAAGAACACCATCTACTATTGTTCCAGGACTTCTTAGCAGAGGTCACTAGAAGACGCAAGCACTTTGCACCGCTATGCTCTCAACTTCAGGGTCGTCAGGTGGCCCTTCTGTTCCCTGCCAAATTGAAGCTTCAGACAACCTCAGGACCTAAGATATTTCATTCACCTACAGCAGTGCAAGCCTATTTGGCTTCTGAGAGGAGACAAGCCAATGGTTGATGTCCTATCACTGAGAATTTGTATCTATTTCTATAATCTATGTTCTGTTATACAATGTATGCTAATGTCTACTTGCATATAGTACTCCTCTCTATGTTTTCTATTATAGAGGGTAAATATTGTTCATAGCATAATTTGTTGTTAAACTGTCGCAGGGTAGACCTGTGCTGGTTCTATAACCTATACAAGGAATATATGTTACACTATGTTAGCTCACCAAATTGTAGCTCTTTTCTAAGTTGTTACTGTTTCATACCATTTATTGTTTTGTTGTTGCTTTATTACATATGGAATGCTCCCCTTATTCCTTCTTTGTTTAAACAGAGATTATATGGCCTACTAGCAGATTACCTTAACTATTCCTTTTGTGGAATAGAATTGTCAAACTTTCAATACTCACACATCCCTTGCCTAATTTTTGATGTCCATTTGCAATGTTCCTTTTGGTTTGAACTGGATGACACACTTTCTTTCAGAGACCTTTGCTTCTTATCTTACAACTACTTTATACCTCAAGGGCTTCTTTGGTGTCTCAGTGTTCTGATAGGTCAAGTCCCCCAAGATCAAGGCCTAGTCTGTTTAGTTACATGCTACAATCACACTTCAATATCCAACAGTATTATATATATTCTACCAGACATCAGGCCCTTTGTATTATAGTGGGTTTTATTGGTAATTTCCAATTACTATAGCCTAACTCAATCCATATTGCAATATAATTTGTTATCAATATCATTGTTTCTCTCCTTATTATCAGGCTGACTCTGGAGTGTATGCAGTTTCACCCTCCACAGACCATATGTATAACCCCATGGAAATCTTATAACAGGGATCCTAACCATTCTGACACCATTTTAACTCAGGCTCCCCCTCTTGGAAAACTTACATAACTCTGCCCTCCAAAATCCTCCCACTAGGAGTTCTTTATCTGGTAACACTGTTGAAAACATACTGCTTTTTGACAACTCTTGACAAAGCCCCATGGCTTTAGGACTTAAAGTAACTTCATGGAATGTTGGGGCATTACATCCCCAGCTAAAAGAAGTATGATTTTGCAACACACACAAAAAAAAAAAATGTATGCTTACCTGATAAATTGCTTTCCGGATATGGAGAGTCCACAACGTCATTCAATTACTAGTGGGAATATCTCTCCTGGCCAGCAGGAGGAGGCAAAGAGCACCACAGCAAATCTGTTAAGAATCACTCCCCTACCCACAATCCCCAGTCATTCGACCGAAGGAACAACACAAAGGTGTAGAGGTGCCTGAGGTTAAGTGAAAAATAACTGTCTAAAATAAGGGTGGGGTCATGGACTCTCCATATCCGGAAAGAAATTTATCAGGTAAGCATAAATTTTGTTTTGTTTTCTTTCCTAAGATATGGAGAGTCCACAACATCATTCAATTACTAGTGGGAACCAATACCCAAGATAGAGGACACTGAATAAATAGGGAGGGAGAACAAGACAGGCAGACCTAAACAGAAGGCACCACCGCTTGAAGAAACTTCTCCCAAAAGAGGCCTCAGCTGAGGCAAAAGTATAAAATTTGTAGAATTTGGAAAAAGTATGCAGAGAGGACCAAGTTGCAGCCTTGCAAATCTGTTCCTCAGAAACTCCATTTTTTCAAAGCCCAAGAAGATGAGACAGCCCTAGGGGAATGAGCTGTAATTCTATCAGGAGGCTTCTGTCCAACAGTCTCATAAGCAAAACAAATCATATTTCTCAACCAGAAAGAAAGAGAAGTAGCAGTAGCCTTCTGACTCTTACGCTTCCCAGAGAAACAAACAAACAGGGCAGAAGACTGGCGAAAATCCTTAGTCATCTGTAGATAGAATTTTAGAGCACACACAACATCCAAATTGTGCAACAGACGTTCCTTATGAGACGAAGGATTAGGACAGAGAGAAGGAAATACAATTTCCTGATTAATATTTCTAACCGAAAACCACCTTAGGGAGAAACCCTAATTTAGTTCGAAGAACCACCTTATCCGCATTAAAGGTAAGGTGAATCAAACTGCAAAGCCGAAAGTTCCGAAACTCTCCAAGCAGAAGAGATAGCAAAAAGAAACAAAACCTTAATATCTATGGAATGCATAGGCTCAAACGGGGCCTGCTGCAAAACTCTAAGAACAAGGAGGAGTAACAGGTTTAAACACAGGCCTGATTCTGACCAGGGCCTGACGAAAAGAGTGAACATCTGGAACATCTGCCAGACGTTTGTGTAACAAAATAGATAATGCAGAAATCTGACTTTCTCTTGTAAGGTGTATCCAGTCCACAGATTAATCCATTACTTGTGGGACATTCTCCTTCCCAACAGGAAGCTGCAAGAGGATCACCCACAGCAGAGCTGTCTATATAGCTCCTCCCCTAACTGCCACTCCCAGTCATTCTCTTGCAGCTCTCGACAAGAAAGGAAGTAGCTAGAGAGATGTGGTGAATTAATGTAGTTTATCTTCAATCAAAAGTTTGTTATTTTCAAATGGTACTGGAGTTTTACTATTTTGGCTTCAGGCAGAAAGGTGAAGAAGAGTCTGAAACATCCAGCTTCCCTGAAGGAGTCCCCTGACATATAGGACCCCTCTACAGGGGTTTTGTGCCTTCCAAGGTCGTTGTATGAGCAGGTAGGAGCCACAGTAGAGCTGTGGCAGTTGGTTGTGACTGTTTAAAAACGTCTATCGTTTTTTTTTTATCCGGTTTTGAAACTAAGGGGTTAATCATCCATTTGTAAGTGGGTGCAATGCTATTTCAGTCTATCATACACACTGTGAAAATTTCGTAGAATTTACTGCTTTTTACACTGTTTTGCAGTTTATGTGATTGTTTTTTTTCTCTTAAAGGCACAGTACCGTTTTTATTTTTTGCTTGTTCAGTTATTAAATTGTTTTCCAAGCTTGCTGGTCTCATTACTAGTCTGTTTAAACATGTCTGACATAGAGGAAACTCATTGTTCATTATGTTTAGAAGCCATTGTGGAACCCCCTCTTAGAATGTGTACCAAATGTACTGATTTTACTATAGATTACAAAGACCATATTCTGACTTTAAAAAATTTATCACCAGAAGAAATTGACAAGGAGGAAGTTATGCCGTCTAACTCTCCCCACGTGTCAGAACCTATTACTCCCGCTCAGGGGACGCCAAGTACATCTAGCGCGCCCATTGCGTATACCTTACAAGATATTGCGGCAGTTATGAATCATACCCTTACAGAGGTATTATCTAAACTGCCAGGTTTGCAAGGAAAGCGAGACAGCTCTGGGACTAGAATAAATACAGAGCTCTCTGACGCTTTAGTGGCTATGTCTGATACACCCTCACAATATACTGAAGCTGAATCAGGGGAGCTTCAATCTGTGGGTGATTTTTCTGATTCAGGGAAGATACTTCAACCTGATTCTGATATGTCTACATTTAAATTTAAGCTTGAACACCTCCGCATATTGCTCAGGGAGGTCTTAGCAACTCTGGACGACTGGTACGCTATTGTAGTCCCAGAGAAATTATGTAGATTGGATAAATACTATGCAGTACCTACTTACACTGATGTTTTTCCAATCCCTAAGAGTTTTTCTGAAATTATTACTAAGGAATGGGATAGACCAGGTGTACCGTTCTCTCCCCCTCCTGTTTTTAAAAGGATGTTTCCTATAGACGCCGCTACACGGGACTTGTGGCAGACGGTCCCTAAGGTGGAGGGAGCCGTTTCTACTCTAGCTAAGCGTACCACTATCCCTGTCGAGGACAGTTGTGCTTTCTAGATCCAATGGATAAAAAAACATAATTTATGTAAGAACTTACCTGATAAATTCATTTCTTTCATATTAGCAACAGTCCATGAGCTACTGACGTATGGGATATACATTCCTACCAGGAGGGGCAAAGTTTCCCAAACCTCAAAATGCCTATAAATACACCCCTCACCACACCCACAAATCAGTTTAACGCATAGCCAAGAAGTGGGGTGATAAGAAAAAAGTGCGAAAGCATAAAAAATAAGGAATTGGAATAATTGTGCTTTATACAAAAAAATCATAACCACCACAAAAAGGGTGGGCCTCATGGACTCTTGCTAATATGAAAGAAATTAATTTATCAGGTAAATTCTTACATAAATTATGTTTTCTTTCATGTAATTAGCAAGAGTCCATGAGCTAGTGACATATGGGATAATGACTACCCAAGATGTGGATCTTCCACGCAAGAATCACTAGAGAGGGAGGGATAAAATAAAGACAGCCAATTCCGCTGAAAATAATCCACACCCAAAACAAAGTTTAAATCTTATAATGAAAAAAACTGAAATTATAAGCAGAAGAATCAAACTGAAACAGCTGCCTGAAGTACTTTTCTACCAAAAACTGCTTCAGAAGAAGAAAACACATAAAAATGGTAGAATTTAGTAAAAGTATGCAAAGAAGACCAAGTTGCTGCTTTGCAAATCTGATCAACCGAAGCTTCATTCCTAAACGCCCAGGAAGTAGAAACTGACCTAGTAGAATGAGCTGTAATCCTTTGAGGCGGAGTTTTACCCGACTCGACATAAGCATGATGAATTAAAGATTTCAACCAAGATGCCAAAGAAATGGCAGAAGCCTTCTGACCTTTCCTAGAACCGGAAAAGATAACAAATAGACTAGAAGTCTTTCGGAAATTCTTAGTAGCTTCAACATAATATTTCAAAGCTCTAACTACATCCAAAGAATGCAATGATTTCTCCTTAGAATTCTTAGGATTAGGACATAATGAAGGAATCACAATTTCTCTACTAATGTTGTTAGAATTCACAACCTTAGGTAAAAATTTAAAAGAAGTTCGCAACACCGCCTTATCCTGATGAAAAATCAGAAAAGGAGACTCACAAGAAAGAGCAGATAATTCAGAAACTCTTCTGGCAGAAGAGATGGCCAAAAGGAACAAAACTTTCCAAGAAAGTAATTTAATGTCCAAAGAATGCATAGGTTCAAACGGAGGAGCTTGAAGAGCCCCCAGAACCAAATTCAAACTCCAAGGAGGAGAAATTGACTTAATGACAGGTTTTATACGAACCAAAGCTTGTACAAAACAATGAATATCAGGAAGATTAGCAATCTTTCTGTGAAAAAGAACAGAAAGAGCAGAGATTTGTCCTTTCAAGGAACTTGCAGACAAACCTTTATCCAAACCATCCTGAAGAAACTGTAAAATTCTCGGAATTCTAAAAGAATGCCAGGAAAAATGATGAGAAAGATACCAAGAAATATAAGTCTTCCAGACTCTATAATATATCTCCCTAGATACAGATTTACGAGCCTGTAACATAGTATTAATCACAGAGTCAGAGAAACTTCTTTGACTAAGAATCAAGCGTTCAATCTCCATACCTTTAAATTTAAGGATTTGAGATCCTGATGGAAAAAAGGACCTTGTGACAGAAGGTCTGGTCATAACGGAAGAGTCCACGGTTGGCAAGAGGCCATCCGGACAAGATCCGCATACCAAAACCTGTGAGGCCATGCTGGAGCCACCAGCAGAACAAATGAGCATTCTTTCAGAATCTTGGAGATTACTCTTGGAAGAAGAACTAGAGGCGGAAAGATATAGGCAGGATGATACTTCCAAGGAAGTGACAACGCATCCACTGCTTCCGCTTGAGGATCCCTGGATGTGGACAAATACCTGGGAAGTTTCTTGTTTAGATGAGAAGCCATCAGACCCCACATTTGAACAATCTGAAGAAATACCTCTGGGTGAAGAGACCATTCGCCCGGATGTAACGTTTGGCGACTGAGATAATCCGCTTCCCAATTGTCTATACCTGGGATATGAACCGCAGAAACTAGACAGGAGCTGGATTCCGCCCATACCAGAATTCGAGATACTTCTTTCATGGCCAGAGGACTGTGAGTCCCTCCTTGATGATTGATGTATGCCACAGTTGTGACATTGTCTGTCTGAAAACAAATGAACGATTCTCTCTTTAGAAGAGGCCATAACTGAAGAGCTCTGAAAATTGCACGGAGTTCCAAAATATTGATCGGTAATCTCACCTCCTGAGATTCCCAAACCCCTTGTGCTGTCAGAGACCCCCAAACAGCTCCCCAACCTGTCAGACTTGCATCTGTTGAAATTACAGTCCAGGTCGGAAGAACAAAAGAAGCCCCCTGAACTAAACGATGGTGATCTGTCCACCACGTCAGAGAGTGTCGTACAATCTGTTTTAAAGATATTAATTGAGATATCTTTGTGTAATCCCTGCACCACTGGTTCAGCATACAGAGCTGAAGAGGTCGCATGTGAAAACGAGCAAAGGGGATCGCATACGATGCAGCAGTCATAAGACCTAGAATTTCCATGCATAAGGCTACCGAAGGGAATGATTGTGATTGAAGGTTTCGACAAGCTGAGATCAATTTTAGACGTCTCTTGTCTGTCAGAGACAGAGTCATGGACACTGAATCTATCTGGAAACCTAAAAAGGTAACCCTTGTTTGAGGAATCAATGAACTTTTCGGTAAATTGATCCTCCAACCATGATCTTGAAGAAACAACACAAGTCGATTCGTATGAGATTCTGCTAAATGTGAAGACTGAGCAAGTACCAAGATATCATCCAAATAAGGAAATACCACAATACCCTGTTCTCTGATTACAGACAGAAGGGCACCGAGAACCTTTGTAAAATTCCTTGGAGCTGTTGCTAGGCCAAACGGCAGAGCCACAAACTGGTAATGCTTGTCTAGGAAAGAGAATCTCAGAAACTGATAGTGATCTGGATGAATCGGAATATGCAGATATGCATCCTGTAAATCTATTGTGGACATATAATGCCCTTGCTGAACAAAAGGCAGAATAGTCCTTATAGTTACCATTTTGAATGTTGGTATCCTTACATAACGATTCAATATTTTTAGATCCAGAACTGGTCTGAAGGAATTCTCCTTCTTTGGTACAATGATGAGATTTGAATAAAACCCCAGCCCCTGTTCCAGAACTGGAACTGGCATAATTACTCCAGCCAACTCTAGATCTGAAACACATTTCAGAAATGCTTGAGCCTTTGCTGGATTTACTGGGACACAGGAAAGAAAAAATCTCTTTGCAGGAGGCCTTATTTTGAAGCCAATTCTGTACCCTTCTGAAACAATGTTTTGAATCCAAAGATTGTGAATTGAATTGATCCAAATTTGTTTGAAAAAACGTAATCTGCCCCCTACCAGCTGAGCTGGAATGAGGGCCGCACCTTCATGTGGACTTGGGAGCTGGTTTTGGTTTTCTAAAAGGCTTGGACTTATTCCAGACTGGAGATGGTTTCCAAACTGATACCGCTCCTGAGGGCGAAGGATCAGGCTTTTGTTCCTTATTGTGACGAAAGGAATGAAAACGATTATTAGACCTAAATTTACCTTTAGATTTTTTATCCTGTGGTAAAAAAGTTCCTTTCCCTCCAGTAACAGTTGAGATAATAGAATCCAACTGAGAACCAAATAATTTATTACCCTGGAAAGAAAGGGAAAGCAAAGTTGACTTAGAAGACATATCAGCATTCCAAGTTTTAAGCCATAAAGCTCTTCTAGCTAAAATAGCTAGAGACATATACCTGACATCAACTCTAATGATATCAAAGATGGCATCACAAATAAAGTTATTAGCATGTTGAAGAAGATTAACAATGCTATGAGAATTATGATCTGTTACTTGTTGCGCTAAAGCTTCTAACCAAAAAGTTGAAGCTGCAGCAACATCCGCTAAAGATATAGCAGGTCTAAGAAGATTACCTGAACATAAGTAAGCTTTTCTTAGAAAGGATTCAATCTTCCTATCTAAAGGATCCTTAAAGGAAGTACTATCTGCCGTAGGAATAGTAGTACGTTTAGCAAGAGTAGAGACAGCCCCATCAACCTTAGGGATTTTGTCCCAAAATTCTAATCTGTCAGATGGCACAGGATATAATTGCTTAAAACGTTTAGAAGGAGTAAATGAATTACCCAAATTATTCCATTCCCTGGAGATTACTTCAGAAATAGCATCAGGGACAGGAAAAACTTCTGGAATAACTACAGGAGATTTAAAAACCTTATTTAAACGTTTAGATTTAGTATCAAGAGGACCAGAATCCTCTATTTCTAAAGCAATTAAAACCTCTTTAAGTAAAGAACGAATAAATTCCATTTTGAATAAATATGAAGATTTATCAGCATCAACCTCTGAGACAGAATCCTCTGAACCAGGGGAACCACTATCAGAATCAGAATGATGATGTTCATTTAAAAATTCATCTGAAAAATGAGAAGTTTTAAAAGACCTTTTACGTTTACTAGAAGGGGGAATAACAGACATAGCCTTCTTAATAGATTTAGAAACAAAATCTCTTATGTTAACAGGAACACTCTGAGTATTAGATGTTGATGGAACCACAACAGGTAATGTAACATTACTAAAGGAAATATTATCTGCATTAACAAGTTTGTCATGACATTCATTACAAACAACAGCTGGAGGAACAGATACCATAAGTTTACAACAGATACACTTAACTTTGGTAGATCCAGCACCAGGCAGCGTTTTTCCAGAAGTATCTTCTAACTCAGTGTCAATCTGGGACATCTTGCAATATGTAATAGAAAAAACAACATATAAAGCAAAATTGATCAAAATTCCTTAAATGACAGTTTCAGGAATGGGAACAAATGCCAGTGAACAAGCTTCTAGCAACCAGAAGCAATAAATAATGAGACTTAAATAATGTGGAGACAAAAGTGACGCCCATCCGGAACGCCGACACTTTTGGCGACAAAAAAATGTCAAAAATGACGCAACTTCCGGCGACACGTATGACGCCGGAAACAGAAAAAACTTTTTGCTCCAAAAAAGTCCGCGCCAAGAATGACGCAATAAAATGAAGCATTTTCAGCCCCCGCGAGCCTAACAGCCCACAGGAAAAAAGTCAAATTTCAAATGCATTATCCCAAATATGAAACTGACTGTCTGAAATAAGGAACATTGAACATCCTGAGTCAAATTTCAAATGCATTATCCCAAATATGAAACTGACTGTCTGAAATAAGGAACATTGAACATCCTGAGTTAAGGCAAATAAATGTTTGAATACATATATTTAGAACTTTATACAAAAGTGCCCAACCATAGCTTAGAGTGTCACAGAAAATAAGACTTACTTACCCCAGGACACTCATCTATATGTAGTAGAAAGCCAAACCAGTACTGAAACGAGAATCAGTAGAGGTAATGGTATATAAGAGTATATCGTCGATCTGAAAAGAGAGGTAAGAGATGAATCTCTACGACCGATAACAGAGAACCTATGAAATAGACCCCGTAGAAGGAGATCATTTAATTCAAATAGGCAATACTCTCCTCACATCCTTCTGACATTCGTAGAATCTAGCACAAACTTACTTCACCACCTCCATAGGAGGCAAAGTTTGTAAAACTGATTTGTGGGTGTGGTGAGGGGTGTATTTATAGGCATTTTGAGGTTTGGGAAACTTTGCCCCTCCTGGTAGGAATGTATATCCCATACGTCACTAGCTCATGGACTCTTGCTAATTACATGAAAGAAATTAGAGCAGAGCTTTCCAAACTTTTTCATGTTGGTGACACACTTTTTAGACCTACATCATTTCGCGACACAGTAATTCAGTTGTACTAGCAAACTAACTTGGTTTAAGAGATACAGACACATACATAAATTATATAATAATGAAATGTATTTACAAGTAACAGTATGTATGTGCAAGAATTAAAAAAAGTTTAATAACACCAATAGCTACTTATTATTTTAACGGGATGTATGAGGTTGATGGGATGAACACAGTTTCTGAATATTTGGTGGAATATTAGATAAAGACACTTGCATTTCATCATCAAGCATTTTTAAGCTTCCACTTCGTATCCATATATCAAGAGCAGGAGCAGCAATGCACTACTTGGAGCTAGCTGCAAAAAAACGCCACTGACTTCTGCTCAGCATTTAAGCTGCCGCCATCAGAGCTTGGTGAGTCCGATTGACTACTACCTGCACTACAAACACACTGCTGTCCCACTCACTGACTACATGTGCAGTCACAAGCCGATTAAGGAGACTACAGTGCAGTCAGGAGCCAATGTGCCGCCAATGGGAATAGTTTCAGTTCCCACTGAGCTGCGCCAATAGGTTAAGATGATCTGTATCCCCCTAGGTATCAATCACGTGTCAACCATGTGATATGCGTAGCAGGCAGGTGGAAAGTCAGAAACCAAAAAAAAAAAATTTAAAAAAAAATTGTGCTGAAGCAGGGACACACCTACACACTGCTGCCGACACACTAGTGTGTCCCGACACACAGTTTGGAAAGCACTGAATTAGAGGGTTACCTTAAGAACATTTTTATTCAACAAGGTTTTATTCTCCAGCCTCTTGCATGCATTGCCCCAGTCACTGCTGCTGCGGCTTTCTGGTTTGAGTCTCTAGAGGAGGCTCTACAGGTTGAAACCCCATTGGAAGATATTATTGACAAGCTTAGGGCCCTTAAGCTAGCCAATTCATTTGTTTCTGATGCCGTTGTTCATTTAACCAAGCTAACGGCTAAAAATTTAGGTTTTGCTATTCAGGCGCGTAGGGCGCTATGGCTTAACTCCTGGTCAGCTGACGTGACTTCAAAGTCTAAACTTTTCAACATTCCCTTCAAGGGACAGACCCTATTTGGGCCTGGACTGAAGGAGATCATTTCTGACATCACTGGAGGAAAAGGTCTCGCCCTTCCTCAAGACAGGTCCAACAAATTAAGGACCAAACAGTCTAGTTTTCGGCCCTTTTCGAAACTTCAACTTCCTCTAACACAAAACAAATGGGAACTGGGAACTTTTGCCCAGTCTAAGCCGGTCTGGAGACCTAACCAGGCTTGGAACAAGGGGAAACAGGCCAAAAAGCCTGCTGCTGCCTCTAAGACAGCATGAGAGAGCAGCCCCCGATCCGGTAACGGATCTAGTAGGGGGCAGACTCTCTCTCTTCGTCCAGGCTTGGGCAAGAGATGTCCAGGATCCCTGGACATTGGAAATTGTGTCCAAGGGTTATCTCCTGGAATTCAAAACCTCTCCTCCAAAAGGGAGATTTCATTTCTCACTTTTATCAGCAAACCAGATAAAGAGAGAGGCATTCTTACATTGTGTTCAAGACCTCCTTGTTATGGGAGTGATTCACCCAGTTCCGCAGGAGGAACAGGGTCTTCTATTCAAATCTGTTTGTAGTTCCCAAGAAAGAGGGAACATTCAGACCAATCTTAGATCTCAAGATCTTAAACAAATTTCTCAGAGTCCCATCCTTCAAGATGGAGACTATTCAAACCATCCTTCCTATGATCCAGGAGGGTCAATATATGACTACCGTAGACTTAAAGGATGCTTATCTTCACATCCCGATACACAAAGATCATCATTGTTTTCTCAGGTTTGCCTTTCTAGACAGGCACTACCAGTTTGTGGCTCTTCCCTTCGGTTTGGCCACGGCACCAAGAATCTTTACAAAGGTTCTAGGGTCTCTCCTAGCGGTCCTAAGGCCACGGGGTATAGCAGTAGACGACATTCTGATTCAGGCGTTGACTTTTCAAATTGCCAGGTCCCATACGAACATTGTTCTGGCATTTCTGAGGTCCCATGGGTGGAAGGTGAACGAAGAAAAGAGTTCTCTATCACCTCTAACAAAAGTTTCATTCCTAGGGACTCTGATAGATTCGGTAGAAATGAAGATTTACCTAATGAAGGCCAGATTGTCAAAACTTCTGGATTCTTGCCGTGTTCTTTATTCCACTTCTCATTCTTCAGTGGCTCAGTGTATGGAAGTAATCGGTTTAATGGTAGCGGCAATGGACATAGTACCGTTTGCCCGCCTACATCTCAGACCGCTGCAACTTTGCATGCTCAGTCAGTGGAATGGGGATTACACAGATTTGTCCCCTCTACTAAATCTGGATCAAGAAACCAGGGACTATGGTGACTATGTCAGGTCCATCTGTCCAAGGGGATGAGCTTCCGCAGAACAGATTGGACTATGGTAATGACAGATGCCAGCCTTCTGGGCTGGGGTGCAGTCTGGAACTCCCTGAAGGCTCAGGGCTTGTGGACTCCGATAAACATTCTGGAACTAAGAGCAATATTCAATGCTCTTCAAGCTTGGCCTCAGCTAGCTGCGGTCAGGTTCATCAGATTTCAGTCGGACAACATCACGACTGTAGCCTATATCAACCATCAGGGGGGAACAAGGAGCCCCCTGGCAATGTTGGAGGTTTCAAGGATAATTGTATGGGCAGAGGTTCACTCTTGCCATCTCTCAGCTATCCATATCCCAGGAGTAGAGAACTGGGAGGCGGATTTTCTAAATCGGCAGACTTTTCATCCGGGGGAGTGGGAGCTCCATCCGGAGGTATTTGCCCAACTGACTCAACTATGGGGCAAACCAGAACTGGATCTCATGGCGTCTCGTCAGAATGCCAAACTTCCTTGTTACGGGTCCAGGTCAAGGGATCCCCAGGCAGCGCTGAAAGATGGTCTAGCAGCGCCCTGGTCCTTCAGCCTGGCTTATGTGTTTCCACCATTTCCTCTGCTCCCTCGTCTGATTGCCAAGATCAAGCAGGGGAGAGCTTCAGTGATTTTGATTGCTCCTGCATGGCCACGCAGGACTTGGTATGCAGATCTGGTGGACATGTCATCCTTTCCACCATGGACTCTGCTGCTGAGGCATGACCTTCTACTTCAAGGTCCCTACAAACATCCAAATCGAATTTCTCTGTGTCTGACTGCTTGGAGATTGAACGCTGGATTTTATCAAAGCGTGGTTTTTCCGAGTCGGTCATTGATACCTTAATTCAGGCTCGAAAGCCTGTCACCAGGAAAATCTATTATATGATATGGTGTAAATATCTTCATTGGTGTGAATCCAAGGGTTACTCATGGAGTAAGGTTAGGATTCCTAGGATATTATCCTTTCTCCAAGAGGGATTGGAGAAAGGATTGTCAGCTAGTTCCTTAAAGGGACAGATTTCTGCTCTGTCTATTCTTTTGCACAAACGTCTGGCTGAGGTTCCAGACGTTCTGTTAGGCTTTAGTTAGAATCAAGCCTGTGTTTAAACCTGTCGCTCCGCCATGGAGTTTAAATTTAGTTCTTAAAGTTCTTCAAGGGGTTCCGTTTGAACCTTTGCATTCCATAGATATTAAACTTTTATCCTGGAAAGTTCTGTTTTTAGTAGCTATCTCCTCAGCTCGAAGAGTTTCGGAGTTATCGGCTTTACAGTGTGATTCCCCTTATTTGATTTTCCATGCAGATAAGGTAGTTTTACGTACCAAACCTGGTTTTCTTCCTAAGGTGGTATCTAATAAGAATATCAATCAGGAGATTGTTGTTCCTTCACTATGTCTTAATCCTTCTTCAAAGAAGGAACGTCTATTACACAATCTTGATGTGGTTCGTGCTTTAAAGTTTTATTTACAAGCTACGAAGGATTTTTGTCAAACATCTGCGTTGTTTGTTGTCTACTCTGGACAGAGGAGAGGCCAAAAGGCTTCGGCAGAGACTGCTGGCCAGCAGCCTCCTGAAAGAATTACAGCTCATTCTACTAGAGCAGTAGCTTCCACATGGGCTTTTAAACATGAGGCCTCTGTTGAACAGATTTGTTAGGCGGCGACTTGGTCTTCGCTTCATACTTTTTCTAAATTCTACAAATTCAATACTTTTGCTTCCTCGGAGGCTATTTTTGGGAGAAAGGTTTTACAGGCAGTGGTGCCCTCCGTTTAAGCGCCTGCCTTGTCCCTCCCTTCATCTGTGTCCTATAGCTTTGGTATTGGTATCCCACAAGTAATGGATGAATCCGTGGACTGGATATACCTTACAAGAGAAAACAAAATTTATGCTTACCTGATAAATTTATTTCTCTTGTGGTGTATCCAGTCCACGGCCCCCCCCTGTCATTTTAAGGCAGGTGTTATTTATTTTTAAACTACAGTCACCACTGCACCCGTTAGTTTCTCCTTTCTCTTGCTTGTCTTCGGTCGAATGACTGGGAGTGGCAGTTAGGGGAGGAGCTATATAGACAGCTCTGCTGTTGGTGATCCTCTTGCAGCTTCCTGTTGGGAAGGAGAATATCCCACAAGTAATGGATGAATCCGTGGACTGGATACACCACAAGAGAAATAAATTTATCAGGTAAGCATAAATTTTGTTTTTCAGAGTACTGACTGACAATCCTTTCTACAGATCTTCCTGAAGAAAAGACAAAATCCTAGGAATCCTGACCCTACTCCAAGAGTAGCCCTTTGATTCACACCAATAAAAGTTATTTACACCTTCCGCCCACTGAATAATCTTCGAGTTCCTACCTGGTGGTTAATGTAAGCCACTGAGGTGATGTTGTCCGACTGGAATCTGATAAACCAGGCTAAAGACAACTGAGGCCAAGTCATCAGAGCATTGTAAATTGCTCTCAACTCCAAGATGTTTATGGGGAGAGCAGACCCGAGTCCATAGACCTTGTGCTTTTAAAATTTATTTTTAAACTACAGTCACCACTGCACCCGTTAGTTTCTCCTTTCTCTTGCTTGTCTTCGGTCGAATGACTGGGAGTGGCAGTTAGGGGAGGAGCTATATAGACAGCTCTGCTGTTGGTGATCCTCTTGCAGCTTCCTGTTGGGAAGGAGAATATCCCACAAGTAATGGATGAATCCGTGGACTGGATACACCACAAGAGAAATAAATTTATCAGGTAAGCATAAATTTTGTTTTTCAGAGTACTGACTGACAATCCTTTCTACAGATCTTCCTGAAGAAAAGACAAAATCCTAGGAATCCTGACCCTACTCCAAGAGTAGCCCTTTGATTCACACCAATAAAAGTTATTTACACCATACCTTATTGTAAATATTTTGAGTAACAGTCTTGCGAGCCTAGATCATAGTCTCAATGACTGACTCAGAAAAACCTAAGCGTTCAATCTCCAAGCAGTCAGCTTCAGAGAAACGAGATTTAGATGAAGGAATGGGCCCCAAGTTAGAAGGTCCTTCTTTAGAGGTAACCTCCAAGGTGGTAGAGATGACATCTTCACTAGATCTGCATACCAGATCCTGCGAGACCATGCAGGAGCTATAAAAATTACCAATGCTCTCTCATGTTTGATAGGAGCAATGACTTGTGGAAGGAGTGCAAACGGAGGAAACAGATAAGCTAGACGGAACACCCAAGGAACCGCCAGAGGATCTATCAGAACAGCCTACGGATCTCTTAACCTTGAACCATACCTTGGAAGCTTGGCATTCTGCCGAGACGCCATCAGATCCAACTCCGGAACCCCCAATTTGAGGGTTAACTTGGAGAACACCTCCGGATGGAGAGCCCACTCCCGGATGAACAGTCTGCTCAGGAAATCAGCTTCCCAATTGTCTACTCCTGGAATGTGGATAGCAGACAGACAATTGTGAGCTTCCGCCCACTGAATAATCTTCGAGTTCCTACCTGGTGGTTAATGTAAGCCACTGAGGTGATGTTGTCCGACTGGAATCTGATAAACCAGGCTAAAGACAACTGAGGCCAAGTCATCAGAGCATTGTAAATTGCTCTCAACTCCAAGATGTTTATGGGGAGAGCAGACCCGAGTCCATAGACCTTGTGCTTTTAACAAGTCCCAGACCTAGAAAGGTCTCCCTGGAAGCATGTGCCCTGAGAAAACCACCACGGGAGAGAGTCTCTTGCCGACTGATCTAGATCTATCCTCTGACACAGATCCGAATGGTCTCCATTCCATTGTCTGAGTATGCATAACTGCAGAGCTCTCAAATGAAATTGAGCAAAGGGAATGATGTCCATTATTTCATCAGACCAATTACATCCATACATAGAGCTACTGCTGGCCGAACAGTAGACTGAAGAGAGAGGAAAGAATCTTGGATTTTCTGACCTCTGTCAGAAAATTTTTCATAGATAGGGAATCTATTATAGTCCCTAAGAAAAACACTCTTGTAGCTGGAACAAGGGAACTCTTTCCCAGATTCACTTTCCATCTGTGGGAACGTAGAAAAGACAACAAGATCTCTGTATGAGAGTTTGATTGTTGAAAAGATGGCGTCTGAACCAATATATCGTCCAAGTATGGTGCCACAGCAATTTCCCGAGACCTGATCACTGTCAAGAGAGCCCCCAGAACCTTTGTGAAAATTCTGGGAGCTGCGGCAAGGCCAAATGGAAGGGCTACAAACTGAAAGTGTTTGTCTAAAAAAGCGAATATCAGGAATTTGTGATGATATCTGTGGATGGGAACATGAAGATATGTGTCCTTCAGGTCTATAGTCGTCATGAACTGACCCTTTTAAACCAAAAGGAAGAATGGAACGAATGATTTCCATCTTAAAGGACGGTACCCTGAGAAACTTGTTGAGACACTTTAATTCCAAAATGGGTCGAAAAGTTCCCTCTTTTTTGGGAACCAAAAACAGATTTGAATAAAATCTCAGACCCTGTTAACTTTTTAGACTGCTTCTCCTTCTTCCAAGACTGATTGGGCTTCCAAGAAGACTTGGACTGTTCCTGCTTGGAAGAGGAAGAAGACTTTTGACCTCTGAAGTTTTGAAAGGAACAAAACTTACTTTGACGTCCTTTAGGTCTATGCTTCTTGTCTTGATGTAGAAAAGACTCTTTCCCACCCGTAATCTCAGAAATAATTTCTGCCAAACCCGGTCCAAACAAGGTTTTACCCTTGTAAGGAAGCGCCAGAAGTTTAGACTTGGAGGTAACATCAGCTGACCAAGATTTAAGCCACAAAGCCCTGTGGGCTTGGACAGTGAAGCCAAACATCTTGGCTCCCAGTATAATAACTTTCATGTTAGCATCAGAAATAAAGCAATTGGCTAATTTCAGAGCCTTAATCCTATCTTGGATCTCCTCCAACGGAGTCTCTTCTAAAATAGACTCAGACAAGGCATTGCACTAATAAGATGCTGCACTCGCTACTGTGGCAATACAAACTGCAGGTTGCCATTGAAGGTCCTGATGAACATACATCTTCAAATAAGCCTCCAGCTTCTTGTCCATGGGATCCTTAAAGGAACAGCTACCCTCTATAGGGATCATAATTCTCTTAGCCAGAGTAGAAATAGCCCCTTCTACTTTAGGCACTGTGTGCCATGAATTCTTAATGGAGTCAACAACAGGAAACATCTTTTTAAAGACGGGAGACAGGGAAAAAGGAATCCCTGGCTTCTCTCATTCCTGTGAAATTATCTCCGTCACACGGTCTGGAACAGGAAAAACTTCCACAGAGGAAGGAACATCATAGTATTTATTAAGTTTACTAGATTTCTTAGGGTTGACAACGACAGATAAATTTGAGTCGTCCAAAGTAGCCAATACCTCCTTTAATAGTACACAAAGGTGTTCAAGCTTAAATCTGAAGTTTACCTCTTCAGTATCAGACAAAGAAGTTACACTGTCTAAATCTGAGATTTCACCCATATAAGTCTGATGGGGAGGATACCTCAGTAGCTTCTGAGGGAGGACAACCTGCGTATCAGCAGCTAAAACAGTTTTCCTTTTTCCCAATACAGGAAAAGCAGATAATGCCGCAGATACCGCAGAAGATATCTGTGCAGCAAAATCTGCAGGCAAATAAAAATACCCCTCCAGGAGATTGAGAGGAACTGCAGGGCACTGCATGTGATGCCATTGAGGCTTGGGACGTTTGAGGAGAAAGCTTTCACATTGCTGCTTGAACAGCATTAACCTGAGAGACTTCATTGAGCTCAGAGGGCAACAATTTATCTTTATTTTGCAAAGCTTTATCTAAGCAAACAGCACAGAATTGCATAGGCAAAGCAATTTGTGCCTCAAGGCATAACAGGCATCTATCACAAGCAGGGGATTCTTGATCCATATCTATGAAAAAAAAATGTTTGAATACAAACTTTAAGACGTTTAAACTTCCAGCAAAAAAACGCTACCAAACCCCCCCCCCACTCAAAAAACCAATATCAAATACAGGCTACCTCTACACCCCAGATATACTGGGATGCCCTACCTGACCTCCAGAGACAAAAATCAAATGGAGAACCACACAGAACCTTCCCGTCACACACACTGAATCAGCAATGCCGGAAAAAACAAAGACTCCGCTCCACTTAGTAAACTGAAAGTGGAAGAGCGGTTCACATGCCCATCCGGCTCAAACAACAACGCAGCTGAATAAAATGCATGCGCTTCTACAAAAAGACTGGCAACATGTTTAAAATAGAACAGTCTGTACAAAAACACGCCCACATCTTGAGAGAAAAAGGTCTGAACGGCATATTCATTGTCTACACATACTAAAGTGAATTAAGCCGTGACCTGAATGCAGCTGCAAGCTCTCTACTTGTGTGTGCACAAACAAGCCCCCAATATAAAAGCCTAAAAAAGGCTAAGCATACATCCTGAAAGCCCTTATTAACCCTTCAGTCTCCAAGTTACCAATGCCTGCACCCTGCCAAGAAAATCCTAACTAAAGGATATAAAATGTCCCAAAAAGAAATTGCAGCAACATTTTCTTACCTAGAAGACAAAAGCACTTACCTGCAATCCAACTGTCAGGCAGGATGACAGCTCACAAGGCGTAAAAGGACACGTACTCCTTACAGAGACCTGTAGAAAAAAAGAAAAAACAGAGTAGCCAACTCTGGCTTTCTATAACAAGGGCAGCAATATGTTAGGAAACAAAGTAAGGAACACTTCACAACTTTCTAACTGCTTAAAAGCCACCACTACTCTACTGAAGAGATTGAGGTGGACTCAGATAACCCCAAATCCTTGCTTGCAGGGAAAAAGTACCCAAAAAAGGAATTCATTTCTTCAGACACCAAAACTTCACCTCCTTCATTGACAGAGTCAAAGAAAATGACTGAGGAATGTGGGTAGGGGAGTGATACTTAACAGCTTTGCTGTGATCCTCTTTGCCTCCTCCTGCTAGCCAGGAGAGATATTCCCACTAGTAATTGAATGATGTCATGGACTCTCCATATCTTAGGGAAAATAACGCTACATACAGATATAGTGTTGCTCCAAGAAACCAAACTGCCCATTGAGGAACATGAAAAATTAAAATCTTGCTGGGTAGATCAGATATTATACTTCCCTACTGAAGGCAGGAAAAGGGGAGTGGCCAACCTAGTAAGAAAGGGTCTTCTGATCTATTTCCACCCATGAAAAGGAGATTGGAAGGGTAGATATATTTTAGCACTTTTACAGGTTAATAACAACCTATACCATATGCAATGTTTACAGCCCCAATGAACATTTTCCTACTTTTTGGGCAACCCTTTTGGCCACTATAATTATGAGTGGAGACTTTAACTTAGCTTAAGCACTTACGTTAGATAGATTTAAAGACCCTGCATTATTTAATACTTTAAAAAAAACACTTGGCAAAATATAAAAAAGAAGCGACTTTGAATAATTCCTTTAAAGAAACTTTAGACCTAGTAGATGTGTGGAGGGCACAAAACCCAGTGGAAAGGGACTATACTTGCCTATCTAAATTGCATAATACCTTGTCAAGAATTGACTCCCTACTTTCTCTATAATACCTCCCCAGATTTATTGCACAACTATAGGACAAATTATGATTTCAGATCATGCCCCAAATTAATTTCATACTCCAACCCATGCCCATTAAACCTTTAGAAAAGACATGGAGATTTCCACCTTACTTATATAACAAACTTTCGCCAACATCTTAAGATATCCTGGACACATTATGCATCGGATAACGACCAACACGAACATGACCTCAACCTGTTTTTGCATACCTCTAAGGCAGTAATGAGAGGTTTTATAACGTCCTTTACAGCACACTACAATGAAAAAATTAGGAGGGTGGATAAAGCATTTCTTTCAAACCTCACAGAGGCATATAACAAAAATATTTCAGATCCCACACCTATCTCCAAACAACAATACTATGACCTCAAACAAACTAGAGACACATTCTTAGCCCAACAAGATAATACATTCAACATTCATAGGCATCGTCGCTACTACAGACACAGAAACAAATCAGACAAGTTGTTAGCGAATCTAGTGAAATTACATAGTCCCAAATCTCATATATTAGCCATTAATTGTCAATCTCGTTTAACCTCAGATAATAAGGAAATCATGGCGGAATTTGTAAAATATTATATTTCTTTATACACCAGTCAGAACATTAATTTGGAAGCAAAAACATAATTTATGTAAGAACTTACCTGATAAATTCATTTCTTTCATATTGACAAGAGTCCATGAGCTAGTGACATATGGGATATACAATCCTACCAGGAGGGACAAAGTTTCCCAAACCTCAAATGCCTATAAATACACCCCTCGCCACACCCACAATTCAGTTTAATGAATAGCCAAGTAGTGGGGTGATAAAATAAGGAGTAAAAAAGCATACAAGAAGAGGAACTTGAAATAAAATTGTGCTTTTATACAAAAATCATAACCACCAAAAAGGGTGGGCCTCATGGACTCTTGCCAATATGAGAAATGAATTTATCAGGTAAGTTCTTACATAAATTATGTTTTCTTTCATGGAATTGGCAAGAATCCATGAGCTAGTGACGTATGGGATAGAAATGCCCAAGATGTGTAAGACCACAGAAGAGTCACTAGAAAGGGAGGGATAAAATAAAAACAGCCATTTCCGCTGAAAAAATTAAATCCACACAAAAATAAGTTTTTCTCATAAATTGAAGGAAAAAAAACTTAAAACATAAGCAGAATAATCAAACTGAAACAGCTGCCTGAAGAACTTTTCTACCAAAAACTGCTTCAAAAGAAGCAAATACATCAGAATGGTAAACTTTAGTAAATGTATGCAAAGAAGGCCAAGTTGTTGCTTTGCAAAACTAAACAACCAAAGCTTTATTCTTAAAAGCCCAAAAAACTAAATTTATGCTTACCTGATAAATTTATTTCTCTTGTGGTGTATCCAGTCCACGGATTCATCCATTACTTGTGGGATATTCTCCTTCCCAACAGGAAGCTGCAAGAGGATCACCCACAGCAGAGCTGTCTATATAGCTCCTCCCCTAACTGCCACCTCCCAGTCATTAGACGAAAGACAAGCAAGAGAAAGGAGAAACTATAGGGTGCAGTGGTGACTGTAGTTTAAAAAATAAAAAACACCTGCCTTAAAATGACAGGGTGGGCCGTGGACTGGATACACCACAAGAGAAATAAATTTATCAGGTAAGCATAAATTTTGTTTTCTCTTGTAAGGTGTATCCAGTCCACGGATTCATCCATTACTTGTGGGATACCAATACCAAAGCTATAGGACATGAAGGGAGGGACAAGGCAGGCGCTTAAATGGAAGGCACCACTGCCTGTAAGACCTTTCTCCCAAAAATAGCCTCCAAAGAAGCAAAAGTATCAAATTTGTAGAATTTAGAAAAAGTATGAAGTGAAGACCAAGTCGCCGCCTTACAAATCTGTTCAACAGAAGCCTCATTTTTAAAAGCCCATGTGGAAGCGACCGCTCTAGTGGAATGAGCTGTAATTCTTACAGGAGGCTGCTGGCCAGCAGTCTCATAAAATAAGCGGATTATACTTCTTAACCAAAAAGAAAGAGAAGTTGCTGAAGCCTTCTGGCCTTTCCTCTGTCCAGAGTAGACAACAAACAACGCAGATGTTTGACGAAAATCTTTAGTAGCTTGTAAATAAAACTTTAAAGCACGAACCACGTCAAGATTGTGTAATAGACGTTCCTTCTTTGAAGAAGGATTAGGACACAGTGACGGAACAATAATCTCCTGATTGATATTCTTATTAGATACCACCTTAGGAAGAAACCCAGGTTTGGTACGCAAAACTACCTTATCTGCATGGAAGATCAGATAAGGGGAATTACACTGCAAGGCAGATAACTCTGAAACTCTTCGAGCCGAAGAGATAGCTACCAAGAACAGAACTTTCCAAGATAAAAGCTTGATATCTATGGAATGCAGAGGTTCAAACGGAACCCCTTGAAGAACTTTAAGAACTAAATATAAACTCCATGGCGGAGCAGCAGGTTTAAACACAGGCTTGATTCTAACTAAAGCCTGACAAAACGCCTGAACGTCTGGAACATCCGCCAGACGCTTGTGCAAAAGAATAGACAGAGCAGAAATCTGTCCCTTAAGGAACTAGCTGACAATCCCTTCTCCAAACCTTCTTGGAGAAAAAGACAATATCCTGGGAATCCTGACTTTACTCCATGAGTAACCCTTGGATTCACACCAATGAAGATATTTACACCATATCTTATGATAGATTTTCCTGGTGACAGGCTTTCGAGCCTGAATTAAGGTATCAATGACCGACTCGGAAAAACCTCGTTTTGACAAAATCAAGCGTTCAATCTCCAAGCAGTCAGACGCAGAGAATTTAGATTTGGATGTTTGAAGGGACCTTGAAGTAGAAGGTCCTGCCTCTGCGGCAGAGTCCAAGGTGGAAAGGATGACATGTCCACCAGATCTGCATACCAAGTCCTGCGTGGCCATGCAGGAGCAATCAAAATCACCGAAGCTCTCTCCTGCTTGATCTTGGCAATCAGCCGAGGGAGCAGAGGAAACGGTGGAAACAAGTAACCCAGGCTGAAGGACCAGGGCGCTGCTAGAGCATCTATCAGCGCTGCCTGGGGATCCCTTGACCTAGACCCGTAACAAGGAAGTTTGGCGTTCTGACGAGACGCCATGAGATCCAGTTCTGGTTTGCCCCATAGTTGAATCAGCTGGTCAAATACCTCCGGATGGAGCTCCCACTCCCCCCGGATGAAAAGTCTACCGACTTAGAAAATCCGCCTCCCAGTTCTCTACTCCTGGGATATGGATAGCTGAGAGATGGCAAGAGTGAACCTCTGCCCATAGAATTATCTTTGAAACCTCCAACATTGCCAGGGGACTCCTTGTTCCCCCCTGATGGTTGATATAGGCTACAGTCGTGATGTTGTCCGACTGAAATCTGATGAACCTGACCGCAGCTAGCTGAGGCCAAGCCTGAAGAGCATTGTATATCGCTCTTAGTTCCAGAATGTTTATCGGAAGGAGAGCCTCCTCCTGAGTCCATGAGCCTTGAACCTTCAGGGAGTTCCAGACTGCACCCCAGCCCAGAAGGCTGGCCAGGGTCGGCTCCAGAACGAATGAAATGGGGGGGCATTTTTTTTTTCACGAGGGGGCACGCATTTAACAAGCATGTATGAGAATCAAAATAAGAGCAGACCTACTGTGGCAGTCCAGGGGTTACATTTATTAGATCTCTGGCTGTGCAGGAGTTAGATTTGTTTATATTTCTGGAAGTGCAACGGTTACATGTGTCATATCTCAAGGAGTATAGGGGTTACATTTATAAGATGTCTGTCAGTGCCGCAGCAGTTACATTTACCAGATTTATGGCAGTGCAGGGGTTACATTTGTCATATCTCAGGAATGTCTCCCACATATGACACAGCCAGTGGACACTGTTTGCATGTATAGCTCTACCAATGACCCTACTAATGATCAAATAAGCTTTTACGTGACAATAAGTTTGAGTGCCAAGCAGTACATTACTTGTACAGATATTATTAATGATATTTACCAGGACACACACAGTATATACAGTATGTATATACACACAGTGTGTGTATTGTGTGTATGTATGTAGGAAACCAGGTTCCAAAATGAAAAAGAGATGGCCAACCGGAGACTTGAAGTTTGATAACCAAGTATTTTATTCAGCAACAATTGCCTGGTATAAAGGTGAAAAACTCAGAGATCACCTGAATGTATGATGTATATGTGTGTATATATATATATATATATATATATATATATATATGTGTGTATGTATGTATGTGTATGTATATATATATATATATATATATATATATATATATATATATATATATATATATATATATATATATATAATAAAACAACCTTGGGGACAAATAGGAGATGTTTTGAAACATGTAAATAATAAAGATAAGGCTATTTCACTCATTGTCCCACAGCTACATGTGAAGTGTGTGTTTGTGAGCACCTATAATCTGACACACATTTTACACTGATCACTGCAGATAAAGCAGGCACAATGCACACTTGTTTTGTGTGACCTGCTGTGGGGAAACCAAGGAATTACCAATTTGCCTCTTTATCTGTGGCTGCCAGGATATAAAGCACAATAGGGAAGGGATACTACTCTCACACACACATTGGTTATACGGCTGTGTTTTCACAAACTTACTTCTGCCTTCCCTCTCACTGACTGTTAGCTTCTCCCAGCACTTCCTGCAGAGGTCTGATGATGTCATCATCTCACTTCAGCTCTGTAGTAAGTGGGCTAGCAGGAGGAGGGGCATTGCAAGCCGTAGGTTAACTGTGAGAGCACTAGCAGGGAAATGCAAGTTTATTTGTTATCTGGTTCTAAATAGAGGAGAGTAAAGAGATTAGCTGGGCCCCCCAGTGATGGATCTACAGGGTCCAGTGGCTGCAAATGGTTGATGCGACATTTGGGACCCTGGACGTTCCATCACTTTTAAAATGAAAATAATTTTTTTTTAAATCACTTCTTTTGCCCTGGGGGGCACAGCATTCCATTTGGGGGGCATTGCCCCCCAATGCCCCCCCTTAGAGCCGACCCTGAGGCTGGCGTCTGTCGTTACTATAGTCCAATCTGGCCTGCGGAAGCTCATCCCCTTGGACAGATGGACCTGAGATAACCACCAGAGAAAAAAACAATCACAGAAACTGCAAAACAGTGAAAAAAAGCAGTAAATCTTACGAAATTTTTACAGTGTGTATAATAGACTGAAAGAGCATTGCACCCACTTGAAAATGGATGATTAACCCCTTAGTTTCAAAACCGGATCAAAAAAACAATATAAACGTTTTTAAACAGTCACAACAAACTGCCACAGCTCTACTGTGGCCCTACCTGCCCATACAACGACTTTGGAAGGTACAAAAACCCTTTAAAGAGGTCCTATATGTTCAGGGGACTCCTTCAGGGAAGCTGGATGTCTCAAGCTGCAAAAACTACTGAGCAATTTAGGCGCGAAATTAGGCCCCTCCCAACCTCCTCACAGAGTACTCACAGTGAGAGGGCCTTAAAAAACTACCCCTAGGTAAAATCTAGTCAGCCATGTGGAAAAACTGGGCCCCAGAATAAAGTTTTATCACCAATTTGTAATAAATGTTTATACACCTCAAGAAAACGTTATATCTATTCAGTAATATGAGTAAATAATAAAAATATTACCCTTTACAGCAAGCATGATACCAGTCGTTATTAAATCACTGTAATCAGGCTTAAATAAATCCGGTATTGTCAGCATTTTCTAGCTTATCATTTCTCTAGAAAAATTTAAAACTGCACATACCTCAGAGCAGCAGACCCTGCACGCTATTCCCCCAGCTGAAGTTACCCATCTCTTCAGTTATGTGTGAGAACAGCAATGAATCTTAGTTACAACCCGCTAAGATCATCAAAGACCACAAGATAGAAGGAATAAGAGGGCGCTAAAGCTAAGATCCCACCACACTTAGTCAAAAATAATATAAACAACAGAAGGCAAATTAATAACTTTACTTCACAAAAAAAATTTAAAATACAGTTTATATAACAATTGGAAATACAGACGAGAATTAATATGTAAAAAGGGACGTCTCCCTTAATAAAAATAAAAATGAATTGGAATACCACCTTTAAAAAGATAAAAATGTAAAAAATGTATACTGGAGCTTAGTAAATTATGTTCATATATTCAATGAGCGTTAGATTTTTAATTTAAATTATGTGGTATATCAGATTAAACAAGCAATTGATACGTTGATAAAATTAGATAGAGATAATATAATTCATTAATTCTAAAAGATCATTAATTTCAATTTTGTTTCAGTTTTGTTCAGCACAAATTAATTTGTGCTGAACAAAACTGAAACAAAATTGAAATTAATTTTTCCATTATTATTATTATATTTTTTAATTTTTATCCTTTATATTTTCTATCCTTTATATTTATGATATATGAGACAATGATCTTTTAGAATTAATGAATTATATTATCTCTATCTAATTTTATCAACGTATCAATTGCTTGTTTAATCTGATATACCACATAATTTAAATTAAAAATCTTTATGTACAATATGGAAGACCACCTTTGGTTTTATCACCTTTATCTTTAATATTTTTTATATTTTCTATATGTTCATGTTGAGCGCAACAAATTCTTTATCTAACAAAAACACACCAATATAAGACTCAACACTATCTTTTGGAAAGCAAACATGATCTCCTGATCTAAGCTAAACATACCACCTTAAGAAAAACTATTAGAAATTTGGATCAAATTCCACCTTTTATTGGGAAGCATCACACCAATCAGCACACTCCGATGAATATTTAAACCCTGTCCCGGGAACACACCGGCATCTTGAAAAAGCCCTGTTAACGGGTGAAACGCGTAGATTGATTTCCAGCTGTTCCCTGCAAAGGACTCTATTTTATCTCTTATCTAGGTACCTAGTTCAAGAATATCCAACCCGCGCGTGTTCCACGCTAAGTGCGGGCCTGCGGATTTCACTTCTTGCCTTTGGAATCGAAAAACCAAGCTCACAAGAAATCGGAGTGACAAGCAGTTTCCATACACGCTGACCGGGTTCAGCCCAAGCAAGTAAACAGAGCAGTATTGTATTAGAGGATACCGCTTACCTGGACATATATTGGACAGTGTGAGTCTAACAAGATTGTATCAATCATCTTTACCCTAAGGTGTGTATTATGACTATTTGGACCACATCATAGGGAGTCACACAAGGAATAACAATATAATTTCTCTATGTTATAACCATTTGATGGACAGTAACACGTTTTTCCTTGATCAGCTCATATAAGGAACATTGTTTCAAAAGAGTAGCTACTCACTAAAGTGTAGCCAATCACGCTGGATAACTAATGCTCATTGAATATATGAACATAATTTACTAAGCTCCAGTATACATTTTTTACATTTTTATCTTTTTAAAGGTGGTATTCCAATTCATTTTTATTTTTATTAAAGGAGACGTCCCTTTTTACATATTAATTCTCGTCTGTATTTCCAATTGTTATATAAACTGTATTTTAAATTTTTTTTTTGTGAAGTAAAGTTATTAATTTGCCTTCTGTTGTTTATATTATTTTTGACTAAGTGTGGTGGGATCTTAGCTTTAGCGCCCTCTTATTCCTTCTATCTTGTTTTACTTGTGACAATCCTGGGGGGATTGTCTTAGAGTGGCCTAGATCTACTTTAGCTATTAGCGCTATATTTTTGCACTCACCTTGTTCTCATTCCCCTGTTTATAGCAGCTTTTAGCACTCAGTTATAGTCTACCAATTTATAATCTTTTATATTTCCCCACATCACTTTTTTACACTTTATTAATTTATTATGGATTCAGAACTTTTTTCGTTTAGAGATAATTTATTAACTGAATTAAGTAACACACACATCACAGAGGAACGCCCACAAGGCAATTTTTTAGACTTTCACCAACTAGTTAATGAACTGGATAAACTTATGGTGAAAGAAATTAAACAAAAAATGGAATTAGTTTTTCTAGAAAAATACACTAATTTAAATTTAATTCCTAGAGGCTTGAAATTTAAGAAAGCCTGCACATTCACTTTAAATTCAACACACCAAAAAGAATGGGATTTGGCACTAAAAGAAACTTCACATAAACTGATTGATATTATAAAAAAATCACGTAATGAAACTTTAGAAGAGATTAACACTAAAATCACAGTTTTAAAAAATCAACTAGAAAATAAAAAAGAACATCCCAATTTTAAAGAAAGACAGAATATTTTAGTAAATAAATTGTTAGAACTAAAACATGGCCTATTAGACACTAAATGGAAAAAACTAGAAAGGGACAGGAATGACCTAATAGAACAAACTAAAGAATTGAAAGACAAGATCGTGAATGCAAATAAAGGTGTCTCACATTCAGATGACTGGAATGAACATAAATATACTAATCAACAACACCCCAGAGGTCACACATTATTTAACACACCTAAAGATAGGACTTTTGACACATATGGAAATAGAAATACACACAATGGTAAGCCAGAGAACGCTTATGATACACAACATTCTGAATACTATCAGTCCAACATCAATTGGAGGGACCGTTCCAATTATGGATATAAAGCTCCTTTTCAACAACACCATCGTAACCATAAATATCAAAATAGAACATATCAAGAACATTCTGATTATGGTAATAGATTGCCCCAGCATTACAGAAACACATATAGAAATGATTATAGGCCACACTACTATGACAATAGGAATCACAATAACTCTAATTACTGGCAAAATCCAATACAACCAAGAAACCAATACTATGACCCAAATAACGAATATTATGACAATAGGAGAAATAGATCGAGGAAGGATAGCTGGCATCTAACAACCAATAATAGATTTTCAGCTTTAGATAATGAATGTGAAATTGGGATGATCAACACTGAAAAAGATTTTTTAGGCCACAGCCCTCCAAGGGAGGGCACCTCAAAGAGTCTCACAGCTCTAGAAAAGAGAGAGAGAACCTACACCCCATTAAACATAAAAAAAAGACAACTAGAGGACAAAGAGGAGGAAAGAATAGAAGGAGAAGCAAAGAGAGTGAGATAATAACTGACAACACAGGCATTTTCAATTTGAGCAATAAAGAATTGGATAATGACGAAAAAAGGATATTGTCATTAGGTTTATCTTTTGCCCCTACTACGAATTTGAACAAATTTAACACCCACATTCATATAAAACAATTCACCAGAAAGCTAACGCTGAAACGCTATTTTTTGAAAAATCCCTTAGAGAGACAGGTAAATCCATCAAAATTTCCTAAAAATATAATAGCAAATGATGGTAAGAGAACCGATACTAATCTTAGACCGACTTCCAAATTCTATCCTTCATATGCTAAAGGGTCTAACATAGAAACCTTTGAAAAAATGGTTCTACAAGATCTAAAAGGATTTAACCCCAAAAAATCGAAACCCAACTTCAATCTATCAAAAAAAGACAAAGAGATCATAGACAAACTACAAAAAAATAAAGATGTAATCATAAAGCCAGCTGACAAGGGTGGGGGGGGTTGTCATTATGAATAGAACAAATTATATCGCAGAAGCAAATAGAATATTGAATGACCCTAAGACGTATAAAACATTAGAACTAAATCCAATCAAAAAAATCAAAAAAAGTCTACTTTGTATATTGGAGGAAGGAAAAGATGGGGGTATCATTAATGACAATGAATTTAATTATCTATACCCTGAATTTCCCAGAACCCCCATCTTTTACTTCCTCCCAAAAATTCATAAGGATCTCATTAACCCCCCGGGGAGACCCATCATATCTGGAATAGGTTCTATAACATCTAACCTTTCCAGATATGTGGACATTTTTCTTCAGAAGTATGTCAAAAACTTAAAAACCTACCTAAAAGATTCCACCCAAGTATTACAATTAGTAGAAAAAATTAAATGGGAAGATAATTACCTACTTGCCACGAGTGATGTTACATCCCTTTACACAATTATTGACCATGAACAGGGCCTTAAGGCCATTGAAAATACCCTTGAATTAGACAAAGACATAGATATACATCTTAGACAGTTTATTTTAAAGGGAATAAAATTTATACTAGAAAACAATTATTTTGAGTTCAATGGAAAATATTATCTTCAATTAGAGGGCACCGCGATGGGCACGAGGTTCGCGCCAAGTTATGCTAATATATTCATGGGAGACTGGGAGGATAATTTCCTTAGGTCACATGAATTTGGCGCGGACCTCGTGCTCTTCAAGAGGTATATAGACGATATACTAATTATATGGAAAGGTTCTGAGGATAATCTAAAATTGTTCTTCCAAGCAATGAATAACAATGATAAAGGTCTCCAATTCACCTATCATTACAGCAACACTTCCATCTCCTTTCTGGATTTAGAAATATTTGCAGATGAGAGCAATCTAGCTACCAGAACGTTTTTTAAACAAGTAGACTGTAATGGGTACGTACACAAAAAGAGTTGCCACCATGAGAGATGGAAAGGCAATATACCCATAGGTCAATACCTTAGAATTAAGAAAAATTGTTCAAGGCTTATAGACTTTGAAACCCAAGTAAATGTTCTCCAACAAAGATTCTATGAAAGAGGTTACAGTGAACAAGAACTAGAAGGAGCTATGACGAGAGCTAAGACTACTGAACGAAGTTCTCTCTTACAATATAAAGAGAAAAGTACATTGGACATAAGAGATAATAAGAATGAATATGATGTAGCATTAATAACAAACTATAACGATAACCATTAAGCATTACGGAAAATAATCACAAAACACTGGCATATAGTCAAAAAAGATCCTTTGATAGGAGACCTCTTAGCATATAAACCGAAAATCATCTTTAGAAAAGCCAGAAACCTAAAACAAATCCTTGCTCGTAGTGTTTTACAAAAAGATAACTCCAATATGGTAGATCAAGATCTTAGAGGGAATAATTTGAAAGGTTTTTTCCCCTGTATTTCCTGTAGGGCTTGTAAATATAGTAGTAAAATCAGTTCCATCCAGATAACAGGCACAAATGAAAATTTTAAAATTAAAGACACAATAAGATGTTCAAATAAGGGCATTATATATCTTTTAAAATGTTCATGTGATCTATTTTACATCGGAGAAACAACTAGACTTTTACGTGACAGGATCAGAGAACATCTCTGTAATATTGAAAAGGGGAATCTAGACACTCACCTATACAAACACTTCAGAGAGATACATAAAAATAAATTACAGCATTTAAAATTTTGGGGAATATGTAAGGTCAGAGGTGACTGGAGAGGGGGTAATTTTGAAGGTAAGCTACTAAAAAAAGAAGCTGAACTAATTTACAAATTCGATACCCTCTTCCCCCGAGGCCTTAACTCTGAAATAGACCTGTCCCCCTTTTTAGGAGTCAAAATCTAATTAAATCTAATTAACTCCTAATGTCTTTTAAATATAATAATATAAGATGAACTAATTTAAACTCCTCTAAAAAAAAAATTTTCCCTAATTTCCTGACACATTGAACAATGATTATAAGTCGATACATTAAAAAATATTAAACTAATTAAATTTAACATAATAGATATAATTTTTTTTTTATGTATTTACGACAATATCCTTAGAAATATTTTAGGGACACACTAGAAAAGTCTATTATCGTAACTCGTCTATGAGATTGGACCGATTTATTTAAGAAATCCTTTTCCAATTAGTGCTGAACTAAACTGAAACAAAATTGAAATTAATTTGTGCTGAACAAAACTGAAACAAAATTGAAATTAATTTTTCCATTATTATTATTATATTTTTTAATTTTTATCCTTTATATTTTCTATCCTTTATATTTATGATATATGAGACAATGATCTTTTAGAATTAATGAATTATATTATCTCTATCTAATTTTATCAACGTATCAATTGCTTGTTTAATCTGATATACCACATAATTTAAATTAAAAATCTTTATGTACAATATGGAAGACCACCTTTGGTTTTATCACCTTTATCTTTAATATTTTTTATATTTTCTATATGTTCATGTTGAGCGCAACAAATTCTTTATCTAACAAAAACACACCAATATAAGACTCAACACTATCTTTTGGAAAGCAAACATGATCTCCTGATCTAAGCTAAACATACCACCTTAAGAAAAACTATTAGAAATTTGGATCAAATTCCACCTTTTATTGGGAAGCATCACACCAATCAGCACACTCCGATGAATATTTAAACCCTGTCCCGGGAACACACCGGCATCTTGAAAAAGCCCTGTTAACGGGTGAAACGCGTAGATTGATTTCCAGCTGTTCCCTGCAAAGGACTCTATTTTATCTCTTATCTAGGTACCTAGTTCAAGAATATCCAACCCGCGCGTGTTCCACGCTAAGTGCGGGCCTGCGGATTTCACTTCTTGCCTTTGGAATCGAAAAACCAAGCTCACAAGAAATCGGAGTGACAAGCAGTTTCCCTACACGCTGACCGGGTTCAGCCCACGCAAGTAAACAGAGCAGTATTGTATTAGAGGATACCGCTTACCTGGACATATATTGGACAGTGTGAGTCTAACAAGATTGTATCAATCATCTTTACCCTAAGGTGTGTATTATGACTATTTGGACCACATCATAGGGAGTCACACAAGGAATAACAATATAATTTCTCTATGTTATAACCATTTGATGGACAGTAACACGTTTTTCCTTGATCAGCTCATATAAGGAACATTGTTTCAAAAGAGTAGCTACTCACTAAAGTGTAGCCAATCACGCTGGATAACTAACGCTCATTGAATATATGAACATAATTTACTAAGCTCCAGTATACATTTTTTACATTTTTATCTTTTTAAAGGTGGTATTCCAATTCATTTTTATTTTTATTAAGGGAGACGTCCCTTTTTACATATTAATTCTCGTCTGTATTTCCAATTGTTATATAAACTGTATTTTAAAAAAAAATTTGTGAAGTAAAGTTATTAATTTGCCTTCTGTTGTTTATATTATTTTTGACTAAGTGTGGTGGGATCTTAGCTTTAGCGCCCTCTTATTCCTTCTATCTTGTTTTACTTGTGACAATCCTGGGGGATTGTCTTAGAGTGGCCTAGATCTACTTTAGCTATTAGCGCTATATTTTTGCACTCACCTTCATCAAAGACCACAGGCAGACTCTTCTTCAACTTTTTGTCTGAGGCTAAAATAGTACAACTCCGGTACCATTTGAAAATAAACTTTTGATTGAAGATAAACTACTTTAATGCACCACATCTCTCTAGCTACTTCCCTTGTCGAGAGCTGCAAGAGAATGACTGGGAGGTGGCAGTTAGGGGAGGAGCTATACAGACAGCTCTGCTGTGGGTGATCCTCTTGCAGCTTCCTGTTGGGAAGGAGAATATCCCACAAGTAATGGATGACTCCATGGACTGGATACACCTTACAAGAGAAAGTGACAACTGAACTAGTAGAATGAGCTGTAATACTCTGAAGCGAAGACTGTCCCTCCTCCAAATAAGCTTTAAGAAACAAAAGCTTAACCAAGACGGCAAATAAATGGTAGAAGTTTTTCTGACCTTCCTAGGACCAGAAAAAAACAGAAGTCTTCCTGAAACCTATAGTAGCTTCAACATAATAATTCAAAGCTCTTAGGATATTCAAAGAATCTAAAGATCTCTAAAAAGAATTCTTAGGATAAAATTTAAACTAAGTCCGCAAAACAGCCTTATCCTAATAAAAAAAAAAAAAAATTAGAAAAGGAGACTGACAAGAGAGAGCAGACAAATCAGAAAAAACTCTTCTAGTTGAAGAGATGGCCTAAAAATGAACAATGCTTTCCAAGAAAGTAGTCTAATATTCAAAGTATGCATAGGCTCAAATGAAAGAGTCGGCAAAGCCTTAAAAAAACAATTTAAGACTCGAAGGAGGAGAAATTGATTAAATAAACTTGATACGAACCAAAGTCTGAACAAAATAGTAAATGTCAGGAAAAAACACAATTTATGCTTACCTGAAAAATTTATTTCTCTTGTGGTGTATCCAGTCCACGGATCATCCATTACTTGTGGGATATTCTCATTCCCAACAGGAAGTTGCAAGAGGACACCCACAGCAGAGCTGTAATATAGCTCCTCCCCTAACTGTCATAGCCAGTCATTTGACCGAAAACAAGCCGTGAAAGGAGGAGCCATAGGGTGCAGTGGTTACTGTAGTTTAAATTTAAAAATTACCTGCCTTAAAATGACAGGGCGGGCCGTGGACTGGATACACCACAAGAGAAATAAATTTATCAGGTAAGCATAAATTGTGTTTTCTCTTGTAAGGTGTATCCAGTCCATGGATCATCCATTACTTGTGGGATACCAATACCAAAGCTAAAGTACACGGATGAAGGGAGGGACAAGGCAGGAACTTAAATGGAAGGAACCACTGCCCGTAAAACCTTTCTCCCAAATATAGCCTCCGAAGAAGGTATCAAATTTGTAAAATTTTGAAAAAATATGAAGCGAAGACCAATTCGTCGCCTTGCAAATCTGATCAAAAGAAGCCTCATTTTTAAAGGCCCAAGTGGAAGCCACAGCTCTAGTGGAATGAGCTGTAATCCTTTCAGGAGGCTGCTGTCCAGCAGTCTCATAGGCTAAGCGGATTAAGCTTCTTAATCAAAAAGAAAAAGAGGTTGCCGAAGCCTTTTGACCTCTCCTCTGTCCAGAGTAGACAACAAACAAAGCAGATGTTTGACGAAAATCTTTAGTAGCTTGTAAGTAAAACTTTAAAGCACGGACCACGTCCAGATTGTGTAACACAAGGATGGAACAACAATCTCTTGATTGATATTCTTGTTAGATACCACCTTAGGTAAGAACCCAGGTTTGGTACGCAGGACTACCTTATCCGTATGAAAAATCAGATAAGGAGAATCACATTTTAAGGCAGATAGCTCAGAGACTCTACGAGCCGAGGAAATAGCTACCAAAAAAGAACTTTCCAAGATAAAAGCTTGATATCTATGGAATGAAGAGGTTCAAACGGAACTCCTTGAAGAACCTTAAGAACCAAGTTTAAGCTCCATGGTGGAGCAACAGGTTTAAACACAGGCTTGATTCTAACTAAAGCCTGACAAAATGCCTGAACGTCTGGAATATCTGCCAGACGCTTAACTAGCTGACAATCCTTTTTCCAAACCTTCTTGGAGAAAAGATAATATCCTAGCAATCCTGACCTTACTCCATGAGTAACCCTTGGATTCACACCAATAAAGATATCTACGCCATACCTTATGGTAAATTTTCCTGGTGACAGGCTTTCATGCCTCGGAGAAGCCACGCTTTGATAAAATCAAGCGTTCGATCTCCAGGCAGTCAGCCTCAGAGAAATTAGATTTGGATGGTTGAAAGGACCCTGAAGTAGAAGGTCCTGTTTCAGAGGCAGAGACCATGGTGGAAAGGATGACATGTCCACTAGATCTGCATACCAGGTCCTGCGTGGCCATGCAGGTGCTATCAGAATCACCGATGCTCTCTCCTGCTTGATCTTGGCAATCAGTCGAGGGAGCCGAGGAAACGGTGGAAACACATAAGCCAGGTTGAAAGACCAGGGCGTTGCTAGAGTATCTATCAGTGTCGCCTTGGGATCCATGGACCTGGATCCGTAACACGGAAGCTTGGCGTTCTGGCGAGACGCCATGAGATCCAGTTCTGGTTTGCCCCAACAATGAATCAGTTGTGCAAATACCTCCGGATGGAGTTCCCACTCCCCCGGATGAAAAGTCTGACGACTTAGAAAATCCGCCTCCCAGTGCTCTAGACCTGGGATATGGATAGCTGATAGGTGGCAAGAGTGAATCTCTGCCCAGCGAATTATTTTTGAAACTTCTAACATCTCTAGGGAACTTCTCGTTCCCCCTTGATGGTTGATGTAAGCTACAGTCGTGATGTTGTCCGACTGAAATCTGATGTACCTCAGAGTTGCTAACTGAGGCCAAGCCTGAAGAGCCTTAAATATCGCTCTTAGTTCCAGAATGTTTAATGGAAGGAGAGACCCCTCCTGAGTCCACGATCCCTGAGCCTTCAGGGAGTTCCAGACTGCACCCCAACCTAGAAGGCTGGCATCTGTCGTAACAATTGTCCAATCTGGCCTGCGAAAGGTCATACCTTTGGACAGATGGACCCGAGATAGCCACCAGAGAAGAGAATCCCTGGTCTCTTGGTCCAGATTCAGTTGAGGGGACAAATCTGTGTAATCCCCGTTCCACTGACTGAGCATGCATAGTTGCAGCAGTCTGAGATGTAAGCGTGCAAACGACACTATGTCCATTGCCGCTACCATTAAGCCGATTACTTCCATACACTGAACCACCGAAGGGCGCGGAATGGAATGAAGAACCCGGCAGGAATTTAGAAGCTTTGATAACCTGGACTCCGTCAGGTGAATTTTCATTTCTACAGAATCTATCAGAGTCCCTAGAAAGGAAACTCTTGTGAGTGGGGATAGAGAACTCTTTTCCTCGTTCACTTTCCACCAATGCGACCACAGAAATGCCAGTACTACGTCCGTATGAGACTTGGCAATTTGGAAGTTTGACGCCTGTATCAGGATGTTGTCTAAATAAGGGGCTACTGCTATGCCCCGCGGCCTTAGGACCGCCATAAGCGACCCTAGAACCTTTGTAAAGATTCTTGGGGCTGTAGCTAATCCCAAGGGAAGAGCTACAACTGGTAATGCCTGTCTTAAAAGGCAAACCTGAGAAACCGATGATGATCTTTGTGTATCGGAATGTGAAGATAAGCATCCTTTAGATCCACTGTAGTCATATATTGACCCTCCTGGATCAGTGGTAGGATGGTACGAATAGTTTCCATCTTGAACGACGGAACTTTGAGGAATTTGTTTAAGATCTTTAGATCCAAAATTGGTCTGAAGGTTCCCTCTTTTTTGGGAACCACAAACAGATTTGAGTAAAAACCCTGTCCCTGTTCCTCCTTTGGAACTGGATGGATCACTCCCATAACTAGGAGGTCTCGTACACAGTGTAAGAATGCCTCTCTCTTTATCTGGTGTGCAGATAATTGTGAAAGGTGAAATTTCCCTTTTGGGGGGGAAGCTTTGAAGTCCAGAAGATATCCCTGGGATATAATTTCCAACGCCCAGGGATCCTGAACATCTCTTGCCCACGCCTGGGCAAAGAGTGAAAGTCTGCCCCCTACTAGATCCGTTCCCGGATAGGGGACCATTCCTTCATGCTGTCTTAGAGGCAGCAGCAGGCTTTTTTACCTGCTTACCTTTTTTCCAGGTCAGGTTTGGTCTCCAGACCGTCTTGGATTGAGCAAAAGTTCCCTCTTATTTACTATTAGAGGAAGTTGATGCCGCACCTGCCTTGAAGTTTTGAAAGGCACGAAAATTAGACTGTTTGGCCCTAGATTTGGACCTGTCCTGAGGAAGGGCATGACTTTTTCCTCCAGTGATATCAGCAATAATCTCCTTCAACCAGGCCCGAATAGGGTCTGCCCCTTGAAGGGAATGTTAAGTAGCTTAGATTTTGAAGTCACGTCAGCTGACCATGATCTAAGCCATAGCGCTCTGCGCGCCTGTATAGCAAAACCAGAATTCCTAGCCGTTAGTTTAGTCAAATGAACAATGGCATCAGAATAAAACAATTGGCTAGCTTAAGTGCTCTAAGTTTGCCAAGTATGTCATCCAATGGAGTCGCTACCTGTAAAGCCTCTTCCAGAGACTCAAACCAGTACGCCGCAGCAGCAGTAACAGGGGCAATGCATGCAAGGGGCTGTAGGATAAAACCTTGTTGAATAAATATTTTCTTAAGGTAACCTCTAATATTTTATCCATTAGATAAAAAAAAAAAAAGCACAACTGTCCTCGACAGGGATAGTAGTACGCTTTACTAGAGTAGAAACTGCTCCCTCCACCTTAGGGACTGTCTGCCATAAGTCCCGTGTTTAAAGACAGAAAATGATCTTTATTGCATAAAATGAAATCAGTACATTTGGTACACATTCTAAGAGGGGGTTCCACCATGGCTTTTAAACATAATAAACAAGGAGTTTCTTCTATGTCAGACATGTTTATACAGAATAGCAATGAGACTAGCCAGCTTGGAAAACACTTTAAATCAAGTTAACAAGCAAATATAAAAAACGGTACTGTGCCTTTAAGAGAAACAAATTTTGTCAGAATTTGAAAAACAGTGAAAAAATGCAGTAAATCAAACGAAATTTTTTACAGTGTGTATAATAGGCTAACAGTGCATTGCACCCACTTGCAAATGGATGATTAACCCCTTAGTTCAAAAAACGAATAAAAAAAACAAAATAGACGTTTTTTAACAGTCACAACCAACTGCCACAGCAAGCTGTGGCCCTACCTTCCCCAATAAATGACTTTGGAAAGCCTTTGGGCCCTTTAGAGATGTCCTATAGCATTCAGAGGGCTTTTGAGGGAAGCTGGATGTCACAGTTTGTAATTTTAACTGCACCAACTGTAACTTTTATACTACAACAGTGGAAATTGTTTCTAGTCAAAATTTAAGCCAGCCATGTGGAAAAAACTAGGCCCCAATAAAGTTTTATCACCAAAGCATATATAAAAATGATTAAACATGCCAGCAAACGTTTTATATTGTAAATATCATAAGGGTATTACCCCTGAGAGTAAGCATGATACCAGTCGTTATTAAATCACTGTATTCAGGCTTAACTTACATTAATCCGGTATCAGCAGCATTTTCTAGTGTTTTCCATCTCTAGAAAAAATTATAACTGCACATACCTGATAGCAGAATAAACTGCACACCATTCTCTCGCTGAAGTTACCTCATCTGTGTAATCCCCTCAGACATATGTGAGAATAGCAATGGATCTTAGTTACAACCTGCTAAGATTATAGAAACCTCAGGCAGATTCTTCTTCTATTTACTGCCTGAGATAAAATAGCACAACTCCGGTACTATTTAAAAATAACAAACTTTTGATTGAAGAAAATAAACTAGCTATATTTAACCACTCTCTCCTACAACGTCCTTGCTTGTTGAGAGTTGCAAGAGAATGACTGGCTATGACAGTTAGGGGAGGAGCTATATTACAGCTCTGCTGTGGGTGTCCTCTTGCAACTTCCTGTTGGGTATGAGAATATCCCATAAGTAATGGATGATCCGTGGACTGGATACACCTTACAAGAGAAATAGTAATCTTTTCTTATAAAAAGAAAGAGAAAACGCAAAGATATGTCTCTAAAAAATACTTAGACAAATCTTAAACCAAACTATCCTGAAGAAACTAACATTCTAGGAATTCTAAGAGAATGCCAAGAGAATTTATGAGAAGAACACCATAAAATATAGATTTACTAAACCTGTAATAAATGTTCTTTAAAACAGACTTGTAAGCCTGCAACATAGTGAATAAAAAACAGAGTCAGAGAAACCTCTATGACTAAACACTTAACAATTTCCATACCTTCAAATTAGTAATTTGAAATCCCGAAGGAAAAATAGCCCCTAAAATAAAAGGGCTAGCCAAAGAAAAAGGCAAGGAAGGTAACTGGACATATGAGACAATTACAAAACTATCTTGAAGAACACCTTTGGAAGAAAAAAACAGAGGCGGAAGGATGTAGCCAGGTTGCAAAAACCAAGACACAGCAAATGTATCCACCATTTCCACCTGAAGATCCCTAGACCTGAAAAGGTACCTGGGAAATTGAGAGAACACATCTGTATAGAGATACCACTCTCCCAGATGTAAAGACTGACAGTTGAGATAATCCATCTCCCAAACCTTAATCATAAACATTAGACAGGAGATGAAAACCACCTAAGAACGTATTCAAGATACTTCTTAATTGCTAAGGAACTGCGAGTCCCTATTAAATGATTGACATATGACACAATTGTGATATTGTCTGTCTGAAAGAAAAAATTCTCTCCTAAAAGAAGCCAAGCCTGAAAGAGCTCTGAAAATAGCACGGAGTTCAAAATATCGATTGGAAACCTTGCCTCTTGAAGTTTCCAAACCCCTTGTGTTGTCAAAGACCTTCAGACTGCTCCCCAACCTGCAAGACTTGCATCCATAAAGAATACAGTCCAGGAAGGACGAACAAAAGGAGACCCCTGAATAAAACGATGATAGACTAATCATCAAAAACAGAGAGAGTAGAGTGTTTAAGGATTTAAGAATATCAACTGTGATATCTGAAAACAAACTCTGTATCAAAGATTCAGTATGCAAAGCAAAAAGATATCTCAGATAAAAAAACGGGCAAAGGGAACCACGCCCGATGCTGCAGTTATGAGACCTAAGATTTTCATGCACATAGCCACTGAAAGAAATGTTCCAGACTAAGTAAAACAGGCTAATGCCAAATACAATAGACTTTTGTCCGATAAAGACATGAACACAGAATTAATCTAAAACCCCAAAAGAAGTGACCCTTGCCTGAGGAATCACGAAACTCTTAGGTAAATTAAATCCACTAATCATGTGTTGAAGAAAAAAAACTTAGTTGATTCATAAGAGATTCCAAAAAAGAAAGATCCATATCTATGAATACTGCTCTTTCATATGTATGTATTGGGTACTTGTAAGCATGTCTAATTACCCGTAAGGGACACAAAACGCTGCTCATTTAATTGACATCTGAGAATGAAAGACTGAATTGACCTCGTCAGGAATCTAATCTGAAACCCTCAGGTTGCTACAGGGCTCAGCCACAGTGCATTAGTATCTTTCCACCTTAATAAAAGAAAAGTTTAAGCTAATACCAACATACCATACAAATAAGGAAGCACCACCATACTTTACTGTCTGAAGACAGAAGGAAAGGCACCAAGAACCTATGAAAAGATTCATAAAGCTGAAAAAAATTAATTTACAACCCGAAAAAGAAATAAGATTATTTTCATAAATGAAAGGAAAAAAACTCAAATCAAAAAGCAGAAGAATCAAACTGAAACAGCTGCCTGAAGAACTTTTCTACCAAAAACTGCTTCCAAAGAAGCAAATACATCAAAACGGTAGAATTTAGTAAATGAATGCAAAGAGGACCAAGTTGCCGCTTTGCAAAACTGATCAACTGAAGCTTCATTCTTAAAAGCCCACGAAGTGGAGACTGATCTAGTAGAATGAGCTGTAATTCTCTGAGGCGGGGCCTGACCCGACTCAAAATAAACTTGATGAATTAAAAGTTTCAACCAAGAAGCCAAGGAAATAGCAGAAGCCTTCTGACCTTTCCTAGGACCAGAAAATAAAACAAATAGACTGGAAGTCTTCCTGAAATCTTTAGTAGCTTCCACATAATATTTCAAAGCTCTTACTACATCCAAAGAATGTAAGGAACTTTCCAAAGAATTCTTAGGATTAGGACACAAGGAAGGGACAAAAAATTCTCTACTGATGTTGTTAGAATTCACAACCTTAGTTAAAAATTAAAAAGAAGTCCGCAAAACTGCCTTATCCTGATGAAAAAATCAGAAAAGGAGACTCACAAGAAAAAGCAGATAACTCAGAAACTCTTCTAGCAGAAGAGATGGCCAAAAGGAACAACACTTACCAAGAAAGTAGTTTAATGTCCAAAAAATGCATAGGTTCAAATGGAAGAACCTATAAAGTCGTCAGAACCAAATTAAGACTCCAGGGAGGAGAAATTGATTAAATAACAGGCTTAAGAACTAATTCCTGTACAAAACAGTGTATATCAGGAAGTATAGCAATCTTTCTGTGAAATAAAACAGAAAGAGCGGAGATTTGTCCTTTCAAGGAACTTGCAGACAAACCCTTATCCAAACCGTCCTGAAGAAACTGTAAAATTCTAGGAATTCTAAAAGAATGCCAGGAGAATTTATGAGAAGTCTTCCAAACTCTATAATAAATCTTTCTAGAAACAGATTTACGAGCTTGTAATCACTGAGTAAGAGAAACCTCTATGACTTAGTACTAAGCGTTCAATTTCCATACATTCAAATTTAATGATTTGAGATCCTGATGGAAAAACGGAGCTTGAGATAGTAGGTCTGGCCGAACGGAAGTGGCCAAAGCGGGCAACTGGATATCCAAACCAGATCCGCATACCAAAACCTGTGTGGCCATGCTGGAGCCACCAGCAACACAAATGATTGTTCCATGATGATTTTGGAGATCACTCTTGGAAGGAGAACTAGAGGCGGGAAAAAATGTAAGCAGGATGATAACACCAAGCAAGTGTCAGCGCATCCCCTGCTTCCGCCTGAACATCCCTGGACCTGGACAGGTATCTGGGAAGTTTCTTGTTTAGATGAGAGGCCATGAGATCTATCTCTGGAAGACCCCACAACTGAAAAATCTAAGAAAAAACATAATTTATGTAAGAACTTACCTGATAAATTCATTTCTTTCATATTAGCAAGAGTCCATGAGCTAGTGACGTATGGGATATACATTCCTACCAGGAGGGGCAAAGTTTCCCAAACCTTAAAATGCCTATAAATACACCCCTCACCACACCCACAAATCAGTTTAACGAATAGCCAAGAAGTGGGGTGATAAGAAAAAAGTGCGAAAGCATAAAAAAATAAGGAATTGGAATAATTGTGCTTTCTACAAAAAAATCATAACCACCACAAAAAAGGGTGGGCCTCATGGACTCTTGCTAATATGAAAGAAATTAATTTATCAGGTAAGTTCTTACATAAATTATGTTTTCTTTCATGTAATTAGCAAGAGTCCATGAGCTAGTGACGTATGGGATAATGACTACCCAAGATGTGGATCTTTCCACGCAAGAGTCACTAGAGAGGGAGGGATAAAATAAAGACAGCCAATTCCTGCTGAAAATAATCCACACCCAAAATAAATTTTAATGAAAACATAAGCAGAAGATTCAAACTGAAACCACTGCCTGAAGTACTTTTCTACCAAAAACTGCTTCAGAAGAAGAAAACACATCAAAAATGGTAGAATTTAGTAAAAGTATGCAAAGAGGACCAAGTTGCTGCTTTGTGAATCTGAACAACCGAAGCTTCATTCCTAAACGCCCAGGAAGAAGATACTGACCTAGTAGAATGAGCTGTAATCCTTCGAGGCGGAGTTTTACCCGACTCGACATAGGCATGATGAAATAAAGATTTCAACCAAGATGCCAAAGAAATGGCAGAAGCTTTCTGGCCTTTTCTAGAACCGGAAAAGATGACAAATAGACTAGAAGTCTTTCGAAAAGACTTAGTAGCTTCAACATAATAATACAAAGCTCTAACAGCATCCAAAGAATGCAATGATTTCTCCTTAGAATTCATAGGATTAGGACATAATGAAGGAACCACAATTTCTCTACTAATGTTGTTAGAATTCACAACCTTAGGTAAAAAATTCAAAAGAAGTTTGCAGCACCGCCTTATCCTGATGAAAAATCAGAAAAGGAGACTCACAAGAAAGAGAAGATAATTCAGAGACTCTTCTGGCAGAAGAGATGGCCAAAAGAAACAAAACTTTCCAAGAAAGTAATTTAATGACCAAAGAATGCATGGGTTCAAAATGAGGAGCTTGAAGAGCCCCCAGAACCAAATTCAAACTCCAAGGAGGAGAAATTGACTTAATAACAGGTTTTATACGAACCAAACCTTGTACAAAACAATGAATATCAGGAAGATTAGCAATCTTTCTGTGAAAAAGAACAGAAAGAGCAGAGATTTGTCCATACAAGGAACTTGCGGACAAACCTTTATCTAAACCATCCTGAAGAAACTGTAAAATTCTCGTTATTCAAAAAGAATGGCAAGAAAAATGATGAGAAAGACACCAAGAAATATAAGTCTTCCAGACTCTATAATATATCTCTCTAGATACAGATATACGAGCCTGTCACATAGTATCAATCACAGAGTCAGAGAAACCTCTTTGACCAAAACTCCATACCTTAAAATTTAAGGATTTGAGATCCTGATGGAAGAAAGGACCTTGCGACAGAAAGTCTGGTCTTAACGGAAGAGTCCACAGCTGGCAAGAGGCCATCCGGACAAGATCCGCATACCAAAACCTGAGAGGCCATGCTGGAGCTACCAGCAGGACAAACGAGCATTCCTTTAGAATCTTGGAGAATACTCTTGGAAGAAGAACTAGAGGCGGAAAGATATAGGCAGGATGATACTTCCAAGGAAGTGATAATGCATCCACTGCCTCCGCCCGAGGATCCCGGGATCTGGACAGATACCAGGGAAGTTTCTTGTTTAGATGAGAAACCATCAGATCTATTTCTGGGAGTTCCCACATTTGAACAATCTGAAGAAATACCTCTGGGTGAAGAGACCATTCGCCCGGATGTAACGTTTGGCGACTGAGATAATCCGCTTCCCAATTGTCTATACCTGGGATATGAACCGCAGAGATTAGACAGGAGCTGGATTCTGGCCAAACCAAAATTCGAGATACTTCTTTCAAAGCCAGAGGACTGTGAGTCCCTCCTTGATGATTGATGTATGCCACAGTTGTGACATTGTCTATCTGAAAACAAATTTACAACTCTCTCTTCAGAAGAGGCCAAGACTGAAGAGCTCTGAAAATTGCACGGAGTTCCAAAATATTGATCGGTAATCTCACCTCCTGAGATTCCCAAACCCCTTGTGCCGTCAGAGACCCCCACACAGCTCCCCAACCTGTAAGACTTGCATCTGTTGAGATTATAGTCCAGGTCGGAAGAACAAAGAAGCCCCCTGAACTAAACGATGGTGATCTGTCCACCACGTCAGAGAGTGTCGTATAATCGGTTTAAAGATAGTAATTGAGATATCTTTGTGTAATCCCTGCACCATTGGTTCAGCATACAGAGCTGAATAGGTCGCATGTGAAAACGAGCAAAGGAGATCACATCCGATGCGGCAGTCCTAAGACCTAAAATTTCCATGCATAAGGCTACCAAAGGGAATAATTATGACTGAAGGTTTTGACAAGCTGATATCAATGTTAAACTTCTCTTGTCTGACAAGGACAGAGTCATAGACACTGAATCTATCTTGAAACCTAAAAAGGTTACCCTTGTCTGAGGAATCAATGAACTTTTTGGTAAATTGATCCTCCAACCATGATCTTGAAGAAACAACACAAGTCGATTCGTATGAGATTCTGCGAAAATGTGAAGACTGAGCAAGTACCAAGATATCGTCCAAATAAGGAAATACCAAAACCCTGTTCTCTGATTACAGACAGAAGGGCACCGAGAACTTTTGAAAAAATTCTTGGAGCTGATGCTAGGCCAAACGGTAGAGCCACAAAACTGGTAATGCTTGTCTAAAAAGAGAATCTCAGAAACTAAAAGTGATCTGGATGAATCGGAATATGCAGATATGCATCCTGTAAATCTATTGTAGACATATAATGCCCTTGCTAAACAAAAGGCAGGATAGTCCTACAGTTACCATCTTGAATGTTGGTATCCTTACATAACGATTCAATATTGATAGATCCGGAACTGGTCTGAAGGAATTGACCTTCTTTGGTACAATGAAGAGATAGAATAAAACCCCAGCCCCTGTTCCAGAACTGGAACTGGCATAATTACTCCAGCCAACTCTAGATCTGAAACACATTTCAGAAATGCTGAGCCTTTGCTGGGTTTACTGGGACACGGGAAAGAAAAAAATCTCTTTGCAGGAGGCCTTAACTTGAAGCCAATTCTGTACCTTTCTGAAACAATGTTCTGAAACCAGAGATTGTGAACGGAATTGATCCAAATTTCTTTGAAGAAAACGTAATCTGCCCCATACCAGCTGAGCTGGAATGAGGGCCGCACCTTCATGGGTACTTAGGAGCTGGCTTTAGATTTCTATAAGGCTTGGATATATTCCAAACTGGAAATGGTTTCCAAACTGATACCGCTCCTGAGGATGAAGGATCAGGCTTTTGTTCCTTGTTGTGAGGAAAGGAACGAAAACGATTATTAGACCTAAATTTACCTTAGATTTTTTATCCTTTGGTAAAAAAGTTCCCTTCCCTCCAGTAACGGTTGAGATAATAGAATCCAACTGAAAAACGAATAATTTATTACCCTGGAAAGAAAGGGAAAGCAAAGTTGACTTAGAAGACATATCAGCATTCCAAGTTTTAAGCCATAAAGCTCTTCTAGCTAAAATAGCTAGAGACATATACCTGACATCAACTCTAATGATATCAAAAGATGGTATCACAAATAAAATTATTAGCATGTTATAGAATAATAATAATGCTATAAAATTATGATCTGTTACTTGTTGCGCTAAAGCTTCTAACCAAAAAGTTGAAGCTGCAGCAACATCCGCTAAAAATATAGCAGGAGTAGAGACAGCCCCATTAACCTTAGGGATTTTGTCCCAAAATTCTAATCTGTCAGATGGCACAGGATATAATTGCTTAAAACGTTTTAGAAGGAGTAAATGAATTACCCAAATGATTCCATTCCCTGGAAATTACTTCAGAAATAGCATCAGGGAGAGAAAACACATCTGGAATAACTACATGAGATTTAAAAACCTTATTTAAACGTTTAGATTTAGTATCAAGAGGACCAGAATCCTCTATTTCTAATGCAATTAATACTTCTTTAAGTAAAGAACGAATAAATTCCATCTTGAACAAATACAAAGATTTATCAGCATCAACCTCTGAGACAGAAACCTCTGAACCAGAAGAACCATTATCAGTATCAGAATGATGATGTTCATTTAAAAATTCATCTGAAAAAAGAGAAGTTTTAAAAGACTTATGTAGACTAGAAGGAGAAATAACAGACATAGCCTTCTTAATGGATTTAAAAATAAAATCTCTTATGTTATCAGGAACACTCTGAAAATTAGATGTTGACGGAACAGCAACAGGTAATGTAACAGTACTAAAGGAAATTTTATCTGCATTAATAAGTTTGTCATGACATGCAATACAAACAACAGCTGGAGAAACAGATACCAAATGTTTATAGCAGATACACTTAGCTTGGTAGCTCCAGCACCGGGCAGCAATTTTCCTGAAGTATCTTCTGACTCAGTTGCAACGTGGAACATCTTGCAATATGTAATAGAAAAAACAACATATAAAGCAAAATTGATCAAATTCCTTAAATGACAGTTTCAGGAATGGGAAAAAAAATGCCAGTGAACAAGCTTCTAGCAACCAGAAGCAATAAATAATGAGACTTAAATAATGTGGAGACAAAAATGACGCCCATATTTTTTAGCGCCAAATAAGACGCCCACATTATTTGGCGCCTAAATGCTTTTGGCGCCAAAAATGACGCCACATCCGGAACGCCGACACTTTTGACGCAAAAAAACGTCAAAAAATGACGCAACTTCCGGCGACACGTATGACGCCGGAAACAGAAAAAAAATTTTGCGCCAGAAAAGTCCGCGCCAAGAATGACGCAATAAAATGAAGCATTTTCAGCCCCCGCGAGCCTAACAGCCCACAGGGAAAAAGTCAAATTTTTTAAGGTAAGAAAAAATGATTGATTCAAATGCATTATCCCAAATATGAAACTGACTGTCTGAGTCAAGGCAAATAAATGTTTGAATACATATATTTAGAACTTTATAAAAAAGTGCCTAACCATAGCTTAGAGTGTCACAGAAAATAAGCTTACTTACTTACCCCAGGACACTCATCTACATGTTGTAGAAAGCCAAACCAGTACTGAAACGAAAATCAGCAGAGGTAATGGTATATATATAAGAGTATATCGTCGATCTGAAAAGGGAGGTAAGAGATGAATCTCTACGACCGATAACAGAGAACCTATGAAATAGACCCCGTAGAAGGAGATCATTGCATTCAAATAGGCAATACTCTCCTCACATCCCTCTGACATTCACTGCACAATGAGAGGAAAACCGGGCTCCAACCTGGTGCGGAGCACATATCAACGTAGAATCTAGCACAAACTTACTTCACCACCTCCATAGGAGGCAAAGTTTGTAAAACTGATTTGTGGGTGTGGTGAGGGGTGTATTTATAGGCATTTTAAGGTTTGGGAAACTTTGCCCCTCCTGGTAGGAATGTATATCCCATATGTCACTAGCTCATGGACTCTTGCTAATTACATGAAAGAAAACACATCTGGAAACAAATGAAAGGTTCTCTCTTTAGCAGAGTCCAAAACTGAAGATCTCTGAGAATTGCAAGGAGTTCTAAAATATTTATTGGTAATCTCGCCTCTTGAGATTTCCAAACCCCTTGTGCTGTCAGAGATCCCCAAACAGCTCCCCAACCTGAAAGACTTGCATCTGTTGTGATCACAGTCCAGGTTGGCCGAACAAAAGAAGCCCCTTGAACTAAACAATGGTGATCTATCCACCATGTCAGAGTGTCATACATTGATTCAGCATACAAAGCTGTAGAGGTCTCATGTGAAAACGAGCAAAGGGGATCGCGTCCGATGCTGCAGTCATGAGACCTAAAACTTCCATGCACATAGCCACTGAAGGGAATGACTAAGACTGAAGGTGCCGGCATGCTGCAACCAATTTTAAACGTCTCTTGTCTGTTAGAGACAGAGTCATGGACACTGAATAGAGACAGAGTCATGGACACAAGCATTGGTAATGCTTGTTTAGAAAAGAGAATCTCAGAAACTGATAATGTTTTGGATGAATCGGAATATGAAGGTATGCATTCTGCAAGTCTATTGTGGACATATAATGTCCTTGATGAACAAAAGGCAGAATAGTCCTTATAGTCACCATCTTGAAACTTGGTACTCTTACATAATGATTCAAAATTTTTCAGATCCAGAACTGGTCTGAATAAATTTTCCTTCTTTGGTACAATGAATAGATTTGAATAAAACCCCAAAGCTTTTTCCTGAGGAGGAACTGGCATGATTACCCCTGAAGACTCCAGGTCTGAAACACACTTCAGGAAAGCCTGAGCTTTTACTGGATTTACTGGGATACGTGAGAGAAAAAATCTTCTCACAGGAGGTCTTACTCTGAATCCTATTCGATACCCTTGAGAGACAATGCTCTGAATCCATTGATTTTGGACATATTTTATCCAAATATCTTTGAAAAACCTTAATCTGCCCCCTACCAGCTGAGCTGGAATGAGGGCCGCACCTTCATGCGGACTTAGGAGCTGACTTTGGTTTCTTAAATGGCTGAGAAGCGCATATCAACATAGAAATCTTAGCACAAACTTACTTCACCACCTCCATAGGAGGCAAAGTTTGTAAAACTGAATTGTGGGTGTGGTGAGGGGTGTATTTATAGGCATTTTGAGGTTTGGGAAACTTTGCCCCCCCTGGTAGGATTGTATATACCATATGTCACTAGCTCATGGACTCTTGCCAATTACATGAAAGAAATAGTCCCATCAACTTTGGGGATTTTTTCCTAAAACTCTATAGACTTTGCTGGTAAAGGATACAATGTTTTAAACCTTGAAGAAGGAATAAAATAAGTACCTGGCTCTTTCCATTCCTTAGAAATCATATCAGAAATAGCCTCAGGAATAGGAAAAACCCCTGGAGAAACTACAGGAGGTTTAAAAACAGCATTTAAACGTTTATTAGACTGAACATCAAGAGGACTGGTTACCTCAATATCCAAAGTAATTAACACTTACTAAAGAACGCATATACTCTATTTTAAATAAATAAGTAGATTTGTCAGTGTCAATATCTGAGGAAGGATCTTCTGTATCAGATAGATCCTCATCAGAAGAGGATAAATTATTATGTTGTTGGTCATTTGAAATTTTATCAACTGAATGAGAAGTTTTAAAAGACCTTTATGTTTATTAGAAGGTGGAAATGCAGACAAAGCCTTCAAAATAGAATCAGAAACAAATTCTTTAAAATTCACAGGTATATCATGTACATTAGAAGTTGAAGGAACTGCAACTGGCAATGTACTATTACTGATGGATACACTATCTGCATGCAAAAGTTTATCATGACAACTATTACAAATAACATTCGGCGAAATAATTTCCACAATTTTACAACACATGCACTTAGCTTTGGTAGAACCGATGTCAGGCAGCAATGCAAAAAAAGCATAGCCCACTGATAGAGAAAAAGGCAAGAGGCAAATATCAATGGGGTATTGAAATAATGAAAAAGTTTGGCGCCAAGTATGATGCACAATGTAACAAACTTTTTTTTTTTGTTGGCGCCAATAATAACCGGAAATGACACACTCGCATCACCAATGACGCAACCGTGTGTAAGTCTTCGGCGTCAATTCTGATGCCGGAATGACGAAGTTGCGTCAGACGTATTTTTCGCAACAAAAAAAGTCTCACGCCAAAAATGACGCAATAAAGTTTAGCATTTGGTGCACCCGTGGGCCTAATACCGCCCGCACTTGCAAGAAGTAATCAATTGAAAAAGACTAAACCCCAGGTAAGAAAAAAATGTCTTAAAAAATGTTTATATTCCCCAAATCTGGAAATACATGAACCTGACTCAAGGCAAATATAAGTACAATACATATATTTAGAACTTTATATAAATGCATAAAGTGCCCAACCATAGCTGAGGTGTCTTAAGTAATAAAAAACATACTTACCAAAAAGACACCCATCCACATATAGCAGATAGCCAAACCAGTACAGAAACAGTTATCAGCAGAGGTAATGGTAAAATGAGAGTATATCGTCAATCTGAAAATGGAGGTAGGAGATTAATCTCTACGACCGATAACAGAGAACCTATGAAATAGACCCCCGTTAGGGAAATCATCGTATTCAATAAGTGATACTCCCTTCATGTCCCGATGACATTCGCTGTACTCTGAGAGGAATCAGGCTTCAACAATGCTGAGAAGCACATGTCAACGTAGAAATCTTAGCACAAACTTACTTCACCACCTCCATAGGAGGCAAAGTTTGTAAAACTGAATTGTGAGTGTGGTGAGGGGTGTATTTATAGGCATTTTGAGGTTTGGGAAACTTTGCCCCTCCTGGTAGGATTGTATATCCCATACGTCACTAGCTCATGGACTCTTGCCAATTACATGAAATAAATAGAAATCAAACAAATTATTATCCTATCAAGATAGAGATAATAAAAATATATTCAAAATCATAATAGATATAGCAAACATAATTACATGATTACTTCTGAAGTAAATAAACAGAGTTATACACTTGAGAATCTGAAACTGCTTATACTAACTGTTCAACAAAGGTTGAGAAAACAGCAATGTCAGCCACAGATAAAGCTGAGCTAAAATATAAAACAAATTAAGTTTATTTAAAAGCATAATAGCAGTCATAACCTTTATGATATAAGCAACAACATGTAAAGTTTGCAAATGAAATCAAGTACAAGAACAGAATATGTAAAAAACAGTAAATGTCATTATACATGTAGAAACATAAAACATAATAAGCAAATGCCACATAATTGAGCTGAAGAAATAACAGCAGCTTAATAATGAAAAGAACACACTTAGCTTTGTACAATTGTGTTTAAGGGCATCATAGTTTCTACAGTAAGGATCAGAATGAAACATCTCGCAAAATGTAACAGAAAAATAAAAATGACATTTATGCAAAATATTACATTTCCACAATGTAACAGTTTCAGTAAAGAAAAACAAAAGCAGGCATAATAGCTTTCAAAAAAACTATGAAAACAGCGAGCAATAGCGGGATGGGGTAAATGACTAAATTTTTGCACCAAGTATGACTCATAATGCAAAAAAGGAATTAAAAAATTTTGCCGCAAAACTATCACCAGGAAATGACACAAATTGCGTCATAACAAATGCAATTTCGCGCCAAAACAACTAGCGTCAAATTTTTTTTGCGCCAAGAATGACGCAAAAAAGCAGCATTTTGCGCCCTCACGAGCCTAGATTTACCCGCGAAAAAATGAGTCATATTAAAAAAGACTGAACCCCAGGTAAGAAAAAAGTTTAAATAAACTTCCCAAACATGATTCTAATACTGAAACTGTTTAGACTGCAAAAGGGAAATATACATAGACCTCACTCATGGCAAATATAAGTAAATACATATATTTAAAACTTTATATTAATACATAAAGCACCAAACCATAGCTGAGTGTGTCTTAAATAATAATACGCACTTAACGAAAGACACCCATCCACATATAGTAGATAGCCAAACCAGTACTGAAAAAGTATCAGCAGAGGTAATGGTATATAGGAGTATATCGTCGATCTGAAAAGGGGGGTAGGAGATGAATCTCTACAACCGATAACAGAGAACCCTTGAAAAAATTTCCCGTGAGGAAAACCATAAAATCAATAGGCGATACTACCTTCACATCCCTCTGACATTCACTGTACTCTGAGAGCAAATGGACTTCAATATGCTGAGAAGCGCTTATCATAGAAGAAAAATCAAGCACAAACTTACTTCACCACCTCCATAGGCAGGCAAAGTTTGTAAAACTGAATTGTGGGTGTGGTGAGGGGTGTATTTATAGGCATTTGAGGTTTGGGAAACTTTTCCCCTCCTGGTAGGATTGTCAATTACATGAAAGAAACACTTTTGGAACACAGTAGATTTACAGAAGCCAATATTTGTCTTCTGCTTCTGCTTAAACCAGAAAGAGACCCTACTTACATCTTCCTATCATCCAATTTCGTTACTAAACGGATATTATAAATTACTAACTAAAATATTAGCAGACAGATTAGCACAGGTTTTGCCGTCCATTGTACAAACTGGCCAAACTAGATTTGTTATAGGCCGATCTTCAGTGATAAAAATTCGGAAAACACATCTCACTACTGATACAACACTTATTCTTCAAACCCCATTAAATTACCAGATTCTTGCCTTTTAGCATGATATGCAGAAAAAAAGGATAGGATAGAGTGGGACCATTTACAAACATCTTTAGCAAAATTTGGCCTTACGGTAATTTTGCGGACTTCCTTCAAAGACTATATAGCGTTCCTAAGGCTCTCCCCTTCATTCAAACTACAGAGGGAAACGAGACAGGGTTGCCCCCTTTCCTGTTTGACTTAGCCATAGAGCCTTTAGCATGTCACATTAGACAGAACTGTAAGGGTTTAGATTTGTTTAACAACCCACAACACTTGTCACTATATGCAGACGATTTGCTGTTATTTGTAGGCAATCCTAATATCAATTTAAACAATCTTCCAAACATTATTAATAGTTTTGGCACCTTTTCAAGTACAAATCTGAAGTTACGTGGTTACAAAATCTACAAAACACTAGCCTGACGGACACAGGACTTAAAATCACTGATGGATCATTCAGATATCTAGGTATCCATATACATGTAAATCCCAATAAACTATACCACCTTAATCTTAGAGGCACTGTTCAAAATATAAAACTTCTACTTTCAGGCTGTGCTAAGCTACCCCTTTTCTCTCACAGGCAGAATTCATCTTTTTAAGATGGTTGCGCTAGCTAAACTCCTTTACCCTTTTCAGATGTTGGACACTCCTCACCCAGCAGGATACTAATTCGCTACAGTCTGCTTTGGGGCAATTCATATGGAGTGGGAAAACTCATAGGATAGGGAAAAACATAATTTATGTAAGAACTTACCTGATAAATTAATTTCTTTCATATTAGCAAGAGTCCATGAGCTAGTGACGTATGGGATATACATTCCTACCAGGAGAGGCAACATTTCCCAAACCTTAAAATGCCTATAAATACACCCCTCACCACACCCACAATTCAGTTTAACAAATAGCCAAGAAGTGGGGTGATAAAAAAGGAGCGAAAGCATAAAAAAAATAAGGAATTGGAATAATTGTGCTTCATACAAAAAATCATAACCACCACAAAAAAGGGTGGGCCTCATGGACTCTTGCTAATATGAAAGAAATGAATTTATCAGGTAAGTTCTTACATAAATTATGTTTTCTTTCATGTAATTAGCATGAGCTAGTGACGTATGGGATAATAAATACCCAAGATGTGGAACTTCCACAAAAGAGTCACTAGAGAGGGAGGGATAAAATAAAGACAGCCAATTCCGCTGAAAAATTAATCCACTACCCAAATCAAAAAAGTTTCAATTTTTATAATGAAAAAAACTGAAAATATAAGCAGAAGAATCAAACGGAAACAGCTGCCTGAAGTACCATTCTACCAAAACTGCTTCTAAAGAAGAGAAAACATCAAAATGGTAGAACATAGTAAAAGTATGCAAAGAAGACCAAGTCATTGCTTTGCAAATCTGATCAACAGAAGCTTCATTCTTAAAAAGCCCAGGAAGTAGAAACTTACCTAGTAGAATGAGCCATAATCCTCCGAGGCAGGAATCCACCCGACTCCAAATAAGCATGATAAATCAAAAGTTTAAGCAAGATGCCAAATAAATGGCAGAAGCCTTTTGACCTTCCTAACCCCAGAAAAGATAACAAATAGACTAGAAGACTATCTGAAATCTGAATAGCTTTAACATAAGATTTCAAAACTCTTACCATATCCAAAGAATGTAAGAATCTTACCAAAGAAGTCTTAGTAAAAGACAATAATTCCTCCCTAATGTTGATAGAAATCACAACTTTAGGTAAAAATTGAAATGAGGATAGCAAAAACCACCTTATCCTGATGAAAAAAATCAGAAAAAGGAGACTCACAAGAAAGAACAGATAATTAAAAATTGTTCTAGCTGAAGAGATGTCTAAAAAGAACAATACTTTCCATGAAAGTAAATAATGTCTAGAGAAAACATATGCTCAAATAGAAGAGCCTGTAAAGCCTTAGAACCAAATTAAAACTCCAAGGAGGAGAAATTGGCTTAATGACAGGTTTGATAAGAACCAAAACCTGAACAAAATAATGAATAACAGGAAGGAACACTGCCTTACCCTGATGAAAAATCAGAAAAGGAGATCCACAAGAAAGAGCAGAAAACTCAGAAACTCTTCTAGCAGAAGAGATAACCAAAAGGAACAATACTTTCCAAGAAAGTAATTTTAATGTCCAGAGAACGCAAAGGTTCAAACGGAGGAGCCTGTAAAGCCCTCAGTACCAAATTGAGACTCCAAGGAGGAGATATTGACTTAATGACAGGCTTGATACAAACCAAAGCCTGTACAAAACAATGAATATCAGAATGAATAGCAATCTTTCTGTGAAAAAGAACAGAAAGAGTAGATATTTGTCCTTTCAAATAACTTGCAGACAAAACCAACCTGAAAAATTGTAAAATTCTAGGAATTCTAAAAGAATGCCAAAAGAATTTATGAGAAGAACACCAAGAAATGAAAGTCTTCCAAACTCGATAATAAATCTTTCTAGAGACAGATTTACAAACCTGTAACATAGTATTAATCACTGAGTCAGAGAAACCTCTATGACTAAGAATCAAACATTCAATCTCCATATCTTCAAATTAAATGATTTGAGATCCTGATGGAAAAATGGGCCTTGAGATAAAAGGTCTGGTCTTAACGGAAATGTCCAAGGTTGGCAACTGGCCATCCGAATGAGATCCGCATACCAAAACCTGTGAGGCCATGCTGGAACCACCAGCAGTACAAACGAACACTCCATTAGAATTTTTGAAGAACTAGAGGCGGAAGATATAGACAGAAAGATAATTCCAAGGAAGTGTCAATGCATACGCTACTTCCGCCTGAGGATCCCCAGACCTGAAATAGGCCCCTGGGAAATTCCTTGTTAAGACGAGAGGCCAACAGATCTATTTCTGGAAGCCCTCACATCTGAAAAATTGAAAAACATATCTGGGTAAAGACCATTCTCCCGGATGTAAAGCTTGATTAACAGAGATAATCTGCTTCCCAAACGTCTATAACTGGGAAAAGGACCCCAGAATTTAGATAGGAGCTGGATTTAGCCCAAGCATATATCCGAGATACTTTGTCACAGTCTAAAGACTGATAGTCACACCCTGATGATTGACATACATCACAGAAGTGATGTCTGAAAAAAACAATAAACGTCTCTTCTTCAAAAGAAACCAACTGAAGAACTCTGGGAATGCACGGAGTTCCAAAATATTAAATGGTAATCTCGCCTCCTGAGATTTCCAAACCCCTTGTGCTGACAGAGAACCTCAGACAGCCTCCCAACCTAAAAGACTTGCATCTATAGAGATCATGGTCCAGGTTGAAAGAATCGAAGAGACCTGTAGAACTAAATGATGGTGATCTTAACCACAGAATCAAAGATAGGTAAACATAGAATTCGAAGATTTAAAAAGTGAAATCCTAGAATCCCTGCACCATTATGCAGCATAAAAAACTGGAAAGGTTTTCTATGAAAATGAGCAAAGGAAAATGAATCCAATGCTGCAGCCATAAGACCTAAATTTCCATGCATATATAGCAACTGAAGGAAATAATAGAGACTGAAAGTACCGACAGACGGAACCCAATAAGAATAAAAAAATCACTTATCTGTTAGAGACAAAGACAGTGACACAATCTATCTGGAAACCTAAAAAAGGTGACCCTTGTGTGAGGAATCAAGAGCTTTTGATAAAAAGATCCTCTAACCATGTCTTGAAAAAACAAAATTGAATCATATGAGATTCCGTATTCTCAGAAAATAAAAATAATCTGAATGAAAACAGAAATGAAGATATGCATCTATTGTATCTAATGAAAACAAATAATGCTATCACTGACTAAAAAAAAGTCAGAATAGACCATATAAATACCAATCTAAAAGATGGTACATTTATATAATAAAACGATTTTCTATCTTTAAAAACAATGAATAGTTTGAATAAAACCCCAAAACCCAGATCCTAAAAATGGAACTGGAATAAATACCCCAGAAGATTCCAGATCTGAGCAGCGCTTCATCCTCAACAGGTGATCAACCGCACTTCAACATTACCCAAAATATATGGGACTGAAACACATTAAGGAAAGTGTTAGCCTTACTGGAATAGCTGGAATATAATAGAGAGAAAAAGACTTCTCACAGACGGTTTTACTTGAAAATTTATTTTGTACCCAAAATCTAAGAATTTTGGACCGAATAGAACCAAAAAAACTTCTAAATAAAAACATGTTACTTGGGTAAGAATTTAGAATTTTGTTCTTTAGTAAGAACAACCAAACTAAAATAAGCTTAAAGTTTTAGTCTAAGAACTTAATCTTGAAGCCCAGAGTAACAGTTAAGAATTGAATCCAATATGAATCAAATAATTGATTATCTTGGAAAAAAAGAAATAAGGATTTTTTAGAAATCACAAAATTTCTTCTATCTAAAAACAGCTAAAGACATAGATTAAACCTCATTTGTGAAAATATTCAATAAAAATGAAGAAACAAATAAAATTATTAGCATGTTAATCCAGTTAAGGGACCAGAACACACCGGACTTGCATAAACAAAAATGCAAGACAACAAGACAAATGCAACAGCACCCAGTCTGAACCTCAAATGAGCAGTAGACTTTGTCCCTTAACAATGCTAAATAATACATAATCTGATACTTGATCTTTAAAGTAAACAGAAAAAATGGAGCAAAAGCAACATCATCCAAATAAATTACAGGTCCAAGAAAAGTACCTGAAAATATTTTTTTTTCCTTAAATAGGATACAACCATTTAAAAAGAAAATAAATACTATTTTGCTATAGAAACAATAGCATAATTTAGCAGGAGTAGAGATAGCCCCATTAAATTGGAGAACCCTCAAAATTGAATTTAACTGCCGGCAAAGAATATAATTTAAAAACTTTGAAGAAAATTGTCAGCCTATTCCATTCCCTAGTATGAAGGAATGGAAAAAAACCTCTGAAGACACAGAAGATAAAATAAGCAGAAATAAAATGTTAGCTAGTTTTGAAAAAGAACTAGTTACCTCAATATCCAAAATAATCAACACCTTTTCAACAAAAAACAAATGTACTCTAATAAAAAATAAAAAAGTAGATTTGTTAGTGTCAATATCTGATGAAGAAAAGTTTTGAAAGAGAAAAAACATCATCAGAGAGGGATAATTCAGTATGTTGTTGGTCATTTGAAACTTCATCAAAAAGAAGTTTGAAAAAGACCTAAAAAATTTTTTAATAGAAGGCGCCAAGTCAGACAAAGCCTTTAACCTAGAATCAGAAAAATATTCTTATAAATTTTCTAAGTATATCTTGTACATAAGATACAATAAATGGATTCTGCATGTAAAAGTTTATCATAACTTATTACAAACCATAGCTAAAGATAAAGATTCATAACATAAATGAACTTAGCTTTGGTAGGACTTCTTAGTCAACAGGAATCCCTCAGTATGTTCTGATCCAGGAATAATTTATGGAAAATCTTGCAATATGTAATAGAAAAAAACAACATATAAAGCAAAATTATCAAATTCCTTAAATGACAGTTTCAGGGGGGAAAAATGCAAAACAAACAAGCCTCTAGCAACCAGAAGCAACAAAAAAGTGAGACTTAAATAATGTGAAAAAAAGTGGCGCCAAGTATGGCGCCCACATTTTTTGGCGCCAAGTATGATGCCCACAATTTTTGGTGCAAAAAAAGTCTAACACACGCGTCAAAAATGACACAACCACGTGTAAACTTCCGGCGTCAACTATGGCGCCGGAAATGACAAAATTTTGCGGCAAAAAAGTTCGCGCCAAGAATGACGCAATAAATTGAAGCATTTTCTGCCCCCGCGAGCCTAACAGCCCGCAAGGAAAAAAGTCAAATAGAACATTTCTTTAAGGTAAGAAAACATATTTTATTCATATGCATTTTCCCAAATAATGAAACTGACAGTCTGAAAGAAGGAATACTGATTATCCTGAATCATGGCAAATATAAGTTTAAACACATATATTTAGAACTTTACATATAAAGTGCCCAACCATAGCTTAGAGTGTCATAATAAAATAAGACTTACTTACCCTAAGACACTCATCTACATATAGTAGACAGCCAAACCAGTACTGAAACGAGAATCAGTAGAGGTAATGGTATATAAGAGTATATCGTCAATCTGAAAAGGGAGGTAAGAGATGAATCTCTACGACCGATAACAGAGAACCTATGAAATAGATACCGTAGAAGGAGACCATTGAATTCAAATAGGCAATACTCTCTTCACATCCCTCTGACATTCACTGCACTCTGAGAGGAAAACCGGGCTCCAGCCTGCTGCGAAGCGCATATCAACGTAGAATCTAGCACAAACTTACTTCACCACCTCCACGGGAGGCAAAGTTTGTAAAACTGAATTGTGGGTGTGGTGAGGGGTGTATTTATAGGCATTTTAAGGTTTGGGAAACTTTGCCCCTCCTGGTAGGAATGTATATCCCATACGTCACTAGCTCATGGACTCTTGCTAATTACATGAAAGAAATCTATTTAGCAAAGCCTTTATGTAAAGGAGGGCTTCGCCTCCCTAACATCTCATGGTACAACTGGGCCACATTAACAAAACTAACATTGGATTGGTTGGTTGGAAATGGTCATTTTACTATACCTGAGGTAGAGGCTAGCATCATCAAACCATTATAATTAGCTTTCCTCCCCCATGCAGACACTTGGGCCAAGCTATGTAGACTATGGGGAGTGAAGAAATCAGCTAGTAAATACTTACCAATTTAATGCAATTTACAATTCCTATGGGGATACACTACGGAAGCATTCCAGTTATGGCAATCACAACAATTTACGTCACTTAAACAACTTTTTAATCTATTGGGGCCGATTTACTAAAGTGTGGACGGACATGATACAATGTAGTGTATCATGTCCGGCGCACATCGATAAATATTGACAGCATACGCTGTCAGCATTTATCATTGCACAAGCAGTTCTGGTGAACTGCTTGTGCAATGCTGCCCCCTGCAGATTTGCGGCCGGTAGCAGGGGGTGTCAATCAGCCCAATCGTATAGGATTGGGCAGATTGAAGACTGCAGTCTCAGAGGCAGCAGACAAGTTATGGAGCCTGAAGGCTCGTGCGGAAACAGGGGCATGATAATTTGGCGCCATTGACTTTAAAAATCACAACTTTCCAAGAACTTAAACACTCTTTTGGCTTCCCTGACACCCACAGGTTAGCATACTTTCAATGTAGGCATTATATAAACAAGTTAAAGGACCAGTCAACACTGTAGATTTGCATAATCAACAAATGCATGATAAGAAGACAATGCAATAGCACTTAGTCTGAAATTCAAATAAGTAGTAGATTTTTGTTAAATAAATTGCAAAGTTATGTCTATTTCCACTCCCCCTGTATCATGTGACAGCCATCAGCCAATCACAAATGCATATACGTATATGCTGTGAATTCTTGCACATGCTCAGTAGGAGTTGGTGACTCAAAAAGTGTAAATATAAAATACTGTGCACATTTAGTTAATGGAAGTAAATTGGAAAGTTGTTTAAAATTGCATGCTGTATCTGAATCATGAAGTTTTATTTTGACTTCAGTGTCCCTTTAAAAGCGGATGGTTTGCTGTCTGGGGAACCCACCAATATTGATAAACTTAGTTTGCTAACAAAACAAGGATCCTACAAACTCATAAATACATATAACCTTATTGTTCAACATTTTGAGGAGTCTGCTATGCAGAATATTCTATCAAAAACAGAATTTATGTTTACCTGATAAATTACTTTCTCCAACGGTGTGTCCGGTCCACGGCGTCATCCTTACTTGTGGGATATTCTCTTCCCCAACAGGAAATGGCAAAGAGCCCAGCAAAGCTGGTCACATGATCCCTCCTAGGCTCCGCCTACCCCAGTCATTCGACCGACGTTAAGGAGGAATATTTGCATAGGAGAAACCATATGGTACCGTGGTGACTGTAGTTAAAGAAAATAAATTATCAGACCTGATTAAAAAAACCAGGGCGGGCCGTGGACCGGACACACCGTTGGAGAAAGTAATTTATCAGGTAAACATAAATTCTGTTTTCTCCAACATAGGTGTGTCCGGTCCACGGCGTCATCCTTACTTGTGGGAACCAATACCAAAGCTTTAGGACACGGATGAAGGGAGGGAGCAAATCAGGTCACCTAAATGGAAGGCACCACGGCTTGCAAAACCTTTCTCCCAAAAATAGCCTCAGAAGAAGCAAAAGTATCAAACTTGTAAAATTTGGTAAAAGTGTGCAGTGAAGACCAAGTCGCTGCCCTACATATCTGATCAACAGAAGCCTCGTTCTTGAAGGCCCATGTGGAAGCCACAGCCCTAGTGGAATGAGCTGTGATTCTTTCGGGAGGCTGCCGTCCGGCAGTCTCGTAAGCCAATCTGATGATGCTTTTAATCCAAAAAGAGAGAGAGGTAGAAGTTGCTTTTTGACCTCTCCTTTTACCGGAATAAACAACAAACAAGGAAGATGTTTGTCTAAAATCCTTTGTAGCATCTAAATAGAATTTTAGAGCGCGAACAACATCCAAATTGTGCAACAAACGTTCCTTCTTTGAAACTGGTTTCGGACACAGAGAAGGTACGATAATCTCCTGGTTAATGTTTTTGTTAGAAACAACTTTTGGAAGGAAACCAGGTTTAGTACGTAAAACCACCTTATCTGCATGGAACACCAGATAAGGAGGAGAACACTGCAGAGCAGATAATTCTGAAACTCTTCTAGCAGAAGAAATTGCAACTAAAAACAAAACTTTCCAAGATAATAACTTAATATCAACGGAATGTAAGGGTTCAAACGGAACCCCCTGAAGAACTGAAAGAACTAAATTGAGACTCCAAGGAGGAGTCAAAGGTTTGTAAACAGGCTTAATTCTAACCAGAGCCTGAACAAAGGCTTGAACATCTGGCACAGCGGCCAGCTTTTTGTGAAGTAACATAGACAAGGCAGAAATCTGTCCCTTCAGGGAACTTGCAGATAATCCTTTTTCCAATCCTTCTTGAAGGAAGGATAGAATCTTAGGAATCTTAACCTTGTCCCAAGGGAATCCTTTAGATTCACACCAACAGATATATTTTTTCCAAATTTTGTGGTAAATCTTTCTAGTTACAGGCTTTCTGGCCTGAACAAGAGTATCGATAACAGAATCCGAGAACCCTCGCTTCGATAAGATCAAGCGTTCAATCTCCAAGCAGTCAGCTGGAGTGAAACCAGATTCGGATGTTCGAACGGACCCTGAACAAGAAGGTCTCGTCTCAAAGGTAGCTTCCAAGGTGGAGCCGATGACATATTCACCAGATCTGCATACCAAGTCCTGCGTGGCCACGCAGGAGCTATCAAGATCACCGACGCCCTCTCCTGATTGATCCTGGCTACCAGCCTGGGGATGAGAGGAAACGGCGGGAACACATAAGCTAGTTTGAAGGTCCAAGGTGCTACTAGTGCATCCACTAGAGCCGCCTTGGGATCCCTGGATCTGGACCCGTAGCAAGGAACTTTGAAGTTCTGACGAGAGGCCATCAGATCCATGTCTGGAATGCCCCACAGCTGAGTGACTTGGGCAAAGATTTCCGGATGGAGTTCCCACTCCCCCGGATGCAATGTCTGACGACTCAGAAAATCCGCTTCCCAATTTTCCACTCCTGGGATGTGGATAGCAGACAGGTGGCAGGAGTGAGACTCCGCCCATAGAATGATTTTGGTCACTTCTTCCATCGCTAGGGAACTCCTTGTTCCCCCCTGATGGTTGATGTACGCAACAGTTGTCATGTTGTCTGATTGAAACCGTATGAACTTGGTCCTCGCTAGCTGAGGCCAAGCCTTGAGAGCATTGAATATCGCTCTCAGTTCCAGAATATTTATCGGTAGAAGAGATTCTTCCCGAGACCAAAGACCCTGAGCTTTCAGGGATCCCCAGACCGCGCCCCAGCCCATCAGACTGGCGTCGGTCATGACAATGACCCACTCTGGTCTGCGGAATGTCATCCCTTGTGACAGGTTGTCCAGGGACAGCCACCAACGGAGCGAGTCTCTGGTCCTCTGATTTACTTGTATCTTCGGAGACAAGTCTGTATAGTCCCCATTCCACTGACTGAGCATGCACAGTTGTAATGGTCTCAGATGAATGCGCGCAAAAGGAACTATGTCCATTGCCGCTACCATCAACCCGATCACTTCCATGCACTGAGCTATGGAAGGAAGAGGAACGGAATGAAGTATCCGACAAGAGTCTAGAAGTTTTGTTTTTCTGGCCTCTGTCAGAAAAATCCTCATTTCTAAGGAGTCTATTATTGTTCCCAAGAAGGGAACCCTTGTTGACGGAGATAGAGAACTCTTTTCCACGTTCACTTTCCATCCGTGAGATCTGAGAAAGGCCAGGACAATGTCCATGTGAGCCTTTGCTTGAGGAAGGGACGACGCTTGAATCAGAATGTCGTCCAAGTAAGGTACTACAGCAATGCCCCTTGGTCTTAGCACAGCTAGAAGGGACCCTAGTACCTTTGTGAAAATCCTTGGAGCAGTGGCTAATCCGAAAGGAAGCGCCACGAACTGGTAATGCTTGTCCAGGAATGCGAACCTTAGGAACCGATGATGTTCCTTGTGGATAGGAATATGTAGATACGCATCCTTTAAATCCACCGTGGTCATGAATTGACCTTCCTGGATGGAAGGAAGAATAGTTCGAATGGTTTCCATCTTGAACGATGGAACCTTGAGAAACTTGTTTAAGATCTTGAGATCTAAGATTGGTCTGAACGTTCCCTCTTTTTTGGGAACTATGAACAGATTGGAGTAGAACCCCATCCCTTGTTCTCTTAATGGAACAGGATGAATCACTCCCATTTTTAACAGGTCTTCTACACAATGTAAGAATGCCTGTCTTTTTATGTGGTCTGAAGACAACTGAGACCTGTGGAACCTCCCCCTTGGGGGAAGTCCCTTGAATTCCAGAAGATAACCTTGGGAGACTATTTCTAGCGCCCAAGGATCCAGAACATCTCTTGCCCAAGCCTGAGCGAAGAGAGAGAGTCTGCCCCCCACCAGATCCGGTCCCGGATCGGGGGCCAACATTTCATGCTGTCTTGGTAGCAGTGGCAGGTTTCTTGGCCTGCTTTCCCTTGTTCCAGCCTTGCATTGGTCTCCAAGCTGGCTTGGCTTGAGAAGTATTACCCTCTTGCTTAGAGGACGTAGCACTTTGGGCTGGTCCGTTTCTACGAAAGGGACGAAAATTAGGTTTATTTTTCGCCTTGAAAGGCCGATCCTGAGGAAGGGCGTGGCCCTTACCCCCAGTGATATCAGAGATAATCTCTTTCAAGTCAGGGCCAAACAGCGTTTTCCCCTTGAAAGGAATGTTAAGTAGCTTGTTCTTGGAAGACGCATCAGCCGACCAAGATTTCAACCAAAGCGCTCTGCGCGCCACAATAGCAAACCCAGAATTCTTAGCCGCTAACCTAGCCAATTGCAAAGTGGCGTCTAGGGTGAAAGAATTAGCCAATTTGAGAGCATTGATTCTGTCCATAATCTCCTCATAAGGAGGAGAATCACTATCGACCGCCTTTATCAGCTCATCGAACCAGAAACATGCGGCTGTAGCGACAGGGACAATGCATGAAATTGGTTGTAGAAGGTAACCCTGCTGAACAAACATCTTTTTAAGCAAACCTTCTAATTTTTTATCCATAGGATCTTTGAAAGCACAACTATCCTCTATGGGTATAGTGGTGCGTTTGTTTAAAGTGGAAACCGCTCCCTCGACCGTGGGGACTGTCTGCCATAAGTCCTTTCTGGGGTCGACCATAGGAAACAATTTTTTAAATATGGGGGGAGGGACGAAAGGAATACCGGGCCTTTCCCATTCTTTATTAACAATGTCCGCCACCCGCTTGGGTATAGGAAAAGCTTCTGGGAGCCCCGGCACCTCTAGGAACTTGTCCATTTTACATAGTTTCTCTGGGATGACCAACTTGTCACAATCATCCAGAGTGGATAATACCTCCTTAAGCAGAATGCGGAGATGTTCCAACTTAAATTTAAATGTAATCACATCAGGTTCAGCTTGTTGAGAAATGTTCCCTGAATCAGTAATTTCTCCCTCAGACAAAACCTCCCTGGCCCCATCAGACTGGGTTAGGGGCCCTTCAGAAACATTAATATCAGCGTCGTCATGCTCTTCAGTATCTAAAACAGAGCAGTCGCGCTTACGCTGATAAGTGTTCATTTTGGCTAAAATGTTTTTGACAGAATTATCCATTACAGCCGTTAATTGTTGCATAGTAAGGAGTATTGGCGCGCTAGATGTACTAGGGGCCTCCTGAGTGGGCAAGACTCGTGTAGACGAAGGAGGGAATGATGCAGTACCATGCTTACTCCCCTCACTTGAGGAATCATCTTGGGCATCATTGTCATTATCACATAAATCACATTTATTTAAATGAATAGGAATTCTGGCTTCCCCACATTCAGAACACAGTCTATCTGGTAGTTCAGACATGTTAAACAGGCATAAACTTGATAACAAAGTACAAAAAACGTTTTAAAATAAAACCGTTACTGTCACTTTAAATTTTAAACTGAACACACTTTATTACTGCAATTGCAAAAAAACATGAAGGAATTGTTCAAAATTCACCAAATTTTCACCACAGTGTCTTAAAGCCTTAAAAGTATTGCACACCAAATTTGGAAGCTTTAACCCTTAAAATAACGGAACCGGAGCCGTTTTGAACTTTAACCCCTTTACAGTCCCTGGTATCTGCTTTGCTGAGACCCAACCAAGCCCAAAGGGGAATACGATACCAAATGACGCCTTCAGAAAGTCTTTTCTAAGTATCAGAGCTCCTCTCACATGCGACTGCATGCCATGCCTCTCAAAAACAAGTGCGCAACACCGGCGCGAAAATGAGGCTCTGCCTATGCTTTGGGAAAGCCCCTAAAGAATAAGGTGTCTAAAACAGTGCCTGCCGTTATTATTATATCAAAATACCCAGATAAAATGATTCCTCAAGGCTAAATATGTGTTAATATTGAATCGATTTAGCCCAGAAAAAGTCTACAGTCTTAATAAGCCCTTGTGAAGCCCTTATTTACGATCGTAATAAACATGGCTTACCGGATCCCATAGGGAAAATGACAGCTTCCAGCATTACATCGTCTTGTTAGAATGTGTCATACCTCAAGCAGCAAGAGACTGCTCACTGTTCCCCCAACTGAAGTTAATTGCTCTCAACAGTCCTGTGTGGAACAGCCATGGATTTTAGTGACGGTTGCTAAAATCATTTTCCTCATACAAACAGAAATCTTCATCTCTTTTCTGTTTCTGAGTAAATAGTACATACCAGCACTATTTTAAAATAACAAACTCTTGATTGAATAATAAAAACTACAGTTAAACACTAAAAAACTCTAAGCCATCTCCGTGGAGATGTTGCCTGTACAACGGCAAAGAGAATGACTGGGGTAGGCGGAGCCTAGGAGGGATCATGTGACCAGCTTTGCTGGGCTCTTTGCCATTTCCTGTTGGGGAAGAGAATATCCCACAAGTAAGGATGACGCCGTGGACCGGACACACCTATGTTGGAGAAATGGATTAATTATGGAAATCCGACTGTTGATGAAGATCTTATCAGTGCTAGTTTTAATAAAGTACAATCTGTTACTCTCTCTGTGAATCAGAGAATCTCATATGAAAATATTGCAACAAACCTATATAACCCCTAGTCTCCATTCTAAATGGGTACCCAGGGCTAAAAATATATGTACTAAATGCAGTTATACTTCCCCAGATTGCATCCACCTGCTGTGGGACTGTGCCAAACTGAAAAGTTTTTAGTTAAAAATGTCTTACTGGTTAGCAAAAGTAACAAAAAGTAAATTTATGCTTACCTGATAAATTAATTTCTTTTACGATATGACGAATCCACGGATTTCATCCTTACTTGTGGGATATTAACCTCCTGCTAACAGGAAGTGGCAAAGAGCACCACAGCAGAGCTGTATATATAGCCCCTCCCTTCCCCTCCAGTCATTCGGCCGAAGGTTATAATAAGAAGAGAAAAGGAAAGGCTAAAAAGGTGCAGAGGTGACTGAAGTTTACAAACAATAAAATAAATCTGTCTTAAAATAACAGGGTGGGCCATGGACTCGTCATATCGTAAAATAAATTAATTTATCAGGTAAGCATAAATTTACTTTTCTTTTACAAGATATGACGAGTCCACGGATTTCATCCTTACTTGTGGGAAACCAATACCAAAGCAATAGGACACGGATGAAAGGGAGGGACAAGACAGGAACCTAAACGGAAAGCACCACTGCTTGAAGAACCTTTCTCCCAAAAATAGCCTCAGAAGAAGCAAAAGTATCAAATTTGGAAAAAGTATGAAGGGATGATCAAGTTGCAGCCTTACAAATCTGTTCAACAGAAGCATAATTTTTAAAAGCCCATGTGGAAGCCACAGCCCTAGTAGAATGAGCCGTAATTCTTTCAGGAGGCTGCTGTCCAGCAGTCTCATATGCCAGGCGCATGATACTTCTCAGCCAAAAAGAAAGAGGTAGCCGTAGCTTTCTGACCCCTACGCTTTCCAGAATAAACAATGAATAATGAAGAAGATTGACGGAAATCCTTAGTTGCCTGTAAGTAAAACTTTAAGGCACGGACCACATCCAAATTATGCAACATACGCTCCTTCTTTGAAGAAGGGTTAGGACATAAAGAAGGAACTACAATTTCCTGATTAATATTTATTTGAAAAACCTTAGGAAGAAATCCAGGTTTGGTACGTAACACCACCTTATCAGAATGAAAAATGAGATAAGGCGAATCACACTAACGCTGAAAGCTCAGAAACTCGTCGAGCAGAAGAAATAGCAACCAAAAACAGAACTTTCCAAGATAATCATTTTATATCTATGGAATGTAAAGGTTCAAACGGAACCCCTTGAAGAACTCGAAGAACTAAATTCAAACTCCAGGGAGGAGTAATTGGTCTAAATACAGGCTTAATTCTGGTTAGAGCCTGACAAAAAGACTGAACATCTGGCAAACGTTTGTGAAACAAAATTGACAATGCAGAAATTTGTCCCTTTAAGGAAATAGTTAATAGGCCTTTCTCCAATCCTTCTTGGAGAAAAGACAGAATCCTAGGAATCCTAACTTTACTCCATGAGTAGCCCTTGGATTCACACCAATAAAGATATTTACGCCATATCTTATGATAGATATTTCTAGTGACAGGCTTTCTAGCCTGTATCAAAGTACTGATAACAGAATCAGAGAATCCTCGCTTCGATAAAATCAAGCGTTCAATCTCCACGCAGTCAGCTGCAGAGAAGTTAGATTTGGATGTTGGAAAGGACCTTGAATGAGAAGGTCCTGTCTGAAAGGAAGTTTCCACGGCGGTAGTGAAGACATGTCCACTAGACCCGCATACCAAGTCCTGCATAGCCATGCAGGCGCTATCAGGATCACCAAAGCTCTCTCCTGTCTGATTCGAGCAATCATGCGTGGAAGGAGAGGAAACGGTGAAAACACATAAGCTAGGCTGAAAGACAAAGGTACTGCCAAGGCATCTATCAGTTCGGCCTGGGGATCCCTCGACCTGGATCCGTATCTTGGAAGCTTGGCTTTCTGTCGAGATGCCATCAGATCCAATTCCGGTTTGCCCCATCAGCGAATCAATAAGGCAAATACCTCCGGGTGGAGTTCCCACTCCCCCGGATGAAAAGCTTGTCTGCTTAGAAAGTCCGCTTTCCAGTTCTCTACACCTGGGATGTGGATTGCTGACAGATGACAAAAGTGGGCCTCCGCCAAACGGATTATTTTGGATACCTCTCTCATCGCTAAGGAACTCCTTGTTCCCCCCTGATTATTGATATAGGCCACAGTCGTGATGTTGTCCGACTGGAATCTGATTAATTTGGCCGAAGCCAACTGAGGCCATACTTGAAGCGCATTGAATATTGCTCTCAGTTCCAGAATATTGATTGGAAGTAGAGACTCTACCTGAGTCCAAACACCCTGAGCCTTCAGGGAGTTCCAGACTGCACCCCAGCCTAGAAGACTGGCATCCATTGTCACTATCACCCACGAGGGTCTGCGGAAACAAGTCCCCTGGGACAGATGATCCGACGACAACCACCAAAGAAGAGAGTCTCTGGTCTCTTGATCCAGATTTATCTGAGGAGATAAATTTGCATAGTCCCCATTCTACTGTCCGAGCATGCACAGCTGCAGTGGTCTGAGATGAAAGCAGGCAAACAAAATGATGTCCATTGCCACAACCATTAATCCAATGACCTCCATACACTGAGCCACTGATGGCCGAGGAATGGACTGAATTGCTCGGCAAGTATTTAGAATTTTTGGTTTTTTTTTACCTCCGTCAGAAATATTTTCATGTCTACAGAGTCTATCAGAGTCCCCAAGAAGGGAACCCTTGTCCGTGGAACTAGTGAACTCTTTTCTATTTTCACCTTCCAACCGTGAGTTCTCAGGAAAGACAATACTATGTCCGTGTGAGATTTTGCCAAATGATAAGTTGACGCCTGAATCAGAATATCGTCCAGATAAGGCGCCACTGCTATGCCCCGCAGTCTGAGAACCGCTAGAAGAGAGCCTAGAACCTTTGTGAAGATTCTGGGTGCTGTGGCCAACCCCAAGGGGAAGAGCCACAAACTGATAATGTTTGTCCAGGAAGGCAAACCTTAGGAACTGATGATGATCCTTGTGAATAGGGATATGAACGTATGCATCCTTCAAGTCCACAGTAGTCATATATTGACCCTCCTGGATCATTGGTAAAATTGTTCATATTGTCTCCATCTTGAATGATGGAACTCTTAGAAATTTGTTTAGACACTTGAGGTTTAAGATAGGTCTGAACGTTCCCTCCTGAACGTTCCCTCTTTTTTGGGAACCACAAATTGGTTTGAGTAAAACCCCTGCCCCTGCTCAAATTTTGGAACTGGACAAAATTACTCCCATAGTAAAAAGGTCTTTTACACAGCGTAAGAACGCCTCTCTTTTTATCTGGTTTGCAGATAACTTTGAAAGATGAAATCTCCCTCTTGGGAGAAAGTCCTTGAATTCCAACTGATAACAGTGGCTCACTATTTCCAGTGCCCTGAACATCTCTTGCCCAAGCCTGAACAAAGAAAGAGTCTGCCCCCTACTAGATCCGGTCCTGGATCGGGGGCCGCCCATTCATGCTATCTTAGGAGCAGCAGCGGGCTTTTTGGATTGTTTACCCTTATTCCAGTTCTGATTGGGTCTCCAAACTGACTTAGATTGGGTAAAATTCCCTTCCTGCTTTGTGGAAGAGGAGGAAGCGGGGGGTCCTCCTTTAAAGTTCCGAAAGTAACGAAAATTATTCTGTTTACCCCTCATTTTAACAGACTTATCCTGAGGTAGGGCATGGCCTTTACCTCCTGTAATGTCAGAAATGATTTCCTTCAATTCAGGTCCAAAAAGGGTCTTACCCTTAAAAGGAATAGCTAAAAGCTTAGTTTTTGATGAGACATCAGCAGACCAAGATTTGAGCCACAATGCTCTACGTGCTAAAATAGCAAATCCTGCATTCTTTGCCTCTAATTTAGCAATCTGAAAAGCGGCATCAGTAATAAAAGAATTAGCTAGCTTGAGAGCCTTAATTCTATCTAAGATGCTATCTAATGGAGTCTCAACCTTAAGAGACTCTTCTAGAGCCTCAACCCAAAAAGCTGCTGCAGTAGTTACTGGAACAATGCAAGCCGTAGGTTGTAAAAGAAACCCCTGAATAAAAAAAAAATTCTTTAGTAGACCCTCTAATTTCTTATCCATAGGGTCTTTGAAAGCACAACTATCCTCAATGGGTATAGTAGTATGGTAGCTAGGGTAGATATAGCTCCCTCAACCTTAGGGACTGTTTGCCATGAGTCCCGAATGGTATCTGATATGGGAAACATTTTCTTGAAATTAGGAGGGAGAGAAAACGGTATACTTGGTCTATCCCATTCCTTTCTTATAATTTCCAAAATTCTCTTAGGAACCGGAAAAACATCAGTGTAAGTAGGTACTTCTAAATATTTATCCATTTTACACAATTTCTCTGGAGGAATTACAATAGGGTCACAATCATCCAGAGTCGCTAAGACCTCCCTAAGCAACAGGCGGAGGTGTTCAAGCTTAAATTTAAAGGACATAGCGTCCGAATCTGTCTGAGGTAAAACATTCCCTGAATCTGAAATTTCACCCTCAGACAGTAATTCCCTGATCCCCAACTCAAAACACTGAGGGTACATCGGAAATAGCTAATAAAGCATCAGAGGATTCAGTATTTACATTAATACCTGACCTACTGCATTTACCCTGCAACACTGGTAATTTAGATAATACCTCTGTAAGGGTTGTTGACATAACTGCAGCCATCTCCTGCAGAGTAAAAGAATTAGACGCACTGGAAGTACTTGGTGTCGCTTGTGTGGGCGTTAAAGGTTGTGACACTTGGGGAGAATTGGATGGCATATCCTGATTCTCTTCAGACTGAGAATCATCCTTAGGCACACTTTCTTGACCTAATATATGGTCCTTACAATGTAAGGCTCTTTCAGTACAAGAGTTACACAATGTTAGAGGGGGTTGCACAATAGCTTCTAAACACATAGAACAGTGAGATTCAGATTCCTCAATGTCAGACATGTTGAACAGACTAGTAATAACCACAAAAGTCGTTTAAACACTCATTTATTGCTTAAAATAAACTTTTGAAAAAATGTGTACTGCGCCTTTAAGAAAAGAAAAAGTGAACAATTTTTCAAAAATGCTTAAACAACGTTAAATTAACTACAAATTTAACTGTAAATCGTTGGTTTACCCAAAAATTACTGCACCCAGAAGGGCAGAAATAAGGCTCTTAAAGTACTTAGATCAACAATATGTTATTTAAGAGTGAAAAATACCCTCTGCACCTCACCACAGCTCCTCTGTGGCGCCTACCTGCCCCCAGGGTACTTCGAAAAAACTTTCCAACACTCCAGATCAGCTTGTACAGCCAGGAGCCACCGAAGTTACTGCTTGCTGCTGCCTAGCCTGAAGGAAGTGCGCATCTGAGCGCGCGAAAAGAAGTCCCGCCCCTTAAGGTCAATGCCGGAGTAGGCCCAAACACAACCGCATGGGAAAGCGGTTTTACACCTAAGTTATGCACAACCCAGTATAACCTCTCAAACACAACATTAAACATGATTTCAATGCCAAAAATAAAAACGTAATATATTGTTTTTCTTTGTCTCTCCCATGTCACAAAATGCCCATATAAGTCAACCATTTAGAATAAAATCTAGTGCATCCAGTAATACCCCTCTTTGTAAATAGGATTACTGCTTACCCCATTCCCATACAGGGAAATAAATGCCAGCCAGTTCTGATATACCAAGTCTCCTCAGAATAAAAAGGCTGCACATACCTTAATGCTGCTGGTAGCATGAAACCGGTCTCCACACTGAAGATGTCCCATGGTTACCTTCAGAAGTCTTGTGGGAACCAGCGTGGATCTTAGTTACAACTGCTAAGATCATCAACCTCAGGGCAGAAATCTTCATCCATATCCCCCTGAGGAAAATAGTACTCACCGGTACCATTTAAAATAAAAAACTTTTTGATTGAAGAAACTAAAACTAACACCTCACTTTACTATGTCTTCCTAGTATAACACAGGCAAAGAGAATGACTAGAGGTGGAGGGGAAGGGAGGGGCTATATATACCGCTTTGCTGTGGTGCTCTTTGGCACTTCCCATTAGCAGGAGATTAATATCCCACAAGGATGAAATCCGTGGACTCGTCATATCTTGTAAAAGAAAGCACAGTTATGTCTTTCGGCCCAACATAATATTTTTAATACCAAATAAATGAAAGAATCTTGCCTACGATATCTTTATATCTACAGTTATTATGTTAGCAAAACAATTAATCTTAGCAGGATGGGCAAGTAATAAAACACCCCCTTTTCAACAGCTAATCAGAAACACGCATACTCAAATGCTGGTTGAGAAGGCAGACACAAAAGGAGACCCAGAAAAACAAATTAAATGCTTTCTTCATAAATGGGAAGCTTATCTTATGTACTTGCCTGCTATTGTTAGAGACTGTCATTCACCCATTTAGAAATAGTCTCTGTCTTAAATGAGAATCTAAAAGGTAACTGGTGTATCTCTGATAACCAACCTTAATCATATCCCAGTTGCGAGTGTGTGTTGCTGTTTGCCCCCCCCCTTCCTTTACCTCCTCCCTCGTACAAACATTGGTCTGTGGGGGGCGATCTGGAGGCACTCTAGGTAAGTTGTTACTTTTATCTTTGTTCTACATTATATTTTATAATTTTTTTGATTGATTTTGTTTTCTATAAAAATAAATAAAATGTTGATCCTAGCCTCTGCATGGCAAATATATGTACGCCTATTTTCAGGTACCTGGACTATGTTTCTTTTACTGTATAATGATTTCGACTTTGTTGAAATAACAAAGGTCTGGTATCAATAATTCCAATTTGTCATGTATGTATTGGATCTTATTGCTATAATTAAAGTTATTAAAAAAAAAGGGATAGTCTTCTTGAAAATGTTTGTTTAAAAAGATAGATAATCCCTATATTACCCACTCCCCAGTTTTGCATAATCAACACTTATATTAAACCCCTTTTACCTCTGTTATTCCCTTGTATCTAAGACTCTGCAGACTGCCCTCTTGTCTCAGTTCTTCTGACAAACTCACATTTTAGCCATTTAGTGCTTACTCAAATAACTCCACGAGAATGAGCACAATGCTATCTATATAACACGCATGAACTAGCGCTGTCTAGCTGTGAATAACTGTCAAAATGCACTGCGATAAAAGGCAGCCTTCAATGGATTCGAAATTAGCATATGAGCCTACCTAGGTTTCGCTTTCAACTAAGAATAACAAGAGAACAAAGCAAATTTGATGATAAAAGTAAAAAAGTTGTTTCAATGTGCATGTCCTATCTGAATCATGTAAGTTTCATTTTGACTAGACTGTCCCTTAATAAAACTCAACCAGGTTTGCAACTTCTGCCATAAATCTAGGACACGTATATGTGGTATTTCATTTGTAAGGCAAACAGACTTTTTTTATTGGCAAGAGATTACATTAATTTATTAAAATGGAAACCAAATTAAAAAGAGTATAACACTTAAGCAGGGCCGTCTAACACAGGGCAAAAGGGGCAGCTGCCCAGTCTTCCCAAGTTTTTTTGGTTCATGCCAGTCTGCTGATGTCAGTCCTAATACTCTCATAGTCAAAAGTTCTCTGCTTATATTTATTTATGAGAAACTGTGCCAGACTGTGCTGGGATCAAGGGACATGCCAAGCTAGTGTCATGTGCTGTTTTAGGTGTGCACTGTGCAGCACTGAATGCTAAGCCCTAACTCGGCATCCAACCAATCATACTGTATAAGAAAAGGTTCTGCTGGGGTTACCACTGTTACCAGGTAACTGCTCTGGTGGTGGGGATTGTTCAGGGTAGGGCTGACTGTAGGTGCATGCAGCATAAAGCTGGAGCGGCAGGCACATGAGGATTTGAACATCTGTGCAGCTGCAGACACTGCTCTCTTCCGTCTTGAGGCACACATACATTGTATTTTTAATATTGGATTATATATTGGAGTGTGTACATACATTTGTGTGTGCTCTGTAGTGTGTATGCTCTGGAGAGTGTGTGTGTTTGTGTGTACATGTATATGTGTATGCTCTGGAGAGTGTGTGTGTACATGTATATGCTCTGGAGAGTGTGTGTGTGTACATGTATATGTGTATGCTCTGGAGAGTGTGTTTGTGTGCACATGTATATGTGTATGCTCTGGAGAGTGTGTTTGTGTGTACATGTATATGTGTATGCTCTGGAGAGTGTGTGTGTACATGTATATGTGTATGCTCTGGAGAGTGTGTTTGTGTGTACATGTATATGTGCATGCTCTGGAGAGTGTGTTTGTGTGTACATGTATATGTGCATGCTCTGGAGAGTGTGTTTGTGTGTACATGTATATGTGTATGCTCTGGAGAGTGTGTTTGTGTGTACATGTATATGTGTATGCTCTGGAGAGTGTGTTTGTGTGTACATGTATATGTGTATGCTCTGGAGAGTGTGTTTGTGTTTACATGTATATGTGTATGCTCTGGAGAGTGTGTTTGTGTTTACATGTATATGTGTATGCTCTGGAGAGTGTGTGTTTGTGTGTACATGTATATGTGTATGCTCTGGAGAGTGTGTTTGTGTGTATATGTATATGTGTATGCTCTGGAGAGTGTGTTTGTGTGTATATGTATATGTGTATGCTCTGGAGAGGGTGTTTGTGTGTATATGTATATGTGAATGCTCTGTAGTGTGTGTTTGTGTTTACATGTATATGTGTATGCTCTGGAGAGTGTGTGTTTGTGTGTACATGTATATGCTCTGGAGAGTGAGTTTGTGTGTATATGTATATGTGTATGCTCTGGAGAGTGTGTTTGTGTGTACATGTATATGTGTATGCTCTGGAGAGTGTGTTTGTGTGTACATGTATATGTGTATGCTCTGGAGAGTGTGTGTTTGTGTGTACATGTATATGTGAATGCTCTGTAGTGTGTGTTTGTGTGTACATGTATATGTGTATGCTCTGGAGAGTGTGTGTTTGTGTGTACATGTGTATGCTCTGGAGAGTGTGAGTTTGTGTGTACATGTGTATGCTCTGGAGAGTGTGTGTTTGTGTGTACATGTATATGCTCTGGAGAGTGAGTTTGTGTGTACATGTATATGCTCTGGAGAGAGTGTGTGTGTGTGTGTACATGTGTATGCTCTGGAGAGTGTGTGTTTGTGTGTATATGTGTATGCTCTGGAGAGTGAGTTTGTGTGTATATGTATATGCTCTGGAGAGTGTGTTTGTGTGTACATGTATATGCTCTGGAGAGTGTGTGTGTGTGTACATGTATATGTGTATGCTCTGGAGAGTGTGTGTTTGTGTGTACATGTATATGTGAATGCTCTGTAGTGTGTGTTTGTGTGTACATGTATATGTGTATGCTCTGTAGTGTGTGTGTTTGTGTGTACATGTATATGTGTATGCTCTGTAGTGTGTGTGTTTGTGTGTACATGTATATGTGTATGCTCTGTAGTGTGTGTGTTTGTGTGTACATGTATATGTGAATGCTCTGGAGAGTGTGTGTTTGTGTGTACATGTATATGTGAATGCTCTGGAGAGTGTGTGTTTGTGTGTACATGTATATGTGAATGCTCTGTAGTGTGTGTTTGTGTGTACATGTATATGTGAATGCTCTGTAGTGTGTGTTTGTGTGTACATGTATATGTGAATGCTCTGTAGTGTGTGTTTGTGTGTATATGTATATGTGAATGCTCTGTAGTGTGTGTTTGTGTGTATATGTATATGTGAATGCTCTGTAGTGTGTGTTTGTGTGTATATGTATATGTGAATGCTCTGTAGTGTGTGTTTGTGTGTACATGTATATGTGTATGCTCTGGAGAGTGTGTGTTTGTGTGTACATGTATATGTGTATGCTCTGGAGAGTGTGTGTTTGTGTGTACATGTATATGTGAATGCTCTGGAGAGTGTGTGTTTGTGTGTACATGTATATGTGAATGCTCTGTAGTGTGTGTTTGTGTGTACATGTATATGTGAATGCTCTGTAGTGTGTGTTTGTGTGTATATGTATATGTGAATGCTCTGTAGTGTGTGTTTGTGTGTACATGTATATGTGAATGCTCTGGAGAGTGTGTGTTTGTGTGTATATGTATATGTGAATGCTCTGTAGTGTGTGTGTTTGTGTGTATATGTATATGTGAATGCTCTGTAGTGTGTGTTTGTGTGTACATGTATATGTGTATGCTCTGTAGTGTGTGTTTGTGTGTACATGTATATGTGAATGCTCTGTAGTGTGTGTTTGTGTGTATATGTATATGTGAATGCTCTGTAGTGTGTGTTTGTGTGTACATGTATATGTGAATGCTCTGTAGTGTGTGTTTGTGTGTATATGTGTATACTCTGGAGAGTGTGTGTGTATATGGGTTAGGGGAGTTTGGTATGTTAGGCATTCCCTTGGTATTCATGAAAGTGGTAATTTTGCTGTACAGTGGCTGTCTAAACAAAAAATATGTAGTGAATATACCAAAACTGGTGAGATGCTGTTAGGGGGGCCCAAAATAAATTCTTGCACCGGGGCCCTGTAGACATTAGGTCTGACACAGATTTTTACTGTGCATTGCATTAAATATTTCTGTACTTAAAAAAATATATAAATAAATTAAAAACCAACTTTTAATTAATTAGTAAATATTTTAAATTAATCCACAGTGGATGAATTTATATATTTATTTACTTATTAGTACTGCTTAGGTCCAGTTTCACATATTGCAATTTATTTCATATTTTTTTTAAAATGATTAGCCCAACAGTGGATGATCCACTGCTGGGCTAACCATTTAAAAAAATAAAATAAAATAAATTGATTTAGTTGTTTTTTGGGGTGGAGAGCGAAATTGCATGGGTGGGGGGGGGGGGGGGGGCAAGGAAATGTTTGCCCAGGGCCCAGTCAGTATTAAAGACGGCCCTGCACTTAAGACCTGTTGATTTATATTTGGCATGTGTCACACACACCTCAATTTAAGAACTTACAAAAACAGTATTTAATACACTTAAAAAGTTTCCACTAGGAAAGCAGTGGACAATTAGCACAATGTGTGAGACTTGGAGGTGTAAAATAATATGTTTTATATTAAAAATGTGAACGTATTCCTATTTATAGCACGTTATCATGAAATCACAATATCCTTGAGCCTATAATTCTGTTGGATACAGGATAACATTATTACAATGCAAACAAATATCTTTATTTAAAAAAAAAAAAATCAAATTCACGTTAACATGAACCAAAGTTTTGCTTAGTATTTTCTATCAATGAGAATATGAGCAAATATCCTAGACCATTACAATTCTTCAAATGCAGATTCTTCATTTAGAAAAATATTAAATAAAAATATAAAGTTAATTCATAAACTGTCTTTTATCCAAATTAAACAAACTTTTTTTGTTTATTTGAAAATTTAAACAAATAATAATAATAATGAAGGTGATGAAACAGTTTGGGTTAGTGGAATTGGAACTGATAATCTAAAAACAAACAACAATCAAAAAGCAAATGACAAGAGGCTGTAAGGGAATATCCTGAATTTTATATTGAGAAAAATCTACATTAAAAAATTATATTTTGTTCTAGCCCAAAATCATTTTTGTAGTGTTTATTTTTCTAAAATACATTCTGAAATTATTCTATCCAGAACATTTGTATTATGAAGATGAAAACAATAGATGTGGCTCAGAATTCCTTAACATAAGCAAAGAAAATAGTTTAAAAAGAATAAAAATGTTATGCAGCATTGTAACATCACATAGTGTATTTCATCATTTAAAAGTTACAATTTTATTTATATTTTATCAAACAGCCCTACAGAAAAACAGAAAATGTCAGATGTGTATATGTATATAGAATGTATGTACATAAACACATTTATAAAGAAATACATATTTACATATATCATTACAATGTCATTTTATTCCTCGTCTTTGGTATTACAATGTGATTGAGTCCTTGATTAAATTACTTCAAAATAAAGACTATATTTATATCATTTACTTTATGGGTCTATTAAATATAGGGGGGAAATGCTATTTTTTTTTTCTCTTTTCTTAAAACACCGGTGTAATAATAAAACTCCTTTTGTTTGGGGCATTACCGTTAAACAAAACAAAAAAAAACCCTGGAAATATACATTTTTGCATATCAGACATCCCAATCTATAAAAATCATAAAACTATTTTTCTATTAAAATGGCAATGTCAATCTTCACTGTAAAATAGCTAAGGCAACTCGGGTTTAGATCTATACTACAACACAGGGCTATAATAAAAATAAAAAAAATCTATAGTAATTGCACAGATTTTATACAAAGGTCTATGAAATATTTTTTAAATTGCCTTTTGTCACAAACATCGGATAAAACAAACTCCTTAAAAAGAATTACAAAAAACAGCATGTAACTGCATACCGCTATATAAAAACCCAGTAAACTTTGGGAAAATTAACTTCACTTTTCCTGATTACAACTTTTACCAGACACACTTTGAAGAAGTCGTAACACAGCTGTTGGTGCAAAAGAAACTCTACATCGACTTATTACTGTACTCAGGAAAACAAAATCATTATCAGTAATGATTCCGGAGACAGGTGTGTTATCAGTTCAGAATGACTGATAGGTTCACAAGATCCTTATCCAGTCCTACACCAAGTTGAATTCCCTCAGGTTTAGCTGTAGGATAGTGTCCTTAACAGCAGCAAAAACAAAGCGGATGTTCTCTGTATCAGTGGCGCACGTGAAGTGGGAATAGATGACTTTTTCTTTATCAGGATTCTGATCTTGGTAAAGCTTAAGAATGAATTCGCGAGCAGCTTTGGGATCCCGTTTAGGTCCTGTTAAAACACAAAATGAACATTTTTTTAAATAAAAAAGTTAAGCACATTTCTACTAAGAGGGAAAAAAAAGAAAGGTTTCATATAATAGTGCTGTAGAAGAGCTTTAATCAGATCATGGTGAAGCGGATAGAGGAGAGGGGAAAGAAAAACACACAGATTAAAAACAATCATAACCATGGCCACAGTATATTAATCTTTAAATTTAAAATCACAATAATGGACCTCTTCAGCAGTGATCGAACTTAAAATTAAAGTCAAAGCACACTTGTCTATTTTATATCCTGATATCTGCAGTGAAAGAAAAGAAGGCTACAACAGTGGAATGTTGTGGGATTTTGAATGCAGACTAAACGTTGTAGTTTGTGCCGGTGAGAAGCTTCTGGAGATGCACAATGTGCGCTTTTTCTGCTATGTGACGTATAGCCAATGGCTTCTATATTGGCTCATGTTCCTGTATAGCAGTGCCCAGTGACAGCTGTCCGTATCAGTCAAAAAATAAATCAAAGCCTCAAACCCTTTTCTTCAGGTAGTTGTAAGACTTCCTATTATTATCTTTTGTTTATAAAGGTGCAAGAAGAAAGGGAGAAAAACATTGTGAATGCTATAGAGGGACATAAAACATAAGGACGTTTTTGTAAGATTTAATTTCCAGTTATTTTGGCTCAACCTAGTAGAACCAACAAATATTTTCAATGCTGTAAAATCTAATTCATGGTGGACAGTAAAAATAAGTATGTAAAACTATTAGACTGGGGAGGGGGGAACTTAAAGGACCATAATACCCAAATGTTTAAACACTTGAAAGTGATGCAGCATAGCTGTAAAAAGCTGATTAGAAAATATCTCCTGAACATCTCTATGTAAAAAAGAAAGATATTTTACCTCAAAAGTTCCTCAGTAGCCACCTCCCATTGTAAAGGATTTCTAAGCAGCATTTTAGTGTGTCTGTCCCGGGACAACTGAAAGGATGAGCTTCATGCACTCTCATATTATTTCACCAATCAGGTAAAGGAAGCTTACTATGAAATCTCATGAGAGTTAAGTCAAATCTCATGAGATCACAGTAAGAGTTCATGACCTCTGTACTGTTGATGCTGATTGGCTGCTGTTCATTTCTTCATTTTTTTAACCTGCTGCTGGGAGCAGCTGAGTATAACTTTTTACACAGAACTTACTCTGGTGAGCTGAGGAAATTGTGAGGTAAAATATCTTCCTTTTTTACATAGAGATGCTCAGGTGATATTTTCCTGTCAGCTTTTTACAGTTATACTGCATCAGTTTCAAGTGATTTAGCATATGAGTATTATGTCCCTTTAACATAGCAATAAATAGAGTAGGAAATTGTATTCCTAATTTGTAATCGCAATTTGTAATCTTCATAAACGTGTGTGAATTCAACAATGTTGCTTTACATAAATTTTCATAACAAATGCTTTAGCTGCCCCAGAAATAGCGCCTACCCTTACAGAATGTGCTTTTAGACTCAGCGCCACATGAGCACTTAAAAAGTGCTAATAACTACATCATACAGAGCACCTCGAGACTTTTGCTGCTGCCATGAGAAGTCCTTTACATAGTGTTTGTGGGGTTACTAGCAGTCTCTTCGCTTCCTACATTCTTCAGCCTGATGTAATATGTGTTTTAAGACAGCACTATAATAATGCAGACTCTTGAGGAAGCTTACCAACCCTAGTCACATCCAAAAAATACAAGACATCCACAAATGCAATAAATGTCCATTTTATGTAGGGAGCTGGAGATCTCCTATTTCTTGCAATATATATGTGACGATATCTTGGCACATCATGGGTGTTTTAACTTTAAGCAAAAATTCAAAACAAATCTCTTTAGTGATGATCAGATATGGTGAATAGTAGGTTTGAGCTTGTTATTCATATGCAGGTCTGGCTGAAGTAATAACCACAATGCACAGTCTAAGAGATTCCAGAAGGACACTTCTTGTGATAGCTAAAACGGAGTGATCATCAAATCTTTAATTATCAAAGGTTAATCCCAGGGAAGCAATAAGGATATACATTTAGGACAAATATGGGTTGACAACACTAACATATGAACTTTAAGGCACTTTAAATTAGACGTTTTGTAAATCTTTCATGTAAAATATTACTTACATTAAATATTAATGAAAGCTATGGATAGGTCATGTGACTGCAACCATGCAGAAAATAAAATATTACAAGCACAATATTAGACAAAATATACTTTTCTTTGCTTGCAAAAGCAGCTGTACCACTGGAGACAGTTCAAAGTTCCTCAAATTGTGCCACTTAGTCAGCAAGTTGTTAAATGAAAATGTGGACCTTAAAGTAAAAGATCTGGACAGTGTCAGATTCCAGGGTTTGCACATAGCCATTCAAGACTGGAACAGGGAAACCTCAAAACCTTGTCCAATGTGGCAAAAAAGTGCCACTGTCTCTAGTACCTTGTCCTGCTGAATTTTTTGCAGGAACTGCAAAATGAGAAGAAATGGGAGTGAAGATATAGTGGTAGATCAAATGGTGATCGGAGGTCAAGCTTACCCACTGACGGTCTGTCACTAATCTGTGCTCTAGCAAGTGCCATCCACCAGGATAATGCTTGCTGTACTTTTTGCGGAGCTGGGATACAACATTTTCAACATGTGATACCAGTATTTGAGAAAGACATTTTGAACTGAATGCTTCCTCCATCTAATTCTATTGTAACTAGTGGAATAGTTGAACACAAACTGCTTCAGATTGACCACCTTGTCTTGTCATTACATTGTTCAGATTTGTCTGAAATTCTGTGCCAAACACGACACAAGTCTGGACGTATATTAGGTGAACATCCATCTGGTTTTTAGTCAGAGAGAAGAAAATGATTTTGCCGAGTGAAGAGTTTGTGGTCGCTAGAATGAAGGTTGATTTGCACACTTTTTATGCTCTGAAAAGAAAATAACTAAGATCTTTGTGAATGTGCTTGGTACTATGGAGAGCCCAAGGGTCAAAGAAACAAATTAAACAGTTTTGCCCTAAAACAAATCTAAGAAAACACAAATGAACAGCAGTAACTGGAATAAACAGACATGCATCTTGGAGGTATATTATTATTTCAAACAACAACAGAGGGGTCACTTTGTTTAGCATCACTAAAAAGAGTCCACATGAGGTTTCTTGCCTAAAGAACAACAAGTTTCAAATTTGAATTCTTAACATCTGTTTTGTGCATTGTATTTATTAATTTTTTTCTTATTACTTCTGACTATCCAGTTATTAGGTTAGGGCCAATCTATTACACTATAACTACATTTCAATGAGAGATAAATCTTTTCAACTTGTTTAACTCACACCTATGCCGATAACTACCCACAGGTATTTTACCACAATTAACAATGTATACACTCTCCTGAATTGTTTAACTTCTTTTGTATTATTTGCATTTTCTGATAGATGCTACAATTTGTTATCTTAAGGATAAAAAGTTTCCAATTTTTTTTCTATCTGCTACTTATATAAATTTCCATTTTCTTTCCTAAGATATAGTGAGTCCACAACATCATCAATTACTAATGGGAATATCTCTCCTGGCCAGAAGGAGTTGTCAAAGAGCACCACAGCAAAGCTAAGTGTCACTCCCCTTCTCATAACCCCTAGTCATTCTCTTTGCCTCTGTCAATGGAGGTGGTGAAATTTTGGTGTCTGAAAAAAAGATTTTTTGGGTCTAGCCGTAGTCCACATTAATCGCTTCAGTAGGGTAGTGGTGGCTTTAAAGCAGTTAGGAAAACTCAGCAAGGCTTACCTTACAAGTTCCTAACATATTTGCTGCCCATGGTATAAAAAGCCAGTGTAAGTTTACTCTGTTCTTTCTTTTTTCACAGGTCTCTGTGAGGAGTGGTGCCCTCTCACACAGTGTGAGCTGTCTACCTGACAGACAGCCGACATTGCAGGTAAGTGCTGTTTATCTTCCAGGTTAGGAGATTGGCACTGAAGGGGTTAATAGAAGGCCCTCTGCAGTATTTCCTGGGACTAAATCCTGAGTAGGGGATTACCTTAAGGCAGGGTGAAGGCACTTGTGTGTATGTGATAGAGACAAGGGGTTAATCACCTTTTATTATTGGAAGGGGTTAACCTGTGGCTCCGGTACTTTTGCGTTTCTTATTATGTGTGAGAGAGCACTTAAGAGTACAGTTTTGTCCGTTTCCATGTGTGGCATGCTGGTCGCATATTTAACAGTAACGGATTTTAGTTTGCCTGAGAGCTGGAGTCTGCTTGGAGAAAACCGATGAGGAGCAGTTTTTTTTCGATCGTAAGAGCTAGATATATTTTTCCTGACAATGTTAGCTTTTTCTCTGTCGGCTTGAGCGCACGCTTTTTTTAATGGCGCCGTTTTGCTCAGCCGATCATGTGACCTCCTCTTCTGCTCTGTGTTTCAGTCAGAGCGGTGTCGGATAGACGGCAGCATCTTCTCTTGGGGCAAACGCTAGTGATTATTTTCGTTTGAGGCAGGTAGGCACCTTGGTAAATACTGAGGTGCAGTGAGCACCTATGTTTATGGGTAAATCGCTAAGGAAAATTGAAGCTAGAATTTTCGTTTTCCTTGCCAAAGCGCAATTCAGATATTTAAAGTGACAGTACAGGTCAAGTTTTTTCTTTAACTTTTATTGTTGAAATTATTATTCTTGATCATGGAACAGGACTCTGTCCCTATGGCCAATTATCTTCTCTGTCTAGAGAAACAGATGTGGTTCTATGCTATTTTTGTACCTCATGTTTGCATTAATTGTGAAATGTAAAGAAAGATTTTTTTGAATTTTTTTTCATATGAGCCTTATGTCTCAGGATGAGGCAATGCCACAGCTTTCTCCTCAAATGTCCCAAGCATCTTTGGTGTCACATACAGTGCCCTGCCTTTTCTCTCAGTCTCCTGGCGGAGCTGGTTTGCCTGCAGATCTTTTTGCCCAGGTATCGGCGATATCTGTTGCATTATATGCCTTTCCTATACTAAGGGAATACGCAAGAGGAAAATGAGAGATTCAGATAGTAAGGTTTCTGCTCCACCTGCTGCTACCCAGGTTGATATCCCTCATAAGCTATGAGGAGGATAGGTCGGTGGCCACTGAGGGTGAATTCTCAGATTCGGACAGTATAATTTCTTCATCTGGTGCTTAAGCTGTATCCTTCAGATTTAAGCCTGAACACCTTCATATATTGTTATGGGAAGTTTTGGCTTCTTCGGACGACTCCGAAACTCCCGTCATTGTCAACTCTAAGACATCTAGTAAATTTAATAAATACTACGATGTTCCGTCCTCTGTGGAGGTGTTTCCTGTTTCAGGCTGTGCAAAGGAGATTTTTGCACAGGAATGGGAGAAGCCATGGATACCCTTTCCCTGTCTCCTGTCCTTAAAAAGAATGGTGCCTAAAGTAGAAGGGACCATTTCTACTCTGGCTAAGAGAACTTCTATTTCTATGGAGGATAGATGTTCTTTTCAGGATTCAATGGCTTATTTGAATATGTATATTCATCAAGGTCTTCTAAGGACAACCTGCAATCCTTTATTTCTGATGCTACCATGCAGGTTATTATTCTGGGAGCCAAGATATCTGGCTTTGATGTGCTCAGCCACTGGGCGTTGTGGCTAATCTCTTGGTCAGCTGGTGTTACCTCCAAGTCCAAGCTTCTGGCACTTCCTTACAAGGGTAATACCTTGTTCAGACCTGGTCTACCACAAGACAAGAAGAGCAGACTTAAAGGTCGTCAGAGTAATTTTCACTGCCAAGCAGGAACAGTCCAAGTCTTCTTGGAGACCCAATTAGTCTTGGAACTATGGGAAGCAATCAAGAAACTCTTAGCTGAGTCTAAATCAGCATGAAGGGTTTGCCCTCGATCCGATATCGGATCAAGTGGGGGACATATTCTCTCAGTAATATTAATCATGGATATGAGATGTCCAAGATCCTAATGGGCTGTGGACATAGTATCTCAGGGTTACAGACTTGTATTCAAGACCTTTCCTCCCAGGGGCAGGTCAAGATTATCTGAAGACTAGATAAAAAGAGAGGCATTCTTGAAATGTGTTCAGGATCTCTCCTCCCTGGGAGTGATAGTCCCAGTTCCTGTAAAGGAACAGGGCCTGGGTTTCTATTCAAATCTGTTTGTGGTTCCCAAAATAGAGGGAACTTTACGACCTATTCTAGGCTTGAAGTGTCTAATCAAGTACCGTCCTTCAAAATGGAAACTATAGTTCCATCCTTCCTTTAGTCCAGGAGGGTCAGTTCATGACGGCCTTGGACCTTTCTTCATGTTCCCTTTCACAGGCATCTCAAGTTTCTGAGCTTCGCCTTTTTAGAAAAACATATTTAGTTTGTGACTTTTCTGTATGGCCTTGCCACAGCTCCCAGAATTTTCTCAAAGTTTCTGGGGGCTCTCTTGGCAGTGATAAGGTCTTGGGGAATTGCAGTGGCGCCCTACCTGGACGACATATGGGTCCAGGCGCCATATTTTTAACAAGCAAACTCATTCAGAAATCTTGTTGGATTTTCTACGTTCCCACGAATGGAAATTTAATCTGGAAAAGAGTTTCCTTGTTCCAGCTACAAGGGTAGTTTTCTTAAAGACCATAATAGATTCCCTATCTATGAAGATTTTTCTGACAGAGGTCAGAATATCAAAAATTCTTTCCTCTTGCCTCTCTCTGCAGTCTACTGTTCGGCCATCAGTGGCTCTATGTATGGAGGTAATTGGTCTTATGGTCGCCTTCCATGGACATCATTCCCTTTGCTCGATTCCATTTGAGAGCTCTGCAGTTATGCATGCTTAGTCAATGGATAAAGAGACCATTCAGATCTCTCTCAGAGGTTAGATCTAGATTAATTGACAAGAGACTCTCTCCTGTGGTGGCTTTCTCAGGAGCATCTGTCTCAGGGCACATGCTTCAAGAGACCTTCCTGGGTGATTGTGACTCTGGACACCAGCCTGCTGGGCTGAAGAGCAGTTTGGCACTCGTTAAAGGTGCAAGGGTTATGGGCTCGGGAGGAGTCTGCTCTCCCCATAAACATCTTGGAGTTGAGAGTGATTTACAATGCTTTGATGGCTTGGCCTCTGTTGTCCTTAGCCCGGTTCATCAGGTTCCAGTCGGACTATGTCACCTCTGTGGCTTACATCAACCACCAGGGAGGAACCCGAAGTTCCTTAGCCATGAGGGAGGTGGCTCGGATTGTTCAGTGGGCGGAAGGTCTCAATTGAGGTCTATCTGCTATTCACATTCCAGGAGTGGACATCTGGGAAGCGGACTTCCTGAGCCGACAGACTTTTCATCCCAGAGAGTGGGCTCTCCATCTGGAGGCGTTTTCCAGGTTAACCCTCAAATGGGGGGTGCCAGAGTTGGATCTGATGGTGTCTTGGAAGAATGCCAAGTTTCCAAGGTACGGTTCAAGGTCAAGAGATCCGCAGGCCGCCCTGATAGATGCTCTAGCGGTTCCTAGGGATTTCAGTCTAGCATACCTGTTTTCTCCGTTTGTGCTCCTTCCACGGGTCATTGCTAGTATCAAACAGGAGAGAGCATCAGTAATTCTAATGGCTTCCAGCTTGGAGGTTGCCTCTGAGGAAGGACCTTCTATCTCAGGGTCTATTCCTTCATCCAAATCTCATTTCTCTGAAGCTGTCTGCTTGGAGATTGAACGCTTAGTTTTGTCTAAGCGTGGTTTTTCTGAGTTGGTCATTGAGACTATGACTCGCAAGCCTGTTACTAGAAAGATTTACCATAAGGTATGGCATAAATACCTTTATTGGTGTGAATCCAAGGGCTATTTTTGGAGTAGGGTCAGGATTCCTAGGGTTTTCTGCTTTATCTATTTTGTTACATAAACATTATTGCGATTGTGCCAGATGTTCAATCTTTTTGTCAGGCCTTGGTCGAAGCAGGCCTGTGTTTAAGTCTGTTGCTCCTCCATGGAGCCTAAGCCTTGTTCTTAAAAGTTTTGCAGCAGGCTCCGTTTGAGCCTTTGCATTCCATAGATATCAAGTTATTATCTTGGTAGGTTTTGTTTCTTTTTGCTATCTCTTCTGATTGGAGAGTTTCGGAACTCCCGGCCTTGCAGTGTGATTCGCCTTATCTTATTTTTCATGCTGATAAGGCGGTTCTTCAAACTAATTTGGTTTTTCTTCCTAAAGTGCTTTCAGGAAATTGTTGTCCTTTCTCTATGTCCTAATTCTTACTCTCATAAGGAAAGTGTGTTGCACAACTTGGATGTTGTGTGTGCTCTGAAATTCTACCTACAGATGACTAAGGATTTTCGCCAGTCTTCTGCTGTTTGTTTCTCTGGAAAGCGTAAAGGTCAGAAAGCAACTACTACTTCTCTTTATCTCTGGTTGAGAAGTATAATTTGTTTTGCTTACTAGACTGCTGGTCAGCAGCCTTCTGATAGAATTATGGCTCATTCTACAAGGGCTGTCTCCACTTCTTGGGCTTTCAAAAATGAAGCTTCTGTGGAACAGATTTGCAAGGCTGCAACTTGGTCTTCTCTGCACACATTTTCCAGATTTCATACTTTTGCCTTGGTTGAGGTTTCTTTTGGGAGAAAGGTTCTTCAAGCAGTGGTGCCTTCTGTTTAGGTCTGCCTTTCTTGTTCTCCCTACCTAGTCATCTGTGTCCTCTAGCTTGGGTATTGGTTCCCACTAGTAATTGATGACGTCGTGGACTTACCATATCCGGAAAGAAAGAAATTTATCAGGTAAGCATAAATTTTGTTTTAACCAACATGTTTTAAGATTATTTTATTAGACCTTATTTGTATCTATTTCTGGTCATCGCAATTCTGTTACAGGGATAAACACCCTAAATAAGACTTTAAGATTAAATAATATAAATTATGCTTACCTGACAATTTCATTTCCATCTGTGGGAGGAGAGTCCACTGTTTCATTCATTACTTGTGGGAAATAAGAACCTGGCCACCAGGAGGAGGCAGACACCCCAGCCAAAGGCTTAAATACCTCCCCACACTCCCCTCATCCCCCAGTCATTCTGCCAAGGGAAGAAGGAACAGTAGGAGAAATATCAGGGTATAAATGGTGCCAGAAGAATAAAATTAAATTTGGGTCCGCTACTGGAGAAACGGGCGGCAGCAGTGGACTCTCCTCCTACAGATGGAAATTAAATTATTAGGTAAGCATAATTTATGTTTTCCATCTTGATGGGAGGAGAGTCCACTGCTTTATTCAATACTTGTGGGAATACCCAAGCTCTAGAGGATACTGAATGAACAAAACGGGAGGGTAAAAGGAGGCGGACCCTAAACTGAGGGCACCACAGCCTGCACAACCTCTCTCCCAAAAACAGCTTCCGCAGAAGCAAAAACATAAAAATTTGTAAAAATTTTGCAAACGTATGCAAGGAGGACCAATTAGCCGCCATACAAATCAGCTCCACAGAGGCCTCGTTTTTAAAAGGCACAAAAATATATAAATTGGATGCGCCGAAAGTGCTACAAATGTGTGTTCAATAGGTAGTGAATATTAGCAGGATAATATACCTCAAGATATATATTATATTGATCTCGAGGGAATTGTTACCTTTAAAAAATAAAAAATAATCTAACTATATCAAAATAAGATATTATGAAACAACACTTAGTGAAAGTGCAGTATCGTCTGTGACAGTGAACAAATAACAGCTGTTAATAACAAATCATACAAATGATTCCTACAGCTAAGTGCAGTGATATGGTATTGGGTAATTTGTGACAACAAATATAAAACGTGTTATAACAACCAATGTTCTATGTTGATGTATCAGACAACACACACACAAAGTCACTTAGCGTCACGAAACAATGCTGATATCCCTGATGTGGGGGTGGAGTCTCAGGCTCAGGATGTCGTTTTGAGGCGATCCCCTCTTGCGCCCATAACAGGTAGATACAAATCCAATAAAGGACCAATATGCGGCTGCAACTTCTTCTAATTGTTAGTTGGTATACATTTCTGCAGTGTTAAAAATATAAAGAAAAGAAGGCGCCACAATAGTGCAACATCAGTGGTGTGTATACAGTCCCCCACTCCAAACTATTGTACTACAAGAAATAAAGCACTTGAGAAGTGCTACAACGACAGTCTGAGCTCTTATAGTCGCTCAGCGAACTACTCGATTTTCCCGATCACCTCTGTATAGTGCTGATGACTTCCTCCACAGGCCAGCGTGTAATATAACAAGAGGATACTTTTCAGGATAAAACCAAGCCAATGCTTAGTATATCCGTTACCCAATGGTTTCAAAAGACTCAGGTTTAGTCTGATTATAGATCTGTGACAGAAGATCAGGAGGTTGCAGAGAACTTTGAGAGGATTCTGGTTCAGGAAAGTTAGTAAGGTTGTGGAGCTGGATAACTCCCTGTGGCAGCGATCGCTCTTTGGCATGTGACGTCACCGCCTGTCTCAGGCAATGCTTCCGGAGTCGGAGAAGTAGAGCTGACAGCGTTCAAAGGAAGTTTATCAGCATCAGTTCGATTGTAATTTCTTGATTTTCTGTAATGAAAACAATCTGCAATGACTGTCTGTTATGGGAGGAAAATCAAGAAATTACAATCGAATTGTTGCTGATAAACTTCCTTTGAACGCTGTCGCTGTCAGCTCTACTACAAAACGGGAGGGTAAAAGGAGGCGGACCCTAAACTGAGGGCACCACAGCCTGCACAACCTCTCTCCCAAAAACAGCTTCCGCAGAAGCAAAAACATAAAAATTTGTAAAAATTTTGCAAACGTATGCAAGGAGGACCAATTAGCCGCCATACAAATCAGCTCCACAGAGGCCTCGTTTTTAAAGGCACAAAAATATATAAATTGGATGCGCCGAAAGTGCTACAAATGTGTGTTCAATAGGTAGTGAATATTAGCAGGATAATATACCTCAAGATATATATTATATTGATCTCGAGGGAATTGTTACCTTTAAAAAATAAAAAATAATCTAACTATATCAAAATAAGATATTATGAAACAACACTTAGTGAAAGTGCAGTATCGTCTGTGACAGTGAACAAATAACAGCTGTTAATAACAAATCATACAAATGATTCCTACAGCTAAGTGCAGTGATATGGTATTGGGTAATTTGTGACAACAAATATAAAACGTGTTATAACAACCAATGTTCTATGTTGATGTATCAGACAACACACACACAAAGTCACTTAGCGTCACGAAACAATGCTGATATCCCTGATGTGGGGGTGGAGTCTCAGGCTCAGGATGTCGTTTTGAGGCGATCCCCTCTTGCGCCCATAACAGGTAGATACAAATCCAATAAAGGACCAATATGCGGCTGCAACTTCTTCTAATTGTTAGTTGGTATACATTTCTGCAGTGTTAAAAATATAAAGAAAAGAAGGCGCCACAATAGTGCAACATCAGTGGTGTGTATACAGTCCCCCACTCCAAACTATTGTACTACAAGAAATAAAGCACTTGAGAAGTGCCACAACGACAGTCTGAGCTCTTATAGTCGCTCAGCGAACTACTCGATTTTCCCGATCACCTCTGTATAGTGCTGATGACTTCCTCCACAGGCCAGCGTGTAATATAACAAGAGGATACTTTTCAGGATAAAACCAAGCCAATGCTTAGTATATCCGTTACCCAATGGTTTCAAAAGACTCAGGTTTAGTCTGATTATAGATCTGTGACAGAAGATCAGGAGGTTGCAGAGAACTTTGAGAGGATTCTGGTTCAGGAAAGTTAGTAAGGTTGTGGAGCTGGATAACTCCCTGTGGCAGCGATCGCTCTTTGGCATGTGACGTCACCGCCTGTCTCAGGCAATGCTTCCGGAGTCGGAGAAGTAGAGCTGACAGCGTTCAAAGGAAGTTTATCAGCATCAGTTCGATTGTAATTTCTTGATTTTCTGTAATGAAAACAATCTGCAATGACTGTCTGTTATGGGAGGAAAATCAAGAAATTACAATCGAATTGTTGCTGATAAACTTCCTTTGAACGCTGTCGCTGTCAGCTCTACTACTCCGACAGCATTGCCTGAGACCGGTGGTGAGGTCACACGCCAAAGAGCGATCGCTGCCACAGGGAGTTATCCAGCTCCACAACCTTACTAACTTTCCTGAACCAGAATCCTCTCAAAGTTCTCTGCAACCTCCTGATCTTCTGTCACAGATCTATAATCAGACTAAACCTGAGTCTTTTGAAACCATTGGGTAATGGCTATACTGAGCATTGGCTTGGTTTTATCCTGAAAAGTATCCTCTTGTTATATTACACGCTGGCCTGTGGAGGAAGACTTCAGCACTATACAGAGGTGATCGGGAAAATCGAGGAGTAGTTCGATGAGCGACTATAAGAGCTCAGACTGTCGTTGTGGCACTTCTCAAGTGCTTTATTTCTTGTGAGTACAATAGTTTGGAGTGGGGGATTGTATACACACCACTGATGTTGCACTATTGTGGCGCTTCTTTTATTTATATTTTTAACTCGTTCTTAAAGGCCCAAGAGGAGGCCACAGCCCTAGTTGAGTGAGCCGTAATCCTCTGAGGAGGCTTATGTCCCGCTGTCTCAAAGGCCAAACGGATAACGCTCCTCAACCAAAAAGACAGAGACAAGAGAAGACAGAAGCGCCACATGGCCCAATATTGTTTGGTCCAAAAACAATTTGATATGTATACAGGGAGTGAACTCACATTTGTGAAATCACCTCAATTAGTGCTATGGAGACAGTCTGGGATCTATTACAGTCACCCAGGAGACCAACTGCCGGTAATGATGTGGTGTCTATCAGAACGACAAAAAGAAACACAGCTGCCTATATGGCCTAGTATTGCCCTAACACAGGTGAATCAAGGTGATAGAAGAGAATGGTACTCACAATAGTTGTAGCATCTCCTTTGATGCTATAGAGGCAGGATGGAATCAATATAGTCACCCACCAGACTTAATCAAAGGCCAACTGGACACAGATGGAAATCCGGAAACACCAATAGTCAGGATAGACCCAGGATACACCAATGGTAAGGATAGACCCAGGAGAATTACCTCTCAGCCAGAGGGATACAATGGCAAGAAAGATGGTAGCATCAAGGCAACGCATTTCTCAGCTCTAAGCTGTTTCATCAGGCTTCATCAGATGAACCCGGTGCGAAGCACAGCCTTATCAGCGTGAAAAAAGGTAGGGAGGCTCACATTGCAAGGCCCCTAAGCTCAGAAACTCTGCAAGCTGAAGCAATAGCCAAAAGAAATAGAACCTTCCAGGAAAGAATCTGAATGTCAAGCGCATGCATCGGCTCAAACGGAGCCCTCTGCAAAACCAGATTTAAACTCCAAGGAGGAGCAGAAGATCTTAATACCGATCTGATTCTAGACAGAGCCTGCACAAAAGACTGAATATCAGGAAGCTCCGCTAGCTTCCTGTGTAACAGAACTGATAAAGCCGAAATCTGTTCCTTTAAGGAACTGGCGGCAAGACCCATACCCAGACCATCTTGAAGGAAAGCCAGAATCCTGGATACCCTAACCTTGTGCCAGGGATATCCACGTTCCTCACAGCAGGATACATAGGTCCTCCACACCTTTTGATAGATGCACCAGGAGACTGGTTTTCTGGCCTGAATGAGAGTATCAATCACTCTTTCCGAGAAACCTCTCTTGGCCAAGACTAGGCGTTCAATCTCCACGCAGTCAGCCTCAGAGAATCGAGATTTTGGTGGAGAAAAGGGACCCTGAACCAGCAGATCTCTGCGACAGGGTAACCTCCATGGTGGAGATGATAACATTACCAACAGGTCCGCAAACCACGTCCTCCATGGCTACAACAGAGCAATCAGAATGGTCAAAACTTGCTCCTGTTTGATGCGGGCCACCACTCGAGGAAGGAGTGGCAACGGAGGAAAAATGTAGATCAGGTTGAACTCCCAAGGTACCGCTAAGGCATCTATCAGTTCTGCTTGGGGATCTTTGGACCGCAACTCGTACCGGGGTAGCCTGAAGTTGAGTCTGGATGCCATGAGATCTATCTCCAGCATCCCCCATCTGTTGCAGATCTCCGCAAACACCTCGGGATGGAGCGCCCATTCCCCCGGATGAAACTATTGTCTGCTGAGAAAATCCGCTTCCCAGTTGTCCACAACCAGAATGTGGATCGCTGAGAGCGAACAGTTGTGGATCTCTGCCCATTCCAGAATCCGAGACACCTCTCTCATGGCTAAGGAGCTTCTCGTTCTCCCTGATAGTTTATGAACGCCACCAAGGTAATGTTGTCTGACTGGAATTTGATGAAGCGGGATGACCCATGTAACAGACTCCTCTGTCAACCTCCCTACGGATTATGGATTCGGGCATTATGTTGAGTCACCCTGTGCCCATTATAGGTACAGGGTGCAAATCCAACAGTACTGGAGGGGTTAACTTCAGTTTTGAGTAACTGTTGTTGGATGGGTTAACTTCAGTTTTGAGTAACTGTTTTGTCTAAAGACAGTTGGAGTTGTTTTTAAACCAGAAGTAAGCAGGAGAAGGACTATAAACAAGTATCTGAGCAAAAGGACCCGATTTTAAAGAAAACACAGAGCTCTGAGAGTTGAAGGAGAGTGTCAACCAGGTGGGAGACCTGCATAACTACCGGGCATATTGCCCTCAATAAAGTAGATTCTGTTTTACCCTCAAGACGGAGCTTGGTCTTGTGTTTGTGTGGAAATTAACTGGATTCGTGTGTTGCTGATCCCGTATTCAGGGCATCTTTCATCTGGTATTAACCCTCGATAACAGGTTTATACCATAACAATTGGTGGCAAGCGACGGGATGGTCCTCATCCCCCAGAAGAGAAACTACACATCCGGACCTAATGGAATACCGTATGAAAGGCTGAAAAGAGCCACCCTTAAAGACCTGCTAGAACAATGGGGCCGACAGCCCAGTAACCTCAGGAAGAGGGAGATTATTACAATACTGAACGAGATGGACGGAGTACCAGGGCCCGAAGGAACCAATGAGCCCAGCATATCAGACAGAACCCCAGAAGAAGCAAGCTTTGACCGGGCGGTTAAAATAAGACTGGCACATTATGGCCCCAACCCGTCTGCCAAAATTATCGACCGGGTCATAGCAGCCGTGGAGGCCAACCTACTTCACCAAAGCGGCGCTAAAGCAGCCCAAGTCACAGCAACCCCAGTGGAAAAGAGAAAAGTACATTTTGCAGCTTTTAAAAACTTCATTGAAACAGAAGGCGAGATTGATGGGTACCTTGCGGATTTTGAGAGACAATGTGCACTACACAAGGTACCCGCAGAGGACTGGGTCACGATATTATCCGGAAAATTATCCGGCCGGGCCAGCAAGGCTTTTCGGGCCATTCCAGATGAGGAAGTCAGGGATTATAATGCTGTAAAAGAGGCTCTGCTCTCCAGGTATACGATTACACCAGAGGCATACAGGAGACGGTTCAGAGACACTGTTAAACTAGCTGGAGATTCCTACGTCGAGTGGGCATATAAGGTGCACCGCACAGCAGCTCACTGGATAGCGGGGTGCCAAGCCGTATCTGGGGAAGAGGTGCTGCAGCTAATCCTGTTGGAAAATTGCTTCGACAAGTTATCCGCAGGAGTTAGAGAGTGGGTTCGGGACCGTAAACCCTCCACCCTGCATGAAGCTGCTCGTCTGGCAGATGAGTATACAGATGTCCGCAAACTGGACACTGCTACCACTAAGATCCATGCCAGAGTGGAGTACAGACCCACAGTCACCCCAGCAGCTACCAGTTACGAACCCCCGGCGCACCGCTCTACCACACCGCCTTCAGCCACAAACTATCCTCAGACAGCCGGTTCAACTCATGGGATTACTCACAGCCTATTCGGTGCTTTGGATGTAAGCAACTAGGGCACAAAAGACCAGAGTGTCCCCTAAACACAGCGAACCAAGCACAGTCCTGGAGAAGACCCGCCGGCGGAAACCCACGTAACCCTCAGCCTGCTGCCCACTGCGTAGAGGAGGAAGAATGCTGGGGCATCCTACATGAAGCAGACCCCGTGCAAGCTGCCCACCGGGATAACCGGCAACAGCACCGGCAACTGGTTAAAGTGAATGGGAAGGAGGTCAGTGGTCTACGGGATACCCTTGCTCCAAAAGAACTTGGTGTCTGAGAACCAGCACACCGGAGACACTGTGGCTGTGAGTGTAGCAGGGGGCGCTGTGTTCCGCCTACCTGTTGCCCGGGTACATTTGGATTGGGGAGTGGGCTCTAGACATGTGAATGTGGGGGTCATGAAGGACTTACCAGCTGATGTTCTCCTTGGAAATGACTTGGCCCCACTTGTTTCTGCCTATGCTCCCTTGGGTCCCGCCGATGTTAACCCTGTGACTACCCGTGCCCAGATCCGTGCCACAGAGACTGACCCACCTGTTGCTGAGCCCCAGGACGCTGAGCTCAGTAAATCTCTGTCCACTATTGATGTGTGGAAGTCCTGTTACAATGTGCTGATGAAGGAGAAGAGTCAAGTAGAGGATGAAATGGTCACGTTAAACAATCACGTAACAGTGCTAGCGGGAGAAAAGAGGAGCGCAGAGGAAAAAGCACGTTTAGAACGGGAATCTCTGCTAGACAAGCTGCACCGACAGACCGCAGAAAACACCAGCTTCAGAGTGGAACATGAAACATTAAAGACAAACTTAGCGACACTGGAGGAGAAGCGGACGCTGGCTCATAGTGAGGTGCAGAAACTCAAGGGCACCCTACGTCAGTATGAAGGGCTTGTGGATACCTATAAAGAGCAGGTACAAAAAACTCGTAAAGAAGCCGATGAGATTTGTCTCCAACTGGAAAGAAGCGTCTCTGAAAACAAAAACTTGAAGGAATGTCTAGCCCTGGTCTGGGCACTGAAGAAGTTGAACCCTTATTTATACGGACAGGAATTCTCTCTCATAACGGGAATGCAGATGGATTGTCCCGGCAAACTGACTTTCCTACCACCTCCTAGTCCGGTCATCCCCAAGTTGACCCACCAAAGGGTCAAGCCGGGTCTGCCGGAGTGTCCCACCAGGAGGGGGCCATGTGACAGACCCCTCTGTCAACCTCCCTATGGATTATGGATTCGGGCATTATGTTGAGTCACCCTGTGCCCATTATAGGTACAGGGTGCAAATCTAACAGTACTGGAGGGGTTAACTTCAGTTTTGAGTAACTGTTTTGTCTAAAGACAGTTGGAGTTGTTTTTAAACCAGAAGTAAGCAGGAGAAGGACTATAAACAAGTATCTGAGCAAAAGGACATGATTTTAAAGAAAACACAGAGCTCTGAGAGTTGAAGGAGAGTGTCAATCAGGTGGGAGACCTGCATAACTACCAGGCATATTGCCCTCAATAAAGTAGATTCTGTTTAACCCTCAAGATGGAGCTTGGTCTTGTTTGTGTGGGGAAATTAACTGCATTTGTGTGTTGCTGATCCTGTATTCAGGGCATCTTTCATCTGGTATTAACCCTCGATAACAGGGTTATACCGTAACAACCCCCAAGAGGGGCCAAGTCCTCAGAGCAAGGAATATTGCTTGTAGTTCCAAGATATTTATCGATAGTGTTGACTGCTCTTGAGTCCACCTACCCTGTGCCTTTCTGGGACCCCAAACAGCTCCCCATCCTGAAAGACTTGGTCTCAGGAACGATGTCCCCTGGGACAGTTGTCCCGGACGGACCCACCAAGAGAGATTCCCTCGCTAGATTGTCTAGAGAGATCTGCTGGGATAGATCTGAATGATCGCCGTTCCATTGTCTCAACATGCATAACTGCAGATGTCTGAGGTGGAACCTGGCAAAAGGAATTACATCTATTCTGCAAACCATGAGCTTGATCACCTCCATACACCTGGCCACAGATGGTCTTGAGGAGGTCTGAAGGGCAAAACAGCTGGAAACAATCTTGAAACGTCTTGGATCTGTCAGGAATATTTTCATAGATATGGAATCTATGATCGTACCCAGGAACTCCACCCTGTTGCTTGGAACCAGAGAACTCTTTCCCTCATTTATCTTCCATCCATGGGATTGAAAAAGGAGAAGAGCAGCCCTCGAGTGTTCCTCTGCAAGACTGCATGATGGAGCCTGAACCAGGATATCGTCCAGATAAGGAGCCACCTCAATACCTCTGGCTACCACGAGCAGCGCTCCCAGAACCTTTCGTAGAGACTCTTGGGGCAGTCACCAGACCAAACGGTAGGGTCACAAACTGGAAGTGTTGGTCCAGAAAAGCAAATCTTAGGAACCTGAAGTGGTCCTTGTGGATTGGCACGTGAAGGTAAGGGAATAGTCGATCGCTTCGCGAGCATGGAGATGGCTCCATCCCCCTTAAGAATGGCCCCCCATAGCTCAACCTGAGAGTCCCGAACGGGGAACAGTTTTTTAAAACAGGTAGAAGGAGAAAAGGACGAGCCAAGTTTCTCCCACTCATTCTTAATAATAGAAGCCATTTTCACGGGAACTGGGAAGGTCTGAGGCACCACCCTGTCCTCGTAAACCCTATATAGTTTAGGGATGGATGGCTCTTCCGGAAGTTTTGGTTTCGGAAACCTACAACGTAGCAAGCACTTCTTTCAGTAAAAAGCGCAAATGCTCCATTTTAAACTTAAAATCTGGCTCCTCCGTAGCCGGAGGTCTAGAAGACGCCGATTCTGACCCAGAGAGAGCGCCCTCTGAACAGTAGGTGGTGCCCTCATCAGCGGATAATCTGTCAGAGACATCCAACGAAGTAGATGACCCCTGGGGCAGAAGGCTATGTCTTACGCTTCGCATGGCGTGGTAGGGCATGGAAGGCATCAGAAACCGCCGTTTGTAGCTGGGCAGCGAAATCTGGCGGAAAGTGGGCCTCTCCCGCTAGAGGATCAGTAGGGCCCTGGGGTACTGCATGTGTGATTGGAGATGAATTTAGGGAACGCACCTCGCGGGTTGGAGAACCCTCAGAGGTGGACGGCTCAGTAGTGCTAAATATCTTATTCTTTTTGGATATTGCAATCTTATCAAAGCATGTGGAACACAGTTGAGCAGGCGGATCAATCTGTACCTCCTCACAATAAACGCAGGTATTAGGTTTAATTAAAGAGGGGGTATACTCTAACATATCAGAGTCCTCCATAGCTTGCGCTTTAATTACGGACAAGATAGATTAAACGGGCATCCTTATACACCGATGGCGGGGGCACTCAGCACTTCCTATTACCCGAACCACAGAGAAACCGTTACGTCTCCCGCAAATGCTGATCAAGAAAGAGGAAGTTGAAGAGGCCACCCCCGGTCACATGGAGTGCCATGCAGGACTGCCACTGCCCAATATAGAAAACGCGCCAAAAAATGTTGCGCCGATCTACACCTGACTGTTTACACATTGCTAGAGCCTCATCTCACACATGGCGCAGCACTAAACACAATAAAGATATTATGCATAATCCCCCCCTGTTCAATAATCCCATTTCCAGGGATATTAACCCTTAATTCTATACAGATAAAAGGACACACTGTGATCCTGTCTTCTTGCATTATCATATGTGTATAAATGAAACGATCTTACCGGAATCTATGCCGTGGAACAAGAACACGGCCCTTCAAGTGTGACAGATTAGTAGCATCGCTTCGGACATGGACTTGAGTGCATAAAGCAGGCAGCGAAACTCGTCAACACTGATTGCTTAAGGAGCTGTTAACCTGAGTCGGAATGGTTTCGCAGAAATACTCTCCCTGCATCTCCGGACTCTAACTTTCACCCATGCTCTCACTGAGAGGCTGACGGACTACTTAAAACTCCAGTCCCATTCCGAAGAGTGTTACCCTTTATAAGAGACTACTCCTGAAATCTTCTGACACTTCTCTGCCAACTCCTGTGATTAAAGGCAAATAACGACTGGGGGATGAGGGGAGTAGGGGAGGTATTTAAGCTTTTGGCTGGGGTGTCTTTGCCTCCTCCTGGTGGCCAGATTCTTATTTCCCACAAGTAATGAATGAAGCAGTGGACTCTCCTCCCATTAGGATGGAAAATAAAGTTTGTATTATCATTCATAAAAAAAAAAGGAGAGAAAAAAGGTACAAGTTGTTAGCCATCACACCTCACTAGTTATGAATGTCCTTCATGATTTGTATACTATATTTTATATACTAGTAGTATAGTGAAAATATCCAGGTTTCCGGTTTTCTTTCCTACCACTACTTTTATTGGTGACTGCTGTTCGGGTATGCCAATATATATCTACATATATATTATCTTTAATCTACTGTAATTATTTTGTGTGTGTCTTTTAAATGGATACATAACCATTTGTGTACACTATCCCGAAAAATACCATTTAAATTACTCAAAAGAATTGTAACCTTAAAAGGGATAGAAAAGCAAGCCAATAATAATACAAACTAATTGCTAAATATACTTACCTTTCAAATGCTGCAAGAAAATAATATCTATAAATAAAATCATCAAATGGGATTAAATATATGAAATACACTTACCAGCGTATTCTGGGAAATAGTCAATTAAGTGAGAGAATTGTATTTTTTCCTCCAGAAGATCCTTTTTGTTCAAAAACAGAATAACCGAAGAATGAAGAAACCAGGGGTAAGTAATGATGGTTCTAAATAAGGCTTTACTCTCTTCCATCCGGTTCTGAAAAGACAAAGGGATTTTAAGTTTTATTGTTACTGTTTTTTAACCACTATTCACATATTTCACAGGCTAATGAAAACCAATGTAAAATTAGTAATGAGAAGCTTATTGCAACTTAAAAAAACAACAAATACTATTATGCTACAATTTTCTATATAAAATTGACATGAAACAGTTTACTATAAACTTTATTACCTCATTGTCACATTCTGCCAGAACCTGATCATATTCACTCAGTGCAACTAAAAATATAATAGAGGTAACATTTTCAAAACAGTGGATCCACTTCCGTCTTTCAGATCTCTGCCCTCCAACGTCCACCATCCTATAAGAGAGAACCAAAACAAATGTTTTATTTTTTTTTTTAAGTTTAAAGGTAACTTGCAAAACATGTAACCAGTAAGTGTAGGCAAAATCTCATCTGATGCTTTCTATCTGAATGATATTAAGGATTACAATCATTTGATGATAGAAGTAAATGGGAAAGTTGTTTAAAATGAAATGCCCTATATGAATCATGAAAGTTTAGTGACCCTAGTTAATTAACCCCTGCAAAGGAGCCCATGAACAGGCCATGTGGCTGGTCAGCCAATAGGATGTGGCAGTTGCATGACCCTGCTTAGGAGCAGCCATGATTGTGGATCCTGAATGAGATGTTTACACTGTTTAACACCTTTACTTGAGATACCATCTCTAATGTAAAAATGACAATAAGAGGATGTTATTTTTGCAGTACTATGTCCCTTACATTCTTGTGCAAAGCTTATTACTATAAAACAAATCTTACCGTATCTAAACACAAGTTTTACCATCTCAGTTACATGCAGGGACTATTGGCTACAGTTAAATGTCTTCAGTATAGCAGACAACCCTCCTGCTCATTAATAAATAGTAATATGCATAGGGGACAGTTATACAAATGCCTTATATGGTTTAGTAATAAACGCGGTGTTGAGATCTATCAGTGTCAAATGAAATATCTACAAACAGGATATTACATTGTATTAATAGACACATTAAAGGGATAGGAAAGTCAAAATTAAACTTGCAGGATTCAGATAGAGCATGTAATTTAAAGACACTTTTAAATTCACTTCTATTTTCAAATGTGCTTTGTTCTCTTGGTAACCCTTGTTGAAAAAAAATCTTACGCTAGTGGGAGAGCTGCTGCTAATTGGTGCCTGCACACATTTGTCTTTTGTGATTGGCTAAATAGATGTGTTCAGCTAACTTCCTGTAGTGCAATTTTGTTCCTTCAGCAAAGGATAACAAGAGAACAAAACAAATTTGATAATGGAAGTAAATTGGAAAGTTGCTTAAAATTGTATGTTCTATCCAAATCATGAAAGAAAATGTTGGGGTTTCCTATCCCTTTAACTGTAGCATATTTGGATCCGTAAACCTTCATACATGTGCCACTTTCAATTTACAAGCACAAAAATAATAGGTGAAGGATGTTTCCATCAAAAGGATATTTGGATTTTTCAACAGATTTGGCAAGAAACAAACACGAATAAAACACCTTTTTATTATTGCACAATTTCTTGCATAAAACTATGCGTTTTACCTTTCCAGTGGGTTTAAACACATAGTTAAAGTCAGTTTCAGAGCTGGATAGCACTATCAATCCTGAGCTAAACATGGTGAGGGATAAACACAGCTCTGTGCAAGCAATAGTTATGTGCTAGCACGTAAGAGAGAATTGTATTAATGCTCTTATGTCAATTTAAAGCCCACACAATTGGTGCTGTTTATAAGTATAACTAAAATACATATCCACCTCAAATTTAATGGAAAAACATTACAACAATTAGCTTTAAAATAAAGCTGTGAGGTAGAACAAGGTTCACGTTCTACATAGGTTATATTAAGGTTTTTTTTGCTGTTGAATTCCTTTATAGAAAATATAGTAGTGCTGTAATAGACCAGGTCAAACAAGTGTCTGATTTGCATGAAAACAACTAAAAAGAATTCAAATCTTAAAACCTCTATTTCTTTATTCATTTTTCATAGGTATTTCTGTAAAAAAAAATGTTGTACATCAAGAACTAATATTTGTCTCTATAGGTCAATACATTTCTATTTGGGCAAATAAAACGTGATCAAGACTGCCATTAAAGGGACATAAGAGCCAAAATGTTACTTCCATGATTCAGATAGACAATGCCGTTTCCAATGTGCTTCTATTATCAGATTGTGCTATGCACACGTTGTGGCACCAGTTCTTAATGAGCAAGTGTTACAGACCTTACATGTATATAATGAAACTTTGATTGGCTGATGTTGTCACATGATACAGGGGAAGGACATGAAAATAAAATTTGAAATTTTTTAGATAAAAACTACTACTTGTTTGAAATTCATAGCAAGTCTTATTGCATTGTTTTTTTATTTCATTATTCATGTGTTGATAATGTATTTCTACTGTATTTAATGGTCCTTTAAAAGGGATAGAAAGATCACCATTGAAATGCGCATTGGTACATTTTAATTTTAAATAAAAGCATTTTAATGCTTAAAAATAATTGCTGTGAGGGCCTGTGCACCAGTACTGAAACATCACACCACATCTCTAGTTGAATTAGCCGTGATCCTCTGAGAAGGCTTAGGTCTCGCTGTCTCATAAGCCAAGCTAATCAAGCTCCTCAACCCAAAAACAAAGTAGCAGCAGAGGCCCTTTGTCCCTTTCGCTTCCCAGAATACAACAAAAAAAAAAAGAGATGTAGACTGTCTGAAATCCTTTGTAGCCTGAATATAGAACTACAAGGCACAAACCACATCCAGGTTATGAAGTAACATTTCCTTGGAAGAAGAAGGGTTACGACACAAAGGAGTAACAACTATTTCATGATTGATGTTACGGTTAGACACCACCTTGGGGAGAAACCCCAACCAAGAGCGAAGTACAGCCTTACCCGCATGAAACACCAGATAAGGAGGATCACATTGCAAGGCAGCTAGTTCAGATACTCTGCGTGCCGATGCAATAGCCAACAGGAAGAGAACATTCCTGGACAGAATCTTAATGTCTATGGAATGCATAGGTTCAAACGGAACCCTCTGCAGAATCTTAAGGACTAAGTTTAAGCTCCAAGGTGGAGCCGACTGTCTGAAGACAGGCCTGATTCTAGACAGAGCCTGAACAAAAGATTTAATGTCAGGGAGCAAGTCTCCTATGCAACAAAACTGATAATGCCGAAATCTGTCCCTTTAAGGAACTAGCGGCAAGACCCTTCTCCAAACTATCTTGGAGAAAGGACAGAATCCTTGATACCTTCACCTTATGCCAAGGATATCCATGCTTCTCACACCAGGACAAGTAAGTCCTCCACACCTTATGGTAGATGCGACGAGTGACTGGCTTCCTTGCCTGAATTAGAGTATCAATCACACTTTCTGATAAGTCTCTCTTAGCTAAGACTAGGCATTCAATCTCCACGCAGTCAGCCTCAGATAATCTAGATTTTGGCGTTGAAAGGGGCCCTGTGACAGCAGATCCCTGCGACAGGGTAACCTCTGCGGCGGACAGGATGACATCCCCACCAGATCCGTAAACCACATTCTCCATGGCCACGAAGGAGCAATCAGAATGGCCGGGGCCCGCTCCTGTTTGATGTGCGCCACTAAGCGAGGTAGAAGTGGTAACGGTGGAAAAATGTAAGCTAGGCTGAATCCCCAAGGAACCACTAAGGCATCTATCAGCTCTGCCTGGGGATCCCTGGACCTCGACCTGTATCGAGGTAGCTTGCAATTGAGTCTGGACGCCATGAGATCTATCTCTGGTGCTCCCCATCTGTGACAAATCTCCGCAAACACCACTGGGTGAAGAGACCATTCCCCAGGATGGAAGGATTGTCTGCTGAGAAAGTCCGCTTCCCAGTTGTCCACATCTGGAATGTGAATCGCTGAGAGCGAGCAGTCATGGGACTACGCGCACTCCAGAATCCAAGACACCTCTCTCATCGCAAGGAAGCTCCTCGTACCCCCCTGATGGTTGATGTAAGCCACCGAGGTAATGTTGTTGGTCTGGAATCTGATGAAACTGACTGACTCCAGAGAAGGCCATGCCTTCAGAGCATTGAAAATTGCTCGTAGTTCTAGGATGTTGATCAGAAGGAGAGACTCCTCCCTGGACCACTTTCCTTGTGCCATCCTGGCACCCCAAACAGCTCCCCATCCTGTCAGACTGGCGTCCGTGGTCACAATCTCCCAGGACGGTCGCAAGAAGGACGTCCCCATGGACAGTTGCTCTGGACGAATCCACCAAGAGAGGGAGTTCCGAGTCCGAGCATCCATGGATATCAGCTGTGATAGATCTGAATGATTGACTTTCCACTGTCTCAACATGCACAATTGAAGAGGTCTGAGATGGAACCTGGCGAATGGGATGACATCTATGCTTGACATCACAAGACCTATCACCTCCATACATTGAGCCACCGACGGGCTTGTGGAGGACTGAAGGGCAAGACAGGTGGATACAAGGTTCCTGCGCCGCTGATCTGTGAGAAATATCTTCATGGACATAGAGTCTATTATCGTACCCAGGAACTCCACCCTGTTGCTGGGAACCAGGGAACTCTTTCCTGCGTTGATCTTCCACCCATGAGATTGGAGCAGAAGAAGAAGAGCCCTCGAATGATCCTCTGCAAGGCCGAACAATGGCGCCTTAACTAGGATGTTGTCCAGGTAAGGCGCCACTGCAATGCCCCTGGATCTGGCCACTGCATTCAGCACCCACAGAAACTTTGTGAAGACTCTCTGGGCCGTCATCAGACCAAAAGGAACGGCCACAAACTGGAAGTGTTGGTCCAGAAATGCAAATCTTAGGAACCTGAAGTGGTCCCTGTAAATTGGCACATGAAGGTAAGCGTCCTTCAAGTCTACAGTTGTCATGAACTGTCCCTCTTGAACTAGGGGCAGAATAGATCGGATCGTTTCCATTTTGAATGATGGGGTACTGGTACGATAACCCAGAGAGAGGCGAGATCTTTCACACACTCTAGAAAGGCCTCTATCTTCTCTGGTCTTGAAGACAGGTTTGACAAGAGGAATCTGCCCTCGGGCGGATGGGATCTGAACCCTAACCTGTAACCCTGGGAGACATAAGGGGGTATATATTTTGTATATGAAAATATACAAAGTATAGATAAGGTGCGCCAAAGATATGACGAATGAGAATTTATGTGCTAAGAGGTGCTGATATATGTGTGCCTGAAAGTAGGTTAAGGCAAGAGAGTGACACCTATATCGCAAAATTGTTAGTGTGAATCACTGAGCGTATCCCAAATTCCGTGTAAAAGACTTGTGAAAGTGTAATCGTATTTGTAAACAGGGAATATATATCATTTACCATATGTTGAAAGGCAAAAAGTATGAAATTAAAAATAATAAATATTAAAAGATAGTGTGGGACAAACTTTCAAAAAAATATATACACAGTAATCATGAAACTGTGAAGGTAACCAATATAAGTGTAACCTGTAACGATGACTGTTAATAAAAAGTGAAATATTAGAGGAAGAAAAGTCCAAACATAAATTGCAAATGCAAACCAAAAATGTCCATTGTTAAACAGGAGTCTTCGAAGAATCCGGAGATCTAGTGTTGTGAGGCTGCTTCTCTTGGTACTGTTGGTGAATCAGGTATCTAAACAATGAGAGAAGAAAGAGAGCGCCTCATAGTGCAGATATCTCTGTGCAGTGGGAAAATATAGTGTTATCTGAAAAAAAGGTACTCACAAGTGGAGTGGCACTTTTCGTTAAAAAAGTGCAGACAGGCAGGCTGACATTTCCAGCAGTCAGTACGCTGACAAGGGCAGTATAGTGCAGGTCCGTGAGCGTCTCACAGTCGAAATAGCCACCGGTAGAACCCTGGTGATGATAGGAGCCGTGCTCAGCATACCTCTTTGTCCCAACCGGGATCGGATCCTTTTATGAGATGACCAGTGTGGGCTGTTAAAAAAACGTTTCTATAACGTCTCTGTGTATGTGGTCTAGAATTAAAAAACTGGTACAAATTGGAACACAGTCCAGACTAGGTGGTTAAAAGATATGTTTAATGGAGCTGATAACGCGTTTCTCGGCCGTTAGCTCCTGGCCGTTTCATCAGATCAATGATTTTTTCTGATGAAACGGCCAGGAGCTAACGGCCAAGAAATGCGTTATCAGCTCCATTAAACGTATCTTTTAACCACCTAGTCTGGACTGTGTTTCAATTTGTACCAGTTTTTAAATTCTAGACCACATACACAGAGACGTTATAGAAACCTTTTTAACAGCCCACACTGGTCATCTCATAAAAGGATCCGATCCCGGTTGGGACAAAGAGGTATCCTGCTGACCACGGCTCCTATCATCACCAGGGTTCTACCGGTGGCTATTTCGACTGTGAGACGCTCACGGACCTGCACTATACTGCCCTTGTCAGCGTACTGACTGCTGGAAATGTCAGCCTGCCTGTCTGCACTTTTTTTAACGAAAAGTGCCACTCCACTTGTGAGTACCTTTTTTTCGGATAACACTATATTTTCCCACTGCACAGAGATATCTGCACTATGAGGCGCTCTCTTTCTTCTCTCATTGTTTAGAACCCTGGGAGACCACTTCTAGAACCCAAGGGTCCTGAACGTCCTTCAACCATGCACCTGAGAATAGAGATAATCTGCCCCCTACGTGATCTAGAAACCGGTCGGGGGCCGCCCCTTCTGCCGATTTCGTCTTGGCAGGCTTCTTGCTCTTCTTAGACTTGTTCCAAGATTGAACCGGCTTCCAAGATCCCTTGGAAGCTGTCGCTGGGCCTTATCCGCACAAAAGATACGAAAAGTAGATTCTTTTGACTTAGCCTTCTTATCCTGCGGTAGGAAAGCTCTCTTGCCTCCCGTAACCGTGTATATAATCTAATCCAATCCTGGACCGAACAGGATATTTCCTTGAAAAGGCAGGGACAACAGCCTTGATTTAGAGGTCATGTCCGCAGACCAAGATTTTAGCCACAGAGCCCTGCGTGCTAAAACAGAAAAACCTGACACCTTAGCATTCAGGTAAATAATTTGCATATTGGCATCACAGTTGAAAGAATTGGTGATCTTCAGCGTCTTAATCTTCTCCTGTATCTCGTCAATGGATGTCTCCCCCTCAACCATTTCACACAGGGATTCACACCAATATGTTGCAGCTCCAACGATCACCGCAATGGCTGCTGCTGGCTGAAAAAGAAACTCTGTGTTTCTCAACATGTTTTCCAGCTTTTTGTCCATGGGCTCTTTAAACAACGAACTATCCTCAAGGGGAATAGTCGTCCGCTTTGCGAGCGTAGAGATAACCCCATCCACCTTAGGGATGGTCCCCCACAGTTCAAGCTGAGAGTCCGGAACGGGGAACAGTTTTTTAAAGGAAGAGAGGGGAAAAGGAAGAACCTAAATCGCTCCCATTCGTTCTTAATAATATTAGCCATCTTAACGGGAACTGGGAAAGACTGAGGTACTACCCTGTCCTCGTATACCTTGTCAAGCTTAGGAATCCCAGAGTAGCAAGCACCTGCCGTAGCAGAAAGTGCAAATTCTCCATCCTAAACCTATAACCAGGCTCCTCGGCCGCCGGAGGTTTAGATGACATGGACTCCAACCCAGAAGGGGCCTCTACCGAAGAGTCTGCGTGGGCCTCGTCATCGTATAGAGCCTCTGGATCTTCCATCGGCGAGGACAAACCCTGGCCGCTTTAATAAACCCTACGATTGCGCTTAGCAGAACGTGGTAAGGCATGGATTACTTTAGAAACCGCCCGATTCCAGTTGGTTCGCAAAGTCCGACGGCCAACAAATCTCTCCCGAAGGAGTAGCACTCCTGAGAACCCTCAGAGGTGGACGACTCAGTAGTGGACGACTCAGTAGTACTAGACATCCGTTTACATTTAGATGTTGTAACTTTATCAAGGCATGTGGAACATAGTTGAGCAGGCTGATCACCAGAAACTCTTCACAATAAACACAGGAATGAGACTTTATTAACCCCTTAAGGACCAGCGACATACCCTGTATGTCGCTGGCCTTTTTTTGGGACTTGATTGTTTTATAGCACGGTCTTGCCACCAGCGTTGAGACTGCTCTATTCCACTAAGCCTGCTGGAGGGAGGGAATTAATAGCGTGTTCTTGCTAGACTTGTGCTATTATGTCCTGAAAAAACCCTTAACGACCAGTGACATACAGGGTACATTGTGGTCATTAAGGGGTTAAAGAAGGAGAGCCTTCCAACGTGTCAGAGTCCTCCATCGCTTGCGCGTTTCGTTAGACTAACTTTATTTATTAAAAAGGCACCTTTATACCACTAATGGCCGGGGCACTCACCACCTCCTAGGTCCCGGACTACAGAAACCGCTACGTCTCCTGCACCACAGATCAACAGGAAGGATAGATAGCCACATCCAGTCACATGGAATGCCTGGCAGGACTGCCCTTGCACTAGGGAAAAACGCACCAAAAAATGACAGCGCAAAGCTTTCGCAAGTAACCTGAAAGTTCTACACATTGCCAGAGCCTCATCTCGCACATAACGCAGAAGCAACACAACAATATAATGTATAAACCACCCTGTTCAATAATCCCCCTTCCAGGAATATTAACCCTTGATTCTGTAAATATAAAAAGGCAGCACACTGTGACCCTGTCTTCTATGTTATCATTATTAATAAAAAATGAAACAAGCTTACCAGAATCTACGCTATGGAACTGGAACACAGCCCTTCAAGTGTAACAGGTTAGTAGCTTCGCTCCTGACATGGACTTGAGTGAAGAAAGCAGGCAGCAAAAATCATCAACGCTGATTGCTTATAGAGCTGTTAATATGAGTCAGGATGGTTTCCCTGCATCTCCGGACTCTAACTTTTGTCCAGGCTCTCACTGAGAGGCTGACAGAACTACTTAAAACTCCAGTCCCACTGTGAAGAGTACTACCCTCCATAAGAGACTACTCCGAAACTCCGGCACTCCTGTGCCATCCTCCTGTGACGAAAGGCAAAGAATGACTGGGGGATGAGGGAAGTGGAGCAGGTATTTATGCCTTTGGCTGGGGTGTCTTTGCCTCCTCCTGGTGGCCAGGTTCTTAATTCCCAATAGTAATGAATGAAGCCGTGGACTCTCCTCCCCTTTAGATGGAAAAAAATGCCAAATCAACACTGGAAAATCTGGAGGTTTCATACAGAAAACCACTAAGAGATACAGCTAGTGTGCTACTACTTGGAGCATACCTCCCAATATTTGTGTCTAGGTATTTATGTACTCAGGAGGTTGAGGGGGCGTTGTTGCTGTTTTACAGGCAGGGCTTTGTAGGGAGGGGCGGTGATCAGGGGCGTGTCTGGTCAGTTTATGGGCTGGGCTAGGGGAGATTTTGTAAATTAGGACATATGGCTGTCTAAGAGGGACAAAGCTCAGAATTGGAGACTTTTCCTCTTAAATAGGGACATCTGCCTGAAGTATATTTTTCTCCGAAAACCAGTGCTATATAGGGAACTTTGGTATAAGGAGGGCAAATGTTTCTCTGATTGTTAGTGCAGGATAATTGGTTTGTAAGCATAAAGTACCCTTTTTAGCATAGTAAGCGTCTTGATCAAATGTAAGCATAATGTTAGATGCAGTGTCAGCATGGAGTTGGCATTTGGTGCAATCCCAGGGCTACCTTAATAGAGCAAAGTGGTTATGGATGATTATCCTTTTACTTGGCCGTGATGATGAAGATAATGTAAAAGAGAATATGTGACACTGATTTCATTACTGGCAGTTAGGGACCTCTTACACAGTAACAATTCTGTATTCTGGAAATATTGTGTATGTGAAAAACCATAGATAGCGATTACATAAGGCAGCTTACGTAGAACAGTTTTAGGTCCCTTATTTTGATCATCTTGGAGGTAACTTACCTAAAAATAATGTTTTCTAAATCAAAGGGATATTCAATAATTCCAGTGGTAGGAACTCTGACTCTTAGCACATCTTGTTGAGTAGGTACATAGGAAGGAACTGCAATGCGGTCAATGTCATTAAGGTAGCTGAAAAAATACAAATTACATAGAAAAGGTTACAAAAACAATATTCAATTAAATAAAAGACATATTACATCAACACAAGACAAATTCAGATGCATAAACCACAATCAAGTTTAAGTTTTCTATATTGAGTTTCTTAACCAGGTTTTGCACTTGCACTCAAATCTATCAACGTCCTTAATAAAATAAATTATGCTTACCTGATAATGTTATTTCCATCCTGGGAGGAGAGTCCACGGCTTCATTAATTACTTTTGGGAATAAAGAACCTGGCCACCAGGAGGAGGCAAAGACACCCCAGTCAAAGGCTTAAATACCTCCCCCAGTCATTCTGCCGAGGAAACAAGGAACAGTAGGATAAATATCAGGGTATAAATGGTGCCAGAAGAGCAATTAAATTTAGGTCCAACCACCAGAGTTACGGGAGTGAGCCTTAGACTCTCCACCCCACGATGGAAATAAAATTATCAGGTAAGCATAATTTATGTTTTACATCTAAAAGGGGAGGAGAGTCCACGGCTTCATTCATTACTTTTGGGAACATATGCCCAAGCTTAGAGGACACTGAATGAAACTGGGAGGGTAAAAAATGCGGACCCTAATCTGAGAGCACCACAGCCTGTAAAACCTCTCTCCCAAAAACAGCTTCCGCAGAAGCAAAAACGTAAAATTTTTAAAACTTTGTAAAAGTGTGTAAGGAGGACTAGGTAGCCGCCTTACAAATCTGCCCCATAGAGGCCTCATTCTTGAAGGCCCAAGACGAAGCCACAGCTCTAGTTGAATAAGCCGTGATCCTCTGAGGAGGCTTATGTCTCGCTGTCTCATAGGCCAAGCAAATCAAGCTCCTCAACCAAAAGGACAAAGAAGTAGAAGAGGCCCTCTGCCCCTTGCGCTTTCCGGAATGCACCACAAAAAGAGATGTAGACTGTCTGAAATCTTTCGTAGCCTGAAGATGGAAACTTCAAGGCACAAACCACATCCAGGTTATGAAGTAACCTCTCCTTGGAAGAAGAAGGGTTAGGACACAAAGAAGGAACAATTATTTCCTGATTGATGTTACAGTTAGACACCACCTTGGAAAGAAACCCCAAACCGGTGCGAAGAATAGCCTTATCCGCATGAAAAACCAGATAAGGAGGCTCGAATTGCATGGCAGCCAGCTCAGATACATGCAGATGCAATAGCCAACAGGAAGAGAACCTTCCAGGACAGAATCTTAATGTCAATAGAATGCATAGGCTTAAACTGAACCCTCTGCAATACCTTAAGGACCAAGTTTAAGCTCCATGGGGGAGCAGACTGCCTAAAGACAGGCCTGATTCTAGACAGAGCCTGAACAAAATATTGAATGTCAGGAAGCTCAGCGAGTCTCCTGTGCAACAAAACTGATAATGCCGAAATTTGTCCCTTTAAGGAACTGGCAGCAAGACCCTTCCCCAAACCCTCTTGGAGAAAAGACAGAATCCTGGATACCTTCACCTTGTGCCAAGGATATCCGTGCTTCTCACACCAGGACAAGTAAGTCCTCCACACATTATGGTAGATGCGACAAGTGACTGACGCTCTAGTTCAAGCAAGGAAGCCAATCACACTTTCAGAAAAACCTCTCTTGGCTAAGACTAAGCATTCAATCTCCATGCAGTCAGCCTCAGAGCAACGAAATTTTGATGTTGAAAGGGACCCTGTTCCAGCAGATCCCTGTGACAGGGTAACCTCCACGGCGGAGAGGATGACATCCCCACCAGATCCGCAAACCACGTTCTCTTCGGCCACAATGGAGCAATCAGGATGGCCGAAGCTCACTCCTGCTTGATGCGTGCCACTACACAAGGTAGAAGTGGTAACGGTGGAAAGATGTAAGCTAGGTTGAATCCCCAAGGCACCACTAAGGCATCTATCAGCTCTGTCTGGGGATCCCTCGACCAGTATCGGGGTAGCTTGCAACTGAGTATGGACGCCATTAGATCTATCTCCGGCATTCCCCATCTAAGACAAATCTCCGCAAACACTTCGGGGTGGAGAGACCATTCCCCGGATGGAAGGATTGCCTGCGGAGAAAATCCGCATCCCAGTTGTCCACACCTTGAATGTGGATCGATGTGAGCGAGCAGCTGTGGAACTCCACCCTCTCCAAAATCTGAGACCCCTCCCTCATTGCTAGGGAGCTCCTCATTCCCCCCCTGATGTTTGATGTAAGCCACGGAGATAATGTTGTCGGTCTGGAATCTGATGAAGCTGAACGACCCCAGAGGAGGCCACAACCTCAGAGAAAAGAGACAATCTGCCCCCTACTTGGTCTGGAGACCAGTCAGGGGCCACCCCTTCATGCCAATTTTGTCTTGGTGGGCTTCTTGTTCTGCTTGGACTTGTTCCATGACTGAGCAGGCTTCCAAGTTCCCTTGGAATGATCCGCTTTCACTGCGGGCTGCTGGCGCTGGGCTTTGTCCACGCAAAAGGGACGAAAAGTAGATCCTATAGGCTTAGCCTTTTTATCCTGCGGTAGGAAAGCTCCCTTGCCTCCCGTAACTATGGATATGATCGAATTCAATCCTGGACCGAACAATCTTTCCTTGAAAAGACAGGGACAACAACCTTGACTTAGAGGTTCCCTTGGACTGATGCGCTTTCGCGGCTGGCACTGGGCCTTGTCCATGCAAAAGGGACGAAAAGTAGATCCTTTAGGCTTAGCCTTCTTACCCTGCGGTAGGAAAGCTCCCTTGCCTCCCGTAACCGTGGATATGATCGAATCCAATCCTGGACCAAACGGAATCTTTCCTTGAAAAGGCAGGGACAACAGCCTTGACTTAGAGGTCATGTCCGCAGACCAAGACTTTAGCCACAGAGCCCTGCAAGCTAAAAAAGAGAATCCTGAAACCTTTGCGTTCAGGCAAATAATTTGCATATTGGCATCACAAATGAAAGAATTGGCGACCTTAATACCTTAATATTATCCTGTATCTTGTTGATGAAAGTCTCCCTTTCGACCATATCACACAGGGATTCACACCAATATATCGTGGCTCCTGCAAACGCAGCTACAGCTGCTGTCGGTTAGTCCGGAGAGTGAGTGTCCGGAAAAGGGAACAGTTTCTTAAAGGAAGAAGAAGGGGAAAGGAAGAACCTAATCGCTCCCATTCATTCTTAATAATATTAGCCCTCTTAACAGGAACCGGGAAGATCTGAGGCAACACCCTGTCCTCGTATACCTTATCAAGCTTAGGTATCGAAGGTTGCTCCGGAAGCTTTGGTTCCGGAACCTCCAGAGTAGCAAGCACTTGCTTCAGCAAAGAGAGCAAATTCTCCATCCTAAACCTAAAGTCAGGCCCCTCCACAGCCAGAGGATGAGATGACACGGACTCCGACCCAGAAGGAGCCTCCTCCAAAGAGTCGGAGTGGGCCTTGTCATTGTAGAACGCCTCTGATATTTCCATAGACAACCTTTGGGCCGGGCCGCCATGATATGCCCTGTGCTTAGCAGAACGTGGTAAGGCATGGATCACTTTCGATACCGCTGTTTGCAGTTGATCTGCAAAATCTGACGGCCAACGAATCTCTCCCATAGGAGTAATGGTTGAACCCTGGGGCGTTGCATGTGCGCTCACAGATGAAAGCAGGGAACGCACCTCACGGGACAGAGAACCCTCAGAGGTGGATGGCTCAGTAGTACTAGACATCCCTTTAGTTTTAGATGTCGCAACTTTATCAAGGCATGTGGAACATAGTTGAGCAGGCTGATCTACAAGAACCTCCTCACAATAAACACATGAATTAAACTTTGTTAAAAAGGGAGTACCCTCTAACATGTCAGAGTCCTCCATAGCTTGCGCTTTTATTATGGACTAGACTAGCTTAATAAACAGGCACCTTTATATCCAATACCTCCAATGGCCGGGGCACTCACTACCTCCTATGACACGGACTACAGAAACTGCTTTGTCTATGCCGTTGATCAACAGAGGAAGTGGAGACTGTCACACCTGGTCACTTGGGATGCCTCGCAGGACCCCCCCTGCACTAAGGAGAAAACGAGCCAAAACTGGCCTCGCAAATACTCCTGTAAGTCAACCTGAAGTTCCACCATTGTCAGAGCCACATCTTGCACATAACACATCAATAATACAATAAACAATATTATGTATAACCCCCCCCCCCGCCCCGTTCAATAATCCCCTTACTAGGGATATTAAAGTTTAGAGAAAATGTGAACAAAGTGTGGAGAATGTAGACTCTACTTCACCCATAGTACTCTAGGGCTAAAAAAGGAATACAAAGACATCCACTAATTATATATTCATATATTGCTATATATGAAATACTGGAATCTGTGAAAAAATCACAAAGAGAGAGGGCGCCTCCTAGTGCAACTCTGTTGGAAATTTGATAGTAACAGATCAGGTAGATGGTAAAATACTCACAAAATGAGCAGCACCCATGTGCTAATTGATGCAGGCTGGGGAATTACAGTGACCCAGCTACACTGATCCTGCCACAGGATGATGGGTCCAAGTGATCCAGTGGATATCAAAAGCACAGGCTTCCAAACCGTAGATTAAAAGGGAATTTATTAAGAAGTGAGGATGTACACAGTACAACCCAACTGGAGTAATAACAAATGTTTAAAAACAGTTGCAACGCATTTCTCAGCCAGACTGGCTGTTTCATCAGGCATCTACAGGAACCTGGTATATTAATATTTCTACTTATCGGTACGGTTTACTTTGTATTATACTGATTTGTATCATACTGATTTTCACTTATTTTCTTTCTGTTTGCAGTAGCATCCAAACTACTTGAGAGAGAGACCATCCAACACTCACCCACGTAGCTTCTGCAGCGTCTGTATTTCCTGTCCAGGCGGATGGCAACCTGTAGTACCTGGGACTGTTTGTGTGTCACAGACCGATGACCACTTCCCTGCAGACTTGCTACACAACCCATGCTCACTGCGGTCAGTGATTAGAATAGCAATGAGAAAATTAGGAGCACCGGGTTTAGCGTAAAACAAGCAATTTTATTAGTATAATGTTAAAACAAAAGGGTAAACATTTAACCCTCGGGTAAGAACTGAGATATAAGGTATATAGAGCAACACAGGCTGACATGTTTCGGCACAACACCATACTCCAAGCCTCTGATAAAACAATTTACTGTGGTTTACTTAAAATCAATCCCTACGTTTCCATTGGTCAGAGGGAACACAGCACCTATTTATTCTGACCAATCGGATACCTTTTGTGAACTGTGTCCCTCCTCTCAATCGTCAACAGCTGAATCAATGAGATCTGTCTAGCGAGCATGTTACAACTCTCATGGTGTAGCTCAAGCACCAATCCCCTGTTGCCACGCTCCTCACTGAAAATATTCATGGGCGTACTTAGTTCAACATCGGACTATTCAGGGAAATGGTGTTTAAGTAAAGGCACCAATCGAAAGTATAAAATCACAGATGTGACCCCCCACATAAAGACGGTCCACAGAGCCAGAATGCAATAACACTGTCTCTAGACCCGTGTCACCTCTAAAGGCACATTCAAAACATATATGCTGTGAGGACCGCCAGAGCACTCGAGTTCAAAGAATGAAAATTCCCTTTTTTTCTTTCTTTCAGGGTAATCTCTAGCCTTTAACTGCAGTTTTGGAAATATCAATACAGCAGGGAGAATTTAGTATGTTTCCCATTCCTAATTGTTACTACTCCTTTTAATATAAAGAAATTACTACAAGAATCACAGATACAAATATTAAGGGTAGCGACGGAAAAATAGGGGAAATAGCTGCTATTGACTGTCAAACCCTCTTCCCATAAAAGCTAAATGCACCCCTGAGATCATGTGAAGTGTTGGATAAGCTGCCCTAGGATTGGTACTCTATTAAAATGTACCAATAATAAAACTTCCACCGATAATATGAAACGAACACTAACCTATGATAATGCTAATAGTAATAGCATAGTAATAGTAAAAAGAGAATGTAGGTTCCTATAATGTCTAGATCTTAAGACCCATCTAAATATAAATACTATTATAGAAGACAAAATTAGACAAATTATAGAAGACTATTATAGAAGTCAAAGACTATCTGAGTTATGATTTATCTCGATCTCAAATGACCTCCAATTTTGTTCACCAGAAATTAATGAGGTCAAATTCGGAGTTGAGGCCCCCTGGTATCCTTGTCTTTAACCTAAATATCCAGTAAGCCTCCCTTTCTGCTAGTTTCTTAGCCCTGTTCCCTCCTTTATTGACTGGTAGGACCCTCTCTATTATGTTCCACCTAAAGCTCCTCACATCCTTCTCATGATATTGTGAAAAAAAAGTTTAATAAGTGGTGTGGTGAGAGTACCTGCCCTGATGTCTGCCAGATGTTCCTTAATCCTAACCCTTGCTTCTCTGGTACTAAGACTTACATATTGGAGCTCACATTGGGTACAAGAAATTAAGTATACAATGTAGGTAGAGCGGCAATTCAGACATAATTTGACATTAAAGCTTTCCCCTGTGACTCAGGAGCTGAAACTATGACCCAAATTGGCTTTAGCACAAGCTACACAAGCTGTGTAGTTGCAACGGTACATTTAATTAAATCGTAGCCAGGAGGAGTTATCCACCACCCTAGTTTTTAATCTCGTTGGGGCTACTCTATTTCCTACTGTTCTACCTCTCTTATAAGCAAATATAATCCCTTTCTCCACTGTGGTTTGGAGCCAATCGTCAGCTAGGAGTAATGGAAAATGTTTCCTAACTATCTGGCAAATTTTGGGGATATTGTTGCGAGTATTCAGCCATGAATACAGTCTTTTCGTCTGTAGTCACTTGAGGGGTATTTGGTAGACTGGCTCTGTCTAATGATTTCACTGCTCTCCTTTCCTTGAGTATGGTGGCCATATTATAACCTCTATATTAAAGTAGAGGGGAAAGCAAGCATTATATTGGTACACTTGCAGGTTATATTGCCACCTGGCCCTTTTAAGGTAGCCCGGGTGAAGTTGCTGGTTGCCTTTGACAAAGCAGATGCGAAACGCGCATCAGGTGTTCGCACTGCTTCTCCTCATGATTTTGTTAAAAATATAGAAACCTGTAGAACTATAGCGGCGACGTTGGAAACTAATAGTTATAAAGATTTGGGGTTTAAGCTAGCTCTGCCGATATTTATAAAGTAAACTTAATTGTTAAAGCTAGTGAATCCCCCCTCAGGGGTATTCTTTTAGAATACTCACAGTACTTAATAATAGAATTTTAACTACGCTAGCCGCTGGTGGGTAATATGTGGACAATATCAGTAAACTTAGACACAATTATATCTTAACCTGTTACTGGCTTGTTAAGCCAGGTATAGAGGGATTCCAGTATAAGGAGCAGGGTTAATACAGAGGGAACCTTCTCTCTATTCCTGCCTCTCATTTAACTAGTGGTATCATGGTACCTACTTGTCTAGTGTTACTTATACTGTGGAATAGTCCTATTACAATAACTATCTTAACGCAGCTAAGCATATTGGAGTGTCATATACACTACTTAGTGTTGACTAGGTGATCAGGCTATTTCCCTACAAGCTTAATATGCTATATTCTGGTGCAGAATTTTTTCTAACACCTTTACATTGAAAGATATAGATATTGGGAAACTGTTCACCTTATAATTATATAGAGAATCTATCTATATTGACAATTTGTGCTGATATATATAAACAGCGTTGTCCACCCACGTTCCTTTAAGTGTAAAACATTGACTGCTAGGCATTTTTTGCCCTTATTGGAGGATTAGCAGTGTCCAATTTTTTCTTTTTTTTTTGTGCTTTTAAATAAACACAATCATACATACCACACGTACACATATTTTTTAATGGTGGCATGGTCCACAGCTTTTATATTTCAATAAGTAATAAAGGTTAAGTTTTATGAATTAATGGTTGAATATCTGATATATATACCATACTTCACCACCTATTCTCCCTGGCAATATAACCTGCAAGTGTGCCAATATAATGCTTGCTTTCCCCTCTACTTTAATATAAATTTCAATATTTAGGCATTAGGCACTACCTCCTGTTGTACCTGGGTTTACACCTGAAGGTTAAGGTTATACAGCCTCCTTCCCACCTTCCCTATAGGATAATAGGGTTCCTTCCTACATATTATAACCTCTCTCTCTTAACGTCACTGGTCAGGTCATCCGTCTGTCTTTCATAATTAACCTCATTGGTACAATTTCTTTTGAGGCATATGAACTGACCTCTAGCCACACCTCTGAAAACTCTCTGTGGATGGCAACTAGAGGCATGGAGGAGAGAGTTTCCTGAGATGGGTTTTTGGAAAACTTCAGTCTCTACATGTTTATTTGGGATCCCTTTCAATGTCAAATCAAGAAAGTTAACCACTGTCCTGTGGGACTCAGATGTAAAGCTTATACCAGCTTCATTATGTCCAGGCCTGAGACGAATCTCTTCAGATCGTATTCAGAGCCCCTCCAAATGAAGAGTTGATCATCTATGAAGCGCCTATAACACAATATCTCTGTTCTGAAGGGGTTTTCCTCCCCAAAGACATGGGACAGCTCCCACCAACCCATAAACACGTTGGCATAGGAGGGGGCAAATTTTGCCCCATTGCTGTCCCACGCCTCTGAAGATAGAGCTCCCCTCCAAATTCGAAATAATAGTGGGTAAGCAGAACGCTCGTGACCCTGACTACAAACTCCACTAAGTGCTCATTATTGCCATAAAATCTCTCCAGTTAAATGAAAATTGGTGTATACTGCCGCTTTAATTACTTGAAATTCCATAGAAGTTTAACTAAATGTTTTCATGCAGCAATATCTATTGTATGGGATACAGATCATGATTAGCTATAAAATAAACATTGGAGAAAGGAAAAAAATCTTAAGAGGCCGCTGTATGGGAAATGTGCAATCGATATAATTAAAGACACAGATGCACCAGAGTAGCAGATTTTACAAATGTCCAGAAAAGTGGTTATAAAGAAGTTGCAGTGGTTCCTTTTGGTTCTGTCTAATTGCATTAAATAGGTACTACTGTAAATATGTGTAAGGACTAAACGGTCCTATTTATCCAACTGAACACTATAAGTGAGCCTAGCACCTGTGCAAACGGATTCTAATGCTTGTGCAGTAACTCCGACAAATAGTACAAAAATATGCAGCTGCAGCACTGTCACCAGTCATTAATTTATGCCATATCAGGCTCTCTTGCCATTGTCTACAGTTTGTGTGTTATACACTTGTTTTACAGTCTCCTTTAAGAGATACACCCCCACTGGTGCCAAATTGTAGAATCCACAAATTGTGGAATATTTGTCAGGTCATAAACTATTTCCTTAGGTGAACCTTGACTTAATGAGACAATCTGTTTTCATCTTCTTTACATCTGGCGTCACCCCAAAATGTAAATCTAGTATCTTATTTGAGTCAAGAGCAATGCAGAGGGATTATAAATCTGTCCCAAGTTGCACCTAAATGGAGACTTATAAAAATAACATTGGGCTTGTAAAAGGTAGTGTGGGCTTTAAGCCAAAATCTATTTTTTACCCTACTAAAACTAGGGGGGAGGTATTATAAACCTTCCATAAACGTGTAGAGGATGATCTGAAACTATTGCATTCCAAGATACAGATGGAAAAAGGTACCAATAACCTTAATCATGAACAAAGACAGGCACTAAAATCACTTTGTGAGAGAGATAACATTGTGTATAGAAAGGCAGATAAGGGGGGCAATACAGTTATGTGGAAAAAGGATTATATCAAAGAAGCAGAAAGGCAGCTTGCAGATGAAGAGGTGTATTGCAAGCTTCACAGTAATCCAACTAGGATTTTCCAGGGACTTGTGTACGATATATTGGATGATGCTACAGAAGAAGGCATCATAGATGACTCTACATTAGAATATCTCTTTGTAACAGAGCCAATAATACCAATCTTTCATCATCTACCGGAAGTACACAAGTCCCTGGAAGAAGTGCAGGGAAGGCCAATAGTCTCTGGAATAGGTTCTCCTTTTGAGAACCTTTCTTCTTGGATAGATTCGTTTCTTCAGCCACTGTTTAAGCTTATCCCCAGCTATCTGAGAGACACTAAGCATCTCTTGAGACTAGTGGAAAATGAAGCATGGCAAGCTGGTTATCTATGGATAACTGTGGATGTAGTAGGGTTGTATTCTTGCATCCCTCATAGCAAAGGATTAACGGCAGTTAGATTCTTTCTTGATAGATTTACTAACTATGACGAACCTTTAAAGGACTGCGTCAGAGTGACAAAATTTCTGTTAAATCACAATTATTTTCTGTTTGATGGGGGTTGCTATCTCCAGAAGCGTGGAACAGCTATGGGGGCTAAATTTGCCCCCTCCTATGCCAACCTATTTATGGGTTGGTGGGAGCTGTTCCACGTTTATGGAGATGGTAACCCTTACAAAGACCACATCCTTTTCTATCATCGCTTTATAGATGATTTGATTTTCATCTGGAGAGGTTCAGTGATGGAGGTAGAAGGATTCATCCAATATCTGAATACCAACGATGTTGGTTTAAAATTTACCTATACAGTAGCAGTGGATGAAATCCCATTTTTGGATGTGGTTTTGAAAGGTGATATAGAAAGGAAGGGAATTAAAAGTGAATTGTATCGCAAGCCACTGCAGTCAAATGCCATCCTTCATGCTAGGAGCCTGCATCCCAAATACACAGGTTTTTTGGATAATTAAAGGGGAATGCATCAGACTGAGGAGAAATTGCTCAGAAGATAGTGTATATAGAGCAGAGTGTCTAAAATTGAAGCAGCGTTTTCTGGAGAGAGGTTATAAGAGTGAAGTAATAGATAAAGCTATAGTACAATCAGAAGGTCTAGATAGAAGGGAGCTCTTATTGGACAAAACTAAACCTAGGAGGGAACACAATAAGGATATGCCCACTTTTATAACAAAATACAGCAATCAGTACGGCAGAATTGTAAAGATAGTGGAAAAACATTTTCCAATTCTCAAAGGAGATAATATCTTATATGATACTGTCAAGAAAGGCTGTTGTTTTGTGTCTAAACGGAATCGCACTCTTGGTAATTATCTATCTCCCAGTGTAGTCAACCAGAAGAAAGTAGGACAAAGTAGTTGGTTAACATGTAAAGGACATTTTAAATGTCATAACATTAATTGCAAAGCATGTGGGCATACAGTTGTATCTAAACGGTTTCAATCATGCACAACACAGCGTGTTTATGAGGCCACAAGTTGCACAAATTGTAGATCTAAATACGTTATTTATATGGTACAATGCACAGAATGTAAGATGCAATACGTGGGTATGACCACCAGGGAGGTGAGAGAGCGCATTAGAGAGCACCTAAATGACATCTCCACCGCAACCCCGTGTTCTGCATTAGCGGCACACTTCATAACATATCACAATGAAAATGTAAAAACCTTTAGATGGCAAGTGATAGAAAAAGTGTGCCCTAAAGAGAGGTGGAAATATTGACATGTTATTATCCAAAAGAGAGGCATTTTGGATATTTTCCATGCAAACTCGCCTACCATTAGGCTTCAATACTGAAGCAGATTTAATAAATGTATGGAGGTAAGGAGCTTCACATAATGTAAAATAAGACCTTTCCCATTAACTGGTGGTATATATAACATAGTAAAAAGTTTAGGGGAAAATAAACAAAGTATGTTACCCAAGCTTATCTAAGTAAGAATGCAAATAAAGTGAATATAGTATAAACTTAATATTGATATATAGCACTTAAGGACATATGTATTAACCTATGTAGATATACTCAATAAATAAAGTATGTTACCTAAGCTTATACCTAAGTAAAAATACAAAGAAAATGAATACAGTATAAACTTAACATTGATATATAGTACACAAGGGCATATGTATTCACACTAGCATCTAGGCTTTATGATAATGAACACACCAGTATTGGAGGGTTTTAAATTTGGAGGAACAGTTTGTAAGAGGTTAATTACTGTGTTAATCATTGGGTGATGCAATACATCTGTTAACAAATCAGTAAGAAGTAGAGCCCTTATAAGGATAGATGGAGGATTATAGAGTTAAGGCTTCTGATGACGGCGTAAGCCGAAACGCGTCAAGCTCTTACTACACACTTGCAAGTGTTTGTTTTACTTGTTTCATGCTGTGGTATAAACCAATAAAGTAATTTCGGACTTTCAATTTTATCCCGCAGCACCGCTTCTTTTTGTTTTGCACCTAAATGATGCCTGAATGAATTTGAGCAGCTCCTCATAAAAGGTCCTGTTTAGCCAAAAATAATGCAATAATGTCTTGTCTTATGTAAAAACATACAAGATATAAAAAGGTTTTGTAGATAAATGGTGTGATAGGCTTTGCAACTAGAATAAAATGTACCCCCCGCAGTGATTGCTTTTGGCATTACACTCACTATTTAGCAGAGTCTGACAGCTGGTATTCTCTCCTCCGATCGTAGCACTCTTGGATCCCGGGATCTTCCCATAGTTTTTTTATTGCTTCTACTTGTTTCCTTTCCAGGCTCGATACCTTGTCCACCTCCACCTCTCTGACCAGCAAAGCATTTTCCTGTTAAAAAAAACAATAGATCATCTATGATGAACAAACAAAGATCTCTCTAAAACAGGGAAGGTAAACTCAAGTATTTATCAGTACTGAATTACAAAGGATCTACTTATGGTTATACAATAATCACAGTAAATGCATTTGTGCAGCACTTTAGGCAATCACTGCATAGTATAGTACATTAACTTAACTATGTGCTTAAACTTTTTGCAAGGATTAATTATTGCTACCAAGGGACATTAGTGTAATAAAAATGCTTTAACAAATTACAGAATTGTATTGTTCCACTAACACTACACAATCCTATCATCATTTTAACTGTTTAATCTGATTTGCTGTTAAGAGGTTCTGACCTGTTTGCACTTTTCTATTGTGGGGGTTAGAAAACTGATGCAGGTCTTGTGCTACTTCAAAGAGGTTTGTTTTTAATAGTTAAGATCGAATATTTTACCCAGAAGCTTTCATGTGTTACTCAGCCAGATAGACACTTTGCGTTCTAAAACAACTGCCAAGAACTCTGTTATTTTATATTCCAAACAGCTCACTTTAATATTACATTGATCTGCTCAACACAAATAGTGTCACATTTCTCTTTGTTAAAATGATAAATTTTGTTGAAATGTATTAAAAGCTATTTACATTTTTTTTTAGTGGTTTGATATCCACTCACACTGTTAACCATGTAACCACAAGTAGCTACACATAGACATGCACGAAGTACAGCTTCATTCATGCAATCCATAAACAAATATGGAAAAACAAGACTACTCTAAAGTTAAAGGGACACTAAAGTAAAAATTTAACTTTCATGATTCAGAAAGAGCATTCAGTTTTAAGACACTTTCCAATTTACTTATATTTTAAAATTTTGCACACTTTTGTATATACACACTTTTTGAGGTACCAGTTCCTACTGAGCATGTGCCCAAGTTCACAGGGTATACTAGTCTGTGATTGGCTGATGGCTGTCGCATGATACAGGGGGCGGTCAAATGGAGAGAAAAAAATTTGTCAGAAAAAAAAAATCTACAGCTTAGTTGAAATACATAGTAAGTGCTATTGCATTGTATTTTATCATGCTCGTGTTAATGATACAAATCTACTGTATTGAGTGGTCCCTTAAGACACACAAGCAAGCTTCTCAACGAGAGACAGAACTATCCAATTCATGTTAGTTCAGAGATTCACAAATTCTGGGCACAAGGGGACCAAGAAAATGTTTTCATCTCTATTAAATATATACTGGATCCTCATGCATATGCAATAATGTTTTTGTCTTAAAATGTTTCAATTTAAAAATTGTGTTCATTGTCCATCCAAGTAGAAAAACAATTCTAATGTGATCCTCATTTAATGTCACATATTTATTCATACTTTCCAAGACTCCTATTAAGCTTGCTGGCTCCTTAGTTTAGAACAGTCATATACATACACCATTATAATCAAAACACTTTGAGCAAGAAGTTATAACAATGCTGTTCCCTGGATTAGGTTGTTCGCCCAACCTAAAGTAAACCTTATATTTGCCAGTCATGGGGCAGTTAACTGGGGCACAAGCTGCCATGGCTGTCAGCAGGCTATTCTTGGCTTTGTCTGGGGATGTGAAGGCTGGAGAGGAACGTTTGCAGTGAGCATGGGTGTGTGAAGCGTCTCACATTCCTCTCCTTGTATAGTGGTAGCTTGCCCTGACTGGGGTCATAAAGAGCTTAATGAAACATTGCTCATGAAGATACTTCTTGGGGATACCTTACAGTAGAGGTGGATATAAGGTTAGTCTGCTTGTGGCATACCAGACTGTTAATATTTATTCACTTACATATTAATTTATTTGGGAATGAACACACCTCTGTTCAATGTGTTTGTTATCTAATAATATACAGTGTAAAAGGCCCATCACTAGTACCCAGGCAAATAGGTGCACGCTGTAGGGACCCTGCACTAGTCCCTTGTAGAATCCAAAGAAGCAGCACCTTGTAAATGCAAAAGTTCTTCCTTTATTGGTTTAACATCATGGCAGACAAGAGATACAACGTTTCGGTCATACACTGACCTTAATCATGTTCTAAATAACATAACTGCTCACACTTTATACCCTTACTTAGAGGGGAGGGGCTCAATTACCTGGTTCAGGTGTAATCAAGTACATTCCTAACCTACATACTCCCTCTAGTGGTTGTTAGCAGAGAGATCATTCTTCTTTAACCCTCAAAGACCTGTAAATACATACAACCTAAGTTAAAAACAATATATAGCATATTTATATATTAAAATTAAAAATACTTGAAACTAGCAAAAAATGTAAAATTCCCAGAATCACATATATTGTCTAGTGTAAGTACATAGCCCACAAGGTACCTTTTTATGGTTCAAGGAGAGACATGTATATTAGAGGGTTATCCCCCAATCTATTGCTTTATTCATCCCTATAGGGGCCAAAGATTGTAAGGTATATATCCAAAATGTTTCCCTACTTTTCAACATTTTAACCCTATCACCCCCTCGCCTAGGTCTTTTAATATGTTCAATGATTTGAAACCTAAGTTGCGAGATTGAGTGACCAGCCTGAAGAAAATGACCTGACACCGGGGCATCAAGTTTTTTTGTACGAATATTGGATTTGTGTTCATTTATGCGATCCCTGGCCCTGCGTGTAGACTCCCCTACATAGATTTTAGAGCAGGGGCATTTAATCAGATAAATAATAAAATCTGTATTGCATGTGTAGTATCCAGAGATATTATATCTCTTTCCTGTTAGGGGGTGTAGAAATATCCCACCTTTGATCATGCTGTTGCAGTTGCAGCATCCTAAACAAGGATAGCAACCCATCCGAGGACTATTAATATGTGTCTGTCTCAGACCCTTCTCTGGGCCAATGTCAGCTTTGACCAAAGTGTCCCTAATATTTCTACATCTCCTATAGGCTGGCATAGGGGGCTCTTGGAATTCTTTGATATGCTTATTTAAATCCTTTATCATTGGCCAATGTTTCCTGATGATACCATTTATTTTATTACTAAGTGGGTTAAACTCAGATACAAATACAAGTCTCTCCTTTTTCTGAAATTTCCTATTTACATTATTTCCCTTAGGAATTAGTTCCCTATTGGGAGCCTCAATTTCTTTAATTTGACTATCAATCAGGGATTTAGGAAAACCCCTTTTGAGAAAACATTTGCCCATCTCTTTGAGTCTAGAGGTCATCTTATCCTCATCTGAGACTATTCGCTTCACACGTAGGAGCTGGCTTTTGGGCAAACTTCTAATCAAGGATGGAGAGTGTGCACTATCAAACCTCAATAGGCTGTTTCTATCACTCATTTTTTTGTACAAATCAGTTTTTAAAGACCTACCATCCTTGATTATCAGTGTGTCCAAGAAAGGGACCGATTCCTCGCTCAGGTTCAATTGAAATTTTATAGATCTTGTTGAAATGTTTAAATCTGCTACAAATTCATATAAGGAGTCAATGTCGCCCCCCCATATGCCAAACACGTCATCTATGTAACGAAACCAGCAAAGTCCATATTTCTGGAACATGCCATTAGTGTATACAAACTTTTCTTCATACATGTTCATATAGATGTTGGCATATGTGGGGGCGACATTTGACCCCATAGCAGTCCCCTGACATTGGATATAAAACTGACTCTGAGAAAGGAAATAGTTACAATAAAGAACTAGTTGCAGTAACTCCATAACAAATTCCCTCTCAAAGGTGGTTAGTAAACCACTGGATGTGATAGCCTGCTTAGTAGCATCCAAACCACTATTATGTGTGATAGAAGTATCTAGGCTACTCACATCCAGTGTATAGAGAATACATTTATCACTCTGTAAAACTACCTCCTGTAATTTTTGAAGGAAATCCCCTGTGTCTTTAATATAGGATATGGCTGTAGTGACCAATGGTCTTAATATCCTATCCAGATATATAGATACATTAGTAAGGATGGAGTTGGTACTTGCAACTATTGGACGGCCCGGCGGTTTATCAAGATTCTTGTGTATCTTCGGCAATGTGTAAAAGACTGGTATGGAAAATGTATCTGGAATCAAAAAGCTTTTCTCATTTCCAGTAATTAGACCATTACACATTGCCTTAGATACACATTTCTCAAGTTCTTTTTTAACTTCAAATGAAGGATCCCTATCCAGTGGCAAGTAAACATCCCCATCCTGAAGCTGAGTCTTAATCTCCTGTATATAGTAGTCCCTGTCGAGTATCACAGTGGCCCCGCCCTTATCAGCCGGCTTGCATATTATATGTTTGTTACTGCTAAGATCTTTCAATGCCTTAAACTCTGCTGTTGTAAAATTAGGCTTGATTTTGCTTTTGTTCAGTGTAACTCTGTTCTGTAATAGGCTTACATCTTTTAGCACCAATTGAATAAAAGTATCTATGCTCGAATTGTGAATAACAGGTGTAAAGCTACTCTTATTTCTAGGGTTTAATTTACCCAATGTTAAATTGTTACTCAAACGAGACTTATTACAATAATCAGTAACAGTATTACCAAAAAATGCTTTCAATTTTAGAGTCCTGAAAAAGGAATGAAGATCTTTATGCAAATCGAAGAAATTACATTTAGACTGGGGGCAAAATGACAGTCCTTTCTCAATAACAGTCTGTTCAGTTTCTGTCAAAGTATGTCCGGATATATTTACCCCCAGATCTACTTGGTCTTGTTGCGGGTCGTCCTCTGTGGCCGTTGCTTCTGCTGCACAGGCGCCTTGCTGGTTCCGACTCCGGCGGTGTTTTCTTCCGCCTCAATGTTTTCGCTTGAGTCCCCCGACGATGAGTCGCCTGTTGATGACGTGGAGTGTCCGCGCCGGTCACGTGCGCGTCGCTGTCTCCTCCAATTGGTTCCTCCTTGGCGTCTATTGTTGTCATCCTGAGCGCCCGCTGTCCACCGGTACACATTCCCACTCCGGTAATCTTCTTCATCACGGAGGAATTTCTGTCTTTTACGGGCCTCAATAATTTTTTGGAGCTCCGCAATGTTAGCATTTGTTGTGGCTAGCAGTTTATCCATATCATCAGCGGACAACATGGATTTCAAGACCTCTTCCAAATGTGTAATTTCAGTGCCCTGCTTCTCCAAATCTTGCTGCAGATATTCAACGGTAAGCACTACGAGATCTAGAGAGCACTTATTCAAGATGAACGTAAACTTGTCCACATATTCTTTGTTCTCTCTCATCAGGGTGGGCCTGGTGTTCATTCGAAGGCCCCTCGGTATACGCCGCACCCTATGGTATTCAGCTAGGGTAGTGGCGTGCAGTTCATAGGCAAGATTTTTCTTTTTCAACTTTTCATATTCTTTTGTAGAGACCTCAGTAGGGAGAGTCTGTAGGAAATTTCTTGATCCACGTACCAGTGTGGTAATCCTAGCGGCCTCCAGGAGCTCCAAAAAATCATTGAGGCCCGTAAGACAGAAATTCCTCCGTGATGAAGATTACCGGAGTGGGAATGTGTACCGGTGGACAGCGGGCGCTCAGGATGACAACAATAGACGCCAAGGAGGAACCAATTGGAGGAGACAGCGACGCGCACGTGACCGGCGCGGACACTCCACGTCATCAACAGGCGACTCATCGTCGGGGGACTCAAGCGAAAACATTGAGGTGGAAGAAAACACCGCCGGAGTCGGAACCAGCAAGGCGCCTGTGCAGCAGAAGCAACGGCCACAGAGGACGACCCGCAACAAGACCAAGTAGATCTGGGGGTAAATATATCCGGACATACTTTGACAGAAACTGAACAGACTGTTATTGAGAAAGGACTGTCATTTTGCCCCCAGTCTAAATGTAATTTCTTCGATTTGCATAAAGATCTTCATTCCTTTTTCAGGACTCTAAAATTGAAAGCATTTTTTGGTAATACTGTTACTGATTATTGTAATAAGTCTCGTTTGAGTAACAATTTAACATTGGGTAAATTAAACCCTAGAAATAAGAGTAGCTTTACACCTGTTATTCACAATTCGAGCATAGATACTTTTATTCAATTGGTGCTAAAAGATGTAAGCCTATTACAGAACAGAGTTACACTGAACAAAAGCAAAATCAAGCCTAATTTTACATCAGCAGAGTTTAAGGCATTGAAAGATCGTAGCAGTAACAAACATATAATATGCAAGCCGGCTGATAAGGGCGGGGCCACTGTGATACTCGACAGGGACTACTATATACAGGAGATTAAGACTCAGCTTCAGGATGGGGATGTTTACTTGCCACTGGATAGGGATCCTTCATTTGAAGTTAAAAAAGAACTTGAGAAATGTGTATCTAAGGCAATGTGTAATGGTCTAATTACTGGAAATGAGAAAAGCTTTTTGATTCCAGATAAATTTTCCATACCAGTCTTTTACACATTGCCGAAGATACACAAGAATCTTGATAAACCGCCGGGCCGTCCAATAGTTGCAAGTACCAACTCCATCCTTACTAATGTATCTATATATCTGGATAGGATATTAAGACCATTGGTCACTACAGCCATATCCTATATTAAAGACACAGGGGATTTCCTTCAAAAATTACAGGAGGTAGTTTTACAGAGTGATAAATTTATTCTCTATACACTGGATGTGAGTAGCCTAGATACTTCTATCACACATAATAGTGGTTTGGATGCTACTAAGCAGGCTATCACATCCAGTGGTTTACTAACCACCTTTGAGAGGGAATTTGTTATGGAGTTACTGCAACTAGTTCTTTATTGTAACTATTTCCTTTTTCAGAGTCAGTTTTATATCCAATGTCAGGGGACTGCTATGGGGTCAAATGTCGCCCCCACATATGCCAACATCTATATGAACATGTATGAAGAAAAGTTTGTATACACTAATGGCATGTTCCAGAAATATGGACTTTGCTGGTTTCGTTACATAGATGACGTGTTTGGCATATGGGGGGGGCAACATTGACTCCTTATATGAATTTGTAGCAGATTTAAACATTTCAACAAGATCTATAAAATTTCAATTGAACCTGAGCGAGGAATCGGTCCCTTTCTTGGACACACTGATAATCAAGGATGGTAGGTCTTTAAAAACTGATTTGTACAAAAAAATGAGTGATAGAAACAGCCTATTGAGGTTTGATAGTGCACACTCTCCATCCTTGATTAGAAGTTTGCCCAAAAGCCAGCTCCTACGTGTGAAGCGAATAGTCTCAGATAAGGATAAGATGACCTCTAGACTCAAAGAGATGGGCAAATGTTTTCTCAAAAGGGGTTTTCCTAAATCCCTTATTGATAGTCAAATTAAAGAAATTGAGGCTCCCAATAGGGAACTAATTCCTAAGGGAAATAATGTAAATAGGAAATTTCAGAAAAAGGAGAGACTTGTATTTGTATCTGAGTTTAACCCACTTAGTAATAAAATAAATGGTATCATCAGGAAACATTGGCCAATGATAAAGGATTTAAATAAGCATATCAAAGAATTCCAAGAGCCCCCTATGCCAGCCTATAGAAGATGTAGAAATATTAGGGACACTTTGGTCAAAGCTGACATTGGCCCAGAGAAGGGTCTGAGACAAACACATATTAGTAGTCCTCGGATGGGTTGCTATCCTTGTTTAGGATGCTGCAACTGCAACAGCATGATCAAAGGTGGGATATTTCTACACCCCCTAACAGGAAAGAGATATAATATCTCTGGATACTACCCATGCAATACAGATTTTATTATTTATCTGATTAAATGCCCCTGCTCTAAAATCTATGTAGGGGAGTCTACACGCAGGGCCAGGGATCGCATAAATGAACACAAATCCAATATTCGTACAAAAAACCTTGATGCCCCGGTGTCAGGTCATTTTCTTCAGGCTGGTCACTCAATCTCGCAACTTAGGTTTCAAATCATTGAACATATTAAAAGACCTAGGCGAGGGGGTGATAGGGTTAAAATGTTGAAAAGTAGGGAAACATTTTGGATATATACCTTACAATCTTTGGCCCCTATAGGGATGAATAAAGCAATAGATTGGGGGATAACCCTCTAATATACATGTCTCTCCTTGAACCATAAAAAGGTACCTTGTGGGCTATGTACTTACACTAGACAATATATGTGATTCTGGGAATTTTACATTTTTTGCTAGTTTCAAGTATTTTTAATTTTAATATATAAATATGCTATATATTGTTTTTAACTTAGGTTGTATGTATTTACAGGTCTTTGAGGGTTAAAGAAGAATGATCTCTCTGCTAACAACCACTAGAGGGAGTATGTAGGTTAGGAATGTACTTGATTACACCTGAACCAGGTAATTGAGCCCCTCCCCTCTAAGTAAGGGTATAAAGTGTGAGCAGTTATGATGTTATTTAGAACATGATTAAGGTCAGTGTATGACCGAAACGTTGTATCTCTTGTCTGCCATGATGTTAAACCAATAAAGGAAAAATTTTTGCATTTACAAGGTGCTGCTGTTTTTCTGCTTCTTTTGTTATCTAATAAAGCAGCAGCCATTTTTACCAAATTCCTGCATTATGGTTCTTTGTTTGGGTATCCGAGTAGTGAACTGTTTACCACTTGAGGTTAACTAGAGATTAACAAACTGTAGGAAAGTATAAGTAAACACATTCAAATATCCACCAAAAATGTCTTGTATTTCCATCTACTCTACTGGCAATGAGCGCACACAGCATTTTAAATGATGGTTATTTCAATCAGTATAACACACTAGTATTTCCTCCAGATCACAGTAGGGATAAGCATCCTTATACCATGAGAAGACAGGCACTCTGATCACCCAAGCTCCGAGATCAGCAACATCTTTACACTTCTATCAGTTCATTTAACAAAGAGTGCTATTCTGTATGTTTTACAGTTGGCAAATAAGGTATTTGGCAACCATTGTTGAGAAGAGTATTTTATTTTTAGATTTCAGAAACATTTTTTGTTGCAGAGAAACAACAACAAAATGAATTGTTCACAGCAAAGCATCAATGGTTACAAAATGTCAAGATAATCTCTGTTTGACAGTCACATAACCATTAGAGAAACTATTGTCCTCTAGGGGGCAGAATTTCCTTGAACTGGATGAACAAACCATTGGTGCATTTAAAAAAAAAAAAAATATTTACACAAATATCCCTGTCAACCTTTATAGGATGCCAAAAGCTTTTATGGTTGGTTATCTGGTGACGTTTTCCCTAGCCTGAAAAAAAATAAAGATTTGCCAGCTATGCAATCTAAAAGCAGCAATGTAAAACCACACTCTCTCAATGATACATCAAAAGTAGTACAGTCTAAATAAAACCAAATCAATTAATAAAAACAGACATTTATTTAGAAAACTGTTTGGTTTCATTTTGATCTACACACTTTAAACTACACATTTGCCTACAAGTCTGTTTGCTCTCAGTGCACAGTTTTGTCTGTCAGCACAGTTATTTTAAATGATAGCCATGAGAAAATCTTAGGATTTTAAACCATAGACAAATGATTTGGTACTGAAGAACATACACATACTAGATGCAGTCGCAGAATAAAAGGTAGATTGCATTATAGTTGCAACTTAACATTAAAATGTAATTTCCCATACATGTTCAATTATGCATAATTTAAAAATCGCCTGCTTTTCCTGTAATTGACTCTGAAAAAACTGTGATGTTTCCATTCCTCCAGGGAGTTTGGAGTTCATCCCATGGAACGCAGAAACCTTAAAATCATGAATACTGCACAATGATTGGATAATATGTGCTTGTTTATATCTCTCCCTTATTGGCCACAGTAAATGAAGATAAATAGCATTTAAGGGGTTAGTCCAGGTGTGTGTCACAGCCCGCAAAATTAAACATATTTAAAACTTGTTGTGTAAAAATTATGCATTAACTATTTATTTTGTAATGGAGTGAATTATTTCTACTGCATACATAATCATTTAACTCATTGAGAGTATTAAATTGTTTACAAATAGTTAATCTGTCTTTATTTTGTCATTTAATTAAAATAGCTGTTTTTGCCTGTTGAAATCGCCTCCTATACTAAAAATGTCAATACTGCAGTTATGGGTACAGAAGCTATGTCAACAAGATCAGGCAGAAGAAAGTGACAGTGGGATAGGTACTACAATGTTATTTTTCAATTGTTATCTCAGGAAGAGATAAGATAAGGCCTTTGTGTTTATATAAAGTGATAAGATAATAGAATCTATACTACCTGCAAGCTTAGCCCGTTTTAATGGGTTGTGTTTCAAAGATCAAAAACAGCTATTTCATATAAAAAAACAAATACAATAGAGCAATTTCCTATACATTGTATCCTCTACAAATGCTAGAAGAACAGAATTAATAGACCAGGGAAGAGCCAAAGATGTAGAGTATCTAGACTTTAGTATTTTTAGGATTTGACACCATCCCAAATGTATTGCCTTGGAGTATATCCTAAGATTGTTAAGTGGGTAGAATGCTGGCTTACGGATATAAAGCAGAGAGTTTCAATTAATGGAGTGCATTCAAATGAGGGGTCAGTTACTAGTGGTGTTCTCCAAGGGTCAGTTCTTGGGCCTGTTTTGTTTTAAATGTTCATCAGTGATATTGGTAGTTGGCTCCAGGGAAAGGAGTGCTTGTTTATTATTAGCATCAGTTATTTGTGGAGTGCTAACAGATTCTGTAGCGCTGATTGTTTGCTGATGATACAAAAATTTGTAACTGAGTTGATGTTCCAGGAGTGGTGGATGAAATGCTCAGTGTTCTCCCTAGAACCGTTTTAATGGGTGCACCACCCGGCTGATTTTAGATTTTACTGACCACCCAGCTAAAAATGTTGCCACTATTAATGTAAACTAATAATAATGTTAGCTAATATTTCCATTTTTAAACGTTTATTTCACAAATTATCATTAAATAAATGTATGTTAAATTATGCAATCATGTTGTGCTTTGGCTAGCAGAAAATGTTCTAATATTAGAAAGTATTTTTCCGCCTGGCTGGCAAAATTTGCTGTGGAGAACACTGAGCAGTGATATTACATTTAAGATCCCATTTACTTGCCCAGTTCTCCAGGGTTTGTTTGTGTTTATATTACCAATAAAAAAATATGCATACAGGATCCAAAAACCCAAAGGCTAATTATAGTCTCAGTGGTAAATTACTGACTGTAACTAAAGAGGAACGGGACTCAGAAATTATTATTTCAGATGATTTAAAATTTGGAAAACAGTGCAGCCAGTAAGGCCAGTCAATTACTTGGTTGCATTATGAAAAGTATTAGCAGCAGAAATAGCAAGGTTCTTATCCCACTTTACAGATCATTAGTTAAGCCTCTTCTGGAATATTGTGTACAGTTCTGAAAACCATATCTTCAGAAAGATATAAAGGAGAGCTATTAAAATGGTTCATGGTCTAAAATATAAAAGACAACAAAAGACTATGACCTAAATATGTATAGTTTAGAGGAGAGAAGGGAAAGAGGTGACATGTTAGAAACCTTCAAATTTATGAAAGGACTTAAAGGGACAGTCAACACCAGAATTTTTGTTTTTTTAAAAGATAGATAATCCCTTAATTACCCATCCCCACCGTTATAATTATACATGTTTTACCTCTGTGATTACCTTGTATCTAAGCCTCTGCAAACTGCCCCCTTATCTCAGTTCTTTTGACAGACTTGCAGTTTAGCCAATCCGTGCTCAGTCCTCTGTAAATTTGTGTGCATGAGCTCAATATTATCTATATCAGTGTTTTTCAACCAGTGTGCCGTGGCACACTAGAGTGCCGTGATAGATCCTCAGGTGTGCCGCGGCAGACTGACAACAGTGCAGGGGTGTCCCTCTTTCAAATTTTGAAATATTGGGAGGTATGTGACAGGCTCATCAGGCATCATTTACAACCATGACATTGACATTCATTCACAGACAATCATTATGATTGTTTGTAAAAGAATGTCAATATGTCATGTATAGTTTGTAGGAGGCATGGCATGACAGCACAGTACAGTGTGTGTATGTATGTATATATATATATATATATATATATATATATATATATATATATATATATATATATATATATATCCTGTATTAGGCTACAATGTGTCATTTTGTAAAATTTTGAGATGGTGGTGTGCCGCAGGATTGTTTAATGTAAAAAAGTGTGCCGCGGCAAAAAAAAGGTTGCAAATCACTGATCTATATGAAACACATGAACCAAAGCCCTCTAGTGGTGAGAAACTGTCAAAATGCATTCAGATTAGAGGCGGACAAAAGAACATAGCAAAATTGGTGATAAAAGTAAATTGGAAAGTTGTTTAAAATGACATGCCCTATTTGAATCTTTGGACTTGACTGTCCCTTTAATAAAGTAGAAGCTGAAAGGATTTTCCACACAAAAAAAAAAAAACGCACAAAACAAGGGCTCTTAAAGGGACACTCAAGTCAACATTAAATTTCATGATTCAGATAGAAGAGGCAATTTTAAACAACTTTCCAATTTACTTCCATTAACAAAATGTGCACAGTCTTTTTATATTTAAACTTTTTGAGTCACCAGCTCCTACTGAGCATGTGCAATAATTCACAGAGTATACGTATATGCATTTGTGATTGAGCAATGGCTGTCACATGGTACAGGGGGAGTGGAAATAGACATACCTTTTAAATTTGTTAAATTAAAATCTGCTATTCATTTGAAGTTTAGACTAAGTGCTATTGCATTGTCTTTTTATCATGCATGTGTTGATTATGCAAATCTACTGTATTTACTGATCCTTTAAGAGGGTAGCAGAATCAGGAGAAATATGAGACAGCATTTTTTTTTTTTATTTTTTTTTTACAGAAAGGGTGGTCGATTCATGGAATAAACTTTCAACAGATGTGTTAAACACAGGGACCGTATAAAACAATTTATTCTTACGTGATAAATTTATTTATTTCTTGACCCAGTGAGTCCACGGATCATCTTAATTACTGTTGGGAATATCACTCCTGACCAGCAGGAGGCGGCAAATAGCACCACAGCAAAAGCTGTTAAATACCACTCCACTTACCCACAATCCCTAGTCATTCGACCAAAGGGAAAGGAAGTAATTTAAGGTGCAGAGGTGCCTGAAGTTTATAGAAAAGCACCTGAAAAACAGGGCGGGCCGTGGACTCACTGTGTCAAGAAATAAATAAAATTTATCAGGTAAGAATAAATTATGTTTTCTTTCTAATGACACGGTGAGTCCACGGATCATTTTAATTACTGTTGGGAACCAATACCCAAGCTAGAGGACACGGATGATAAGGGAGGGACAAGACAGTTAACCTAAACAGAAGGCATCACTGCTTGAAAAACCTCTCTCCCAAAAGAAGCCTATGCTGAAGCAAAAGTATAAAATTTGTAAAATTTAGAAAAAGTATGCAAAGATGACCAAGTCACAGCCTTGCAAAGCTGATCTACAGAAGCTCCATTTTTGAAAGCCCGAGAAGATGAAACAGTCCTCGTGGAATGAGCCGTGATTCTCTCAGGAGGCTGCTCACCAGCAGTCTCATATGCCAAGCGAATAACGCTCCTCAACTAACAAGAAAGAAGTAGCCGTAGATTTCTTACCATTAGGCTTCCCAGAAAAGACAACAAATAAAGAAGACGACTAGAGAAAATCCTTAGTCGCCTGCAAATAATATTTCAATGCACGAACCACATCCAGGTTGTGCAACAAACGCTCCTTATGAGAAGAAGGATTAGGACACAAAGAAAGAACAACAATCTCTTGATTAATATTCTTATCAGAAACAACCTTGGGAAGAAAACCCAAGCCAGTATGCAGAACTACCTTATAAGAGTGAAAAATATGAAAAGGCGATTCATACTGTAAGGCTGAAAGCTCCAAAACTCTTTGAGCCGAAGAAATACAATATGTAACGCAACAACAAACAATACAGTCCAGCACCCAGGTCACTGCACACCACCACTCCCTACAGATAGAGACTTTGACAAATCCAAACAATAGAGTGGCAGCAAACGTGAAACATAGCAGGTTTATTCAGCACATAAAGTAAAGGCAACGTTTCGGGAACTCCTTCCCTTAATCATGCAGTAAAAATTGTGGTACAAAGTATCCTTATATACCCCTCAGCCACCAGGGGGCAATAGAGGGATATTTACAAATTTAACTGTTTATTGACCAAATTTATACTAGACAATACATCATGAATCACAACATAGGACCACAATGTTAGAAACTGATACTAAATAAGAAATTACAAAAAAATTACAAACAATAGAAATCAAAATAAATGTAACCATAATATACTTAATTAAAAATCTAGCAGTAAAGAAATTATCACTTTATATTATAAACCTATATTAAAGTATAAAATTAAAATTTAAACTCACTTATAGTGAGGAAGAGGTAATATTTTTGGATACTAGGGTCATTAACTCAGGTGGATCTTTAATGATTGATTTGTTTAGAAATCCTAGTGATCGTAATAGCATTCTACACTTTAATAGTGCTCATCCCTTGTCCTTACTAAAGGCTCTACCAAGAAGTGAACTAATGAGAGTCCGCAGAATAGTCACGGATAAAACATTATTTGATTTGAGACTCAGTGAAATGAGAGACCGGTTTGTAGAACGCGGTTATCCGCGTTGTATGGTTGAGAAAGAGATGGGGATGGTAGCTTCGGTCCCTAGAGAATCACTGTTATCCTCTAAAGTAAAAATGGAAAAAGTGAAAAAGAACTCATGGATGGTTTTTGTGTCTGAGTTTAATTCTCAAAGTTATGCTATTTAAAATATCATTAAAAGGCATTGGCCTTTACTTGCCAAATGCAATCCTGACATTCCTGAATTTGTTGAGGCTCCTATGTCAGCCTTTAAACAGGGCTTTAATTTACATCAAAAATGAATTAGGGCTGATATTGGTTCATCAATTGTGACTGACAATCAACGTTATCTGACGAGTAAAAATAATGGCTGTTACCCTTGTCTGGGGTGTTCGTGCTGTGGCAATGTAATAAAAGGATCGGTATTTCATCATCCTAGTTCCAGTAAAAAGTATAAAATTAATGGGTTTTTTACTTGCCTATCTAAATATGTTATCTACCTTGTCAAATGTCCTTGTGGGCAGAGCTATGTAGGGGAGACTACCCTTTTTATTAGGGAACATATCATCGAACATAAAAGTTCAATTAGAAATAATAACAAATTAGCCCCTGTAGCTTGCCACTTCAATTTGATGGGTCATGCTGTTAATTAGCTCAGATTTAAAATCATAGATTTTATTCCTAGACCCCGACGAGGAGGCAATAGAGAGCTTTTTCTTCAACAAAAAGAATGTTTTTGGATACTTTAGGACCTAATGGTGTAAATAAAGATTGGGATCTATCTGTATTTTTATGATCCTAATAAATCTGATAATTTAAATAATTTTTGGTAACCCATTCTATCATTCATATTCTGCCCCTTTTGAATAATACATGGCATTTTTTCAGATTGATATATGGCCCTCTTTATAATATAGGTTTATAATATAGGGTGATAACTTCTTTGCTGCTAGATTTTTAATTAAGTATATTATGGTTATATTTATTTTGATTTCTATTGTTTGTAATTTTTTTGTAATTTCTTATTTAGAATCAGTTTCTAACATTGTGGTCCTATGTTGTGATTCATGATATATTGTCTAGTATACATTTGGTCAAACAGTTAAATTTGTAAATATCCCTCTATTGCCCCCTGGTGGCTGAGGGGTATATAAGGATACTTTGTACCACAGTTTTTACTGCATGATTAAGGGAAGGAGTTCCCGAAACTTTGCATTTTCTTAAACTTTATGTGCTGAATAAACCTGCTATATTTCACGTTTGCTGCCACTCTATTGTATGGATTTGTCAAAGCTGAAGAAATAGCCACCAGAAACAAAACCTTCCAAGATAACATCTTAATATCCAAAGAATGCATAGGTTCAAACGGAGCCTGTTGAAGGACTCTAAAAACCAAATTAAGACTCCTAGGTGGAGTAGTATACTTAAACACAGGGCAAATTCTAACCAAGGCCTGACAAAAAGAATGAACATCTGACACATCCACCAGGCACTTCTGCAAAAAAATAGATAAAGCAGAAATTTGACCCTTCAGGGTACAAGCAGATAAACCTTTCTCCAAACCCTCCTGGAGAAAAGACAAAATCCTAGGAATCCTAACTCTACTCCACGAGTAGCCTTTGGATTCACACCAAAACAAATATTTATGCCAAATCTTATAATAAATCTTCCTAGTCACAGGCTTACAAGCCTGAATCATAGTCTCAATGACTGAATCAAGCTTAGAAAGAATCAAGCGTTCAATCTCCAAGCAGTCAGCTTCAGAGAAATGAGATTTGGATGAAGGAAGAGACCCTGCAGAAGCAGGTCCTTCCTTAATGGAAGACGCCAAGGTGGAAGGGAAGACATCTCCACCAGATCTGCAAACCAGATTCTGCGAGGCCACGCCGGAGCAATGAGAATCACTGATGCCCTCTCGTTTGACCCGAGCAATGACCAGAGGAAGAAGAGCAAACAGAGGGAACACATATGCCAGACAAAGTCCAAGGAACTGCCAGAGCATCTATTAGAACAGCCTGAGGATCCTTTGACCTTGACCCGTACCTCGGGAGCTTGGCATTCTGACAAGATGCCATGAGATTCAACTCCGGCTGCCCCCAACTGAGAATCAAGCTGGAAAATACCTCTGGAAAATACCTCTGGATGAAGATAGCAGACAGACAACAGTTGTGAATCTCCGACCACTGAATAATCTTGGCTACCTCTGTCATGGCCAAGGAAAACTGAGTTCCTCCCTGATGAATGATGTAAGCCACTGACGTTATGTTGTCTAACTGAAACCTGATAAACTGGGTTGAAGCAAGCTGAGGCCAGGCTAGAAGAGCATTGAAAATTGCTCTCAGTTCCAAAACATTTATTGGAAGAACCGACTCCTCCCGAGTCTATAGACGCTGAGCCCTTAATGAACCCCAGACAGCACCCCAGCCCAGCAAACTGGCATCCGTGGTTACAATCACCCAGGCAGGTCTGTGAAAGCAAGTTCCCTGAGAGAGAAGAGCCTGAGGCAATCACCATGGAAGAGAATCTCTGGACATCTGATCTAGAACAATTTTTGGAGATAGATCCGCATAACCCCTGTTCCACTGCCTGAGCAAGCATAACTGCAGAGGTCTGAGATGGAACCGAGCAAACGGAATGATGTCCATGACTGAAACCATCAGACCAATAACCTCCAAGCACTGAGCCACTGACGGCCGAGGAAAGGACAGGAAAGAGCAAGACACGTATTGAAAATGTTTGACTTTCTTGCTTCTGTCAGAAAAATTTTCATCTCTAGAGAATCTATAATGGTCCCCAAAAATACCACTCTTCTAGCCGGAATTGGGGAACTTTTTCCTAAATTCACCTTCCAACCGTGGGAGCGCAGAAAAGACAACAACAACTCTGTGTGGGAGTTTGCTAGCTGAAAAGATGGAGCCTGAACTAGAATGTCATCCAGATAAGGAGCCATTGCAACACCCTTCAATCGAAGCACCACCAACAATGCTCCAAGGACCTTTGAAAAAATTCTGTGAGCTGTTGCCAAACCAAAATGAAGAGCTACAAACTGAATTTTTTTTGTCTAGAAGTGCAAATCTTAGGAATCTGTGATGATCCCTGTGAATGGGAATATGCAGATACGCATACTTTAGATCCACTGTGGTCATGAACTGACCTTCCTGAACCAAAGGAAGAATGGAACAAATAGTTTCCATCTTGAAAGATGGAACCCTGAGAAACTATTAACATTCTTGAGATCTAAAATAAGTCTGAAAGTTCCCTCCTTTTTGGGAACAACAAAGAGATTGGAATAAAAACCCAGTTCCTGAACACAAACTATCACTCCCATGTCGGAAAGATTCTGAACACAACGTAAGAACGCCTCTCCTTTTATCTGGTTTACAGATAACCTGGAGAGAAGAGACCTTCCTCTGGGAGGAAAATTCTTGAACTTCATTTTGTAACCCTGGGACACGATATCTACCACCCACGGATCCTGAACATCTCGAACCCAAGCTTGAGCGAAGAAAGAGAGTCTGCCCCCCCCATAAGATCCATTCCCAGATCGGGGGCAGACCCTTCATGCTGATTTTGAGTCAGCAACAGGCTTCCTGGACTGCGTCCCCTTATTCCAAGACTGATTTGATTTCATTGCCGACCCTTCTGTTTATCTCTTTTATCCTTAGAAAGAGAATGCCCCTTCCCTCCCGTAGTATCAGAAATAATCTCAGCCAAACCTGGCCCAAACAAAGTCTTACCCTTGCATGGAATAGACAAAAGCTTAGACTTAGAGGACACATCTGCAGACCAGGATTTTAACCATAAAGCTCTGCAAGCTAAAATGGCAAAAACAGAAATTTTAGCTCCCAACTTGATGACATGTAGAGAAGCATCTGCAATAAAAGAATTAGACAACTTCAAAGCCTCTATACTATCTTGAATTTCTTCAAGAGGAGTATCTTACTGAATAGAATCAGACAATGCATCAAACCAATATACCGCTGCAATAGTAACCGTAGCAATACATGCAGCCGGTTGCCATTGATACCCCTGGTGAACATAAATATTTTTAAGCAAAGCTTCCAACTTCTTATCCATAGGATCTTTAAAGGAACAGCTGTCCTCAATAGGAATAGTGGTCCTCTTGGTCAGAGTGGAAACTGCTCCCTCCACCTTAGGAACCATCTGCCAAGATTCCTTAATAGAATCAGCAATAGGAAACATCTTCCTAAAAATTGGAGAGGGGGGAAAAGGAATCCCAGGCTTCTCCCATTCTCATGCAATAATATCTGAAACACAATCTGGTATAGGAAAAACTTCCACCGAGGAAGGGACACCAAAAAACGTATTAAGTTTACTAGATTTCTTAGGAATAGCCATGACTGATGCCTCAGAGTCATCCAAGGTAGCCAAAACCTCCTTGAGTAACAAACGGAGGTGCTCCAGTTTAAACCTAAAGGAAACAAGCTCAGGTTCAGAACAAGGATTTACACTATCAGAATCCGAGTTCTCATCCTCAGATGCTACTGAAGTATTTTCCTCCTCAGACTTATGAGAAGAAACACTAGACACAATTGCAACAGAATCAGAAACCTTATACTTCCACTTGTGCTTCCCCTGTAACATAGGAAAAGCAGACAAAGCCTCAGATACTGCCGAGGATATACGGGTAGCCATATCCTGCAAGGAAAAACCAACCTGAGATGAAACACAGGGCACTGCAGAAGATTGGGACGTATGAGGAGAAAGCTGCGGATTAGCCTGAACAGGAGACTCCTGAACAACATCCGCCCTCGACAATGAAGGCTCAGAATCAAAAAGTCTATCCTTGTAATGTAATGTTCTCTCAATACAAGAGGAACAAAAAGGGATAGGAGGCTCAACATTAGTATTTAAACATAGGGAACAAGCAACAGCTTGCAGGGCCTCTTGGTCCATCTTATTCCAAAGGAAAAAACCTTAATCAATAAAAAAATCCGAATTTTAATGAAACAAAAATACGTTTTGTCCTTTAAAAAAAAAAAAGTCTGTTTAAAATTTAAACTAGATCAATAAATCTTGCAGCAACAATTTTTCACAAAATGAATGCAAAAACAGACACAAACGTTAAAGTCCCTGAAATTCAGACAGAAACTTAAATATAAACAGAGCAACAGCCCCACAAAAAAAACAACAGGCAACCTCCACACCTCAGCAAGCTCTGCTGAGGTGCCTACCTGACCTCCTTGCTGCCGGAAACAAAGTCAGAAAATGATCCGGACCCCCATACAGCCGTACCGGAGAGAGCGCGGAACCACATCTGAGAAACTATGCAACAGAGGTGCAACATCCAGGAACAACAGGAAATGGCTAAAAGGGCGCCAAAAACGTCCTTGCTATCTCAGATAAGCCCGTCTATTGTGGGCGTGGCCTAACAAACCTCCTGGTAGCCATTAATACACAAACAAAAAAACATGTACACCAAAGTGAAAACATAATAAACTGAGCCAAACATCCCCAGTGCCTGCAAAACAGCCATACAATAAACCGTTAACATAGAAGGCTGAATGTATATTTAGACAAAATTAACTGTCAAAGTACCAAATTCCCCTATATCAAAACAGGGAAAGAAATAGGCACTTACCTCAAAAATCTGTTCAGCAGGACAGCTCAGTTGGTATGAGAAGGGCTTCCTACCTCACATGGACCTGTGGGGAAAAAAGAAAAGGCTGAGTAAACTTACTCAAACTTTCAACCAAGGGCAGCATGAAATTACTTGGGAGGCCCAGTGGGGATTATACCCCACAAGTTCTCAAATGCTTAAAAAGCCACCACTTGCTCTACTGAAGAGATTGACATGGACTACGGCTAAACCCCAAAGAAAACCAGAGCAAACTTGCTATGCTTAAAAAATAAACTCTTGATTGAAGAATCAGACACCTATCTTTACCCCTCCTTGCAATTGATACAAGCAAAGAGAATGACTGGGGATTGTGGGAAGGGGGGGTGGTATTTAACAGCTTTTGCTGTGGTGCTCTTTGCCTCCTCCTGCTGGTCAGGAGTGATATTCCCAACAGTAATTAAGATGATCTGTGGACTCACCGTGTCATTAGAAAGAACTAAAAAAAATCCCCGGGGAACACATAAGGCAAGAAAACAGTAACTTGTAATATGGGTAGACTTGATGAGCCTTTGCTAATGTAAAATTCTATGTTTATATGTAATTTTTAAACAAATGAAGCCAATTTTACAGTACACAGTTCTTTTTAAATGTCCTTTTAATAAATAGTAGGAACATCAATCTGAATTAAAGTCTAAGAAAACACATATTGTAACTAATTTTAAACGTACAACTGAAATGTGATCAAGACACATAGTGGGGCAATTGAGAAAGTCTTTATTCCATCCACATGAATCCTTTGAAGTTGAGGTCACACGCTGCTCAACCCTCTGGTTTCTGGGTAATATTAAAGGCCGGTGCTCCCAGATGGGTTCATGAAATTTCAAATGTGTAATTGTTAACCTTCAAAAAAATTTTTATAGACCAGAGGGTGAATCTATGCTATGAGGTGGCACTGAAATATATACTCCACCTTTGGGATACTACCATACTCCATGGTTTTATAGGCTTCAACAGTAAATACAATAACAAGTGCATAATAAAAAAAAACCTTAACACACTGAATTTCGCAAAAAGAGATTTTTTTTCTGGCAAATTTATTATTTTCTCACAGATAACAGCCAATCAAAGACTAGTATACATATACTCTGTGAGCTTGTGCACATGCTTTAGTAGGAGCTGGAGCCTTAAAAAATGTGCATATAAAAAGATTACGCAAAATTTGGTAATGGAAGTAATTTGAAAATATATAAAATATTGTGTGCTCTTTCTGAATAATGAAAGTTTAATTTTGGCTTAATGGTCCCTTTAACCCTTTGAGTGCTAAGCACTTTCCCACCTGGGTGCTAAGATTTTTTAATGTTTTTTTAGAACAATTTGTTTTTAAAACTTTTCTTTTTATTTTTTTCAGACCCCCAAGACTTACACTGTTGGAAAGGTTAGGCGATTATCTTTCCAATGTCTTGGGGGTCTGTAGCTGCTTAGATGCCTGAGATACAGGCTTTTAAGCAGCATGCCCCCTGCTCCTATACTTCACATTGTTAAGAATAAATAAAGTTGCGTGGTGACGTCACCACGCAAAACGGGAAGCCCCGGCGATGCCTGTCACTCTACAGGCACGATCGCAGGGGTAGGAGCGGGTGGGAGCCCCCAGATCTCCCTCAAGGTGGGAGAGTACTAGTGACGGCTCTGAGCCATCATTAGCACCAGAGTGAGAAACTCTGTGACGGCTCAGAGCCATCATTAGCACTCAAAGGGTTAAAGGGAAAGAAAAGTGTGAAAACAAAATGTTCTTTGTGTTTTAATTAAGAGCAGCAGCGCACTATTGAGAGTTAGCTGAACAAATCAGGAGAGCGAATGAGAAGAGGTGTGTGTGTGTGTTTCCACCAATCCCCAGCTAGCTCTCCCACTATTGAACTGCTGCACCTGAGCCTACCTATGTATGCTTTTCAACAAATAATTCCAAGAGAATTAAGTCAATTTGACAATAGAAGTTAATTGAAAACATAACTTAAAATGGCATGCTTAGTCTGAATCAGGAACGTTTAATGTTGACGTCTATGTTTAGGATGAGGAATGTTTGTAAAATGGCAGCAACCAGTAACCTTTTGGTTGTCACATGGTCTCAGCTTTCAAGCCCACAGCTTCCCTATGATTGACAAAGGAAGTGGACACAAAAGCAGAAGATCAATAGCTTGGTGAGACCTGTAGAGGTACAGCTAGGAGTTCTGCTAAACACAAGGATTAGGTTCCTGTATTTTTCTATAATGTTGTCCTAAGCTGTTTTAAATGAACGCACAGCAGTCTAAACAATATGAAATACATTTGTTGCTGTATTGTGTAAAATGTATCAAATAGCAGTTTGTGAAGTAAGCAGCAGCTATTTATTGAACTGTGCATAAGAGAGGGCAGTGACTCCTGTAGGGTTAAGGACCTGCCTTCCTTCTAACAAGGAGCCACTCCCGCTTTCCTGCACTCACCTCCTATCACCTCCTAGAGCTTCAGCAGCAGGCTTTTTGCTTGTAATAAGAGTGTAGACTACAGAGTTTGTGTTGTGCACAAGGCAGACCTATGCATAACATGTACTGCACTTATTTCAAAGATAAGGCGCATAATGCAATCAGGTGTTGTGCGGGGTTGGCAAGCACTGAATACTAATGAAGCCGCTTATCTCAATTAAAGGGACATGAGTTTTTGCTATTCAGATACAGCATACAATTCTAAATAACTTTGCATTTACTTCTATTATCAAATGTGCTTAATTCTCTTGGTATCCTTTTTTGAAGGAACAACAATACACTAAAAGGAATCTAGCTAAGCACATCAGGTGATCAATGACAAAAAGGCATGGGTGTGCACCCACCAATCAGCAGCTAACTCTCAGTAGTACATTGTTGAAAAGTATACCTAGGAGCAGCAAAGGATATCAAGAAAATTAGAGAATAGAAGTCACACCAGAAAGTTGTTTGAAATTGTGCGCTATATGTAAATTGTAGGGAAAAAAAATGGGTTTCATAATAACACTCCGAACTGTTCTGGCAAATTTATTTTTTTCTCACAGACATCAGCCAATCGAAAGGCTAGTACATGTTTACTCAGTGAGCTTGTGCACATGCTCAGTAGTAGCCACCAATCTCCAGCTAAATCTCAGTCACAATTAAAAACTTTCATGACTCAGATGGAGAATGCTCTTTTAAAGACCTTTCCAGTTTACTTCTATTATCAAATTTGCTACATTCTCTTTATGTCCTTTTTTGAAGAGTAGGCTCAAGAGCAGCATTGCGCTACTGGGAGCTAGCTGAACACATCTGGTAACCCAGTGACATGTGGTACATTTGTGCAGGCACCAATAACCAGCTAACACTCAGCAGTGCAATGCTGCTCCTAAAGCCTACATAGGTATGCTTTTTGGCAAAGGATATCAAGCGAACAAATTGAATTTGATAACAGAAGTAAACTGAAAAGTGTTATAAAATTGTGTTCTCTATTTGAACCATAGAAGTTTAACTGGTTCGTATCCCTTTAAGAAAGACAATAAATGAAATAGAAGACTGGGACATAAAGCTAAGAAAACAATGCAATTTGCACACATTTCCTAGAGTGTGTCATCTGGAAAGAGACGTCATGGATTAGGCACAGGTGTGAAAATGTATCATATCCTGATGAATGTATCCCAGCTCAGAAATCTTCTAAACCAGCCTTGCCCACAAACCAACCAGCCTTGCCCACCACAAACCAGCCTTGCCCACCACAAACCAGCCTTGCCCACCACAAACCAGCCTTGCCCACAAACCAGCCTTACCAACAAACCAGCATTACCAACAAACCAGCATTACCAACAAACCAGCATTACCAACAAACCAGCATTACCAACAAACCAGCATGCTTTGCTTTCATATGCAGTGTATGAAATATGTTAACATCTACTAACAGCCACTATACCTAATGCTACTACTTCTCTATTATAGGTCACTAAAAACATAATTTTAACATATTAAACCTATTAATCCAGTGTGGTGCTATACCAGACAATATATCTTTTAAACTGTTACTAAGCAACACTGTAGATCAAATAAACATTCAGCTACTGTAAATACCATGTAACACCTGCTTTACAAATTTGTTTTCTAATCTAAAATCTGTTTGTCTATATGCTGGCTCGGCAACTGCCCATGGTTTCTGTTATTAATTACCAACAACAAATTGTACCCTCTTAGGGATTAATCTTCACAAAAAGGGCCATAAACCGCAATCTAGTCTAAAAATGTTGCAATTAATGCAGGTTAATATTTCCTAAAAGAGCTACATAAACAACAATTTATGACATATCTACTTTTTATTTATAAAATATCTATCCAAGTAACGCTATTAAGTATATGCTATTCTGGCTTTTTTTGGGCAGTTGATGCTCTGATTTGGCATACAAATAAAGCAGTGTTATGCCTCATGTAACCAGGAAACACCATTTCTTCATAAATAAAGACAGGCTCTTTTATAATATTAACATTGCATGTGACAGCTGTTTGTATGCGTTATATAGCTTTTTTTTTTTATTAAAAATCTAAAGTAATTTGTGGGTTATATAAAGAGTAGTAAAATAATAGAATACGGAGAAAGTTAGAGATATTCTAATGTAAAACTCACATGGTTTCATTTGTAAGCATGTCATTTTTTCATTACATTGTATTTAACCCTTGCAAATGACTTAAAAACACATAGGTAAAGCCCCACTCTGGTGCAGCAAGCAGGACAAAGCAAGGTCATGCAAATGCTGCTCATAATTAGCTAATCAGTCAAGTACTACTCAATGACTTAAAAACACATAGGTAAAGCCCCACTCTGGTGCAGCAAGCAGGACAAAGCAAGGTCATGCAAATGCTGCTCATAATTAGCTAATCAGTCAAGTACTACTCAGATGCTGCAAGCCATGCAGCTCTCAAAGTAAGATATTTTCGCTGAACTATTACATGCTCCAATGTGTTATGTAATTGTAAAACCAGTGTCCCTTAAATAATACGTGTTTAACCCCCCCAAAGGGTTTAAAACACATAACAGACAGTGCATAACATTAAAATTAAACGGATTCAAACAGCGATAGTCACACAGTTAAGTCGTGCAAATAGCGCTGCTGATTGGATCAACTGCAGTTTCCACTCGGGACCAGCAGTGCTCTGCAGGTCTCGAGTGGTACTGCTACATGTATAAACCCCTTTGCAGGTGTTAAACACATAGCATTGAAGAGTCGCTGATCTTGAAAGGACATCCTTTAACAGATTAGAGCATGTAATTTTTCATCTATAATGGCCCTTTAAAGGAACATTAAACAAATACATTTTATAAGCATATTATGAGATTATTCCCCACATCCCTCTAATCATGGGTGTTGCCATGTTGAAATCTAACTTTCACTAGATTCCAGTGCTACACCTGCAGTGTAAACTGCATTCCTATGATTTGAGGGAGGTGTAGGAAATGTATTTAGTGACCCTTTAAGCCTTCAAAGGGGGTTAAGCGCATAAGTAAACACAGTTAGCCAGTGCCAATAATGCAGACATTATCTACTGTAACATGAATCTTTTGCATTAGATTGTCCCTTTAAAGGACCGCTGAATACAAAAGAATTGCAATATTTCAAAGTTACTTCCATTTTTGATGCACCTGTACCATGTGATAGCCATCAGCCAATTACAAAACACATATACGCATACATAGTCAACTTTTGCTCATTCATGCTCTTAGGAGCTGGTGCCTCAGAAAGTGTGCATATAAAGAGACTATGCACAGTAAAGTGAAAGATCTTTTTTTAATGCATGCTCTATCTAAATCACAAACATTTACCTTTGAAGTTAGTGTCCCTTTAAATTGTATAATGTGACTGTAGTAGAAAGTTAAAATCACAATCTTTTATTCACTATCCACATTATATATGCTCCTTTAAAAGCAAAAGGGAAGGATGTCTGAAGCCTGTTGACACAAATAATATTAGCACCAATAATAAAAAAAAATGATATAAACTATTCCAGTCACGTATATGGAACCTCTGTGTAGCAGCACAGCTCCAACTGAAATAAAATGCATAACCATAACGGATAAGCTGAATGAATCACTTGGCTATGTTATGAAGTGAAGAGTATTATACCAGACCTGTTGACATTCACAAAGGATTATTGACAGATGAATGCTCTATTTAATCCTTAACAGGTAATTGCTACTGAAACCATTTTTAACCTTACTAAATTTCGGGTGCACAATATCCGTGTCAGTGATGGCTGCATGAAAGAGGGATAATGGTGAATAATAAAACTCTCTTCTTTGTTAGAACATATTATGACATGAAGGCTAGCTGCTATCTATCTGGTTACTCTGGCAAATAGAATAAAAAAACACAGCACACTCAGGCAAGCAGCAGATGAATTCATTGTATTTAAACCTGCAATAACACCCTTTAAAAAAGGGCTGGGCCCTCTCTCCCGCCTGCCACTGGGAGGTGGCTTATACTGAAAATGTGTGCTACAGAAAAGCTATGGTTCAACAGGCAGAAGAACCTTTTTCAAATGACATTATAAAGATAAAGATGTTTAAAAAAAATATTGGGGACGGGGCACCTGTAGCAGCGGCAAACTCACAGACATGTCCGGGGTACTCTGACAGAACTAACTGTACTCCAAGCTTCTTTAATACTCCAGATATCATCCCAAACAGCTGGAATAAACCTTAACGCAGCACAACACCACAGTAAGGAATGACAATGATTCCTAACATCACCACGTGGGCAGAAAACTCTTCTAACATGCAGGATTTAATGATAGCCAAACTGGAGGCTCTGTTTCAAACATTAAAGGGACATTAAACACTAAATAAATGCTAGATAGAATGATGAATTCAAAGAAAAGATTAGTCTGAGAATAACATGTAGATGTATTTTGTAAAGTTTCATCAGCTGTATAAATATTGACAAAATAAGTGTAAAGTTTTGGTTTCTATAGAATATGAGCTGCCATGTTGTAACTTTGGTTACCTTCTTTGTTGTGGCCAATTAAGGACAGTTATAAATAGGTCACTAGAGTGTGTAGCCAATGGCTATGTGGAATATAGCAGTGATCTGCACTTCCATTTCTAACAGGAAAAGCTCACAATTTCAGAATAGAATTACAGGAAAAGGGGACAAAATAAATAATGAGTCTATTGCAGACTTTTCTGTAAATATCCAATGTATCATTTTATATTAATCTCAAAGTGTTTAATGTCCCTTTAATAAATAAAATTCTCTCAAACTCTCAAAATAAGAGCTTCAACTTTTCATGAACAGAGCACCACCAGCAAAGTCGGCAGATTCAATTATGCCCCGCCCTAAGACCTACAGGCCCAACTTACCTTTAAGGTCTGAGGAGTCCACACAATTTAATTGACAGAAGACTGGGGAGTTCTCTCAACAAACTACCCAATAACTCCATTCTTGTTGACAAAGCTGAGCGATAACTACATGCTTGTCGATAGCTTCTGTTGGAAAGATCCCCAAGCCATACTCCTTACTCCACAACCAGACCACCCGGAGGAGAAACAAATTGTCCACCACCATGAAATGGCGCCCGAAACAATATCAAGCAGCAATCCGATGGAAACCTCGGACATCAACAATCTAAGTTCCACCAGTGGTGAATACCTCCAATTATAAAATCGTCCTGGGAGCATACCGGAACAACAAGTCCCTCCTCATGGTCGGGACAGAAACCGGAGTCGGAGCAGCTGCCTTTGGGTCTTGCGGGAGCCCGGGGAGACTAATATAATCCAGCTGATGAGGTGTGTCAATGATCCTTTTCCAGTTATTCATAAGTTCAGAGTTTATATACTTAACACAGATAAACTCTGGGGGTTAAAAGAGTAAATATAATATATAACTGCCAAAGTGTTCCATGTTGAAAGGTATTAATGAATGTTAATTGAATTGTATGTTACCATCCTGTTGGGCTTATACTTATCCTGCTTTTATATACACAACCCTTTATAGCAATATGCATAATAAACGGATATTGAAAACAGAGCGGGAGAAACTGTCGCTATAGGCTATAAATGTTGGAGAATAATATGCTGGAAATACATAAATTATGCTTACCTGATAATTTTATTTCCATTGAGGGGAGGAGAGTCCACGGCTTCATTCATTACTGTTGGGAATTAAGAACCTGGCCACCAGGAGGCGGCAAAGACACCCCAGCAAAAGGCTTAAATACCTCCCCCCACCTCCCTCATCCCCCAGTCATTCTGCTGAGGGAACAAGGAACAGTAGGAGAAACATCAAGGTATAAATGGTGCCAAAAGATAAATAAAATTTAGGTCCGCCCATCGGAGATACGGACGGGAGCCGTTGACTATCCTCCCCTCGATGGAAATGAAATTATCAGGTAAGCATAATTTAGGCTTTCCATCTAAAGACGAGGAGAGTCCACGGCTTCATTCATTACCATTAGGAACATATACCCAAGCTCTAGAGGACACTGAATGAAACTGGGAGGGTAAGAGGCAGACCCTAATCTAAGGGCAACACAGCCTCCCAAAAACAGCTTCTGCAGAAGCAAAAACGTAAAATTTGTAAAACTTAGCAAAAGTGTGCAAGGAGGACCAGGTAGCCGCCTTACAAATCTGCCCCATAGAGGCCTCATTCTTAAAGGCCCAAGACGAAGCCACAGCTCTAGTTGAATGAGCCGTGATCCTCTGAGGAGGTTTATGTCCTGAAGTTTCATAGGCCAAGCAAATCAAGCTCCTCAACCAAAAGGATAAAGTAGAATAGGCCCTCTGCCCCTTGAGCTTCCCGGAATGCACCACAAAAAGATGTAGACTGTCTGAAATCCTTAGTAGCCTGAAGATAGAACTTCAGGGCACGAACCACATCCAGATTATGAAGTAACCTCTCCTTAGAAGGAGAAGGGTTAGGACACAAAGAAGGAACAATAATTTCCTGATAGATGTTACGGTTAGTCACCACCTTGGGAAGAAACCCCAAACCAGTGCGAAGCACAGCCTTACCTGCATGAAAAAACAGATAAGGCGGCTCACATTGCAAGGCAGCCAGTTCAGATACTCTGCGTGCCGATGCAAAGATCAACAGGAAAATAATCTTTCAGGACAGAATCTTAATGTCAATGGAATGCATAGGCTCAAACGGAACCCTCTGCAATACCTTAAGGACCAAGTTTAAACTCCATGGGGGAGCAGACTGTCTAAAGAAAGGCCTGATTCTAGACAGAGCCTCAACAAAAAAGATTGGACGTCAGGGAGCTCAGTGAGTCTCCTATACAGCAAGACTGACAATATAAACTTGGAAACAACAAAGTAGTACTATCACTGAGCAGTAGTGTCTTTCAAATCTTTATATACACCTTTTCATCGGGCCCTAGGCATCTGGGATATATAATGTAATGTTGATCTTCACAGTTCTGGCTATTTGCATCTCTATTCTCAGTTATTGTTTGATTTACCATGTTGCTGTAATATCTCATTTTAAGATTCAAATATTTTTTTAATATGCTCATTTTAAACCCCTAAATTGGAAACACATTTCTAAAGGGGATACAATTTTACAATGCAAGGTACCTTTAAATTTGTGCTGCGCTTAGGATTGTCACAGCGACCATGTATTTCTGGACACTTAGGAGTTACACATGCAGCAGGGTATGCAGAGGGCAACATTCATTGCACACCTAAACCGCATACAATTAGTAACCCTGCTATTTCTGAGCAAGACACAGGAACAATACTGTAGTATTTCAGTGAGCTACTTTGTGTTTAAATCCCTTTGTGAGGGTTAAGACATCAATATTTGTTTTTTAATAAGTCATTAGACACAGGTTAAACAACCTGTGCTTACCCAAAAACAAACAATTAAACCACTTGAATGCACATGATGAGGAATTCTCATCATGTATATCTACTCTGCAGCACAGAAGAACACAGGTCCCCCTTCTGATACGGATCCTGGGGACCCCACACTACAGAAAGTAGACTGTAGTACTTTTCCCCATCACTGTCTCTTACCTGCAGGCCCTGTGATGTCACAAGGAGGTGGGATTACCTGCTGATGCAGGTACTAGGAGACAGGGAGCCAGGGGGCTAAGGAAAATGGCTTTGGGAGCCCATATATCATTACCCCGGCCTCTAACAGGGACAATTGGGGATAGAGGGGAGACTGCGCTTTCAAAGGAGGGGTCGCAGTTTCAGGTGATTTTAGTAAAAAGAGCGATTACCTACAAGCAGCATTTAATTGGTATGGCAAACAGGGGTGTACATCTTTGCATCTAGCAGGCAGCAATACGCTGCCCGCATTTATCATTGCACACTATAGCTAGTCAATCTCCTTAGTTGGAAACGTCTGGGTGGATTGAGATACGCCACAACAATCTCTTGATTAATATTCTTATCTGAAACAACCTTAAGCAGTATGTAATACTACCTTATCCGAATGAAAAATAAGAAAAGGAGCTTCACACTGCAACGCTGAGAGCTCCGAAACTCTTTGAGCCGAAGAGATAGCAACCAAGAACAAAACATTCCAGGTTAACAACTTAATATTCAAAGAATGCATAGGCTCAAATGGAGCCTGTTGAAGAACTCTCAAAACTAAATTAACCATAGGCCAGATTCTAACCAAAGCCTGACAAAAAGACTGAACGTCTGGTACATCCGCTAGATGTTTATGTAACAAAATAGATAAAGCAGAAATTTGACCCTTCAGGGTAATAGCAGACAAACCTTTCTCCAGACCCTACTGGAGAAAAAAGACAAAATCCTAGGAATTCTGACTCTACTCCAAGAGTAGCCCTTAGATTCACACCAATACAGATATTTACTCCCTATCTTGTAATAAATCTTTCTAGTCACAGGCTTACACGCCTGAATCATAGTTTCAATAACAGACTCAGAAAAACCACACTTAGATAGAATCAAGCATTCAATCTCCAAGCAGTCAGCTTCAGAGAAACGAGATTTGGATGAAGGAAGGGACCCTGAAGTAGAAGGTCCTTCCTCAACGGAAGACTCCAAGGTGGAAAGGATGACATCTCCACCAGATCTGCATACCAGATCCTGCAAGGCCACGCTGGTGCAAAGAGAATCACAGACGCCCTCTCCTGTCGGATCCGAGCAATAACTCGAGGAAGAAGGGCAAACTGAGAAAACACGTATGCCAGACTGAACTTCCAAGGAACTGCTAGAGCATCTATTAGAACCGCTTGAGGATCCATTGACCTCGACCCGTACTTCCGAAGCTTGGCATTGTGACGGGATGCCATAAGATCCAACTCTGGTTGACCCCACCTGAGAATCAAACTGGAAAACACCTCCGGATGAAGGTCCCACTACCCCGGATAAAAAGACTGTCTGCTCAGAAAATCAGCTTCCCAATTGTCCACCCCTGGAATGTAGATCGCAGACAGACAACAATTGTGAGCCTCGGCCCGCTGAATAATCCTGTCTACCTCCATCGCCAAGGAACTCCCAGTTCCTCCCTGATGATTGATGTAAGCCACGAACATTATATTGTCCGACTAAAATCTGATAAACTGGGTTGAAGCCAACTGAGGCCAGGCCAGAAGAGCATTGAAGATTGCCCTCAGCTCTAAGACATTTATAGTAAGAACCGATTCCTCCCGAGTCCACAGATCCTGAGCCTTCAGTGGACCCTAGACAGCACCCCAACCCAGCAGACTGGCATCCGTGGTCATAATCACCCAGGAAGGCCTGCGAAAACAGGTTCCCTGGGAAAGAAGATCCTGAACAACCCTCATAGAAGAGAATCTCTTGCCACCTGATCTAAAACAATCTTTGGAGACAGATCCGTATAATCCCTGTTCCAATGTCTCAGCATGCATAACTGCAGAGGTCTGAGATGAAACGGGCAAACAGAATGATGTCCATGACCGAAACCATCAGACCAATAACCCCCATACACTGGGCCACAGCCGGCCGAGGAGATGCCTGAAGAGCCAGACATGAATTGAACATTTTGACTTCCTTGCTTCTGTCAAAATGATCTTAATTTTCAGAGAATCTATAATGGTTCTGAAGAATACTACTCTTGTAGCCGGAATCAAGGAACTTTTTCCTAAATTCACCTTCCAACCGTGGGAGTGCAGAAAAGACTACAGCAACTCTGTGTGGGAGCTTGCTAGCTGAAAAGATGGTGTCTGAACTAGAATGTAGTCCAGATAAGGCGCTACCGCAACCCCCCTGCAATCTGAGAACTGTCAGCAATGCACCCAGTACCTTTGAAAACACCATGGGAGCTGTTGCAATACCAAAAGGAAGAGCCACAAACTGAAAGTGCTTGTCTAGAAAAGCAAACCTCAGAAACTTGTGATGATCCTTGTGAATGGGAATATGTAGATATGCATCCTTTAAGTCTACTGTAGTCATGAATTGACCCTCTTGAACCAGAGGAAGAATTGACCAAATAGTTTCCATCTAGAATGGCGGAACTCTGAGAAACTTGTTTACACACTTGAGATCCAGGATGGGTCTGAAAGTTCCCTCCTTTTTGGGAACGATAAACCTAGTCCCTGCTCCTGAACTGGAACAGGAACGATCACTCCCATGTTGGAAAGATCCTGAACACAACTTAAGAATGCCTCTATTTTATCTGGTCTACAGATAACCTTGATAGATGAAACCTTCCCCTGAGAGGAAAATTATTGAACTCCAGCCTGTATCCCCGGGTCACATCATCTATCACCCAGGGATCTGGAACGTCCCAAACGCAGGCTTGAGCGAAAAAAAGATAGCCTGCCCCCCACACAATACATTCCCGGATCCGGGCAGACCCTTCATGCTGACTTTGAGTCAACGGCAGGCTTCGTATATTGCTGCTCCTTGCTCCAGGACTGATTATGTCTCCAAGAAGGCTTGGATCGATCCTGCTTGGAGGAGGAAGAGGAAGACTTAACAGAGAAGTTACGAAAGGAACGAAAATGACCTTTCTGCTTATTTCTCCTATACTGAGGAAGATAATGTCCCTTCCCACCAGTAATATCAGCCAACTTCTTATCCATGGGATCCTTAAAAGAACAACTATCCTCAATATGAATAGTGGTCCTCTTAGCCAAAGTGGAAATAGCTCCCTCAACCTTAGGAACTGTCTGCCAAAATTCCTTAATAGAATCCACAAAAGGAAACATCTTCCTAAAAATAAGAGAAGGGGAAAAAGGAATTCCAGGCTTCTCCCATTTCCGAGAAATAATTTCTGAAACCCGATCCGGAACAGGAAAAACTTCCGCCACGGGGGGGAACATCAAAAAAATTAAGCTTACTAGCCTTCATGGGAGTAACTATGACCGTCGAATCAGAGTCATCCAAGATAGATAAAACCTCCCTAAGTAACAAACGGAGGTGCTCCAACTTAAATATGAAGGAAACCACCTCAGAATCAGCAGAAGAAATTACACTATCAGAGTCCGAAATTTCACCTTCAGACGCTACTGAAATATCTTCTTCCTAAGACTTATGGGAAGAAACAGTTGACACAACTCCAACAGAGTCAGAACCCTTAAACTTCCTTTTGCACTTCCCCTGCAAAACATGAAAAGCAGACAAAGCATCAGATACAGCAGTGGATATGTGGGTAGCCATATCCTGCAATGAAAAACCAACCTGAGACAAAACGCAGGGCACAGCATGAGAAGAGGATTGAGATTTTGATGATTGGGGAGAAAGCTGCATAACAGCTTGAACAGGAGACTTCTGAACATCATTCTCCTTAGAAAATGAAGGCTCTGAATCAAAAAGCCTATCCCTATACTGTAATGTTCTCTCTATACATGAAGAGCAGAAAGGGATAGGCGGCTCCACATTAGCATCAAGGCATAAAGTGCTAGTAATATCCTGCAAATCCTCTTGCTCCATCTAAACACCAGCAAGAAAAAATTTCAGAAAAACTGCAGCAGCAAAAAAAAAAATATATATATATATATATATATTTTTTTTTAAACGTTACCGTCCATTTAAGAAACTAACATTAACCATATCACACAGAAAATTCACAATGAAATATAAAAATTGGCTCCTGCAGCACCTATGCACCTTAACAAGCCTTGCTGAGGTACTTACCTGACCTCCCAGTGAGGACTAGAGCAATAAACAGCATAGCAGAGATGAACCGGACTCCCCCACTGCTACCACCACTCTCCAGACTGAACGCACCGGAGCCGACAGGAAGATCAAACAAAGCAAACACAGCCTCCTAAAGGTGTGTAAAACTCGCGCAGCAGAAGCTCCGTCCATCGTGGGTGTATGCAAACACCTCCCGGCCGACATTACAAACAGTCGCCGGGAGGATAAAAAACTGCAAAATAAACTGTCAGCCGTCTAAAGCCGAGTACAACCCAGCCTCTCCAATAAACAGAATGAGCCATATAAAAAGTGTACACAACACTCAGAGCCTAAAAACCGTCTGCCAACCCATATGCCAGACTGTCCTATAATTATATTCCTCTCTCAGTGCCCCATAAAAAACTTGCCACCATATAAAAAACCTGCACAAACAGGTTCACATTCCAAAAAGTATCCAAAAGTGCCAACCTTTTCTGAACACCCTCAGAAAAATAAAAAAATAGCACTTACCTCCATAATAATCTGCCCGGCAGCAAGGCAGCTCACTAGGTTTGAAAGGTTTCCTTCCTAACATGGACCTGTGGATACAGAAAGAAAAAGACTAAGTAAACCTACATAGTCTTTTTACCAAAAGGGCAGCTCACAACCTGGGAGGTACAGAAGGGATTATACCCTCTCCCAGTTCCCCAAAGCTTAAAAGCCATCACTGCTCTACTGAAGGGACTGAAGTGGAATACAGCTAAGCCCCAGAAAAAAACAGAACAAATTTATCCTGCTTAAAAATAAACTCTTGATTGAAGAATCAGACACCTAGCTTTACCCCTTCCTTGTAACTGATAGAAGCAAAGAGAATGACTGCGGGTTGTGGGTAAGGGGAGTGGTATTTAACAGCTTTGCTGTGGTGCTCTTTGCCTCCTCCTGCTGATCAGGAGTAATATTCCCAATAGTAATTATGATGGTCCTTGGACTCACTGTGTCATTAGAAAGAAATACATTTTACAACATAATCAACATTCTGCTCTCAATTACTCATAAGTTGATAGGGACATTTGAGTGAGCAGCAACAAACATTCACAGAAATGACTTTTTTGCAAAGATAAAATACATTGGTCAGTGCAAGCAACTGAGCAATAACTTGTTCGAGCACATTATAGCCATTTATATTTTCTCTTAAGACCCTTTACATTTATTGAATTATATCTCTTTGAAGATCAAACTAGGAAAACTGAATAAAATAAAGTCATTAAAGTTCATGAATAATGTGTATAATGACAAATACATTAGATATATTATTAAAGTCTCTCAAATACCAAAACAAACCGTATAAGTGTACAAGATTCACAATTTAACAAGCAGAATTATAAAGAAGGGAGAAAGGAGAGAGGGAAAGGAAGACTGAAAAAAAAATTATACTCAGCTTTAAGTTCTCCAGAAACTCTGGGTCCTATATATATATATATATATATATATATATATATATATATATATATATATATATATATATGGATGAGAGAGAGAGAGAGAGAGAGAGAGAGATAATGCATCAGGATTAAACTTATTGTGCAATTAAATCATACGAAACGATCGTCTGGGGTTGTTTCTCTTGTTCAGAGAAGAATTGCCTAGTATTTCGGTGCTGGACTGTCATTGGGCAGGGTCAGACTGATATGCTACAGGATATTTTTTCTCTGTGAAAAGGCATAGTGTGCTAAAAGAACGCGCACCCTGAGTTGCAATAAAAATTAACAGGCATGGAAGTTATTCTAGCTCTTTTTCTATCTCAGGAGTGCTGTTCTCTCTCTTCTGATTATATATATATATATATATAGATAGATAGATAGATAGATAGATAGATAGATAGATAGATAGAGAGAGAGAGAGAGAGAGAAAGAGAGGAGAGAGAGAAAGAGTATCAGGATTAAACTTAATTATTGTGCAATTAAATCATAAGTCAATTTAAGTGGACATCTATTAAAACATTATCTTTCATTAAATTTACCATAAACATTCATGTTTGTACTTCCCACTGTGCAGGCTGAAGTTCTTTAAAGGTCTTGTGAAACGGAGGGTATTTTCTTTGCCAACAGTCACAGCACAACCTTTGTCAGCTTGCCAACTACCACTAATTACTGTAATGAGCCTGTGACCTCTACTTCACCTGTAGTGCAACAATTTATTTACAAATAAATACAGAAAAAGATGACTCCCATTTTCTATTCTAAACTCAATCCTCAAATTTATGGCCTAACTGTGAATCCTTGGCTCTTCGCACTTCTCATTTCCCAGAATTCACTTAAAGAAGTAAAATATTTAAAAAGTGCATACAAAAAAACACAAAAACAAGTATTGCAAATATTAGTTACATTTTTTATAAGACAAACGGCACTTGTAGGGTTGCCACCTGTCTAGGCATGAGCCGGACAGTTCGGGTTTCCATTTGCGTGTCTGTGTTTAAAGACATGGACGTGCAAACGTCAGGGTTTGGTGGGAGACAGACACAGACAACATATTTCACTCTTGCATGTGTGTGTCAATCTTTGTGTGTGTAAAAGTGTGAGTGTATTTGTGTGTGAGAGTGTGTTAGTGTCTGTGTGGGAGTGTCTTTCTGTGTGTGGCAAAGAGAGTATGTGAGCGTGTGTTAGAGTGTGTGTGTGAATAACAGTTTTTGAACTGTTATACATAGTGTGTACTCATTTTGGGTTTGACTTGAACTAGGCAACCCCAGCCACTTGCCCCCTGAAGATGCTGCAGGTGACCATCATAGGACATGTGATCACCTTCACTACTCAACACCTGGGACTCTATTGGACGAGAGGCTACTGCAGTTACTACCAACCTTTATGATTTAAAGGGACACAAAACCACTGACTAGAAATAAGGATTTTTATGGTAGTGGTGATCCCTGCATCAATTAGCACCAAGTTATTTTTTTGTTAGGCGGAAGAGGCTCTTTCAGGTGGTTGCTATAAGGATCGCAAATCATTTACCTTTACGTATTTTGCATACTTATATAAAAAACAACATTTTAAATTAGGGGGAGATAAAAGGCGAGTTTAAAATCCTCCACTACGCACAAAATATAGAAAAAATAACGCATTGTGTAGTTCATTAACATTAAACAAACATTACATTGTTTCCAAAGCAGCAAAGGATTCTGGGTAAGATATGCAAATTAAGTACACAATACTAACCCTAGCTAAGTGTATAAGCTGTGTGAACAGCGATAATTTGGCGTAAAGGGAACCTGCTGCTAATTTAAAATGTTGTTGTATTCTGCCTGGAATCAACTTCACCCAGCAGTGATTCTAACCTTCTCCCAGCTGATGAGTGGCAATAACCATGAAACAGTCTGTCCTGGGATGGTTATGAATCACTGCACTAACCCTAGCTAAGTTTATAAGCTGTGTGAACAGAGATACTTTGGCGTAAAGGGAACCTGCTGAAAAGCAGACTGAAGTAAAAAGGTGTGTCATTGTGTACTTAATTTGCATATTTTACCCAGAATCCTTTGCTGCATTGGAAACAATGTAATTCAGAGGTTTTCTGTGGGAAAACAAGCCTCTGAGCTTGTCTAGATTTGTTAATGAACTACACAATTAGTTATTTTATATATATATATATATATATATATATATATATATATATATATATATATATATATATATACATATACACACACACATGCGTGTCTGATATATATATATATATATATATATATATATATATATATATATATATATATATATAATAAAAAATAATATATATACATATCCACACAGACACACACACACATACATATATATATATATATATATATATATATATATATATATATATATATATATATATATATATATTGCCTTGTTCTGATTGTTGCAGATTTATCCACCGCTTAGGCTATGGCACTCCGGGTGTGAGATGATTCCTGTATAACTGTTGCTTGGGATTCACTTCTGGGTTGCCCTGCTGCACGCCGTGAGCTGCGGTTTCTCTCTTTTCTCGCCATTGCTGGATTCTTTTTACCGCTTGGCCAGGTGTTATACTATGGATTTCCACAGTGGACTTTAGATACTTCAGCATCAATACTGTAAGTACTTTCAGTGTATACTGATGGACTTTTTATATCGTTTATGATGGCATAAGAAACGGCTTACAAATATGCTTTAAAACGGTTTATAAATATAAGTAGCAATGTTGTAATGCTGACACAATAATTACACTTGTGGACTGTGTGTATAAACAATCTTGGTCACACACATATCTGATTCATCATTTGACACCCGTTATCCATTACCCAGATCTATTTAGACAGACATGGCAGGGCTACAAACAAAAAGTTCAAATATGGCAGAAAGTAACCTCCCTGACGATAATCCTTTACTTGATACTTGGTCACAAGATGAACAGATCATTGAATATTGTCATGACATTTTTGACATTAGGACACGTAAACAATACTTTGACAAAATCTTTGCAGAGGATGTGGAAAAACAAGACAATATGGATATTAAAAAAGACCCTTAAAGGGAAACTGAACCCAAATTTTTTCTTTCACGATTCAGATGGAGCATGACATTTTAAGCAAATTTCTAATTTACTCCTATTATCAAACTTTCTTTATTCTCTTGGCATCTTTATTTGAAATGCAAAAATGTAAGTTTAGATGCCGGCCCATTTTTGGTGAACAAACCTGGGTTGTACTTGCTGATTGGTGGATAAATTCATCCACCAATAAAAAAAAGTGATGTCCCGAGTTCTGAACCAATAAAAAAAAGCTTAGATGCCTTCTTTTTCAAATAAAGATAGGAAGAGAACGAAGAAAACTTGATAATAGGAGTAAATTAGAAAGTTGCTTAAAATTGCATGCTCTATCTGAACCACGAAAGAAAAAAATTGGGTTCAGTATTCCTTTAAATCTATGGAACATACATTAGCCACAGATCTCAGGCTCATGTGGGATATTGTGGCATTTCAGAAGTACCTGGATTCTTAACGTATTCCTAGGGGTCTCAGGATTAAAAAAAAAACATCCCTCTTTCAAATTTGACGATTCATCCGACATGGGTGAGTGGGATGCAGCTCTATGAGAGTGCTCATTCAAGCTTATAAAAATTCTTATAATGGTTAAAGAAAAGAAGTGTACTAAACTTAAAACTGCAATAACAGTCAAAGATGAACTAAAAACCTTTGAAAAATGCACCGAGTTTACTACGTATAAAAAGAAAATGGATGAATCATTAAATAAATTTGATGGAGAACAAGCCCTCCGAAAAGGCAACAATTTTAACCGAGATAAAGAAGACTACGAACAACAGAGTTTATAATTGGGAAGCTGTCCGTAGACAAAAACAGGGATTTAATTCCAAAAACAACAAATATACTGACAAAAATAAAAATGGCAAACAGCAACAATCCAAAAATGAAAAAGGCAATGATACCAGCCAACCAAAGTCTATTTTGAAAAATAAGCATAAGAGAAAGGTGGTCTTCAGCACGGATGAGGGCGATTCTACAGACTCAAGGAGCATGTGTGCTTCTACCTGTTCTCTGTCTTTCCCTTCCTCCTCTTGTATTTTTTACAGTAAAGTTCCCCCCCAGAGAAAAAATAACTATACTGGATCCTAAAACTACACACACAACATCCATTAGGCATGAATAGGGAATGTGAATTTTTTTTTTTATTGACAACTGAAAATTGCTTTACCCTCCGTATGTCTCCTTTCTAATATATGTGGTCATCTCTCTGTGTTACAGTTAGGCATCAACTAATTTTAAGATATGATCAACACATTGTAAAATGAATGAATGTATGTTTTTAATCATTTTCAATAGTATGTTTTCCCCATGACATAACCTATCTTATATGATTTTCGAAAGTTTAATTGATTAGGATATTGTATCAATGTGTGTCTTTTTTCACTTAAAGGGATACTAACCCCACATTTTTTCTTTCATGATTCAGATAGAGCATGCAATTTTAAGCAACTTTCTAATTTACTCCTATTATCAATTTTCTTTGTTCTCATGTTATCTTGATTTGAAAAAGCAGTAATAAAAGGTTAGGAACCGGCCCATTTTTAGTTCAGCACCTTGGTAGAGCTTGCTGATTGGTTTGCTACATTTAGCCACAAATCAGCAAGTGCTTCCCAGGTGCTGAACAAAAAATGGTCCGGCTCTAAAGCTTACAGTACTGCTTTTTCAAATCAAGATAGCATGAGAACAAAGAAGAATTGATAATAGGAGTAAATTAGAAAGGTGCTTAAAATCTCATGCTCTATCTGAATTATGAAAGAAAAAAAATTGGGTTTAGTATCCCTTTAAGGATTTCTGTATACTTCGTCAAATTGTTAGGTTAATATGAGCCTTTTATACAATATAAATGTACTATACACTCTGTGCCTAGGCTGGTGTTTTATGTTTTTAGCCTTTTTTCTATGTGGCAGTGAAACAGTTAATCTGTTTTCTCACTGCCTATAAATAGAGTAGGTTTAGACAGACTCTAGTCTATGAGTAAGCGCCTATAGGGGGCGTGAAACGCATCAGACTGTCTGTCCACTGCTCTTGCCATGTCTGTCTGCTTTTTATCATGCTCCAATAAAAATGTTGTATTTTAACCTACCGGGGCTTGGTGTAGTGCCTACCGCTTCTCTTGTCTTGTTCTAATGTGTAAACCTCTTTGCAGTTTTTATTTTTAATACATTAAACTAAATAGGCTCCAGCACTGATCTGAGGAGATCTCTGAACGTCATAACTATTGTTTTAACAATATTCCAGTAGATTTTCTATGATTGCTATTAGGCTCACAAAACTAGAATTACTGATATGTTTCTTACAGTCTCCTAAAAATGTGATAAACAAAGATTTGAGCATATCCAGCAGAGCAAACGGTGTTGGATTTTTTACCAATGGCTCAGAACAGTGACATTTTCAAGGATCAGGGGAAACACATGACCTGTAAGCAAGATTAATGTGTCTGAAACATTTGCATGAAATCAAAAGAAATTTAATGAGAAATAGAGGTTCAATTATGGCAACAAATATGATGCAAAACTAAATATGAATAGAGCAAAATATGCATATTGATGTTAAAGGGACACAAAACCCAAATGTTTTTTTTAATGATTCAGATAGAGCATGCAATTTTAAGCAACTTTCTAATTTACTACTATTATCAATGGGGGGGTTTTCTCTTGCTATCTTTATTTGAAAAAGGCATCTAAGCTTTTTTCTTGGTTCAGTACTCTGGACAGCAGTTTTTGATTGGTGGATAAATGTATCCACCAATCAGCATAGACAACCTAGGTTGTTCACCAAAAATAGGCCGGCATCTAAACTTACATTCTTGCATTTCAAATAAAGATACCAAGAGAATAAAGAAAATTTGATAATAGGAGTAAATTAGAAAGTTGCTTAAAATTCCATGCTCTATCTGAATCATGAAAGAAAAAAAGTTTGGGTTCAGTGTCCCTTTAAAGGACCAGTCAACACTGTAGATTTGCATAATCAACATATGCAAGATAACAAGACAATGCAATAGCACTTAGTCTGAACTTCAAATGAGCAGTAGATTTTTTTTTCTGACAATTTTAAAAGTTATGTCTTTTTCCACTCCCCCTGTACCATGTGACAGCCATCAGCCAATCACAAATGCATACACGTACCATGTGACAGCAATCAGCCATTCACAAATGCATACACACTTATTCTTGCACATGCTCAGTAGGAGCTGGTGACTCAAAAAGTTTAAATATAAAAAAAACTGTGCACATTTTGTTAATGGAAGTAAATTGGAAAGTTGTTTAAAATTGCATGCTCTATCTGAATAATGAAAGTTTAATTTTGATTGAGTGTCCCTTTAAGTCATCAAACACCATTGTGTTACACTGTAGCATTAAAAGTAGTCTGGGGAATTTATACAATGAGGAATGTCATGTTTACACATAAGTAAAATGGAAACATACTTTTGAGACTATCCTCATTTATGCACCATGTTTTGTGCTAAACATTTTTGCAGTTCAGTGTTTTCTGTTTAAATTCCTGGGAATATCTTGTTAACCGAGAAGGATATTTTTAATTTCAGAAGTTTGGATCTTTTTATTGTACTGTATATTCTGCTTTGCTAGTAAACTGACAATGTTATTGTAAATGGTGTTTTACAATAAATGACAACTAAATTCCATGTAATTACAACTAGTTGTATAAAGAGCAACGCAATGACACATGCTGTTCATGCAACTTGTGTGGGAATTCCTACCCTATATGGACCTTTAACACCTTAGGTACTGGGAATTTCACTTGCCCAAAATACCAGAGAATTTTTATCATTGTTGCTATCACTCAATTTAAACAGAAATACATCTTTTTTATTATTATTTTTTTTATTTACCTATCAAAACAATATTATTATTTTTTTAAAGTAGATAACCCAAAGTTTTGATCTATGGCCCTTTTGGTAGATTTTATGCCACCATTTCATTGCAATATCCTATCATATTAAAAAACAAAATTTAAAAAAATTCCACAAACTTTGGGTTACTCACTCAAATTATTTACATATCTCTTGTACAATCATAACACAAAATGTTGATCGTAAAAGCTTATCTGGGATTCCCTTTGTTCGGAAAAAACATAATTTATGCTTACCTGATAAATTTATTTCTCTTGTAGTGTATCCAGTCCACGGATCATCCATTACTTGTGGGATATTCTCCTTCCCAACAGGAAGTTGCAAGAGGATCACCCACAGCAGAGCTGCTATATAGCTCCTCCCCTCACTGCCATATTCAGTCATTCGACCGAAACAAGACGAGAAAGGAGAAACCATAGGGTGCAGTGGTAACTGTAGTTTAATTAAAATTTAGACCTGCCTTAAAAGGACAGGGCGGGCCGTGGACTGGATACACTACAAGAGAAATAAATTTATCAGGTAAGCATAAATTATGTTTTCTCTTGTTAAGTGTATCCAGTCCACAGATCATCCATTACTTGTGGGATACCAATACCAAAGCTAAAGTACACGGATGATGGGAGGGACAAGGCAGGAACTTAAACGGAAGGAACCACTGCCTGAAGAACCTTTCTCCCAAAAACAGCCTCCGTAGATGCAAAAGTGTCAAATTTGTAAAATTTTGAAAAGGTGTGAAGCGAAGACCAAGTCGCAGGCTTGCAAATCTGTTCAACAGAGGCCTCATTTTTAAAGGCCCAGGTGGAAGCCACAGCTCTAGTAGAATGAGCTGTAATCCTTTCAGGGGGCTGCTGTCCAGCAGTCTCATAGGCTAAGCGTATTATGCTCCAAAGCCAAAAGGAGAGAGAGGTTGCCGAAGCTTTTTTGACCTCTCCTCTGTCCAGAGTAAACGACAAACAGGGCAGATGTTTGACTAAAATCTTTAGTAGCCTGTAAGTAAAACTTCAAGGCACGGACTACGTCCAGATTATGCAAAAGACGTTCCTTCTTTGAAGAAGGATTAGGACACAATGATGGAACAACAATCTCTTGATTGATATTCCTGTTAGAAACCACCTTAGGTAAAAACCCAGGTTTGGTACGCAGAACTACCTTGTCTGAATGAAAAATCAGATAAGGAGAATCACAATGTAAGGCAGATAACTCAGAGACTCTTCGAGCCAAGGAAATAGCCATCAAAAACAGAACTTTCCAAGATAAAAGTTTAATATCAATGGAATGAAGGGGTTCAAACGGAACTCCCTGAAGAACTTTAAGAACCAAGTTTAAGCTCCACGGGGGAGCAACAGTTTTAAACACAGGCTTAATCCTAACCAAAGCCTGACAAAATGCCTGGACGTCTGGAACTTCTGCCAGACGCTTGTGCAAAAGAATAGACAGAGCAGAGATCTGTCCTTTTAAAGAACTAGCTGATAAGCCTTTGTCCAAACCCTCTTGGAGAAAGGACAATATCCTAGGAATCCTAACCTTACTCCATGAGTAACTCTTGGATTCACACCAATAAAGATATTTACGCCATATCTCATGGTAGATTTTCCTGGTGACAGGCTTCCGAGCCTGTATTAAGGTATCAATGACTGACTCGGAGAAGCCACGCCTTGATAGAATCAAGCGTTCAATCTCCATGCAGTCAGTCTCAGAGAAATTAGATTTGGATGATTGAAAGGACCTTGTATTAGAAGGTCCTGCCTCAGAGGCAGAGTCCATGGTGGAAGAGATGACATGTCCACTAGGTCTGCATACCAGGTCCTGCTTGGCCACGCAGGCACTATCAGAATCACTGATGATCTCTCCTGTTTGATTTTGGCAATCAGTCGAGGGAGCAGAGGAAACGGTGGAAACACTTAGGCCAGGTTGAAGAACCAAGGAGCTGCTAGAGCATCTATCAGCGTTGCTCCAGGGTCCCTGGACCTGGATCCGTAACAAGGAAGCTTGGCGTTCTGGCGAGACGCCATGAGATCCAGTTCTGGTTTGCCCCAACGATGAACCAGTTGAGCAAACACCTCCGGATGGAGTTCTCACTACCCCGGATGAAAAGTCTGACGACTTAGAGAAAATCCGCCTACCAGTTCTCTACGCCTGGGATGTGGATCGCTGACAGGTGGCAAGAGTGAGACTCTGCCCAGCGAATTATCTTTGAGACTTCTAACATCGCTAGGGAACTCCTGGTTCCCCCTTGATGGTTGATGTAAGCCACAGTCGTGATGATGTCCGACTGAAATCTGATGAACCTCAGTGTTGCTAACTGAGGCCAAGCTAGAAGAGCATTGAATATTGCTCTTAACTCCAAAATATTTATTGGGAGGAGTTTCTCCTCCTGAGTCCACGATCCCTGAGCCTTCAGGGAGTTCCAGACTGCGCCCCAACCTAGAAGGCTGGCATCTGTTGTTACAATCGTCCAATCTGGCCTGCGAAAGGTCATACCCTTGGACAGATGGACCCGAGAAAGCCTCCAGATTTAGTAGAGGGGACAAATCTGAGTAATCCCCATTCCACTGACTTAGCATGCATAATTGCAGAGGTCTGAGATGCAGGCGCGCAAATGGCCCTATGTCCATTGCCGCTACCATTAAGCCGATTACTTCTATGCACTGAGCCACTGACGGGCGTGGAATGGAATGAAGGACACGGCAAGCATTTAGAAGTTTTGATAACCTGGACTCCGTCAGGTAAATTTTCATCTCTACAGAATCTATAAGAGTCCCTAGGAAGGAGACTCTTGTGAGTGGTGATAGAGAACTCTTTTCCACGTTCACTTTCTACCCATGCGACCTCAGAAATGCCAGAACTATCTCTGTATGAGACTTGGCAATTTGAAAGCTTGACGCCTGTATCAGGATGTCGTCTAGATACGGAACCACCGCTATGCCTCGCGGTCTTAGAACCGCCAGAAGTGAGCCCAGAACCTTTGTAAAAATTCTCGGGGCAGTGGCCAACCCGAAGGGAAGAGCTACAAATTGGTAATGCCTGTCTAGAAAGGCAAACCTTAGGAACGGATGATCTTTGTGAATCGGTATGTGAAGGTAGGCATCCTTTAAGTCCACTGTGGTCATGTACTGACACTCTTGGATCATGGGTAGGATGGTCCGAATAGATTCCATTTTGACAGATGGAACTCTGAGGAATTTGTTTAAGATCTTTAGATCCAAGATTGGTCTGAAGGTTCCCTCTTTCTTGGGAACCACAAACAGATTTGAATAAAATCCCTGTCCTTGTTCCGTCCGCGGAACTGGATGGATCACTCCCATTACTAGGAGGTCTTGCACACAGCTTAGGAATGCCTCTTTCTTTATCTGGTTTGATAACCTTGAAAGATGAAATCTCCCTTGTGGAGGAGAAGCTTTGAAGTCCAGAAGATATCCCTGAGATATGATCTCCAACGCCCAGGGATCCTGAAATTCTCTTGCCCACGCTGGGGCGAAGAGAGAAATTCTGCCCCCCACTAGATCCATTTCCGGATAGGGGGCCGTTACTTCATGCTGTCTTGGGGGCAGCAGCATGCTTCCTGGCCTGCTTGCCCTTGTTCCAGGACTGGTTAGGTTTCCAGGCCTGTCTGGAATGAGCAACAGTTCCCTCTTGTTTTGAAGCGGAGGAAGTTGATGCTGCTCCTGCCTTGAAATTTCGAAAGGCACGAAAATTAGACTGTTTGGCCTTTGATTTGGCCCTGTCCTGAGGAAGGGTATGACCCTTTCCTCCAGTAATGTCAGCAATAATTTCCTTCAAGCCAGGCCCGAATAAGGTCTGCCCCTTGAAAGGAATGTTGAATAATTTAGACTTTGAAGTCACGTCAGCTGACCAGGATTTAAGCCATAGCGCCCTACGCGCCTGGATGGCGAATCCGGAATTCTTAGCCGTTAGTTTAGTCAAATGAACAATGGCATCAGAAACAAATGAGTTAGCTAGCTTAAGCGTTCTAAGCTTGTCAATAATTTCATTCAATGGAGCTGTCTGGATGGCCTCTTCCAGGGCCTCAAACCAGAACGCCGCCGCAGCAGTGACAGGCGCAATGCATGCAAGGGGCTGTAAAATAAAACCTTGTTGAATAAACATTTTCTTAAGGTAACCCTCCAATTTTTTATCCATGGATCTGAAAAAGCACAACTGTCCTCAACCGGGATAGTGGTACGCTTTGCTAACGTAGAAACTGCTCCCTCCACCTTAGGGACCGTCTGCCATAAGTCCCGTGTAGTGGCGTCTATTGGAAACATTTTTCTAAATATAGGAGGTGGGGAAAAGGGCACACCGGGTCTATCCCACTCCTTGCTAATAATTTCTGTAAGCCTTTTAGGTATAGGAAAAACGTCAGTACACACCGGCACCGCATAGTATCTATCCAGCCTACACAATTTCTCTGGAATTGCAACTGTGTTACAGTCATTCAGAGCAGCTAATACCTCCCCAAGCAATACACGGAGGTTCTCAAGCTTAAATTTAAAATTAGAAATCTCTGAATCAGGTTTCCCAGAGTCAGAGATGTCACCCACAGACTGAAGCTCTCCGTTCTTATGTTCTGCATACTGTGACGCAGTATCAGACATGGCTCTAACAGCATTTGCGCGCTCTCCTAACCCCAGAGCTATCGCGCTTGCCTCTTAATTCAGGCAATCTAGATAATACCTCTGACAGGGTATTATTCATGATTGCAGCCATGTCCTGCAAGGTAATCGCTATGGGCGTCTCTGATGTAATTGGCGCCATATTAGCGTGTGTCCCCTGAGCGGGAGGCAAAGGGTCTGACACGTGGGAAGAGTTAGTCGGCATAACTTCCCCCTCGACAGAACCCTCTGGTGATAATTCTTTTATAGATAAAGACTGATCTTTACTGTTTAAGGTGAAATTAATACATTTAGTATCCTATGGGGCTCCACCATGGCTTTCAAACATAATGAACAAATAGGTTACTCTGTGCCAGACATGTTTAAACAGACTAGCAATGAGACTAGCAAGCTTGGAAAACACTTTAAAACAAGTTTACAAGCAATATAAAAAAACGTTACTGCGCCTTTAACCCCTTAATGACAAGTGACGTACCAGGTACGTCCTGCAAAAACTTGCAGTTAGTGACAATGGACGTACCTGGTACGTCACTTGTCTAAGAGAGTGCTGGAAGCGATCGCAATCGCTTCCAGCAGCTCTCAGGGTATTGCAGTGATGCCTCGATATTGAGGCATCCTGCAATACCCTTAGAAAGCATCCGATGCAGAGAGAGCCACTCTGTGGCCCTCTCTGCACCGGTAGCGATGCGGCCGGTTCGTTGGTGGGTGGGAGCGCAACTGGGAGGCGGGTGGGCGGCCCATCGCTACCCGGCATCCGGCTCCTGTTAGTGCAATGTGCACGCCGGGTGCCGGGAGCGTGCGGGGGCACGCATGCGCGTGCGCGTGCGCGCGCGGGTGCGCGCGCACGCCCGCGATCACCTACCCACACTGACACCAATGAGTGGGAAGAGGGGGGGAAATATATATATATGAGGATCTGGGAGGGGGAGGGGGTTGGGGTATTGTGGGGGGCTGCTACACTACAGAAAAAAATAAATTAGTAATAAAAAATAATTAAAAACACTTTTTTGGGGGGCAAATTGGGTACTGGCAGACAGCTGCCAGTACCCAAGATGGCGGCAATTAGGTAGGGGAGAGGGTTAGATTGCTGGGGGGGGGATCATGGAGGTTGGGGCTAAGGCAGGAGTCCATCACAGCTAAAACATTTTATTTTTTTTTATTAAAAAAAATAAAAACTCCTTTTATTTAGTACTGGCAGACTTTCTGCCAGTACTTAAGATGGCGGGGACAATTGTGGGGTGGGGGAGGGAAGAGAACTGTTTGGGAGGGATCAGGGGGTGGGATGTGTCAGGTGGGAGGCTGATCTCTACCCTAAAGCTAAAATTAACCCTGCAAGCTCCCTACAAGCTACCTAATTTAACCCCTTAACTGCTGGGCATAATTTACGTGTGGTGCGCAGCAGCATTTAGCGGCCTTCTACTTACCAAAAAGCAACCACAAAGCCATATAAGTCTGCTATTTCTGAACAAAGGGGATCCCAAAGAAGCATTTACAACCATTTGTGCCTTAATTGCAGAAGCTGTTTGTAAATAATTTCAGTGGGAAACCTAAAGTTTGTGACAAAATTTGTGAAAAAGTGAACTTTTTTTTTATTTGATGACATTTGGCGGTGAAATGGTGGCATGAAATATACCAAAATGGGCCTAGATCAATACTTTGGGTTGTCTTCTAAAAAAAAATATATACATGTCAAGGGATATTCAGGTATTCCTGACAGATATCAGGGTTCCAATGTAACTAGCGCTAATTTTGAAAAAAAGTTGTTTGGAAATAGCAAAGTGCTACTTGTATTTATGGCCCTATAACTTGCAAAAAAAGTAAAGAACATGTAAACATTGGGTATTTCTAAACTCAGGACAAAATTTAGAAACTATTTAGCATAGGTGTTTTTTGGTGATTGTAGATGTGTAACAGATTTTGGGGGTCAAAGTTAGAAAAAGTGTGTTTTTTTCAATTTTTTCCTCATATTTTATATTTTTTTTTATAGGAAATTATAAGATATGATGAAAATAATGGTATCCTTAGAAAGTCCATTTAATGGCGAGAAAAACGGTATATAATATGTATGGGTACAGTAAATGAGTAAGAGGAAAATTACAGCTAAACACAAACACTGCAGAAATGTAAAAATAGCCATTGTCATTAAGGGTAAGAAAATTGAAAAATGGTCCGGTCATTAAGGGGTTAAGAAACACAAATTTTCACAAATTTTGAAATAACAGTGAAAAAATGCAGTTCCACTAACGAAATTTTTACAGTATATGTAATAAGTTAGCAGAGCATTGCACCCACTTGCAAATGGATGATTAACCCCTTAATACCAAAAACGGAATAACAAATGACAAAAACGTTTTTTAAACAGTCACAACTGCCACAGCTCTACTGTGGCTTTTTACCTCCCTCAATACGACTTTTGAAGCCTTTTGAGCCCTTCAGAGAAGTCCTGGATCATGCAGGAATTAGCTGGATGTCTGTGTCTGTAATTTTTGCTGTGCAAAAAAACGCCAAAATAGGCCCCTCCCACACATATTACAACAGTGGGAAGCCTCAGGGAACTGTTTCTAGGCAAAATTCAAGCCAGCCATGTGGAAAAAACTAGGCCCCAATAAGTTTTATCACCAAACATATGTAAAAAACGATTAAACATGCCAGCAAACGTTTTAAAATACACTTTTATAAGAGTATGCATCTCTATTAATAAGCCTGATACCAGTCGCTATCACTGCATTTAAGGCTTTACTTACATTACTTCGGTATCAGCAGCATTTTCTAGCAAATTCCATCCCTAGAAAAATATTTTAACTGCACATACCTTATTGCAGGAAAACCTGCACGCTATTCCCCCTCTGAAGTTACCTCACTCCTCAGAATATGTGAGAACAGCAAAGGATCTTAGTTACTTCTGCTAAGATCATAGAAAACGCAGGCAGATTCTTCTTCTAAATACTGCCTGAGATAAACAGTACACTCCGGTACCATTTAAAAATAACAAACTTTTGATTGAAGAAATAAACTAAGTTTAAAACACCACAGTCCTCTTACGACCTCCATCTTAGTTGAGAGTTGCAAGAGAATGACTAGATATGGCAGTGAGGGGAGGAGCTATATAGCAGCTCTGCTGTGGGTGATCCTCCTGCAACTTCCTGTTGGGAAGGAGAATATCCCACAAGTAATGGATGATCCGTGGACTGGATACACTTAACAAGAGAAAGACATGCATGACTGACATTTGTTAATTAGAAGGCCACTAATTGCAGCTGCACACCACACATCTGAAATCACAAGCATTAATGGGGTTAAATAGTAAACTGGTAAGAGAATTGAAAGAGTAATGTAGGTATTACCCTCCTGGCACCTCCCATCTTACTGACCCCTCCAAAAAAGATCACCCCCACCCACATTCCTCCCCACCATCTAAAGTATTGGCAGTCTGCCAGTATGCAGCTGAAGGTTTTTTAGTTATTACTTTTCTGCAGTGCAGTGATCCTTCCTTAACCCTCCAACCTCCTTAATCCCTCCCAGATCGCTCTCTATACCTCCTCCTCCCACTAGTGGCAGGCATCTTTGGTACTTGCAGCTGCCTGCCAGTACCCAATTTATAGATTTTTTTTTATTAATTAGTTTTTTAAATTTTATATAAAAAAAAAATGTCTGCAGTGTAGTGGTGCTCCCCCCCCCACCGCAATAATTTATGGTCCCCACACCAACCTTTTACTGTAGTGCAGTATCCCATCATTCCCTCTCCCTTCAAAATATTTTTTCTGCACTGTGGGGCCACTCCCACTCTCTCCACTGCTGGGCTGCACACCCACCTTCCCTCCCACACATCCTGCCGGCACCAATGAAGATCATTACAGACAGTGACAAAGACTGTGTCCCTGTCTGCAAAGATCTGGCAATCTGTCTTCATATGGTAACAGAGCACCTATCGTTCTACATTACCATATGGAGGCAGATGTTTGACTCTAAGGAAAAACAAGTCATAGATCTATGTCCTTTTGGCACAAGGGGCTAATGCAGTCTAAAGAAACAAATTATGTGCCCCCCCCACCAACCAAAAAGAAAAGGGGGAGAGGGAAGTTCCTTCTGTTTTTAAATTAGCTCCTGGGTAATGTGATGTACTTATTATTTCTGTTGAACTTGCATGCAGCATGATGTGGCAAGACTGTATATTTCTAGTTTAGATGTACAATTAAAGGGATACTAAACCCCAAATTTTTCTTTCATGATACAGATAGAGCATGCAATTCTAAGCAACTTTCTAATTTACTCCTATTATCAATTTTTCTCTGTTCTCTTGCTCTCTTTATTTGAAAAAGAAGGCAACGAAGCTAAGGAGCCAGCCAAATTTTGGTTCAGAAAACATTGGACAGCACTTGTTTATTGGTGCAGACCAATCAGCAAGGACAACCCAGGTTGTGAACCAAAAATGGGCCGGCTTCTAAACTTACATTCATGCCTTTCAAATAAAGATAGCAAAAGAATGGAGAAAAAATGATAATAGGAGTAAATTAGAAAATTGCTTAAAATTGCATGCTGTATCTGAATCATGAAAGAAAAAAATTTGGTTCAGTACCCCTTTAAGATACAGTGCATCAGTTTTATTCTCATTGAAGTGAGAAAACATGTATTATAGCATCCAAAGATGGGACCTGTTGACTAGAAATGTGTGCCCAAGTGTTATATCGCTACCCATGTATATCTGTATGGGATGCTCCTGTTAGTTTTCTATCAGTTATCTATATTCACTGGCAACTGTAGTACAGCAGTGTAGCTTTAATAGTAAGACATCACATGGCCAAAAATAGAGCGACCCAATGAGCAATTGAGTCAATAGCTGGGAAGGAAAGGCGATAAGCATAGTTCACACTGATGTCAATAGCAGCTAAACTCACCAATGCATTTAGCATTGAATGATCATGTGCTTAGAGTAAGTAATCAGAGCTCAATTCAATGTAAATTATGAAGCTTTATCATAAATCAATTTGCAATAAGACTTCAAAGTTAGTGCTGTAATTTCTTAAAAGGGACATTAACAATATCCACATTTTTTAAGTTTTAATGAAAAACATTTTTTTTTTAATTAACCTGCTTAATAGATAATGATCCTTGTCTCAGCTCTCTATAATTAGGAGCTGTACTAGTGTTGTATGCATCAGAACAGCCTCATGAGCATCTACTTATGCTGTGGGCTACCTGCAATATGCAAGTTCAACTGTTAAGGCTCTGCAGAAGCTTGAATGTACAGGACAAAAATGTGTGGACACACAAAAATGGCTAAAATGACATTATAATAAAAATGTCGTTCCTCATAAAATAACTTTGTAGTGCACTTTATTATTTTGCACACTTTATACAGGTGAGGGTGTGGGTGGCATTAGGCTATCTGTCTGACAAGCTAAAATATTAAAGGGCCACTAAACCCAAAATCTTTCTTTTATGATTCAGATAGAGAATACAAATTTAAAAAGCATTACAATTTACTTCTATTATTTATTTTGCTTCATTTTTTAGATATCCTTATTTGAAGAAAAATCAATGCACATGGGTGCAGCAACCAATCAGCAGCTACGGAGCATATCTAAATATGCTTTTCAGCAAAGAATATCAAGAGAATAAAACAAATTTGATAATAGAAGTAAATTAGAAAGATGTTTAAAAATGCATTCTCTTTCTAAATCATGAAAGAAAAAATTTGAGTTTCATGTCCTTTTAAGGATTCAAACTAATGTGCCTCATATCTATCTGCCTCAAATCTAAATGCCAATTGGGGAGCTCCCACTCTTAATGAGTTAACATATAGATAATTGTATCAGTTGGTCAGTTCAAAAATAAATACACAAACTATTAGTTTGTAAAGCGCAAACAAATATGATGATAAAAGATAGAGATACAAAATATATTAAAATGTATTCCTTATTGACATAAATTGACATTTAAATTTCAGTATTAAAATATAAGTGTATAAATATAAACACAATGCTATAAAAATGACACCGGTGTCCTAAATCCTAATGAGCAAGAGCAATTGGATAATACACTTAAAAATATGCAATCGTGAAAAAATAGGGTTAATATTTTAAACTTCTTCCATATGATGAAAAATGGATACAGTTGATAAACAATACAATTCGGCTAACTGATTAATATAAATCTAAACTGGAATAAGGAGCGGTTGTAATAAGAAAACTTGTAGTCTCAAGCTTATTTTACTCTGTTTTTGCTTTATTTGCACTTTATTGAGCTACATTTTTGCTTCATCGTATTGTAATGGAAAAGCATTAATTTAAGTCAGAGAAATCGTAACATAATATTCCAATATTGGTTATTGTTTGTTCACCTCTGCAAAACCCTTTTTGAGATTTTCAGATGTTAGTAAAAAGACACTTCTTGATGACGTTGTATCTTTAAGGAATTTGTTTTCATATATTATGTTGTGATACAGCTTGGTTAATATAGTATAGAGAGCTTATTTAGTATAGAGATCTTGGAGCGTGTAATTGAGAATTTCAATTTGTGCAAAAACATAATTTATGTAAGAACTTACCTGATAAATTAATTTCTTTCATATTGGCAAGAGTCCATGAGATAGTGACGTATGGGATATACAATCTTACCAGGAGGGTCAAAGTTTCCCAAACCTCAGAATGCCTATAAATACACCCCTCACCACACCCACAATTCAGTTTAACGAATAGCCAAATAGTGGGGTGATAAAGAAAGGAGTAAAAAGCATCAACAAAAGGAATTTGGAAATAATTCTGCTTTATACAAAAAAAATCATAACCACCATAAAAAAAGGATGGGCCTCATGGACTCTTGCCAATATGAAAGAAATGAATTTATCAGGTAAGTTCTTACATAATTTATGTTTTCATTCATGTAATTGGCAAGAGTCCATGAGTTAGTGATGTATGGGATAGCAATACGCAAGATGTGGAACTCCAAACAAGAGTCACTAGAGAGGGAGGGATAAAAATAAAAACAGCCATTTTTTGCTGAAAATAATAATCCACAACCCAATATATAAGTTAATTCTCATGAAATGAAAAAACTTAAAACATAAGCAGAAGAATCAAACCGCAGAAATTAGACAAGAGCTGGATTCCTGAAGAATTTTTCTATCAAAAACTGCTTCCGAAGAAGCGAATACATCAAAACGGTAGAATTTAGTAAACGTATGCAAAGACCACCAAGTTGCTGCTTTGCAAATCTGATCAACTGAAGCTTCATTCTTAAAAGCCCATGAAGTGGAGACTGATCTAGTAGATAGAGCTGTAATTCTCTGAGGCGGGGCTTGACCCGACTCCAAATAAGCTTGATGAATCAAAAGCTTTAACAATGATGCAAAGGAAACGGCAGAATCCTTCCGACCTTTCCTAGAACCAGAAAAGATAAATAGACTAGAAGTCTTCCTGAAATCTTTAGTAGCTTCAACATAATATTTCAAAGCTCTTACCACATCCAAAGAATGTAAGGATTTCTCCAAAGAATTCTAAGGATTAGGACACAAGGAAGGGACAACAATTTCTCTATTAATGTTGTTAGAATTCACAACCTTAGGTAAGAATTTAAAATAAGTCCGCAAAACCGCCTTATCCTGATAAAAAAAAAAATCAGAAAAGGAGATTGACAAGAACGAGCAGATAATTCAGAAACTTTTCTAGCAGAAGAGATGGCCAAAAGGAACAACACTTTCCAAGAAAGTAGTTTAATGTCCAAAGAATGCATAGGCTCAAATGGAGGAGCCTGTAAAGCCTTCAAAAACAAAATTAAGACTCCAAGGAGGATAGATTGATTTAATGACAGGCTTGATACGAACCAAAGCCTGTACAAAACAATGAATGTCAGGAAGCTTAGCAATAAAAATAAATATACGCAGGTTGGTAACACCAAGGAAGTGTCAACGCATCCACTGCTTACGCCTGAAGATCCCTGGACCTGGACAGGTACCTGGGAAGTTTCTTGTTTAGATGAGAAGCCATTAGATCTACTTCTGGAAGACCCCACATCTGAACAATCTGAGAAAACACATCTGGATGGAGGAACCACTCCCCCGGATGTAAAGTCTGACGGCTGAGATAATCTGCTTCCCAATTGTCTACACCTGGGATATGTACTGCAGAAACTTCCATGCACATAGTTACTGAAGGGAATGATTGAGACTGAAAGTTCCAACAAGCTGAAACCAATTTTAATCGTCTCTTGTCTGTTAGAGACAGAGTCATGGACACTGAATCTATCTGGAAACCTAAAAAGGTGACCCTTGTCTGAGGAATCAAGGAACTTTTTGGTAAATTGATCCTCCCACCATGTATTTGAAGAAACAACACTAGTTGAATGTGTGAGATTCTGCAGAATGTAAAGACTGAGCTAGTACCAAGATATTGTCCAAATAAGGAAACGCCGCAACACCCCGTTCTCTGATTACAGAGAGTAGGGCACCGAGAACCTTTGAAAAGATTCTTGGAGCTGTCGCTAGGCCAAAAGGAAGAGCGACAAATTGGTAATGCTTGTCTAGAAAAGAGAATCTCAGAAACTGATAATGATCTGGATGAATCGGAATATGAAGATATGCATCCTGTAAGTCTATTGTGGACATATAATGCCCTTGCTGAACAAAAGGCAGAATAGTCCTTATAGTCATCATTTTGAAAGTTGGTACTCTTACATAACTATTGAAAATTTTCAGATCCAGAACTGGTCGGAATGAATTTTCTTTCTTTGGGACAATGAATAGATTTGAATAAAACCCCATACCCTGTTCCTGAAACGGAACTGGCATGATTACTCCTGATAACTCCAGGTTCTGAAACACACTTTAGGAAAGCCTGAGCCTTTACTGAGTTTGTTGGAATTCGTGAGTGAAAAAATCTTCTCACAGGTGGTCTTACTCTGAATCCTATTCTGTACCCCTGAGAGACAATACTCTGAATCCATTGATTTTAAACCCGAATTGGTCCAAACATCCTTGACAAATCTTAATCAGCCCCCTACCAGCTGAGCTGGAATGAGGGCCGCACCTTCATGTGGACTTGGGGGCTGGCTTTGATCTCTTAAATGGCTTGGATTTATTCTAATTTGAGGAAGGCTTCCAATTGGAAACCGATTCCTTTGGGGAAGGATTAGGTTTCTGTTCCTTATTTTGTCAAAAGGAACGAAAACGGTTAGAAGCTTTAGATTTACCCTTAGGTCTTTTATCCCGAGGCAAAAAAACTCCCTTCCCCCCCACTGACAGTTAAAATGATTGAATCCAACTAAGAACCAAATAACTTATTACCTTGAAAAGAAAGAGATAGCAATCTGAACTTAGAGGTCATGTCAGCATTCCAAGATATAAGCCACAAAGCTCTTCTAGCTAAAATAGCTAAAGACATATATTTAACATCAATTTTGATATAAAAAATGGCATCACAAAAAATTATTAGCATGTTGAATCAAGTTAACAATGCTAGACAATTCAGGATCCAATACTTGTTGTGCTAAAGTTTCCAACCAAAAAGTTGAAGCAGCTGCAACATCAGCCAAAGAAATTGCAACCCTGAGTAGATGACCTGAATATAAATAGGCTTTCCTTAGATAAGATTCAAGTTTCCTATCTAAAGGATCTTTAAAAGAAGTACTATCTTCCGTAGGAATAGGAGTACGTTTAGCAAGAGTAGAGATAGTCCCATCAACTTTGGGGATCTTTTCCCAAAACTCTAAAGTAACTGTGGGCAAAGGATACGATTTTTTAAACCTTTAAGAAGGAATAAAAGAAGTACCAGGCCTATTCCATTCCTTAGAAATCATAACAGAAATAGCATCAGGAACTGGAAAAACCTCTGGAGTAACCACAGGAGGTTTATAAACAGAATGTAAACATTTACTAGTTTTAATATCAAGAGGACTAGTTTCCTCCACATCCAAAGTAATCAACACTTCTTTTAACAAAGAACGAATAAACTCCATTTTAAATAAATAAGAAGATTTGTCAGTGTCAATATCTGAGGTAGGATCTTCTGAACCAGATAAATCCTCATCAGAGCAAGATAATTCAGCATGTTGCCGGTCATTTGAAATTTCATCAACTTTATGAGAAGTTTTAAAAGACCTTTTATGTTTATTAGAAGACGGGATGGCAGATAAAGCCTTCTGAATAGAATCAGAAATAAATTATTTTAAATTTACAGGAATATCTTGTGCATTAGATGTTGAGGGAACAGCAACAGGTAATGAACTACTACTGATGGATACATTATCTGCATGTAAAACTTTATCATGACAACTATTACAAACCACAGCTGAAGGTATAACCTCCACAAGTTTACAACAAATACACTTAGCTTTGGTAGAACTGTTATCAGGCAGCAGAGTTCCAACAGTGATTTTTGAGACAGGATCAGATTGAGACATCTTGCAAATATAAGAGACAAAAACAACATATAAAGCAAAATTATCAATTTCCTTATATGGCAGTTTAAGGAATGGGAAAAAATGCAAACAGCATAGCCCTCTGATAGAGAAAAAAGACAAGAGGCATATAGGAATGGGGTCTTAAATAATGAAAATATTTGGCGCCAAGTATGACGCACAAACAGAAAAATATTTTTTGGCAAAAAAAAGTCTGGAAATCACATTCGCGTCACAGATGACAAAACCTTGTGAAGAACACGGCGTCAACTAAGACGCCAGAAATTATGAATTTGCGTCAACGAACATAACTTCGTGCCAAAAAAATCTTGCACCAAGAATGACGCAATAAACTTTGGCATTTTGCGCCCTCGTGAGCCTAATTCTGCCCGCGAATTTAAAAGAAAGTCAATTTGAAAAAAAGAGACTAAACCCCAGGTAAGAAATACATTTTCCTAAAAAATGCATTTCCCAGATATGAAACTGACAGTCTGCAAAAAGGAAATATACTGAAAACCTGAATCATGGCAAATATAAGTACAATACATATATTTAGAACTTTATATAAAAACATAAAGTGCCAAACCATAGCTTAGAGTGTCTTAAGTAATGAAAACATACTTACCAAAAGACACCCATCCACATATAGCAGATAGCCAAACCAGAACTGAAACGGTCATCAGTAGAGGTAATGGAATATGAGAGTATATAGAGGAGGAGCTTGAAAGGATCATTTTGACAAAGGCTCCGAGTAGCTGAAACGCGTAGACATTCCATTTCACAGCTCCTGACAATCTGAATTGGGTCCTATAACTGCAGCGTTGAAATCTGAGAAAAGAACGAAGCGGTAGGAGTTTGAAGAAAGCAAGTTTATTTTGAAAGAGTGCGCACACTTAACAGCTTTCCACGATTGGATGCAAGAAACACTCATCATCTAACTGACATCAGAGGTGTGTTGACTGGCGAGGAACACCAAAGAAACAGTGAGAAAATTATCAACACTGCACACGCCATTAATAATATCTGATCAAAAACGAGAAATAAAACAGCAACACTTACGGCTAAGAACACCTGACATTATTTACCTTGTGGCTATTTTGCACAAATTGAAATTCTCAATTACACATCCCAAGAACTCTCTATACTAAATAAGCTCTATCACAGCAAACTGAGAACTCTCTATACTATACTAACCAAGCTGTATCACAACATAATATATCAAAACAAATTCCTTAAAAATACAACTTCATCAAGAAGTGTCTTTTTACTAACATCTGAGAAGCTCTAAAAGGGTTTTGCAGGGGAGAACAAATAACCAATATTGAAATATTATGTTACGATTTCTCTGACTTAAATTAATGCTTTTCCATTACAATACAGCAAAAATTGAGCTCAATAAAGTGCAAATAAAGCAATAGCAGAGTAAAATAAGCTTGAGAGACTACAAATTTTCTTAGTTAGTACAACCGCTCCTTATTCTAGTTTAGATTTATATTAATCAGTTAGCCGAATTGTATTGTGTATCAACTGTGTCCATTTTTCATCATATGGAAGAAGTTTAAAATATTAACTCTATTTTTTCACGATTGCAGGTTTTTAAGTGTATTATCCAATTGCTCTTGCTTATTAGGATTTAGGACACCGGTGTCATTTGTATAGCATTGTGTTTATATTTATACACATATTTTAATACTGAAATTTAAATGTCAATTTATGTCAATAAGGAATACATTTTAATATATTTTTTATCTCTATCTTTTAACATCATATTTGATTACGCATTACAAACTACCGGTAATAGTTTGTGTATTTATTTTTGAACTGACCAACTGATACAATTATCTATATGTTAACTCATTAAGAGTGGGAGCTCCCCAACAGGCATTTAGAGGCAGATAGATTTGAGGCACATTAGTTTGAATCCTTAATATTTTAGCTTGTCAGACAGATAGCCTAATGCCACCCACATCCTCACCTGTATCAAATCATTTTTTTAGATTGTACTCTGTGAGAAGTACGATCAATGGGGAGGTTGATCTGTTAGTTTTTAAGTTCTAAAGACACCATTGCTTCTATATTTTGCACACTTTGCCTACAACATATAGCATAATATCTATATAGAAAAAACAACAACAACAACAACAACAACAACAACAACAACAACATACCATTGCATACCAAAATTAACCTCAAAATATCCATAGCAATTTCTACATTATAGGTAGAGGGAATAAGAAGTGGTCACTTCACTTTTATAAGCATATAATTTGATCATTCAAACTGAACTTTTTAAATATTACTTGGACAAAATGACCTCAAAACAGAGTTATTTTCTTTTAAATTGTTATCAGATTTGCAAAGCTTAATCCTCTATAAATCAAGGTCTGTTAATATATATTTCATTTATAGTAGTTCACCTTAAAAAGTGAACCTGTATCACACCTGGAAAAACAGAGTAGAATTTTAGAAAATGTTCTATGTATTTATCTTCCCCAATAGAACCATCAGCTTCTGTTTTTCTCCTCACCCGGATTTTAAAGAACGCTGTGTCATCATTTTTAAAGACTGAGCTATTTATTTCTTCAGCTTGGGTCTTGGCTCATCTTAGTTATTTGAACATGCTTGGCGCAACTTCTGGTCTCAAATGACCTGTTTTTGCTCTCCTTTAAACAAACTTTGGTAAATGTTCTCCGCTCTATGAAGTATTATAGTTATTTCCTAAATATTTAGAATCACTCAAACCAAAAAATGATGTATGTGTGCTTGCATACCTCATCTTCTTGTATACTAAACAATGAGGATTAGTAATTAGAGCGTATGCTCTAGCTGAAGAGTACATTAGCTACTCTGGCCTAATTTCACTAAAAATGGAAGTGTTCTCAAGATGTGAGGTAAATTTAGCATACAATTATGCTAAATAACAGTATTATCTAGAAAGAAACTACTCCATAAACAGGTTGCCAAAATTCTACAAGTTTTCCACTGTATATAAATGTGTAATTAGGTGAAAGAAAAGGAGAAACAAGGGAGGTTAGATGTCTTCCAGTATACACCAATTTTCATATAACTGCATGTAATAGACACTACTATAAAGAATAATATACACAGATACCAATATAAAGATCCAGTATAAAACTGAAAAACAGACACTCCCCCTTCCTTTGCATATGAAAAGATTCTTTACACAAACAGAAGCAAGCTGGAGTAGATATACATCTGTACTCTCCTAAAACTTTGGGGCTTGGTTGGAGTCTGAAAATCAAAGCAATGTTATTTAAAAATAAGCAAAACTATTTATGGGCTATATAAATAGATCTACAAAACTTTTATGCAAAGAAAAAAAAACAAGTCTAATGCCCCTTTAAGGACTGCTACAAAAAATTAGAAATGAGCTTAGCACTAATCTTTTTACAGAGGATGAAGTTTTGTTGGCATTTTTAAAAAATAAATGTAAAAATGTCAGTGGGTCCTTATAATATTCAGCCAAGGGTTTTAAAGGAAATTTGATTTGTGGTAGATGCCCCATTAACTGATCTGTTTAATCAGTCAATATTGACAGGAGTTGTTTGAGGTGATTGAAGAATATCGAATGTAGTACCTCTTTTTAAAAAGGGCAGTAGGAAAGAATCTGGTAACTACAGGCCCGTCCGTTTAATTTCAGTAGTAGGAAAATTAATGGAAAGTCTCTTAAAATAAAGAATTTTGACTTACAAGAAGACAAACAATTCAGAGAACCCAAATCAACATGGTTTAACTTCAGGGAGATCATTTCAGACTAATCTAATTGACTTACTTGATTATGTAACAAAAGTCTTAGACCAGGGTAGAGTAGTTTATTTCATATCTTGATTTCAACAAAGCATTTGACAGTCCCACACAGCAAACTAATTTACAAACTGTATCTCCTTGGTTTAAATTTAAAAATTGTAAACTGGGTAGAATGCTGGCTTAAAGGGATACTAAACCCACATTTGTTTCTTACATGATTCAGATAGAGCAAGCAATTATAATCAACTTTCTATTTACTCCTATTATCAATTTTTCTTTGTTCTCTTGATATCTTTATTTAAAAAGCAGGCATGTGATGCATAGGAGCAGGCTTATTTTTGGTCGAGAACCTGGGTTATGCTTGCTTATTGGTGGGTAAATGAAAACCTATCCATGGTGCTGAACCTAAAATGGGCTGGCTGCTAAGATTTACATTCCTGCTTTTAAAATAAAGAGATCAAGATAATTAAGAAAAATTGATAATAGGAGTAAATTAGAAAGTTTATTAAAATGTCATGCTCTGTCTGAATAATGAAAGAAAACATTTGGGTTCAGTGTCCCTTTAAGGATAGCGAACAGAGTGTATTAGTAAATTGAGTACATTCAGCAGATGGTGTTCCTCAGGGGTCAGTTCTGGGGCCTGTTTTGTTTAACATATTTATCTGTGATATCAGCAAAGTGCTACGGGGGGAAAGTCTGTTTGCAGATTATAAAAAGATTTGCAAGAGTAGATATTCCAGGGAGGTGGACAAAATGAGAAGTGATGTACAAAAATTGGAGGACTGGACTAATGACTTGGATCTAAAGTTTAAAACTGCAAAGTGCAAAATTATGCATTTAGGAAAGAAAAATCCAAAGCTTAAAGTTAAGGTCAATTTTGACGAATTAGTGCCCGTTTTTTATTAATCCTATTCAAAATTAGGGCACTTTAATTAATCAAAATTGACATTTCAAGCATTTTCTTCAAAAATTTACCTTTTAATCCTGAGGGCTGCTGCAGCGCTTCCTCCGCCTGTTGCAAGCCCTCTTTCGGGTCCAAAATGACTAATCCTGCTTCAACCAATCACAGCGTTTCCTCAGGCCATGATCCCCCTGGGGGCACGGCGTTATTGGAGGAAGCCAGATTCGTCATTTCTGATGTAAGCAGAGGCTTCCGACATCTGGGGGAATCGATGGAGCAGCTTTCAGGATTAAAAGGTACTTTTTTGAAGAAAAACGCTTGAAATGTCAATTTTGATGAATTAAAGTGCCCTTGTTTTTAATAGGATTATTAAAAACCGGGCACTAATTCATCAACATTGACCTTCACTTTAATTATAGACTCAATGACACTTTACTGGTTACAAATGAGGAATGGGTATTATTATTTCAGAAGATTTAAAATTTTGTAAACAATATAGTATTGCAACGACTAATGCCAGTAGAGTGCTTAGTTGTAATGGCAGTATAAATAGTAGGTTCTTTTGTCAATTTACAGATCATTAGCTAGACCTCATCCTGAGTGTTGTGTGCCGTTCTGGAGGCCATATCTTCAGAAGGATATAAACAAACTGTAATCTGTGCAAAGAAGGGCTACTAAAAAATAACTTTCAAGTATATTAATGGGCTTATTAAAGCTGGTGTTGTGCATATTTTTCATAAACAGAAAAATTCAAGAACAAGGGATCATGATCTCAAGTTGAAGGGTAGTATATTCAGGAGTAATGTGCAGAAGAACTTCCTTACAGAAAGGGTGACTAATTCATGGAATAAACTTCCACAAGAGTTAGTAATGACAAACACTGTGGGGGACTTTAAAAAATGCCTGGGATAAGCATAAGGCTTTCCTACGAACTAGATAAGTTTATACTATAAGGAAATATTGGACAGAATTGCTGGGCCTACGGTTTTTATCTGCCGTCAAAATCTGTTTCTATGAAGCAATAAGAGTGTCTGCTAAGTGCATTTTGTTAGCATAACCAAGGAACATAATCAGGAAGAGTAAAAGAAAGGAAAAAAGTCAAAAAGGTGGAACCCACTACATTGTGGAATGAAATGTAATACCTTAGAGAGAGAGAGAGAAAGAGAAAGAGAGAGAGAGAAAGAAAGAAAGAAAGAAAGAAAGAAAGAGAGAGAGAGAGAGAGAGAGAGAGAGAGAGAGAGAGAGAGAGAGAGAGAGAGAGAAAAAGAGAGAAATAAGGGATCTATATTTTTTTTTTATAGATATATTTGCATATTTAATAAGTTTAAAAATAATACTACAACCTACCATTATGATATCTCATCACTAAACTAATCTTGAAGTATAAAAAATAACCTTAATGTTAGTCTCAGAAAGTAGAGTGTGATGCCTAAATTTATTACATGGCTTGTTCAGTTCTCCTTGTATTACGAGGTATCATTCCACTTCGCTCTTACTTAGCAATGTGTATTAAGAACATATAAATGTCGTTATGATATTATTCTGATTTAATTTTTGCATTGTATGTTATATTCTTCAATAAAAGGAAAATAAAAACAAAATTTATGTTTACCTGATAAATTTCTTTCCGGACATGGAGATTCCACAATGTAATTCCAATTACTAGTGGGATATTCACTCCTAGTCAGCAGGAGGAGGCAAAGAGCACCACAGCAAAGCTGTTAAGTGTCACTTCCCTTATCCATAACCCCCAGTCTTTCAGGGAAATGGAAAAGGAAAATAACACAAAGGTGTAGAGGTGCCTGAGGTTTAGTAAAAAATGACTGTCTAATCTAGAAGGTGGGGTCGTGGACTCTCCATGTCCGAAAAGAAACAAATGTATCAGGTAAGCATACATTCCGTCTTCTTTCCTAAGACATGGAGAGTCAACAACGTCATTCCAATTACTAGTGGGAACCAATACCCAAGCTTGAGGACATGGAATGAATAGGGAGGGAGAATAAGACAGGCAGACCTAAACAGAAGGCACCACCGCTTGAAAAACCTTTGGGAGAAACCCCAATTTAGTACGAAGGACTGAATTATCCGCATGAAAAATAAGGTGAGACGAATCGCACTGCAAAGCTGAGAGTTCAGAAACTCTCGGAGCAGAAGAAATAGCAACAAGAAACAAAACCTTCCAAGATGACAGCTTAATATCTATGGAATGCATTGGCTCAAACGGAGCCTGTTGCAAAACTCTTAGAACTAGGTTAAGGCTTATGTAAAAGAATATATAGTGCAGAAATCTGACCTTTCAGAGGACTGATTGACAACCCTTTCTCCAGACCATCTTGTATAAAAGACAAAATTCTAGGAATCCTGACCCTACTCCAAGAGTAGCCCTTTGATTCACAACAATAAAGGGATTTACGCCATACCTTATGGTAAACTGAATCATAGTATCAATGACAGACTCAGAAAACCCATGCTTAGCCAGAAGCGTTCACTCTCCAAGCGGTCAGCTTCAGAGAAACGAGATTTGGATGGAGGAACGGACCGCGAGTTAGAAGGTCCTTCCTCACAGGTAACCTCCAAGGTGGAAGAAAAGACATCTTCACTAGGTCCGCAAACCAGATCCTGCGAGGCCATGCAGAAACTATTAGAATTACAGACGCTCTCTCATGTTTGATACGAGCAATGACTCATGGAAGGAGAGCAAACAGAGGAAACCGGTATGCTAGACCGAGGATCTCTTGACCTTGAACCATACCTTGGAAGCTTGGCGTTCTGAGGAGACGCTATCAGATCCAACTCCGGCATCCCCCACTTGAGGGTTAACCTGGAGAACACCTCCAGATGGAGAGCCCACTCCCCGGGATGAAAGGTCTGTCTGCTGAGGAATCCACGTTACAAGAACTGATATAATCCCTCCCAGGGAGGAAAGGTCCTGAACGCACCTTAAGAATGCCTCTTTTTTTTACCTGATCCGAAGATAACATTGAGAGGAGAAATCTGCCCTTGGGATGAAAAGATTTGAATTCTATTTTGTACCCTTGAGATACTTTGTCCCCAGCCCAAGGATCTGGGACATCCCGTATCCAGGCTAGATGAAACAAGGAAAGTCTGCCCCCCACCTGATCCGATCTCGGACCGGGGGCAGACCCTTCATGCTGATTTAGTCTCAGTAGAGGACTTCTTTGATTGCTTTCCCTTGCTCCAAGACTGATTGGGTTTCCAGGAAGACTTGGACTAATCCTGCTTAAAAGAGGAAGACTTTTGACCCTTGAAGTTACGAAAGGAACAAAAATAACTCTGATGTCCTTTAGGTCTATTCTTCTTGTCCTGAGGGAGAAAGGACCCCCTTTCCACCTGTTATTTCAGAAATTATCTCCGCCAGACCAGGAACAAAACTTACCCTTGTAAGGTAATGACAGGAGCTTGGACTTGGAGGTAACATCCACCGACCATGATTTTAGCCACAGAGCCCTGCGGGCTAGGACGGTGAAGCCAGACATCATGGCTCCCAGTCTAATGACTTGTATGTTGGCATCTGAGATAAAGGCACTGGCTAGTTTGAGAGCAATAATTCTATCTTAGATCTACTCTAACGGAGTATCATCTAAAATCAGTTTGGACAGGGCATCTCACCAATAAGATGTTGCACTAGCTACTGTGGCAATACAAAACGCAGGTTGCAATTGTAGACCCTGATGAACATACATTTTCTTTAAATAGGCCTCTAGTTTCTTGTCAATAGAATCCTTAAAAGAATAGAAATAGAAATCAATAGAAATCATGGTTCTCTTAGCCAGAGTAGAAATAGCCTATTCTACCTTAGGAACTGTGCGCCATGAGTCTCGAATCGAGTCAGCAACATGAAACATCTTCTTAAAAATGGGAGACTGTGAGAAAGGAATCCCAGGTGTATCCCATTCCTGTGCAATAATCTCCGACACACGTTCTGGAACAGGAAAAACTTCCATCGCGGAAGGAACATCTTAGTATTTATTAAGTTTACTAGATTTCTTAGGGTTGACAGAGGCAGAAGCGTCTGAGTCGTCCAAAGTAGCCAAACCCTTCTTTAACAGTACACAGAGGTGTTCAAGCTTAAATCTGAAGTTTACCTCTTTAGAATCAGCCAAAGGCATTATACTGTCAGAATCTGAGATTTCACCCTCAGAGGCTACTGAGGTATCCTCCTCATCAGGCTTATAAGGGTCAACCTTCACAGCAGCAGAAGGGGCAGACACCTTACCATCTGACAAATAATTAGATTTCCTCTTGCATTTTCCCAACATAGGAAAAGCAGATAATGCCGCAGATACCACAGAGGATATCTGTGCAGCAAAATATGATGGCAAATAAACTCCTCCAGTAGGCCGAGAGGAACTGCAGGGCACTGTATGTGAAGCCATTGAGGCTTGGGACGTTTGAGGAGAAAGCTGTGGCATAGCCTGAACAGCATCACCCAGAGAGACATTGGGCTCAGAGGGCAACAATCTATCCTTACATTCAAGAGTTCTAGCTAAGCATGCAGCACAAAATTGCATAGGCAAAACTATGTAGATATAACAAGCATTTATCAAAAGACACAGAGTGTTGATCCATGTCCATAATAGCAAAATAAAAAAAATACTTTTAAACCAAAAAATACTTTTACTTACCCCAGAGCGTTGAACGCTAGAAAAAGATAGCTTAATAAAACCAAATCAGACCGTCTACACCTCAGACAGACGGAGGTTTCTTACCTCATCACCAGTAATATAACTGATAATGGGAAATGACAGAGGACTTTCCTGCCGACCTAATAAACACAGGAGATGTCGGACGACACTCCGGTTAAACATTGAATGCGGAAGAGCGGAAGTCACATGACTATCCAACGAGAAACTGTGCAGCTAACAAAAGCGTGCGTTTCTGTAAACTGAGTTTATCTGCAAGACCGTTAAACAGTCTTAACACTTTAGCCCAATCTCCTCAAAATTCAATAACCCATATATTAAAAAATAGTACGAGCCACAATTAAGAACAATAATAAGGGATATGCTTTATACCCAAATAAAAAGTATTAACCCCTTAGTCACATATAAAGTGCCTGCACCCTGCCTATAAGTATCCTATATAAAGGATATAACATGTCCCAAATTAAAGTTGCAGCTCAGTCTTCTTCAAGTACAAGTCTCCAATACCTAGAAGACAAAAAGCACTTACCTGCAATCTAGCTGTCAGACAGGACGACAGCTTACAAGGTGTGAAAGGACACAAACTCCTCACAGAGACCTGTAGAAAAAGAAAGAACAGAGTAACCAACTCTGGCTTTCTATAACTAGGGCAGCAAAATGTTAGGAAACCAAGCAAGGACCAGCTCACCACTTCCTCACTGCTTAAAAGCCACCACTACTCTTACTCAAGAGATTGACGGCTTAAACAGCTAACCCAAAATCCTTACTTGCAGGGAAAAGTACCCAGAAAAGGAAATAAATCTTCAGACACCGAACTTCACCTCCTCCATTGAGAGAGGCAAAGAGAATGACTGGGGGTTATGGGTAAGGGAAGTGACACTTAACAGCTTTGCTGTGGTGTTCTTTGCCTCCTCCTGCTGGCCAGGAGTGAATATCCAACTAGAAATTGGAATGACATTGTGGACTCTCCATGTCTTAGGAAAGAAAGCACTTATTACCATTCTCATTTAAGGATACAATTATGGATATCTAGGTATTTCAGTATATATTCCGTAACAACATACATAGTGCAGACACTAAACATTTTTATAAATGAGAAATTCACAAAAAAAATTGCATCTACATTTACAGCACGGCACGCTGAAAAGAAATTTGCCACATAAATGAAGGTTTACATTTTATAACTACATGAGCTGCTAGCTATTTTATAATGACATTAAAATGAAACACAAACACCCATCGCCCTCCTCCCTTTTCCTCCACTTGTTCTGCACAATTGTCTTCACTGGTAATTGGGCCTGTTAAATCTGGCATGCATTCAAATCTAGAGAAAAAACATCAAAGGCTTTATACAGTCATGTTTCTTGTAGAACCAGAAACACTAGAAAACAGAGTTTCTTTCTCAAAAAAGACGACAGCTAAACTGAAAAGGAAATATTTTTGTTTTCATTCTGGGGAACATTATAAACTGGACTAACGAGATAAAGAGAGAAAAAAAAAAAAAAAGATATTAAGCTTTTGGTGTATTATAAGAACAGAAAGAGCAATCAATCTTTCATTACATGTTGCATATCTTCCAACACTGCTCGAAACCCACTTCCTGAATAAAACCGTTTGGCAGTTAGAATGACTGGTGTTTATACAGTAGCCAATCTTTACAGAGTGCACACTCAGCTCACCATCCCATTAGGATAGCATAGAACAGATACAAGAGAAAAATTGGGGGGAAAGGGGGGTTGCCAGACAGTTTGCATTTCCATTTGTGTGTTTGCATTTCCATTTGTGTGTCCAGGTTTGAAGCTAAGTCAGTCTTTAAAGGGACACTAAACCTAAATGTTTTCTTTCATGATTCAGATAGAGCATGCAATTTTAAGCAACTTTCTAATTTACTCCTATTATCAATTTTTCTTCATTCTCTTGCTATCTTTATTTAAAAAGCAGGAATGCATAGGAGCCTGTCCATTTTTGGTTGAGAACCTGGGTTATGCTTGCATATTGGTGCCTCCAATAAGCAAGCGCTATCCATGGTGCTGAACCTAAAATGGGCTGGCTGCTAAGATTTACATTCCTGCTTTTAAAATAGATATAGCAAGAGAATGAAGAAAAATTAATAGGACTAAATTAGAAAGTTGCTTAAAATTGCATGCTCTATCTGAATCATGGAAGAAAAAAGTAAATTGATGCTTACCTGATAAATTAATTTCTTCTATGATACGAGTCCACTGATTCATCCTTTACTTGTGGGATATTATCCTCCTGCTAACAGGAAGTGGCAAAGATCACAACAGCAGAGCTGTCTATATAGCTCCTCCCTTAACTCCACCCCCCAGTCATTCGATTGAAGGTACAGGAAGAAAAAGGAGAAACTAAAAGGTGCAGAGGTGACTGAAGTTTCAAATCAAAAAAATATAATCTGTCTTAAATTGACAGGGCGGGCCGTGGACTCGTCGTATCATAGAAGAAATTAATCAGGTGAGCATAAATTTACTTTTCTTCTATAAGATAAGACGAGTCCACGGATTCATCCTTTACTTGTGGGATACAATACCAAAGCTACAGAACACTGATGAACGGGAGGGACAAGACAGATGGCTAAACAGAAGGCACCACTGCTTAAAGAACGTTTCTCCCAAAAATAGCCTCCGAAGAAGCAAAAGTATAAAATTTGTAAAATTTGGAAAAGGTATGAAGTGAAGACCAAGTCGCAGCCTTACAAATCTGTTCAACAGAAGCATCATTTTTAAAAGCCCATGTGGAAGCCACCGCTCTAATAGAGTGAGCTGTAATTCTTTCAGGAGGCTGCTGTCCAGCAGTCTCGTATGCCAAACGGATGATGCTTTTCAGCCAAAAAGAAAGAGGTAGCCGTAGCTTTTTGACCTCTACGTTTTCCAGAATAGACAACATCAGAAACAGATAGAGATGGTTGACGGAAATCTTTGGTCACTTGCAAGTAAAACTTCAAAGCACAAACCACTTCCAAGTTGTGAAACAGACGCTCCTTCTTAGAGGAAGGATTAGGACACAGAGAAGGAACAACAATTTCCTGATTAATATTCTAATTAGTAACAACCTTAGGAAGGAATCCAGGTTTGGTACGCAAAACCACCTTATCAGCATGGAAAAGAAGATAAGGAGAGTCGCATTGCAATGCAGATAGTTCAGAAACTCTTCGAGCCGAAGAGATAGCAACTAAAAACAGAACTTTCCAAGATAGAAGCTTAATATCTATGGAATGCATAGGTTCAAACGGAACCCCTTGAAGAACTTTAAGAACTAAATTCAAACTCCATGGCGGAGCAACAGGTTCAAACACAGGCTTGATTCTAACTAAAGCCTGACAGAACGACTGAACATCTGGAACATCTGCCAGACGCTTGTGCTGTAAAATTGATAAAGCAGATATCTGTCCCTTTAGGGAACTAGCTGATAGCCCCTTCTCCAATCCTTCTTGGAGAAAGGACAAAATCCTAGGAATCCTGATCTTACTCCATGAGTAGCCTTTGGATTTGCACCAATAAAGATATTTACGCCATATCTTATGATAAATATTCCTAGTGACAGGCTTTCGAGCCTGAATCAAGGTATCTATGACCGACTCAGAAAATCCCCGCTTGGATAAAATCAAGCGTTCAATCTCCAGGCAGTCAGTCGCAGAGAAACTAGATTTGGATGCTGGAACGGACCTTGAATGAGAAGGTCCTGTCTCAGTGGCAGAGTCCATGGTGGTAGAGATGACATGTCCACCAGGTCTGAATACCAAGTCCTGCGTGGCCACGCAGATGCTATCAAAATCAACGAAGCTCTCTCCTGTTTGATTCTGGCAATCAGACGAGGAAGGAGAGGAAATGGTCGTTCAACCTGGCTTATGTGTTTCCACCAAGGTACTGCTAGAGCATCTATCAGTACTGCTTGAGGATCCCTTGATTTGGACCCGTAACAAGGAAGTTTGGAATTCTGACGAGATGCCATCAGATCCAATTCCGGTGTGCCCCATTGATGAATCAATTGGGCAAACACCTCCGGATGGAGTTCCCACTCCCCCGGATGAAAAGTCTGATGACTTAGAAAATCTGCTTCCCAGTTCTCCACTCCTGGGATATAGATTGCTGATAGATGACAAGAGTGAGTCTCTGCCCATAGAATTATTTTGGAAACCTCTATCATCGCTAGAGAACTCTTTGTTCCCCCCTGATGATTGATATATGTTACAGTCGTGATATTGTCCGACTGGAATCTTATGAATCTGGCCAAAGCCAGCTGAGGCCGCGCCTGAAGCGCATTGAACATCGCTCTCAGTTCTAGAATATTTATCGGGAGGAGAGCCTCCTCCTGAGTCCACACACCCTGTGCTTTCAGGGAATTCCAGACTGCACCCCAGCCCAATAGGCTGGCGTCCGTCATCACTATGACCCATGCTGGCCTGAGGAAACGCATTCCCTGGGACAGATGATCCTGTGACAACCACCAAAGAAGAGAGTCTCTGGTCTCTTGATCCAGATTTATCTGAAGAGATAAATTTGCATAATCCCCATTCCACTGATTGAGCATGCATAGTTGCAGTGGTCTGAGATGCAAGCGAGCAAACAGAACTATGTCCATTGCCGCTACCATTAGTCCAATTAGCTCCATACACTGAGCCACGGACGGCCAAGGAATGGAATGAAGAGCTCGGCAGGTGGTTAAAATCTGATTTCCTGACCTCCGTCAGAAAAATCTTCATGTCTACCGAATCTATCAGAGTTCCCAGGAATGGAACTCTTGTGAGGGGGATAAGTTTACTCTTTTTTACGTTCACCTTCCACCCATGAGATCTTAGAAAAGCCAACACAATGTCCGTGTGAGATTTGGCTAGTTGGTAAGTTGACGCCTGAATTAAGAGATCGTCCAGATAAGGCGCCACTGCTATGCCCCGCGGCCTTAGAACCGCCAGAAGGGACCCTAGCACCTTTGTGAAAATTCTGGGAGCTGTGGCCAACCCAAAGGGAAGAGCTACAAACTGGTAATGCTTGTCCAGAAAGGCGAACCTGAGGAACTGGTGATGATCTTTGTGGATAGGGATGTGCCGATACGCATCCTTTAAATCCAGAGTGGTCATATACAGGGAGTGCAGAATTATTAGGCAAATGATTATTTTGACCACATCATCCTCTTTATGCATGTTGTCTTACTCCAAGCTGTATAGGCTCGAAAGCCTACTACCAATTAAGCATATTAGGTGATGTGCATCTCTGTAATGAGAAGGGGTGTGGTCTAATGACATCTACACCCTATATCAGGTGTGCATAATTATTAGGCAACTTCCTTTCCTTTGGCAAAATGGGTCAAAAGAAGGACTTGACAGGCTCAGAAAAGTCAAAAATAGTGAGATATCTTGCAGAGGGATGCAGCACTCTTAAAATTGCAAAGCTTCTGAAGCATGGTCATCGAACAATCAAGCGTTTCATTCAAAATAGTCAACAGGGTCGCAAGAAGCGTGTGGAAAAACCAAGGCGCAAAATAACTGCCCATGAACTGAGAAAAGTCAAGCGTGCAGCTGCCAAGATGCCAGTTGCCACCAGTTTGGCCATATTTCAGAGCTGCAACATCACTGGAGTGCCCAAAAGCACAAGGTGTGCAATACTCAGAGACATGGCCAAGGTAAGAAAGGCTGAAAGACGACCACCACTGAACAAGACACACAAGCTGAAACGTCAAGACTGGGCCAAGAAATATCTCAAGACTGATTTTTCTAAGGTTTTATGGACTGATGAAATGAGAGTGAGTCTTGATGGGCCAGATGGATGGGCCCGTGGCTGGATTGGTAAAGGGCAGAGAGCTCCAGTCCGACTCAGATGCCAGCAAGGTGGAGGTGGAGTACTGGTTTGGGCTGGTATCATCAAAGATGAGCTTGTGGGGCCTTTTCGGGTTGAGGATGGAGTCAAGCTCAACTCCCAGTCCTACTGCCAGTTTCTGGAAGACACCTTCTTCAAGCAGTGGTACAGGAAGAAGTCTGCATCCTTCAAGAAAAACATGATTTTCATGCAGGACAATGCTCCATCACACGCGTCCAAGTACTCCACAGCGTGGCTGGCAAGAAAGGGTATAAAAGAAGAAAATCTAATGACATGGCCTCCTTGTTCACCTGATCTGAACCCCATTGAGAACCTGTGGTCCATCATCAAATGTGAGATTTACAAGGAGGGAAAACAGTACACCTCTCTGAACAGTGTCTGGGAGACTGTGGTTGCTGCTGCACGCAATGTTGATGGTGAACAGATCAAAACACTGACAGAATCCATGGATGGCAGGCTTTTGAGTGTCCTTGCAAAGAAAGGTGGCTATATTGGTCACTGATTTGTTTTTGTTTTGTTTTTGAATGTCAGAAATGTATATTTGTGAATGTTGAGATGTTATATTGGTTTCACTGGTAAAAATAAATAATTGAAATGGGTATATATTTGTTTTTTGTTAAGTTGCCTAATAATTATGCACAGTAATAGTCACCTGCACACACAGATATCCCCCTAAAATAGCTATAACTAAAAACAAACTAAAAACTACTTCCAAAACTATTCAGCTTTGATATTAATGAGTTTTTTGGGTTCATTGAGAACATGGTTGTTGTTCAATAATAAAATTAATCCTCAAAAATACAATTTGCTTAATAATTCTGCACTCCCTGTATTGACCCTCCTGGATCATTGGTAAAATAGTCCGAATGGTCTCCATCTTGAAGGATGTGACTGAGGAATTTGTTTAAGATCTTGAGATCTAAAATTGGTCTGAAGGTTCCCTCTTTTTTGGGAACCACAAACAGATTGGAGTAAAACCCCTGCCCCTGTTCTGTTTTTGGAACTGGGCAGATTACTCCCATGGTATAAAGGTCTTCTACACAGCGTAAGAACGCCTCTCTTTTTGTCTGGTTTACAGACAATTGAGAAAGATGGAATCTCCCCCTTGGAGGAGAATCTTTGAAGTCTAGAAGATACCCCTGGGTCACGATTTCTAAAGCCCAGGAGTCCTGAACGTCTTTTTCCCAAGCCTGAGCAAAGAGAGAAAGTCTGCCCCTACTAGATCCGGATCGGGGGCTGCCCCTTCATGCTGTCTTGGTGACAGCAGCGGGCTTCTTGGCCTGTTTACCTTTGTTCCAAGTCTGGTTAGGCCTCCATACTGACTTGGATTGAGCAAAATTACCCTCCTGCTTTGCAGCAGGGGAGGAGGTAGAGGGCCACCTTTGAAGTTTCGAAAGGAACGAAAATGATTTTGTTTGGTCCTCATCTTATTCGTCTTATCCTGAGAAAGGGCATGGCCTTTTCCTCCAGAAATGTCTGAAATGATCTCTTTCAGTTCAGGCCCGAATAGGGTCTTACCCTTGAAAGGGATGGCTAAAAGCTTAGATTTTGACAACACGTCAGCAGACCAGGACTTAAGCGATAACGCTTTACGCGCTAAAATGACAGAACCTGAATTCTTTGCCGCTAATTTAGCCAGTTGAAAAGCGGCATCTGTAATGAAAGAATTAGCTAGCTTGAGAGCCCTTATTCTATCCAGAATATCATCTAATGAGGTCTCAACCTGAAGAGCCTCCTCTAGAGCTTCGAACCAAAATGCAGCTGCAGTAGTTACAGGAACAATGCACGCTACAGGTTGCAGAAGAAAACCCTGATGAATAAATATTTTCTTTAGAAGACCCTCTAATTTTTTATCCATAGGATCTTTGAAAGCACAACTGTCCTCAATAGGTATAGTTGTACGCTTAGCTAGGGTAGAAATAGCTCCCTCAACCTTAGGGACTGTCTGCCACGAATCCTGAAAGGTGTCTGATATGGGAAACATTTTCTTGAAAGTAGGAGGGGGAGAAAATGGAATACCTGGTCTATCCCACTCCTTTGTAACAATGTCCGAAATCCTCATAGGGACCGGAAAAACATTAGTGTAAGTAGGAACCTCTAGATATCTATCCATTTTACACAATTTCTCTGGTGGAATTACAATAGGGTCACAATCATCCAGAGTCACTAAAACCTCCCTGAGTAACAAGCGGAGGTGTTCTAGCTTAAATTTAAAAGCCGTCATATCTGAGTCTGTCTGAGGGAACATCTTTCCTGAATCAGAAATCTCTCCCTCAGCCAGCAAATCCCTCACCCCCAACTCAGAACATTGTGAGGGTACATCGGAGATGGCTAATAAAGCATCAGAGGGCTCAGGATTTACTCTCACACCGGACCTACTGTGCTTCCCCTGCAACCCAGGCAGCTTAGATAAAACTTCTGTGAGGGTAATATTCATAACTGCGGCCATATCTTGCAGGGTGAAAGAATTAGACGCACTAGAACTACTTGGCGTCGCTTGTGTGGGCGTTAATGGTTGTGACACTTGGGGAGAATTAGATGGCATAACCTGATTCCCTTCTGACTGAGAATCATCCTGCGACATATAAATATATAAAATAACAATCTTAAAAAACGGTACTGCGCCTTTAAGAGAAAAAAAAGCATACACGTTTTGCAGAACTGCTTCAAAATATTCAAATCGTTTCAATTTTGTGATATAAGTATTCAAATTATGCAGCTTAGTTTGCCCCACAAGGAAAGGAACACTTAACACTTACTGTAAAAACCGGATAGTTAATAAGCTTTTAAATCCGTAAAAAACACCCCCTGCACCTCGCCACAGCCCTGCTGTGGCGCCTACCTGCCTCAGGGATCTGAAAAACAGGATTAAAGCTTCGATTTGGCCCAATACTTCCATAAGGGCCCACCGGAGTTGGAGCTTGCTGCTTGGCTTGCAAATACAACTGCGCAACTGAGGCGCGAAAAGAGGCTCCGCCCATCTCACTCGATGTCTCTCAGCCCAAATGAACGGCACCAGAGCGTTCTGAAACTAGCCATGTGGGTCCTTAAACCCAAAAAAGAAGCAAAGTGTACCCTCTCATTAAATGATCAAAAACCTTCCTGATAAATAAATATTTTCTCCCAGTTAATAAACGTTTGCCCACAAACATTCAAACTCAGTGTCAACCATTTTTTCTTAGCCCCTATATGCAAGCTTAGTAATACCCCTCTTCTCTTAGGATTACTGCTTACCCTTACCCTCATGGGGATACTGCCAGCCAATTCTGAAATACCACAGTCCCTCCAGAAAAAAATGACTGAACATACCTCACTGCTTATAGCATGAAAAAACGTTCCTCACACTGAAGTTTCTTAAGTACTCCTCAGCCATTCTGTGGGAACTGCTCTGGATCTTAGTGACAAATGCTAAGATCATCAGCCTCCAGGCAGAAGTCTTCATCCATCTGCTGCCTGAGAGAAAAACATTATTTATGTAAGAACTTACCTGATAAATTAATTTCTTTCATATTGGCAAGAGTCCATGAGCTAGTGACATATGGGATATACAATCCTACCAGGAGGGTCAAAGTTTCCCAAACCTCAAAATGCCTATAAATACACCCCTCACCACACCCACAATTCAGTTTAACGAATAGCCAAGCAGTGGGGTGATAAAGAAAGGAGTAAAAAGCATCAACAAAGGAAATTTTGAAATAATTGTGCTTTATACAAAAAATCATAGCCACCATAAAAAGGGTGGGACTCATGGACTCTTGCCAATATGAAAAATTAATTTATCAGGTAAGTTCTTACATAAATTATGTTTTCTTTCATGTAATTGGCAAGAGTCCATGAGCTAGTGACATATGGAATATCAATACCCAAGATGTGGAGTCTTCCACTCAAGAGTCACTAGAGAGGGAGGGAATAAAAACAGCCATATTTCGCTAAAAAAATTAATCCACAACCCAAAAAAATAAGGTTATTTTTATTTTTGAAAGAAAAAAACTTAAATCAAAAGCAGAAGAATCAAACTGAAACAGCTGCCTGAAAAAACTGCTTCCGAAGAAAAAAACTGCTTCCGAAGAAGCAAATACATCAAAACGGTAGAATTTAGTAAATGTATGCAAAGAGGACCAAGTCGCCACTTTGCAAATCTGATCAACTGAAGCTTCATTCTTAAAAGCCCACGAAGTGGAGACTGATCTAGTAGAATGAGCTGTAATTCTCTGAGGTGGGGCTTGACCCAACTCCAAATAAGCTTGATGAATCAAAAGTTTCAACCAAGAAGCCAAGGAAATAGCAGAAGCCTTCTGACTTTTCCTAGGACCAGAAAATAAAACAAATAGACTGGAAGTCTTCCTGAAATCTTTAGTAGCTTCCACATAATATTTCAAAGCTCTTACCACATCCAAAGAACTTTTCTACCAAAAACTGCTTCCGAAGAAGCAAATACATCAAAACGGTAGAATTTAGTAAACGTATGCAAAGACCACCAAGTTGCTGCTTTGCAAATCTGATTAACTGAAGCTTCATTCTTAAAAGCCCATGAAGTGGAGACTGATCTAGTAGAATGAGCTGTAATTCTCTGAGGCGGGGCTTGACCCGACTCCAAATAAGCTTGATGAATCAAAAGTTTCAACCAAGAAGCCAAGGAAATAGCAGAAGCCTTCTGACCTTTCCTAGGACCAGAAAATAAAACAAATAGACTGGAAGTCTTCCTGAAATCTTTAGTAGCTTCCACATAATATTTCAAAGCTCTTACCAGATCCAAAGAATGTAAGGATCTCTCCAAAGAATTCTTAGGATTGGGACATAAGGAAGGGACAACAATATCTCTACTAATGTTGTTAGAATTCACAACCTTAGGTAAAAATTGAAAAGAAGTCCGCAAAACTGCCTTATCCTGACGAAAAATCAGAAAAGGAGACTCACAAGAAAGAGCAGATAGCTCAGAAACTCTTCTAGCAGAAGAGATAGCCAAAAGGAACAACACTTTCCAAGAAAGTAGTTTTATGTCCAAAGAATGCATAGGCTCAAATGGAGAAGCCTGTAAAGCCTTCAGAACCAAATTAAGACTCCAAGGAGGAGAAATTGATTTAATGACAGGCTTAATACGAACTAAAGCCTGTACAAAACAGTGAATATCAGGAAGTATAGCAATTTTTCTGTGAAATAAAACAGAAAGAGCGGAGATTTGTCCTTTCAAGGAACTTGCAGACAAACCCTTATCCAAACCATCCTGAAGGAACTGTAAAATTCTAGGAATTCTAAAAGAATGCCAGGAGAATTTATGAGAAGAACACCATGAAATGTAAGTCTTCCAAACTCTATAATAAATCTTTCTAGAGACAGATTTACGAGCTTGTAACATAGTATTAATCACTGAGTCAGAGAAACCTCTATGACTTAGAACTAAGTGTTCCATTTCCATACCTTCAAATTTAATGATTAGAGATCCTGATGGAAAAATGGACCTTGAGATAGTAGGTCCGGCAGTAACGGAAGTGGCCACGGCGGGCAACTGGACATCCATGCTGGAGCCACCAGCAACACAAAAGACTGTTCCATGATGATTTTGAAGAACACTCTTGGAAGGAGAACTAGAGGCGGGCAGGATGTAAGCAGGATGATAACACCAAAGAAGTGTCAGCGCATCCACTGCTTCCGCCTGAATATCCCTGGACCTGGACAGGTATCTGGGAAGTTTCTTGTTTAGATGAGAGGCCATGAGATCTATCTCTGGAAGACCTCACATCTGAACAATCTGAGAAAACACATCTGGATGGAGAGACCACTCCCCTGGATGTAAAGTTTGACGGCTGAGATAATCCGACCTCCCATTTGTCTACACCTGGGATATGCACCGCAGAGATTAGACAGGAGCTGGATTTCGCCCAAGTAAGTATCAGAGATAATTATTTCATAGCTTGGGGACTGTGAGTCCCACCCTGATGATTGACATAAGCCACAGTTGTGATATTGTCTGTCTGAAAACAAATGAACGGTTCTCTCTTTAGCAGGGGCCAGAACTGAAGAGCCCTGAGAATTGCATGGAGTTCTAAATTATTTATTGGTAATCTCACCTCTTGAGATCCCCAAACAGCTCACCAACCTGATAGACTCGCATCTGTTGAGATCACAGTCCAGGTTGGCCGAAAAAAAGAAGCCCCTTGAACCAAACGATAGTGATCTATCCACCATGTCAGAGAGTGTCGTACATTGGGATTCAAGGATATTGTGTTATCTTTGTATAATCCCTGCACCATTGATTCAGCATACAAAGCTGTAGAGGTCTCATGTGAAAACGAGCAAAGGGGATTGCGTCCGATGCTGCAGTCATGAGACCTAAAACTTCCATGCACATAGCCACTGAAGGGAATGACTGAGACTGAAGGTGCCGGCATGCTGTGACCAATTTTAAACGTCTCTTGTCTGTTAGAGACAGAGTCATGGACACTGAATCTATCTGGAAGCCTAAAAAGGTGACCCTTGTCTGAGGAATCAAGAAACTTTTTGGTAAATTGATCCTCCAACCATGTTTCCGAAGAAACAACAGTTGATTCGTGTGAGATTCTGCAGTATGTAAAGACTGAGCTAGTACCAAGATATCATCCAAATAAGGAAACACCGCAATACCCTGTTCTCTGATTACAGATAGTAGGACACCCAGAACCTTTGAAAAGATTATTGGAGCTGTTGCTAGGCCAAATGGAAGAGCAACAAATTGGTAATGCTTGTCTAGAAAAGAGAATCTCAGAAACTGATAGTGTTCTGGATGAATCGGAATATGAAGGTATGCATCCTGTAAGTCTATTGTGGACATATAATGTCCTTGCTGAACAAAAGGCAGAATAGTCCTTATAGTCACCATCTTGAAAGTTGGTACTCTTACATAACGATTCAAAATTTTCAGATCCAGAACTGGTCTGAATAAATTTTCTTTCTTTGGTACAATGAATAGGTTTGAATAAAACCCCAAACCTTGTTCCTGAGGAGGAACTGGCATGATTAGCCCTGAAGACTCCAGGTCTGAAACACACTTCTGAGCCTGAGCTTTTACTGGATTTACAGGGAGCGTGAGAAAAAATCTTTTCACAAGAGGTCTTACTTTGAATCCTATTCGATACCCCTGAGAGACAATGCTCTGAATCCAATGATTTTGGACAGATTTGATCCAAAAATCCTTGAAAAACCTTAATCTGCCCCTTACCAGCTGAGCTGGAATGAGGGCCGCACCTTAATGCGGACTTGGGGGCAGACTTTGGTTTCCTAAATGGCTTGGATTTATTCCAATTTGAGGAAGGCTTCCAATTGGAAGCAGATTCCTTGGGAGGAGGATTGAGTTTTTGTTCCTTATTCTGACGAAAGGAACGAAAACGGTTAGGAGCCTTAGATTTACCCTTAGGTTTTTTTATCCTGAGGCAGAAAAACTCCTTTTCCTCCAGTGATAGTTGAAATAATAGAATCCAACTGAGAACCAAATAAATTATTACCTTGGAAAGAAAGAGATAGTAATCTAGATTTAGAGGTCATATCAGCATTCCAAGATTTAAGCCACAAAGCTCTTCTAGCTAATACAGCTAAAGGCATGGATCTAATATCAAAAATGGCATCACAAATAAAATGATTAGCATGTTGCATTAAGCGACTAATGCTAGATATGTCAGGATCCAATTCTCGTTGCGCTAAATTCTCCAACCAAAAAGTTGAGGCAGCCGCAACATCAGCCAAAGAAATAGCAGGTCTGAGATGACCTGAATATAAATAGGCCTTCCTTAGACAAGATTCAAGCTTCCTATCTAAAGGATCATTAAAGGAAGTACTATCTTCCATAGGAATAGTGGTACGTTTAGCAAGAGTAGAAATAGCCCCATCAAACCTTGAAGGAATAAAAGAAGTACCTGGCTTATTCCATTCCCTAGAAATCATATCAGAAATAGCCTCAGGAATAGGAAAAGCCCCTGGGGAAACCACAGGAGGTTTAAAAACAGCATTTAAACGTTTATTAGACTGAACGTCAATAGGACTGGTTACCTCAATATCCAAAGTAATTAACACTTCTTTTAATAAAGAACGCATATACTCTATTTTAAATAAATAAGTAGATTTGTCAGTGTCAATGTCTGAGGAAGGATCTTCTGAATCAGATAGATCCTCATCAGAAGAGGATAAATTATTATGTTGCTGGTCATTTGAAATTTCATCAGCTAAATTGGAAGTTTTAAAAGACCTTTTACGTTTATTAGAAGGTGGAAATGCAGACAAAGCCTTCAGAATAGAATCAGATACAAATTCTTTAAAATTTACAGGTATATCGTGTACATTAGGAGTTGAAGGAACTGCAACTGGCAATGTACTATTACTTATGGAAACACTATCTGCATGTAAAATTTTATCATGACAACTATTACAAATTACATTTGGTGGAATAATTTCTACACTTTTACAACAAATGCACTTAGCTTTGGTAGAACGATGTCAGGCAGCAATGTTCCAGCAGAAACTTCTGAGACAGGATCGGATTGGGACATCTTGCTCAATGTAAGAGAAAAAAGCATATAAAGCAAAATTATCTATTTCCTTATATGACAGTTTCAGGAATGGGAAAAAATGCAAAAAGCATAGGCCTCTGATAGAGAAAAAAGCAAGAGGCAAACATCAATGGGGTATTGAAATAATGAAAAAAATTTGGCGCCAAATATGACGCACAACGTAACGTAAACTTTTTTGGCGCCAAAAATAACCAGAAATGACACACTCGCGTCACTAATGACGCCACCGTGTGAAAGGTCTCGGCGTCACGAATGGCGTCGGAAATGACGAAGTTGCGTCATAAACGTCTTTTTCCGCGCCAAAAAAATTTTCGTGCCAAGAATGACGCAATAAAGTTTAGCATTTGACGCACCCGCGGGCCTAATACCCGCAATAGCAAGAAGTAGTCAATTGAAAAAAAAGACTAAACCCCAGGTAAGAAATACATTTCTTATAATGTTTAAATTCCCCAAATATGAAACTGACAGTCTGCTGAAGGAAATACATGAACCTGACTCATGGCAAATATAAGTACAATACATATATTTAGAACTTTATATAAATGCATAAAGAGCCAAACCATAGCTGAGGTGTCTTAAGTAATAAAAAACATACTTGCCAAAAGACACCCATCCACATATAGCAGATAGCCAAACCAGTACTAAAACAGTTATTAGTAGAGGTAATGGTAAATTGAGAGTATAACGTCTATCTGAAAAGGGAGGTAGGAGATGAATCTCTACGACCGATAACAGAGAACCTATGAAATAGACCCCCGTTAGGAAAATCATCGTATTCAAATAAGTGATACTCCCTTCACATCCCTCTGACATTCGCTGTACTCTGAGAGGAATCGGGCTTCAACAATGCTGAGAAACGCATATCAACGTAGAAATCTTAGCACAAACTTACTTCTTCACCTCCATAGGAGGCAAAGTTTGTAAAACTGAATTGTGGGTGTGGTGAGGGGTGTATTTATAGGCATTTTGAGGTTTGGGAAACTTTGCCCCTCCTGGTAGGATTGTATATCCCATATGTCACTAGCTTATGGACTCTTGCCAATTACATGAAAGAAATAGTACACACCGGTACCATTTAAAATAAAAAACTCTTGCTTGAAGAAAATAAAAACTAACATTTTATCACCTCTTTCACTTTACCCTTCCTAGTACTTAGAGTAGGCAAAGAGAATGACTGGGGGGTGGAGTTAAGGGAGGAGCTCTATAGACAGCTCTGCTGTGGTGCTCTTTGCCACTTTCTGTTAGCAGGAGGATAATATCCCACAAGTAAAGGATGAATCCGTGGACTCGTATCTTATAGAAGAAAATTGGGTTCAGTGTCCCTTTAACATACAAATGTCAGGGTTTGGTAGTAAACGGCCACAGCCAAAAAGGTGACATTGTGCATTTGTACCATATGCACAAACCTACAGATATTTATCTTGTATGTGTGTGTGTGTGTCTTTGTGCGGGAGAGTGCCTTAGTGAGTCTAAGTGTCTGTGTAAGAAAGTGTGCCTTTGTGTTTCTCAGTGTCTTTCCGTGTGTGTGAAAGAGTGTATTTGAGTGTGTGTTAGAGAGAATGGGTGCTAGTGAGAGAGTGTGTGTGTGTGTTAGTGTCTGTGTGTGTGTGACAGTGTCTGCGTGTGAGAGAGTATGTACATGTCTGTGTCTTTGTGTGTGAGTGTGTATGATTGTGTGAGAGTATGTAATGTATATGTGTTGCGCAGATGTGAACGTGTACGATAGTACGATAGTGTGTGTGTGAGATAGTGTGAATATGTATGTGCAAGCTTGTTTTTAAGTGCTATTATACATAGTGTGCTATGCACGGCACAATAGGGTTCGGATTTAGCCTGAACTAAAACGTTGGTACAAGATGGTTCTCCAGCTTAGGAAAAAGGAGGCCTTCTGTATCTTCACCATATAAAACAAGAATGACAAAAATAAAGGGACATGAAACCTAAAAAGTTTTGGAATGATACACATAGAGCATACACTTTTAAATAACTTTCCAATGCATTTTTATTAACTAATTTGCCTTGTTTCTTGTTATCCTTTGTTGAAAAGCATACACAGGTAGGCTAAGGAGCAGCAATGCCCTACTGGGAGCTAGCTGCTGATTGGTGGCTGCTCATACACAACTATTATAATTGGCTCACCTGGTGTGTCCAGCCAGAACCCAGTAGTTCATTGCTGCACTTTCAGCAAAAGATTCCAAGAAAAGGAAAACAAATTTGATAACAAAAAAAAAGGGAAAATAGTTTCTGAATAATGAAATAAATATTTTGTGTTTCATGTCCCTTTAAAGACATTCCTACATGCTGCACAGTGATTGGATGATATGTGCTGAAGTTCGCCATTACTATGACAAATTACTGACAGATGTTAAACAAATAACATTCAAGAGGCATCTCCTGGGCTGGTAAAACAAAATGTTTTAAAAACTTAAAGGGACACTGTACCCAAAATTTTTCTTTTGTAATTCAGAAAGAACATGCAATTTTAAGCAACTTTCTAATTTACTCCTATTATCAATTTTTCTTCGTTCTCTTGCTATCTTTTTTTGAAAAAGAAGGCATCTAAGCTTGTTTTGGGTTCAGTACTCTGGACAGCACTTTTTTATTGGTGAATTAAATTATCCACCAATCAGCAAGGACAACCCAGGTTGTTCACCAAAAATGGGCTGGCATCTAAACTTACATTTCTGCATTTTAAATAAAGATACCAAGAGAATGAAGAAAATTTGATAAAAGGAGTAAATTAGAAAGTTGCTTAAAATTTCATGCTCAATCAGTGTCCCTTTAATTTGCATGAAGATTTTTTGCAGAGATTAAAATACAGCGATTAATTTGTGATGCAAAAATAAAAAATAAAATTGGCTTTAGTGCCTCTTCAAAGTCAGCTGGTAAGCAAATGATGAGGGTCATGTGTGTATATCCACCAATAACCAGCTATATCACAGTAGTGCATCGCTGCTCTTAAAGGGACATTAAAACCCCAAAAATGTATTTCATTATTTAGATAGAGAATACAATTTTAAAAAAGTTTCCAATTTACTTCTGTTATCAAATTTGCTTTGTTCTCATGTAATTCTTTGTTGAAGGGATACCTAGGTAGGTAGCGTGCACATGCCAGAAGCATTACATGACAGGAAATATTGCTGCCATCTAGTGCTCCTAATGTAAAAACATTGTTGCAAAACTGCTGACATATAGCGCTGTAGATGCGCGCACACTCATGAGCTTACTTAAAAATTAGCATATGGGCCTACCTAGGTTTAACTTTCAAAGCAAATTTGTAAAACAGGAAAGTTGTTTAAAAATGCATGCCCGATCTGAATCATGAAAGTTTATTTTTGCCTAGATGTCTTTAAAAAAGAAAAAAGTGATGTATCTAGCACTATCAGTAATAGTTCATTAAAAAACTAAACAGCTAAATTTAGTCTAATGGGCTCTCACCATCTGAGGAAAGAAATTATATCCCACCTGATGTAGTTAAAAGGGCATGAAACTCCAATTTTTTTCTTTCAAGATTCAGATAGATTATACAATTTTAAAAACTTTCCATTTTACTTCTCTTAAAATTTGCTTCATTCTCTTTGTATCCATTATTGAAGGAACAGTAGTGCATTACTGGGAGCTAGATGAACACATCTGGTGATCCAATTGCCAGAGACAAAAGGTGTTTAGACTAGCCAATTAGTAGCTAGCTCCCAGTTGTGCATTTGAAAATTATTTAAAATTGCATGCTCTATGAATCATTAAAGGGACATTAAACACTTTGAGATGGTAATATAAAATGATAAATTGTATATAATAAAACAACTCTGCAATATACTTTCATTATTTATTTTGTCCTCTTTGCCTGTAATTCCATTCTGAAATTGGGAGCTTTTCCGTTCCTGTTAGAAATGGAAGTGCAGAACACTGTTCAGCACAACCATTGGCTGCACACTCTAGTGACCTATTTATAACTGTCCCTAATTGGCCACAGCAGAGAAGGTAACACAAGTTACAACATGGCAGCTCCCAGTGTTTTATAGACACTAAAACTTTACACTTATTTTGTCACTTTTTAAACTAATGAAACTTTAAAAAATACATCTACATGTTAGTCATGGACTAATCTTTTCTTTGAATGCATCATTCTATCTATCATGTATTTAGTGTTTATTAAAGGGACAGTAAAGTCAAAATTAAACCTTAAAGGGACATTAAAGTATAAAAAAAGCTTGTTTCACATGGGAGTATGTTGCTTTAAATAGCTCTGGTAAATGTATATGAAGAACGGGTAGTCAATTAGGTTGTACAGATAGGAATATATTAGATCACGGACAGAAAATTAACTATATTTAAAGGGATATAAAACCCAAAATGTTTTTTTCATGACTCTTCTAATTTACATCTTTTATCAATTTTCTTTGTTTCGTATCTTTTGTTTTAAAGCAGGGATGTAAGCTCGGGAGCATGCACCTATCTGGATCACTATATGGCAGCAGTTTTGCAAGAATGCTATCCATTTGCAAGAGCACTAGATGGCAGCACTGCTCCCTGATATATACAGCTCCGGATGCCTACCTAAGTATCTCTTAACAATGAATATCATGGAAACAAAGCAAATTTGATAAAAGAAGTAAATTGGAAACTTTTTTATAATAGTATGCTTTGTCTTAATTACAGAATACAATTTTTTGGGTTTCATATCCCTTTAAGTCCATGCTAAGACCGAAAAGCGTCAGATTTGCTATGCCTTTAATTTGTTTTAAAACTACTTTTTAAAAGTTCTTTAAAAGGGACACTAAACCCAAAAAAAAATATTTCATGATCCAGATAGAGCAGGCAGATTTAAGCCACTTTCTAATTTACTTCCATTATCAATTTTTCTTCGTTCTCTTGCTATCTTTATTTAAAAGCAGGAATCTAAGCTTAGGAGCCGGCCCATTTTTGGTTCAGCACACTGGGTAGCCTTTGCTGATTGGTGGCTATATGTAAAATTGCATGCTCTATCTAAATCATGAAAGAAAAAAAATGGGTTTTGTGTCCCTTTAATAAATTAGGATTGGTTGTAGCTGATCCCAGTTTTTTTTTGTTTGTAAAAAAAAAAAAAAAAAAAAAAATGTATTTCCATATTCTTTTTGATATCACAATTTATTTTACTTGACTACTTTTACGTAGCTGGTTAAATATGCTGAGGATATCCGTGTCATTGACACCCGTTGAAAGTTTATTACCAGGATGCAGAAGTTCTGGCTTTATAAATAATAAAAAAAAACTTCCTGAGTAGCGTCTATTGCTGAACCATTGTGCAAGGTCAGTGCTCAGTAATTGCAGTGTTTACCTCCAAGTACTGATTTTTAACACAACTCACAACACTAGTATTACTGTATATTGTTTAGAGTTGAAGGAATCTGTATGAAGTTCCCACTGGCAAATCTGGGGTCTTCTTAAAGTCTGTTATTTGGCCCAAGTATAAAGAACATGATAAAAAGGCATGAGACCTTGTGAATGGGTGAGTCATTCGTTTCTGCAGATGCTTTTGAGTGGCCGCTATGCACAAACTAGAATAAAGCTTGAGGGGTTACAAATAATTTGCAAAGCCGCCTGCATTTTAGCCGCACAACTGACTCCAGATGGCTTGCAGAGAGGGGGTGAAAAACGAATGAAAAGTAACGTACAAAACTATTTCTGGTCAGCTTAGAAAAACAAATACAACAAAAAATAAAACTCAAACATAGTATATAGAAAGTCGTTTTATAGAAATATAGGGTGATAGAAAATTCTTATTCAATATTATTATTTAACATTTGTAGGATGCCAAGTAAAAAAAAAAAATACAACTTTCACAGAAATGGGGTACGAGTCATTTGTATTTTTTAATCTCTATTTTATGAAATTGGCTAGAACTTGTTTCATGCAGAGAAGAGAGAATTAAGAGGGCATTAAAGGGCATTAAATACTAGACAGAAAAATGCATTTCTTCATCTGAGGACAATGAGTGTGCAAACAATAACAGTGTGGAATATAGCAATATTAAAGTAACTATTTAAAGGGACACTCAATCCAAGCTTAAACTTTCATGATTCAGATAGAGCAAGCAATTTTAAAAAACTTTCCAACTTACATCAATTAACAAAATGTGCACAGTCTTTTTTATTTACACTATTTGAGTCACCAGCTTCTACTGAGCATGTGCAAGAATTCCCAGATTATACGTATATGCATTTGTGATTGGCTGATAGCCGTCACATGATGCAGTGGGAGTGGAAATAGACAAATTTGAAATTTGTCAGAAAAAATTCTACTACCCATTTGAAGTTCAGACTTCATGCTATTGCATTGTCTTTTTATTGTGCATTTGTTGATTATGCAAATATACTGTATTTACTGGTCCTTTGACAGTATTAAAGTCCCTTCAACATTGCTGTCTTCACTATAACCACTGTTAGCACACTTTATAAAATTAGTTTAAAAAAACAACAAATTATTTTAGCATGACGGCATACATTAGATATACAAAAACATTTATTGAAATTTTAGAAATAACGCAAGACATAAATAATGCGGTATTTAAAAGAACATCAATTACAAATATACCATAATACAAGCAATACAACATTGACTGGTCTTGTTGACATAGAATAAAACAGTATTTCTGAAAAAAGATCTATATAAAAGTGTAATATCACATGGAAAGCTGGTCAAAAACTAATATCTATATCTTCAACACATGGCTAAATAATTAGTATGCACCTAATTAACTCCTATAATTTTAAATGTTTACAGTTAATTTAACATTTCTTTTATGTGATTTGAAATAGGATTAGTGATCAAAAGGGTCAATTGTAATTATATCACTATGAATGCTGGGAAAATATGACAATATCCATCACATCTAATATTAGTACTATTGTATTTACCCTGCAATCAATACAGTAAAAACATCAGATTGAATTTGTGTAATATAAATGCGATAACCAGAGTCAATATGTTTAAAAAAAGTGAAATTTAAAAACACAATGCCGCAGCTTAATTAGAAATGTTAGCGGTAGCAAATTTATTACACTCTTTGCATGTGAGAGAATTGATTGATTAATTACAATAATTTGCCTAATTTAGGTCCTTTTGTTTTACCGAATAGTGTGAAATAGATATATTCACAAATTCATTCTCCCTTGTCAGGGATAACACTCACATACTACATTCATGAACCTAACTGTGGCTAAGCTCCTACAATCTACAATCCAGGAGTTAAGTATTTGTAATGCTCATCTATTGTCACATTCATATGCTCCTTACATAAAAAAACAAATACCTAATTGTTCCAATGCTACTTAATAAATGAATAATTTGGTGAATGCTGCAACATGCAAGGTAAAATAGGAGACAAGCTCCCGTGGAACAAGCTCCTATGGAGGTGCCCCTGACACGCGTTTCACATTAACACTTCTTCAGAGGGGGGGGGGCAAAGATGCGATAGGTCCGGTATTCATTTACAAATGGAGCCCTCCTCATTACTCAGTCACGTGTTTTCATTGGTTGAGATGTCTGTCAACCAAATGCTGTCTTGTTGACAGACACTCTCCAATAGTTGTTGGTGGATCGATACATGTGGTGTAATTGAACTTTTTAGAGTACAATTTATTTAACCAATAAAAGTGCTGAGACATGTACTGAGAATTACTACTATTTACGGACAAAATATTATTGGGCTGAGCAGGCATAGAATATTTATGGCAGTGTTGATGGAATTATTTGTGGAACAACAGTGAAGGGTTACATTTTTGTTTCTAAAAAGTTTTCTTGCATAATGAAATTCTCAGTTTAGCCCCTCTCTCCAGTGTGATATGGGAGCGGACAACCTTGAAATTAGGTTATGTTCAGACTGATCTAGACATAGGCAAGTCTAGCTCCCTGTTATCTAGTATATTCACTTAAAGGGACATTAAACCCCCCCCCCCCCAAAAAAAAATCATGATTCCGATAGAACATACAATTTCAAACAACTTTCCAATTTACTTCTATTATTTAATTTGCTTGCTTCTCTTGTTATCCTTTGCTGAAAGGTTTATCTAGGTAAGCTAAGGAGCAGCAAAGAACCTAGGTTACAGCTGATTGGTGGTTGCATATATATATATACACACACACACACACCGATTGTCATTGGCTCACCCATGTGTTCAGCTAGAAACTGCTGCTCCTTGAAGAAATAATACTAAGAGAATGAAGCAAATTTGATAATAGGAGTAAATTGGAAAGTTGTTTAAAATTGTATGTTTTACCTAAATCATTAAAGAAAAAAATTGGGTTTCATGTCCCTTTAATAGTAACCAGCCTAGAAGTTTTCTGACATCAGGCTAAGATAAACCTTCCTGCAGAGATCCCATCCTCCTTGAAAGGCTGTGACAGGAAATAATGGACACTGCACAAACGAAGGGAAAAAATACATAAAAGGTTGAATCCATTTAAATAGATGAATAATACATATTGCAATTATTTATATTAAAGGGACACTGTACCCAAAAAATTTATTTCGTGATTCAGATTGAGCATGAAGTTTTAAGCAACTTTCTAATTTACTCCTATTATCATATTTTCTTCATTCTCTTGGTATCTTTATTTGAAATGCAAGAATGTAAGTTTAGACGCCGGCCCATTTTTGGTGAACAACCTGGGTTGTCCTTGCTGATTGGTGGATAAATTCATCCACCAATAAAAAAGTGCTGTCCAGAGTACTGAAACAAAAAAAAGCTTAGATGCCTTCTTTTTCAAATAATGATAGCATGTGAACGAAGAAATATTGATAATAGGAGTAAATTAGAAAGTTGCTTAAAATTGCATGCTCTTTCTGAATTACAAAAGAAAAAATTTGGGTACAGTGTCCCTTTAAGTATAAGACACAGCTTAGTGCTTTCTTATTACAACAGTGAAACAGACTATTTAACACCCCTTTAAATTGTACTGACTATATTTCATGTCATCTGCCACTTCTGATGAGTGATTAATTCAGCGACCAATGCTGAACACAAGACAAGTTAAGTGAACTCTGTGAACGGCCGGTCCTGCTGTTAATTCACATGCTTATCAGAAGAGCAAGAGCAGTTATCAGTAGTAAACAAACTAAGGAGTAGATTAGTCAGGTTGTGTATCTTATTGTGATCGGTTAAAAAATAAAGAAATAGATTTTTGGGGGATCTCCAGGTTGTCATGTTTAGTATTTATAAAAGAGTACAGTAACGCATTGCAGGTGTCTTACTGCTTTATTTCCACCAGGCAGCCAAGTAGATAATAATCATAAAGAAGTCAGCTCTTTTATTTGTACAAAGATCAAAGCAAAATGTTACATTAATCATTTTGCGGTAGATACAGCAGCTCTTTGAAATTTTCAAAGTGACTGGATTTTTTTTTTACTCAAAACTATCCAGAAAACACAAGTTAGCAAACAATCCTATGCCTAATTAGCATTAGTAACTTAGGTTTAACTTTTCTAAAATGAAACACTGTGAAGAAATTAAAACCTCTGTCCTGAGCAGGAAACTAACGGTGATTGGTGGGGTTGTGCAACTGCTGATCCTAAGTGGCACAGCAGCTGTATCCTGCTCAAAAGCTGCAAGGGGTTAAACACATAGCTTTCTAGGCTCACTAATGCAAACAGTACATACTGTAACAGACTTGTGAGCTTTGCTTGCCCTTCTAATTGATCATGCAGATAGACAAATGCACTGGTGAGATGTGGACATGCAAAGGGCTTAGAAAAGTCTGGTACAGGGCTTAGTAAAGTGCAATTATGGTGTTTGCAAAGAAAGCCCTGGAATATTCAGGATGCTACTTCCCTAAAAAGTCATGACTATTCTGCATATATCTATATACAAACACCATTGTCTGACCCTTAAAAACTGTGTGGCTAGCCACAATTAAAGGGACAGTAAACACTAAAATTGTTATTGTTTAAAATGTTAGATAACACCTTTATTACCCATTCCCCAGCTTTGCACAACCAACATTTTTACATTAATATATTTTATAGCATTTAAACCTCTAAATTTCTGCCTGTTTCTAAGCCACTGCAGACAGTCTCTTATCACATGTTTTTTTATTTGCTTTTCCCAACAGTAGACTGCTAGTTAATGTGGACCATATAGATAACATTGTGCTCACGCCTGTGGGTTCTGCATAACACAGCTAAAATGCAGGTCAATAGATAATAAATAAAAAGTAATGAGATCAGGGGACTGTCAGAAGAGGCTTAGATACAAGGTAATCACAGAGGTAAAAAAACAAAATTTATGCTTACCTGATAAATTCATTTCTCCTGTAGTGTGGTCAGTCCACGGGTCATCATTACTTCTGGGATATTATCTCCTCCCCTACAGGAAGTGCAAGAGGATTCACCCAGCAGAGCTGCTATATAGCTCCTCCCCTCTACGTCACCTCCAGTCATTCGACCAAAGGACCAACGAGAAAGGAGAAGCCCAAGGGTGTAGTGGTGACTGGAGTATAATCCAAAAAAAAAAATCTTTAGCCTGCCATAAAAAACAGGGCGGGCCGTGGACTGACCACACTACAGGAGAAATGAATTTATCAGGTAAGCATAAATTTTGTTTTCTCCTGTTAAGTGTGGTCAGTCCACGGGTCATCATTACTTCTGGGATACCAATACCAAAGCAAAAGTACACGGATGACGGGAGGGACAGGCAGGCTCTTTATACGGAGGGAACCACTGCCTGAAGAACCTTTCTCCCAAAAACAGCCTCCGAAGAAGCAAAAGTGTCAAATTTGTAAAATTTGGAAAAAGTATGAAGAGAAGACCAAGTTGCAGCCTTGCAAATCTGTTCAACAGAAGCCTCATTCTTAAAGGCCCAAGTGGAAGCCACAGCTCTAGTAGAATGAGCTGTAATTCTTTCAGGAGGCTGCTGTCCAGCAGTCTCATAGGCTAATCGTATTATGCTACGAAGCCAAAAAGAGAGAGAGGTAGCCGAAGCTTTTTGACCTCTCCTCTGACCAGAATAAACGACAAACAGGGAAGACGTTTGACGAAAATCCTTAGTTGCCTGTAAATAAAATTTCAGGGCACGGACTACATCTAGATTGTGTAGAAGACGTTCCTTCTTCGAGGAAGGATTAGGACACAAAGATGGAACAACAATCTCTTGATTGATATTCCTGTTAGTGACCACCTTAGGTAGGAACCCAGGTTTAGTACGCAGAACTACCTTGTCTGAATGAAAAATCAGATAAGGAGAATCACAATGTAAGGCAGATAACTCAGAGACTCTTCGAGCCGAGGAAATAGCCATTAAAAACAGAACTTTCCAAGATAACAACTTGATATCAATGGAATGAAGGGGTTCAAACTGAACACCCTGTAAAACATTAAGAACTAAGTTCAAACTCCATGGCGGAGCAACAGTTTTAAACACAGGCTTGATCCTAGCTAAAGCCTGACAAAAAGCTTGAACGTCCGGAACTTCTGACAGACGTTTGTGTAAAAGAATGGACAGAGCTGAAATCTGTCCCTTTAAAGAACTAGCGGATAACCCCTTTTCTAAACCTTCTTGTAGAAAAGACAATATCCTTGGAATCCTAACCTTACTCCATGAGTAACTCTTGGATTCGCACCAATATAAGTATTTACGCCATATTTTATGGTAAATCCTTCTGGTAACAGGCTTCCTAGCCTGTATTAAGGTATCAATAACTGGCTCAGAAAAACCACGTTTTGATAAAATCAAGCGTTCAATTTCCAAGCAGTCAGCTTCAGAGAAGTTAGATTTTGATGTTTGAATGGACCCTGGATCAGAAGGTCCTGTTTCAGAGGTAGAGACCAAGGCGGACAGGATGACATGTCCACTAGATCTGCATACCAAGTCCTGCGTGGCCATGCAGGTGCTATTAGAATCACTGATGCTCTCTCCTGTTTAATTCTGGCAATCAATCGAGGAAGCATCGGGAAGGGTGGAAACACATAAGCCATCCCGAAGGTCCAAGGTGCTGTCAAAGCATCTATCAGAACCGCTCCCGGATCCCTGGATCTGGACCCGTAGCGAGGAAGCTTGGCGTTCTGACGAGACGCCATGAGATCTATCTCTGGTTTGCCCCAACGTCGAAGTATCTGGGCAAAGACCTCCGGATGAAGTTCCCACTCCCCCGGATGAAAAGTCTGACGACTTAAGAAATCCGCCTCCCAGTTCTCCACTCCCGGGATGTGGATTGCAGACAGGTGGCAAGAGTGAGACTCTGCCCAGCGAATTATCTTTGATACTTCCATCATTGCTAGGGAGCTTCTTGTCCCTCCCTGATGGTTGATGTAAGCTACAGTCGTGATGTTGTCCGACTGAAACCTGATGAACCCCCGAGTTGTTAACTGGGGCCAAGCCAGAAGGGCATTGAGAACTGCTCTCAATTCCAGAATGTTTATTGGAAGGAGACTCTCCTCCTGATTCCATAGTCCCTGAGCCTTCAGAGAATTCCAGACAGCGCCCCAACCTAGTAGGCTGGCGTCTGTTGTTACAATTGTCCAGTCTGGCCTGCTGAATGGCATCCCCCTGGACAGGTGTGGTCGATAAAGCCACCATAGAAGAGAATTTCTGGTCTCTTGATTCAGATTCAGAGTGGGGGACAAATCTGAGTAATCCCCATTCCACTGACTTAGCATGCACAATTGCAGCGGTCTGAGATGTAGGCGTGCAAAAGGTACTACGTCCATTGCCGCTACCATTAAGCCGATCACCTCCATGCATTGAGCTACTGACGGGTGTTGAATGGAATGAAGGACACGGCATGCATTTTGAAGCTTTGTTAACCTGTCTTCTGTCAGGTAAATCTTCATTTCTACAGAATCTATCAGAGTCCCCAAGAAGGGAACTCTTGTGAGTGGAAAGAGAGAACTCTTCTTTTCGTTCACCTTCCATCCATGCGACCTTAGAAATGCCAGTACTAACTCTGTATGAGACTTGGCAGTTTGAAAGCTTGAAGCTTGTATCAGAATGTCGTCTAGGTACGGAGCTACCGAAATTCCTCGCGGTCTTAGTACCGCCAGAAGAGTACCCAGAACCTTTGTGAAGATTCTTGGAGCCGTAGCCAGTCCGAATGGAAGAGCTACAAACTGGTAATGCCTGTCTAGAAAGGCAAACCTTAGATACCGGTAATGATTTCTGTGAATCGGTATGTGAAGGTAAGCATCCTTTAAATCCACTGTGGTCATGTACTGACCCTCTTGGATCATGGGCAAAATTGTTCGAATCGTTTCCATCTTGAACGATGGAACTCTTAGGAATTTGTTTAGGATCTTTAAATCCAAGATTGGCCTGAAAGTTCCCTCTTTTTTGGGAACTACAAACAGATTTGAGTAAAACCCTTGTCCTTGTTCCGACCGCGGAACTGGATGGATCACTCCCATTAATAAAAGATCTTGTACGCAGCGTAGGAACGCTTCTTTCTTTATTTGGTTTGTTGATAACCTTGACAGATGAAATCTCCCTCTTGGGGGAGAGGATTTGAAGTCCAGAAGGTATCCCTGAGATATGATCTCTAACGCCCAGGGATCCTGAACATCTCTTGCCCAAGCCTGGGCGAAGAGAGAAAGTCTGCCCCCTACTAGATCCGGTCCCGGATCGGGGGCCCTCGATTCATGCTGTCTTAGGGGCAGCAGCAGGTTTCCTGGCCTGCTTGCCCTTGTTCCAGGACTGGTTAGGTTTCCAGCCTTGTCTGTAGCGAGCAACAGCTCCTTCCTGTTTTGGTGCAGAGGAAGTTGATGCTGTTCCTGCTTTGAAATTACGAAAGGAACGAAAATTAGACTGTCTAGCCCTAGGTTTGGCTTTGTCCTGAGGCAGGGCATGGCCTTTACCTCCTGTAATGTCAGCGATAATCTCTTTCAACCCGGGCCCGAATAAGGTTTGCCCTTTGAAAGGTATATTAAGCAATTTAGATTTAGAAGTAACATCAGCTGACCAGGATTTTAGCCACAGTGCTCTGCGTGCCTGAATGGCAAATCCGGAATTCTTAGCCGTAAGTTTAGTTAAATGTACTACGGCATCTGAAATAAATGAGTTAGCTAACTTAAGGGCTTTAAGTTTGTCTGTAATCTCATCTAGTGTAGATGATTGAAGTGTCTCTTCCAGAGACTCAAACCAAAATGCTGCTGCAGCCGTGACAGGCGCAATACATGCAAGAGGTTGCAATATAAAACCTTGTTGAACAAACATTTTCTTAAGGTAACCCTCTAATTTTTTATCCATTGGATCTGAAAAGGCACAGCTATCCTCCACCGGGATAGTGGTACGCTTAGCTAAAGTAGAAACTGCTCCCTCCACCTTAGGGACCGTTTGCCATAAGTCCCGTGTGGTGGCGTCTATTGGAAACATTTTTCTAAATATCGGAGGGGGTGAGAACGGCACACCGGGCCTATCCCACTCCTTAGTAACAATTTCAGTAAGTCTCTTAGGTATAGGAAAAACATCAGTACTCGCCGGTACCGCAAAATATTTATCCAACCTACACATTTTCTCTGGTATTGCAACTGTGTTACAATCATTCAGAGCCGCTAACACCTCCCCTAGTAATACACGGAGGTTTTCCAGCTTAAATTTAAAATTTGAAATATCTGAATCCAATCTATTTGGATCAGAACCGTCACCCACAGAATGAAGTTCTCCGTCCTCATGTTCTGCCGCCTGTGACGCAGTGTCTGACATGGCCCTAATATTATCAGCACACTCTGTTCTCACCCCAGAGTGATCACGCTTGCCTCTAAGTTCTGGTAATTTAGCCAAAACTTCAGTCATAACAGTAGCCATATCCTGTAATGTGATTTGAAATGGCCGCCCAGATGTACTCGGCGCTACAATATCACGCACCTCCCGAGCGGGAGATGCAGGTACTGACACGTGAGGCGAGTTAGTCGGCATAACTCTCCCCTCGTTGTCTGGTGAAATATGTTCAATTTGTACAGATTGACTTTTATTTAAAGTAGCATCAATACAGTTAGTACATAAACTTCTATTGGGCTCCACTTTGGCATTAGCACATATAGCACATGTATCTTCCTCTGAATCAGACATGTTTAACACACTAGCAATTAACTAGCAACTTGGAAATGCTTTTTCAAGTAATTTACAATAATATGAAAACGAACTGTGCCTATAAGAAGCACAGAAAAAATTATGACAGTTGAAAATAATTAAGTTATAGCATCAATCTTTGTCAGAAATATACAATTTTAGCAAAGGATTGTTCCCATTAGCAAAGGATAACTAACCCAGGCAGCATAAAAATACACAAATAAACGTTTTTTATCACAGTCAACTACAATCTTCACAGCTCTGCTGTGATGATTACCTCCCTCAAAAAAAGGCTTTGGAGATCCCTGAGTTCTGTAGAGATGAACCGGATCATGCAGGAAGAAAATGAACCTCTGACTGAGTTTTTTGATGCGTAGTAAAAGCGCCAAAAATGGCCCCTCCCCCTCACACATAACAGTGAGAGAGATCAGTGAACTGCTTTAATTTAAACAAAACTATTGCCAAGTGGAAAAAATAGTGCCCAAAACATTTTTTCACCCAGTACCTCAGAGAAATAAACGTTTTTACATGACAGCAAAAAAACGTTTAACCTCAATAAATTAATTGTTATTTAAAACCTATTGCAAGTCCCTGCAAATTAGGTTAAGTCTATGCATACAGTATAAATCCAGTGAAGTACCATTCCCCAGAATACTGAAGTGTAAAATATACATACATGACAGCCTGATACCAGCTACATCTACTGCATTTAAGGCTGAGTTTACATTATAATGGTATGGCAGGATTTTATCATCAATTCCATGTCAGAAAATAACAAACTGCTACATACCTCTTTGCAGATTAATCTGCCCGCTGTCCCCTGATCTGAAGTTTACCTCTCCTCAGATGGCCGAGAAACAGCAATATGATCTTAACTACTCCGGCTAAAATCATAGAAAAAACTCCGGTAGATTCTTCTTCAAATTCTACCAGAGAATGAATAACACACTCCGGTGCTATTATAAAATAACAAACTTTTGATTGAAGGTAATAAACTAATTAAATCACCACAGTCCTCTCACACATCCTATCTATTCGTTGGGTGCAAGAGAATGACTGGAGGTGACGTAGAGGGGAGGAGCTATATAGCAGCTCTGCTGGGTGAATCCTCTTGCACTTCCTGTAGGGGAGGAGATAATATCCCAGAAGTAATGATGACCCGTGGACTGACCACACTTAACAGGAGAAAGTATATTAATATAACCATGTTAGTTATGCAAACTGGGGAATGGGTAATTAAGAGATTATATATATATATATATATATATATATATATATATATATATATATATATATCTTTTTAAACAATACATTTTTTTTATTTGACTATCCCTTTAACTCTTACATTAAAATAAATCTGGTTAAACCTATATGTTTATACCTACATTATACCCACCCTAAGGATACGTCAGACTTCTACAAATCACAAAATGTTTAAAAAAAACTCAATATTGCACTTATAGGGAAATATTCCTAAGCAAAAGTCATTTTGTGTGCCGCATTTCAAAAAGAAAATTCAGGGGTCATCTTGATGTTTCATATTATTGCACTACTATTCTAATTCATGCCAATATACTTGTAACTGTTCATTTCATTTTAACGTTAAAGGGACAGTCTACACCAGATTTTTTATTATTTAAAACGATAGATAATTCACCAGTTTTGCATATCCAACTCAGTTATATTAATATGTTTTACCTCTGTGATTACCTTGTATCTGCAGACTGCCCCCTTATCTCAGTGCTTTTGACAGACATGCAGTTTAGCCAATCAGTGCAAACTCATAAATAACTCCATGGAATTGAGCACGATATTATCTATATGACACACATGAACTAGTACTGTCTAACTGTGAAAAACTTTCAAAATGCTCTGAGCTAGAAGGCGGTTTTCAACAGTTTAGAAATCAGTTTGAGCCTTCCTAGGATTAGCTTTTAAAAAATTACCACCAAGGGAAGCAAATTTGATAAAAAGTAAATTGGAAAGTTGTTTAAAATGTCATGTCCTATCTGAATCATGAAAGTTTAATTTTGACTAGACTGTCCCTTTAAAGGGACACTGAACCCAATTTTTTTCTTTTGTAATTCAGATAGAGCATGCAGTTTTAAGCAACTTTCTCATTTACTCCTATTATCAATTTGTCTTCATTCTTTATTTGAAAAATAAGGCATCTAAGCTTTTTTTTGGGTTCAGAACTCTGGATAGCACTTTTTTTATTGGTGGATGAATTTATCCACCAATCAGCAAGGACAACTAGGGTTGCCACCTTTTGCCCCAAAAATTCCTGGACACTTTTAAAGTGGGCATGGAGAGGGTGTGGCTTTGGGGCGTGGCTTGTCACGTCCTACAATTATGAAATTTATATAATATATGTAATTTTATATATATATATATATATATATATAATTAGGCTGACCATATTGCCGCTTTAAAAAGGGACACATATGAAAAATACATATGTCAGGGCCGTTTTCAGGGCTGTTTAAAGAAATGGTTTTGTATAAGAACCCTCACATATGTATTTTTCATATTTGTTCCTTCTTAAAGCGGCAATATGGTCAGCCTATATATAATATAATATAATATAAATATATATATATATATATAATATAAATATATATATATATAATATAAATATATATATAATATAAATATATATATATATATATAATATAAATAAAATATTTTTAAGGGTGCACTGTGTATATTATTGTTCAGACCGGACTCACGTTGCCCGGGCTGATGACGTCACCCGCCGGGGGCGGAGCTACTCGGGAGAGCGTGCAGGTCCGGCCGGTCTCACTAATTGTTTAACACATTTAAGAGGGTTGGGGTAAGTAACATGTAATGTCTTTTTTGGTCTGAGGACGGACGTGATATGTCCGAAAACGTTCACCAGTAAAAGGATTTGAAAAAAGGTTCCCTAGGAGTGCGCTTTGTTTTTTCTGTTTTGTATGCCAATTTTGCAGCACCCAGGGTATTGGAATATTGGATAGCGTGGAGTGCAATCTGCTTTGAATTTATATTATTATTTTCTTTGCACCCAGCCCTTGAAGGAAATTCACCCTCATCCATTTAAAGAGACTTGTTAGTATTTGTTGTTTTTATATTTTCACATCACCACTTGGGTTTTATTACTGTTTGGGCTTGATTATGCTGGACACTGATGAAACTCCAGATACTGCCACAGCTATTGAAGGGGACATTATACCTGGAGCCAGCACTTTCCAATTTTCAGAAAGGGATGCTGACCTAATCAGATTCACTTCTTTTACTAGAAGTCAAACAATTGAAAAGCCGTCACACATCTACTCACACCTACTGAAATTGAAACAAAAAGAGAAAGATTTAAATCTACATGGCACATACCTATCAGAATATCATCGCAGGGGCTATATACCAAGAGGTTTTAGAGTAAAGAATATACCTACGATTGGTAGAAATAACCCCATTTTTTGCGATAAGTGGTGCAAAATTGAAAATAAGTGCTCCTTGGATCTAATTCTTTTAGTGATTCAAGAGGTGGGTAGATTACTAACAGCATTAAAAATAGAAATTTCTGCATATGAGGAATTACATCTCCAAAAACTATCTATTGATAGTACGGAAGATTGGTTACAAAAATTGGAGAATCAGATAAAGAAATATGAGGGGGATCTGATTGAGTTTAAAAACAAAAAACTGGATGCTGTCACAAATGACTATCGTGACAAACGAGTATATTTATGGTTGTTACCAGCACAGGAACGACAAAGACAACATCAATACAGAGCAAGACGTCAGAGATATCGGAAACCCAGAGATCTGACAACAGTGGAGAGCTCAGGCTCCGGATCAGGTTCAGAAGGTGAGGCAATTGCAAGCACAAGTGGACAATTGGAGCAATCTAGTGGTGTGACTACTAGGTCAAAAAACTTGGCAGGAAAAGAGCAAAAATCCGGAGAGGCGGATACAAGGAGAAAACCACCTCTGATGCCAGCAAGATAATGGAAAAGGATATTGTGGTCAATCTTAGTGATCACAATCTGACTGTTATGGAGACTCAGGTTTTGAACAAGGGCCTCACTTTTATTCCCACCATCAGAACAGATCCTTTTGATTTATACATTGACTCAAAAAAATTTCAGAGACAATTATTGTTAAAAGAAAAGTTCCATACAAACCGTGAAGAACGTACCCTCTTTAGTAGGAAGTCCAAATATACTCCTCAATCCACAAACTCAAGCATTAATACATATATGAGATTGAGTATGAAGGAAATGGAACAATCAGTCAATGATCATCAAAATGAGACATTTAATAATTTTTCCAGGTCTGAATGGGCTGCCTTAAGGTCCCTCACTGCGGACAAGAACTTAATCATTCGTGAAGCGGATAAAGGTGGAGCGATAGTTTTACAAAACTATGGAGAATATAGAGAAGAAATCTTGTCACAACTGGGGGATGGCAAGACGTATAAACAGTTATCACAGGATCCTACAATGATCTTCAAAAAGCAAATTGATGAATTTCTACACATGGTGTATACACAGAATGTATTAGATAAAACAACTGTGGCATATCTTACTGTGGATCACCCTAGAATTCCTGTGCTCTACACCCTCCCAAAGATACACAAACGGTTAGTAAAACCACCTGGGAGGCCTATTGTGTCAGCAATAGGCTCACTTTTACAACCTTTGGCCACGTTTGTGGATCACTTCCTACAACCCATGGTTACTAATATGCCATCATATTTAAAAGACTCAGCCTCTCTACTATCATTATTGAAGACCATGGATAACATTCAGCCAACAGATCTACTGGTTACTTTGGACGTAACATCGTTATACACAGTTATTCCTCATCAGCAGGGGATGCAGGCAGTCTCTATACAGTTGGCCAGATACCCCTATGTGGGACCACCAGCCGAACTTTTACTGTATCTGTTAGATCTTTGTCTAAGCAAGAACTATTTCAGGTTTGAAAGTAAATTCTATCTTCAGTTAATGGGAACGGCGATGGGGTCCAATGTGGCCCCTTCGTACGCGAATCTGTTTATGGCCTCTTTTGAAGACTTTGGGACTGATCTATTCAGAAATGAACACATAAAGGTCTTCAAACGATATATAGATGACCTCTTTCTGATTTGGAGTGGTAACGTTGCCCAATTAGAGGACTGGTTTATACAATTGAATTCAGCTAACGAGGCCTTACAATTTAAAATGACATTTGATCAACACCAGATTGACTTTCTAGATGTAAGGCTATATAAGGGAGACAACAGGCTGGAAAGTACTTTGTTCCGTAAAGAGACGGACCGTAACGCTTTGTTACATTTTACAAGCTGTCACCCACCAGCTCTAAAAAGGGCACTCCCGAAATCCCAATTACAGAGAGTGACTAGGATCAATTCAGAAGAGGATAACAAGCTGGGCCAGCTTTTAGAAATGAAAAATCGTTTTGAAGCCCGCCAATATCCGACCAAGTTACTCAGGAAACAATGTGAGATGGTACTAGAAGACAATAGGAGAACACCAAAAAATGAAGAAAACAGGATGACTTTTGTCACCACATATACGGGTGACAAAAATGGTATGGCATTAGCGATTAAGAAAAATTGGGACATTATTAGTAGTGACAATACACTGCCCCTTCTGAACTCACCTCCACCTAGATTAGGCTACAAAAGGGCAAGATCCTTGAGGGACCACCTAGTCAAGACTGATCCACAACAAGCATACAAAAAGTGCACATGGCTTGATACGAATAAACCTGGAGTCTACAGGTGTTTGGGCTGTACAACTTGTGGAGGGCTAATTACTGGTTCCTCTTTCACACATCCTTACAAGAGAAAAATATTCAAACACAAATATAGGCTTATGTGTACGACTACACACATAGTCTATCTACTTCATTGCCCGTGTGGCCTATATTACGTTGGAAAGACGGTGGATGACCTGCGTACACGTATGGCAAACCACCGATCGGCAATCAGATCTGCACTTAAGCATGGCAATACAGAGCAACCTGTTGCTAGACATTTCCAACAGTTACAGCACAGGGTATCAGATTTGAAATACACTATAATAGATCACGTGCCACCATTGTCCAGGGGAGGCGACCGAGACACAATATTGCTGCAGAAGGAGGCAAGATGGACATACCATCTTCAGACATTAGTACCCAAAGGCTTAAACACCCATTTGGATTGGCAGGCATTCCTGTGACAGGGTCTCTTCACCACTAAGCCTAGGTGCAACTGCCCTATGAGGGGGATATACAGAGAACTGACATATGGAGAGTCCACCGCTCCATTAATAAATAAATAACAATGAGAGTTACAATCCAAAAAATTTTTATTTTTATTTTAATTTCTATATTTATTTTTATTTTTATTATTTTTATTCTTTACTTTTGTTTTTACTTTCATTTTTTGACCTTAGCAATTGAATAGTCTTGAATGCATATATATTTTTTGCAGAGTTTGTGCATAATTTTTCTGGCATGCATGCTAGTAATAATAGGACCTACATATGTTACAATATATTTTGTTATTTTTTAGTCCAATGTTAATTTATTATTTTTATTCATGTAATTTATCCAGTGTAGCTTAGATGTTTTTTGGTTGTTTGCCTTTTATGCTCATTCTTAGCAAGAGTATGCACATATGCTATGTCTAACTGATCCTTCTTTCTCAGGTAGATTGCCTTAAGATAAGTATATAGTGATATTGCCTTTATTTCGTTTGGTGTACATTTGGCTCTGGGCTTTATTTGTATTGGCCTATACTGAGTCATGTGACTGCTGAGTGCTCCCCTTTCTATTTATAAGCGGTGCTTAATGATAGGTTATAAAAGTATACTCTTAATTTAACATCTGCAATTCTCCCCCTTTTGTATATAGCTTTAGTATAATTGAATATTGCAGCATTTTGTGAGGAGTTATTATTGGCTGTCTTAGTGTTTTGTGCCCAGCAAGTTTTGTTAGTAACGGTTGCTATGACAACCGCTTGTGGCACACTTACACAGGCAATCAATAGTCCTCCATTACTTAGTTTCCTTTGCAAACCATTATGCATTAATTTGTTTATTTCATGCCCATTTTTTGTTTTATTTTTATTTTTAAGGGTGCACTGTGTATATTATTGTTCAGACCGGACTCACGTTGCCCGGGCTGATGACGTCACCCGCCGGGGGCGGAGCTACTCGGGAGAGCGTGCAGGTCCGGCCGGTCTCACTAATTGTTTAACACATTTAAGAGGGTTGGGGTAAGTAACATGTAATGTCTTTTTTGGTCTGAGGACGGACGTGATATGTCCGAAAACGTTCACCAGTAAAAGGATTTGAAAAAAGGTTCCCTAGGAGTGCGCTTTGTTTTTTCTGTTTTGTATGCCAATTTTGCAGCACCCAGGGTATTGGAATATTGGATAGCGTGGAGTGCAATCTGCTTTGAATTTATAATATAAATATATATATATATATAATATAAATATATATAATATAAATATATATATAATATAAATATATATATAATATAATATATATATATATATATATATATATATATATAATATACATACATACATACACATATATATATATATATATATATTAACATTCTAAGCCAAATGTTATTTTCTTTAATAAAAAAACAAAAAACAATGCATTTATTTTTGATCTTATACTTCAGGCCTATAAACATAACTATTGTTTTTATTTTTGCCAATGGAACTCAGTAGTAGGTACAGGCTTTATACAGGTGCAGGCAGGGATGATTGAGATGCAGAAATTAGGTTGCTTAATATCAAAAACATTTGCCCATTAGCCCAAAAACGTTGTCATTGTTATCATCATTCATATAATATGAATGATGATAACGATGACAACGTTTTTGGCTAATAGGCAAATGTTTTTGATATTAAGCAATTTGCAGTACCGGGGACAGTTGAGGAGGAGCAGGACCGGATATCAGGACCAGTTGTATGATTGTATCATACAAGGGTGTTTACTTACTGAGAAGACGGTGTCCCTAAGTCCCTTGCAAGTTGCAGCCCGCGGCCAGCACACCGCACCGCACCAACGCCTGACCTCTCAGTCTGCCGCTCTCTGCTGGATGCCTGGATCGTCATGTGACTAATACCCTCCTCAACCTTCTTCCCCCCTCCTACACCACCATCCTCCAGACTCCACCTACCCAGTATTGTAGTAGTAACCCTGGGCTAAGAGCTCCCCTGGCCAGCTAATTTTTTTTAAAAATCTTTGCTCACTGCTGCTTGCTGCACCAGGGGAGCTCTTAGCCCGGGACATTTCAGTGTAGTTCCGGGACACGGGACATGCAGGGTCAGACCGGGACTGTCCCGGTGATACCGGGGCAGGTGGCAACCCTAAGGACAACCCAGGTTGTTCACCAAAAATGGGCCGGCATCTAAACTTACATTCTTGCATTTCAAATAAAGATACCAAGAGAATTTAGAAAATTTCATAATAGGAGTAAATTAGAAAGTTGCTTAAAATGTCATGCTCTATCTGAATCACAAAAGAAAAAAAATTGGGTTCAGTGTCCCTTTAATGCTGAAGCAATGGGTGATTCGATATGTACATTAATCGTTCATTTATGAAAACAATGTAGTTATTTCTCTTTAAAATTATGCCATTAATCTTCATATTCAAATATTGTATTTGTCAACAAATGGAACATTTAAGATATTAGGTTCTCATAGCAGGATGCAAAGTGAAGCCAAAAGGATACAGATGCAGTAGAAAAGGCCAGCAGCTGTGCAGTAAAAAATTTAAATGATGCTGATTGGTAGCTGATTGGTAACTGGAGCAAGACACACACATGGGTGTCAACTAGTCATAGTAAATCTCCTGTTAAGAAGCATGTGTATCCAGGTTTAGAAGATGGGATGGGAAATTAAGGAATTAAATACGTTTTTTTTCACAATTCAAATCAAGCATGAAACAACTTTTCCATGATCAAATATACTTTAATTTTCTGTGCTTTCACCATGAGTTATTCAATGGGTACACCCAGCGGCTGTTCTGGGGGGGGGGGGGGGGGCGGTAGGAGCAACCACCTCCAATCTTCTATTTTGCACCCCCATCATTTCAAGCAGCCGCATCCCACAACTGCCGGACCAGCTGGCTTTATCCTCAGCACACCTGCAACTCCACCTGACCATGAAGAACCAGTAATTAATCTTCCCCTAACCCTGTCCTTACCATCAACCTTACACAGGAGTGTTTTCTCCTTCTTTAATAAGGTTTCTGGAACTGCCCCAGTATAAGCCAAGTTTAAATAAGCTAATAGATTTTGACGGTAGATAACCAGAGGCCCAGCAATTCGGACCAAAATGTCCTAAAAGTACCTAGTTAGTAGGATATAGCCTTATGCTTATCACATGCATTCTTGTGCTTTCGATAGCTTAGGGATAGTAAACAACTTTTCAATTTACTTTCTTTCTTTTTTTTGGATTTTATAAGGCTTTATTGACACAAAACAACATGTATGTTACAGATCATTGTCCCATAGACAACTTTTGACATCAATACAGGAATGTCATATGACCCAAAGACAGGTGGTACAGGGTAACTGGGTTATTTCTTCAAGTCCATGAAAATAGATCCATTCGTGGTCCAGTCTGTTTAACCTTATCGACAACTGCTGTGAAGGTAATGTTGTGTCAACAAGAATACTAGTAGTAGGAGTAGAAAACCTAACATATTCAACATCTTTTGTAACGTTTCAACATGTTGTATAACACTTTAAACAAAACATATAGATAACATTCCATTTCAGTGCGAAAAGTACACAAACGTTTAATATTGAAATTAAAATTAAAAGGGGAGGCTCCTAGAGGGTGTCTGTAGGAAAGGCTCTCTAGTTAAAAAGGAATATGTGTTCGGACTTAGTTACTTACATATGACCATCTGGCTGTGACAAGGAAAGCCTATACTCTTCCCATAAAAAGCGTATAGCATGAAAGTCATCTATTTTTTCTATTTTGGTGTAATGGTGTTGTTCTAAATCTAAGGCAGTGGTAACTCTTTCCCTCCAGAACTGTACCGTTGGTAGTGTGTTTTTTCCAATTACACGGAATATACCGTTTAGCTGTATTTATCATGATTGTCAAGAGTTTAAGTCTAAATATGCACCGTAGAGGGGGGAGGTTGTTAAACAAGAATGTCCATGGTGTAATGGGGATGGTGGCGCCTAGTACTAGTTCTATTTCTCTATTGATATCCAGCCAATATTGCTGCGCAAGTGGACACGTCCACCATATATGTGTAAATGTACCTCTATATTCGCATACTTTCCAATTTACTTCTATCATCAAATTTGCTTCATTCTCTTGTTATCCTTTGCTGAAGGGAGATCAATGCACTACTGGCAGCTAACTGAACACATCTAGTTATCCAATTACAAGAGACAAATGTGTGCAGGCACCAATTAGCAACAGGTCCCACGAGTGTATGATATGTGCGTATTAATTTTTAACCAGGGATACTAAGAGAAAAACGCATATTTGAAAATAGAAGTGAATTTAAAAGTGTCTTAAAATGACATGCTCTATCTAATTCATGCAAGTTTAATTTTCACTTTCCTATTCCCTTTAAGTAGCATTTATAAATAAAGTATATAAAGTATTACAGTGCCCCCCAACCATCTAATTCATAATGTCACAAAAGATGGCAAAAACATAAATTATGCTTACCTGATCATTTCATTTTCTTCTGAAGGGAAGAGTCCACAGCTGCATTCATTACTTTTGGGAAATACAGAACCTAGCCACCAGGAGGAGGCAAAGACACCCCAACCAAATGCTTAAATACCTCCCCCACATCCCTCATCCCCCAGTCATTCTGCAGAGGGAACAAGGAACAGTAGGAGAAATATCAGGGTGAAAAAAGGTGCCAGAAGAACAAAAAATTACAGTCGCCTCATAGATAAAAACACAGACGGGAGCTGTGGACTCTTCCCTTAAGAAGAAAATTAAATTATCAGGTAAGCATAATTTATATTTTTCTTCTTAAAAGGAAAGAGTCCACAGCTGCATTCATTACCTTTGGGAAAAGAATACCCAAGCTAGAGGACACTGAATCTCTACGGAGAGAGGCCCGCGGGACCTCAACATCTAGTGTGAGATTGAACCATCCACTCCCATCCAAGGAGAGACACAGACCTAGGTCAGGGTCCTCGAAAAAGGAATCAATCGAAGATCCGACACCCAGAGGAACCCTAAGCTGCCTCCTACAAGGAGGAACGCACCTCTAAAGTCCATAGACTTGCTGATCTAGCAATAGCCTAAAATCCAAGAGTCACAAAGGACTTCCTTAACAAGGATTCAGCACCCAGGGCACTTGGATCAAGTGCATGCAGGCGCAAGGCGCATGCAGACCATATGATCCACCCAAGGCGGGATGGAAGGAAACTCCGCCACCGCAATAAAATGCTTAATAGGCTAAAGAGTCAGCATCCGGAAGAACCTCAAGTGAAAATGCAAATAATTAATCACTCGACACACCAGACCACATAGGTCACACACATCTCCCAACTCCAAAGAATGGAATAACGGTTCTGAGTCCCCGGGGACCTGAAAAACCATGATGATATCTGCAAAAACAGATCCGTATCCCAGGCGAGAAGCCCGAACAACCAACCTAGAATGGCACTCATAATCTTCCGTTCGGAGGGGTTGTACTTAAACAGGCCTCATACTTCGGTAGGATCCGAGCCCAGAGTCCATAGAATAGGCCAAGAGACATTCAGAATCCAGCAGGATTAATCAGCACAACGAGGGTGACAAGAACCCTGGTAACAGCCGAAAAAGTATCCGACCAGTACCCTCCTGGTATAAGGAGACTCTAGAACTGCCCAAGGTCCATGAAAATTTTTCCCGAAGGATCGATAAATGAACTAGAATTCAACAAGTGCGCAACTTCTGAGGAAGCGCCAACGCTACCTAAATCGCAAGTATTGGTTCCAGAGAAGAACGTTCATAAAAACAAAAATCTAATACACATGAGTTTAAGAAAAAACAATTAAATGAAGGCAGCACCCATCGGGTGAACGCCCAAGGTGAATGAGGACAACAACGGGATCAGCCGATTAAAAGCCCCATTCATCCAAGCTCAGAACTGGAACCGTAAAACAAAGAAAAAGAAAAACAGTGACGTTAATGAGGTTGGCTTCATCCCCAAACGTCATATCCATTTTGCCATCCAGCTTCTAAGGCCTCGGATCCCTCGGCCCGCTAGGACTGGGATCCTCCAACATTGCCAAAACATGTCTAAAAAGAACACGAAGGCGAGCCAGTCTATAACGGAAGGCAAAATCATCCCTCGCCAGATCAACTGAAGACCCTGGCCCCGAGATAGGGGCCCCTGAAGCCTCAAGGCCGAACACTGACAGTATCTTAGAAATACTTCACTTGGGAGATATAAATGATTCAGCGCCATAGAAATGGCCATGCGGAACCATGCCATAACCTCTGGCGGAAACAAGCTACCCTCCGGAGAAGGGGTAAAGGCCATAGGGACACCTGCTTGCGTAGCCTGGAAATGGACTGGGGCACTTGCTTCACGGGTCATGGAAACCTCGGAGGCGGATGGCTCAACGCACTCTAAGCTCCCTGCTTCGGGAGAAGAGAGTGCTCTAGAACGGCAATCAGAACATAACTGATGGGCATTGATTACCCGGGCCATTTCATATTCATCACAAGACACATCCTCCGTATAGGAGGCATCCGTGTCACGCATATCAGAATCATAATCTTGGGATTACAGAAATGACAAAAGCTAAATTTATGCTTACCTGATAAATTACTTTCTTTTACGATATGACAAGTCCATGGATTTCATCCTTACTTGTGGGATATTAACCTCCTGCTAACAGGAAGTGGCAAAGAGCACCACAGCAGAGCCCTCAGTCATTCGGCCGAAAGGTTATAGGAAGAGAAAAGGAAAGGCTAAAAAGGTGCAGAGGTGACTGAAGTTTACAAAAAATAAAATAAATCTGTCTTAAAATAACAGGGAGGGCCGTGGACTCATCATATCGTAAAAGAAAGTAATTTACCAGGTAAGCATAAATTTAGTTTTCTTTTACAAAGATATGACGAGTCCATGGATTTCAACCTTACTTGTGGGAAACCAATACCAAAGCAATACGACACGGATGAAAGGGAGGGACAAGACAGAAACCTAAACGGAAGGCACCACTGCTTGAAGAACCTTTCTCCCAAAGATAGCCTCAGAAGAAGGAAAAGTATCAAATTTGGAAAATTTGGAAAAAGTGTGAAGGGACGACCAAGTCGCAGCCTTACAAATCTGTTCCACAGATGCATCGTTTTTAAAAGCCCATGTGGAAGCCACAGCCCTAGTAGAATGAGCCGTAATTCTTTCAGGAGGCTGCTGTCCAGCAGTCTCATATGCCAGACGGATGATACTTCTCAGCCAAAAAGAAAGAGGTAGCCGTAGCATTCTGACCCTACGCTTTCCAGAATAAACAATGAATAATGAAGATGATTGACAGAAATCCTTAGTTGCCTGTAAGTAAAACTTCAAGGCACGGACCACATCCAAGTTATGTAACAGACATTCCTTCTTAGAAGAAGGATTAGGACACAAGGATGGAACAACAATTTCCTGATTAATATTCTAATTCGAAACAACCTTAGGAAGGAACCCAGGTTTGGTATGTAAAACCACCTTATCAGTATGAAATATGAGATAAGGCGAATCATACTGTAATGCTGAAAGCTCAGAAACTCTTCGAGCAGAAGAAATAGCAACCAAAAACAGAACTTTCCAAGATAATAGTTTAATATCTATGGAATGCATAGGTTCAAACAGAACCCCTTGCAGAACTCGAAGAACTAAATTCAAACTCCACGGAGGAGTAAAAGGTCTAAATACAGGTTTAATTCTAGATAGAGCCTGACAAAAAGACTGAACATCTGATACATTTGCCAAACGTTTGTGAAACAGAATTGACAAAGCTGAAATTTGTCCCTTTAAGGAACTTGCTGATAACCCTTTCTCCAATCCTTCTTGGAGAAAAGACAAAAACCTAGGAATCCTAACTTTACTCCATGAGTAACCCTTGGATTCACACCAATAAAGATATTTACGCCATATCTTATGATAGATCTTTCTAGTGACAGGCTTTCTAGCCTTTATCAAAGTATTGATAACTGAATCAGAGAATCCTCGCTTCGATAAAATCAAGCGTTCAATCTCCACGCAGTCAGTTGCAGAGAAATTAGATTTGGATGTTGGAAAGGACCTTGAATGAAAAGGTCCTGTCTCAACGGAAGTTTCCACGGTGGCAGAGAGGACATTTCCACTAGATCCGCATACCAAGTCCTGCGTGGCCATGCAGGCGCTATCAGGATCACTGAAGCTCTCTTCTGTTTGATTCGAGCAATCATGCGTGGGAGGAGAGGAAACAGCGGAAACACATAAGCTAGGCTGAACAACCAAGGTACTGCCAAGGCATCTATCAGTTCGGCCTGAGGATCCATTGACAGGGATTCGTATCTTGGAAGCTTGGCATTCTGACAAGATGCCATCAAATCCAATTCCGGTCTGCCCCATCTGAGAATCAATGAGGCAAATACCTCCGGGTGAAGTTCCCACTCCCCCGGATGAAAAGTCTGTCGACATAGAAAATCTGCTTCCCAGTTCTCTACCCCTGGGATGTAGATCGCTGACAGATGACAAGAGTGGGCCTCTGCCCAACTGATTATCTTGGATACTTCTATCATCGCTAAGGAACACCTTGTTCCCCCTGATGATTTACATATGCCACAGTCGTTATGTTGTCCGACTGGAATCTGATGAATTTGGCCAAAGCCAACTGAGGCCACGCCTGAAGCGCATTGAATATTGCTCTCAGTTCCAGAATATTGATTGGAAGTAGAGACTCCACCTGAGTCCAAACACCCTGAGCCTTCAGGGAGTTCTAAATTGCACCCCAGCCCAGAAGGCTGGCATCTGTTGTCACTATCACCCACGAGGGTCTAACAAGTCCCCTGGGACAGATGATCTGGTGACAACCACCAAAGAAGAGAGTTTCTGGTCTCTTGATCCAGAATTATCTTTGGAGATAAATCCGCATAATCCCCATTCCACTGACCGAGCATGCACAGTTGCAGTGGTCTGAGATGAAAGCGAGCAAACAGAACGATGTCCATTGCCGCTACCATTAATCTGATTACCTCCATACACTGAGCCACTGATGGCCGAGGAATGGACAGAAGTGCTCGGTAAGCATTCAAAATCTTTGATTTTCTTACCTCCGTCAGAAATACTTTCATGGCTACCAAGTCTATCAGAGTTCCCAAGAAAGGAACCCTTGTCTGTGGAACAAGTGAACTCTTCTCTATGTTCACCTTCCAGCCGTGAGTTCTCAGAAAGACAACACTGTATCCGTGTGAGATTTTGTCAGATGATATGTTGACCCCTGAATCAGAATATCGTCCAGATAAGGCGCCACCGCTATCCCTTGCGGTCTGAGAACCACCAAAAGAGACACTAGAACCCTTGTGAAGATTCTGGGTGCTGTGGCCAACCCGAAAGGAAGAGCCAAGAACTGATAATGTTTGTCCAAGAAGGCAAACCTTAGAAACCGATGATGATCTTTGTGGATTGGAATATGAAGGTAAGCATCCTTCAAATCCACGGTAGTCATATATTGACCCTCCTGGATCATTGGCAAAATAGTTTGAATTGTCTCCATCTTGAATGATGGAACTCTTAGAAATTTGTTTAGACACTTGAGGTCAAAAATCGGTCTGAACGTTCCCTCTTTTCTGGGGACCACAAATAGGTTTGAGTAAAACCCCTGTCCCTGTTCCAATTTTGGAACAGGCCAGATTACTCCCATAGTAAAAAGGTATTTTACACAGCGTAAGAACGCCTCTCTTTATCTGGTTTGCAGATAATTTAGAAAGATGAGATCTCCCTCTTGGGAGAAAATCCTTGAATGCCAATTTATAACCGTGGGTCACTATTTCTAGTGCCCAGGAATCCTGAACATTTCTTGCCCAAGCCTGAGCAAAGAAAGAAAGTCTGCTCCCTACTAGATCCGGTCCCGGATCGGGGGCCACTCCTTCATGCTGCTTTGTGGAAGAGAAGAAGCGGGGGGTCCTCCTTTAAAGTCCCAAAATAAAAGAAAATTATTCTGTTTACCCCTCATTTTAACCAACCTATCCTGAGGTAGGGCATGGCCCTTACCTCCTGTAATATCAGAAATGATCTCCTTCAATTCTGGCCCAAAAAGGGTCTTACCTTTAAAGGGAATAGCTAAAAACTTATGTTTTGATGACACATCAGACGACCAAGATTTGAGCCACAATGTTCTACGTGCTAAAATAGCAAATCCTGCATTTTTTGCCGCTAATTTAGCAATTTGAAAAGCGGCATCAATAATAAAAGAATTAGCTAGCTTAAGAGCCTTAATTCTATCTAGAATGTCATCTAATGGAGTCTGAACCATAGGAGACTCTTCTAGAGCCTCAAACCAAAAAGCTGCTGCAGTAGTTACTGGAACAATGCAAGCCGTAGGTTGTAAAAGAAATACCTGATTAACAAATAATTTCTTTAGTAGACCCTCTAATTTCTTATCCATAGGATCCTTGAAAGCACAACTATCCCGATTGGTTATAGTAGTACGCTTAGCTAGGGAAGATATAGCTCCCTCTACCTTAGGGACTGTTTGCCATGAGTCCCGAATGGTATCTGATATAGGAAACATTTTCTTAAAATTAGGAGAAAACGGTATACCTGGTCTATCCCATTCCTTACTAATAATTTCAGAAATTCTCTTAGGAACCGGAAAAACATCAGTGTAAGTAGGAACTTCTAAATATTTATCCATTTTACACAATTTCTCTGGAGGAATCACAATAGGAACACAATCATCCAGAGTCGCTAAAACCCCCCTAAGCAACAGGCGGAGGTGTTCAAGCATAAATTTAAATGACATAGCATCCGAATCTGTCTGAGGCAAAACATTCCCTGAATCAGAAATTTCACCCTCAGACAGTAATTCCCTGATCCGTAACTCAGAGCACTGTGAGGGAACATCGAGAATAGCTAATAAAGCGTCAGAGGATTCAGTATTTACATTAACACTTGACCTACTGCGTTTACCCTGCAACACTGGTAATTTAGACAATACCCCTGTAAGGGTAGTTGACATAACTGCAGCCATCTCCTGCAGAGTAAAGGAATTAGACACACTAGAAGTACTAAGCGTCGCTTGTGTGGGCATAAAAGGTTGTGACACTAGGGGAGAATTGGATGGCATATCCTGATTCTCTTCAGACTGAGAATCATCCCTAGGCACACTTTATTTAAATTATGCTTTTTACATTGTAAAGCCCTCTCAGTACAAAAGTTACACAATGTTAGAGGGGGTTGCACAATAGCTTCTAAACACATAGAACAATGAGAAACCTCAATGTTAGACATGTTGAACAGACTAGTAACACCACAAAAGTCGTTTAAACACTTATTTATAGCATAAAATAAACATTAGAAAAAAAGTGTACTGTACCTTTAAGAAAAGAAAAACATAATTTATGTAAGAACTTACCTGATAAATTAATTTCTTTCATATTAGCAAGAGTCCATGAGCTAGTGACGTATGGGATATACATTCCTACCAGGAGGGGCAAAGTTTCCCAAACCTTAAAATGCCTATAAATACACCCCTCACCACACCCACAATTCAGTTTAACGAATAGCCAAGAAGTGATAAAAAAGGAGCGAAAGCATCAAAAAAATAAGGAATTGGAATAATTGTGCTTTATACAAAAAATCATAACCACCACAAAAAAGGGTGGGCCTCATGGACTCTTGCTAATATGAAAGAAATGAATTTATCAGGTAAGTTCTTACATAAATTATGTTTTCTTTCATGTAATTAGCAAGAGTCCATGAGCTAGTGACGTATGGGATAATAAATACCCAAGATGTGGAACTTCCACGCAAGAGTCACTAGAGAGGGAGGGATAAAATAAAGACAGCCAATTCCGCTGAAAAATTAATCCACTACCCAAATCAAAAAAGTTTCAATTTTTATAATGAAAAAAACTGAAAATATAAGCAGAAGAATCAAACTGAAACAGCTGCCTGAAGTACCATTCTACCAAAACTGCTTCTAAAGAAGAGAAAACATCAAAATGGTAGAACATAGTAAAAGTATGCAAAGAAGACCAAGTCATTGCTTTGCAAATCTGATCAACAGAAGCTTCATTCTTAAAAAGCCCAGGAAGTAGAAACTTACCTAGTAGAATGAGCCATAATCCTCCGAGGCGGGAATCCACCCGACTCCAAATAAGCATGATGAATCAAAAGTTTAAGCAAGATGCCAAATAAATGGCAGAAGCCTTTTGACCTTCCTAACACCAGAAAAGATAACAAATAGACTAGAAGACTATCTGAAATCTGAATAGCGTCAACATAAGATTTCAAAACTCTTACCATATCCAAAGAATGTAAGAATCTTACCAAAGAAGTCTTAGGAAAAGACAATAATTCCTCCCTAATGTTGATAGAAATCATAACTTTAGGTAAGAATAGAAATGAGGATAGCAAAAACCACCTTATCCTGATGAAAAAATCAGAAAAAGGAGACTCACAAGAAAGAACAGATAATTAAAAATGGTTCTGGCTGAAGAGATGTCTAAAAAGAACAATACTTTCCATGAAAGTAAATAATGTCTAGAGAAAACATATGCTCAAATAGAAGAGCCTGTAAAGCCTTAGAACCAAATTAAAACTCCAAAGAGGAGAAATTGGCTTAATGACAGGTTTGATAAGAACCAAAGCCTGAACAAAAATAATGAACAACAGGAAGGAACACTGCCTTACCCTGATGAAAAATCAGAAAAGGAGATCCACAAGAAAGAGCAGAAAACTCAGAAACTCTTCTAGCAGAGGAGATAACCAAAAGGAACAATACTTTCCAAGTAAGTAATTTTAATGTCCAGAGAACGCAAAGGTTCAAACGGGTCTGTAAAGCCCTCAGTACCAAATTGAGACTCCAAGGAGGAGATATTGACTTAATGACAGGCTTGATACAAACCAAAGCCTGTACAAAACAATGAATATCAGAATGAATAGCAATCTTTCTGTGAAAAAGAACAGAAAGAGTAGAGATTTGTCCTTTCAAAGAACTTGCAGACAAAACCTTATCTAAACCAACCTGAAAAATTGTAAAATTCAAGGAATTCTAAAAGAATGCCAAAAGAATTTATGAGAAGAACACCAAGAAATGAAAGTCTTCCAAACTCGATAATAAATCTTTCTAGAGACAGATTTACAAACCTGTAACATAGTATTAATCACTGAGTCAGAGAAACCTCTATGACTAAGAATCAAACGTTCAATCTCCATACCTTCAAATTAAATGATTTGAGATCCTGATGGAAAAATGGGCCTTGAGATAGAAGGTCTGGTCTTAATGGAAATGTCCAAGGTTGGCAACTGGCCATCCGAATGAGATCCGCATACCAAAACCTGTGAGGCCATGCTGGAACCACCAGCAGTACAAACGAACGCTCCATTAGAATTTTGGAAGAACTAGAGGCGGAAGATAGACAGAATGATAATTCCAAGGAAGTGTCAATGCATACGCTACTTCCGCCTGAGGATCCCCGGACCTGAAATAGGCCCCTGGGAAGTTCCTTGTTAAGACGAGAGGCCAACAGATCTATTTCTGGAAGCCCTCACATCTGAAAAATTGAAAAACATATCTGGGTAAAGACCATTCTCCCGGATGTAAAGCTTGATTAACAGAGATAATCCGCTTCCCAAACGTCTATACCTGGGAAAAGGACCCCAGAATTTAGATAGGAGCTGGATTTAGCCCAAGCAATATCCGAGATACTTTTGTCACAGTCTAAAGACTGATAGTCACACCCTGATGATTGACATACACCACAGATGTGATAATGTCTGAAAAAAAACAATAAACGTCTCTTCTTCAAAAGAAACCAACTGAAGAACTCTGGGAATGCACGGAGTTCCAAAATATCAAATGGTAATCTCGCCTCCTGAGATTTCCAAACTTGTGCTGACAGAGAACTTCAGACAGCCTCCCAACCTAAAAGACTCGCATCTATAGAGATCATGGTCCAGGTTGAAAGAATCGAAGGACCTGTAGAACTAAATGATGGTGATCTTAACCACCGAATCAAAGATAGATAAACATAGAATTCAAAGATTTAAAAAGTGAAATCCTAGAATCCCTGCACCATTATGCAGTATAAAAAACTGGAAAGGTTTTCTATGAAAATGAGCAAAGGGAAATTAATCCAATGCTGCAGCCATAAGACCTAAATTTCCATGCATATATAGCAACTGAAGGAAATAATAGAGACTGAAGGTACCGACAGACGGAACTCAATAAGAAAAAAATCATTTATCTGTTAGAGACAAAGACAGTGACACAATCTATCTGGAAACCTAAAAAAAGGTGACCCTTATGTGAGGAATCAAGAGCTTTTGATAAAAAGATACTCTAACCATGTCTTGAAAAAACAAAGTTGAATCATATGAGATTCCGTAGTCTCAGAAAATAAAAATAATCTGAATGAAAACTGAAATGAAGATATGCATCTATTGTATCTAATGAGAATAAATAATGCTATCACTGACCAAAAAAAGTCAGAATAGACCATATAAATACCAATCTAAAAGACGGTACATTTATATAATAAAAAGATTTTCTATCTTTGGAACAATGAATAGTTTTGAATAAAACCCCAAAACCCAGATCCTAAAAATGGAACTGGAATAAATACCCCAGAAGATTCCAGATCTGAGCAGCGCTTGATCCTCAACAGGTGATCAACCGCACTTTAACATTACCCAAAATATATGGGACTGAAACACATTAAGGAAAGTGTTAGCCTTACTGGAATAGCTGGAATATAATAGAGAGAAAAAGACTTCACAGACGGTTTTACTTCAAATGTTATTTTGTACCCAAAATCTAAGAATTTTGGACCGAATAGAACCAAAAAAACTTCTAATTAAAAACATGTTACTTGGGTAAGAATTTAGAATTTTGTTCTTTAGTAAGAACAACCAAACTAAAATAAGCTTAAAGTTTTAGTCTAAGAACTTAATCTTGAAGCCCAGAGTAACAGTTAAGAATTGAATCCAATATGAATCAAATAATTGATCATCTTGGAAAAAAAGAAATAAGGATTTTTTAGAAATCACAAAATTTCTTCTAGCTAAAAACAGCTAAAGACATAGATTAAACCTCATTTGTGAAAATATTCAATAAAAATGAAGAAACAAATAAAATTATTAGCATGTTAATCCAGTTAAGGAACCAGCCAACACACCGGACTTGCATAAACAAAAATGCAAGACAACAAGACAAATGCAACAGCACCCAGTCTGAACCTCAAATGAACAGTAGACTTTGTCCCTTAACAATGCTAAATAATACATAATCTGATACTTGATCCTTAAAGTAAACAGAAAAAATGGAGCAAAAGCAACATCATCCAAATAAATTACAGGTCCAAGAAAAGTACCTGAAAATAAAATTTTCCTTAAATAGAATACAACCATTTAAAAAGAAAATAAATACTATTTTGCTATAGAAACAATAGCATCATTTAGCAGGAGTAGAGATAGCCCCATTAAATTGGAGAACCCTCAAAATTGAATTTAACTGCCGGCAAAGAATATAATTTAAAACCTTTGAAGAAAATTGTCAGCCTATTCCATTCCCTAGTATGAAGGAATGGAAAAAAACATCTGAAGACACAGAAGATAAAATAAGCAGAAATAAAATGTTAGCTAGTTTTGAAAAAGAACTAGTTACCTCAATATCCAAAATAATCAACACCTTTTCAACAACAAACAAATGTACTCTAATAAAAAATAAAAAGTAGATTTGTTAGTGTCAATATCTGATGAAGATAAGTTCTGAAAGAGAAAAAAACATCATCAGAGAAGGATAATTCAGTATGTTGTTGGTCATTTGAAACTTCATCAAAAAGAAGTTTGAAAAAGACCTAAAATTTTTTAATAGAAGGCGCAAAGTCAGACAAAGCCTTTAACCTAGAATCAGAAAAATATTCTTATAAATTTTCTAAGTATATCTTGTACATAAGATGTAAAAAGAAAAGCAATACATAAAGCATAAATACTAATGGATTCTGCATGTAAAAGTTTATCCTGATAACTTATTACAAACCATAGCTAAAGATAAAGATTCATAACATTTAAAATAAATGAACTTAGCTTTGGTAGGACTTCTTAGTCAACAGGAATCCCTCAGTATGTTCTGATCCAGGAATAATTTATGGAAAATCTTGCAATATGTAATAGAATAAAACAACATTTAAAGCAAAATTATCAAATTCCTTAAATGACAGTTTCAGGAATGGGGAAAAATGCAAAACAAACAAGCCTCTAGCAACCAGCAGCAACAAAAAAGTGAGACTGAAATAATGTGAAAAAAAGTGGCGTTGGCGGCAAGTATGACGCCCACACTTTTTGGCGCAAAAAAAGTCTGTAACACACATGCGTCAAAAATTACGCAACCACGTGTAAACTTCCGGCGTCAACTATGGCGCCGGAAATGACAAAATTTTGCGCCAAGAATGACGCAATAAATTGAAGCATTTTCTGCCCCCGCGAGCCTAACAGCCCGCAAGGAAAAAAGTCAATCAGAAAATTTCTTTAAGGTAAGAAAAAATATTTTATTCATATGCATTTTCCCAAATAAAGAAACTGACAGTCTGAAAGAAGGAATGCTGATTATCCTGAATCATGGCAAATATAAGTTTAAAGACATATATTTAGAACTTTACGTATAAAGTGCCCAACCATAGCTTAGAGTGTCACAAAAAAATAAGACTTACTTACCCCAGGACACTCATCTACATATAGCAGATAGCCAAACCAGTACTGAAACGAGAATCAGTAGAGGTAATGGTATATAAGAGTATATCGTCGATCTGAAAAGGGAGGTAAGAGATGAATCTCTACGACCGATAACAGAGAACCTATGAAATAGATCCCGTAGAAGGAGACCATTGAATTCAAATAGGCAATACTCTCTTCACATCCCTCTGACATTCACTGCACTCTGAGAGGAAAACCGGGCTCCAGCCTGCTGCAAAGCGCATATCAATGTAGAATCTAGCACAAACTTACTTCACCACCTCCATGGGAGGCAAAGTTTGTAAAACTGAATTGTGGGTGTGGTGAGGGGTGTATTTATAGGCATTTTAAGGTTTGGGAAACTTTGCCCCTCCTGGTAGGAATGTATATCCCATACGTCACTAGCTCATGGACTCTTGCTAATTACATGAAAGAAAAGAGAACAATTTTTCCAAAATGCACAAAAAACGTTAAATTATTCCCAAATTTATCTTAATATCGTTGGTTAATCCAAAAATTACTGCACCCAGAAGCAAGGGCAGAATTAAGGCTTTAGAAGTACTTATATCAACATGTAGTCAAAAGATAGATAAAAATACACTCTGCCCCAAGGGTACTCGAATCAAGTTTCCAACCCTTCAGACCAGCTACACAGTCCAGGAGCCACCTAGTTACTGTTTGCTGCTGCTAAGCCTGAAGAAATTGCGCCAAAATAGGCTCCGCCCCTTAAGGTCAAAAGTTGGAGTAGGCCCAAACAACACCGCATAGAAATGCAGTTTTGCACTAAAGTAAAAATACACACACAATATAACCCTCAAGCATAAAACCAATAAGTTTTAAGTGCCAAAAATAAAAAACATAAAACATCGTTTTTTATATTGTCTCCCATGTCACATAATGTCCAAATATCAACTAATGATAAATATAAAATAGCGACTCCAGTAACACCCCTCTTATTAAAATAGGTTTTACTGCTTACCCCATTCCCATACAGGGAAATAATGTCAGCCAGTTCTGATACACCAAGTCTCCTCAGAAAAAAAGGCTGCACATACCTTAATGCTGCTTGTAGCATGAAACTGGTCTCCACACTGAAGATGTATCATGGTTACCTTCAGAAGTCTTGTGGGAACCAGCGTGGATCTTAGTTACAAATGCTAAGATCATCAAACCTCAGGGCAGAAATCTTCTTCCATATCCCCCTGAGGATAATAGTATGCACCGGTACCATTTAAAATAAAAAACTTCTTGATTGAAGAAACTAAAACTAACACCTCACTTTACCATGTCTTTCTAGTATAACACAGGCAAAGAGAATGACTGGGGGTGGAGGGGATGGGCTATATATACAGCTCTGCTGTGGTGCTCTTTGCCATTTCCTGTTAGCAGTAATCTGTCCTGTTCCAATTTTGGAACAGGACAGATTACTCCCATAGTAAAAAGGTATTTTAATAGCGTAAGAATGCCTGTCTCTTTATCTGGTTTGCAGATAATTTTGAAAGATGAAATCTCCCTCTTGGGAGAAATCCTTGAATTCCAATTGATAACCGTGGGTCACTCTTTCTAGTGCCCAGGAATCGTGAACATCACTTGCCCAAGCCTGAGCAAAGAAAGAAAGTCTGCCGCCTACTAGATCCGGTCCCGGATCAGGGGCCACCCCTTCATGCTGCTTTGTGGAAGAAGAAGAAGCGGGGGGGGTCCTCCTTTAAAGTTCCGAAAGGAACAAAAATTATTCTGTTTACCCCTCATTTTAACCGACCTATCCTGAGGACACATCAGCAGACCAAGATTTGAGCCACAATGCTCTACGTGCTAAAATAGCAAATCCTACATTTTTTGCCGCTAATTTAGCAATTTGAAAAGCGGCATCAGTAATAAAAGAATTAGCTAGCTTAAGAGCCTTAATTCTATCTAGAATGTCATCTAATGGAGCCTCAACCTTAAGAGACTCTTCTAGAGCCTCAAACCAAAAAACTGCTGCAGTAGTTACTGGAACAATGCAAGCCGTAGGTTGTAAAAGAAATCCCTGATTAACAAATAATTTCTTTAGTAGACCCTCTAATTTCTTATCCATAGGATCCTTGAAAGCACAACTATCCTCAATGGGTATAGTAGTACGCTTAGCTAGGTAAGATATAGCTCCCTCTACCTTAGGGACCGCTTGCCATGAGTCCCGAATGGTATCTGATATAGGAAACATTTTCTTAAAATTAGGAGAGGGAGAAAAACGGTATACCTGGTCAATCCCATTCCTTACTAATAATTTCCGAAATTCTCTTAGGAACCGGAAAAACATTAGTGTAAGTAAGAACTTCCAAATATTTATCCATGTTACACAATTTCTCCGGAGGAATCACAATAGGATCACAATCATCCAGAGTCGCTAAAAACCTCCCTAAGCAACAGGCAGAGGTGATCAAGCTTAAATTTAAATGACATAGCATCTGAATCTGTCTGAGGCAAAACATTCCCTGAATCAGAAATTTCACCATCAGACAGCAATTCCCTAATCCCCAACTCAGAGCACTGTGAGGGAACATCAGAAATAGCTAATAAAGCATCAGAGGATCCAGTATTTACATTAATTCTTGACCTAATGCTTTTACCCTGCAACACTGGTAATTTAGACAATACCTCTGTAAGGGTAGTTAATGTACCTGCAGCCATCTCCTGCAGAGTAAAGGAATTAGATGCACTAGAAGTACTAGGCGTCGGTTGTGTGGGCATAAAGGTTGTGACATATCCTGATTCTCTTCAGACTGAGAATCATCCCTAGGCACACTTACTTTATTTTACATTGTAAAGCTCTTTCAGTACAAAAGTTACACAATGTTAGAGGGGGTTGCACAATAGCTTCTAAACACATAGAACAATGAGAAACCTCAATGTCAGACATGTTAAACAGACTAGTAATACCACAAAAGTCGTTAAAACACTTATTTATAGCATAAAATAAACATTAGAAAAAATGTGCACTGTGCCTATAAGAAAAGAAAAAGTGAACATTTTTAAAAAAATGCACAAAAAACGTTAAATTATTACCAAATTTAACTTAATATTGTTGGTTAATCCAAAAATTACTGCACCCAGAAGCAAGGGCAGAAATAAGGCTTTAGAAGTACTTATATCAACATGTAGTCAAAAGATAGATAAAAATACACTCTGCACCTCGCCACAGCTCTGCTGTGGCGCCTACCTGCCCCCAGGGTACTCGAATCAAGTTTCTAACCCTTCAGACCAGCTACACAGTCCAGGAGCCACCTAGTTACTGTTTGCTGCTGCTAAGCCTGAAGAAATTGCGCCAAAATAGGCTCCGCCCCTTAAGGTCAAAAGTTGGAGTAGGCCCAAACACCGCATGGAAATGCAGTTTTGCACTAAAGTAAAAATACACACACAATATAACCCTCAAGCATAAAACCAATAAGTTTTAAGTGCCAAAAATAAAAAACATAAAACATAGTTTTTTATATTGTCTCCCATGTCACATAATGCCCAAATATCAACTAATGATAAATATAAAATAGGGACTCCAGTAACACCCCTCTTATTAAAATAGGTTTTACTGCTTACCCCATTCCCATACAGGGAAATAATGCCAGCCAGTTCTGATACACCAAGTCTCCTCAGAAAAAAAAGCTGCACATACCTTAATGCTGCTTGTAGCATGAAACCGGTCTCCACACTAAAAATGTCTCATGGTTACCTTCAGAAGTCTTGTGGGAACCATCGTGGATCTTAGTTACAAATGCTAAGATCATCAAACCTCAGGGCAGAAATCTTCTTCCATATCCCCCTGAGGAAAATAGTATGCACCGGTACAATTTAAAATAAAAAACTTCTTGATTGAAGAAACTAAAACTAACACCTCACTTTACCATGTCTTCCTAGTATAACACAGGCAAAGAGAATGACTGGGGGTGGAGGGGAAGGGGAGGGGCTATATATACAGCTCTGCTGTGATGCTCATTGCCACTTCCTGTTAGCAGGAGGTTAAAGGGACACTCAAGTTAAATTACATTTTCATGATTCAGATACAGCATGTAATTTTAAACAACTTTCCAATTTACTTCCATTAAAAAAAATGTGCAGTGTCTTTTATATTTACACTTTTTGAGTCACCGGATCCTACTGAGCATGTGCAAGAATTCACAGACTACACGTATATGCATTTGTGATTGGCTGATTGCTATCACATGGTACAAGGGGAGTGGAAATATACATAACTTTGAAATTTGTTATAAAAAAAATCTACTACTCATTTGAAGTTCAGACTAAGTGCTATTGCATTGTCTTGTTATCCTGCATTTGTTGATTATGCAAATCTAATGTGTTGACTGGTCCTTTAATATCCCACAAGTAAAGATGAAATCCGTGAACTCGTCAAATCTTTGTAAAAGAAATATATTTTCTTCATATTTCCCATGCGGAAATCTAACTCATATATATTCATTAAAATAGTTAAAAGATCAGTGTGTTAACCACTCTCCCAAATCGGTCTCATACCTTTCTGCTATCCTTTTAGTAGATTTGTCTTTTTACAATATACCTAAATGAATACAAATATATGAAAACTAGTAACACATTGTTTTTTCCTCAATTAGATGTCATAGATGAAGAAATATGTAATATTGAAGACAAAATGAATACTATTTCTGAAACTAATGAATTTAAAGAGAAAAGTAAGACAAATAAAAAACTAGAAGAATTTAAAAATGAAGTTAAAGAAATTAAAAAGAAAAAATATGTAAGAGATAAGAATGACTACAGAGAAAGAAAAGGAGAGAACTTTTTCTAGAAACCATACAAACACTGAGAATTCCCCCCAAAAAATGATGTATCAGAAAAAGGAAATAATGGTAAAAAAAAAAAAATATGAAAAGAAAGAATATAATAAACATAAGAATCAATATTCAGAACAGAAGACAGAGTGGACTCTAGTTCAAAATAAAAACAAAAATAAAAACACACACATTTTCACAGAGTAGGACAAACAGACAAAGTAAAGAATTTGAAATTCCCACAAGAAATTATTATGATAGTTTCACTAGTGAAGATGAAGACACTGATCTTTTTTTAGAGAGGAAAGAGAAAGAAATAAAGACAGAAACACACTGGCAAAAGAAGCAGAAACAATGGCAAGTGCGAGAGAACAAACAAGAGATGGTAAAAATGAAAGGTGTCTTCTATCTGAGTTCAAATAAATTAACAAATGACTAAATCAAAGTACAAGGTAGTCCTCAGTTTATGCAGGGGTTAGGTTCCAGAAAGAATGTTTGTAAATCGAAATCGTTGTAAATTGAAACCCAGTTTATAATGTAAGTCAATGGGAAGTGAGGGAAATAGGTTCCAGGCAACTCTCAAAATTGTCATAAGTAACATCTAATACATTATTTTTAAAGCTTTGAAATGAAGACTTAATAAACCTAATAAAATAATCACACAACACAGAATATATAATTAAACTAAGTTAAATGAACAAAAACATTTGCTAAACAGCATTATAAACCTAATAAAATAATCACACAACACAGACTTCACTTGCATTTTTCTGCAAACAGTTCTTTATATGCATTCCAATCTGGACTGATTTATAAACAGGAAGGTCTTGTTCCTTTGAAATCTGCTCGATAGCTCAGGTCTGGTTAAACTGATTAATTTCAGCTTGCTTGGCTTTGCTGCAACACAAGCGGACAGCTCCACCTACTGGCTATTTTAATAAATGCACTGCTTCTCAATGCTTTTCAATAGCAGTCACATGACTGGAAAAAAAGGTGGTTATTCTGAAACGGTGTAAATTGAACCGTTGTAAAACGAGGGCCGTCTGTACTAAATAAAGGCCTTAAGTTTGTTTCTACAAAGCAATGTAATAAGTTTGAAACGTATATTGGAGTAAATATATAAGGAATTTAGCCCTTAAAAAATTCTTTATGAACAATCCTATAACTAATTCTGAAAGAAATAGAGAACAAGTAACTACTCATATAAAACATATCAATTTTAATGCCAAGTCTAAATTCTATCCTACTAATTTAAGATCGGGACCTATAGATACTTTCTTGAATTTAGTTGAAACTGATATAAGGAGGATGAAAAAGTTTCACAAACAGAACCTTACTTATAATGAACAAAAAGTATTACAAGAACTGAATAAAGATAAGGAAATAGTAATAAAACCTGTGGATAAGGGTGGGGGTTGTGATTTTGGACAAAGGGAAATAGAGGAATGCCAAAGGCAATTTAATCATTTAAATACATACAGACGTCTAAGCCAGAACCCTATTAGTAACCCTTTTAGACTTAAGAGATTTACATAGGGAATAATACAATAAAGACTAAAAATTACTTTAAACCTGTAGATTATATCGAATAGAATAGCTGCCATCTAAATAATTGGCTTATTAATATCCCAAAAGGACAAATACACCGCCTTAGACATAACTGCAGCGAAGATAATGTTTTTCTCCAACAAGCAAATGTCATTAAACAAAGATTAATAGAGAAAAAGTATAAAGGTGACATGTTGGATAAAACCATTTCAGAAATAAGAAATAAAGTTAGACACGATGTCCTACAGTATAAGAAAATGGAAAATAAATGTATAGACAATAAGAAAGCAGGACCTTTAGTTCTTAATTATTGTGCCCAAAATAGACAATTGGTAGATATAATAAATAAACACTGGAACATTTTGAAAAAAGATGGAGGGTTAATAGATATAATTAAGGACAAACCACAAGTAATATTTAAACTGGTTCCAAATATAAAAGATAAAGTGACTAGAGGATATTTACGCAATTAAATTAAAATTACATGGCTTGCAGAAGAGCTAAAAGGTTTCTACAAATGTGGAAAATGTATAGGATGTAATAGCTTCACTACACAAAAAAATATATAAATACTTTCAAATCAAAAATAACTAATAAAGAATATGACAAAACAAGTAATAACTTGTCAAACTAACAATGTCATATTTATTGGAATGTTCTTGCCATATATTTTATATTGATAGAACAACTAGACCACTGGCCACTAGACTAAGGGAACATGTTTATAACATAAAAAATGGTTATGAGAGTTCATAATAAAAATCCAAAAGGATATAATTTTGTATTTAGGAATCCAAAATTTGTCCAGCATTGGAGGGGTGGAAACCTAACTAACAAATTATGGCAAATAGAGATGCAATGGATTTTTAATCTCAATAAATGAATCCCCTTTGGACTAAACAAATATTTTGAACTACATAATTTCTTAATCTAAATTCAACATCCTCCCTATCAGAAATAATGAAATAACTAAATATATATGATTCTTTCTGTATTAATATTGAAGGTTCTATTCAAATATAGTGAACTATTGCCATTTGTAGAGAATGTGGTCCACTCAGTCATAATTTGAACATTTGTTGGTTGAAGGAATGAATATAATTGAAACCCATGTATGGGAAGCTAATCAAAATATCTTTGACTATAAATATTACACAACAGTTTATATATACATAAGAATTCCTATCATGAGGTCTGCATACAATAGACAAATAAAATATTTTTTAATATATTTTTTAACAGACTAATATTTACTCAGTTCCCTGATATACAAAAAGATTGTGTGGGTGAGAGCTTAGCACTCTGATCTTGGGAATTTATATATTGCAAGTATTGGTTCGATTCCCAGGGGGAATATTTTATTAAGATGGATTTATACATAAAGTTTTATTCTTTTTTAAAATTATGTTATAATAATATATGTCAAATCAAATACTGCTATCAATTATGTATGGGTAAACACTCACTCTCACTGGAACGATATCTCAGTGTTACTAGTTTTCATATATTTGTATCCATTTAGGTATAATGTAAAAAGACAAATATACTAAAAGGATAGCAAAATGATATGAGACCGATTTGGGAGAGTGGTTAACACACTGGTCTTAACTAGTTTAATGGATGCTATGAGTTTGATTCCCGCATAGGAAATATGAAAAAAATATATTTAATAAAAAATGTTTATGGTAACAATAAATACATATATACATAAATAAAATTAAAAAAATATATTTATATTTTAAACATTAATGACTTATGTGTTATTTCTGTGATGTTCCCACATTGGCACTTTTAATAATACGTATTAGATATAAAGTACAAGAGTTTGTTTCATAAAGAGTTAACTAAATGGACAATTAAGAAGAACGAATGGGAAAGAAGTTTAGACTATTAAGTAAGCAACGTGGTACACCTGGATATCAGTGAAAAAGCTGGCTACATCTGGCGAAACGTACGTCGGATATGATTGGAATGTTGGGACTCTGATGTCACAACGAGGGTTGGGACTTTGAAATTTACACTTTGCAGCCGTTTGTAAACGCCGTGTTTGGTGACTCTATAGTCGGATTTGTGTTTTACAACGGTTCCCTTATCCTGAGTGATTTTACTGGAGTAATAAATTACTTTTACGAAGTTTGATGTCCCCTGATCTATCTATACATTACTCACATGAGCTGTTTTACTGAGAGATAAGTTATAGCTCCTAAGAGTGTGAGTAGATACTTCCAGATCTTTTTGTATATAATCTGTGTATACAGGACTTCACTATTATTTGTTATTTCCCTTTCTTCCAAGGATTTTAACTTCTGGATTCCTGAAGATTACATATCATTACCAGTGCTTTGTCACATTTTTTTCTTTGTTGGTTATATAATTTTTGGGATATTACAAGTTATTTATTTTTACATTTGTTTTTAATGACCTGTTGCTTAGTATAAAAGTTGTTAAATTAGAGCTTGCCATTTTCCACTAAAAATGGCCATTTGAAAGGGACAGTCTACACTAAAATTGTTACTGTTTAAAGATAGATAGCGCCTTTACTACTCATTCCCCAGCTTTTCACAACCAACATTCTTATATTAATATACTTTATAACATTTAAACCTCTAAATTTTTTCCCGTTTCTAAGCCATTAAAGACAGCCTCTTATCACATGCTTTTATATTTGCTTTTCACAACAGGAGACTGCTAGTTCATGTGGGGCCATATAGATAACATTGTGCTCACGCCCGTGGAGTTATTTAAAAGTCAGCACAACACAGCACTAATTGACTATAATACAAGTCAATAGATCATAAATAAAAAAGGTCATGTAATCAGGGGGCTGTCAGAAGATGCTTAGATGCAAGATAATCAGAGGAAAAATGTATATTAAAATAACTGTTGGTTGTGCAAAACTGGCCCTTACTTTGACAAGAATAACCATATCTATGTTTCTTTGTGGCTTTACTGCCTCAGAAAAAAAAAAAAGTACTGTGAAAGAGTCTTGTACAGCACAAAGTATATATATTCATTTTACTGGGAGGATCTTGGTTGCATGCATAAAATAGCCTAATGTATTTTTATGTCTAACCACATACTCAGTGCTATGGTAACACAAGGTCTATGTACGGATTTAAAATAATTCATTAAACTGCTTTGTTTCTACTAGTAGAAATCCATTCTTTCTACATGCTTTTTTTTGCAGTGACTGTATTTAACAGTTTTTCAATAAACGAACATATTTTCAGAAAATGCAGGCAGTGTTGTTCTAGGAATACACCCAAACTGAACAAAAATATTTTTGAAGCTTATAAAAAAAAAAAGGTCAGATGAAATTCAACCAACTACCCGGACAGGGATAGAGTGATCTGCAAACTTTACATTTTTCTTTATATGTTAACATATAAGAGGTATCTAGTGTAGATTTTTCCCAATCCAGCACAAACTGATTTGACAGCATAAATTATATGAAATGTGAGATGGCTGAAGCATTTCTTGGACCCTGCCACATACCCTACAAACCCTGTGTGTGTAAAATAAATTGTACTAGGAGTGGTTGAAACTATTTTTATCATTCTTTATTTTGCTTGGTTAAAAACTGCTGTACTTTATATTCAACACTTTAGAAAATATGAAATAATTATATATACAAGATGTGTAGTGTTACCAGACTGTTGCACACAAGTGCCTAATATGTATAGCCTCCTATAATTAAGTCACAGACCGGCAAACACATGTATTCAATGCAGGGGCGGAACCCTGAGGGTGGGGGCCCAGCTTAAAAAAAATAAAATATATATATATATATATATATATTTATTTATTTTTTTTTTTTTTTTTTTAATAAAAAACGTTGACCTGCCACTGCCTGTACTGATATCATGTGAGTGTGACATGATGCTTCATTAGTGTCTCTGACTACAGGGGTTAGTGTTTCTGTGTGTGTATGTATGTGACTGTGTGTATATTTATGCATGTATGTGTGTGTGTGTGTGTGTTTATGTATGTGACTGTGTGTATATTTATGCATGTATGTGTGTGTGTGTGTGTGTGTGTGTTTATGTATGTGACTGTGTGTGTATTTATGCATGTGTGTGTGTGTGTGTGTGTGTATGTGTGTGTGTGTGTTTATGTTTGTGGAACCAGCAAATTACAGACCTTGTTACTACAGCATGGGGGGGGGGGCAGGGGGTAAACAGTGTCACACTATACAGTACCACTATATACAGTACGGGGGGTGGGCTGGACCATGTCACAGACTACTGTGGTCACTTTACATAAAGTACTGGGGCTGGTAGGGTCAGGCCATTCATCTCACCTGCAGATTACAGACTGAGTCACTAACTCACTATATACAGTGCTGGTGGGTTAAACAGTGTCACTATATACATTAATAGGGTCAGACCATCTCACAGACTGTGGGCACAGGGTACCTCCTTTTACAGACATGTAATTTGATTCACATTTGTCTTTTTCTGTGTTAAATGTAAAAAAAAAAAAGGATATGCATCAACCTTTTTTTTTGGGGGGGGGATAGCGAGGTGGGTGGGGGGCCCTTCTTAGATTCTTGCACCTGGGCCCTGTGGTTTCTAGCTACGCTTCTGATTCAATGAATTACTGCAATGGGTTTTAACATCACAAATACTTATATACTTTAAGATAAAATTCATTTCCTCTGACTCTAAGGAGAGCCATATTAATAGAACTATATGTCATTTAACTACAGAAGCAGGTAGAACTGCATCATAAGGGGGTGAAACCACCTATACATACACCCCAGGTCTGCCTGCTTCTGTCAGTTCAAGCATAAACAGCAAGACATTATTTGTGTTATTTAGTTCGTCAAGTAGGGTGTGGGCCTTCAAATGATTCCACTATGGGTGTGAAAACATTGATTAATCAATAAGTATGAATATATTTTTGTCTAACACTGTTGTAGAACCAGATAACTGGTGGGTCAGTACCAAAGCTGGATTATATGAATGCAATGGAGAGGGTGGATCTCTGCCTAGGTATAAGGAACGAGGCAGAGAACAACCAACATAAACAGATCAACTGAAGCTTCAGAGCTACAGGCCGAGGTAACTGCAAGCACTAAAGTAGAGGGAGGTTTGAAGAAACTCACTTTTCCATTAGCAGTAGGATTGCAGCTCTCTCATCTGTACAGCATAGAATCGCTCTTATGGAAATCTGCTTTCCTCTTGGAGTCCGTTCCTCTTACTTGGTCTAACGCGTTTCAAAGGCTATGTAATAGTTCCTTCTTCAGCCAATAGGAGCGTAAGTAAGAAACAGTGCAAGGATCGCAATATCTTTTTGTAATAAAAGAACAGCCGTTCACTTAGGAATCAGTCTCTGAGGAAGAAGGAACTATTACATAGCTTTTGAAATGCGTTAGACCAAGTAAGAGGAACGGACTGAATCCTAACACCGGAGGACCTGGTTTTCTTTTATTGAGGACTTTGCTTCTTTCACCTAAGGGTGAACACAGAGTACGGTATTTACAGAGAGGGACAATCTTCTGTATATACAAACTATCAAGAGCTTTGCCAATACCTCATACTGTTGGGGTTTTTTTAGGGTAAGCAGGCATTTGTTGAGTGTGAATGTTGTCTGTAAATAAAGTGTTTCGTTTTCAAAAACAGTATCACACTATTTGAAGCTTCTTTTTTTTACATATTTGCTGTTGGAGGGATTTACCATACTCCGGGAAAAAACAGACATAAAGAGGCCGAGGGAATATTGACTACTGTCAGCAGCTTGAAGATCTTTGCATACTCCAAGAGGAAAGCAGATTTCCATAAGTGTGATTCTATGCTGTGCGGATTACTTACCTCATATGATTGAGGTTTGTTCTTGTAAGTTTGAACTTCTGCTATACCCTTTTTTTTCAGTGGGGTGTTTTTCTATTTTGAACATACTTATATATGTACCTCATGTTTGCATGTTGATATTTTTTTTGAATCAACTGTTTTTTATTAGAATTTTTCAAACAAACAGAAACACAGAGTATATTATCATACATATACATTGCATTGTGACAGCAAGGTTACAGTAGATCAGGGTATATTGCAACAGTAATAATAACAACGGGGAACCACATGAGGTTTGGTAATCAATACTTCACATTATGAATCGCTAGTAGCAAAGAGCAGTCAAGGTGAGCAGCCTATCCAAAAGACAGCGAGAGAGCCACAATGACCCAAAGGGATGTAATGTATATCACTAAGTCATCTGGGCATGTTGATATTTTTATTGTATACTTCCTTCACAAGTGTTTGGGAAAAGTATTTTTATTTCCCTGTTTGGGATCCACTTTTAACATTCATACGCCTAGATTTAGCGTTTTGTCGGTAAAGAACCGCGGTGCTAACGCTGCTTTTTTTTTCCAGCGCACCCTTAAGACAACGCTGGTATTTAGAGTTGTCTGAGTGGCTGCGTTAGGCTCAGAAAAGGGAGCGTAGAGCATAATTTAGCTCCACTTCAACCCTCAATACCAGCGTTGCCTACGGTAGCGGTAAGCTGGAAAAACATGCTCGTGCACAATATCCCTGCAACACCTGCAAAAAAAGCAGCGTTAAGCTCCTAGCGCAGCCCCATTGTTTCCTATGGGGAAACACTCTCTAAGTCTACACCTAACACCCTAACATGAACCCCGAGTCTAAACACCTCTAACCTTACACTTATTAAGCCCTAATCTGCCGCCCCCACTATCGCTGACACCTGCTTTATATTATTAACCCCTAATCTGCCGCTCCGGACACCGCCGCCACCTACATTATAGCTATGAACCCCTAATCTACTGCCCCTAACATCGCCAACACCTATATTATATTTATTACCCCCTAATCTGCCCCCCCCCCCCCCAACGTCGCCGCCACCTACCTACACTTATTAACCCCTAATCTGCTGACCGGACCTCGCCGCAACTATAATAACAGAATTTATGTTTACCTGATAAATTACTTTCTCCAACGGTGTGTCCGGTCCACGGCGTCATCCTTACTTGTGGGATATTCTCTTCCCCAACAGGAAATGGCAAAGAGCCCAGCAAAGCTGGTCACATGATCCCTCCTAGGCTCCGCCTTCCCCAGTCATTCGACCGACGTAAAGGAGGAATATTTGCATAGGAGAAACCATATGATACCGTGGTGACTGTAGTTAAAGAAAATAAATTATCAGACCTGATTAAAAAAACCAGGGCGGGCCGTGGACCGGACACACCGTTGGAGAAAGTAATTTATCAGGTAAACATAAATTCTGTTTTCTCCAACATAGGTGTGTCCGGTCCACGGCGTCATCCTTACTTGTGGGAACCAATACCAAAGCTTTAGGACACGGATGAAGGGAGGGAGCAAATCAGGTCACCTAGATGGAAGGCACCACGGCTTGCAAAACCTTTCTCCCAAAAATAGCCTCAGAAGAAGCAAAAGTATCAAACTTGTAAAATTTAGTAAAAGTGTGCAGTGAAGACCAAGTCGCTGCCTTACATATCTGATCAACAGAAGCCTCGTTCTTGAAGGCCCATGTGGAAGCCACAGCCCTAGTGGAATGAGCTGTGATTCTTTCAGGAGGCTGCCGTCCGGCAGTCTCGTAAGCCAATCTGATGATGCTTTTAATCCAAAAAGAGAGAGAGGTAGAAGTTGCTTTTTGACCTCTCCTTTTACCAGAATAAACAACAAACAAGGAAGATGTTTGTCTAAAATCCTTTGTAGCATCTAAATAGAACTTTAGAGCACGAACAACATCCAAATTGTGCAACAAACGTTCCTTCTTTGAAACTGGATTCGGACACAAAGAAGGCACGACTATCTCCTGGTTAATGTTTTTGTTAGAAACAACTTTCGGAAGAAAACCAGGTTTAGTACGTAAAACCACCTTATCTGCATGGAACACCAGATAAGGAGGAGAACACTGCAGAGCAGATAATTCTGAAACTCTTCTAGCAGAAGAAATTGCAACCAAAAACAAAACTTTCCAAGATAATAACTTAATATCAACGGAATGTAAGGGTTCAAACGGAACCCCCTGAAGAACTGAAAGAACTAAATTGAGACTCCAAGGAGGAGTCAAAGGTTTGTAAACAGGCTTGATTCTAACCAGAGCCTGAACAAAGGCTTGAACATCTGGCACAGCTGCCAGCTTTTTGTGAAGTAACACAGACAAGGCAGAAATCTGTCCCTTCAAGGAACTTGCAGATAATCCTTTTTCCAAACCTTCTTGAAGAAAGGATAGAATCTTAGGAATTTTTACCTTGTCCCAAGGGAATCCTTTAGATTCACACCAACAGATATATTTTTTCCATATTTTGTGGTAAATTCTTCTAGTTACAGGCTTTCTGGCCTGAACAAGAGTATCAATGACAGAATCTGAGAACCCTCGCTTTGATAAGATCAAGCGTTCAATCTCCAAGCAGTCAGTTGGAGTGAGACCAGATTCGGATGTTCGAACGGACCTTGAACAAGAAGGTCTCGTCTCAAAGGTAGCTTCCATGGTGGAGCCGATGACATATTCACCAGGTCTGCATACCAAGTCCTGCGTGGCCACGCAGGAGCTATCAAGATCACCGATGCCCTCTCCTGATTGATCCTGGCTACCAGCCTGGGGATGAGAGGAAACGGCGGGAATACATAAGCTAGTTTGAAGGTCCAAGGTGCTACTAGTGCATCTACTAGAGTCGCCTTGGGATCCCTGGATCTGGACCCGTAGCAAGGAACCTTGAAGTTCTGACGAGAGGCCATCAGATCCATGTCTGGAATGCCCCACAATTGAGTAATTTGGTCAAAGATGTCCGGATGGAGTTCCCACTCCCCCGGATGAAATGTCTGACGACTCAGAAAATCCGCTTCCCAATTTTCCACTCCTGGGATGTGGATTGCAGACAAGTGGCAGGAGTGAGTCTCCGCCCATTGAATGATTTTGGTCACTTCTTCCATCGCCAGGGAACTCCTTGTTCCCCCCTGATGGTTGATGTACGCAACAGTCGTCATGTTGTCTGATTGAAACCGTATGAACTTGGCCTTTGCTAGCTGAGGCCAAGCCTTGAGAGCATTGAATATCGCTCTCAGTTCCAGAATATTTATCGGGAGAAGAGATTCTTCCCGAGACCAAAGACCCTGAGCTTTCAGGGGTCCCCAGACCGCGCCCCAGCCCACCAGACTGGCGTCGGTCGTGACAATGACCCACTCTGGTCTGCGGAAGCTCATCCCCTGTGACAGGTTGTCCAGGGACAGCCACCAACGGAGTGAATCTCTGGTCCTCTGATCTACTTGTATCGTCGGAGACAAGTCTGTATAGTCCCCATTCCACTGACTGAGCATGCACAGTTGTAATGGTCTTAGATGAATTCGCGCAAAAGGAACTATGTCCATTGCCGCTACCATCAAACCTATTACTTCCATGCACTGCGCTATGGAAGGAAGAGGAACAGAATGAAGTATTTGACAAGAGTTTAGAAGTTTTGATTTTCTGGCCTCTGTCAGAAAAATCCTCATTTCTAAGGAGTCTATTATTGTTCCCAAGAAGGGAACCCTTGTTGACGGAGATAGAGAACTTTTTTCTACGTTCACTTTCCACCCGTGAGATCTGAGAAAGGCCAGGACAATGTCCGTGTGAGCCTTTGCTTGAGGAAGGGACGACGCTTGAATCAGAATGTCGTCCAAGTAAGGTACTACTGCAATGCCCCTTGGTCTTAGCACCGCTAGAAGGGACCCTAGTACCTTTGTGAAAATTCTTGGAGCAGTGGCTAATCCGAACGGAAGTGCCACAAACTGGTAATGCTTGTCCAGGAATGCGAACCTTAGGAACCGATGATGTTCCTTGTGGATAGGAATATGTAGATACGCATCCTTTAAATCCACCGTGGTCATGAATTGACCTTCCTGGATGGAAGGAAGAATTGTTCGAATGGTTTCCATTTTGAACGATGGAACCTTGAGAAACTTGTTTAGGATCTTGAGATCTAAGATTGGTCTGAATGTTCCCTCTTTTTTGGGAACTACGAACAGATTGGAGTAGAACCCCATCCCTTGTTCTCCTAATGGAACAGGATGAATCACTCCCATTTTTAACAGGTCTTCTACACAATGTAAGAATGCCTGTTTTTTTATGTGGTCTGAAGACAATTGAGACCTGTGGAACCTCCCCCTTGGGGGAGGCCCCTTGAATTCCAGAAGATAACCTTGGGAGACTATTTCTAGTGCCCAAGGATCCAGAACATCTCTTGCCCAAGCCTGAGCGAAGAGAGAGAGTCTGCCCCCCACCAGATCCGGTCCCGGATCGGGGGCCAACATCTCATGCTGTCTTGGTAGTAGTGGCAGGTTTCTTGGCCTGCTTTCCTTTGTTCCAGCCTTGCATTGGTCTCCAGGCTGGCTTGGCTTGAGAAGTATTACCCTCTTGCTTAGAGGACGTAGCACTTGGGGCTGGTCCGTTTCTGCGAAAGGGACGAAAATTAGGTTTATTTTTGGCCTTGAAAGACCTATCCTGAGGAAGGGCGTGGCCCTTGCCCCCAGTGATATCAGAGATAATCTCTTTCAAGTCAGGGCCAAACAGCGTTTTCCCCTTGAAAGGAATGTTAAGCAATTTGTTCTTGGAAGACGCATCCGCTGACCAAGATTTTAGCCAAAGCGCTCTGCGCGCCACAATAGCAAAACCAGAATTTTTCGCCGCTAACCTAGCCAATTGCAAAGTGGCGTCTAGGGTGAAAGAATTAGCCAATTTGAGAGCATGAATTCTGTCCATAATCTCCTCATAAGAAGAAGAATTATTATTGAGCGCCTTTTCTAGTTCGTCGAACCAAAAACACGCTGCTGTAGTGACAGGAACAATGCATGAAATTGGTTGTAGAAGGTAACCTTGCTGAACAAACATCTTTTTAAGCAAACCTTCTAATTTTTTATCCATAGGATCTTTGAAAGCACAACTATCTTCTATAGGTATAGTGGTGCGTTTGTTTAGAGTAGAAACCGCCCCCTCGACCTTGGGGACTGTCTGCCATAAGTCCTTTCTGGGGTCGACCATAGGAAACAATTTTTTAAATATGGGGGGAGGGACGAAAGGTATACCGGGCCTTTCCCATTCTTTATTTACAATGTCCGCCACCCGCTTGGGTATAGGAAAAGCTTCGGGGGGCCCCGGGACCTCTAGGAACTTGTCCATTTTACATAGTTTCTCTGGAATGACCAAATTCTCACAATCATCCAGAGTAGATAACACCTCCTTAAGCAGAGCGCGGAGATGTTCCAATTTAAATTTAAATGTAATCACATAAGGTTCAGCATGTTGAGAAATTTTCCCTGAATCTGAAATTTCTCCCTCAGACAAAACCTCCCTGGCCCCCTCAGACTGGTGTACGGGCACTTCAGAACCAATATCATCAGCGTCCTCATGCTCTTCAGTATTTTCTAAAACAGAGCAGTCGCGCTTTCGCTGATAAGTGGGCATTTTGGCTAAAATGTTTTTGATAGAATTATCCATTACAGCCGTTAATTGTTGCATAGTAAGGAGTATTGGCGCACTAGATGTACTAGGGGCCTCCTGTGTGGGCAAGACTGGTGTAGACGAAGGAGGGGATGATGCAGTACCATGCTTACTCCCCTCACTTGAGGAATCATCTTGGGCATCATTTTCTCTAAATTTTGTGTCACATAAATCACATCTATTTAAATGAGAAGGAACCTTGGCTTCCCCACATTCAGAACACAGTCTATCTGGTAGTTCAGACATGTTAAACAGGCATAAACTTGATAACAAAGTACAAAAAACGTTTTAAAATAAACCGTTACTGTTACTTTAAATTTTAAACTGAACACACTTTATTACTGCAATTGTGAAAAAGTATGAAGGAATTGTTCAAAATTCACCAAAATTTCACCACAGTGTCTTAAAGCCTTAAAAGTATTGCACACCAAATTTGGAAGCTTTAACCCTTAAAATAACGGAACCTGAGCCGTTTTTATATTTAACCCCTTTACAGTCCCTGGTATCTGCTTTGCGGAGACCCAACCAAGCCCAAAGGGGAATACGATACCAAATGACGCCTTCAGAAAGTCTTTTCTATGTATCAGAGCTCCTCACACATGCATCTGCATGTCATGCTTCCCAAAAACAAGTGCGCAATAGAGGCGCGAAAATGAGACTCTGCCTATGATTAGGGAAAGCCCCTAGAGAATAAGGTGTCCAATACAGTGCCTGCCGGTTATTTTACATAATTCCCAAGATTAAAATAATTCCTCAAGGCTATGGAGTATAAAATATGCTTATATATAAATCGATTTAGCCCAGAAAATGTCTACAGTCTTAAAAGCCCTTGTGAAGCCCTTTTTTTCTTTCTGTAATAAAAATGGCTTACCGGATCCCATAGGGAAAATGACAGCTTCCAGCATTACATCGTCTTGTTAGAATGTGTCATACCTCAAGCAGCAAAAGTCTGCTCACTGTTCCCCCAACTGAAGTTAATTCCTCTCAACAGTCCTGTGTGGAAACAGCCATCGATTTTAGTAACGGTTGCTAAAATCATTTTCCTCTTACAAACAGAAATCTTCATCTCTTTTCTGTTTCAGAGTAAATAGTACATACCAGCACTATTTTAAAATAACAAACTCTTGATTGAATAATAAAAACTACAGTTAAACACTAAAAAACTCTAAGCCATCTCCGTGGAGATGTTGCCTGTACAACGGCAAAGAGAATGACTGGGGAAGGCGGAGCCTAGGAGGGATCATGTGACCAGCTTTGCTGGGCTCTTTGCCATTTCCTGTTGGGGAAGAGAATATCCCACAAGTAAGGATGACGCCGTGGACCGGACACACCTATGTTGGAGAAAAATGTATTAACCCCTAAACCGCCGCACTCCCGCCTCGCAAACACTATAATAAATTGTATTAACCCCTAATATGCCCTCCCTAACATCGCTGCCACCTACCTACAATTATTACCCCTAATCTCCCGCCCACAACGTCACAGCTACTATAATAAAGTTATTAACCCCTAATCCTAAATCTAACCCTAACCCTAACACCCCCCTAAATTAAATATAATTTTAATTAAACGAAATAAATTTACTATTATTAAATAAATTATTCCTATTTAAAACTAAATACTTACCTAGAAAATAAACCCTAATATAGCTACAATATAACTAATAGTTACATTGTAGCTATTTTAGGATTTATATTTATTTTACAGGCAACTTTGTATTTATTTTAACCAGGTACAATAGCTATTAAATAGTTAATAACTATTTAATAGCTACCTATTTAAAATAAGTACAAAATTGCCTGTAAAATAAATCCTAACCTAAGTTACAAATGCATCTAACACTACACTATCATTAAATTAATTAATTTAATTAAATAAATTACCTACAATTATCTAAACTAAAATACAATTAAATAAAGTAATCTATAATACAAAAAAACAACACTAAATTAAAGAAAATTTAAAAATATTACAAGAAGTTTAAACTAATAACACCTAATCTAAGCCCCCTAATAAAATAAAAAAGCCCCCCAAAATAATAAAATGCCCTACCCTATTCTAAATCTTCATCCAAGGTGCGCAGATGAGGTCCTGCATCAAGTAGAAGTCTTCATCAAGGCGGCGTCTTCAATCTTCATCCATCCGGAGCGGAGCCACCTTCCAAGGAGCCGACGCGGAGCCATCCTCTTCATCCGGAGTCTTCTAACACAATGACGGTACCTTTAAGTGACGTCATCCAAGATCCCGTCCCTTCAATTCCGATTGGCTGATAGTATTCTATCAGCCAATCGGCATTAAGGTAGGAAAAATCTGATTGGCTGATTCAATCAGCCAATCAGATTGAAGTTCAATCCGATTGGCTGATCCAATCAGCCAATCGTATTGAGCTTGCATTCTATTAGCTGTTCCAATCAGCCAATAGAATGCGAGCTCAATACGATTGGCTGATTGGATCAGCCAATCGGATTGAAATTCAATCTGATTGGCTGATTGAATCAGCCAATCAGATTTTTCCTACCTTAATTCCGATTGGCTGATAGAATCATTTCAGCCAATCGGAATTGAAGAGACGCCATCTTGGATGACATCACTTAAAGGTACGTCATTGTGTTAGAAGACTCCGGATGAAGAGGATGGCTCCGCGTCAGCTCATTGGAAGATGGCTCTGCTCCGGACTTCTACCGGATGAAGGACCTCCTCTGCGCACCTTGGATGAAGATTTCAGCCCGGTTGGGTGAAGATGACTCTAGGTAGGGAGATCTTCAGGGGTTTAGCTTTAGGTTTATTTAAGGGGGGGTTTGTGTGGGTTAGAGTAGGGGTATGTGGGTGGTGGGTTTTAATGTTGGGTGGGGTTATATTTTTTTTTACAGGTAAAAGAGCAGATTACTTTGGGGCAATGCCCCGCAAAAAGCCCTTTTAAGGGCTGGTAAAAGAGCTGATTACTTTTGTAATTTAGAATAGGGTAGGGCATTTTATTATTTTGGGGGGCTTTTTTATTTTATTAGGGGGCTTAGATTAGGTGTAATTAGTTTAAACTTCTTGTAATATTTTTTTATTTTCTGAAATTTAGTGTTTGTTTTTTTGTATTATAGATTAGTTTATTTAATTGTATTTTAGTTTAGATAATTGTATGTAATTTATTTAATTAATTTATTTATTGATAGTGTTGTGTTAGGTGTATTTGTAACTTAGGTTAGGATATATTTTACAGGTAATTTTGTACTTATTTTAACTAGGTAGCTATTAAATAGTTATTAACTATTTAATAGCTAATGTACCTAGTTAAAATAAATACAAAGTTGCCTGTAAAATAAATATAAATCCTAAAATAGCTACAATGTAATTATTAGTTATATTGTAGCTATATTAGGGTTTATTTTCTAGGTAAGTATTTGGTTTTAAATAGGATTAATTTATTTAATTATAGGAATATTATTTCGTTTTATTTAAATTATATTTATGTTAGGGGGGTGTTAGGGTTAGACTTCGGTTTAGGGGTTAATAACTTTATTATAGTAGCGGCGTCGTTGCGGGCGGGAGATTAGGGGTTAATAATTGTAGGTAGGTGGCAGCGATGTTAGGGATGGCAGATTAGGGGTTAATACAATTTATTATAGTGTTTGCGAGGCGGGAGTGTGGCGATTTGGGGGTTAATACATTTATTATAGTGGCGGCGAGGTCCGGTCGGCAGATTAGGGGTTAAGTGTAGTTAGGTAGCAGGGGGGGCAGATTAAGGGTTAATAAATATAATATAGGTGTCGGCGATGTTAGGGGCAGCAGATTAGGGGTTCATAGCTATAATGTAGGTGGCGGCGGTGTCCGGTCGGCAGATTAGAGGTTAAAACATTTTATTAGAGGGTTTGCGATGTGGGGGGGCCTCGGTTTAGGGGTACATAGGTAGTTTATGGGTATTAGTGTACTTTGTAGCACTGTAGTTAAGAGCTTTATGTTCCGGCATTAGCCCATAAAACTCTTAACTACTGACTTTTTTTGGTGGTAGGAGTCTTGTAGAGGCTCTACTGCTCACTTCTTCTAAGACTCCAAATACCGGCGTTAGGCAAATCCCATTGAAAAGATAGGATACGCAATTGACGTAAGGGGATCTGCGGTAGCCTCGAGTCGCGGAAAGAAAGGGAGCGGTAGACCCTTTCCTGCCTGACTCTAAATATCAGCGGGCGTTAAAAGGTAGCGTTAGGACCCCTTAACGCTGCTTTTGATGGCTAACGCCAAACTCTAAATCTAGGCCATAGTTTGTTGTTTTATTTATGATATTACACACTGTATAACCAGCGCTATTTGATCCCTTTTCATGTCCTCTTGTTCATCCATTTTTCTGTTGGAAGGTGTGTACTGAGAGAGAGAGGAAGTTTATCCTCTCCTCTTTCAGTTTCCACTTTCCTTAAAGGGGTAGCAGCTTATTGGTTGAGTTTTTGTTGTATTAAGAATTTCTGCCTCTTAGTATTTTTTTAGACTAATTTTTGTAGCACCCTAACTTTTTCCGCTTCCGGTTTCATATATATATATATATATATATATATATATATATATATATATATATATATATATATATATATATATATATATATATATATATATATATATATATATATATATATATATATATATATATATATATATACACATATATATATATATATATATATATATATATATATATATATATATATATATATATACACACATATATATATATATATATATATACACACATATATACATACATACATATATACATATATACACACACACACATATACTACACACATACATATACACACACACAGATACAAAGCAGTGATGAGTATGCACTCCCACAATCAAACCGTATCTGCCAGGGTGCTATAATGGTAATCAGATATAAAGTGTAGAATAAAGCACTCGGAAGTCTTCAGAAATCTGGTACAAAAGGTTTATTTTGTGACGTTTCGGGACCAAATACTGTCCCTTCCTCTAACAAACATATGAAAAAGCCAAACATTTAAAGGCCCATAACACCCATTCCCTGGTCACCACAAATCAAGGCTGAACGTGTGCAAAAAGTGAGTGTAAACTAGAAGAATGTGTGATGCCATAAATAGTGGTAAAATGTACTATGTGCAATGTGGCCAACAAGTGTCAATCGCCCACTTTGTCTACGATCAGTTATACATAAGGATGCATTACCTGCACTAAGAAAAACACTATGTCGATCTCCGGATAGTATACATAGTGCGCTATTGGTTCAGCCGAACCGCACACTAATTGGATTAGACCAATTGTCGTAGGCTAGGCGTAAACAGAGAACGGCTCAGGGACTCCCCTTAGGGTAATCAAAAGCAAGCATGGAGAAAACAACAAAGTCCAACATTGGTTGCGCAGGAGACCTACCTCCAGGCAACAGTCCAACCAGAACAAAGAAAACCAGACAAACATCAGGGGGCGTGCTGGCCCGTATCTGTCATCCTAGAGTAAGCATGTCTGTATGACCATAGCAACTCAGTAACTCTGACTACATGACTAAACAGTAAGCTGGAGCAATATGTGCCAAGACAAATGTTAGAATTTAACCATAAGTAAAAATAAAACAAAACCAGCAAATTCAATATAACTAGACTGCTGCACTATACGAAGAACGGGCGTGTAATATGGATGTCAAGTACTTAAAGACCTCAAATTACAATGTACAGGACACAAATTATTGTCCAAGTCATAGAGTGCTAATGTTTGAGCAATCAAGGCACAAGTGAACATCACAAAGTCTAAAAAATATTTCAGTGTCAAATAAACAGCACTTATCACAATCATGATATGTAAAAGCATAATTAGGATATCAAATCAAATGTAAAGACCAAAAAGCAGATGGATCCCCATAGTATATCGCTGCCCATATAGTGCTTAGAGAACGAGGTTATTAGTATCATTCACACCAGATAAACAGTACAACCAAAAACAATAGTAATAGCAGTGGGTCTACCCCATACATAATATGTAAACACAAGGTCTCACAATTAAGTCTCAGACAAAACAGCAACACAGCTAGGGCATGTAGAACGTATCCAGTCACTTGAAAGATTAAAAACCAATCAAGTAACTGAAGGACACCGTAATATTTCAGTAGTTAAATGATGTTTATTGGATTAACAGAAAATGTGCAATATGCTTTAAAGCGAAATTAGACAGGTGCAAAAATGTGGGCACCCTTGTCATTTTGATGATTTGAATACCTGTAACTACCTAGCACTGACTAATTGGAACACACAATTGGTTTGGTGAACCCATTAAAGCTTGAACTTCATAGACAGGTGCATCCAATCATGAGAAAGGGTATTTAAGGTGGCCATTTGCAAGTTGTTGTTCTCTTTGACTCTTCTGAAGAGTGGCAACATGGGGGCCTCAAAACAACTCTTAAATGACCTGAAAACAAAGATTGTTCAACATTATGGCTTAGGGAAAGGCTACAAAAAGCTATCACAGAGATTTAAGCTGTCAGTGTCCACTGTGAGGAACATAGTGAGGAAATGGAAGACCACAGGCACAGTTCTTGTTAAGGCCAGAAGTGGCAGGCCAAGTAAAATATCGGAGAGACAAAGGCAAAGGATGGTGAGAACGGTCAAAAACAGCCCACATCCAAAGACCTACAACATCATCTTGCTGCAGATGGTGTCACTGTGCATCGTTCAACAATTCAGCACACTTTGCACAAGGAGAAGCTGTATGGGAGTGAGATGCCACGCCACAAACAGAGTCGCTTGAGGTATGCAAACGCACATTTGGACAAGCCAGCTTCATTTTGGAAGAGGGTGCTATTGACTGATGAAACAAAGATTGAGTTATTTGGTCATAACAAGGGGTGTTATACATGGCAACAAAAGAACACAGCGTTCCAAGACAAACACTTGCTACCTACAGTAAAATTTGGTGGATGTTTTATCATGCTGTGGGACTCTGTGGCCAGTGCCGGTACTGGGAATCTTGTTAAAGTTGAGGGTCGCATGGATTCCACTCAATATCAGCAGATACTTAAGAATAATGTTGGGGAATCAGTCACAAAGTTGAAGTTACGCCGGGGCTGGATATTTCAACAAGACAACGACCCAAAACACTGCTCAAAATCTACTCTGCATAAATACCAGAGGAACAAGTACAATGTTCTGTAATGGCCATCCCAGTCCCCAAACCTGAATATCATTGATAATCTGTGGGGTGATTTGAAGCAGCAGTCCATGCTCGGCAACCATCAAACCTAACTGAACTGTAGATGTTTTGCAAGGAGGAATGGTCCAAAATAGCTTCATCCAGAATCCATACACTCTTAACTATAGGAAGAGTCTAAAGGCTGTTATTTCTGCTAAAGGAGGCTCTACTAAATATTGATGCAATATTTCTGTTGGGGTGCCCAAATTTATGCACCTGTCTAATTTCGTTTTGATGCATATTGCACATTTTCTGTGAATCCAATAAATCTCATTTCACTACTAAAATATTACTGTGTCCTTCAGTTATTTGATAGAGCAAAATGAAATTGCTGATCCAAATACCCAATTATTTATAAATGAAAATCATGGCCAATTGTCAGGGGTGCCTAAACTTTTGCATACAACTGTACATATTTATACATATATACACACATATACAGTGGAGCAAAAAAGTATTTAGTCAGCCACCAATTGTGCAAGTTCTCCCACTTAAGAAGATGAGAGGGGCCTGTAATTTTCATCATAGGTATACCTCAACTATGAGAGACAAAATGTGGAAACAAATCCAGACAATCACATTGTCTGATTTGGAAAGAATTTATTTGCATATTATGGTGGAAAAAAAGTATTTGGTCACCTACAAACAAGCAAGATTTCTGGCTCTCACGGACCTGTATCTTCTTCTTTAAGAGACTCCTCTGTCCTCCACTCATTACCTGTATTAATGGCACCTATTTGAACTTGTTATCAGTATAAAAGACACCTGTCCAGAACCTCAAACAGTCACACTCCAAACTCCACTATGGTGAAGACCAAAGAGCTGTCGAAGGACACCAGAAACAAAATTGTAGACCTGCACCAGGCTGGGAAAACTGAATCTGCAATAGGCAAGCAGCTTGGTGTGAAGAAATCAACTGTGGGAGCAATAATTTGAAAATGGAAGACATACAAGACCACTGATAATCTCCCTCGATCTGGGGCTCCACGCAAGATCTCACCCTGTGGTGTCAAAATGATCACAAGAACGGTGAGCAAACATCCCAGAACCACACGGGGGGACCTAGTGAATGACCTGCAGAGAGCTGGGACCAACGTAACAAAGGCTACCATCAGTAACACACTACGCCGCCAGGGACTCGGATTCTGCAGTGCCAGACGTGTCCCCCTGCTTAAGCCAGTACATGTCCGGGCCCGTCTGAAGTATGCTAGAGAGCATTTGGATGATCCAGAAGCGGATTGTCATATATGACCATATGAATGTCATATGGTCAGATGAAACCAAAGTAGAACTGTTTGGTAGAAAAACAACTCGTCGTGTTTGGAGGAGAGAGAGAATGCTGAGTTGCAACCAAAGAACACCATACCTACTGTGAAGCATGGGGGTGGCAAAATCATGCTTTGGGGCTGTTTCTCTGCAAAGGGAACAGGACGACTGATCCGTGTACATGAAAGAATGAATGGGGCCATGTATCGTGAGATTTTGAGTGCAAACCTCCTTCCATCAGCAAGGACATTGCAGATGAAACGTGGCTGGGTCTTTCAGCATGACAATGATCCCAAACACACCGCCCGGGCAACAAAGGAGTGGCTTCGTAAGAAGCATTTCAAGGTCCTGGAGTGGCCTAGCCAGTCTCCAGATCTCAACCCCATAGAAAACCTTTAGAGGGAGTTGAAAGTCCATGCTGCCCAGCGAAAACCCCAAAACATCACTGCTTTAGAGGAGATATGCATACAGGAATGGGCCAACATACCAGCAACAGTGTGTGACAACCTTGTGAAGACTTACAGAAAACGCTTGACCTCTGTCATTGCCAACAAAGGATATATAACAAAAAGTATTGAGATGAACTTTTGATATTGACCAAATACTTATTTTCCACCATAATTTGCAAATAAATTCTTTCCAAATCAGACAGACAATGTGATTGTCTTCATTTGTTTCCACCTTTTGTCTCTCATAGTTGAGGTATATCTATGATGACAATTACAGGCCTCTCTCATCTTCTTAAGTGGGAGAACTTGCATAATTGGTGGCTGACTAAATACTTTTTTTGCCTGTGTGTGTGTGTGTGTGTGTGTGTGTGTGTGTGTGTGTGTGTATGTATATATATATATATATATATATATATATATATATATATATATATATATATATATATATATATATATATATATATATATATATATATATATATATATATATACACATATACACACACACATACATATACACACATACATACATACATACACACTGTGCTCTGAATCTTCACTAAAATAAATTATTACTTTGATGTAAAGTCAAGTGAGTGGGGATCCATTCAACCAGTGTTACATTTACAGTTCCTGACACCTGATAAGGAGAGGTGAGAGTGCAAATCCATGCATATTGTGTCTGTCTGTATATATATATATATATATATATATATATATATATATATATATATATATATATATATATATATATATATACACACACACACACACACACACACATATATATATATAAACATATATATATATATACATATATATATATATATATATATATATATATATATACACACACACAATTTATGAAATATCTTACCCGATATATTTATTTATTTCATAGTGGCAAGAGTCCATGAGCTAGTGACGTATGGGATATACATTCCTACCTGGAGGGGGCAAAGTTTCCCAAACCTCAAAATGCCTATAAATAACACCTCCCACCTGACTCATACTTCAGTTTAATGTATAGCCAAGAAGTGAGATGTAAAAAAAGGAGTAAAAAGCATACAAAAAAAGAGAAACTGGAAATAATAATGTGCTTTATACATAAAAATCATAACCACAAAAAAAATAGGGTAGGTCTCATGGACTCTTGCCACTATGAAATAAATTAATTTATCAGGTAAGTTCTTACATAAATTATGTTTTCTTTCATGTAAGTGGCAAGAGTCGATGAGCTAGTGACGTATGGGATATAATACCCAAGATGTGGAAGTCCACATGATGATTTAAAGTTTTCAGATCCAGAATTGGTCTGAATGACCCTTCCTTATTTGGGACAAAGAACAGATTTGAATAAAAACCCAAACCCTGTTCCTGTAGAGGAACAGAAACAATCACCTCTGAAAGCTCTAGATCTGAAATACACTTCAGAAAAGCCTGAACCTTCACAGGGTTTGTTGGAACAAGGGAAAGAATCTTCCCATGGGAGGTCTTATTCTGAAACCTATTTGATACCCCTGAGAAACAATATCCTGAATCCACTGATTTTGGACAAAATCTGCCCAAATGTCTTGAAACAATTTAAATCTGCCCCCACCAGTTGAACTGGTTTGAGGGCCGCACCTTCATGCAGTCTTAGGGGCTGTATTTGGTTTCTTATAAGGCTTGGATTTATTCAAATTCGTGGATGGTCTCCAATTGGAACCAGAGGCCTTAGGGGAAGGAGTGTTTTTTTTTTTGTTCCTTAGTCTGACGAAAATGATTGGGAGCTTTAAATTTACACTTAGATTTCTTATCTTTGGGCAGAAAAACTCCCTTACCCCCAGTGATAGTGGAGATAATAGAATCCAATTGAGAACAAAATGAATTACCTTGAAAAGATAAAGATAGTAATCTAGATTTAGACACCATATCAGCATTCCATGATTTAAGCCATAAAGCTTTTCTAGATAGAATAGCTTAAGACATAGATTTAATATCAATCTTAATAATATCAAATATAGCATCACAAATGAAATGATTAGCATGTTGAAGTAAAAGAACAATGCTAGACAAATCAGAATCTGATCACTCGTGTGCTAGACTGTCCAACCAAAAAGTTGAAGCAGTAGCAACATCAGCTATACAAATAGCAGGTCTAAGAATACAAACAGTATGTAAATATGCCTTCCTAAGATAAGGTTCAATCTTCCTATCTAAGGGATCTTTAAAAGAAGTATCTTCCATAGGAATAGTAGTACATTTAGCAAAAGTAGAAATAGCGCCATCAACCTTAGGAACTTTTTCCCAAAGTTCTAAATTGGACACAGGTAAAGGATACAATTTGCTAAACCTAGAAGAAGGATTAAAAGAAGTACCAGGCTTAGACCATTCCTTAGTAATCATATTAGTGAAAGCGTCTGGAATAGGAAAAACTTCAGAATTCAAATGTTTGCTATTCTTGTTATCAAGAGGACTAGATTCCTCAATACCCAAAGTAAACAATACTTCCTTTAACAAAGAATGGATATATTCCATCTTAAAGGGACAGTAAACCTCAAAAACAATGTTATATAATTCTGCACATAGTGCAGAATTATATAACATTATATTAACACAATCTTTATAAAACGTAATATTCCCTTTGAATTTTTTTAAAAAAACGGCTGTTTTACAGACCCGCTCTCTGTACTCTGCTGAGTAGGTCTGTTTTATTCACACAGCGCATCGGGCCAGCTGTATAGTCACAGCCCGGCCCGACCGAGCCATTATATACAGTGGAGCTCGCTCCTGCTGTCAGACAGAGCAGGAGCGAGCTGCACTTAGTGTTATGGCGCGGTCGGACCAGGCTGTGACTATACAGCTGGCCCGATGCGCTGTGTGAATAAAACAGACCCGCTCAGCAGAGTACAGAGAGCGGGTCTGTAAAACAGCCGTTTTTTAAAAAAAATTCAAAGGGAATATTACGTTTTATAAAGATTGCGCTAATATAATTTTATATAATTCTGCACTATGTGCAGAATTATATAACATTTTTAAGGTTTACTGACACTTTAAAAAGAAAGAATGATTTATCAATTTCAGAGTCTGAAGTAGGATCCTCTGAACTAGAGAAATCCTCATCAGCAGAAAATACTTCAGTATGCTGTTGATCAATACAAACTTCTTCAGAATTATGAGAAATAGAGAGAGACCTTTTACGTTTATTTGAAGGCAGAATAGCAGTCATAGCCTTCTCTATGGCTGCAGCAATATAATCTTTTATATCTACAGGAATATGATGTACATTTGAATGTGAAGGTTTAACAGCAGATGTATTTATACTATAGAAACATTATCAGCATGAAACAATTTCTCATAACAAAGTGCCACATACTTGAGCTGAAGAAGGAAGATCAGCCAATTTACAACATACACACTTAGCTTTGGTAGATTTGTTTTCAGGCAACTTGGTTCCTACAGTAACATCAGAAGCAGGATCAGTTTGAGACATCTTGAAAAATGTAACAAAAAAGAAAAAATAACATTTAAACAAAAAATCAAATTTCCACAAAATAGCAGTTTCAGGAATGGGGAAAAATGCTTATATGAAAAACAAAAGCAAATATCATAGCCATCTAACAAATGAAAGCAGAGAGCAAAAGGAGGGAGAGACTTAATATAACAAAAATTTTGGCGCCAAAATTGACGCCAACAAAGATGACGCAAATGCTGAGAAAAAAACTTTTGGCGCCAAGAAAGGATACGATTTGCATCATAACGGGCATGACTTCACACCAAAAAAAATTGTGTCAACAAAGACGCAAGAAATGACGTGACTCGCATCACAACAAACGCAACCCATGCACCAAAAAAAATTGTGCCAAGAATTACGCAATAAATAGACGCATTTTGTGCCATCGGCAGCCTATTTTGCCTGAGAAAATTTGAAAAAAACAAGACCGAAGTTAAAAGTATCTGGAACTCCAGGTAAGAAAAAATTTACAAAATTTCTCCCAAACAGAATTTTCCATGCTGAAACTGTTAGACTGCAAAGAGAAAACAGAATTTATGCTTACCTGATAAATTACTTTCTCTTGCGGTGTATCCAGTCCACGGCTTCATCCATTACTTGTGGGATATTCTCCTTCCCTACAGGAAGTGGCAAAGAGAGCACACAGCAGAGCTGTCCATATAGCTCCCTCTCTAGTTCCACCCCCCAGTCATTCGACCAAAGGTTAGGAGGAAAAAGGAGAAACCATAGGGTGCAGTGGTGACTGTAGTTTAAACAAAAAATTATTACCTGACTTAAAAGCCAGGGCGGGCCGCGGACTGGATACACCGCAAGAGAAAGTAATTTATCAGGTAAGCATAAATTCTGTTTTCTCTTGCTAGGTGTATCCAGTCCACGGCTTCATCCATTACTTGTGGGATACCAATACCAAAGCTTTAGGACACGGATGAAGGGAGGGAACAAGGCAGGTACCCTTTAAACGGAAGGCACCACTGCTTGTAAAACCTCTCTCCCAAAAATAGCCTCCAAGGAAGCAAAAGTATCAAATATGTAAAATTTGAAAAAAGCATGCAGCGAAGAACAAGTCGCTGCCTTACAAATCTGTTTAACAGAAGCTTTGTCTTTTTTTTAAAAGCTCATGTGGAAGCCACTGCTCTGGAAGAATGAGCAGTAATTGTATCAGGAAGCTGCTGGCCAGCAGTCTCGTAGGCCCAACGGATGATGTTTTTCAGCCAAAGGAAAGAGAGGTAACAGTCGCTTTCTGACCTCTCCTCTTACCAGAACAGACAACACAAGGGGAAGATGTTTGTCTGAAATCCTTAGTTGCTTGCAAGTAGAATTTTAAGATTATTTAACTGACGTTCCTTCGTCAATATACAGAGAAGGAACAATAATATCCTAGTTAAACTTCTCATTAAAAATAACCTTATGAAGAAAACCAAAAAAAGAAACTTTTCCAAGATAACAACTTAATATCTATGGAACATAAAAGTTCAAACGGAACCTCTTGAAGAACTGAAAGAACTAGATTTAGACTCCATGGCGGAGCCGCAGTCTTATGGACAGGCTAAATTCTCCTAAAGCCTGATTAGACACCTGTACGTCTGGGACCTCTGACATTTGTGTAAAAAAATAGACAGAGTAGATGTCTGTCTTCTTAAGGGACAAGCTGACAATCCTTTCTCCAATCCTTCTTGGAAGAAAGACAACGTCCCAGGAATCCTAATCTTACTCCATGAGTGACCCCTGGATTCACACCAACAAGATATTTTCGCCATATCGGATGATAGATTTCCTGGGGACAGGCTTACTAGCCTGAATCAGAGTATCTATAACCGACTCAGAGAAACCACGCCTTTGATAGCATTAAGCGTTCAATCTCCAAGCAGACAGATGTAAAGAAATTAGATTTGGATGCTTTAACGGACCCTGTATTAGAAAATCCTGTCTCATCAGCAGCATCCATGATGGAACAGAGGACATGTCCACAAGGTCTGCATACCAAGTCCTGCGTGTCCACGCAGGTCATAGAGAGGAGGTTTAGAGAACTGATGGAGCTAAAAGCTTAACCTTCTGACCTCCATCAGAAATATCTTCATTTCTACCGAATCTATCAGAGTTCCTAGGAAAGGAACCCCTGTCAGTGGGGAAAGAGAACTCTTTATGGGTGTTCACCTTCCACCCAAGAGACCTCAGAAAAGCCAATACAATCTCCATGTGAGACTTGGCTCTTTGGAAAGACAGCTGAATTAAGATGTAGACTAGGAAAGGTGCCACTGGTATGCCCAGCGGTCTTAGAACCGCTAAGAGGGACCCTAGCACCTTTGTGAAAATTCTGGAAACAGTGGCCGACCCTAAAGGAAGAGCCACACACTGGAAAAGCTTGTCTAGAAGAACAAATCTGAAAAACTGATGAGCTATGAGGATAGGAATGTGAAGTTACACGTCCTTTAGATCCACGGTAGTCATATACTGACCTTCTTGGATCATAAGTAAGATTATCCAAATGTTCTCCATCTTGAAAGATGGGACTCTGAGGAACTTTTTTTTAGAAATTTTAGATCTAAGATTGGTCTGAAAATTCCTTCTGTTTTGGAAACCAGAAACAGGCTTGAGTAAAAACCAAGTCCTTGTTCTGCAGTTGGAACCGGGTGTATCACTCCTGTGATATGTAGATCTTCTACACGGCGTAAGAACGCTTCTACCTTTGTCTAATCTTTGGACAGACGAGAAATATAAACCTTTCCCCTTGGAGGGGAGTCCTTGAATTCTAGAAGATATCCCTGGGAAACAATCCCTAATGCCGAGAGATTTTGAACGTCTCTTGCCCAGGCCTGAGCGAAGAGAGAAAGTCTGCCCCCTACTAGATCCGTTCCCGGATCGGGGGCTACCCCTTCATGCTGTCTTGGGGTCAGCTGCAGGCTTTTTGGCCTGTTTACCCTTGTTCCAGCCCTGGTAAGGCGTCCAGGTTGCCTTGGGCTGTGAATCATTATCCTCTGGCTTAGCAGCTGGAGAGGCTGAAGGGGAACCGCTCCTGAAATTACGAAAGGAGAGAAAATTAGCTTTGTTCTTGGCCTTAAAAGGCTTGTCCTGAGGGAGAGCATGGCCCTTTCCCCCAGTGATTTCTGAAATAATCTCTTTCAATTCTGGCCCAAAGAGGGTCTTTCCCTTGAAAGGAATATTTAATCATTTGGATTTTGACGACACATCGGCTGACCAGGACTTGAGCCAAAGCGCTCTGCGCGCCATAATGGCGAAACCTGAATTCTTCGCCGCTAACTTAGCTAATTGCAAAGCGGCATCTGTGATAAAAGAATTAGCCAGCTTTAGAGCCTTAATTCTATCCATAATTTCGTCATATGAGGTCTCCGTCTGGAGCGAGTGCTCCAGCGCTTCAAACCAGAAAGCAGCTGCAGTAGTTACAGGAATAATGCAGGCAATAGGTTGGACAAGGAAACCTTGCTGAACAAAAATTTTCTTAAGTAAACCCTCTAACTTTTTATCCATAGGGTCTTTAAAAGCACAACTGTCTTCAATTGGTATGGTTGTGCGTTTAGCAAGTGAAGAAACAGCCCCCTCTACCTTAGGGACCGTCTGCCACGAGTCCCTCATGGGGTCAGTTATGGGGAACATTTTCTTAAAAATAGGGGGGGGAACAAAGGGAACACCTGGTCTATCCCACTCCCTAGTAACGATATCCGCAACCCTCTTAGGGACCGGAAACGCATCTGTGTATACAGGAACCTCTAGGTACTTGTCCATTTTACACAATTTCTCTGGAACCACCAAAGGCTCGCAATCATCCAGAGTAGCTAATACCTCCCTGAGCAATATGCGGAGGTGTTCTAATTTAAATTTAAAAACCAATGTATCTGAATCTGACTGATGAGAAACCTTTCCTGAATCAGAAATTTCTCCCTCAGACATCAATTCCCTCACCCCCACTTCAGAACGTTGTGAGGGTACATCAGATAAAGTTACCAAAGCTTCAGAATGCTCATAATCTGTTCTTAAAACTGAGCTATCACGCTTTGCAGGCAACACAGGCAGTTTAGATAAGAAAACTGAAAGGGAATTATCCATGACTGCCGCTATTTGTTGTAATGTAAAAGGAGCAGACGCACTAGAGGTACTAGGCAGCGCCTGAGCGGACGTAACTGGTTGTGACACATGGGGAGAGGTGGACAGACTTTTCTCGTTACCTACAGTCTGAAAATCATCTAGGGCCATATCTTTAAGATCAATAATATGATCCTTAAAGTGTATAGACATATTAGTGCAAGTGGGACACATTCTGAGATGGGGTTCCACCATGGCTTCTAAACATATTGAACAAGGATTTTCCTTGGTGACAGACATGTTAAACAGACTAGTATTATAAACCAACAGGCTTAGAATCACTTTAATTAAATAAAAAACACAATTTGAAAAAAACGTTACTGTGCCTTTAAGAAATAAAAAGAACACACAATTTTACAAAACAGTGAAAAATGCACCAATCCTTTTGACATTTTCACAGTATGTACCTAAGGCTGTGATATGATTGCACAGCAAGTTTCAGAACGATTAACCCCTTAATGCCCAAACCGGAGCAGCCTAAAGCCAGCAACCGGTTAAATAACTACAGCACCTTGCCACAGCTTACTGCTGTGGCCCTACCTGCCCTTAGGGATCAGATTTGGGGGAAAAAAGCTTCTTTGAGGCCCTCAATCAGCAGCTGGATCCTCCATGTGAAGCAGCCTGAACTGTCTTTCAATTCTAACTGCGCATCTGAGGCGCAAAATTAGGCCCCTCCCACTCCACGCCGGAGTTGTAAGGCCTACCAAAATCACTTCTAGGTGACTAAATTTATGCCATGTGGAAAATAACCCCAGAAAAAACACTCCAAAGTGTTTAAAAAGTGTCTCAAACGAGTATTTCTTCAAATAACTAATCGATTGCCCTGCATCAGTGTCAACCAGCCTATTTAGCCCTGTTAAGTAAGCATTCAATCCTATACTAAGTCTCAGAACATAGCTTACCCTCCCCACATGGGGATCTTGTCAGTCTTCTCGCATTATCTCAGTCTTGTCTAGAAAAAAATGACTGAACATACCTCATTGCAGTCAAGCCTGCAAACTGTTCCCCCCAACTGAAGTTTTCTGGTACTCCTCAGTCCTGTGTGGGAACAGCAGTGGATTTTAGTTACAACATGCTAAAATAATTTTCCTCTCAGCAGAATTCCTCATCACTTTTCTGCTAGAGAGTAAATAGTACAAACCGGTACCATTTAAAAATAACAAACTTTTGATTGAAGATATAAAACTACAAATCTAACACATTCACTTTACCCTCCCGTAGAGAGACCCTGCTGCTTAGAGCTATATGGACAGCTCTGCTGTGTGCTCTCTTTGCCACTTCCTGTAGGGAAGGAGAATATCCCACAAGTAATGTATGAAGCCGTGGACTGGATACACCTAGCAAGAGAAATAAACATAGACCTGACACATGGCAAATAAATGCAATATATATTTAAAACTTTAAAATATAAAGTGCCAAACATAGCTGAGTGTCTTAAAAAGAGATATATATGCTTACCTGAAGATACCCATTCACATATAGTAGACAGCCAAACCAGTAGTGAAACTTATCAGCAGAGGTAATGGTATAGGAGTATAATGTCGATCTGTAAAGGGAGGTGGCAGATAAATCCCCACGACCGAATTTACAGAGAGTTTTAGAATAGATTTCCCATAGGTGAAAACATAGCATCATTAGGCAAATACTCCCTTCACATCCCTCAGACAAACACTGTACTTTGAGAGGAACTGGGCTTTAAAATGCTTAGAAGAGCCTTTCACAGAAGAAATCAAGCACAACTTGTTTCACCATCCTCCAACGACGGCAAAGTTTGTAAAAATGAAGTATGAGTGAGGTGGTAGGTGTATTTATAGGCATTTTGAGGTTTGGGAAACTTTGCCCCCTCCAGGTAGGAATGTATATCCCATACATCACTAGCTCATGGACTCTTGCCACTTACATGAAAGAAATTAAACACACACACACACACATATATATATATATATATATATATATATATATAACACAGAACAAGAGATGGATTATAAACCCATTTAATGATACCTGAAGCTGCTTGCTTAGCAAACTTGCATAGCAAGCCCGTAGTTAACAACCATTCAAATAGGGTATATATCCTACCATGTTTCTGAATGAAAACAAAACATAACACAGATACTGAAGGGTCTATACGTATTTAGAGGCAACAGTGCTCCAACATCTATACAGGGTCTCTCTCATAGTCTAAGCAGTCAGTGCCTTAAAGTCTTAGGCCTAGAGGGTTTAATGGTCACTACCTATATTCTGTATCCACATTTAAAGTGATGGTCAAATTTACACTATTGATCATTACAATTCAAATCCACATGTATTTTTAATCTAAATCGCATATATTAACTGTACCTAATGTTATTTCAAAATATATATATACTTATTTTATGTGCTTACTCGTTACAATCATTGCTCCTCCCTCATGAATAACTTCCTTGAATTTGCTTCCTCCCAGCGACAGATCTACCCGCCCCTCCCCACGTCACTGCCCTGGCATTACAGCCTTCATTACGCTGTACACGCATGCGCATGTTAAATAAGGATGCTGCACGATATAAGAACAGTATGCTTATAAATATAGGGTGTAATCAAAGAGTACAGCAAATTGAATAAGAAAATAAAAAGACTTACATAAAGTTGCTTTGAATATGGTCCGGAATACAATGTATCCAATTTGCCTAGCTTGAAACTGAACATGCGCAAAAATCGCGGTGAGACAGAGGTTAGGATGCGATTCCGGAGCTAGGGCATGCGCAGAATTGACTAAGGGTGTATTGACTTAGAGCTGATTCCCCGAGTGGCCTGTACTGTCATTGGAGAATAAAAACACGTGACTGCTGAAAAAACAATGGCGGACGATCGACGGGAGGAGGATGGATATTAGTAAGGTAGGAAAATAATATAAGATATCGCACAAAGTATAATGAATATGGCGAAATGATGAATGAAAGTCACATTATTTTTGTAGTTCAATTAGGATCGCAAGATGTAGTTAGTCATACTTGACCAATACTTTAATATGCTTGACATAATCAATGTTTATAGACATAATCAATGTTTATAGACAGAAGAGACAAGTCTGCCAAACTGAAATAAGGGGGCAGTTTGCAGAGGCTTAGATACAAGGTAATCACAGAGGTAAAAAGTATTTATACAGGGAGTGCAGAATTATTAGGCAAATTAGTATTTTGACCACATCATCCTCTTTATGCATGTTGTCTTACTCCAAGCTGTATAGGCTCGAAAGCCTACTACCAATTAAGCATATTAGGTGATGTGCATCTCTGTAATGAGAAGGGGTGTGGTCTAATGACATCAACACCCTATATCAGGTGTGCATAATTATTAGGCAACTTCCTTTCCTTTGGCAAAATGGGTTAAAAGAAGGACTTGACAGGCTCAGAAAAGTCAAAAATAGTGAGATATCTTGCAGAGGGATGCAGCACTCTTAAAATTGCAAAGCTTCTGAAGCGTGATCATCAAACAATCAAGCGTTTCATTCAAAATAGTCAACAGGGTCGCAAGAAGCGTGTGGAAAAACCAAGGCGCAAAATAACTGCCCATGAACTGAGAAAAGTCAAGCGTGCAGCTGCCAAGATGCCACTTGCCACCAGTTTGGCCATATTTCAGAGCTGCAACATCACTGGAGTGCCCAAAAGCACAAGGTGTGCAATACTCAGACATGGCCAAGGAAAGAAAGGCTGAAAGACGACCACCACTGAACAAGACACACAAGCTGAAACGTCAAGACTGGGCCAAGAAATATCTCAAGACTGATTTTTCTAAGGTTTTATGGACTGATGAAATGAGAGTGAGTCTTGATGGGCCAGATGGATGGGCCCGTGGCTGGATTGGTAAAGGGCAGAGAGCTCCAGTCCGACTCAGACGCCAGTAAGGTGGAGGTGGAGTACTGGTTTGGGCTGGTATTATCAAAGATGAGCTTGTGGGGCCTTTTCGGGTTGAGGATGGAGTCAAGCTCAACTCCCAGTCCTACTGCCAGTTTCTGGAAGACACCTTCTTCAAGCAGTGGTACAGGAAGAAGTCTGCATCCTTCATCTAATGACATGGCCTCCTTGTTCACCTGATCTGAACCCCATTGAGAACCTGTGGTCCATCATCAAATGTGAGATTTACAAGGAGGGAAAACAGTACACCTCTCTGAACAGTGTCTGGGAGGCTGTGGTTGCTGCTGCACGCAATGTTGATGGTGAACAGATCAAAACACTGACAGAATCCATGGATGGCAGGCTTTTGAGTGTCCTTGCAAAGAAAGGTGGCTATATTGGTCACTGATTTGTTTTTGTTTTGTTTTTGAATGTCAGAAATGTATATTTGTGAATGTTGAGATGTTATATTGGTTTCACTGGTAAAAATAAATAATTGAAATGGGTATATATTTGTTTTTTGTTAAGTTGCCTAATAATTATGCACAGTAATAGTCACCTGCACACACAGATATCCCCCTAAAATAGCTATAACTAAAAACAAACTAAAAACTACTTCCAAAACTATTCAGCTTTGATATTAATTAGTTTTTTGGGTTAATTGAGAACATGGTGGTTGTTCAATAATAAAATTAATCCTCACAAATACAACTTGCCTAATAATTCTGCACTCCCTGTATAACTGTGTTGGTTATGCAAATTTAGGGTATGGGTAATAAAGGGATTATCTGTCTTTTAAAACAATAACAATTCTGGTGCAGACTGTCCTTTTAACTGTGCAATTCTGTCCAAATGAAAACTGCAGAACAATACAATTTTGTTTGCAGGAGATTGTCTGAATTTTTGAGACTGGTCTGCTTTGAGTTGTATTGAGAAGAATAAAATTGTAATGTCTAAATATACTGTCTCTTAATCGCGTTTGATTCTGTAACAATTTGTTTTATCAGTTTGATTGATATGTATTTTAAGACTTTGTTAGGAAGGATAACAAACAGATGTTCCCTCTGCTTTTTGTTGCCCACATGATTGGATGTTTTAACACAAACTGTTATTTTTAAGGTATCAGCAGCAATACAAAAACAATGAAACAGAAAGACAAGAAAAAAGAATAAAACATTTAATGGGACATGAAACTCTAAAATATCTCTATCAAGCATATGAACGCCAAATTAAACATGCCAAAATATTTTTGCATTAATAACTACGTTAAAGGGACAATGCAGTGGAAAAATGTCCAGCTCTACTTCATTAGATATCTGAGTAAAACAAATCTGTGTGCTTAGACTATAATTCTCAGCTCTACCCCTTCAAAGTAGAGAAAAGATAAACTATTTATGAATATATAGTTGGCACTTTAAGCAAGGGAATAATTATTCTAACCAATTTTTAATACACTTTCACACCCCTCACAAAACAAATTCTACAACAGACATGATTTAGCAATAAAAACAGACTATATAAAAATCTAATATTATATAAACTGTTCAGTGATTTTCCAAGCTTACAATACGTGTTTTGAAATCTCCCAATCTTATAAAAAATAATGTTAATGTCCAGAGGGAAATCTGACTTTACCACCATATAACCAATAGCTTGGCTGTTAATACCCTATTGCTAGATCCATATGGGTGAATCATAAAAACATGCAAAGTTCCAAGCAAACATATAGATGTATTCACCTACAAAGATACCTTACTTCATGCAGAGTAGTATTGACTCTCGTTGCCCTGCTTCTACCTCTTTTGGCATCCTTCACTTTACTACAAGCAACAATCCCACCCCTTCGAATGTGGCATCACACCCAGGGAATGTTTCCTTATCACAGTCACAATATCAGGTGGGACGTTGCCAAAAATCTTCTCGACACAGACAGAACAATCTGAATGACTTCATCTCTCCTCCGCTCCAGGCTATTAAAAATGTCAATCCACCATAAGCAATATTCTGCTCCATACCCAAAACTCCCTCTGCCTGCTCTTCGAGGCTCCACAGGAAACAGATAGTGCTTAGAGAAAAACTTGAAACCGTTTCACCCTTTAAGGACTTTTTCAAGATACTTCGCACCCCAGAGGCAGAATTTTTTTTGGTCACTTTCTGCAATGAAATTTCATTTTCTTGAGTGAAATATTTTGCACCAGATTATTCTAACTAGGCTGAGACAATGAGTTTTTAAATGTGGTTTGAATGGAAATTGGGTGTATGAATTGTAATGACCATCACCTCATTTTCTTTTAATAAGTTTAAAAAAAAAAATAGGTTTTACTTTTAATGATAATACAATTTAGCTATACTCTTTAAAATTAAAAGGTGTACACAACTATCTTTAGCCAAGCTCTTTTGGTCTTAGTTATAATATTAGAAAGTCCAGCAAGTAGAAATAGATCTGGAAGAATGGTTTGTAATAACATTTTGGAGGAAGCTTACCTGCCACCAAGAAAGCTTTATAAATCAGGGATCTTTAACACAAAACCAATGATACAGCTTAAACATTATATGGCCTTTAGGAGTACCCGAAAAAGAATGAAAGACTGAAAAACTGTCTGAAATAAATAGTAGCCTGAAGATAAAATTATAAGGCCTTACTGCATCCAAACAAATTTACAAATGGTTTAGAATAGATTGACGTTCGGCACAAGCAAACTGCAATTTCACTTTTGTCTGAAAGTCTATTATGACTCGCAAAAGGAAACACTGGTCTAAGGATAAAAGGAGATCTTTGGAATGTATATATTCAAACCCTAGATGCAAAGAAATAAGATCTCGTTGTTGTAAGAAAATTCTAACGGTAAAAATGGAGTTTGAACCAAAATATTGTACAGGTATGGAACTTTTGACATACCTTGAGTTCAAATTACAGATAGTAGTGAGCCCAGAACTTTTGTGAAAATACTGGGGGCTGTAGCTAGATCAAAGGATAGAGCCCCAAATTGAAAATGTTTGTCCATAATAAAGAGGCGAATAATCTGAAGATGAACCTTGTGAATATGAATATCAAGGTAAACATCCTTCAAAACTATTCTGGTCATAAACTGTCCCTCTTGAATTAGAGGAAATTTTTTTTAATTGTTTTCATTTGAATATAGAAATGCTTACAAAGTTTGTTTGGAATGTTCAAATCCATGAAAGGGACTTAAAGTTCCAACCTTCTTGGGAACTATGAACAGATAGGGATAAACACCCAGTCAAAACCGGAATTGGAACTATAATCCCCTTGAGTTCTAATCCTCGAAAAAAAGACTTCAACTTTACTGAAATCCTTAGAATATGATACAGAAGAAAACTTCCCTCAGGAATCCTTCCTTCATGCAGATTTAGAGGAAAAAGTAGGCCTCTGAAGACTTGTATTGGTTCCAGGAATTATTAGATTTCCTGGAAGATCTAAAGAATTCTGCTCCTCCACAAAGAGAAGGAATTATAGCATCCAAACCAGGTCTAAATAGAATCTTTTGCAGAAAGGGAAGTAATACAAAACTAGATTTGGAGACCATGTCAGAAGACCAAGACTTTAGTCACAAGGCCCATCTTGTAAAAACTGCTAATACCATATCTTAGACATTTCAAAACTAGCTGAAGATGGAGATGAAAATATTCTTTATCTGAAATATCTGTTTTTTGATCAGATAACTGGTCACACCAAAGTGTAAAGGCAGCGGTCAGGCAAGCAAAGGTGACAACTGACAAATAAATCAGACTTTTGAATAAAGGTCTTCCAGACGACTCTAATTTCCTGTCCATTGGTACTGTGAAAGAAGTGCTGTCCTCTAAAGGGATTAGTAGTCTGCTTTGCTAAAGCAGACATGGCACCATCTACCTTGGTAATAGATTTTCCTTCAGCGATTGCCTCAGAAACAAAAACAAAAAAAACTTCTGGAAGATTGTTCACTTCGCCCCAGTCACTTCCTCTTAACCTATTTTCTGCCACAGGTTTAGGATCTTGACCCACTAAGGCTTCAATTCTTCTCTTAAAGGAGTACTCGGATGTTAAAATGTATATATAAGGGGAGAAAAAACAAAATACTAGTCTGAAACTGACTGGTAATCTGAGACACCTCTCCCTCAGAAGACACATCTGAGGAGCTAGATTCTGAATCTGACAGCAACTATATCTGTTTTGATCAAAAAAGAATTAGAAATACTAGATAGGTCAGCCAACAAAGGCTCTGCAGAAACGGTTTTGCACTTACTTGGAGGGGGCGTGACCGCCAACATCTCTGAAATAATAAAGCACACGAATGCTTTAAGTTCAGGTGCTAAATCTGAAACTTTCCCTTAAACTGTACTAACAGCTGGAGTTATAGAGGTTATAGCAGCATTAGACTGTCTATTAGAGTCCATGATGACATACATATAATGGCTGCATAATTGAGCTGGAGGATTAACATGAGATAAATTACAATAACAACATTAAAACAGATGATCAGAAGATCTATCCTCTAAAGGAAGTTCTGAATAGGGGACAGATACAGTAAGCTCCATATTAAAATAGACAAATAGTATCCACAGCACCAATTAGGTAAAAGAAAATACCTTTATTTTCACATTACAGGCATGTAATGTGAAAATAAAGGTATTTTCTTTTACCTAATTGGTGCTGTGGATACTATTTGTCTATGTTGCTGTAAGGGTGGCAGTAACCCTTTCTCCACGGGCATCATACAGAATTAAAACCTACTTTAAGGAACCAACAGGTGCTGTACTCATTTACTACGTTTGTGTCCATGTTAAAATACAGTGCATATAAGAAGCAGACACGTTATAAACAGTACAACAAACACAGGAGTTAACTTATAAGTATATTTCTTTAAGAAAATATCCAAGGGAATATAATAATTGGAAATGCAGTAAGCAGTATTAGAACCTCTATTTGATCCTCAAGACACACAGGCTTTTAGAAAATGCAGAAATCTTACCCACTTTTCAATGGCTTATAGAAAAAAAACGTTGCCTTAGCAACACGGGAAGCCATTGTGCTATGAGTTAGAAAAAGTAAAAATTATACAGGGCCCTGTTAAAATGCTGGCTTGAGAGGAGAAGCAACACATTTTCACAAATTTAAAGACATCTCATAAAAATATGAGAGCATGAGTATCCTATGTCCTACAGAGGTGCCAGCTACTCAAACATGATGGCTATATTACACTGCTTCCCAAACCTTGGTACATAGTGCAGTCACACTAAGGGTTAACTATATTCAAGTCCCCTGGCTATGATCTACAATTACAAAATATACCTGCTGATAGCCAGTGGGCTATGTGAGCATCAATCTTCATACTTACCTGTCAAACACCCAGACAAGGAGGCTAAGGGACAGGCACCCCGTGACGACTACGGTAGGCTTGTGACTAACTTTGCACTGTCAGCAATTGTGTCACTGACACATACTTTTATACCTTCCCTCTGTAGGGTGAAAATGGGCCTCACATCAGTCTGAGTACCCAGAACTCAAGTTTCAGGAGCACCTCATGTCTTCACCCACCTACTGGAAGGCAAAGATTTAGACTGAGATACCAGTGAGGTGGAAGGGATGAGGTACTCTTGAAGATTTGGGAATCTTTGCCTCCTCCAAGTGGCAGGAATCTGGCATCCCGTGCATAGTGGATTGTGGACTCTCAACATCTTATGAAAGAAAAGTAAAAAATGCAGTAATAAAAGAATGCCTTACATTCAGGAGTCCTAGCTTTGCAGACCAGGAAAAGAGAGCAGGTAGAAAAAAGTCTCTAAGAGCCAAATCAATCAATCAATACGCTACTGCCTTACAGTGTTGCTCCAAATTTAAAGGGACAGTCTAGTACAAAATAAACTTTCATGATTCGGGGCGTGTAATTTTAAACAATTTTCCAATTTAGAATAAAAGATAGGCAGCGCCCTTGGTCAATATTAAAACAGGTGATAAATATCACAGAGTAACTGACAATGCTTAATAGGCAATAATACTATCTGTCTGGTTTTAGAAAATGTAATAAATTGCAATACAGTGTGTCAACAAACAAATGTACCAAAGTCCCATATGATGAGAACAATTATTAATGGCAGGTCCAGGCAGCTATCTGTGGATGGATCAAGGTCTAAATCCAAGTTCAGGAAAACAGAAGCGCCACATGGCCTAGTATTGCATAACTAGATGAAAAATGATATATGATATGAAGCACTCACATATAGTGGAGCACCACTTCATTGCTAAAAAAACAGGCTGGGATCAAACAGTCACCCAGCAGACTGTGTTGGAATAGCAATTTCTAGGTGAAATGGAAACACAAAAACACCAATATGGCCTAGTACTGTATAACTTAACAGAGAGTGATCATAAAGATAAGGTTGCACTCACATGTGGTGAAGCACCCCTCTTGGTGCAGATGTAGCAGGCTGGGATTAAACCAGTTACCCAGCAGACTGACCCCTGGTGTATCAGTAAGCTTCAGGATACTTTCAAAGGCTCAGATGGAAAGTCCCAAAATGTAGTTTATCAATAAGATGTCAATTAAATAAAAGTATGGCAGCAAGTGGTAAGTAAAAACATACTTTATTAAAAATATAAAAACATGCAACGCGTTTCTCAACCAAAGAATGGTTGTTTAATTAGGCAAGTCTGCTGGGTAACTGTTTGATCCAGGCCTGTTTTTTTTAGCACTGAAGGGGTGCTCCACTAAATGTGAGTGCTATATATCATATATGATTTTTCATCTAGTTATGCAATACTAGGCCATGTGGCGCTTCAATTTTCCAATTGACTTTTATCACCAATTTTGCTTTGTTCTCTTTGTATTCTTAGTTGAAAGATAAACATAGGAGGTTCATATGCTAATTTCTTAAACCTTGAAGGTCGACTCTTATATGAATGCATTTTGACAGTTTTTCACCTCTAGAGGGTGTTAGTTCATATTTGTCATATAGATAACACTGTGCTTATGCACGTGGAGTTACCTAGAAGTCAGCATTTTTTAGCTAAAATGCAAGTCTGTCAAACTGAAATAAGGGGGCAGTTTGCAGCGGCTTAGATACAAGATAATCAAAGAGGTAAAAAGTGTATAAATACAGTGTTGGTTATGCAAATGTAGGAAATGCATAATAAAGGAATTATCTATCTTTTAAAACAATAAAAATTCTGGTGTAGACTGTCCCTTTAACGATACTCTTAAAACAGTGTAGCCAGAGCACAGCACTATTTGAAGAGAACAGCGTGATGTGATTAAGCCTGATGAAACAGCCACTGGTGGCAGAGAAACACGTTGCTACAATTTTTAACCTTTTAAATAAAGTAAGTTATTTTACTTACCACTTGCTGCCTCCTTTTTGCTATATCATCTACACCCCATATGTGCTTATGGACCATTGAGAGTTCCTGGATGCAAGTGATTAAGTCTACTGGGTGACCAGATTGATCCCAGTTTGCCCCTATAGCACCAAGGGAGGTGCTCCAACAAATGTGAGTGCATTTCATATATCATATTATAATCCATTTGCCTCAGCAATACTAGGCCATATAGGCACTCTCTTGTGTTTTGTATTGTCTTCCACAGATTACTACACACCCACCGGAGGTCAGTCTTCTGGGTGACAGTTTTTGACCCCAGACTGTTTCTTCTACACCATTAGGGATGTCATATCTCATGTGAGTTCAACCATTACACCTTTATAAACCCAAATATTTTCTACAATATTGGGCCATGTGGCGCTTCTGTCTTCTATTATCTGCAGATTACTGACTGGGTCGTGGCCTTGATCCTCTACAGACAGCTGCCTGATTGTGTCTAATCATCCATCTATATTGGAACTATCCACAGTTTACTAAAGGACTTTTTAGTTTTTTTTCCTTTTAGATTTATATTTGCAGAATTTATGTTATTTTTTAATTAAATTATATATATTGTTTTCACCGATATAACATCACCATTGTGTATATTGACATATTATTGTCACTGATTTTCTCACTATCTGTTATTATTATTTAAAATATCATTGCACATAATAAGGGCGCCCCCTATCACCACTTTTTTTCAGTGAGTGATCCACACAAATGATATATTGTTTTTTACAGCAGGCCCAGCAGATTTAGAATATACCATTATTGTATTTATATTTCATGAAATGTTAGATAGCTACAGCAAAAACTGTAGCTATATTGAAGTATATTGAAAATGGCCATGTGACCACTGCTGTTATTGTGATCACCTTACTAAATTGTAATCAAGGGTAGCCACATGTGAATATGGGCGCATAAAGATTAGAGGGGCTCCTCAGTGCAGTACAGAAATAAAAGCACTTGCTTTCTTGCAAGGTGATCATCACATGACTATACAGACAAAATTCATATAGGTTTTTAAAAGAGGAGCTTGTCTACTAGAAAATAAAGTTTATTAGGGATCTCTAGACATAACAGACTTTTTATAGAGCATAAAATGTCCCATTCTCATCCAAATCTCCATGTATTGTGTCGGAACTGTTTTTTCTTAAAGATCTGCTTTCTTGTGACTTTGCAAAACCACCATCATTTGAAAGAGCAGGCAATCCTCTTTCAAGTGAGGGCTCATGGATGCCTGTGATAAGGTGATCTCTTATCCTCTTACTATTCTTGTTGTTTCCCCTAAATATTATTGTTGGTTTTTTTTACAACAGAACGCTATAAGATACACTTCTCCCTTATCTTGGCATCTATTTGTATCCTGTGATTTATAATGATTCCTAAATTCATCTATTTTTGCGCTTTGTGAGGATTTTGTAAATATATAAAAAAAAAATGTCACTTATTTATTCCCTTCCTCAAAATGCCAACTACATATTAGTTTTTTCTGAGCAGAAAAAGCTAGTGAGCCAAAACGTCAAACCCACAAGCCCACCAATCACCAGCTGTGATGTGCTCTGGAGCTGCAATCCTTGTGAGAGTTTAGCAAGGTGTGCAAAATGGACATTCTCTAAGAAAAAAGGGACATTGTGGTGGAAAAATTACAATTAAATTACATCAATTTATTTTAAATCCAATAAGAAATCACATGACTAGAGTAACTGAGCAGTAGGGACTGATTTCTCACTGGCTAGTAAGCAGAACTCTTACTGTTCTATTTGTGAGCAGTGACCCACTTTAAAATATAAAAACAAAAGTTGTTTTTTCTTTAAGTAAAGGAACCTCAATTTAAAGGGATATGAAACCTAAATGTTCTCCTTTCATAATTCAGATAGGGCATACAAATGTTCTAATTTACTTCTATTTTCAAAATTGTTTTCGTTCTCTTGGTATCTCTTGTTGAAATGCAGGGATGTAAGCTCATGAAAGTGTTAGTGTTATCTTTTGCAAGAGCACTAGATGGCAGCACTATTTCCTGCCACGTAGTGCTCCAAACATCTATCTAGTTATCTATTTAAAAAAAAAATAACATGGGAACAAAGCAAATTTCATAATAGAAGAAAATTAGAAACTTTTTTTTTAAATTGTATGCTCTGTCTGAACCACACAAAAAAATGTTTGGGCTTCATGTCCCTTTAACAAAAAAATACAATTAAACTGAATTCTCTAAGACGTAATAAAGAAAAAAATTCCAATTTAGTGTCGTTCTTCAGAAGTAATAAAAAATACTCAGTATTTTCAGAGTTTCATATATTTACAGCTCATATTATGTTGCTGTCATTTTGGTACTTAGAAAAAGGAGCAAGCAATTTGAATGGCCTTCTCATCCCAATGAAGCTTCCCAAAATGCCCACTGCACAGGAAACGTAAGAGACGTGTGTCAGCAGGTAAAGAAAACTATACTGGTTCCAAAAAAAAACTACATTCACAGATAGCATAGACAGATATTTAGAATCAATACTAAGGTGCAAAACCATAAGAAAAAAAATAATTTTATTGCTACGATTTTGCTAATGGAAAATTGCGAGGATGGAGGGGGGAGGAGGCATAAAACGGACATTATAATACTGTATAATGTGCTGGAGCAGTGTTTTTATGCCCTTTTAAAGGCACAAACACTTAGCCAATATAACTCCATTGTAGATGCCACTGCTGCCTCCAGTGCGTTTCACTCCTTACACAAATAGTGCAAATCTCATGTCATACAAGTCCCAGATAAGCTACAGGCAAATACCCAGCCAATCCGAAGCTAAGATAAGGCTATAATCCATTAGGTGCACGTGTTTTATAAGCAATGGCAACTGCCTTAATCAATCATTATCAAATGCTGCTGAGAAGATTTTGCAAGATGTCAGCTGTTAAGAGGCCTTTGGTTGTAGAGACTTGTAAAATTTAAAGTTTCATGATTCAGATAGAGGTTGTAATTTTATACAAGCTTCCAATTTACTTCTATTATATAAATTATCATTCTCATGGTATCCGTCGTTGAAAAGCATACATAGGTAGTAGGCCTGTCAAAAATAATCGTTTTGACGATGCATCGCGATGCGGCATGAAACGATTCTGCATCGATGCGCTGAGACGCGATAATCGATTAACGTTACCCACGTGACCAGCCTCCAGGAAACGTAAAAGAAAGTGCGCGAAAGTGCGCGGTACATCGTTTTGACGTCACTGACGTCACGTCACCCAATAAAGCAACATGGGCGCTCATGGGCGGTCTCTTGAAGTGCCGAAGTTACGCAGTAGGAGCAAAGCAGCAAAGCAGGAGTTTGTTGCCTGAGATTGATGATGGTACACGGCGGTATACTACAGCTACACGGCGGGCTCATTTTTATTTTGTGGGAGACAGAGGAGGAGACCTATGGTGAGAATTAGACTAACTAACTGTTTGTTTAGTTAATAGTTACCAAAACGTTGTACATTTTGCCAATGCCATGCCATAATTGCCATTGCCATGCCTGCCTATTGCCTCAACTGCCTACTACTTGCCAATAGGTAAGAGCAAATCAATAAGGGGTACACAATCACATTTATTACACAATAAGGGGTAACAATTAAATACTTGCCTTATTTACTTAACGAAGTATGCTGAGCTGACTGAGGCTCAGGCTGCTGCATAATTAATTGCTGCATTATTGAATAATATTGCATATATAAAAAATGTATTATAAATAAATATAGTATACTATTATTGTCTAATAATGTCTCTATTAGTCTAATCTGTATCTATATCTACATGTTTTTCACATGGATGGATGGCCTGGTCTGAAGTTCTAATATTTTAATAATATATTAATTCAAGAAAGTGCATGCAATTTTAAACAACTTTCCCTATTATATAATTTGCTTATCCTTTGTTGAAATGCATAGCCTCCTCCTTGTGCACAAAGTATTATATACTTAGTAAGTAATGTGTGTGCTGTGCAATGCATTGCTAATATGTCATCAACAAACGATATCTGAGAAGTATGAAGCAAATTAAATAATAGAAGAGTTAGTTATGATGTTTATTTAAAATTGTATTCTCTATCTGAATCATGAAAGTAAATGTTTGGGTTTTTGCACCTTTAAGTGTGTAATATATTACAGTAACTGTGTCAGTGAGTGAGTGATGTCCCCTGCAATTATCACAATGCAATTTGTTTTAAAATTTATGTTCGCAAAATGTATGGCATTGGCAAAGTAGTTGAAGTTACTAGTACTTGTTGATTTTACATTTGCGGCTTGACATTTTGACAACTGGAACTTAGTGTATTTTCTTTTTTTTTTTAACACTGACAGAGTTTGACGTTGACAACAACATCATCCGTCACATATGTACATGTCATGCTAAAATGACAGAGGGAGACAAAAAAGATAGAGAGATAAAAAATGCACCTAGCATTTTAAAAGCAAGCATCTGGGCACATTTTGGATTTTATGAACATACTGGAAAGCACGAATTGGACAAGACACACGCGGTTTGTAAAGCCTGTCACACAAAAATTAAATACCTAGGGAATACTACTAACTTGAGAAATCACGTTAGACGTTTTCACTCTGAGATGCTAACCCCTGCCGCTGTCGCCAGTGCCACTGCCAAGGAAATAAGACTAGCTGAAGCTCATCAGCCAAGAATTGATGCAATGCTGTCAACTTTGCCACCCAACTCTGAAAAAGGGAAGAGAATAACCAAAGCTGTGGCAACTTTCATAGCGAAGGACCTACGGCCTTACTCTGTTGTGGAAAACCTTGGGTTTCGCAACCTGTTGAAGACACTAGAGCCACGTTATAAGATCCCGTCACGCAATCACTTAACAGAAAACGTTATACCTGCACTCTACCAAGAAACAAAAGCTCAGGTAATTGCATCAATGAGCCAAGCCAGTCGAGTCGCACTAACGTGTGATTCATGGACTTCAGTCACGACGGAGTCTTATGTAACAGTAACTGCACATTACATTAGCAAGGACTGGAAGATCTTGTCGCATGTGCTGCAAACGAGAGCAGTTTATGAGTCTCACACGGGTTCTCATCTGGCGGAGCTACTGTCTCGTGTCGTGGAAGAATGGCAGCTGTCCGATAAATCTGTAGTGCTTGTGACCGACAATGCTTCGAACATGATTGTTGCTGCTCAAGTTGGAAAATTCCCTCATGTAAAATGCTTCGCCCATACACTGAATCTCGCATCCCAGCGGGCGCTGAAAGTGGCCACGCTCTCCAGGCTTTTAGGCAGAGTGCGACGAATATCAACATTTTTTCACCGCAGCACTACAGCAAACCACTGTCTGAAAGAAAAACAGAAATGTCTTGGCCTGAAGAATCATAAGCTAATAACTGATGTGACAACAAGGTGGAACAGCTCATATGACATGGTCGAGAGGTTCCTAGAACAGCAACCTGCAATCTGTGCCACATTGTTGTCTCCAGAAGTCAGAAAAAGTGAGTCAGATCTCTGCACTCTCAACGAAACAGATGTGTCAAATGCAGAGGATGCTGTGAGTGCATTAAAGCCAATGAAAGATGCAACCACACTGATGTCAGAAGAGCGCAATCCAACGGTTTCTCTCATTGCCCCTCTAAATGCACAACTGCTCCAGAACATGACAGACACCATGGGAGACACACCCATGATCCATGAGATCAAGAATGCCATCAAAACAGATCTCCTGAAGAGGTACAACAGTGAGGCAGAGAAGAAGATACTTTATACAGCCTCTGCCCTGGATCCTCGTTTTAAGGGACTGCCTTTTATTCTCACAGAGGAGGAGAGATTGGAGATATACAGAGGAGTGACTGAGGAGGCTGCATCCTTGGAGGTAATTTTAATTGCATCATGTTTCTTGAATAGATGTGAGCTGTTGTATGCATTTATTTATGCATTACTGTCTCTCTGAGCACACACATAGCATTAGCTGGCTGGCTGCTCGAGGTAATAATGAATGCTATTTTTTCTATTCTTTTGTTCAAACACAGATTGAGTGTACTAGTACAGTTACATCTAGGAGGACAAACGTGGATGAAGTGCCACTGCCTGAGGGAAAAGAAACTCTGGAAGAAGAATCAGCCATCGAGGAGGATAACCCTTCTCCTCCCAAAAGAAAGTCCACATCGCTTCTCATGACTTTGCTGGGACAGTCTTTCACTGACACTGAAGGTACAATAGAACCCAAGACCCCCTATGCCAAGGCTGAAGAGGAAATAGAGAAATATTGTAAAGCCCCATCTCTGCCTCTCACTGAAGACCCTTTGAAATGGTGGCATGTACATGAGGTCATATTTCCCCTCCTCTCTCATTTGTCAAAGCGATACTTGTGTATCCCAGGTACAAGCGTGTCTGCAGAGCGGGTTTTCTCCACTGCAGGAGATGTGGTAACGGCTAAAAGAAGCACCCTCAAACCAGAGCATGTGGATCAACTAGTGTTCTTACAGAAAAACCTACATATTCCATAATTCTGAGTAGTGATTCAGGTTTATAATATTAATATTTAATGTTTTTTGGCACATCCAGAAGAAAGTGCTGTGTGCCCCACTGCCCAGTGCAGACTACTGTTAAGTTATTTTATATTTGTTACTGTTATATAGCTTATAGCTTTTTGAAAAATGAAGCTTAAAACCTTGAGTAAATCTTTGTTGGATCACAAAATATACTAGTACACTACACGACACGACCGACCACGTCACTCTGTCACAGTCACACACACACACACACAATACAAAAGAAACAACACACAACTGCACACACCTCATGTGTGCGTGTCAGTGTCACCCTTCACCATGATTCACTCTTTTTATGATGTGTGTTTTTTTTGGTATTGTTTGACTGTGTGTGACTGTGACTGTGTGTGTGTTGTGTAACAATATATTTGTGATCCCATAAAGATATTGATAATCAAAGTTAGTAAATCTAGTAGTTCAATGCTACTTCTTGTATAATGTCTATTACTACTTCTAGTGTTACTGTGATGTTTGCCAATCAGGAAGTGCTCTGTTTTGTAGATGTTGTGCTATTGTTACAGCACACCCCTGTATTGTTTGCAATGCAGTGAGTGCATAGTGCACACTGCATAAGGGATTATTAATATTATTCATTCACACTAAAAAATTGTCTATTTTAAATAGACCCTTTAAGAAAGATATCATATGTTTTTGTTTATGATCCCAATCCCAAATGCCATCCCACCCACTCCCAGGCAGATCTGTAGGGGTTAACCGAATATAACCAACCAGTTAACAATAACAATGTGTGTACTGCAGTGTCTAACTGTCTCTTTATGAGTGTGTGAGTGTGTCTGTGAGTGAGTGCCAGTTTGAAAAGTTTGTATGTATCTCATTCTCTATGAGTGTGTGTGAGATGAGTGTATTAACTGCCTTTGAATTTTTTTGTTTGTATGTGATTGTGTGTCTGTCCCAGTGTCACTGTCTAAGTGTCTATGAGTGTGAGTGTGACTGTGGCTGACTGTGGTGCCATTGAATGTTTTTGTTTGTGTGTGTGTCCCACTGTGTCTCTAGTGTCTGAGTGTCTAGTGAGTGTGACTGTCTAACTGTCTATGAGTGCACTATGCAGAGAGTGAGACTGAAGCCAAACCCCACTATAGGGGAAGGAAAAGCCTTGAGTAAACCTTGAGTAAATCTTTATTGGATCACAAATATACTGTGCACTACAGACAGTACAGCACACACACAGTGCCACACACAACAGCACAATACAAAAATAAAGCACACACACCTCAGGTGAGTGGCGTGCCACCCTTTCTTCACCATGATTTACTCCTTGATGTCTGTGTCCTTTTTTATGTATTGTTTGTTTGTGTGTGACTGCTGTGTACTGTTCAGTGACAGACTCAGTCACTATTCAGTTGTGTGTAGTACTGCTTTAACAGTAACTAATAACTAACTAATTATATTTGTGATCCCATAAAGATAATATAATCATCAAGAAGAAACTGTAGTTATAGTAGTTCAGTTCAATGCTACTTGTTTTAAATGTCTCTCTCTCAGTCTCTAGTACTATTGTAAGTCTGTAACTGTGTAAACTAATTGTATATGTCACAATCACATGTGTGTTGTGTGCACACTCTGTGCTGTGTGTTGTGTTCCAGATTCTTCACGTGATGTTTGTTTGCCACAAATTGACAGTCATGAAGGCACAGTGGACTGCACCTGTAATTTTGTACCTATAAGGGATTTATGTTTTGTTTTCTGAGGACAATTTTCACACAAATAAGGTATTATGGTGGTAACTTAAGCTTAACCTATCTATTTGGGTTTTAATTTAATGTCTATTATAATATTATTAAGTAAGTAAAGAAATTAAATTAAAACCAACATAGATAGGTTAGACATTTATTTGTTGTTCATGTTTCTTTACAAGTGTATAGTGTACTACTTACTAATATATAATATATACATTTAAATATTTTCTTTTACTGAAGAAGTACACTGTGAGCACTGCACTTTTTACACTACGTACTCTGTAACTACAGTTTGATGCCATAATATTGTTTCCAAACCAATACAACAATTGCCATTTAGTATTTACTGTTCTATAAACTGTTGTTGTCTGCTGTGTTCAGACTTTGCCACAGGAAGAGTGTCCTTTTTTGAGCTAATAAAATAAAAAAAGAGTTTATTTCAATACTTTGACTTCTTGAAATTTTTTTTCTGAAAAATTTAAAAATTGGGCAGAAATAGTGCAGTAATCGTGATGCATCGCGATGCATCGTAGAATCGAATCGTATCGAATCGTTACGATGATAATCGTAATCGAATCGTGAGACAGGTGAAGATGCGCAGCTCTAATAGGTAGGCTTATTAGCAGCAATGCACTAGCTGCTGATTGATGGCTACAGGCAGATGCCTCTTGTTATTGGGTCACCGGATATGTTTAGCTAGCTCACAATAGTGCACTGCAGATCCTACAACAAAGAATATAAAAAGAATAAATCAAACTTTGATAAAAACATAATTTATGCTTACCTGATAAATTTATTTCTCTTGTAGTGTGTTCAGTCCACGGGTCATCCATTACTTATGGGATATATTCTCCTTCCCAACAGGAAGTTGCAAGAGGATCACCCAAGCAGAGCTGCTATATAGCTCCTCCCCTCACATGTCATATCCATTCATTCGACCGAAACAAGACGAGAAAGGAGAAACTATAGGGTGCAGTGGTGACTGGAGTTATAATTTAAAATTTAGAACCTGCCTCAAAAAAGACAGGGCGGGCCGTGGACTGAACACACTACAAGAGAAATAAATTTATCAGGTAAGCATAAATTATGTTTTCTCTTGTTAAGTGTGTTCAGTCCACGGGTCATCCATTACTTATGGGATACCAATACCAAAGCTAAGTACACGGATGATGGGAGGGACAAGGCAGGAACATTAAACAGAAGGAACCACTGCCTGTAGAACCTTTCTCCCAAAAACAGCTTCCGAAGAAGCAAAAGTGTCAAATTTGTAAAATTTGGAAAAAGTATGAAGTGAAGACCAAGTTGCAGCCTTGCAAATCTGTTCAACAGAGGCCTCATTCTTAAAGGCCCAGGTGGAAGCCACAGCTCTAGTGGAATGAGCTGTAATTCTTTCAGGAGGCTGCTGTCCAGCAGTCTCATAGGCTAAACGTATTATGCTACGAAGCCAAAAAGAGAGAGAGGTAGCCGAAGCCTTTTGACCTCTCCTCTGTCCAGAGTAAACGACAAACAGAGAAGAAGTTTGCCGAAAATCTTTAGTTGCCTTCAGGGAGTTGCAAAAGACGTTCCTTCTTTGAAGAAGGATTAGGACATAATGATGGAACAACAATCTCTTGATTGATATTCCTGTTAGAAACAACCTTAGGTAAAAACCCAGGTTTAGTACGCAGGACTACCTTGTCTGAATGAAAGATCAGATAAGGAGAATCACAATGTAAGGCAGATAACTCAGAGACTCTTCGAGCCGAGGAAATAGCCATCAAAAACAGAACTTTCCAAGATAATAGTTTAATATCAATGGAATGAAGGGGTTCAAACGGAACACCCTGAAGAACTTTAAGAACCAAGTTTAAGCTCCAAGGAGGAGCAACAGTTTTAAACACAGGCTTAATTCTAGTCAAAGCCTGACAAAAGGCCTGGACGTCTGGATTCTCTGCCAGACGCTTGTGTAAAAGAATAGACAGAGCAGAAATCTGTCCCTTTAGTGAACTAGCGGATAAGCCCTTTTCTAAACCCTCTTGTAGAAAGGACAATATCCTAGGAATCCTAACCTTACTACATGAGTAACTCTTGGATTCACACCAATATTAATATTTACACCATATCTTATGGTAAATTTTTCTGGTAACAGGTTTCCGAGCCTGTATTAATGTATCAATAACCGAATCCGAAAACCCACGCTTTGATAGAATCAAGCGTTCAATTTCCAAGCAGTCAGCCTCAGAGAAATTAGGTTTGGATGGTTGAAAGGACCCTGAATTAGAAGGTCCTGCCTCAGGGGTAGAGACCATGGTGGACAGGACGACATGTCCACTAGGTCTGCATACCAGGTCCTGCGTGGCCATGCAGGCGCTATCAGAATCACCGATGCTCTCTCCTGTTTGATCCTGGCAATCAGTCGAGGTAGGAACGGAAAAGGTGGAAACACATAAGCTATGTTGAAAACCCAAGGGGCTGCTAGTGCATCTACCAGCACCGCTCCCGGGTCCCTGGACCTGGATCCGTAACAAGGAAGCTTGGCGTTCTGGCGAGATGCCATGAGATCCAGATCCGGTTTGCCCCAACGACGAATCAGTTGAGCAAATACCTCCGGGTGAAGTTCCCACTCCCCCGGATGAAAAGTCTGGCGACTTAGAAAATCCGCCTCCCAGTTCTCTACGCCTGGGATGTAGATCGCTGACAGGTGGCAAGAGTGAGACTCTGCCCAGCGAATTATCTTCGAGACTTCCAACATCGCTAGGGAACTCCTGGTTCCCCCTTGATGATTGATGTAAGCCACAGTTGTGATGTTGTCCGACTGAAATCTGATGAACCTCAGTGTTGCTAACTGAGGCCAAGCTAGAAGAGCATTGAATATTGCTCTTAATTCTAGAATGTTTATCGGGAGGAGTTTCTCCTCCTGAGTCCACGATCTCTGAGCCTTCAGGGAGTTCCAGACTGCTCCCCAGCCTAGTAGGCTGGCATCTGCTGTTACAATCGTCCAATCTGGTCTGCGAAAAGTTATTCCTTTGGACAGATAAACCCGTGACAACCACCAGAGAAGAGAATCTCTGGTCTCCTGGTCCAGATTTAGCAAAGGGGACAGATCTGAGTAATCCCCGTTCCATTGACTGAGCATGCATAGTTGCAGCGGTCTGAGATGTAGGCGCGCAAATGGCACTATGTCCATTGCCGCGACCATTAAGCCGATTACTTCCATGCACTGAGCTACTGATGGGCTTGGAATGGAGTGAAGGACACGGCAAGCATTGAGAATCTTTGATAACCTGGACTCCGTCAGGTAAATCTTCATCTCTACAGAATCTAGAAGAGTCCCTAGAAAAGGGACCCTTGTGAGTGGTAACAGAGAACTCTTTTCCACGTTCACTTTCCACCCATGCGACCTCAGAAATGCTAGAACTATCTCTGTATGAGACTTTGCATTTTGAAAACTTGACGCTTGTATCAGAATGTCGTCTAGGTACGGAGCCACCGCTATGCCTCGTGGTCTTAGTACCGCCAGAAGTGAGCCCAGAACCTTTGAAAAATTCTCAGGGCCGTAGCTAACCCGAAGGGAAGAGCTACAAACTGGTAATGCCTGTCTAGAAAGGCAAACCTTAGGTACCGATAATGATCTTTGTGAATCGGTATGTGAAGGTAGGCATCCTTTAAGTCCACTGTGGTCATATATTGACCCTCTTGGATCATGGGTAGGATGGTCCGAATGGTTTCCATCTTGAACGATGGAACCCTTAGGAATTTGTTTAAGATTTTGAAGTCTAAGATTGGTCTGAAGGTTCCCTCTTTTTTGGGAACCACAAACAGATTTGAATAAAACCCTTGCCCCTGTTCCGTTCGCGGAACTGGGTGAATCACTCCCATCACTAAGAGGTCTTGTACACATTGTAGAAATGCCTCTTTCTTTACTAGGTTTGTTGATAACCTTGACAGATGAAACCTCCCTTGTGGAGGAGAAGTTTTGAAATCCAGAAGGTATCCCTGAGATATAATCTCCAACGTCCAGGGATCCTGTACATCTCTTGCCCAAGCCTGGGCGAAGAGAGAAAGTCTGCCCCCCACTAGATCCGTCTCCGGAAAGGGGGCCCTGTCTTCATGCTGTCTTAGGGGCGGAAGTAGGCTTTCTGGCCTGCTTGCCCTTGTTCCATGACTGGTTGCCTTTCCAACCCTGTCTGTAACGAGCAGTAGTTCCTTCCTGTTTTGGAGCGGAGGAAGTTGATGCTGCTCCTGCCTTGAAATTACGAAAGGCACGAAAATTAGACTGTTTGGCCTTTGATTTGGCCCTGTCCTGAGGAAGGGTGTGGCCCTTACCTCCAGTAATGTCAGCAATAATTTCCTTCAAGCCGGGCCCGAATAAGGTCTGCCCTTTGAAAGGAATGTTCAGTAGTTTAGACTTAGAAGTTACATCTGCTGACCAGGATTTAAGCCATAGGGCTCTGCGCGCCTGTATAGCGAATCCGGAATTCTTAGCCGTAAGTTTGGTTAAATGCACTACGGCATCCGAAACAAACGCATTAGCCAGCTTAAGCGTTCTAAGCTTGCTCAAAGTCTCATCCAATGGTGCTGTGCGAATCGCCTCTTCCAGAGACTCAAACCAGAATGCCGCTGCAGCAGTGACAGGCGCAATGCATGCAAGAGGCTGTAATATAAAACCTTGTTGAACAAACATTTTCTTAAGGTAACCCTCTAATTTTTTATCCATTGGATCTGAGAAAGCACAGCTATCCTCCACCGGGATAGTGGTACGCTTGGCTAAAGTAGAAACTGCTCCCTCCACCTTAGGGACCGTCTGCCATAAGTCTCGTGTGGTGGCGTCTATAGGGAACATTTTTCTAAATATCGGAGGAGGGGAAAAAGGCACACCGGGTCTATCCCACTCCTTGCTAATAATCTCTGTAAGCCTTTTTGGTATAGGAAAAAAGTCAGTACACACCGGTACCGCATAGTATTTATCCAGCCTACATAATTTCTCTGGGATTGCCACCGTGTCACAATCATTCAGAGCCGCTAACACCTCCCCTAGCAACACGCGGAGGTTCTCAAGCTTAAATTTAAAATTTGAAATTTCTGAATCCGGTCTCCCCGAATCAGAACCGTCACCCACAGAATGAAGCTCTCCGTCCTCATGTTCTGCAAATTGTGACGCAGTATCAGACATGGCTCTCGTGTCATTGGCGCGCTCTGTCCTTAACCCAGAGCTATCGCGCTTGCCTCTTAACTCGGGCATATTGTATAATACTTCTTTCATAACATTAGCCATATCATGTAAAGTGATTTGTAAGGGCCTTGATGTACTTGGCGCCTCAATCTCACGCACCTCCCGAGCGGGAGACGAAGGTACTGACACGTGAGGAGAGTTAGACGGCATAACTTCCCCCTCGTTGTCTGGTGATAATTTCTTAATCGGTACAGATTGACTTTTATTCAAAGTAATAGCGATACAATTGGTACACATATTTCTATTGGGCTCCACATCGGCTTTTGAACATAATGAACAAGCAGATTCCTCTGTATCAGACATGTTTAAACAGACTAGCAATGAAGCTAGCAAGCTTGGAATTACTTTCAATAAAATACAAGCAATATAAAAAACTCTGCAGCGCTTTTAACAAACACAGTTGAATAACAAAGAACTAATTCAGT